>NC_132915.1:4642411-5920180 GCF_047675955.1 Chlorocebus sabaeus | reverse complement strand
GACATTTGAAGGTGTCTTTCACTCTGGCTGTAAGTTCTGCAAAATTTGTTTAATTATAATTTTCTGACCTTATTTTTCTTCTTTCTGGAATTCCTACAATTTGGATACTGGAACTCCTGGACTCTAACTTATGTACAATATCTCTTTTCTCCCACCTTATGTATTTAATCTATCTAGCATTCAGAAAATTTCAACACTATTTTCCAATGATTTTTTTTTTCATTTATATTGTCTTACTTTAACAGGAACATTATTTTTCTCCTCTTGAGATTTTAATGTTTTGTAGCATTCTGTTATTTTATAGATGTAGTATCTTGTAACTCTAAGGATATTAACACATTTGGCAGGGGGAATGTTCTTCTCACTGCATCGTTTGATTCCTCAAAGTCGCTTTGGTTTTCTCTTTTGGTTTTGGATTAGAGGCTTTCACTAGATCTCTGGTAATTCTAGATGGGAGTCTCCTGAATAAGAGTTGGGGGCTAAACACTGACCTGAGTATGGGTGGGACTTCTCAACTTCAAAGTTCATTGTTCACAGTGAGCCTTTTTCCCAGGCAATACTTGGTGTCAATCTTTTATATTCTTCTTTGGTATAGTGGACAGTCTGTATAAAGCCACTTAATCTTGTTTCCAGTACAGTACTGTGTGTAAAGGAATTTGGCCTTGCCCTTGGGATGTTATGCTACATAGGAATGCCTTTGTTTACCTGGGGATCCTAGGTCATACTGAATAGCCTTGACAATACGATTTATGGCTGGGGTGGGACAAATCTATATAGTCTTATAGTGGTGGGGTACAACACATCAGACATATCAACAATGTGATTTAGGATGGAGGTTTTGGGTCATGCGCTATCAGCTGACCTAGAGACTGTGATTAACCACATGGACAATCAATCACGGATACGTAAAGCAGCCTCAATAAACACTCTGGGTTCCAAGGCTTGGGTGAACTTCCCTAGCTGGCAATGCTCTGTGCACACTGTCACACATTGATGCCAGTAGAGTAATGCTTTCTGACTTCACAGACAGGACAACAGCTGTGTTTGGTACTTCTCCTGAAGTTTGGTACTTCTGCCCTCTCCTCTTCCTTTGGCTGATTTTGATCTTTAACATTTCCCTGTCATTAACTGTAACCATGAATACAAAGCTTTCATTGAGTTCTGTGAGTCCTTCTAGCAAATTATCTAACCTGAGGGTTGATTTTAGGAATCCTCCAGGCTTACAAGTACTTGCCTTCCATTCACTCTGACTTCTACCAACCAGTCCCTTTTTACCTTCCAGATGCCAACTGTGGCGGGGTGGAGTTGGGGGTGGGAATAAAGAGAGTCGCTTAGCAACATGGAAATGGGAGATGCCATAAGGCTTCCCAGTGTGGGTGCGATCTTCCCTATTTCTGGGCCTCTTCCACCTTTCATCCCAGAGGTAACTGGTGCTGTGAATTCTGAAATGTAAATAAGTTTATTAGTTTCTCCATTGATTTAGAATTGGGATTTCCTGGGTCTACCAAGTTAGTTAACACCATCTATCTGCTTTCCAACTCCCCAAATTCTGGTTGTTTCCTCTATTTTCTCCAACTTGTGGGTTTTTGTGTGAATGCATCTGCTGTAGCAGCCATAGGGATGCTTCATTCAGATCTCCCTTCGAAGTTACTGATGTGAGGAGTGTAGTTGGTACTTTCAGATCCATCAAGGCATTTGTGCAAAGGCCACGCTCCCCTTGGTCTCCTCCCAGACACTGACTTGAGGAAGTCAGGGGAACAAAGCCAGGCTATTTCTGCCCAATTCTGAACTCTACTAAAAGGAATCCTTGCCTGGGAACTCTCCACTGGCCTGACCGACTTTGTCTTAGAGTTGCACTGCAGTCTGAGTTTTTGCTAATCAATCTTCGTTTTCTCTTGTTACAGGTGTCAGACCCACACTGGAGTCTGAAGGCTCTCTCGACCTACGCCTGCTCCATCTCTGGTTTATCCTCCAGTTGTGTTTCTTCTAATAAATTCTTGCACATCTAACTTTGTCATGTCATCTGCTTCTTTGAGGACTCAAATTATCACCCAGAATTTTGGGAAGAAGTTTTATTACATATCTAGTCCACTGTCTTAATACAGAAACCACCGTGAAGTTTTTATGTTCTTCAAAGATTACACATTTCAAGTTTCATCTATCTGTGGGAGAATGAATTACTTTCAAAACATTTATATCTGAGTTTGTTTATTGTTCTGATTTACTGAAACTTAAAATATTCCATCAAATTATCCAGGAAAATCCAGGTGGCAGAAATATATAATATGTCCATTTCATCAAGAGGTCTCAAATTTTAAGAGGCCAGAAAATGATATATATGCTATGCCATTTAAATCACTTCTACCTTCTATACTGAAGAACTCAAGTATAGAAATAAACTGTGGTGCTGAGGTAACACTGTAACCTGCTCCCAACATGACTGCATAGGTGTCTAAGGTTAAGTGTGAAGATTACTGTGAGGTCTCAAGTTACTTAACTAATCAATCCCATTTGTATTTCAATCCAAGCAGCATATTTTACATGCACCTGAAGGAAACATCTTCAGTGTGTTCATGTGTGTGTCTATGTGCACATATGTGCACGGGATGGGTGTAATCAGGGAAAGGTTGACTGAACAACATTGATAAGTGCATGCTAGAAGTCTGCTGTTGTTGGTAATACAGAAACATACACAGTCTTCATATTCAAAGTCTTCACGGGGATGTCTTCTGTAATTTCTAGAATGAAAAGAAAAAGTTGAAAAAAAATCAGTATTTTACCTATTGGGGGTGAATATTTAAAAAAATGTTAACTGCCGTGTAGTAAGGAATTTGGCCTTAACCTAAGAGTTCTGCCCTTTGCCCCAGCTCCTGAGTGGAATCTCTACATCCTTGGAATTTCTTAGTAGGAGTCTTTGTTTCTCACGGTGGGCACGCTCACCAAACCTGACAGTTGTTGCTAATGAGGTGATTCAGTGTAGTGCTGGCCACGACAGAAAGACCAAGTATACGATTTGGGATGGGGACTTTGGGTCGCATGGTATTATCAGCTGAGAAAGACAGCAGTCATGCCTACAGAATGAAACCTCAACAGAAACTGACACCAAGGCTCAAGTGAGCTTCCCAGGTTGGTACTATAGTCTCTGTGCTGTCAGATGTAAGGGATGGGAGAAAGAAACATTATCCATGACTCCAGGGGTATCTCTCTCTCGCTCTCACTGGTTCTAACGTGTATCCTTTCCCTACCCTAATTCAAACCATGAGTGTAACACCTTTCCGTGACTCTGAGTCCTCCCAGCAGGTTACTGAACCTGAGAGTGGTTTAGGAAAATCCCTGGAACTTGCAGTTGGTGCCAGCAGTGATGGGGGTCTGATGTGGATCCTTTACTGAGTTCACAGAACCCTAACTCTGTGCAGGTGGAGTCAGATTTTGGACAGACTCTTGGAGCCTTCTGGAGGACTATGCCATCACTTCACAGTTTGGCTAACTCTGGGTACTGCCAAGATGGTTGTTTTTCTTCATAAACAGATACTTCTTATGTCTACAAAAAAAGCCCAGAAGCTGTGCCAACTCAGTATCCCAGATATGTGGTTTCAAAATATGATTCTCTGTAATTTGAAGAACAGTTATTTTCTATGTCTGGAGAAGTAAGAGTACATAATAAGCCTAGGACATGTTTGCTATGTGAGAAAGCAAGAATTTACCAAAGACACAGGATCATGTTAAAGAATATAGGATCTAATATGGCCAATAAGGAAAACTCTGAGCATCCAAAAATATAACCCAAATGCAATTGATTAAAACACAGTGAATATACCACTCAAAAAAAACAAAGAAAAAACAAAGAAAAAAGAAAATTTAAAGTTATCTGCCTACTGTGGAGCATTTTGCTTCTAGTCAGATCTGAATTTAAAGCAAACAGATGAGCTTTCTTTAAAAATAGCTCTTGTCCTACCTAGCAGGCAATCCTAGATGTGAGAACACTCTCAAAGCTACTTCCTTAATAGATAATCACAGGACCTGGAGATGATGTTTAGAATTTAGTGGAGCAAGCAAGAAGACATTTAAGAGTTTCTAAAATGGTCAACATTTTGTGGCTCTTCTAATTTATCAAGTTACTGATACTTTATGAAAGACAATTCTGAGAGAAAAGGCATAATGAAAATGAAGCTACAGATACTAGATTGGAAAGATACTGAATTAGAAAAAGTTCCATCTTTGTGGTAATCTTAGGTAAATCACTAAACCTTTAAAAGCTCTCACCTACTAAACTTTTGCCTAGCTAACATCACAGAGTAAAGAGAATACAGAAAGGCAGTAGAGAATACAGAAAGGTTATGTGAATTGCAGGTAGTATTATAAATACATAATTCACACAGACACGATTCTACCCCTGACCAGCTTCAATCATGCCACTGCATTTACTTGCAAGAACAAGTGAGAGATAAATGTCATCTTCAGCTCCACTGCACAACAGTACTTGGTGACCAATGGATTTGAGAGACAAGAAAAGAGTTATGAATTATCTCTAAAGTTTTATATAAGCTTATCAAAATAGAAAGCTACATTATTAGATGATCTTTACTACCATACCACAATGAAAGAGCCAAGTGTGTTCGAGGGAGAGTGAAAAAAGCCTCTGATAGAGTGAAAGACTCATGGACAGAATTAGCAAGACAGGAAAGGACAGAATCACCAGAGCAGGAAAGATCTTGTGTGGAAGGGAAGATTCTGAAGCATAAGAGAATACGGAGCTTTGGGGGCTCTAAGCAAAGGAACAAAATCGAGGCAGGAATGTTCATGAAGACAGCTCCGGCGGAAGAGTACAGCCTGCAGACTGGTGACTTTGATGGACGATGAGGCCCGAAATTAGATGAGAGGGAAAACGACCAAGGAGAGTCACCGGAAATAAACCCAGGGAGGGAAGGAGGAACCCAAGAAGAAACAGAGCTTTAGTATTTAACATTATGACAGATAATTTACAAGTATGATATGCAACTAAATTAAAAAAAAAAAATAGCTGCACAGGAAGAAAACGGGAGAATTCCACAGGCCAAAAATAATGACTCCCATGGGGTCTGGTGGCCTAATGCTTTTGGCACTAAAGAGCTAGGAAAGCAGGGAAAGAAAAGCCTCCGGTATATACACACTGGGAAGTCCAACAAATCTCTGCTGAAGAAACTGGAACTTCAAATAAGAAACCCATAGCAAAAGGGTCAATCTGAGTAAGTTCCTTCACCACAAGAGAAAAAGTGAAGAGAATGCAATCGGTTAATAATGGCCTTTCAAAGATAGGCCCAGGTTCTAAATTCCCAGGAGCTGTGAATGTAACTTTATTTGGAAAAAGAGGAAACAGAAGAGAAGGAGGCAACGTGACCACAGGGTCAGAGACTGAAGTGATGTGGCCACAATTTAAGGGATGCCTGGAGCCACCAGAAGCTAGAAGAATAAGGAATTCTCCCACAGAGACTTCAGAGAGACTGTGGCCTTTCTGACAGCCTAATTTCAGTGTCTGGCCTCCAAGGCTGTGAGAAAAGAAACCTGCTGACTTGAGCCACCCCATTTGTGGAAATCTGTTGCAGCAGCCACAGACACCAATACAGAGAGAACCGCCTCACTTAGCTTTGTTTTGGAGTAGGGATACACAGATCCTGTCTCCATAAGAACTCCTGGCCTTTGTGTATGACTGGGAAAGTCATAGCTTTTTTTTTTTTTTTTTTTGAGACGGAGTTTAACTCTTGTCGTCCAGGCTGGAGTGCAGTGGCCAGGCTGGTCTTGAACTGCGCCCACCTCAGCCTCCCAAAGTGCTGGGATTATAGGAGTGAACCACCACGCCTACCCAGTCAGTCACAGCTTTCTTAACATTCTCCCTATGGTCCAAAATAATTGAGTTTAAAGTGGGTCTGGGTTGACAGTGTCTCCAAGAAACTAGACATATGCTTCTTAAAACTGGGCTTCAACAGAAACATAACAGAACAAGCAAAGCAGATGGGCAATGTAAATAGAAAGATGGAAACTCTAAGAAAGAACAGAACGGGCTGGGTGTGGTGGCTCACGCCTGTAATCCCAGCACTTTGGGAAGCCAGGAGTTCGAGACCAGCCTGGCCAATATGGTGAAACCCTGTGTCTACTAAAATTACAAAAATTAGCTGTGCATGGTGGCACATGCCTGTAATTCCAGCTACTCCGGAGGCTGAGGCAGGAGAATCACTTGAACCCAGGAGGTAGAGGTTACAATGAGCTGGGATTGTGCCACTGCACTGCAGCCTGGGCAACAAGAGTAAAACTCTTGTCTCAAAAAAAAAAAAAAAAAAAAAAGAAAATGGTAGAAATCAGGAGGCAGGGGTGTGGTGGTTCATGCTTGTAATCCCAACACTTTGGGAGGCCAAGGTGGGAGGATCACTTGAAGCCAGGAGTTCAAAAACGATCAGCCTGGACCTTATAGAGAGGCCCTATCCCTACAAAAAAATTTTAAAATTAGCTGGGCATGGTGGCGCGTGCCTGTAGCCCTAGCTAGGAAGGCTGAGGTGGGAGGATTGCTGGAGCCCAGGAGTTTGAGGCTGCAGTGAGCTGTGATTGAGCCACTGCACTCCAGCCTGCATGACAGAATAAGACCAAGTCTAAAAAAAAAAAAAATTCAAAACACTGTAACAGAAATAAAGACTGCCTTATACCAAAAAATGTACACCTAGGGAAATCATAGTTAAACTGCAGAAAGTAAAAGACAAAGGGAAAATCTTCCAGGAAGCAGAGAAAAGATGCACCTTACCTGCAGAAGAACAAGGGTAAGATAAAAAAGCCAAAATTATCCAGAATGTAGCATATAAGGACAAAAGGAGGGGAAATAGGAAAAGAGAATAAGAGGCAGGATAGAGTGAGAAAGTCCAAAACATGTCTAAACAAGGTGTCAGAAGGAGAGAACACCAGAGAGAATGAATAAAAGGTAAGTTAGACAAGATGTCTGGTAATTTTCCACAAGTGCCAAAACACACAAATACTGATGCAGAAAGCCCAATAAATCCCAGGCTATCAGGTGTCACAAATAAAAGGATGGGATGGTAAAAGTTTTGAGTTGAGATGTCAAGAATGGGTATAAACAGAAAAAAGCAGATCCCACAAAGGGAAGCTGTCGGGGGAAGTGATTGCAGTGGCAGCAATATTAAAGTGAAGATGTTTGTTTGTTTGTTTGTTTGTTTTGGGACAGAGTCTCGCTCTGTCGCCCAGGCTGGAGCGCAGTGGCGCGATCTCGACTGCAAGCTTCGCCTCCCGGGTTCACGCCATTTTCCTGCCTCAGCCTCCTGAGTAGCTGGGACTACAGGCGCCTGCCACCGCGCCCGGCTAATTTTTGTACTTTTAGTAGAGACGGGGTTTCACCGTGGTCTCGATTTCCTGACCTTGTGATCCGCCCACCTCGGCCTCCCAAAGTGCTGGGATTACAGGCGTGAGCCACCGCGCCCGGCCTAAAGTGAAGATGTTTGATGTGTAGCAGGATTACAGAACGAAACTCAGAGAGTAGGGTAAGGATGTCAACAGAGAAGCTGACAGAGCAGCCACAGAAGCTGAAATCTCCGAAGTGAACAGTGCTAAGTGAGAGAACTGGAGGAGGAGAAAATACGCTGCCTGACACCAGCAAGTGCAAGTCGCCATCCTTAATTTCTATTTTCTAGATAATAGAATGTGGAATATGTCAACTGATGAACTAGCTCTTCACAGTTGTGTGTCTCAAGGAGAAAATGCAAGTAAGCATGTTTTATAAACTGTAAAGGGAGGTATAATGTCCACTGTAAGTTTCTTTCAGGCTATTTTACAACCCTATGATAATTTTGACTTTTGGGAAAAAGAACAGTTTTAAGGTCAGCAAATATGCTAATTTACCTAGAAGATGTATTTTTAATAACATACCAATGTAGTTTTTATATTTAGCAAAAAGTAATTATCCTTTTAATTGCTATTAAAAAATTATATTATTGACTGGGCGCCATGGCTCACGCCTATAATCCCAGCACTTTGGGAGGCCAAGGCGAGCAGATCACCTGAGGTCAGGAGTTTGAGATCAGCCTGGCCAACATGGTGAAACTCCATCTTTACTAAAAATACAAAAATGAGCCAGGCGTGGTGGCAGGCGCCTGTATTCCCACCTACTCGGGAGGCTGAGGCAATTGAAGCCCCGGGCCTGAACCCAGGAGATGGAGGTTGTAGTAAGCCAAGATTGTGCCATTGCACTCCCAGGAGACAAAGTGAGACTCAGTCTCAAAAAAAATGGAAAGGAAAGAAAATTATATTATGGTAAATTTCTGGGGAAAGAATAACAAAACAGGATTACAATAGTACTATCTTACACGTATATGCTACAAATGGTTAATGGCATCAAAATCTACTTTCAACAAAAACAAAAAACTTACGGTCCATAATCTCCTTACCTTGAGTTTGGGTCTCATTCAGAAACAGCTTTAGCTTCCTGCTCCGAAGGCCAAACACCTTGGCTGCTTCATACAGAAGACCTTGGTGGGTGAGTCCATTCTGCCCAAGCGGGTTTTCAAGCAGGAGAGTGCCCACTGTCCCCATTAAACACTCTAAGGAAGAAAGAACAAACTGGATTAAATCTCGAGAGTTCACCCTCCATCTCCAAAAGAGGTGGCCACTGCGGACAGCTCTAACAGGCAGTGCTGAGGCCAGCAGCGGGTCCAGGAGGATGAGTACGACCGCTGCAGATGCAGTCCATGCGGACACAGCTCTGAACATTTCATAGAGGTGAAGGGGAAGGGGAAGGGGAAAAAGAAAAACAAAAACAAAAACAAAACTTCGATAAAAGCCCAGCAGCTTGGGGGGCAGATACTCAGTACACAGTCAAGTGAGGAGCCCGAAGACTTCAGTACAAATGTGCACAACAAGGACCCTAAAATATCAGGAAAGTATACAAGTTTTCAGAACATTTTCCGCAGAAAAGAAAGTAAAATTAGAGATTACAATGTTTTGGCACTCAAACAATTTAATTATCATTTTTACCTAACCAATTTTTTCATTTCCTAACCATGCCAGATGGATGAGAGTCTCTATAACACACCAAAAGAAAAGCCTGTGGTTGCTCCCCAAAGCAGTGGGGGAGCCCACACTTTAAAGCAATACTTTGAAGTCGACTAGAAATATACACATACTTGAATATTAAAGACAACCTTAATGCCCGGCACCCCACAATCTGCCCGCTGTGGGGAGACACATACCTTGTGGCTCTGCATTCAGGAGCTGTAGGTTGATATACTGACAAAGAAGAGTACTAGAACTGCTGATCAGAGAGGGAGCCGATCCCGTAGTCACACAAAGTGTTTTTCCACTAAGACTCAGTAAGTCGGTTTCGTTTTGTATTTCTAAAAAATAACAACAACAATTCTTTCAGGGTTAACGAACAGTTCAAAACTGAAGTCATTCAATTTTTTCTATTTAACTATCATGTATCTTTTTACAACAATGCTTTCCACTTAATTTCTGTTTATCAAAAGCCATTGCCTTTTCTATAAAACCAGCCTTTAATGACATGCAATGGTAGGAAACCTTAATGTTGTAAAATAAACATCATAATATTAATAATCTGAAATACAGGGCAAATTGTTTTCTCTATTTTAGTATTTTCTCTGTATAATACAGCTCCTCTTAAAATTTCCTTCTATATCAGAATCTCAAGCTTCACCACGAAAAGCTTACATTAAAAAATGCTAATTACAGTCAGAAGATGTTATTTGACTCAGGAACAGATGTGGAAAAAAACATGATACACAGAACATACGCAGTGTAATTTCATTTAGAGAACATTAAACGTTGCTTGGGGATGCATGCACAGGCAGATGACTGCTAATGGTTTTGATACAGGACAAGCCCACAGGGCAGCCTCCAAATATTGAGTGGAAATGGCAAGTATGAGACTAGGCTGGGGCACTGGCTCAGAGGAACCTGCTGCACCAGTGGCTAGATGCTCTCAGCCTAGGCCCACATGGTCTCTTCTTTCAACCACCTATAACGTGTGGCCTTATAGGAAGTCTTCCAGGACTGGCTGGCAGAGAAAAAAAACATTTTAGGGCTTGCTGCGTAGGGCTTTACTGCACAATACGCTGTACCATCCACAGTAGACAGTTACAGTCTTACGGCCCTGTTCTGACTCTGGGTAGCCCTGAAGAATAGTGATGGGTGGAAATCCTCCCAATGGGCACAACTTCATTCAGTGCAGCCGGCTGGTCATTTTGCTCGGAGAAAGAGCTAGCAGTAGATCTACACTGATTCACGGACACTGGCCAATAGCTGGACTAAATGAGAACAGCCAGGGACTCAAAGAACAGAATTAGAAAACTGGTGACAAGGAAGTTAGGGCAAGAGGTATGTGGACAGATCTCTTCAAATGGGCAGACAGAATGAGAATTTAAAAATGGGTGGGGCTGGGCACAGTGGCTCACACCTGTAATCCCAGCACTCCGGGAGGCAGAAAGGGGAGGACTGCTTGAGGCCAGAAGATTGAGACCAGCCTGGGCAATACAGCAAAATCTCCTCTCTACAAAAAAGAAAAGAAGTAGCCAGGCATGGTGGCATGTATCTGTACTCCTAGCTACTTTGGAGGCTGAGGTGGGAAGACTGCTCGAGCCCAGAAGTTTGAGGTTACATTGAGCTATGACTGAGCCACTGTACTCCAGCCTGAGTGATAGAGTGAGACCCTGTCTCTAAAAAATATAAAAAAAAATTCAGTGGACATGACCTACTCTGCCGCCAGCCACTTCTGCCCTTGCCCAATGGATGGATGAACAAAGGGGCCACCCAGGCACGGCTCCGCAACATTACTTCCATCCCCTAAGGTTGATTTTGCTACAGTTGCTACTGTGTATCCCAACTACCAACAGTGGGGACGATTACCTGAGCTTTCAATATAGTGTTATTGCCAGGAAAGATGAGCCAGACTTGGTTATACTGCAGTTTCCATTATGGGAAAAGGCAGTGATTTGGTCTTACTGGAACACACTCCTTTTGGACATGGATTTGCCACTGTCACCCATAATGCTTCGGTCAAACCCACCATCCATGGATGCAGAGAATGTCTTATTCACCAACACAGCACTCCACATAGCATTGCTTCTGACCAGAGAACTCATTTTTCAGCAAATGAAGTGTGGCATTACATGTTAATATATATCAGCCAATTCTTATTTTTCCACTCTCTTATTTCCTTACCATATAACATGAAATATTTTAACAGGTTAACCTTGTATCTCAGTAAAGTTAAAGAACAGCAAAAAGGGGAGGTATGGCTCAGCTAGAAGAGAAATCAACATCACCCAAAGAAGGATAAGGTAACTTTCTATCTTGTTTTGGGTAATGAAGTTAGCATCTTTGAAGCAGTACAAGAAAGAGTTGAAAGTGTGATTTTTAATCTACTAGGGTCTTTATTTGGAAGTTAAATATGGTTTAAAGAGCCATGTATACATGTCAAGATCACAATCAGGTGAACTATGGTGGTTTCATCCTGTGTCAATGCAGCTAAGCTAAAACTATTTCCCAGGTTCTCTGTCTGACCTGGTTCTGGGTAATGGCTTGATCACAGAGAAATCTACACAGGATTTAGAAGGTAGAAGTTTAGTAACAGTCATTATGCTAAACAGGCTAACATGGGGCCCATGCCCTTGGTTTTCTCAGGTTGCTGTGGATCTGCCGACTTGTTCAGTGGGACAGTGAGCAGCCCACACTCCTGCCTCTGCTCTTCTAACTTCCAGGCCAGGAATGTGTGCAACTCTCTGGAAAAGTATACCAGCAGTTTCTTCTGCAAGACACCGGACTGTCAGTGTCAGATGCGGTCAGAGAGACGTGCACTCCAGCCTGTTTTTGCTTTTCTCTACTTCTCATTCTACAGTGACTTTAGGCAGAGATCCAGCTTTCCACTGACTTACACACCACCTTGGTGGAACCCGGTTAGAGATTTTTCTCAGATCTCTAACTTGCTACCTTCTCGTAGACCTTTACTTGGTTTCTCCCACATTGCTTTTGCTTCTCCTATCCAACCTTTAATGGATACAATAGCAAACAGTTTTCTAGTGGCTCCAACAATTCATAATCCAGCAGTGAATGAGAGTGCCTATTATGCAATATCCCTGACAACATTTGAGTCTGTCAGATTCTTCTAGTTTTTGCCAATCTGGTGGCAGTTAATAGTACCTCACTGTGGTACTACCTTGAAAGTTCCTGATTACCATTAAGATGCACTTGTTGTTCCTTAGTTGGCCATTTGCATTCCTTCTTTTAAGTTATTTAAAAATTTCTGAAAATGAGCATTCAGATTCACAAAATGAGTGTTAGTTTTCTGAGGCTGCCATAGTAAAGTCCCACAGACTGCAGGGGGCTAGGAAATAAAAGAACCCCTTTACTGTCTCAAAGTTCTGGAGGTCAGAAGTCTGAAATTAAAGTGTTGGCAGATGTGCTCCCTCTGAAACCTGCAGGTGAATCCGTTTTTGCCTCTTCCTAGCTTCTGGAGGCTCCTGGCAATCTTGGTTGTTTCTTGGCTTGCAGCTGTGTGTAACTCCAATCTCTGCCTTTGTCACCACATGGCATTTTCTCTGTGTGTCTCTATGTCTTCATATGGCCACCTTCTTATAAGGACAATAGTCATACTGGATTAGGGGCCCACACTACTCCAGTATGACCTCATCCTAACTAGTTACATCTACGATAATCCTATTTCCAAAGGTCACATTTAGACATACAAGGGGTTAGGACATATCTTTTTCTTTTCAGAGGTCACATTCAACACGTAATAGTGGGAGAATGCACCTATAATTCTTTAAAACATTTTCAGGTTTGCTTTTTGAGAATCCAGATGTAGTGAGATCCAGGCATTGTGTTTAATAAAGTTAAAACTCACGGTTGGGTGTGGTAGCTCACACCTGGAATCCCAGCACTTTGGGAGGCCAAGGCAGGGGGATTGCTTAAGGCCCTGGGTTCAAGACCAGACTGGGCAATACAGTGACTTGGACTCTCCAAAAAAAATTAAATAAAATGAGCCAAGCATGGTAGTGCATGCCTGTAGTCCCAGCTACTTGGGAGGTCAAGGCAGGAGAATTACTTGAGTCCAGGAGGTGGAGGCTGCAGTGAGCCATGACTGCCTCACTGTACTCCAGCATGGGTGACAGAGTGAGACCCTGTCTCAAAAACAAAAACAACCTCACAAGGGAGGACTCTGAAGGCTGAAGTCCACCAGCTGGCTAACAGGTGACAGGGAAGGATTAGAACCATTAAGCCCAGGGTTTTCAGTCACATCATACAATGAGGAGGCATGAACAGACACTGCAGGCAGGCACTGCTGAAGAGTTGGGCCCTGACTCAAGAGAGTTAGGAAAAATGCAAAAGTTATATAGTACAACTGACAGCAAATTAAGACCTTCACCAATCCATCTCAAGTCAAAGGACACAGGCTCCTCTCACTTTCCACATACCTGTTTCATCATGGAAGACAGCCAGCTCTGTATTTTTCACACCAAAAATGCTAGTGACAACACTCTTCAGCTTTAAAAGGTCCAACCTATTATCACCTTTTGGATTTTCCAGGAGCAATACTCCACCTAAAAAGTCACAAAAACGACACCTCAATCAGACAAGTAAAACTGAAAAGAAAATGTTAAATTTGGAGGAAAACGGATACAAAGGGGTTCAAGCCCTATTTTCCTTTTCCCCCAACTATACATTATATATATGCGTATATATTGCTTATTATATCTATAAAAGCATACCAAGGATGGAGAGATAGATATATATATGTATGTATATATATACTATAATGCAATATACACTATACATACATATATATATCTCTCCATCCTTGGCATGTGTTTTGGCAATCCTTGGTAGATATGGTCCAGGTAAATCTGTTCTTGTCTTTTTCTAGATTAAAATCTTTGTATTCATGATTCTTATTTTTGATTCTCATTTTTCATTTTGTGCCATTTGTATATCCCCACAGGTCAGGATGGGCCCCGATGTTGATTTATTCTGCAACTTAGATTCATGTACAGATATTTACTTTATTAATATATTTCAACATTTTGAGTTAACTGTAGAGCCAAATGCACATAGTGAGATACCATGGGCCCTTTACCCAGTTTCCCCCAATAGTGACATTTTACAAAACTACAGTATATACCACAACCAGCATACTGACGTTGATGCAATCCACCGATCCTATTCAGACTGCCTCAGTTTTACTTTTACTCATTGGGGCATGTGTACGTGTGGGTACGTTTAGTTCTATGCAATTTTATCACTCGTGTAAAATCCTGTACCCATCCCCATCATTAAGATAAAGAGTAGTTCTGCCACCATGAGAATCCTCGTGTTGCCTTTTAATATCCATACCCAACTCCCTTCCAGGCTCATTCCCTCCTTAACCCCTGGCAAACAACAGTCTCCATTTCTGTAATTTTATCATTTAAAACATGTTATGTAAATGCAATTATACAGTATGGAACCTTTTGGGACTTTTTTCAGTTGGCATCAATTTCTTTTCTTTTTCTTTTTTTGAGATGGAGTTTAGCTCTATCACCCAGGCTAGAGTGCAGCAGTGCGATTTCGGCTCACTGCAACCTCTGCCCCCCCGGATTCAACAGATTCTTGTGTCTCGACCTCCCAAGTAGCTGGGATTATAAGCACCCACCACCACACGTAGCTAATTTTTGTATTTTTTCAGTAGAGACAGGATTTTACCATGTTGGCCAGGCTGATCTCAAATTCCTGACCTCAGGTGATCTGACTGCCTCGGCCTCCCAAAGTGCTGGGATTACAGGCGCGAGCATCCGTGCCTGGCCTCAGTTGGCATCAATTTCTAAGGATTAAAGTAAGTTGCTGTGCTAATTGGTAGTTGTTCCTTCTTATTGCTGTGTAATGTTCTATGATATGGATGTACCACAGTTTATTCAGCCATTTATCTGCTGAAGAATACCTGGGTTGTTTATAGTTTGGTGCTATTATGAATACAAGTACTATATACGTTCATGTGGCAGTGAACATAGTTTTCAGTTCTCTGGGATAAACACCTAGGGGTGCAACTGCTCAGTCATTATAGAAAGCACATATTTAGTTTTCTGATAATGCCAAACTATTTTCCAGAGTGATCATACCATTCTATATTCCCACCAGCAATGTATGAGATGCAGCATTCGGTGCTGTCACTACTTTCAATTTTAGTCATTCTGATAGGTGTGTATTAAGACCTCAATGTGATTTCAACTTGAATTTTCCTAATGGCTAATGACGTTAAATATTGTCATGTACATTTCTGTCATTTGTATATTCCCTTTGGTAAATGTCTGTTCGTATCTCCACCCCATTTTCTAACTGGATTTTTCTTTACTGTTGAGATTTAAAAGATCTTTATATATTCTAGAGACGTCTTTTGTCAAATATGTTGTTTTATAAAGATTTTCTCCCAGTCTGTAGCTTGTCTTACATCCTTTTATAGGATGTTCAAAGCAAAACCTAAATTTTCATTTAGTTAAATGTATCACTTTTCCCTTTTATGGATAGTGCTTTTGTGTCAAGGCTTGAAAACTCTTTGTTTAATGTTTAAATGAAAAATCTTAAGACGTTTCCAAAAACACTAGTAGAACACTTCGGCCACCGAAGCAAGTAACCTTAATTTATTCCATCTGCTGGGAACATACTTTAGATTCAGCTATTTCATAAAACTAGTGTGTTTTATATTACAGTACCTGGTACATGGCTACAGTTTTCAAATGAAAGCTAAGAAATCTGCTTGTCTGTATGTTTATATACGCCTATGCATGTAGGTATGTTACGTATATGTGTTCTTTTTCTTTCTTTCCTTTTTTTTGAGATGGAGTTTTGCTCTTGTTGCCCAGGCTGGAGTGCAATGGCATGATCTTGGCTCACTGCAACCTCCACTTCCTGGGTTCAAGCGATTCTCCTGCTTCAGCCTCTCGAGTAGTTGGCATTACAGACATATGCCACTATGCCCAGCTAATTTTGTATTTTTTTTTTTTTTTTAGTAGACACGGAGTTTCTCCATGTTGGTCAGGCTGGTCTTGAACTTCTGACCTCAGGTGATTTGCCTGCATCAGCCTCCAAAAATGCTGGGATTACAGGCTTGAGCTACTGCACCCTGCCATGAGTTATTTTTCTACTTCCAGATGGTATGGTCAAAAATTAATTCATAAAAGATTTCTATTTAATAGATTTAAAGAAAAATAAGCATTTCACATAAATTAAGTATTCTCTCAGCAATATAGAAACCAACACAAATGCTTTTCAAGTTCATGTGACTTGAGTAAGAATACATAATGCAAATATACAACTTTTAAATCCTACCAGGATTTACTATCAAATAAGTTTATGTTACCTCCACTAGATATTTATAATTATAGAACTGAGTTCAATCTATGAACAAATGTGCAAGTGGGTGCCAGTATCCATTACTTTATGTTTACTGAGCACAGCGGTAAAACAAAAAAACCTCATCTATTAAACTTTTTAGGATTCTTGTTTTTGTGAAGACTGCCGAACATACACCTGCTGTAAAAGTAGTTAACAGAGAAATAACTTGATGGTAGCTAGCTTTGTTTGTGTTATGTCTACTCAAAAATAGCTCCCCATTGGTAATTTACACCCTTAGGGTTTTGCTAATTTAAATGATGAATATTCATTGGATGTGTGTTCGATAAGAGAAAAAGACTAATTTTTGCCCTAAAGTAGAATGACTTGTTTCACAGTAAGAGAAAGGAAGAATTTAATCCAAAACAGAATGGATATAAGAAAGTTGTAGTAGGTTTGTGGAAGAGGAATCTTGGAAAAGGAATTTTACGTGTGGTCAAGCTGGCTAAGATCTGAATGAATTTATTTATAAGTTATCAAAATAATAAGCCTTAATAATACCAGCACTTTGGGAGGCTGAGGTAGGAGGATTGCTTGAGGCCAAGAGTTCAGCCTGGGGAGTGTAGTGAGACACTGTCTCTACAGAAAAGAAAACAGAGAAACAGAGTCCTCTCTATTAAAACTGCTCAGGTCTTTTTATAACTGTGTAACTTTCTATATTTGCCTTTGAATACTTTTAATTATCACTCTGGTTAAATGAGTGACTATAGTTTCAGTGACCTGCAATCCTATTAATCAAGTGTTTTAAGCCTTTGACATTTTTTACTAGCTTCCCAAAATCAAACTCTAAACTTAAGTCTTTCTGACCTTGAGTTAACTTTGGGAGCTTCCAGAGGTACCCCGAAATATCTCAAGAGAATTCTCTTTCATTATGAAGAGAAATAGTAAACAAGTCAGACTTATTTGACTATGTTAGATCTGCATGGGCAGCACTGTCAAAAAAGAAATGATGTTTAACCTTCTTTGAGTTAATTTGTACAAATAATGTGTTCCAGAAATTGTGTGCAATTCCTAGAATTCTGATAGACCTGGTCTAATGTTATCAGTCACAATTCTAGTTACCTTAAAATGCTGTATACTACAGAAATAACTAAACTTCCTTGTCAACTGTAACATTATTATAATGAACTCTCATCAGATATTTAACTATGGCCATTTAAAGTCTTGTCATCCAACGACAGCTAATTGTTTTACTCTGGTACTTTCCTGAAAGCTATTGTAAGCAACTGTGAATCTAAAGTGTTTCATCTCTGAGGAGATGCAATGGAAAGGACTCTGACAAGTACAGGTCTCTGGTGTTACGGTCACACCATTGGACTGGGTAACAATTCCCAGAACTCTAGTGAAGTAATTAACTAATTCATGATGCCGTCACAATGGCAATGACATTTTAACCTGAGTTTGGGAGGGGACACTCAAACCACAGCAGGACAGAAGAGACGTTTTTACTATATTGATCTTCTAATCCATAAACATGTCTCTCCACTTATTTAGATTTTGTCTGATTTTTTTCATCACTATTTTGTGGTTTTCAATATACAAGTCCTAACATGTTTTATTAGGTTTACATCTGAATATCTTTTTTTGTGGAGAGAAGGTCTCACTCTGTGGCCCAGGCTGGAATATAGTGGCATGATCATGGCTCACTGCAGCCTCTATCTCCTAGGCTCAAGTGATCCTCTACCTCAGCCTCCTAAGTAGCTGGGACTAAAGGCGAACACCACCACACTTGCCTAGTTTATTTCTTGTAGAGATGGGGTCTCATTTTGTTGCCCAGGCTGGTCTCGAACTCCTGGACTAAAGTAATCCTCCCGCCTAAGCCTCCCAAAGTGCTGGGAATACACGCGTGAACCACCACGCCTGGCCTAGCATCTTTTTTTAAGTGCCTGTAAATGATATCACACTTTTAATGTCATTGCCCACTTGCTCATTGCTAGTATACACTGCTAGTATGAAATAAAATTCATTTTTGTATGTTTATCTTATATCCTGTGACTCAAAAGTTTTCTTTTTTATAAGCGATATGATTTTTATTCAATTACTTTGGAAACCCAATTAATGCTTGAATCCAAAGGGTACAGAAAAAGGCCAAACATTTAAAAATAACAGATTTAATGATGATTTGTATGGTTTTTTTCCTCATAATAGGAATGCTTTCAGCAGGACAGTAAATTGCAAAACATATCAAATCATATTAAGGCAGAAGACCAGGCTGTGGCTGCATTTAATGCTATTCCTAGGAAAATAATCTTGGAGTTGGGAGCTCTTCTTCCCAGATGTCTGGTCAACTGACTCAGGAATGGCCACTCCTGGAGTTGGTAGATGGGAGAAAAGGCCCTACCTCTCTTATCACTGCTCATGCTGCTGGCCCTCTGTGACGAGAACACTGTTCTTGTTTACATTACTCATGCACACCACTGACCATCTGACTCCTTCTACAGGGTAACCTGAGACAGCCAGGATGTTGGCAGTGACGGACCAGCTCAATGCCATACATCACTGAAGCAGCACAGCCGTTCAGGGAACCATGTACTGTCTGAGACATCATCACAGGTCTAAATAAACACACAACCATCATGGGAGCAGCTGGTGTGGGAAGACCAATATGGTGATCCCAGGTCACATCTTAAAACCAGGCAATATGATCTTTTTTTTTTTTTTTTTTTGAGATGGAGTTTCGTTCTTGTCGCCCAAGCTAGAGTGCAGTGGCGCGATCTTGGCTCACTGCAACCTCCGCCTCCCAGGTTCAAGTGATTCTCCTGCCTCAGCCTCCTGAGTAGCTGGGACTACAGATGACCACCACCATGCCTAATGTTTTGTATTTTTTTGACGGGGTTTCACCATGTTGGCCAGGCTGGTCTTGAACTCCTGACCTCAGGTGATCCACCCGCCTCGGATCCCAAAGTGTTGGGATTACAGGCGCGAGCCACCAAGCCTGGTCTACTTTTTTAGGTGTTTGTATGTACATTCCTTACGATTTTCTATAGAGGAAGCTTTATTCCTTTATCTGCATGACTTTTATTTCCTTTTCTTGCCATGGTCCACTGGCTAGAACTTCCAGTACAATGTCGAATATGAGTTGTGATTGCCTGGTTCCTGATTTTAGGCAGAAAGAATTCAGGCTTTCCCCACTAGGTATAAAGGTAGCTGTAGGATTTTTGCAAAATGCTCATGCATCCAGTCTACAAAGGTCTCATCTCTTCCTATTTTTGTGAGGATTTTCATCATGAATGGGTGTAGAATTTGATCAAATGCTTTTTCTGAATCAACTGCTATAGTCATGTAATCTTTTAGTCTGATAATACGATAATTACATTGATTTTTTGTGTGTGTGTGTTTGAGATGGAGTCTCTGTCGCTCAGGCTGGAGTGCAGTGGTGCGATCTTGCCTCACTGCAACCTCTGCCTCCCAGGTTCAAGCGATTCTCCTGCCTCAGTCTCCTGAGCAGCTGGGATTACAGGCACGTGCCATCATGCCTGGCTAATTTTTGTATTTTTAGTAGAGATGGGGTTTCACCATGTTGGTCAGGCTGGTCTTGAACTCCTGACCTTGTGATCTGCCCGCTTCAGCCTCCCAAAGTGCTGGGATTACAGGCGTGAGTCACCTCGCCCAGGCTACACTGATTTTTAAATATTGAGTCAGCTTTGCATCCCTGGAATAAATCCCACTTGGTGATGGTGCATAATTCTTTGTATATATAGCTGAATTAATTTATATTCATGAGGAATATCTGTTCTCTATCTTTTTTTTTTCTTTTTTGAGATGGAGTCTCACTATTGTTGGCCTGGGCTGGAGTGCAATGGCATGATCTCAGGTCACTGCAACCTCTGCCTCCCGGGTTCCAGCCATTCTCCTGCCTCAGCCTCCTGAGTAGGCTGAGATTACAGGCGCCCACCACCAGGCTCAGCTAATTTTTGTCTTTTCAGTAGAGACAGTGTTTCACCATGTTGGCCAGGCTGGTCTCCAACTTCTGACCTCAGGTGATCCACCCGCCTCAGCCTCCCGAAGTGCTGGGATTACAGGCATAAGCCACTGGGCCTGGTCTATCTTTTTTCTTAATACTGTCTCTGTTTGGTTTTGGTAGCAGGTTAATAACCACATAAAATGAGTGAAATGTTTCTTCCTCTTCTATTTTCTGGAAGAGTCTGTATAGAACTGGTATTAATTCTGGTAAGAATTCTCCAGTGAAACTGAGCCTGGAAATTAGTTCAGAGATTTTAAATTACAAATTCAGTCTCCCTAACAGGGCCATTAAAATTATCTATTTCATATTGTGTGAGTTGTAGTAGTTTGTGTTTTTTAAAACAGGGTTCACTTCAGGCCAGGAACAGTGGCTCATGCCTGTAATCCCAGAACTTTGGGAGGCCAAGGAGGGCCAGATCACTTGAGGCCAGGAGTTTGAGATCAGCCTGGCCAACAGGGTGAAACCCCACCTCTACCAAAAGTACAAAAATTTGTCGGGCATGGTGTGGCATGCCTGTAATCCCAGCTACTCGGGAGGCTGAGGCATGAGAATCACTTGAACCCAGGAGGTGGAGGTTGCAGTGACCTGAGTTTGCATCACTGCACTCCAGCCTGGGCGACACGCATCCAAGTTGTCAAACTTACATATGGAGATTATTCACAGTATTTGCATTATCTTCTTGATTCTGGTAATCTGTACTGATAATTCTTTTTATTCCTGATATGCAACTGTGTCTTCTTTTTTATTAGTCTCACTAGAGGTTAATTTTGCTGAATTTTTTTATAAGAACCAGATTTTTGTATCATTAATTTTCTCTATTGTTTCTGTTTTCCATCGCACTGATTTCTTCTCTTATTTTTATGTTTTTCCTTCTTCTTACTTTGCATTTATTTTGCTTTTTTTCCTATCTAGTTTCTTGAGTTTAGACCTTAGGTTACGATTTAAAACCATCTTTCTTTCAGTTTTTAGTGCAGCAGATTTCTGTCTCAGGACCACTTTAGCCACATTCCACACATTTTGATGTCGTATTTTCCTTTTCACTCAGTTCTATGCTTCTTTTCCTCTTGAGACTTTTTCCCTAATCATGGATAATTTAAAAGTATGTTGTTTAAGAGTGTGGAGATTTTCCTTTTATTATTCTATTACTAATTAATGGTTTGATTCTACTGTGGTCAGAGAGCACACTCTGGTTTCAACTGTAATAATTGGTTGAGGTTTGTTTTATGGCCCAGGTTACAATGTATCTTAGCAAAGTTCTGTGAGAGCTCGAAAATAATTTATATTTTATAATTTATATTCTGCTATTTTTGGGTGATTACTGAAAAACGTACGCTGAAGTCTCCAACTATAGTTACAGATTTGTCTATTTCTCCTTTAATGTCCGTATCTTTTTACTTCATATATTTTGTAGCTCTTTTGTTAGATGCATATAAATTTAGAATCACTGTTTTCTTTGTGTACTGACACTTCTATCATTATTTAATGCCCCTGGTAATTTTCTTTGCTCTGAAGTCTGTTTCATCTAATACAAACATGACCATTCCTGCTTCTTTTGATTAATGTTTGCATAGTATGTATTTTTCTACCCTTTTACTTTCAACTCACCTGTATCATTATATTTGAAGTTTCTCATAGATAGCATATACTTGGCGAGTGTGTTTTTAACAACCTGCCAATCTTTTATTTGTTCTGTTTGTTTTTCTGAGACAGAGTCTCACTCTGTCACCCAGTCTGGAGTACAGGAGCGCGATCTGGGCTCACTGCAACCTCCGCCTCCCAGGTTCAAGCGATTCTCCTGTCTCAGCCTCCTGAGTAGCTGAGATTACAGGCGCCACAGGTGCCGCCACCACGCCCTTAACTGTTTCACGCATACCTTAACTGACACAGCAGAGGAGGTGCTGGTGGTATGTGGCCTCATTGCTGCCACGCATTTGTAAATGGGAGGGATGCCTTGTTACTGCCCAGAAGGGATGGAAATCTAGGCTTTCCATGTGGCCTCCACTGATGCCACCAGGCAGAGGGGCTCATTACTGCCTCCCACTAGAATGAAAGTCCTAGCTCTCTACTTTGTCTTCTCTGATACCCCTGTGACAGGCAGGGGTCTTCAGCTTGGCAAGGGTGAAGTCCAGGCTCCCCACTTGGCCTTTGCTGATGTGGGTGGTGGTAGGGCCATAGTTTTTTCTATGGTATCTGGCTAGAGTAGAGCAGTTACTGTTTCAAAATTTTCTGTCTTGCTAGGCTGCCCATCTCTTGATCCTTTGTCAAGGGAGCAGAATTTCTGTTGAGGCTTTTTTTGGTCTGTACTTGACACTTCCAGGTTGCCAGCTTCTTAAGTTCCAAGTTTGAGTATAAGAGGCAGAAAAGAAAACCCAGAACTTACTCCTTTTAGGTCACTTGCTTACAAGGTCCTCAGCCGGTCTGCTTTCTTCCTTACATCTGTGAGGAGTCTTCTGCTTGTTTTTATCTATAATGTCCAGGCTGTTTAAATGTATTTAGCAGGAGGAATAGGGAAAACTATATCTGCTTCATGCTTCCACAAGCGTAAGTCCAATCACTTACTTTAGCGGATTCATTTTTCTTTTTCTTTCTTTTTTCTTTGGTGAGACAAGTCTTGCTTTGTCACCCAGGCTGGAGTGCAATGGTATGATCTCAGCTCACTGCAACCTCCACCTCCCGGGTTCAAGAAATTCTCATGCTTTAGCCTCTCGAGTAGCTGGGATTACAGGTACCTGCCACCATGTCTGGCTAATTTTTGTATTTTTAGTAGAGACGGGGTTTCACCATGTTGATCAGGTCTTGAACTCCTGACCTCAAGTAATCCACTCGCCTTGGCCTTCCAAAGTGCTGGGATTACAGGTGAGAGCCACCGCGCCTGGCTGTTTTTTTTTTAAATTGAGGCAGGGTCTTATGTTGGCCAGGTTAGTGTTGAATTCTTGGCCTCAAGCAATCCTCTCACCTTGGCTTCCAAAAGTGGTAGGATTACAGGCATGAGCCACTGCATCTCACCTAGTGAATTCATTTTGATGACAATTATGAAGAAAAAGTTACCTATTAAATATGATTAAATAATTCTTCCAATTGCCTTAAAAACATCCATAAGTTTTTTGGGTTGTTTTTTCATATCCATAAATATAACTAAAAAAAAGTCATACAAATTATGGAATTTACTCTTACCTTGTTCACTGCCATTTGCACAAATGTTAAGATTGACATATGCACAAGCAGGACCAGGAAGGGAAGATCCTCTGGTGAGTGTAATTTCCAGTTCAGATCCCTTCAACTGAGCACATGAGAACATATGACTGAGTAACTGTGACATCTGACTGCAATGTGCCACACCATCACGTGACACAGTGACTTCTCAGTAACAACAAGAGCTGTACACAACTCATAACATATTCAATCTCATTACTCAAAGCATCAAAAGCTACAATTTATATCCCATTTTTCTTCTCTTTTCATCCTGGTCTCTTAAAAATCTATGCTCACTAAAAAAAGTCAAATAATTACACAATATGCAAAATAGAAAATGAAACTACTCTGCAACTCGTCTCACTGAAAAAATAAACAGCCACTGTGAGCCCCTCCTTGTCTTGTCCTGCTTGTCTCATAGAATGAGACAGGAGAAAATGATTAAATAAGTGACTGAGATACATTTTAAATGATCAACTTTTTTTTTTTTTTTTTTTTTTTTTTTTGAGTCAGGGTCTTGCTCTGTCACCCAGGCTGGAGCGCAGTGATGCGATCTCGGCTCACTGCAACCCCCACCACCTGTGTTCAAGTGATTCTTCTGCCTCAGCCTCCCGAGTAGCTGGGAATATAGGCATGCACCACCATGCCCAGCTAATTTTTGCATTTTTAGTAGAGATGGGGTTTCACTATCTTTCACCCAGGCTGGTCTCGCACTCTTGACCCTCAAGCGATCTGCCTAACTTGGCCTCCCGAAGTTGTGAGGTGTGAGCCACTGTGCCCAGCCTAAACAATCTACTTCTAAGTTATAAGCCAGTATCTTCCCTACCTTTAATATCATACTTTCATAAGTATATCTAAAATTCCTAGATGTAACAATAGAAATGCTATTGTGATTTTTCTTTTTTGGTACTGTACTTTTATGGAGAACCCACTACCAGAAGAGTTAAATGTTTCTCAAGCCAATTGCTGTTTACTTTTAATGATAATTACCAGAATCCACACGCTGCCTTTCCTAGTTTTAGAAAAAACAGGCCCACATAGCCATTTTACTTCCGGGCAAAGCTCATGTACCCTCCTGGCTATGTTCCTCAAGAGAACTGTTGTGAAAACAGTTCTGTCTTCCTTTCCTGCTCCATCTTTTCTGGGCTTCCACTCTCTGACTCTCCCCACTACTGTCCAGAGCAATACTTCAAGACTGAGAGCTGTGCCAATCTCTACTGTGGGACAGAATATCAACACATGAGCACGTAAAGTCAAACCTAATCTGAAACTCTTCAGCAGTTCAACGGAGCTCAGGACTCACCTGTGTTTTTTCTTGAATAAGGACTTTATCTGATGGAGAAACTGGATAGGGTTTCAAGGGAGCCTTTATGGTGGCAAATATGAACTCTGTGTGGCTTTCAATAACATTATTCAGATATCTTCCTTCCGACTTCGCTTTATAGTACACTGTGATTTCATCAGTTGGAACCAGACTGCACTGAAAGCACACACAGAAAATCTTAAAAGGGAAGTACATTCTATTAATCAGAACTGAAGGAAGGTACTGTAGAACTAGGGCTACGGATCCCATGCTGAATCATCACAGAAGGGCAGTCACCCTTCCCTGCCTGCTGGGTGATCTGTAAGACTAACTGCACTGCAGTATACAATTAGCTTTGTGTCCTTTTCACCACTCTTTGGGGACAGGGCATGTTTCTTTTCCTAGCACAATCAGTACCTCATGAATGTTGAAACCAAGAAATAATTTAGAACCCACTTACAAAGCTCTGAACTGATTCAGAAATCACAAGCACCCACTTACCTGCTGGAACAGCTTCCTTAGACCCTGAACTGTCTGGGAAAAAAGCTGTATGGTAGCTGTCACTGCCCTCTGCAGGGCAAGAAATTCATGATTCTCTCACTAGCAGGGGCTTTCCAGTCCCTCTGCTCTCCAGGATGAGCTCTGTGCATATTCCTCAGCTCTCTAATAAGGAAAAACTACACAACTCTGTCCAGACCGGGAACCTCCCCTAAGCTAGAAGCCTGTCTATGCTGACTATACCTCTGCCCTTCTGCAAAGATACTATCACCTCTGATTACCTTCTGCCCCAGCCACAGGGGCTATTTTGTAGAAGCCCAACGGAGATAAAAAAATAAAATAAAAAAAGGATGGGAAAATGCACAGGCTGGCTGAAAGCTACAATTTGGGAGTGAACACATGGGGAGAGAAGAGGAGTGCCCTTCCTGCAGAATACATTCCAAATGACTATTGATTAGCGACTGTCATGTACTGATCACTATGGCTTGTATTACCTGCCTCTCCTATCTTCCCCCAACAACCAAAACGGTTGCTTATTCTTAACTGACTAACCTTTTTGCGAAGTTTCTGTATGCGATTGATGACTTCCCGAGCCATTCCTTCATCTACCATTGACTGGTCAGGAGTGACATCTAAGAGGACCAAAGCCTGTGGGGATGAACAGTGCACACCATGACAATCAAATAAGGAGAAACACTTCTTCCCAATTCAGCAAAATGTTATTTAAATCTTGAGAGTCTATAATGCAGCACTATTCTTTCACACAAATGAGCAAAAGCAATAAAATTAATCTAGTTTATCATTCAGGTACTTCTTCATAATCAGCTAGTCCTCCATTCTGGAGAAAAGTGTGCAGGTTTTTGTTTCTTCTTTTTTTTGTAGGGCGCTGCTCACAGGAGATGCCCTGGGACCACCTCTTATCAGAGTCCCCTAACATGACTCTGCTTTTTGACCATCTAAGAAATAGTATCAACTCTTCTAATAAGTAAGATCAATAATCATGAAGCCCTTGGAGCAGCACAGCTTTTCAGGCCACAAAAAATGGATCAAACGCCTCAGAGCAGTCAACTCCAGTGACTTTCTTATACCATGACCCCTGTGATCTTCAGGTTTGTGAGAATGACTCAAAACAAATTCTACGATGGACCACAAAATTTTTTATGACTTAAACTGCCATATTTTTGCTAAGGTTAAAGTTTCTATCTCATCTATGCTGAAGGTTGCTGATTATGATGTAGCAACAATGACAGTACCAATTCTGTTACATAGCACATTGCAGAGTAAAATACACTCTACAGTAGACTTGTACATTAGGCCTCATCTCATTTACCTTTGAGCAAACAGAGAAGAAATGACTCGGCCAGGCGCAATGGCTCACGCCTGTAATCCCAGCACTTTGGGAGGCCAAGGCTGGTGGATCACGAGGTCAGGAAGTCGAGGCCATCCTGGCTAACATGGTGAAACCCTGTCTCTACTAAAAATAAAAAAAATTAGCCGGGTGTAGTGGCGGATGCCTGTAGTCCCAGCTACTCGGGGGGCTGAGGCGGAAGAATAGCGTGAGCCTGGGAGGCGGAGGTTGTAGTGACCCGAGACCACGCCACTGCACTCCAGCCTGGGAAATAGAGTGAGACTCTGTTTCAAAAAAAAAAAAAAAAAAAAAAGGAAATGATTCACTTCACATCAGAGGTAATGAAATGGATGATAAACTCAAAACTCCAGTCAGTGCAGGGCCACTACAACATGTAAACCATGTCAAGAAACATCCCATGATGACACTTTTGTAAGTGTGGACAACTTTTCAGGCCCCTAACATCTGCTGTAACGAGGAAGAACTGCCCACTGTCAGTGTTTAGAAACCCCCTTCTTGCCTTCCCCTGCCTTCTTTCCCAGCTATGATACCTCTGACTCCTTGCCACTGTCTTCCCATGTAGAGTTCTGTACACATCTAACTTAAGCGCCTGGGTAAAGGACTGAGGAGCTCGGCTTTCCTTTATGGAGGTGCTGCTCTACCTTCCCCTGCACATGGTATGCTAAGCACAGAGGGACGCCTGCAATATCCCCAAACCCACATGTGAGATCTTAACAACTATGCTGACTGGGGATGTGTGGTCACGACTGCAAAGAGATAGCCTCTTCTCCAACATGGCAAAAAATACTGACCCCGGAATCTAAAACAGCCTGTATATTCTCTTCAAGGAGAGTTCCCTGACCACTTTCCCTCTATACCAATTTCTGGATAGTAGCCCTCTGTGTACTTATTTCTACCAGAAAACTTATCAGGTAGAACACTAAGAACTGGCTTAATTTCAGGTGTCCTTGACTAACTCGTCTTAAAGGGTTCATTTTTGTGTAAGCCCACACTTGGGACAATTACACGTAGAAATCACAAAATGCTTATGTATTCATTAAACAAATGCATATGTTAAGGGCATAATAATATATTAATTTAGCAAAGCCAATCTAAACCACATAACTGGTTTATTTTTACCCTGACAGAAGCTGTCAACACAATCAGGAAAGGCATAGGCAAATACTTTCTCCTCTTAGGCTCTTATCTCTTGGTAAAGAAATGTTCCAGGAAACAGAAGAATACCTGAGCATCTGAGTGCGCTTCAAACTGCGCAGTCCCACCTGTGGCCTGATCAAAGGTGTACATGAGGCGGATGTCTTCATCATGCAATTCATGGCCTTCCACAACAATGGTCCCTATGGAGAAGCAGCTACACTGTTAATCAGCTTCCCCTCCTCTTCAAGCTGCCCCACTACCTATGTATTATGCCCCTTCTTCATGAAAATTTCACAACAGCAAAGCCACAGAGGCTTCAAGAGATCATTTCCCTCTGACTCATGTCATGGTTGTAGCCAAGATAGGACAAACTTTCTATAAATTACACTATGTTACCTTGAAGACAGTTAAGTCATCACCAGTATCTATTATTTTATATAAATTCTCAGGTCCAAAGACATGACAAAGCTAAGAGAAGGCACCAAGAGGCAACAAATGCTCACCATAAACACAGAGCAGCAGGACATAATGAAGAAAACACAGTCTTTACAGAGAAAGTGAACTTAGGTCCACTATTTGCTGGTTGCATGACATGGTGTTCTGGTACCTGCTGAGCAAGGTGTGGGGAGGCTAAAATGAGATGGGCAGTGTGCAGTACTGAGCATCACGCCTGTCCAGGGAGGCAGAAATGTGCACAGCTGCTGATGACAACACCCCTGCCGATAGGGAGGCCCACTGTCGTCACTGATGATGACCTTCTTGGGCTCTGAGAATCAGGGTGTCATTTTTATGTTTACTTTGTCACTGTGTTCTGAAGATGATCCTGTTTTCCATAAGTGCAGAACAGTCCACTCAGAAACTAGGCTTTCAATTTCAAATAAGGTTTATCTCAGGAATTTTTGATGCTTTGGCTATCTGGTGAAACAATTCAGATTTGTGACTTGAAGGCTCGTAACACTATTATTTTAATATTTTGAGTTGATTAGTAACTAACAGTAACTTGAGTTTTAGCTGCTAATGTCTTATGTTTTATTAATCCTATCTAAATATTTGGGGAATCCTAGGGACAGTTCCCCCAATTTCCTTAGCCACTCCTCTGATTTATGAATCCTCAAATCTTTCTTCTCAAGACATCTCCCAGCTTATGATCTTCAACTTCAGAGGAAGCCCTAAAAATAAACAGCTTGTGCCCCAGGATAGTTACAGGATGTCAGACAGCCACACTCAGACCATGTATGACTCTAATCATGGCAGAGTTGCAAATTTCTGGGCACCCTGAAATGCTCTGTATAGGGGTGGCAAGATGGGGCTGATTTCCCTTTCCTAATCCCATCATTTGGCTAGCTACCCCACACACTGTTTTTATATTACCCTACACTTTCCCTTTATAATAATTACCAAAACCATAATTATTTTCCCAAATCTTCAATGTCAGCAAGCATCATGAGAGTAAGGACAAAATCATCCTAGGCTCCAGGGATCCTCCCACTTCATCCTCCAGAGTAACTGGGATGGCAGGCGCATACCACCACACCTGGCTAAGTGTGCCCAGCTGTTTTCTTTCTAAACAGTAAGAATTATTTATAATAAACATTTTTATCAACAGGAAAAAAAGTTATTTAAGAAAAGGATGGCCGGGCGCAGTGGCGCACACCTGTAATCCCAGCACTTTCAGGGGCCAAGGTGGGTGGATCACCTGGGGTCAGGAGTTAGAGACCAGCCTGGCCAACATGGCAAAACCCTGTTTCGACTAAAAATACAACAATTAGCCAGGCGTGATAGTGCACAAGCTGTCAACAGTATCAGGAAAGGCATAGGCAAATACTTTCTCCTCTTATGCTCTCATCTCTTGGTAATCCCAGCTACTTGGGAGGCTGAGGCAGGAGAATCACCTGAACATGGGAGGCAGAGGTTGCAGTGAGCTGAGATCGTGCCACTGCACTCCAGGCTAGATGACAGAGTGAGATTCTGTCAAGAGGAGAGAAGAGAGAAAAGAGAAGAAAGAGGAGAAAAGAGAAGAAAGAGAAGAAAAGAGAAGAAAAGAAAAGAGAAAACAAAAGAGAAAAGGAAAGGATGTGAGTGATATTAAAAGTCAAACAGTAGCCTAAAAAATATCCTTCAGTTTGGCCGGGCGCGGTGGCTCAAGCCTGTAATCCCAGCACTTTGGGAGGCCGAGACGGGTGGATCACGAGGTCAGGAGATCGAGACCATCCTGGCTGACACGGTGAAACCCCGTCTCTACTAAAAAATACAAAAAACTAGCCGGGCGAGGTGGCGGGCGCCTGTAGTCCCAGCTACTCGGGAGGCTGAGGCAGGAGAATGGCGTGAACCCGGTTGGCGGAGCTTGCAGTGAGCTGAGATCTGGCCACTGCACTCCAGCCTGGGCCTCAGAGCGAGACTCCGCTCAAAAAAAAAAAAAAAAAAAATATCCTTCAGCCTGAGGACATGAATGGTGCCCTTGCCTATGTAGACACCTACCAGTCTTCTGGAATTGCTCCAGTTCCTCATTGCTCAACTGCTTGATGGACGTCATCACTGCCTTAAAGGCTCCCTTCAGACGCTTCCCCAGGACCATGTGATCTGGTTCTGCCCTTAGCCGAATGCCATACTTGTTTTTATCTGTAGACAGTGTAACTTTTCGAACATTCAATTCCTACAGTTAGTGCACAAGAGGAAACAAAACTGAGAAATGGAAACATATGTTACACAAAAACGTATGTCCAGAGTAGCATTATTCCTAAGAGCCAGAAAGTAAGAACACCTCAAGTGTCCATCAACTGTGAATGGATAAACAAAATGCGGCATACACATACAATAGAATATTTGGCAATATGAAGGACCAAAGCACTCAAACATGCTACAACACAAATTAATGTGAAACATTATGCTAGGTGAAATATGCCAGACATAAATATTACAAATTGCATGATTCCACTTATATGAAATGTTCAGAGAAGGCAAATCCAGAGACAGCAAATAGGTTCGTGGATGCCGGGAAATGGTCAGATATTGAGGGGAAAATGGTGTGTGAATGCTAATGAATACTGGGTTTCTTTCTGGGATGACGAAAATGTTCTAAAACTGTGGTATGGTTGTACAATTCTATAAATATGTTTAAAAAGCAGTGACTTGTATGGTAAGAAGAAAATGCTTGTTATGAACATCTATCAAGACAGTTGAGCCTAACAGAAAAAGGACTCCAGAACCAGAAATATAAACTTCAGCCCTCAGAGGTAACCTCTGTGCAAGCAATTTCAGAGTACCACAAGGTTAACTATCAGCTAAGCAGAAGATCAGTTAAACAGAACACTTCATGCTTCAGTCATGCTATTGAGGATTACTGATGCAGCAGGGATGGTGATGGTGCAGTAGCAGATGGGAAAATGAGAACAACAGCTTGAAGCAAATAATACGGAATGTTTAGTTTTGCCATGATATTTGGCTACATTAATTAATCTCACTTTAAGTGAAGTAATTAATTTTTAAAATTTTCAGCTGGATGTGGTGGTACAAACCTGTAATCCTAGCACTTCGGGAGGCTGAAGTGAGAGGATCACTTGAGCTCAGGAGTTAGAGACCAGCCCGGGCAACATGGCGAAACCCCATTTCTACAAAAGCCTGTACTATTATGCCTAATCTCAGCCATTTGGGAGGCTGAGGTGGGAGGATTACCCGAGCCCAGGAGATGGAGGCTGTAGTGAGCCAAGATCACATCACTGCACTCCAGCCTGGGTGACAGAGTGAGACTCTTGTCTCAAAAAAAAAAAAAAAAAAAAAAAAAAAAAAAATTTATATTTTATGCATATCCACAGATACTAATTTCAGAATTTACAATCTAACTTTTGGTTTCTAATATTCTCTGGAATTTTCAAGCAACCGAAAACCAAATATAGAAATTAACGTTTTCTACAATAATGATTTTAAATATTACCTGTGAAAATAAACAATGAAATTTTTAAAAATACTTGTTTTGTATCATCACAAAGAAGATAAGGTAAAACATATTTGTTTTTAAAACATCATGGAATAAAGATGTTTTAAAATATCATGGAATAAAAATGTTTAGGAAAACAACTGACACTATAATCTAAACTTTGACCCCAAAACTCCACTTCTGGAATCTATCCAATATCCACACACTGATATATGCATATATATACACACATAGCTTTTGTTTGTAATCAGAAACCTAAATTTCAAACAACAGGAGAGTAATTAAATAAATTATGAAGTAGCCAGGAAGTGAGACTCCAGGGAGAGATGCGGTGGAGAGGGGCTCACCATGCTAGTGCTTCGACTTTTACATGCAAGGTCACTTGTCACTTGCATAATTTGGAGGAACAAAGTTTCTTTAGTAGTTATCAAAAAGTACTTCAGAAGGCCAGGCACAGTGGCTCATGCCTGTAATCCCAGCACTTTGGGAGGCCGAGGCGGGCAGATCACTTGAGGTCAGGAGTTTGAGACTAGCCTGGCCAACATGATAAAACCCCATTCTCTACTAAAAATACAAAAGTTAGCTAGGCGTGGTGGTGAGTGCCTGTAATCCCAGCTACTTGGGAGGCTGAGACAGGAGAATTGCTTGAACCCAGGAGGTGGAGGTTGTGGTAAGGCACCACTGCACTCCAGCCTAGGTGACAGAGTAAGAGACTCTGTCGAAAGAAAAGTAAAGTAAAGGAGAAGGAAAAGGAAAGGACAGAACAGAGAAGAAAAGAACAGAAGAGAACTTCAGGGAAGTGAATGAAGATGATAGACGATAGGTAAAGAAATTCATTGATCTTGAAATATTTTTAAAAGAATTATAACAAATTTATGTTGATTCCAAGCACAGTGTAAAATATCATGGATTATTACATTTGTTATGAATATACTAATAAAAATAAATTATACGGTCATTATGTACTTTTGAGGATTTTTCATCAAAATAATGTTCTAAGTCTTTCTGTACTAAAAACAGACAAATCATCTACCTTACCTCAATGATATACTTCTCCAAAGACTTGATATCTTTAAGAGCTTCTGCATCTTGATGGATAACCACAATTTCTTTCAAAGGATACTAGAAGGAAAAGGGAGGGGAAAGTTCACTCAGCAGCCAGTCCTCTAAACTGAAGAAAAATGGAATATTAAATGTTTATTTGAATCTCAAGCTCTAGACTAGCCAGGCTGGGGTAGTACTAAGTCATTCACTCACTGCAGAAAAGGAAAAAGGCCATTGGTGGAAGCTCTCTACATTAAGAAAGCATTCCAAAGACTTAATTATTTAGGTCTGTGCCATGTAAAATAGAAGTAAAATTTCAAACCTTTATGGGAATGGTTTTTCGGTCTCTGATCACTCTTCCAAGTTCAATCACAGACTGCATCTGAGACATTGCACTCTCTGTTTTCCTGTCAATCAATTCTTCTCTGAGTGGCAGAGGTAGGAATACGAAAGAGATTAGATTTAAAAGGAGAACATTGAAGGTACTAGGCATGCATAAAAGAGGAAGAGGGTCAGGCTAGAGAAGGGTGGCTAGGCCCTCCTGGTGAAGCCCCAGGGTAAGGGCGGTGCAGTACCTGCCGCTCAGCACCCGGCACCTCCCCAAGGGGCCCCCATAGGTCATGCCCACACCCCATCTGCTGCAGCTCTACAAAGGGGTTCCACACCAAGCATCCCTGCTACCATGTACCAAAGTGGGCCCCATCCTGCAGCCTGAGGAGTTCGTGTCAGCTGGGGTGGGAGCAAGGCACAGATGGAGCTGAAGCAGGGAAATGCCTCCTCTCCCCAACATGCCTAAGCAAGTCTCCCCTCCTTGGCACAGGTGAGACTTATTTCTATTTGATTCCTACCGAACACGGGGCAGCATGAGGTAGTGGATGCTGAGTGTGTCCTTGTCCTGAACAGAAACAGGGTCAATCAGCACCTTTAGATTCTGGTACATCAATTCAGTGAGAAACGGTGTGTAGGGAGCCTGTATGAACACACAGGACATCATGTCAGTCATCAACAACTTATCTCATTTATACTCAGAAACAACTAAACATGTTAGAGAATGACACAGTAATATGCACCAAAAGGGGCATGAGGCTACAAAACATGCTCAGTGAATGAGAAATGGCCTCATATCCCCGAAGCATAGCTGCAGGACTATAGCTAGAAAAACCCAAAGCACCTCTAGAATTCTGAAGGATGTCTAAAACAGAAAGAGGAGCACCTAATGATGTATCAGCCAAGTCAATATGCACAGAGGACTGACTGTCCCAAACCTCAGAAACCTCATCTGTAAACTGGGGAAAATATCCCCTGCTTCACAGGATGAAGGTGATGAGATCAAGCATGGAGAGCACCAGGCACAGGACCTTGTACAAAGCAGAATTTTGTTCGGTTAAGGAATAAATAGGAGCCTTATAACATGGAGTAGCAGAAACAGAATAAAAAGAACTGAAGTTGGAGCCGTTTCACTTTTATATTATTTAACTAATATCTGACCTGATAGGAACATATATCAAACAACTATTTGCATGTTTTCCTCTCAATGCTAAGTTAAAGTATTTTTTTGTGATATATATATATTATATATTTACTCAGACAGGTATTAGCTGAAGAACCTCCCTGTTACTCACAATTATGGCAATCCACATTAAGATGAGCTATGTCTTACTTTGAACTGTAGATCCTCGTTCTAGAGCCAAGGGCCCTGACATATATTGTACTGCCCAAGATTGTAAGAAAGAATCTAGTATTTCTTAGTCCTTACTTAACATGTATAAAGCTAACAAGATTTCTGAAAAGGAACTAGAGCTATAAGGTGTTATAAAACTTATATTTCTATTTTTGGCAGAATAATACAGGATAGATAAACAGAGGATACTGCAGCAAGTGGGTGCCGAAGTCAGCCCATAGGCCAAAGGGCACTAGAAAGAAGGCAATCATCTTACCATAAGTCTGCAAAGAGAAAGCAGAACACTAAACAAGGTTTCTAGGGCCATGACACAATCCTCCATCCCATTTTCACCCTAATGAATAAAAAGGAGACATAAACATTAAACTGCTAAAGTGTTTATCATTAAAAAAATAAGTTTATTAAAAAGAGGCAATCTTCAAAGAGCATGCAGCATACAGACAGGACAAGAGACAGAGAAAGGGCCACAACCACAGGCCATCTAGGGTCGGTGCCATCAGGGTGGCCCTTCAGGGCAGTGCAGGAGGCCTGGCCAGGATGTGCACCTGCTGTTCCACTGACTAACCCCACCTGAGGTGAGCTGACAGGAAAGCAAAGCCTAACTGTAGGACCCGAAAGCTGAAGGTAGAATGGATCTACCCACAACAGACAGAAACAGTTGCTAACTGAAAACTTTAAAGTACCTTTAAATAAGATTTCTTATGTTAAAAAAGTATATACTGTGTATTAAAAAAAATACCAATTCATTGTAGGAAAAACAAAGATAATAAAAAAATTTCAACTATAACTAAGTGATCCAGAGACAACTACTGTAAGCATCTTAGCATATGTCCTTCGAGATACATCTGTGCAAAAATGAAATTACAGTTGTGTTGAAGGCTTTTATTAATGCATTTTAAGACGACTGGCCAGGCACAGTGGTTCACACCTGTAATACCAGTACTTTGAGAGGCTGAGGCCAGTGGATCACCTGAGGTCAGGAGTCTGAGACCAGCCTGGCCAACATGGTGAAACCCTGTCTCTGCTAAAAATACAAAAATTAGCCAGGCGTGGTGGCAGGAGCCTGCAGTCCCAGCTACTCAGAAGGTTGAGGCAGGAGAATCGTTTGAACCCGGGAGGCGGAGGTTGCAGTAAGCCGAGATGATGCCACTGCACTCCAGCCTGGGCGACAAGAGTGAAACTCCATCTTAAAAAAAAAAAAAGGAAGACATATCTAATGGGTAGTGGGAGCCTTCACTGGGCCTGCAGTAAAGAGACCTTGCTCTCTCTATTATGCATCATTGTTATTTACGTACCTGGCTTAAGTCCTGAGACCAGGACCTACGCTCTGCTCATCCTAAACCCCCAGCAGCTACAGAGGAGTTCTCTACAGAGCAAATAACTGACTCCCTTGTGGTAAAAGGAAGTACCCTTCTCAATATTAAAGCCATATCTGCCAATATTTTAATAAAATATTCACATGATTTTGAATTTTAAGAGGTCTGCTCAGTGTAGTCCTGCTTGTGCCCTGACATTCTCCCTCCAATATAACATGTACATAACTGTGTTGTGAAAATAATGCAAATGACTTTTAGAACTTATAGATCCCTATCCCTCAAATGACAAATATAGTTAAAATGCAATGTAAAAGGAAAAGAAAAACAAAGCTTCAAAAACTGAGAGCATTTGAAAATGTTCCTCTCCCTTCTGGCTATTCTCATATTTCTTCTACTTTCAAACTTCATACACTTTTTGCTTTTCCCAACAGCAGTCTGCACTTACCTTTAATCTTCTGCGGTTCATTCTAACATACCAATTGGTCAGAATATCCACAAACTTGACCAGGCGAGGAACCACAGTATAAAGCCTATAAGCTAAAAGTAAGACAAGTCAATCAGGCAGCAAGTGGGTTACCAGGCATCTGGGGTGGGGAGAGGGCTGGATACAACAAAGAATGGGCAGCTCCTTCCATCCGAGGGCCTCCACTTACTAAGGAGAAAAGAACCAAAATGAAGCAATCACATAATGACTGTTTGTTGAGGATGTGCTACACGGCAGTCAGGGTGTTTAGGGGTGCACACAAAAAAACCACCATGTGAGTCACATGCGAATTCCCACTGGTCAGTGAGAAAAGGCAAAAATTCCAGTATGTGTGGATCAAAGTCCAAGGCTGCCCACTACACAACTGTAGGAAGTGCCATTTACACAGAGTTGTGCAATTTGACAGCATCAACAATGCCCAACTTCTTTCCATTGTATTATACTGTACTTCAACTAAAAGTCAAAAAGCACAAATCAGATGCTAAGAGGCACAGCACGGGCCAGTGATCTCAAACAATAGCAATTTTGCCCTGCGGGAAACATCTGTCAATGTTTGGAGAAACAGTTTGCTTGTCACAACTTGGAGGGTGGCATGGTGCTACTGGAATCTAATGGGTGGACCCCAGGGATGCTCCTCAGTTATAATGCACAGCACAGCCCCACCACAGAGGATCATCTGGCCCAAACTGTCCACAGGCTGCAGCTGAGAAACTCTGACGCAGGCTATGAATAAAATAGAGCTGGCCTTCTAAACATTAAAACAGTTGAGTAAAAACAGCAACAGAGGGAGTGAAGGTCTTGAGGCATTAGGAGGATTTGAAGGGTTCCCTGAGAAACTCAGAGATCAAGTAGGAAAGAAAGGGTGTTTAGCCAATTGTATCTGAGGCAAGGCTTATTTTAAGGATTCTCATTCACCTCCCCTTTAATTAATACTCTGTTGCATAAAAACAAACACCAAAAACAAAAAGAGTAAGACCAATACTTAGAAATAAATACAACTTATAATAATGCAAAGAGTCCAGGGAGTGTTAATGAGGCTTTTGGTCTAGGCTAAGAGATGAGAAGTTGCAACAGGCAAAGCTGCTCTCTGTTGCTTTTCACAAAGACCAGAATTCAGGTGCCAGTGGACTGAGCTCCAGGTCAGAGTTGTTAGTTGGCCACACTTTCTTCCACAGGTGATTTCAGTAACTAAGTCCTGTCTAAATGATTTCTAGAGTTCACAGCACTTTTTATCTTCCAGGAAGCTCAGCATTCCTATGTTCTGGTTTCAACTCTGAGGGAGTAAATGAAACCAAATGAACCCCACATACAAAGAATAAACACACAACACACGGGGTAACAGCAGCAGCCACTACCCAGGCCACCACCACCCTGTGAGGCAGGTCCTCTCACACCCACAGTGCTGCTGAGGGAGTGGAGGACACGAAGCTGACAGGCTGGCAGAGCTGGGACGTAAACACGACCCACAAAACATGGCTGCCAACCTCTAGTTTCCAGGCAGACCAGGCTCCAGCCAGGATGCACACTCTCCAGACCCAGCTTCACAGGAGGTCATGGCAGCTGGTGCTCAAATATTGAAGGGGCTCGGGCAACAATCCCCACGTTTCCCACCCACTCGTATCACTCAGGAGGGAAAAGCAGACACAGGTGTGAGCATGTCTGGGGAGAGTGTGCTGGGCTCCCAGTGCCCTCGCCAGGGCAGCAATCAGCCTCACTCACTTCCATCTTCATCTATGTCTATTTGAGCAACAGCTGGACTGTTGTGATCCTTCCACATGTTTAACAAGGTGGATAAATCCTTTAGCAGTCTTTTTGTGCTAAGTGGGGCAGCATCGCCCACTCCAGGGAGCAGCATGTGGCCGTATCTAGGCTAATGGTGAAACCCAGGTCTGTGGCGGCCACTGCTCCTGCCCAACAGCAGCAGGAACCACAGAGCCCTGTGAGGGTGGATTTGCCTTGCCCTCTTTGGCCCTCATTGTGACCCAGGGCCTCTGCCCACCCACTTTAACTGATTGAGGTGTCCCAGATTTCTCACCTGGACCTACGGTTGTGACTATCTCAAACCTTAAGGAAGTCAACGTAACGTACTTTTTGAATCTCTGTAAAATTACCCAACAAACTCACTGTTGTTAGTTAATAGAAATACAGCAAAATGTCCATTTCATTATTGCTCTTCTGACTTTTCTAATTTTTCTGGAAAAGAAGGGGACTATTTAGTAATGAAAATAGACCTAAAAATAAGTTATAAATGCATTAATAACAAGTATTATTTATTGAGTACCTATTATCTGCCAGCTACTTTATGGAAATCGTCTCTACTCAAGCCTTACGAACACTACTGGGTATTCTGCAGATAAAGAAAATGAAGGTCAAGATAGAATGAGTAACAGTGGCATCTGATGGCACAATGGGGTGATTACAGTCAACAATAATTTCTTGTACATTTAAAAACAACTAGAAGGGCATAATTGGGATGTTTGCAACACAAAGATATGATAAATGCTTGAGGTGATGGATATCCTATTTACCCTGATGTGATTATTACACACTGTATGCCTATATAAAAATATCTCCTGCACCCCATAAACATATACATCTACTATCTATCCATTTAAAAAAAAAAGGAAATTGATGGTCAGACTTTAGGCAACTCTCTGGATTGGGAACAAGTGGTAGAGCTGGGCTCTAGACCCATGGCTATCCAGCTCCAAAGCTCTTCTGTGGAGTGTTGAGACCGCCAGGACACCCCTAAACACAGAATTCCCAAGGGCTTTTTTTTTTTTTTTTTTTAAAGACGGAGTTTCATTCTTGTTGCCCAGGCAGTGGTGCAATCCCAACTCACTGCAGCCTCCGCCTCCCACACGGTTCAAGCAATTCTTCTGCCTCAGCCTCCTGAGTAGCTGGGATTACAGGCACCTGCCTCCACGGCCAGCTAACTTTTTTTTTTTTTTAAAATATATTTTTAGTAGACACGGGGTTTCGCCATGTTGGCCAGGCTGGTCTCAAACTCCTGACCTCAGGTGACCTGCCTGCCTTGGCCTCCCAAAGTGCTGGGGATTACAGGCATGAGCCACCACACCAGGCCAGAAGTCCCCAGGGCCTTGAAACAAAGACATCACGACAATTAACAAGCCTCAACAAAACTATATGAGAGGTAAAAGGAAACAGTTAATTTTCTGTATCTCTCAATATTTCCACTATTAAATATCAAAAGGGCAGTTACAAAGAGAAGAGTCCTTATTCCTGGGAGGACAGACCAAGAGAGACTCACCTGCCATTTCAGTTTCAAAGAAGCCAATGAGAGACTGCATGAAGGACAGGATCCACCGGTCTGTAATGTTGGGGCTTTCTCTAACAGTGTTCTCATTGTAGAGAAATTCTATTTCTTCCTCCTAGGAATGAACAATTAATGAGACACTTGCACACTTGGGAAGAAAGTTACTATGAGGAAATAAACTTCTTAAATCACTTAAACAAAAAGAAAAAAATCCCAGACCCTACTGGCAATGTGAATTTCTGATTTTTAGCAATATTTTCAAGATAAGCGCCAATGTGGGACATTAACCCCTCAACTAATTAATCATGTTTTTGAGTAAACTGAAGACAGTTTAGGAAAACATTACTTCTGTGCACCAAAGAGTAATTATGAATTGAGAGATACTCTAAAATCTTGTCAGAAAGTGTAGGGTTGTTACTTTAAACCTCAGGAAGGAAGGACAGTAAACCTGTCTAGCATTGAATGATTGTCCACAAACTGAAAATGAGTACTGGAAAACAATTTCCATGCTAAGGCTGTTCATTTTACCCAGAATGTTCTATCCCACTCCTTTTGCTTTGCAAAATCCTCCTTGATCTTAAGTCCTTGCTCCACAAACAGAACTCACGTCCTGCTTTGTTTCTCTGGCAGCACCACAACCAGGCTGGCAGGGCAGTGATAATGTGACTCTTCCTCTGGGTTTAAGCCCCTGATCATGGAGTCTGTGTCTTGCTGGTATGTTCACATGGGCCCTGGCTGTAGGGAGCTTTGACCCCGCCTGTATTCCTGAGTCCCACACCAGTGGAGGCCTGCAGAGTGCACCCGCCCAAGGACTGTGGGCCCTACTTGGCAGAGAACCACATGCAGAAAAGGTGGCAGGGCTGCAGAGAGGAGGAAAGCTGGGACCCTGGGGAAGATGACTGCCCTTCTCAATTCCTGGGGAAAGGCTACTCTGAGAGCCTCAGGTGAACATGTGTTCTCTTTAGCAGAACAACCAGAGACCAAGGAGAGGAGAAGGAAGTGACCTGCCTGCTGGAGTGGGATAACAAGAGTTCATTTTTCCAACCAGCTTTTTGAACTGCTCAAGCAGGAATAACATCTCACTTTCATTCAACAGTTATTTACTTACAAGCAATTTTACTTGTAAGGTGCTGGAGATCAGATGCGCAGTATCGGATCCCTGACCCCAAATCAGGTCTTGAAAGCCCACACAGGAACATGTGCAATGAAGGTGATGATGACCCCTGACAGTGGTCAGTTGTGGGGCATGGAAGGTGGCTCTAGAGCCAGGGCTTCTGAGGTGAGAAAGTAATCCCGCGCGTGGAGGCAACTGCCTTTGAAGTACACTTCCACATATCTCACGACTGTTATTTGTGACCCTAACAACCCACTGAAAACTCCATCAAGAACTGCTATCACTCTCAGATTAGCCCAAATGCCACCCCACTGAGGGGGCTTCTCTGACCAACCATCTCAAGTGGCCAGCCCTAGCTAGCCTGTGACTCCGCCTTCACTGGGTGGTCTCTCTAAAAGTAGCTGACTCTTTACTATCTCTCCCAATTCCCACTCCACTGGTTCCATAAAGGGAGGAGTGTCTCACTCAACATGGTGTTTCTGGAATCAAGAACCGGCTGACTAGGCTTGGAGCGTGGCTCATGCCTGTAATCCCAGCCTTTTTGGGAGGCCAAGAAGGGTGGATCACCTGAGATCTGGAGTTCAAGACCAGTCTGGCCAACATGATGAAACCAAGTCTCCACTAAAAATACAAAAAATTAGCCAGGCATGCTGGTGGGTGCCTGTAATCCCAGCTACTGGGGAGCCTGAGGCAGTGCCTGAACCCAGGAGGCAGAGGTTGCAGTGAGCCGAGATCGTGCTACTGCAATCCAGTCTGGGTGACAAGACTGAGACTCCGCCTTAAAAAACTGGTCGACTAAACAACTATATGACATAACTCTTTTGCAGGCTAGGGCCCAAGGTCTCGGCACAGCCCGGACTCTGGATCCCTTCCGCACCTGCATGTATGACCTCCCCATGGCTGTAAGTTACCCCAGCATCAGGCAGCAGAGAACAGCAGCCCTGAAGTCTCTCACAGTTTGGTGAAGGGAGCGCTATGGAGACTCGGCAGGTATACGTGCAGCCCCGTACAGCCCATACCTTCTGAAGCCTCAGAACGTTCTGGATTAAGAAGCGATAGGCATTGTACCATGGGAGCAGTACATCCTTAAGGACATCCCGCACACCCTCCTCTTTAAAGCGGAGGTTTTCTGCTCTCACCACAGGGGAGTTAATCAGATACAATCTGGAAGAGGGAGAAAAATTAGACAGAAAAGGTACTTAGACAGTAAACCAATTATTACTACTTGACATATTGAGAGAGCAAGATGAAAATCAGTCCTATTTTCTACAAAAGGGGGAAACTATAAATACTCTTTGAGTGGTCAATTTAAAACTCACAAAACTCACTCTCACTTTCTGTAAGAGACCTACCAAATTAGAAAAGGTATATATAATCTGACACCAAAATATGGCACTGTATAGCACACAAATGCATCTTATGCCACTCTCACTGCAGGACCAATGGGGTACACCAGCACTAAGAGGAAGGCTGGCCTGGTCCTTGTCAAGAGCCACTGATTCCCTCCCATGGACACGACCTGCACATCCACTGCTTGCAGAGAGAGGGACTCACAAGGAGGTGCCTTCACACAGCACAGTCTGGACATCTACTGGCCAGAGCTTAGGGATACTGCTAAACATCCTACAAAGAATTACCACCACAAAGAATTACCCAGCCCAAATGGCCAGGAGTGCCAAGGGTGAGTCTAAGAGACAGTGGAGAGTTGGGAGTGAGCTCCACTCATGGCTCCTGGGCAGCACAGGTACTGTGTGAAAGTGCTGAGTCACAGGCCTGGGCACTGGTCTCATGCCTAGGACATAGGGATGCTGAACAAGATCTCTAGGTCCCTTTCAACTTGAACACTGTGATTTCATGATTACAGCTACCTCAAGCAGTGGCTCTAATGTCTCCAAAAGCTTTTTAATATTACTTTTTTATTACCTCTAGCATAGATATATCTCATATGGCTCTGTAAGCACAAAAGTAAAATAAATGATGAAAGAGAATTCTAACATCCACAAGACAGGGAACCTAGAAAGAAAGTAAGGCAGAGGCAATCAGCATCTAGCCTGGGGAGGACTTGGACAACTCAACAACACCCAACACAGGTTCTCTTCCTCAAATAGACCTCTAGTTTAAAAATTTCTTTATTATTTAGAAAACTATTTTGGGGGTTTAAAATCAACAACCATACCAACACAACATCCAAATAACAGAGATATGTTGCTAAAAACCTAACTATAAACCAAATCTAAGAATAATGACTAACAGTATAGGAGATGCTTACATAAAAAAACAACAGATACACACAAGGCAAAGCACTGGTTTGTACCTGAGGGCATCAGCACCATACTTCTGGATGATGGAAACTGGATCTGGATAATTCTTTTTCCGTTTGCTCATTTTTTGGCCATCACTTGTAAAACAAAAGGGAGATGCCAATTAAGTAAGTCAGTATTACATATAACCTTGATATAAGGATACAAATCATTTGCAAACAGGAATATACAAAAGGAAATGGGAAGAAGTAACTTAGACAGAAGTTAGTGCTAACAGGCCGGGCGTGGTGGCTCACACCTGTAATTCCAGCACTTTGGGAGGCCGAGGTGGGCGGATCACCTGAGGTCAGGAGTTCAAGACCATTCTGCCAACATGGTGAAACCCTGTCTCTACCAAAAATACAAAATATTAGCTGGGTGTGGTGATTCATGCCTGTGGTCCCAGCTACTTGGGAGGCTGAGATGGGAGAATCGCTTGAGCCCAGGAGGTGGAGGTTGCATTGAGCTGAGATCGTGCCACTGCATTCCAATCTGAGTGACAGAGTGAGACTCTGTCTCAAAAAAAAGAAAGAAAAGCCAATCCTCTCAAGTTAGTTACCGTATAATTCTATTTATATAACATTCTGGAAATGACAAAATTAGAGATGGAGAAAAAAACAGTGGTTGCCAGGGATTGGGGATGACAGTGGGAAGGTAGGAGGGGAAGGCAATGTAGGAAGTGAGCCTTTGATGTTGAATTCATTCAGTAACTTGACCATGCTGGTGGATACAAGACCCTACACATGTGATAGCTGTATACACGTTAATGTGCATAAGCCAGTAAGTTTATGTAAAACTAGGGAAATCTGAATAAGACTGGTGGGCTATATCAATATCCTGGTTGTGATATATACCATAGTTTTGCAAAATATGTGACCACTGGGGGAAACTGGGCAAAGAATTTAAGGGATCTCTATTATTTTTCATGATTGCATGCAAATCTACAATGATCTCAATACAACTTTTCTTTTTTTTTTTTTTTTTTGAGATGGAGCCTCACTCTATCACCTGGGTTAGAGTGCCCTGGTGTGATCTTGGCTCACTCCAATCTCCACCTCCCAGGTTCAAGCGATTCTTGGGCCTCAGCCTGCAGTAGCTGGGGATACAGGTGTGTGCCACTGCACCCACTAATTTTGTATTTTTAGTAGAGATGGGGGTTATACCAAGTTGGCCAGGCTGGTCTCCAATTCCTGACCTCAGGTGATCCGCCCACCGTGGCCTCCCAAAGTGCTGGGATTACAAGCGTGAGCCATGGCACCCGGCCCTCAAAACAATTTTCAATTAAAAAAAAAAAAAAAAAAAGCAGCACACGTACTACAGAGGCAGACTGCCTGGGTTCAAAATTTGCATTTACCACTCATTTGCTGTGTGTCTTTTGGCAAGTTTGCTTTTTCCTGTCCCTCAGATTCCTCAAAGGTTACAATGGGATAATTATAGGAACCATCCACATGGTTCTGGGGATGAGTTAAAATGTGAAAAATGAGTTAAAATGTGAAAATGCACACAGTGGGGCCTGGCAAAAATAAGGATGTACAAAAAAAATAAGGATGCACAAAATGTTAGGTGACATCCTCTTTCTCCTCACATAGCATAAAAAGCAGGATTTCTGTGTGGGTAAATATTTCAATTTAAAATTTTTATTTATGTTTATTTTTATTCTTAATGACTAGAGGTAATAAAGTAAAGGAAAAATGAGACTTCTTAAAAAGCAGGAAACAATGCCCACTGGGAGGAAGTTTCAGATGAGGAGAAGAATGGGATCTGGTGGCAGAGCACCTGGGTCAAGCCTAGTGTGGCTGTCACTAGCTTTGATCCTGGGCACCTGTGGTCTCTAGAACTCATAGATTCCTCATGTGTTAAAAAAAAGGACAACAAAATCTACATGAAAGGACCGATGTACAGATTAAACAAGATCTATAAATAAAAGTACTTCATAAAATAATAAGTTTAGTAAATGCTATTTTATTACTAGTAATATCACTAGTGGCACTATTACTAGTAATAGCTCAATCTGAAAGTCCTCCCCTTCCTCCTCCTCCATCAGGCTTAGCTTTCACACACTCCTTCTTAAGAAACAGTGGAGACAAATCTCCACCTATCACTACAACAAAGTTGACCGCTCGCACACACTCCTTCCTAAGAAACAGTGGAGACAGAGCTCCACCTGTCACAACAACAAAGTTGACCTACCTTGCCAGGACGAGCCCATTCACAATTACATTCTTGAAAGGCGGTTGTCCAAAGAGGGCCGTGGACAGCACCAGCAGGGTATAAAACCTGAAAAAAAAACCCAAACGGTTCAATAAAAATAGAAATGAAGTCCAAGCATAAGAAAGAAACTGTATTTATTCATTGAACTGAATTTCTATTTTTGATAAGTCTTACTTCTTGATAATCACTTAAAGCAATGATTCTTAACACTGGTTACTGAAAAAAAATGGAGACACAGGACCCACCAGAGACCAATCAAATTACTGTCTATGATTTGAAAAAAAACATCCAAATAAAGGTCTGGAGTGATTTACTGACCATTTCTCTGATACCAGGTCTCCCAGGAAGTCTGTGTGGAGAGCCACATGGCGGCACTGGGTGGCCTCTCAGGACCACCCAGAAGCACCTAGCTGAAAATGAGGGATGGGTGTTGAATCTGGCACAAGATCATATGGAAAAGACAATTTGATGACAAAAGATGCAAAATGCACTCTCATCCAAAAGTGATAAGGCAGACTAGAAAATGCTTTTATTCTGTAAAATGCTGTGTACCTCATTCATGTGCTAGCTAACCTGTTCCCCAAATGAACTCATATCCCTGACCACTTTCCCGGGGATGATGCTCTTCTGCTTCTCTGACCTAGTCCTGCACCCTGCGAACATCAAGGGACATGAGCTGAGGAGACCAGACCCCATGGTTAACATAAACACCGATCCAGATATCCCTCGCAGTTCTAAAGGAGAGTTGGGAGGAGCTCTGGTGCCCAGGAGAGGCAGCCCAGGCCTCAGGGATGGAGAAGGAGGCAGGCAGCAAGGACATGGGACCCACATGAGGACTGTTACCAGCTAACAGACTTTGCTATTCCTCAAAGGAACAAGCTCATTGGTAAGGCATCCAGCCCTTTCTAAAAACAGAATTTGCTCTGGGTAGCTGTTCCTATAGATAAAAAGGACTGGAATCTGAAGACAGCACATTACAGGACACGAAGACTTGAACTCAATGATTACCCAAAGTCGTCAAAGAGAAAAAATGACACTAACAATTCCTTAAACATACCCCTGCAGAAACATTACTACGAATATATAATTAAAACCTGGGCTGGGCGCAATGGCTCATGCCTGTAATCCCAGCACTTTGGGAGGCTGAGACGGGCGGGTCACTTGAGGTCAGGAGTTCGAGACCAGCCTGGCCAACATGGTGAAACCCCGTCTCTACTAAAACTACAAAAATTAGCTGGGCGTGGTGGTCCATGCTTGTAGACCCAGCTACTTAGGGGAGGGTGAGGCAGAAGAATTGCTTGAACCCAGGAGGTGGAGGTTGCAGTGAGCCAAGATCACACCACCGCACTCCAGTCTGGGCAGAGTGCAAGATTCCGTCTCAAAAAAAAAAAAAAAAAGTAAATAAAACCTGGGCCAGCAAAGCCCATCCATGGAAAGAAAGGAATTCACCTTTTTCCAATTAAGGAACTGCTTTACATAAGGCACCAGATAAAAATCAATACCCAAATCCTCCCCCATATGTATATTTTTAAAAATCTGGATTTGTTTAGAATGTTGATTTACAAGGCTAGCCTCAATATCTGAGTACACTGCCAACTATCCCTCAAATTTCTAGCACCCAATCTACTGTCTTTTATGCCAATACTTATTAAACATTTGAGTAAATGATCTGACGTACGCTAAGAACACATATTGTTTTTTATCATTTAAACATCCAGTATAACATATATATTGCAAAATGCCAGCAAGATAACTCAAATTGTAAAACTACAGCCCTATTGTAGTGGGAGATTCCTACTCAAAAGGCACTTCAATGTCCATGCTTGGTGGTTGGGGGGAGAGGGCAGGAATGTAGCCTGCCTTACTTGCCACAATCTCTCCATCACCCAGTAGATAATTGGCAGCGACTTAGTAAAACACTCCCTAATAAAATAAAATCAGTAAAACGTGATGAAAGAACAAGGGGGCATACCATCCTCTGGTTTGGTCGATGCCCTCGGCAATGAAGTCTGCAGGAAAAGCATCCTCAAACTCCCTCTTGTTTTCAAACGGGTAATGAACCTGAGCATAGGGCATGCTGCCACTCTCAAACCAACAGTCAAACACTTCAGAGACGCGGTGCAAGGATCCCTTTCCACAGCGTGAAGGAATGGTCAGGTGGTCAACGCTAACAAACAGAAAAGTAGCCATTTCTATTAACTCTAAGCATAACAGAACTTGCAGTTTAATTGCTAATTACACAAAACCCTGACATTATCCACACTTGCAAACAGAAATATCAGCAATTCTCAAAGGCTTTCAGAGAGTGCCATGAATCCTCCATCTGAAAGGTTATGAACCATTCACCTCACATTTCACAAGACAAAGGCCACAATACTGCAATATGACACGAGTCATCACCAAAGTAATTCATCAAGCTGGTCTTCCATGTGTGTCTCTGTAATCTGCTAGAGACCAGGTCTTAATAGGAGAATGATAAAACTGAAGTGAATTGAACATTTAGAAACTGACCTCTCTCTGTGGAGATCTGAGATCTTTGCTCCTGACAGTTCTTCAAGTTCTGCCACTGACCCAACGCATACTACCTGTCAAAAACAAAGTTCAACAGCAGGAGCTCCTTAGAGCCAAACAGAGCATACTGAGTTAATTTATGTAGCATGCATGTTTAGTTTGAGAGACTGATGATTTTCCTTTTCCTTTTTTTTGAGACAGGGTCTCACTCCCACTGCCCAGGCTGGAGTGCAGTGGCACAATCACAGCTCACCGCGGTCTCAGCTTCCTGGGCTCAGGAGATCCTCTCACCTCAGCCTCCCAAGTAGCTGGGGCTACAGGCAGGCGCCACCCCGCCCAGCTAATTTTTTGTTTTAGTAGAGACAGCGTTTCGCCATGCTGCCCAGGCTGGTCTCAAACTCTTGGACTCAAGCTATCAGCTGGCCTCAGCCTCTCAGAGTGCTGGGATTACAGGCGTGAGCCACCCAGCCTGAGACTGATGATTTTCTATAAAGGCACATTAACACACCACTCTGGGCTGAGGGATAGTATTCGCTAATGTGGCTTCTCTCTCATGAAAGACACAGCTTAGTCTTAGTCTCTGAAGAGGCCAGGGTTGACACCGCTCCTTTGTTTCCACCCAACATCAGAGGGAGTCCCTACCTAGAGAGAATCTTAAACATTCATAGCCATACTCTCAATGGGTATTAGGGTTTATTATGTGCAAATCATCAAAGTAACCGGCGTAAGTGAAACATCTTAGATTTTTTCTCTAAGGCATCTTAGTTTCCTCCTGGCACCTGAATCTGGCTCATTAATCTAGAATCTTCCCAAGAAAAAGCTAGAGCTAAATTATCGTCATCCAGTACTTAGTGGTGGGAATACATTCTGAGACATGCATTATTAGGGTGATTTCATTAGGCAAATATCACAGGACACTTACATAAACCTAGATGGGATGGCCTAAAACACATCTAGGCTACATGGTGGAGCCTACTACTTCTAGGCTACAAACCTGTATAGCATGCGGCTGTACTGAATTCTGCAGGCAACCGTAACACTATGGCAAGTGCTCTGGTTTTCATATGGTTTGTCCCCAGCCACTCTCATGTTGAAATTTAATCCCCAGTGTGGCAGTATTGACAGATGGGGCCCGATGGGAGGCGTCTGGGTCACAAGGTGGATCCCTCATGAACAGACTAATGCAGTGAGTTAGTTCTCACTCTATTAGCTCCTGTGAGAGCTGACTGTTAAAAGGAGCCTGCCCCGACCCCACCACCCCTGTTTCTTCTCTTGCCATGTGATCTCTGCATACTCTGGCTCCTGTCCAGCCCTCCATCATAAGTGGATGCAGCCTGAGGTCCTCCCCAGATGCAGATGTCTAGTCTCGAACTTTCCAGTCATCCAGAATCATAAGCCAAATAAACTATTTTTCTTTATAAATTATCCAGCCTCAGGTATTCCTTTGTAGCAACACTAAACAGACTAAAACAGGAAGTATTTGAATTTCCAAACATTATGAAACATAGAAAAGGCACACTAACCATATGGTATCGTAATCTTGTGGGACCACTATCATATATGTGGTCTGTCATTGACTGAATGACATTATGTGGCACATGACTATATTGTGCTTGGACCCAATCAAAGCAATCAGACAAAGCCACAGGACGCTAGGATTATGTCCAAGTAAAGAGCTGAGAGATGGGGCTAGCTGGGGCACTCAGAATGGAGGGATCATCTGATAAGGGCCACACCAGGAGGAGCTGCTGTGGGTTCTCACCCAGGGAGCTTCTGTTCCTAGTAAACACTGGTGACCTCTTTCTCTGCCCTTCCTGTTCAGTCCTGAAAAGTGTTCTGATTCAGCTACTTCACTGCTGCCTTTCAGGTCCCTATGGGAGATTCACCAAGGTCCCCAGGGTGCTGCTGCTCATCACTGCTACAATGCTGTCAGCTTTGGACAGAAGGACAAACAGAGATCTATCTGTAGAGTAAGTCCTCACCTAATGTCACAGAGAGGTCCCAGTAGCTGGGACTAACTGGTGTGCACCACCATGCCTGGCTAATTTAACAAACGTTTTTGTAGAGATGGCACCTCACTATGTTGCCTAGGCTGGTCTCAAATATCTGGCCTCAAGTGATCCTCCTGCCTTGGCCTCGCTAAGTGCTGAGATTACATGTGGGAGCTATCACACCCGGTCTAAAGTCACAGTTATCAAGAACCTCTGCATGACATTAAGTGAGGACACAGTATATGCACACATCTATATATCCACACACATCCTCTTACTCATTTGATTTTAGAAGTTAAAGGTCTGTAATGCTTTGGTAAATTTCTTTTCAAATTTTCTTTTTTCATCATCTATGAAGTCAGTTTAACCATAAGCTAATAATACACCTTAATGCAGGGGGAAGAAAAGACAGAGAAACACAAGAAAAAAACATTTAAAGTGTAGAGTTCCCTGAGAAAACTGTATCCTTTGATTTTTACAGAGGACAGTTTTATAACTTGTAGTTAATTCAAGTAAAAAAAGTAAAACACCTAAAAACAGATTATCTTATGTCATGATTATAGAAAGCAATAAAGAGGAAAAAAGAAATAAGAAAGGGGCAAAGAAAAAACAAAACAAAACCAAACCCTATTCTTTTAAACCACATTCAGATTTCATGAACAAAATGCTTTAGCAAAAATCAACACAAGGAAATACTGCCCCGCCTCACCTCCTCAAAGTCATCGCTGACCCACAGTGGGATAGGTGTGCCCCAGTATCTGTTTCTGGAAACTGCCCAGTCACGTGCATCTTTCAGCCAATTTCCAAATCGTTTTTCTCGTACCAACTCTGGGACCCTGCAATAAACAGATCACACAACCAATCACGTAAGAACATCAGTAATTCAAACATGGAAAAAGCCAAAATGTAAATAATATTCACAGGGGCCTCTGTATAACGCTTTGTGGGCCCAACACTCCGGAAACGTGGCACTCACTGCAAAGAGAACGTCTTCTAAATGGACAGCATAGCATATGCAACAGTTTGTGCTGCCATCGATGACCTACATCCATAGATAACCCCACAGCACACAGGCCTCCCACGTCCTCTTCTTCAGCTGGAGTACGGCTACCACATGCCTCTAACCAGTCACCCTAACTCTAGCCAGCCCCATCCCAGACAACTCTGGTCTTCACACTGTCTTCACCATAGCAGTTTTACTGAACTCACTAAGCAAAGGCCAACAGGCCAGGGGACTGGTAGCTGCTCTGGCAGCCCTCTCTACAGTCTCCTCTGGTCATCCTTGGTCTTGAATTTCAGGCTCTGGCAATGAGGCAAGTTCCCTAGAATCCTTCTCACTTAACTGGCTTTGCCTGCCCTCTGCCATGAAGCCTTCCTCCCCTCTGCATCCATCCTCTTGCATCCGTCCCACTCCCAGTACTCTTCATTCCTTGAGGTTCAGCTTTGCAGAAATCCTTTTCAAGCACAAGGCTGAGTCAGGGTAGGCTACTGGACCTCCCCTTCTTCTCTTGGGCACTGCAGTTACTGCCCTGTACTTCAAAGATCAGTTTATATGCCTGCACCCCCTCGAGGTTATCTTACTAATATTCTATATCTAGTAACTTACACATTAGGGCAACTAATCAGCTTACTAGCTCTAAAAATGAAAAGCTATCTTTTGAGAGACAGGACCACTCTGCTAAGAAATATTAGAAAGCTACAGTTTATAACTATGTCCTTTGCTGCCCTGAGATTCTTCCCATTCTCCTAAACTCAAATACAGTTTTCTAGAGTCTAGTTGGGTCCTTCTGAGAAGTAAGAGTGGTGATTACTTTTAAAACTCATAGTGAAAACATTCATCTGAAATACATAGGTTGAAGCCTTGTTTCATTTTGTACCCAGAGGCTGAAATGATACCTCTTGGGCTATCACCTGCAGGACACATATCAGTTTTGGAAAGTAAAGGCTTCTGTGCTTGGAGCTTATCCATACAGTCAAGCACAGGGTACGTCATCCACGGCAGGACTGACAAGAGTAAGTACAAACGGGTTTTGCAGGTATCTGAAAATAATGTTTACTCTGAAAATGACTCTTATTGAAGGCCAGCAAACTCTGGCAGTACAGCCATATTTTTCCAAGGTCATTTCATTCCATAAATCAAAAAATGGTAGTTTATCATTTCCAATGAGTTTAAAAAGAAAAATACTACCTTACATACTTGATCACAAGGATGTTACCTCTGTTATGTAACATTATTTGAATTACTTTGTGTTCCTAAACACATAGAATAAAAGACAGTTATTATAATACACAATAAAAGATGGTTATTAAAATTATAACTTGGGGGAAGTGTAAACCACACTTAACTAACCACATGACAAAAGACACTGTGAAGAAACACATCGTACTGCTCACCAGTAGCACAGGTCATTGTTCTTTAGGAGCTGGTCCACCATGTTCTCCACTCGCACAAACCAGCTGGGCACCGCTTTGTAAATCAGAGGAGTGTCTGATCTGGGAAGCAGAAACACAGACATAGCTGCTCAGGCTGACACTAGTAGGCACTAGGGTAAGACTGCCTTTTCATGTCTTATTCACAGCATCATCACTTACTTGGCCTTCTGCTCATATTCATTTTTATTATAGATAAAGACATCTAAGACTTCAAAATTGGCCATCTCTTTCCACAACAGTAAGAAAGGCAAAAACTAATACAAGAACAAGACCAGAAAAAAAAAAAGTTCTGCTAGTGACAATTATCTAAGAAACAATGTCAACTTCAACTTCAGCACAGAAGAGGCAATGTGGAAACCAAACATGACGCAACCGAACACTTCATTTTCACCCCGACTTTTATAGCGTGGTCTTACAGTAAACGTTAAAATCACATTTAATTTTTCAAAAAATTCTGTTACAAAATTTTAGAGATGTTTCTCATCCTAAAAAAAATGTGGCCACAACACAAAACAGATTTGTACAGGTCTATTTTTCTCACACAGTTCCTTAGGACAGCAACAATTTTAGCCATTCATAAAACTCTCCTAGACCAGGCACTGTGGCTCATGCCTGTAATCTCAGCACTTTGGGAGGACAAGGTGGGAGGATCATTTGAGCCCAGTAGTTTGAGACCAGCCTGGACAACATGGGGAAACCTCATTTCTATAAGAAATGCAAAAAAGAGCTGGGTGTGATGGCGCCACCTATATAGTTCCAGCTACTCCAGAAGCTGAGGTGGGAGGATTGCTTAAACTGGGGAGGCGGAGGGTGCAGTGAGCCATGACTGCGCCACTACATTCCAGCCTGGGTGACAGAGTGAGACCCTGTCTCAAAACAACAACAAAAAACAAACAAAAAACCCAACTCTCCTAAAAATGAAGTAAGAAGGCGGCTTCCCAAATCGACTCTAAAGGATACAAATGAGATGAACACCACAAATACGATGGAATGCGCACATATAAGCACAGACTGGAAGCTCTAGCTACAACACAGTCTTTGTTTCTTCTGACCTCCAGCAAAAAGGGTAGCTGTGAGTGAAGGTGCTGGCAACCAGAAGTCGGCCTTGTTCCTTCAAAGTCCTGATGATACTTTTGTCAGCATCCTATTAAAAAATAAAATAAAATTTAGCCATTAAAACATACTATAATACTTAGGAACAACAGATTACTAGAATCTGATACCTTGTTATGAATAAAAGACATAAATAACAAATATTATTTATTATTTTTAGTAACTAACTTTAAGCAATTTTCAAGTACATTCCACAACATTTAAGGTTATAAAGTTTTCGATCTGAAATGATTACCCTAAGGTCACAAAATTGCTTCATGAGGCATAAACTGGAGTTTTTCTGATCTCTCCCTGTGAAATTTCCTCTAAAGATATGAGACCCTCTGAACATAACTGATAACATCTATCTTTACTGATTTTATGTGATGACAAAACTAAATAAAAACAACTTCCTAAAATTACAATACAATTACAAATGATGATAGAAACAAATCAGAAGTAACAGACACCCTTCTATGCCATATGGATTACAGACCTTCACATACTGTCCTGCGAAATCTGTCACCTCCGCTGTGAAGCAGCCTGAAGCATCCACAGGGCAAACGGGGAGTGAGTCTTTCCGAATAATGTTAAAGTCCATACAGATCCGATAGTCATCCTGAGAAAAGGCAAAAGGGAGGAAGAATAAAACAGTCTATGTATGGGTGTAAGCATGAGGTAATAGATTCCCAAGGTAATTGTTTTATATTGTCACATATACATGTCATCAGCTTCGTCCTGTAAACTGAAGGTAACTCAAGACCATTCGGAGAATCAGAGCCCCACAGTTGGACAGGGGTTAGATCATCCAGCCCAGTCTTCTCAAGTATTATTTCCCAGACCTCCATATGCAGCAGAGTATCCACTAAATAAGACAGATGACATACTTCAATTTTTTAAGTGAAAGGAATTCAGAAAGCAAAGGTATAAAGAACGGCTACTCTATAGGCAGAGCAGCCACACAGGAATGTTTTAAAACTAAACCAAATTTGATTTATAACAGCAGCACGCACATCTGAAAAACCAAAATACACACAAATATAAGGCATGGTCTGTTAGTATTACATGACGCTTGATGTACATTTGGATTTGCACCCTCTCAAGGAAGACCCCAAAGGATGGCAACACTGATCCTTTGAAAAGTATTTACTTTTCAAATAAGCAAACTGTGTCTCAATTGGCATTGCTTATACTATGATGCTTCAGGAATATATTTTGAAGACTGTTTACAATAATGAGAGCAAATGTTTAGCAAAGTGCTATGTGAGACAGTATTCTGAGCACTCTACACACGCTCACTTAAACCTCACAATGCTCTCAAAGTGGCATGAAAAACAAACAAACAAAACACTTCACAATGATCCTGCAAAGAAGGCAGATAGATGTTCTAGGTTTTCACCAGGTGCTCCCCTCGCACAAACTAGCAATCATTCCTATTTTACAGATAGGAAAGTGGAGGTACCAAGAAATAACTCAGCTGTGAAGCAGCAATGCTAGGATTCAAAACCAAACAGCTTGGCTCCGGAGTCTATAGTCTTCATCACTGTGCTATGATGCCTAAATACAAAATTAAAGAGACTGCCTTATGTTGATGAAACCACACTCTGGGTTGACTCCAAGACAAGCTGGAAAGCTGACACGCTTCCACCTGGATCTGTGTTCACCTCTCCCTGTGCTGAGGCTCACTGGTGTGGTGTCATGTGGGTGGACAGGGAAAGCCCCTAAGTGTAGCAATTTGAACCACTGAGTGTGGAGCAAGTAACTTTACCCAGTGCATTAAGCTAAAAGCAGCATTCCTGAATGCATCCAGAACTAGTGATGTTCAACATGATGACGCACAAGTGCACAGACGCTGCGGAGATCAAACACTACCTTGCCTGGTGAAGACAAGTGCAAACCGGAAGGCCTCTCAGAAAATGTTTATCAAGGCTGGGCGCGGTGGCTCACGCCTGTAATCTCAGCACTTTGGGGGGCCAAGGTGGTCAGATCACCTGAGGTCAGAAGTTTGAGACCAGCCTGGCTAACATGGCGAAACCCCGTCTCTACTAAATATACAAAAAATCAGCCAGGCATGGTGGCAGGTACCTATAATCCCAGCTACTTGGGAGGCTGAGGCAGGAGAATCGCTTGAACCTGGGAGGCAGAGGTTGCTGTGAGCCGAGATTGCACTGTTGCACTCCAGCCTGGGCAACAGAGGGAGATCCCTCTCAAAAAAAAAAGTTTACCAAATGGGGTTAAAGGCTATAGTTTAAAGAATGAATCATCTATAACATTAACATGCACGGCATTCAGAATAGATATACAAGATATAACTCTAGAGTTAATGACAAACACCCACATTTAACCAAGAATACACACAAGTATAAGGCATGGTCTGTTAGGAGATCTGTCAGGAGGTTGAAGCAGGAGAATCACTTGAACTCAGGAGACAGAAGTTGCAGTGAGCTGAGATCCTGCCACTGCACTCCAGCCTGGGTGACAGAGCGAGACTCCGTCTCAAAAAACAACAACAACAACAACAAGAACAAAGAAACCCCTAAACTACAATTCAAAACCAAGAAGTTACCTTTTTATTATCTACTAACAGTGGGGTAACCACACCAGTTAATTGACCCTAAAATGATTATGAACAATATTTGACTAGTTCCTAAAACTCTTAAGTAGTATCATCAAGAATGCTTCCTTCCATCAAAATGGACCAGGTATTAGGTGATTATTAAGGAACTGCTGACTTTTTTGGATATAAATAACAATGGCACGGTGGCTATACTGAAAATAAATGTCCTTATCAGTCAGAGACGCAGGTAGAATTACTTATACATGAAAGACATGAGATTGAGGATTTGCTTCTAAATCCTCCAGCCAAAATAAAAATGTGTGGTACTGTACAGAGGAAGACAACAAGAGAGATTACCAAAACATTGAGAGTTAATGCAGCTGGATGATGTAAAAAAAAGAATCTATTATAATATTTTCTTCTGTGTATGTTTCAAGATTTCCATAATAAAAACTCAAGTGACGGTTACACTAAAAGCCCAGATTTTACTACTATACAACATGTCGACGTAAAAAAATTGCACCTGTACCCTCTACTTCTATAAAAATAATAAAATCCTAGAAATTAAGCATGAAAGCAAAATGGCAAATGAGGGCAGACTACTGTCACTGCCTTTTAGAACAAAGTCACATTTCCAATCCCTCTAACTGACAAAAGGATCAAGACTAGAGGAATGTGTATGCAGGCGCTACACCATGCTACGGAGGAGGCAAAGGAAGTCCAGATAGGCCGGGTAATTCACCCAGGAACTGCCTGTTAATGGCAGCACGATGATTTAAGGTGAGAGGTGGTTTACTGTAAAGCATGTGCCTTTATGTTATTCTGTTTTTATTCACACAAAATTACATGAAAAGGAATGTGTTTTTAGAAAAATTATTCTGGTCAAAATATAAAATTAACTGTAGAGTACTGTTTTGAGGGGAGAGGTCAGATTCCCCCTTCTGAACATTTAATTGAGAACACAGCAGAAGTGATGGGAATGGTCTGTATCTTGGTGGCTGAGACAACTGCATGTCTCTAGATGCCTGTGAAAACTCACAGAAGTGCACACCAAAAAGAGTTTACTGGATTTGGCCCACTCTTTCCAGAAATCAGCTCGGGATGAAAGGGAACTGCAGATGCACATTTTACAAGCCATCTTGCAGGCAGTGAGCCAGCAAAGAGGCCTACCTGGTGACCCAACGTGATGACACATGACACCGCATCTATGAAAAGTGGCTACCGACATACTTCTCAAATACATTTGCCAGACTTATGCTACTCACAGCACCAAAGTAAGGAGCTTGGTGGACAACCCCTGTGCCTTCTTCTTCCTTCACGTAGCTGTCAACAAGCACAGTGAAAGCGCCATTCTCTTTACACTGGAAAGAAAGAACAGCTGGCTTCAGGGATGAAATATTAATGTGTTACAATGTTAACTTTGTAACAGTTTTTCCTAAGAACCTGAAAACACTTTTAACAGGTAAAATTATTTTAAGAAATAGAAAAGAATAATTCAGGCTGGGAAGAAACATGCTAACTCAACACATTTTTTCCCATAAATAATAAGATACCACTTACAAATGAAATAATTATCTGGAGACCGGCATATAAAAATTTCTAATTTCCTTGGTTACAAACTGATTTTTTTCATTAGTTCTCTCTCTCCCAACTTTTTGTTCCCAGTATGCAGTTTAGGATACAGTCTCAGAAAGCATGGTCCCTAAATCGTTCACTTCCTGGTACATTTTCAATCACTGCATATGTTTCGCTTCTCTTTTTCCATTCGACTCAGCTCAAGTTATTCAGTCATAAAGGCAAATCTTGAAAGGAACAAGTGGGAGCCACAAGTAGTAAGTTCTACTTACAGGTACTCCACCACCTTAACACTCGGGGGAAAAGTATTCAATTTCATTTTCTTTGCAACAGTAATATCATCACGTTAATACATATAATGCTAACAGACCTACTCTTTCTACTTTTATCTCTTTACATTTCTTTCCACAAATCCTTGTTTCTACCAAACTGGCCCTTTGATGTCCTTCCTTTTTGCATTGGTAAAAAGTACTTTCACGAATGATTTTCACATTTAACTCCTATAATCCTGTGAACAAGCTATTAGTATTTCCATGTCTTAAAAATATTCTGGCTGTATTTGCATTTCACAGATGAGCAAACTCAGAACAAAGATTAAATTTCGTCTTATCCAAATCACATCACTAACAGTGACGAAGCCAGGACCTGGAACAGGCCTTCTGGCTGCAAATACAACGTTATTTTCAATTACATCCCAGTACTTGGTTTCTTTGGAACTTAAAACTAAACTTGAAAAATAACCATAAAATTTTAATTGCTGTAACTCAAATCACCTTGAAACATTTTAGATATTATGGTATGACAGGTGCTAAAACTTCGATAGTTTAAACAGAAAGAATACATGGGTCCTTAGAATTACATATATACTTAGTTACATGTTCTATACTTAGAAGCAGTATAGACAAAATCACTGCTTCTTGTCTCTCAGGGTCTACTTTGGGCCTACCCAGGCCGTGGTTGGGCTGTTTCTACCCAGGTCAGTAGATACCAACCACCAGGAGCCACAGTGCTGCTCCATAGGCAGTGTCCGCTGACACAGCTTCCCTTGATACTTCAGAACAAGTATATTTCAGTGAACATCAGATGATTCTGTCCTGGGTCAGACGATTTATAGTACCTGTCTAAAGTCACCGAAGGTTTCAGGTAGTTAGCTAAAGTTTATTTAATGAGTAGGTGTTATTAAACTTATATGTACCGAGTGCATATTCCAGACAGACCTCTACTTAACCTAAAGTTCCTGCCTAGTGTGTCCACGTGTATTTTTTCAGGGGGTCGAGTTTTTGGGTTCTCAACAGGTTTTGTGATTCAGAAAAGTAAAGAGTCACTGATCCACTGGAAGAGATTTTAGATAATAAAAAAAAACACAACATAAACCAAAGTAGGTTAAGCTATATGATAGGAGAATGGAATGAAGTAATGACATTTTCCAAGGGAGAAACCAAAGATGCATTTCAGAAAACTTTCAGATGACATCTGAGTTCAGACTTGAAGGGTGAGTTAACTCAGCAGATAGCAACATAAAAAAAAGATGAAGACTTCTAAAATGGTAGGAAAACTTAATGAAAAAAAAAAAGGCAGGGAAGCAGGAAAGGGAAGAGCCAGTTTGACTGAATAAAGGATACGTCTAAAGTAATGTGGGAGGATGAAGTCAGGAAGCAGGTCTGTCGCACACTGACTGGGGAGGGCACGTTCCGAATGCTGGGAACTAATGCTTGTAGGGAGGAATGGGAAGAGGGCAGAGCATATGTAAATCCACTGGGCAGCAACATGGGAGGAGGAAGAAGGCTATTACGTAGGCAACTCAAGAGGCACAAAAGTGAAGAGGCAGGTAACAGACACACTGTGGATGGGGCCCAAACCACAGAGGTCTCCTGCATCAATCAGACTTGTCCCACAAGGAACATAAACAACAGAGGGTTCAGCAAACATTTTTTTCTGGGATGGGATATAAGTGATATGTCTAGTTGATTATTATTTCCACATAACCATAAGGCCAGGTCTGCTCATTATCTCATTTCAAGACCTTTAAATAAGGATAGAGGAATTCCTCCTTGACATTATTCTTTTGGTGAGAGTGTGGGAGTGGTGGCAACAGGGTTTGCAACTGTAGCTGTGGATTCTTCATTGTCAGAAAATAAAACCACATAAAACAACTTTATGACTCTGAAGAAACTAAGGTGCTAAATGTATGAACTCTGTCGTGGTGCCTAGATTTAAAACACCTGCCTCATTAACCTCCTTGAAATAAAATTGTGTTTACCTTTACACACAGGGTTACTGTGATTTACTATCTTAACTTTGTCAAAACAAACAAACAAACACCTCAATAAATACCCTGGGTGGTATGTAGACTACATGGAATAAAAATATACACCTAAAAATCCAATCAAATGTAAAGTGATTCCTCATACAACTTGAGAAAAATGTTCAAATAAAAAATCCCAGCTTGGCCGGGTGTGGTGGCTCACGCCTGTAAACCCAGCACTTTGAGAGGCCGATGCGGGTGGACCACGAGGTCAGGAGTTCACGACCAGCCTGGCCAAGATGGTGAAACCCCGTCTCTACTAAAAAGTACAAAAATTACAGCATGCCTGTAATCCCAGCTGCTTGGGAGGCTGAGGCAGGAGAATCCCTTGAACCTGGGGGACAGAGGTTGCAGTGAGACAAGATCGTGCCGTTGCACTCCAGCCTGGACGACAGAGCAAGACTATCTCAAAAACAACAACAAAACATCCCAGTCAGGCACAGTAGCTCACACTTGTAATCCCAGGAGTTCAAGACCAGTCTGGGTAACATAGCGAGATTCTGTCTCTACAAAAAATTAAAAACTTAGCCAGGTGTGGTGGTGTGTGCCAGTAGTCCCAGCTACTTGAGATGGGCAGGGGAATCACTTGAGCCCAAGAGGTCAAGGTTGCAGTGAGCCGTAATCGTGCCACTGCACTCCAGCCTGGGGGACAGAGGGACAGAGAAGACCCTGTTTAAAAAAAAAAAAAAAAAAAACCTCTAAAACAAAAAAGCAACACAAACAATTTAATTTTGTTGGCACTAAAGCAGACTTTCTGGATTCAAGTACACTCATAGAAGCAATGTCAATTCCACTTATCACAACACTCCAGCTATCAAATAATCAGATTGTGGAGAGCCCCCAGAGTAGCGGTCCCTAAGCTTACCTTCATGAAATAGTCAAACAGGGGCCTGTACTTCTTGCCTTTAAGATAGGAACCAGGAAATCTAGAAAAGGAGAAAGGTAAACTCACAATTAGATTAAAATCAAATATGAGGCTACAGCCACATCAAGCTACCACTCCCCTCTGGTTTACTGGCTTCTTAGCCCTAGCCATTAATGCTGTAATGTGTGACTGCAAAGTATTAGTATTAGTACTTCAAACTAAATGTGAATAATGCAAGCTTTTGGATAATAAAGCTTCTCTCTTTTTAAAACTAAAGACACACACACAGACACATGCACACACACACACACAGAGCAACTATCTGAATATTCACCTTTCAAGGATCTCATAGTCACTCTCCAATTTATAAAGGGCTGACAATCTGGCTTCCATTAAAATGAATAATTTCCCTCTGGCAACATCTATGAGAAAAAGGAAAAATGTGGACTTGGGTTATATTCTGAATTTCGCTGATTCTAAAGTATACATCAAGCATACTGTTTTCCTAAGAAGCTCCTGTACCATGTGCCTCTGGTGTGCCCAGTACTCACAGAGAAATACTGCAAAGAACACTACGGTATACTGCTTCCCAAACATGAAAATGACAAAAACATCAAATGCACGTAGGCAGTCAGCAGTTATTATTTATTGCTCAGATATCCATTTTAAGTAAATCATTATTTTTTCCTTCATAGGGTAAACATGTCAATGTTTAAAAATAACACTGACAAAGTAGCTCACAAAGTGCGTGCCACATATTATCATCCCCTCTCAGACATTCTCATTTGGGTATCTATTGATCCCGATATTTTTCTATGTATATAGTAACAAACATACATGTAAACATGTAAGTTCTTTTTATTTTTTTAATTGAGGTAATATTCTATCTGGTTTTGCAGCCCTTCACTTAATAAACTGTCAACATCCTTCCATGTATTAGCACATACAGACTTTTCTCATTCTTTCGAAGAGCTCTATAGGATTCCATTTTATAGAGGTATGAGTTATTTCTAACAAGTTGACAGACACTTAAATTGTTTTCAAATTTTCACTACTATGAATACTGGGATAATGAACGTCCTTGATGTATCTGTGTACCCTTATTGTACGTGTTTCTGGAGGATATCTGGGGCATCCTAGGAAAAGAAAAGCTGGAGCAAATGTATGAACAATTAAAACTTTGATAGTAAAAATCTAGGCCAATTTAAACCCTTACTCGTAAGTTATATTACATATCTGAGATTTACTACAGCCTATGTCATATATTTAGTTCACTATAAGTCTCTATGGGTCATTGCAAAAGCCTTTGCAATTTATTGAAAAACTACTACGAATAAGGCTGCCACGCCCTAGCTCTGACCTCACAGGAACTTTATTGTAAGTGGAGCCCACATTTTCTGATAAAACTCAGATACAAAGTCTGTCAAGCACAAGAGTTATACACAGGTAGATGGGGGATGTGTCTTGAGATCTCAGTCAGATGGCTGCTGAGATTGTCAAGCTCACTGTAGAATGGCCAGTGACCCACCAGTGACACAGAGAAATTGTGCAGATGGGACTGTCCTTGCTCCAGAGAAGCAGCTGCAGACACCTGAGCCAGGTCTCTTTGTAGCCAATAGCTCTTTCCAGCAGGTCAACTCTTAGTCCTATTTGCTCCGAGGAAAGAACAAATAAAAAACTCCCTCTGTACCTTTTTTCTGATACCCAATCTTTTCCCATTCCCTTCTCAGTATTTTTCCCTTGTCAGCACAAGCTATTGTTCAATTAAGTTGACTGTTTTAATACAACTATTTAAAAAAATCATGGCAACCATTCTTACAGAGCATCAAATACATCTACCATGTTGTGTAATCATTACTATTTTTTTTAATTTTTTTTTTTTTTTTTGAGACAGAGTCTTGCTCTGTCAAGCAGGCTGGAGTGCAGTGGCGCCATCTGGGCTCACTGCAAGCTCCGCCTCCCAGGTTCACGCCATTCTCCTGCCTCAGCCTCCCGAGTAGCTGGGACTACAGGCACCCGCCACCGCGCCCGGCTAATTTTTTGTATTTCTTTTAGTAGAGACAGGGTTTCACCATGGTCTCGATCTCCTGACCTTGTGATCCGCCCGCCTCGGCCTCCCAAAGTGCTGGGATTAGAGGCGTGAGCCACTGCGCCCGGCCGTAATCATTACTATTATCAATACCCCAAACCTTTTCATTTTCCTATACTGAAACTCTGTACTCATTAATAACAGTAACTCCCCCTTCCCTACCAGCCTCTGTCAACCACCATTCTACTAGTCTTTGCTCTGTGAATTTCACTTCTCGATACCTCATCATGCAGTATCTGTCTTTCGGTGACTGGCTCATTTTAATTAGCATAATATCCTCCAGGTTCATTCAAGGATTAGCCTGTATCAGAATTCCCTTCCTTTTTTAGGCTGAATAATATTCCATCATATGTAAATACCCTATTTGGTTTATTCATTTATCCAATGACAGACACTTGGGTTGCTTCTATCTTTTGACTATTGAGAATAATGCTACTTTGAACATGGGTGTCCAAGTAACTGTTCAAGACTCCTTTCAATTCTTTGGGGAAAATACCCAGAAGTGAAATTGCTGGGCCACAGTGTTAATTCCATTCAGCTTTCTGAAGAAATGTTACTGTTTTCCACAGCAGCTGTGCCATACCCTTTTTCCTGACAATGAGTTTTTCTTTTTCTTTTACCGCCACAAAACTATCCAAACCTGAAGGTATATTTGTTCACAAAGTACCAAACTTCTTTTTAAATCTTGGAAAGGCCCTTGTTGAGACTGGTAACTCTCTACCAGGGGACATTTGAAAGGCAAAAAGTTCTCAAGTTCTGGTACCAATTACTAGTAACAACGTGATGCCACATCGCTGAATCTTAGATTCTTCATCTGTCACAGGGGCATGGTGTGGAAAAACATACTATAAACAGGAAATTATAAGAAAATTTTATGTTCTACTTTTTACATATCTCTATTATTTTTGATTGTTGTGTTAGTTCTCAATTAGAAGTGAAAACAAATGTTTAAGGTTATTTTTCTAAGTCAGCTTCTTTTCAAATAATTCTATTCTTCATGCAAAAAGAAGGTAAGCTTTCACATTTTCCAAAATATAAAATTATCTTATCCATACTAATCATAAGTAACCAGTCCCCAATTACCTTTAATCTTCACATATTGCATTTCTGGATTAACACAGACAGCAAGGTTACTAGGTAGAGTCCAGGGAGTGGTTGTCCAAGCAACTAAAGATACAGTTTCATCTTCTTCCAAAGGGAAAGTTACAAATACTGAAGGATCTTGAACATCCTGAAATAAATTGAGGTAAAGTATTGTTTTACAAATCTACAATAACAGCCACCTAAGAAAAAGGAACTGATCCTAAAGATGAATAAAATAAACACATGATTCTTGTGCCTCAGCCTCCCGAGTAGCTGGGATTACAGGTGCATGTCACCACACGTGGTTAATTTTTCTATTTTTAGTAGAGATGCGGTTACCCCATATTGGTCAGGCTGGTCTCAAACTCCTGACCTCAGGTGATTCTCCCACCTCAGCCTGCCAAAGTGCCAGGATTACAGGCCTGAGTCACCGGGCCTGGCCTCTGGTAACTTTTTAAAGTAATGTCTAAGGAGGAACATATGATGAAGGTTTCAGTATTATGATTATTTTATAAGTTCATGAAGAGTTAGATCAAAAAGATAACTATTCTGGAATATGGTTATCTTTATGCCCAAAATACCAAAAAGATCCTACTAAAGCAACACATACATGAAACTGTAATAAACCCATAAAAATTCACCTCATTAAACAAGAACAAGATTGTCTCCAACTTTGTGGCAATGTTTCAATACAAAAATATCAAGGATTTAAAAATAAATAGGTCTAAGGTAGAAAAAAAAATCAATCCCCAACAAAAACAAACTGCAATTTAAACAAAGTGACACGAGAGTAGAGCTGTTAGTCGCATGTAAAACATCAAACCTGAAATAAGGGACACTACTATTGGCTTGGACCTCCTCAAATATGTCAGTATTATGAAGCATAAAGAGACTAAAGAGTTGTTTAAGATTAAAGAAGGCTGGAGATAAACCACTGCATGAAGCACAGGATGCAGGTCTTTTTTTTTCTTTCTTTCTTTTTAACTACAAAGGACACTGCTGGGACAAGCAGAACCCAATAAGACCTACACATGAGGTAATATAGTATCAATGTTAATTTTCTAACTCCAGTTATTTCAAACAATGTTATTGGTTTTAGGAAATATGTAGTTTTTAGAGGGAATGGACCATAATTCCCGCAACTTACTCTCAAAGGGTACTGTGCCCCACTCCCATAAAAACAGAGAAGAATAAAGCAAATGTGGTAAAAGGTTAACATTTAGGGAATCTAGCTGAAGGATATAAAGAACTCTCTACTTTTCTGTTAGTTTGAAACTACGTCAAAATAAATTTTTTTTCTTTTCTTTTTTTTTTGAGACGGAGTGTCACTCTGTCACCCAGGTTGGAGTGCAGTGACGTGATCTCAGCTCACTGCAACCCCCACCTCCTGGGTTCAAGCATTCTCCTGCCTCAGCTTCCTAAATAGCTGGGACTACAGGCGCGCACCACCATGCCGAGCTAATTTTTGTAAAAAATTAAAATGTTTTAGGCAGGGCACAGTGGCTTATGCCTATAATCCTGGCACTTTGGGAGGCCGAGACAGGAGGATTGCATGAGTTCTGGAGTTTGAGACCGGCTGGGGCAATATAGTACAACCCTGTCTCTACAAAGATAAAAAAAAAATTATCTGGGCGTGGTAATGCACGTCTGTGGTCCCAGATACTCAGGAGGGTGAGGCTGGAGGATCATTTGAACCCAGGAGGTCAAGGCTGCAGTGAGCTGTGTTTGCACCACTGCATTCCAGCCTGGGTGACAGACTGAAATCCCATCTCTAAAAATAAACAAAAGTTTTAAGCCAAAACATATATATATACACACACACACACGTATATATACATATACATACATATATATATATTTTTTGAGACAGAGTCTAACTCTGTCACCCAGGCTGGAGGGAAGTAGCACACTTTTGGCTCACTGTAGCCTCAACTTCCTGGGCTCACATCATTCTTACTTCAGCCTCTGGAGTAGTTGGAACTAAAGGTTCACGCCACCACTCACAGCTAATTTTTGTAATTTTAGTAAAGATGGGGTTTTGTCATGTTGCCCAGGCCGTTCTAGAACTCCTGGACTCAAGCAATCCACCCAACTTGGCCTCCAAAAGTGCGGGGATTTCAGGTGTGAGCCACTGTGCTTGGCCAAGTCAAAAAAATTTTAAAAACCATTGGTTAACAACCAATACACAGACCGCTTAGAATAGAGGTCAGCAACGGCTGGGCGCGGTGGCTCACGCCTGTAATCCCAGCACTTTGGGAGGCTAAGGTGGGTGGATCATGAGGTCAAGAGATCGAGACCATCCTGGCTAACACAGTGAAACCCCGTCTCTACTAAAAATACAAAAAATTAGCCAGGCGTGATGGTGGGCACCTGTAGTCCCAGCTACTTGGGAGGCTGAGGCAGGAGAATGGCATGAACCCAGGAGGCGGAGCCTACAGTGAGCCGACACCGCGCCACTGCACTCCAGCCTGGGCGACAGAGCGAAACTCCGTCAAAAAAAAAAAAAAGAAGAATAGAGGTCAGCAAACTATGTCCCTCGGGCCAAATCTGGCTCATCACTTGTTTTCATGCAGTGGGTAAGCAAAGAATGGTGACAAAATTGAGAACATTTTGCCTGAAAAGCCTAAAATATTTAATTTGCAGAAGAAAGTTTCCCAACCCCAGTATTGGAACTAAACATAAGTATGCTCTGTGACTCAGCTGGGCACAGTGGCTCACACCTGTAATACCAGCACTTTGGGAGGCCGAGGCAGGTGGATCAACTGAGGTAAGGAGTTGAAGATCAGCCTGGCCAAGATGGAGAAACCGTGTCTCTACTAAAATTACAAAACTTAGCTGGGCGTGCTGGCAGGCACCTATAATCCCAGCTACTCGGGAGGTTGAGGCAGAAGAATTGCTCGAATCTAGGAGGAGGTTACAGTGAGCCGAGATCACACCACCGTACTTCAGCCTGGGCATCAGAGTAAGACTCCATCTCAAAAAAAATAAAAATCAAAACAAACAATACTCTGACTCAATAATTCCACTACTTGTTATATAACCAACGGAAAAGTGTACAAAACCTAAAAAGACAACAGTCACCATGTGTTTAAGTCTTGGTAGATCCTGATTGAAAAAAAAAACAAAAAATAAAATATAATCCCTTGGGAAATGATTAAACCATTAGAAATATGAACTGATGATGTTCAGGAATTAAATAATTCAATAATATTAAATTAAAAATATTAAAGGTAGCTGGGTGCAGTGGCTGACACTTACAATTACAGCACTTTGGGAGGCCAAGGCAGGTGGACTGCTTGAGCCCAAGAGTTCAAGACCAGCCCATGCAACATGGCGAAACCGTCTCTATAGAAACACGTAAATTAGCTAGGTATGGTGTATGTTCCTGTAGTCCCAGCTACTCAGGGGGCTGAAATGGGAAATCACTCGAGCCCGGGAGGTCAAGGCTGTGGTTGGCCGAGATCACGCCACTGCACTCTAGCCTGGGTGACAAAGTGAGACTCTATCTCAAAAACAACAACAACAACAACAAAAAGGTAATTGCTAATGACTTTTAAAGGTGTGACAATGAATGCTAATATGGTAATGTTTAAAGACGATAAAGATTATTTACGAAAGATCTATATTGGATTATTTCTTGATGAAATAATATGATATCTGGAATTTGTTTCAAAATTGGGAGGAAAGTGGGAAAGAATATGTGTATGAATGAGGCAAAATTAGCTAGTCATTGGTTGCTGGGGGCCTCAATGGACCTACAGAAATTAATTATACCATTCTGTCTACTTTTACATGTCCCTGAAACTGCCCACATTCAAGTGTTTTTAAAAAGCAACCAAATAGACTGGGCACAGTCTCTCACGCCTGTAATCCCAACACTTTGAGGCCAAGGTGGGTGGATCACAAGGTCAGAGTTCAAGACCAGCCTGGCCAAGATGGTGAAACCCTGTCTCTACTAAAAATGCGTGGTGGTGGGCACCTGTACTCCCAGCTACTCCGGAGGCTGAGGCAGAGAACTGCTTGAATCCGATAGGTGGAGCTTGCAGTGAGCCGGGATCACGCCACTGCACTGTAGCCTGGGTGACAGAGCAAGACTCCGTCTCAAAAAAAAAAAAACTAAATAAAAAAAAGCAACCAAATATAGCAATATATTAAGATTTGACAAAGGTAAGCCTTGGAAACCTTGTGTTTACTGCATTATTCTCTACCCTGTTGAGTGCTTAAAATATTTTTCTAAAAAAATACAAACATGAGCACAATCAGAGAGGCAGTAAGGAGATAACACAAATCATCATACCTGCCTTACAAGGACGTACAAAGATCAAACAGGATATGTGAAAGCATTCTATAAATAAAAAGTGCTTTGAAAGGCAAATTTTACTAATGTAATTTTCAAACCTAGGCCATGAAACAAGAATTCCAAACAAGTCAACATCCTTTAAAAACAGTGGGTCAGATAAACTCTCAAAATGGAAAACAACTCAGTATACACACATGAGAAGAGAAAGTTCACATTTCAGAAGACTCACTAGTATTTAGTATCTGTCTAGATACGGTATAACAGTATACCCTGTAAACATCAAACACGTCTCAACACCTCAATCATACCAACAACAACTGATTCTATTTCATCAGAAGAAAGATAAATATCATTTGGCATCTCAAATTAATTTTTTTCCAAATACTGTTAACAAATAAATGGTATCATGAGGTCCCAGATAAGGCATAAAATTACCCAATCTTTAAGAAATGATGACTACAGGGAAGTATGTCAAAGCTGGACTTGTTAACCCAACAGAGAGGAACAAAAATACGGTCAAAACAAGCAAAACCTATCACATTAAGACACATCATAAATCCAATGTGGAAAAAAAAAATTCCTCATCTTAACAGAGCCTTAGTATACTAACTGGCAATGTTTTCAGCACTCAGTAAGAACTGGCCAAAGTGACTGATGTCGTGGGCAACATTCCACATTGGGTGTACTTGGGAATACCTACTGTGACCATAACTATTCAACTTCCACCTACAGAACTTAATGCTGAATAATGTCTCTACATTTCACGTACCTTGTAATTCTGGTGTGACTCGAAGTTGGACAGTGGAGTGTTACATGCCGTAGAGAAGGGCATGACTTTCACACCTCTATAAACAAGGCCTTTATCATAGAGTTGTTTGAAGACCCACCTGGTAAGAGATGGAGTTTCACAATTACATAACCAAAATTCTATTTCTGAAAAAGCAATCACTTACACCATTTTCTGTCTGGAGTTTCTGTCTGCCAAATAAGTGAAAAAACAATGTCTTCCATTGGGAGACCGGCTGGTAAATTATAACAGATCAATATAGTAAGACATCAGGTAGACATTAAAATGCTAATATCTACTGACATCAAATGATGTTTAAGACATAATGTTAACTAAGAGCAGCAATTGGCAGGTTGGGCGCAGGGGCTCACGTCTCTATTCCCAGCACTTCGAGAGGCCAAGGTGGATCACCTAGGTCAGAAGTTCGAGACCAGCCTGGCCAACAACGTGAAACCCCATCTCTACTAAAAATACAAAAATTAGCCAAGCATGGTGGTGGGTGCCTGTAATCCCAGCTACTCAGGAGGCTGAAGCAGCAGAATCGCTTGAACCTGAGAGGCAGAGGTCGCAGTGAGCCAAGACTGCGCCACTGCCCTCCAGCCTGGGTAATTGAGTGAGACTCAGTCTCAAAAAAATAACAAGAAAAGTCCTACATTCAAAAACAAACCTGTTCCCAAAGATTTTCAGAGAAATAATGATGGACTCAAAAATAAACTGATTCATGTTAGTGCACTTTTCCAATAATCAATACAACAGAATATTTATAGAATATTTATCATATTTATGATTTTAAATAAACCTACCAGACAGATTCCATGAATTGTGGATACAGAGTTTTGTAGTCATTGTCAAAGTCAATCCATCGGCCAAGTCTGCTAACAGTAGACTTTAAACATTAATATTAGAACAGTATTAGACAATGATATTTATAATTTTACATCAACATTTGTTTACTTCTATTGTCACCACATATAAAAATTTTGGGAAAATAGAATAATCAATGGTACAAGTAAATCTATATTGCCAACAACATACTATGTAAGGTTAAGAACCAGTTTTCTTGGTATTCATTCTACATGCACAAAATGTTATTTACAAGTATAAATATTCATTTATAAAAGTCTACCAAAACCAACACTTGGCAAATATCACAGGTATAATTATTACTGGCAAAAACCATCCATAGATGTTAAAATTAATAAGTGAATGTATGACAAGACAAAGAATATTTGGAAAGAACCTCCCCACAATATACTTATTAATTACAAAGGAAAAACTACAACTTTACAAAGCAGAAAGTTGACAGCACCTTAACCAAGTGAACAAAGTTATCACCATCAATGAGACATAACAACAACACATGCCACCTGATACGATGCACTGAGGAGGGCATAGCATCACTTCTGTGGCATTGTCACCAAAAATGCATAACCTAAATCGGGAAACCTCAGACACTGAGGGACATTCTAGAAAATAGCTGCTCCGCAATCTTCAAAAGTGAGAAGGCCATGAAAGACAAAAGACTAAATAAATGTTCCATACTCAAGAAGACTAAAAAGACACGACAACTGAAGGCAATATGTGATTGGTCAGAAATAAAAATTAATGGGGCAACTGCTTTTGAAAATTCTATTAATACTATGGTTACTGAAGATGTTAGCAGCTGGGAAAGATGGATGAAGGATATAGGTGAACTCATTATACTACTTTTTCAATTGTTTAATAAGTCAAATTATTTCAAAATGAAAAGTTAAAAAATTGAAAAAAGTATTTGAGAAAAAAAGAAAAGGCCTATATATCTACGTTATACTTATCAGATTTTTCCCTATTGGTGATCATTCAAGAAAGTTAGGCCAATTTAGGCACACAGAAGTCAGAAAAGAGATGGTTCAGTCTAAGCTAACAGTTTAAGTAACAGGGTTGAAGGTGGAAGCTAATACTTTTTCTACAAAAAATAAATTAATAAAAAAAGCACAAGGGACCACAAACCATTTCAATGCCCATTTAATAACTACATTTTCTGTTCATTCTACTGAAAATAACCCAACATACCCTCCACTCAGCAGAATATCTCATCACAATTGCTCGGCACTGATTGTTATACTCTGTAATCCCCATTTTGGCCACATCCTCTGGTCCTCTGATTCCCAGTGTCTTATCAATTTCATACTCCTGAAAATTTGTGATAAGATTGTTACCACTCTGCCCAATGAAAACAACTGCAACTATGCAACTCTAGAAAACAAAACAAATCAAACTACAAATACTATAGAAATGAAGTAGAAGGTCTGACAGTTAACATTCATCATACTTGAACATATTACATGAAATCTAATGCTTATTAAAAAATCAGAAAATTATAAAGCTGGATACTCAAACATACCACAGGTAAGCCATGACAATCCCATCCAAATCTTCTGTCAACATGAAACCCACTCTGGTGAGCATATCTTGTAACTATATCTTTAATTGTACCCGCAAGTATATGTCCATAGTGAGGCAGTCCGGTCGCAAAAGGAGGACCATCATAGAAGGTAAATCTAAGAGGTAATAAAAATATATTAAGTCATTTAAAAACAATCAAAATTTAAAGCATTTTTCTATAGATAGCTGTTGTCATAGTGGTCTTTAGGAAGGAGAAAAGCAGCAAGGTCAGGAAATTGACAGACATAATTGATTTGATATTTACTGGTGGTCCTGCCTTCAGAAAGGCTATAACTGCAGTAAAGCTGCAGAGACCTCCATTTGATTATTCATTTTTCATTTATTAGTTTTATGACATAAGGCAAGTTATTTATCCTGATCTTGAGTTATCTCATCAGTAAAATAGGGGAATAAACCCCTCTCTCATAAAGTTTTTGACCAGAGGAGATACACAATGAAAACAGTGATTAAAGGACTAGTCTCTTTCAGGTGAATGAGGACTACTATAGTAGCCTTCTATGGGGTACTTAGGTATAAGTGCCTATATGAGGGTGGAAAGAGAGTGACACAGAGGGTGACATAAATTCTACTCAGATGACCTTTTAAAGAAACCAAAGTTACCCTAATAACTGAGAACTCATTCATTCAATGTATATCTACTACTGAGTACTCATTATACAGACAGCTGGGGGATTCTGGGAATAGAAAGATTAATGAAGAGTATCTGCTTTAGGTCACACATGGTGGTTACACTTGTAATTCCAGCACTTTGATAGGCCGAAGCAGGTGGATCATTTGACATCAGAAGTCTGAGACCAGCCTGGGCAACATGGTGAAATCCCGTCTCTACTAAAAATACAAAAATTAGCCAGCGTGGTGGCAGGCGCCTGTAATCCCAGCTGAGGCAGGAGAATCACTTGCATCCGGGAGGTGGATGTAGCAGTGAGCAGAGATTGCACCACTGCACTCCAGCCTGGGTGACAGAACAAGACTCAATCTCAAAAACAAAACAAAAAAAAAGAGAGTATCTGCTTTAATGGAATTCAGTCTAAAAAATGACTATTTAAGGACTTTCTCTTAACCTAAAAAATTCACATACTTTGGTTTATGTTTTGATTGCTTTAAGCATTCCTGAAAACAATTAAATTCAGTCCAAAACTCCAAGATTTTCTCTTCTTCCGCAGGAAAATTTATGTTTTCTGGAACTTGCTGAACCATTTTGTTGCTGCAAAAGAAATCAAATTTATTAGTGTCAAAAGAGAAATCTAGGAATAACAGAATACCATATTACTAACGTGGGTGTATACTGATGTACAATTTACATACTGTAATGTACGAAGTGTACAATTCAGTGGCTTTTTAGCACATTTACAAGGTAGTATAACTAGTAATATCTAATTTCAAAACGTTTTCAACCTCCCTTCCCCACCAAAACACCCCAGAACCATTAGTAGTCACTCCCCACTCTTTCTTCTCCATAGCCAGTGGCAACGATTTATCTTCTTTCTGCCCCTGTAGATTTACCTATTCTGGACATTTCATATAAATGTGAAAATTTGTAAGAATCATCTATATGTGGCCTATTGCATCTGGTTTCCTTTCTCTAGCATGTTTTCAAGGCTCATCCATGATGTAATATGTATTCGTACTTCATTACTTTTGATAGCTGAATAGTATTCCATTTCATGAATATGCCACAGTTTGTTTATCCATTCATCATTTCCTGAATACCTGTATTGTTTCCACTTTTTGATAATTGTGAATAACGCTGCTATGAACATTCATGTATAAAATTTTGTGTGGATCCATGTTTTCATTTCTCTTGTGTTTGTAGCTAGAAGAATTATTTCTGGGTCACATAATTCTGTATTTAACTTTTTGAGATAATGCCAAAATGTTTTCCAAAGTGACTGTACTATTTTACATTCCCTCAGCAGTGAATGAGGATTCTAATTTCTTCAGATCCTACCCAGCACATCTTATTGTCCATCTTTGGATTACAGTCATTCTAGGAGACGTTAAGTAGTATCTCCTGGTTTTGATTTGCATTTCCTTAGGGACTAAGGATGCTGAGTGTCTTTCCATGTGCTTATTGGCCATTTGTGTATCCACTTTGGATACATACTTATTTATCCTCTGCCAATTTTCTAACTGGACTCTTTTTGTGGTTGGGTTTTAAGGGTTATTTATATATTCTGGATATAAATCCTTTATCAGATATATGATATATAAAAAGTTGTCTCCTGTTCTGTGGGCCATCTTTTTATTTTCTTGATGGCATTTTCTGAAGCACAAAGATTTTAATTTTAATGATGCCCAATTCGTCTATTTTTAGTTTTGCTGCTTGAGCTTTTGGTGTCATCTAATAAACTATTACCTAAACAAGGTTACAGATTTTTCGCTTACATTTAGGCCACAAATCATTTTGAGTTATCTTTGTATATGGTGTGAGGGAGGGGTACACAGTATTATTTAATATTCAGTAATGGTAGACAATGTTTCCAAAAGCAAGCAAGAAAATCTCAGCAATTCTATCTGATGGTGCAAAAAACTCATCGATAATCTGAAGAAAAATATCTCAAAGTAACTAAGAATTTTCTTACCTACACTCACATGACAGAAATCAGTTCTCTTGAAGTAACTTCATATTCTCTTTGAGGAAAACTGGTAAAACTTTAAAAATCTTAAAGCTAAAAAGATGAGAATCTCACATTCAAATATAGATTCCAGTTTTCTATTTTACCCTTTTTACTGCTTATTCATGATTTTTATGAAGGATGAGCCCTATACCTTTCTGGTTTAGTCCCGTGAGAAAAATCTTAAAGTGTCTTTTAAAATGTTTTGCTAATAACCTCATGCAGAGACACTTGATCAATCTGCGACTTAAGTATCTAGTGAGCCACCCTTGAGACTTTTCCTTCTCAAAGTCTATTTACATTTACTTAACAATTCTAACAAGGTGGGTGACAAGCTTTCCAAGTCAATATCAGATTAGAGTGGGATAGAATTGCTAATAAGAGAACAAACAGAGAAGATAAAAGATCTTAAGTACTCAAGAACCGCAACAGTCCAGGGTAATAAACTCTACAGGAAGACACACTACTACATACCTCAAACAGTTTTGAAAGCATCAAAACATCATAGTCTAAGCAAGTTATTGATTCAAGTTATCACACACAAAAAAAAGTCTGTGAAAGTAGTATCTTTCATTTTCTTTTACCCTCATTAATTTTTCAGATGTGTGAGTGCCTCTAAGTTTAAGAAAAAACGGGACAAGAACAGTTGGGCTGTTTAACTAACTGAAATAGCTATTTCTGATCACAGTATACCATTAAAAGGTATTAAATGGAAGTTGTAAGGCATTTTAGATCTTCAACTCTTACTATAACCTCTAGCCTTTCAAGGACCAAAGTAAGTGTTTGTGCATTTACCTATTTATTTAGGTTCACTGGGTACCTTATCAGAGGCCAACTCAGACTTATGGGATTGTTATCTGAAGATTAACAGACTTCGAGATACCAACACATTCTAATCTCTTCAAGGCTGGTCCTACTATGGCCCACATCTATGGGAGCTTATTAGAGATGCAGACTTACCAGACTCACCTCACACCTAGGAGTCAGAACCTGCATTTTAACAAGATCCTGAGGGAATAAGCATTCACATCACAGTCTGAACACCACCACTCTTGCACTGTTCTGACAATTATTCAGGAATATCTATCTGATTTTTTGTTTTTGAGAAAATAAGATTTAAGCTTTCTGAGAAGAGGACTATTACTTTTTTGTTTTTTTTTTGAGACAGTATCTCACTCTGTCACCCAGGCTGGAGTGCAGTGGCACAAACACGGCTCACTGCAGGCTTGACCTCCCTGAGTTCGGTTGATCCTCCCAGCTTAGCCTCCCAAGTAGCTAGGACTACAGTTATGCATCACCATCACCACACTCAGCTTTTTTTTTTTTTCTTTCCTTTTTTGGAGAGGGGTGGTTTGTAGAGACAGGGTTCTGCCATGTTGCCCCAGCTGGTCTTCAACTCCTGGGCTGGGATCCTCTTGTGCCGGCCTCCCAAAGGGCTGGCATTACAGGTGTGAGCCACTAGCCCTGGCCAGCTCACTCACCTTTTACTGTGTTTTTTTAGGGAGTCTCTACTTTCCCCAAAGATTAAGAATCACTGCACTATTATGCCAAGCATAAAGACTCAGTATAACAGTATTGCCTATTCAGGAAGAACCATGTACCAGTGACCGGGCTATGGCGGCTGCCGAGGAGAAGCAGCCTCCATGCATAAATCACAGGATTGCTATGGCCCATCGAATCCACTGGAGAGCTGTATATGCACAACAGCATCCAGCAACCACAGGGCAGGGGACAGGGCAGGTTAACCTTGCACAACAACCTTGTTGTGCAGAGGGACGCCATCCCCTTTGCTTCCCTCTTATTACAATCCAGGCCCTTCACTCTTTCCCACTCCACAACTCCTTCAGGTCATCTTAACCTCAACTTCCCGTTCAGCAATTTCGAGACCACCTTCTTCGATATTCACTACATATTATTCACATTAATTCATATTATTTTGCCCCAATATATTTTGGAAACAATTATTCGGTGAATGTCATTGTATACATATTTTGTACATTTGCGTGAGTATACCTGTGGAGTCTATGTTAATAGGATATAACTAAACCATGATAATTCTTTCCACAATTGTTTCCCTTTTTAACTCTACCGTATTAGCGTTTCCAATACTCTTCTCATTACCTAGGCATAACAGTTTTGAGTCACCCCAACACTGCTCAGAAAATACACACATCCAAGTAATCATCAAGTCATGTGGATCCTACCTATAAGTCTATTTCTGTTCCCCCTTTTCATTCTCCTCTAAATCAATTTCTGCTTCCCCTTTTATTCTCAGGTCTTCATAATCTATTAAGTCAAATGTAACCTGAAGGTGGGACCGTCTCAAACGTTTCTTCAATTTAGTTATATCCTATTAACATAGACTCCACAGGTATACTCACACAAATGTACAAAATATGTATACAATGACATTCACCGAATAATTGTTTCTGCAGGCAAATAACTGAAAACAATTTAAATAGGGTGACTGAAGTAAATTACGGTACATCAAGTACTCAGCCATTAAAGGTAATAAATTAGGACATATAAAAAAAGTACTGCCTATACATAAAGTCACAGCTATACCAATTTATACTATGTATATCATTCTCAAAAGATTTTACTCATTTCAAACACCACTCATTCAAAAAGGTGACCATAAATTCCTAAGGCTGGAAACGAAGGAATGGCAAGCCCCGAAGAAACACGTTCTTTTAAAAATTAAATCTTGTGCTACTCTTTCGGGGCTGTAACACGTGCGTGACCCTCACCTTTGAGGGCCGGATCCTGCAGGGAAGAAAAAGCCTACCTGAGGGGCCCCCACTGCCTGGACAGCCCCGGAGGCCAGCAAGCCTGGAAGAAATTCTCCCGGCGTCCGAGCTGCGACCCGGCGCGTGGAGGTGATGCAACGCGCTGAAAATGCGGGATCCAGGGAAGGCGGCCAGCTTCACACCGGCCAATCAGTGCGCGCTGCCTGATACCTGCCAACAAGCCAGGCGCCGATTGGCCACGGCGGACATGATTACGCCCACTCGTCCGTCTAGTGCGACCTTGGTGCTTGCTGGCTTTGCTGCTCCGCTTGGAAAACGAACCGGCGCTGAGCGCGGCGCTGTGCGTGCGGGGTGGTATCCGTTCCGGTAGTGTAGACCGAGGTCGCCCTCGGGTTGTGGACACGTCTGTGTAGGTGAAGGCCCACTGGGAAGGGGCGCCGAGGTCGGGGCTTCATCTTGTTTGCGTTTGTATTTATCTGACTGGACACTTCGTACCTAAAATTCATATCGACAAACAGCAATTTCCGGAGAGATGGCTTTAATAATTGTACTTTTGGGCCCTGAGCCGCTGACCCCAAAGCCGCTTCTCCTATCATAAATGGCTACGTGAAACGATAATAACAAAAGGGAAAGAAGGGCCTGACAACCAGGTTTAAAAGTTTTATTGTATTTTACTTAAAATGTTTCCGGTAATGAAAACATTGCAGAAACAATTTTTTTAAGAAGCAGTCTCATTCTGTCGCCCAGGCGGAGTGCAGTGGGACGGTCATGGCTCACTGCAGCCTCGACCTCCCCGGGTCAGATGATCCTCGCATCTCATCCCTGGCCAAGTAGCTGGGACTACAGGCTAGCGCCACCACGCCCGGCTAATTTTTTTATTTTCTTTAGCAGCGGGGTCTTGCTGTGTTGCCTAGGCTGCTCTCAAACTTGTGGGCTCAAGCGATCTGTCTGCCTCAGCCTCCCTAAGTGTTGGGATTACAGGCATGAGCCACTGCACCCGGCCTGCATACTTATTTTCATTGCTATGAGTCTGCTTGGTACCTTGCTGATCTGCTGGTTAAAATCTGGAGCCTTGCAAAGGGCAGTAGGCCTCGGGCTTTGGCCCCAGAGCCTCTAAAGGAAATTCTGGATCTTGCCAATCAATATAGTAGTTCAATTACTGCTTATTGTATCCAATAGAGGGATATGAAAAATTGATCTGGCCTAGAATAGGCAGAATGCAGTATCTTATTAAGTTTAGGAACATTTTGATAGTCTGTTTAGCATATATTCCACTTTACTTACCATCTTGGCCCTGTGTGAAGGATTAAAGTGGTTTCATGTCCTCCATCACGGGTAACTCAATGTTCCATGACTATACTCACATAACGTACATAATTTAGTAGCTGCAAATCTTGTTAATTAACTGAAAGTATTTGGAATGTGTTTGAAGTTTTCACATTCCTGCCACCTTGTTTGGTTCAATTTTGTCACCTATCCAGGGAGCCCAGATTAGAGCCAGACAGAGGGCTCCTGGACAAATGTGAGGTAGGCCAAGTCTAATTATTTAAAAAATTTGATTGAGAAACATGTATATTAATAGTACTATTGTGTTGGAAGTAATGCTCAAAATCCTAAGGAAATTGAACATTCAAAAAGGATTTTCAGCGAAGCAATTTACTTCTGTGCAGAGGGGTGCTGCTTCTTGGCCAGTCACCATGAGAGCACACCAGAACAAAGGGGCACCAGAGCCTTTCTCCCTGACGCAAACCCTGCCCCTGTACCTTTTCTCCATTGGCTGGAGTTGGGCCTCACAATCTAAACTAACCCTGCTTAGTTAAACATTTTAACTTTCTTTAGATAAGGTGGGCACGTAAGAGACAGAGGAAAGGGGGAAGGGGTGTGTAGTGAGCTAGAGAGCTGGTCTCTCCAGATAAGGAAAGCAATGTGAGCTGGTACTGATAACACCTGGCACTGTGGCCTGTCTGGGCATGTAACAAAGGCAGAAAGGAAGGAAAAAGGGAGGAGGGAGGTACTATGAATTAAAGAATAAAGGATTGATCAGGCTATTTGAAGAGAAACCTCATCATGTCCCACAGTTGGAAGGTATGGGAAGACTAAATCTAGAAAAAGTTAAGCAAATGAAAAAATTCCAGCCAAAAAGTTAACTGTAGTCAAAATATATTACTTGGACTGAAGAGGTGAATAATTTTTTCACGTCTTCAGAATATGTCGTGTCTGGTAGTGAAAAATCAAGAAGTCAGAGCATAAGCATGTTAGGTAGAAACATGGAGATAAATACTAGAGAAATTAAATTGCTGAAAGTGATTTTATCTGGGGAGCAGGAACTGGGGGTGGGAAAGGCTAGTTGATGTTACTTGTCTGCTTGTGAAGCATGTGCCGGATTTAAATTATGGCCACACATTCTGACACTCCTCCCACTGAGAAGTGAGGATCTGTGTCCCCTCCCTTTCAGTCTGGTTGGGCGTGTGTGTCAGTTTAAACCTATAGAATCAATGAGGTGACTCTGAGCCAGTTTTTGAGCCAGGCCTTAAGGGACTGGCAGCATCTGCTTCCTGCCTCTGAGAATACTTGCTCCTAGAGCTTTGTTGCCATGCTGTAAGGAAGCCCATGAACAGGGACTGAGTGGGCCATATTAGAAGCAGATCCTGTAGCCCTGGCTGAACCACCCCAATGAAAGCACACAGAGCACAGATCAGCAGTCCGTAGTGAGTTTTGACCAAATTGCAGTATTTGTGAGTAAATGATTGTTACTGAGATGATTTCCTATGCAGCAGTAGAAAATAAGGTATAACTGTGATCTACATCAAGAGAAGGTAGAATGTGTGAATTATTTATCCTGCTGTGTAGTTGTCCCCACTCTCCTTGAAGTCTGAAGTTTTGGAAACCTAGGAATCCAGAATGACTCTTCAAGTTACTTAGTTCCTTGGACCCTTATTAAAAACACATACTGAGCATAAGCACTGGGGACATAATGGTTAACACACCAGATGAAATCCCAACAGTTAAGAGTTTATATTCAGCATAGGTAAATCAATAAATACTAATTTTAGGTACACACATCATGGCTCAATGATAGGCCCTTGGAACTGTCTATGTAATACTATTTTTTTTTTCTTTAGATGGAGTCTCACGCCGTCACCCAGGCTGGTGTGTAGTGGCGTGATCTCGGCACTGCAACCTCTGCCTCCTGGGTTCAAGTGATCTCCTGTCTCAGCCTCCTGAGTAGCTGGCATTACAGGTGTGAGCCACCACACTCAGCTAATTTTTGTATTTTTAGCAGAGATGAGGTTTCGCCATGTTGGCCAGGCCGGTCTTGAACTCCTGACCTCAGGTGAGCTGCCCACCTCGGTTTCCCAAAGTACTAAGATTAGAGGTTTGAGCCACTGTGCTGGGCCTATATAATACTATTTCACACAGAGCCCACTTTGATAGGAGGCATGTCTTGAAATCTAGGCAGGTTGGTTTATTTAATGTAATATTAAATCTGTTTCCCTATTTGGGCTCAGGGTCCTGACTCCTAACTGTGACTACCTATCTTTCAGACACTTGGTATTTTTCATAAGCTTTTGGTTTAATTAGAATTTTGGGATTCGTCTGCATCTAGATGTTGTTCCCTAATTCCTAGAGGCCAATGACAAGATAACTCTGTATTTGGCTTCCTCTCCTGGTCCTCACAGAACTCTTATATGATGTTGGTTTGAAATGTCCTATATTTCAGTTAGCTATTCACCAAAACACAAGTATAAAACTCAATGTTGACTTGTAATTCATCAGCTTAAACAAAAATGACAAAATGGAAGGTGTATTTGACATAATCAGAAATAAACATTTCAAATAGCCTATAATTCACACAAAGCCTAGGCTGGAAAATACAAGTACTTTGACCCATTTATTTAAAAAGGCTTCATGTAAACCTTGCATGAGAAGATGTCCATTAGTTACTCAGGATAGAGGGCAGAGATTATATACAAAAAGTATTTTCAAGGACCATCTTGTGCTTCCTTTTTTAAGAAGTGGAATTTAATTTTTTGAAGTAACTAGGAAGAAATGCAGAGGAGTTCCATGGAAAAAGATGGCAAGCAGAATGATATTCCATCAGCCAGATTTTTAAAATTCCTTCACTCTGAAATTTCTTCTTTGTCAGCTAAAACTATTTTCTGGGTCAGTTTCCTTAGGTGAGCCTTGTTCACATTCAGTATCAAAACCAACTGACATTTATTATTTTGGTTTCATTTTCCTTTTTGCATCTTTATGTTTCTTCCGACAATCCTAGGGGGGAAAAAAAGGCTTTGTTTATAATAAATTGTTTTTAAGATGTTCAGTAGATAGAAGTAAAACTTAGGTTATTCTCACTGTCAGGGCTGTGGAAACCTATTTTGAAAGTGCTGTTTTGAAATGAACAGGGGATATTGGCATTTTTGGCATTTAGTGTTTATAATGGGAACTACAATTCAGTCTTGAAAAATCTGATGCTTTCCTGTTACTTAATAGACTTGGCTGGACTCTGGGACCAGTCACTCAATTGAGCCAGTCTGCGGTCTCCTCACCTATACCATTCATGAGTTCCCTTTCAGCACTGTAATTCTAGATAGACAACAACATGTTTATTTTAGGAAATAATATGGAGAAACAATCACTCACCATACGCAGGTTGTTTGTTCTGGCCTCCCAAGAGTTCCTGCTAATATTACTTCCTACTCCTCTCCAGAATAAGTCAGAACCTACTAGGGGAAAAACAAGAAAGATGAGGCAGCAAACTACTACTAAAATGGATAATATTCTAAGTGTTGGCATTATCAAGGTCTCCAATTCTAGTTAAGATCATTCTTTTCCCCCAGTTTCTACTTATTTTTAAAAATTAGTATTCTTTCTTTCCAAATGAAAAATATAGTATTGCTTTTACTGTTTATATATATCATTTACTATTATGAAACTTTGTTTACGCGAGGCTTTAAGAAATGAGTTCACCAACACCCTGAGTTTTCACATGGACTTTTATGGTACTAAAAACTTAGGGGTTTTGTATGCCTAACATCTAAGGAAGCCCCTGGAACAAAACAAGCCTTTGCTGATGAGAATGAGTGGGCAAAGAGAGTGGTGAGTGGGGAGTTCCCAGTCCTTGACAGCTTTACAAGTTAACATTCATCAGTGTGAACAAACAGGGTTAAACCACATGACACTACCAATGGTCAAAATTCCTGGATGTGAATTATCGTAGCTGTACTATTACCTGTTCTATGTACGTGATTTGATGAAAAAAATGGACTGACCTTGAAGTCTTTCATCATTCTTAGAGAAAAAGAAAAATCTAGTGGTCTCTTTCTCAAGTAATGGTGCTTCTCTGAAAAGAAAGAGGACAAAGGGAGAGAGAGAGAAAAATAGATAGGTATTGGTTGGTTTAATTTCAATATTTAAGAATATTTATATTCAAAACATAAATACACTATTTCTTAAGTATATCTTTTATTTTTTTTCTTTTCCCTCTAGAATCCAGGTGAGCAAGACTCTTAAATATATCTGCTTTGTATTTTGCACATTTTGCCCTGAGTTAAAATAACCCTCCCTCTAACATTCTTCTATCCGAAGCTTTGATAATGCAGACTCGTTTAAGTAGAACCTCTAACTTTCCTGTGTTGGCTGCTGATACTCTCACTCCCATCACTGCTACCCCAGTTGCCAGTGCCTCCCATGGGTAGGCACCCAGTCAACTGCAGCATCCTGTTTCCAGACCAGTGACTTCACTATCAGGCTACCTTCCCTTTTCTGTGCACATCCTATCTTCCCCTTAGTGCTATCCAAATCTCAAGGAAAAGGAAACACACTCTCCATTATAAAAAGGCTAGAGAACACTCTGAAACTGAGATGGCCAGGCACAGTGGCTCATGCCTGTAATCCTAGCACTTTGGGAGGCTGAGGCGGGCGGATTACTTGAGGTCAGGAGTTCAAATCCAGCCTGGCCAACATAGTGAAACCTCGTCTCTACTAAAAATACAAAAATTAGCCGGGTGTGGTGGCGTGTGCCTGTAATCCCAGCTACTTGGGAGGCTGAGACAGGAGAATCGCTTGAATCTAGGAGGTGGAGGTTGCAGTGAGCTGAGATCATGCCATTGCACTCCAACCTGGGTGACAGAGCGAGACTCCATTTCAAAAAAAAAAAAAAAAAAAAGCTGAGATAAGACAATTTAGTCGTCATGTGAGCAGAAGCTAAAATATTTCTAAACATGTCTAATTCAGATTTTACAAATTATGAACTATGCCTGCAAAGAAACAAATTGCTTACCCACGACTGGACTTTCTGTGATCTGTTTCTTCAGTAACATCTTCCTCTTCTGAACTGCTGTCTTGGAAACGAGGGTCTTCCTGCCAGACAATCTTTCCAGGTTTTACTGTTTCAACTCTGTAGGTCTCTATATCATTATGACAACAAAAGATGGTGGGATTGTAACTCCACAGCCAAGTATTTCTGAACACATTCATTTGATTACTTTTACCATGTAGACATATCTAAAATTCCAATATGTTAATCATTAATTTAAAATCGTATCAAAAAATAGGTAGTATCATCATCTTAGATTTTTCAAATATTTTCAGAAGCTACTATGATAATTTTGGCATCGCTAGAATGATCTGATAAGGACAGCAGTAATATAAAAAAGTATAAAAACTAAAGGTTTATAAATGAGCTATATAATTTTTTAAAATGACACCTAAAATAACCATGGCATCTGTGCTAGCATGAGAAACCTGAAATGTAACATGATACAGGGAAATCAGGTTTCCCTCTTGTCTATAAATGAGAAAAGGAATATGTCTTTACATTTTCAATACCCAAAACTTTTTGCTAGAACTGCTGAAAAAACTACTGCTATAAGATCAAGACAATCACCTCGCAAGACTTCAAAATTTCCCAGGTACTTAAAAAACATTTTTCAAGTTGTTGGTGTCTTTAGGACTCATTTCAAGGTCAATTTCTCACGTTTTGCTCTCAAAGTTAGAAAAATTATAGTTACTATTTATATCATGCCAACTCTACTCAACAGTTTAGACAAGAAAATGAAGTCTTATTTGCAGTAATTTTTGAACAACTACTAGATTGTCATACTTCCTTTTAAAGTATCACAGAGTTGGTATTATCTGCTAGTGAACCGAGATTGCACCACTGCACTCCAGCCTGGGTGACAGAGACTCCGTCTCAAAAAAAAAAAAAATTTTTTTTATCTACCGAACACATGTATGGTATTTTAACTGCTGATCTTTAAAGTAGAATCATTGTAGTTAGGTATGTGTGTATTCTGTATACGTATTGCTTGCTGTTACAGTGAACTTCCAGAAAGCTTGAACCCTGGGTGAGGAATAGGTCAGGTGTTTTTTAACCTGTGGCCCATGTTGGCCTTTAGAGGTAAACCTCTTGAAATGAAATGCAAAACTGTATGTACTAGTGTTTATTCTTCTCTCTAGGTTCTGGCAAATCTTCAGGGATAAACTATGCAATAACTGGCATATTGATGATATGGCATATTTGTATAAAACCAAGGTTACTTATATCTTATATATAACACTAGTTTTCCATAAGTCATAGCATCTTCAGCTTCATTTAAGATACAAAGTTATTTAAATATATGAATTACTATACTTCTTCCTGACTTTTTACTTAACAGAAAAGATGCTGTACCTTATTCTCTGGCTTCCCTTCATATGGAAGCTAGTAGAGGTTTGCTTCCTTAAATGCAAAAATAGTTTCTATCACAGCTTCAGGAACATCATGTTTACGCTCCTGTGACACTAAATCTCAAATTATCTAGGTAGAAGAAAGAATCCTTTCTTCAGCTGACATTAAATCGGTTACACTTAATGCAGATTCAATCAATTAAGTTCAAACTGACTAAAATAAAAAAGTATGGGAAAAAAGAAAAGTACCTTCCTTTATGTCTTTAATGTCCGAATCAAAAAAGGAGAATGTGAACCCGCTGGGCTGCTCAGCGCCACTGGTCAGAGCTGCAGGGTCCTGGATTTCCTCAGGTTTCTCTTTACCACAGTCCTCATTCCAGGGTGTGTCCTCTTCCTTTTCACTGGTATATTTTGTAGTTTGGAATATTTCTTTCAGATCCATAGCAATATTATAATACATTTCTTTAGACACCTCAGGTAGCTTCTCAGCTTCCTCCCTTTTCTTTTTTCGTTTTGCTTTACTGAAATGACATATGTAGACATGTGCATCACAAAGAAACAAGTTTTGGAAAATTTCCAGAAATCAGGAAAAGAAAAAATCCTGGACAACTTTAATTCTACCCTTTCAACAACCAGGATATAAAACTCTACTAATAGAGAAATAAAATAAATAAAACTCTACATATAAAACTCTACTAATAGAAGTAAAATCTTGACCAATAAGTTTTTACACAAATCTCAAACAGCTGCATGAATCATATTCTATCATCCTCTGAACTACATTTCAGAAATTATGCCTAAACTATACAGCTAGGTGTAACTAAGGAAATCACTTAGCTTTATTAGGCCTCAGTTTCCTCATAGGCAAAATGAAAACTGTAGGCCACATGACTCCTAAGATCCTGGGAATTTTACCAGTATCTGGTAAAACTGTAAATCAGTTATAGAAATGAATTATATATGTAAAGTATAGTTTCTTTTGAAATGAAATTTTTGTTACCATAAATCTATCTGCTCTATATTTAGGAATGAATATGCTTTTCTCTTTGATCTTGGACAAAAAGTTACATGGCAGTTTCCAATACTGAATTTTGAACTAAGAAAATATTAAAATCCTTTTTCCTTTAAGACCAGGCCAAAGTTTGTAATGTACTACCTAAAATAATAAGTGAACAGGATATCCAAATAACCATTCTTAGTGGTAGAGACCATCTCAAAGAGAGAAACTTTTAATATTTCAGTAAATACACCAATCTGGTTAGGTTTTAAGACAGATACACTTCTTATGAAACCAAGCTCTATAAAAAATGGTAGGCAGTTCCAAGTGATTTTCATTTAACCACCACGTGGTGGCTTTAAAATTTGTCCAAAAACTCTTTGTTACTTCTTCCTTCAAGAGGTGGAAGTGAATTCCCTTATCCCTTGAGTGTGAGCTGGACTTAGTGACTCTTTTAATGGACAGAGTAAGGCAAATGTCATGATACATAACTTCTGAGACTAAGATCACAGCAAAAGCCAGAAGGACCTTGAAAAAACTGTTATAGAAACCATATAGCCTTTGAGGAGGTTGCAGATAAGGGCTTAAGAGAAAAATAAGGTAAATCCTGTTGGAAACTAGAGAAGAGGGAATCCTTGTAATACGGTGGTAGAAAGTTTAGCAACACTGTCAACTGCATTGTGTGTACTGTGGAAAATGGAAAATGTACCTAATTAGCTGGGTGATCTAGCTAAGGAGATGTCCAGGGAAGTGTTATAGGTATATTCTGGTTTCATCCTACTGATTACAGTAAAATAGGAGAGAATGAAACTAAAGGGAGGAATATTTTTTTAAAGGGAACTAGGAATTCATGGTTTTGAAGACTCCTAATCTCCAGAAGGCAAATGACATGAAATTTAAGAAAGGGCTTCTAAGCAAAGATTGACTCTATGACAGCCTTAGAAAAACATGGTCTAAAGAAGGGGTTGACAAACTATGGTCCGTGGGCCAAGTCCAGGCTACTGCCTTCTTATGTCTGAACTGCAAGTTAAGAAATTTTTTTTTTTAATCATTTGAAATGACGGGGAAAAATTATACGAAATGAAAATTTCAATGTCCATTAATAGTTTTATCGGCACACAGCCTTGCTCATTTCTTTACATATTGTCTGTGGCTGCTTTTCTTTTACAAAGGTAGAGGGGAATCTTCACAGCAGAGACGATCTGGCCTGCAAAGCCTTATCTACTATCTTGCCTGTCAGAAAAATTTATAGACCTCGGTCTAAAAATAAAACAAAATTCTTTGTTAAGACCCTAAAAAGAGATAAGCAGCTTCCAACTGTTACCCAGGAACAGTGGTGCACACCTGTAGTTCCGGCTACATGGGAGGCTGAGGTGGGAGGATCACTTGAGCCCCGGTGTTCAAGGCTACAGTGAGCTATGATTATGCCACTGCACTGCAGCCAGGTGACAGAGCAAGACCCTGTCTCTAAGATTTTACAAAAAAGAAAATAAACTTCAATTGTTCAAACAATAGGGTTTCTATGGAGGTTAGAGGCATTATCTCTCAGCAGTTTCAGTAGAAGCCCAAGGTTAAAAAAAACAACAAAAAAGGCTTATCTCAAAATGATATGTGTCACTTTCATCTAACAGAGTGAATTCCAAGAAGATTCAGATAAACTGTGAAGATTTTAAGAGAATTATATTATCAGAACTACCACTAGACTGGACTGGTAGGTACAGGAACATTTCAAAATGAATAGGCTTTTGGACTCCCAAATTTCTATAAGCAAAAAGCAGGCTGAGAAAACTACTCAGCTGTAAACCTGTGCCAGCACTTATGAAAAGAGAAGGATGATCCAGAAAACCAAGTCAGGAAGAATTATTCCTAGGCCCTCAGTCCTAATCAAAGACCTTCCAACATTTGTCTCTCTAGATTTCAGAGTTACTATGGATATGTGACTCCTTTGTGCCTGTTTTCCTTCATTGAACAGTACCTATAGTGGCTATCCAATGCCTGTTCCACCACTCTATATTGGAGGAAGGGTAGATAACTTGCTTTTTTAGTTCACAGGTCTTCTTATCAAACAGAACTGCACTCAAGGTACTGTACTTAAGGAGTAACAGAGAAGCTTCATCTGTACCTAGATCTGATTTGAATGATGATATCCTGGATTTTGAGCTGATGTAAAGGGATGAGGCTTCTTAGGAGTATAGGGAGGGGGTAAACATAGCCATATTTGTTCCATACGGATTATCTGAAATAATACACAAATATCCTATATTGGAGGGAATATTAATATTACTTCTACTTTAGTCTAAAATGTGATTCTTTTTAAAAGAATCCTTTAATTTTGGAACAATTTTAGGTTTACAGAAAGTTACAAAAATAGTAGAGTTCCTAAATAGCCTTCACTTTGGTTTCCCTAATGTAATTTTGTATGTATGTAACTATGTAATTGTATGTAGCTGGAATATAATTGTCAAAATTAAAAGATTAACATTGGTAGATTACCACTAACTAAACTCAGACATCGTTTTGATTTCACCAGTTTCTCCACAAATTGTCTTTTTTGTTTCAAGATTCAATTCAGGATACCATATTGCCTTTTGTGATTTTTGTGGCTACTAGCAGTTGGAAAATGAAAGATTTAAACCAAGCTGTTACTGGTTGCTCTATATATTCCCCATATTTATCCAACTGACTGCACATCTATAGGAAAGAGAAGCTCCTACCACACTAGATGGTTGAATGGTTGCCCCCCAAAAGCTATGTCCATGTCCTAATTCCTGAAACCTGTGAATGTTAACATTATTTAGATAAGGAGTCTTGCAGAGATATTAAGGTAAGGGTCCTGACATAAACCATCCAGGATTATCCAAGTGGGCCCTGAATGCTATCACAAGTGTCCTTATAAGAGGCACAAAGAGGAGAGACAGACAGAAAAGAAGAGGCCATGTGAAGATAGAGGCAAAAATGAGAGTAATGTGGTCTCAAAGCCAAGGAACACCAAAGGATTGGTGGCAGTCACTAGAAACTAGGAGAGGCATAAAACAGCTTTGTTTCCCTGAACCTCTAGAAGGAACATAGCCCGTTCAGTATCTTAATTTGGGACTTCTAGGTTCCAGAACTGTAAAGAAATAAATTTTGTGATTTTAAGTAACTAAGTTTATGGTAGTTAAGAATTCACAAGAAACTAATACAAATAAAAGGCATACTAGAGTAGGAGTACATATCATTTATAGATTCCTCTGTCAAAAGGTAAGAACTCCACCACCACATCAATAATTTCTCTCTAACTCTACCTGCACTACCCCTACCCCACCAATCTTAATACAGTGGGACCAATGAGTAGGATATTGGTTCCTGTCTACATTTTTAATTGTCTGAAATGAGATTAATTTACCTGATCCTATTGCTAAAAGAAGTAGCTCTATTTACCTTTCTTTTGGTTTATCATCTCTTTTTCTTTCGTAAGTGGCATGGTCTTGCTTCGTTGGATCATAATGTATGATGTCCCTACATAAAAAAAGGAGGGGAGGTTGGAAGAGATAAAACAGAACACTAATACAAAAAGTAAATAGCAAATTATAATTCAGCACTAGGAAGATTCTAATTTTGCAGCAATAAGAAGCCATATGACATCAAAGAAGATAACGAGGATCTTACTAAAAATAGTACATACTTCTTTTTTTTTTTTTTTGGAGATGGAGACTCGCTGTGTTGCTCAGGCTGGAGTGCAATGCCATGATCTTGGCTCACTGCAACCTCTGCCTTCCAAGTTCAAGCGATTCTCCTGCCTCAGCCTCCCAAGTAGCTGGGATTACAGGCATGCACCACCACACCCGGCTAATTTTTATATTTTTAGTAGAGACGGGGTTTCAGCATGTTGGCCAGGCTGGTCTCCAACTCTTGATCTCAGGTGATCCGCCCGCCTCAGCTTCCCAAAGTGCTGGGATTACAGGTGTGAGAAACCACGCTTGGCTGAAAAAATATTTTAAACTACCTACTTTTGAGATTTCCTGGATTTTTTTTAGCTTTTAAAATGATTTTAAACATACTAAAATACATACAGGTAAAATGATATACTATCTGGGATTTGCATAAAACATTTCATTGTGTAAAGCAGGGATTGGATAAAGGTATAGAAGAAAACACTGGTCACATGTTGGTGACTGTAAAAGCTAGGTAATGGTGTACAGGGCTTTCATTACCTTAGTCTCTCTAAATTGCATACCTGAAAATTTCCATAACAGTTACATTTATATAAATAGTTTTACAGTTACTATTTAAACTGTTTTCCAATTGTTTCACTAATGAAAGCGATGCTGCTATGACATCTAAGGGTATAAATACAGAAATAATTTAAGATTAGTTCCTTGAAGTGAATCATTGGGTCAAAGGTAAGTATATTTTTAAGGCTCTGATACATATTGCCAGCTGCCTTCCCAGGCCATTAAAAGAGACCTAGTTTTAAATTGAGTTCAAAAAGACATTTATGGCAAAGGATGTTGTGGTAGAATGGGATGGAACATAAAACATACTTAAATTTCTTAGCAGCTACTGATCCTTTGTTTGTAGAATTGCTTAAGTTGATTTGCAAAACACTTTGTACAACATTCAGGGCTTTCTTTTTTTCTTCCGCAAGCTCTTCTTCCTCAGCAGTTTTCTTTTCATTTACCTCTTTGAGGGAAAGGGATAATTAAAAATCTCTTGGAAAACACAGCCTGAGAAGTCTCAGTCATCAAATATTTACCAAGTACCTAAACATGTACAAAATCCATTAAGACAGGAAGAAGAAAAGTTTCACCTCATTTCACTAACCTCCATATCCCAAGACCCTCAGCCATAGCAAACTCAGAAAGTCTGCATGACCAGATAATGAAAAGTCCTACTTCTGTTCCTAATTATGAAACAATCTGAATTTCATGGCTTTCAGTAGCAAGTCTAAAACTTTTAAGGTAAAGATTGGCGAATGTAATAGAGCAAGATACTAATAACTACAGTGATTCTAGACTCTTTGATTTTTTTAGCATTCTAAACATAATCTAAATTATGTAAATCTAAAAATGATAAAGACAGTGAAAAATGGTAATGGTATATCTGACAATCTGACAATAATGGTATATCTGATAGTTGTTTCAGTCTTTGATTCAATAACAAGTATTATGGGAAAACAACCATATGCCCTACACATACCAAGGCATCATGGAATTTTACAAGCTACTATCCTCAACTACTACAAACAGACAAAATATCAGAGAATAAAGTTAAACAGCTAGTTTGGATTATAGAAATACAAAAGTAGTCTAAGCCTGTATGACTTTCAACTTACTGCAGGATATAAATAACCAACTAACAGAAACTAGAATAAAATGCTGATTTAAGTACTCTACAGGGATGCCCCCAAAGTTTCTAAGAGTTCAAAGGAAGTTGAGATAGTGTTTAACTGAATCAAAAAATGCTTTATAAACTAGGTAGAGTTATGAGGTAAGAAAGATAAAGTTGAATCCCTAGAGGTGGTAGGAAACCATGCTAGGTGTTGGAAACAAAATGAACACATATATTGAAATAATAAAGTACAAAACGTTTACACTGCGTTAGGTTGAAACATGGAACTGCTAATTTCAACAACTTTTAACTATCAAAAACATCAACTTAAATTTTAATCTAATCATTAGGGAAGTAGAATATAATGCTGAAAAAGGCTCAAGGTGATATAGGCTGGCTGTGTTGCTTACTTGAGACACAATATTGTGCCTCAAAATTTGGGAAGTGATCAGGTGCAGTGGCTCCATGCCTATAATCTCAGCACTTTGGGAAGCTGAGGCAGGAGGATCACTTGATGCCAGGAGTTTTGAGAACAGCCTGGGCAACAAAGCGAGACCCTGTCTCTGGAAAAAAAAAAAAATTAGCTGGACATGGTGCCACGTGCCTGTAGTCCTAGCTACTAGAGAGACTGAGTTTGAGGTTACAGTAAGCTATGACTGTGCCACTGCACTCCAGCCTGAGGAACACAGTGAGATCCTGTCTCCAGAAAAGTAAAAAATGTTGAGAAGGAAAGAAAAAAACAGACAACAGAGGTTCTAAGAATGGACACGCCATCAACACAGAAAGATTGAGAAGAGCTGGTTTGGACTTGCTGAGTTTTAACACAAACTCAGGAAAGCCTGTGGAAAATACCCAACAGGCATTGATGACCAGTTGTTAGCTCAGCAGAACAGCAAGGAAGAAAGAAGACCCAAATTTGAAAAACAGTCATGTGCAAGTGAAGGCTAAAGTTATAGGGATTTACGGAACCCTGGGAAGAACCCATTATTGGAGGCAACAGAAAAATTAGGAATCAAGAGTTAAGAAAACCAGGAAGTTATGCAATTGGAAGCAAAGTGAATATTTCAAGAAGGGATGATCAACAGTGACATATGCTGTATGTTAGCTGAAGAGGATGTCATTGGAGACAATGCCACTGCACTTGGAGAACAAGTTGTTTATGCCTTTGATGGAACACATACCCAAAGAGTTGTAAGAAAACAGACAAAATTGGCAGAAGAAAATAACCTCTCTGTACCTTCTACATGAAGGTTATTCTCCAGGTTCTGTTCATTCTTGTGTTTTCAACATGGGTTTTGAGTGAGAAAGTCAGGTAGAATACAATGCTGGAAAGAGCTCAAGGTGATGGAGGCTGGCTGTGCTGCTTCCTGCAGAATAGACACTGTGCTTTCAAAAGTTGGAAAAGGGGCCAGGCGCGGTGGCTCAAGCCTGTAATCCCAGCACTTTGGGAGGCCGAGATGGGCGGATCATGAGGTCAGGAGATCAAGACCATCTTGGCTAACACGGTGAAACCCTGTCTCTACTAAAAAATACAAAAAACTAGCCGGGCGAAGCTGCGGGCGCCTGTAGTCCCAGCTACTCGGGAGGCTGAGGCAGGAGAATGGCGTAAACCCGGGAGGCGGAGCTTGCAGTGAGCCGAGATCTGGCCACTGCACTCCAGCCTGGGTAACAGACCAAGACTCCGTCTCAAAAAAAGAAAAAAAAAAAAAGTTGGAAAAGGGCCAGGTACAGTGGCTCATGCCTATAATCTCAGCACTGAAACAGAATTTGGGAGGACCCTAGAGAATTCATTTTAAACCTCTCTGAACCTTGGTTTCCTGAAACAGTCCAATACTGTTAATAATCACCTCAAAGAATTGAGAAGATCAAATCACAAATTGTTTTCAATAAAAAGCCAACTGCTACTGAATTAGATGTGATTTACTTTTTCACTTCAAATTTAGAACTGAAAGAGAGATGGAGTAGAAACTTGAAAACTGGCATGGTTAGAGGAATGGCTTTTTTGGGACCACAAGACCTAACTGTGTGTAGAAAAAGGAAGAAGCTAGAAAGGGAAGAATGAAAATGCCAGTGAAAAAAGGGGTAATAGGAAGTAGGAATGGTGAGGATTAAAATGCAGATTAGATTAATTCAGGAAGGATTAAAAAAAAAGAAGTGCAGAGAAGTTCTGAGATTAGGAGAGGGAATTAGGGAGCTCATTCAAGCCAGCCACGTAGGAGGTAAGGTGTTTTTAAAAGGGTAAGAGGAGAAGATCCTGTAGAAAAAGTTTGGAAGTACTGCTGTGAAAAATGCTATAGTAAGTGAAAAGAAGTAGAATTAGGATGCTTCTGATAGCATCATTACTCTTAGATACATTCAAATAGGGATAAATTCAAGTAGAATGGCATTCAATGATACACAGCTTTAAAACATAATCTGCACCAGGTATGCACATTGGAGGATGATGAACACTCTTCCTTTTAGAAAGCCAGGAGTGACTTAACCATCTTCCATGGCTTCACCCAGAACCTGCTGATCAACTGACACAGGCTGCCAGGTAGGAAACTCAACTTCTTCTCATACCAAGGATGGGATAGAGGAAAATGGGACCTTTGGTGGATGCTATTTATTCCTTTCCTTTCTGGCAGCTCGAAGTAATTAAATTTTCCTAAATTACTATGTAAAAACTTAGTATTAACTGTACATTTGGTTATAAACTCCTCAATCCAATGTCTTGGGATGGAGAGTTTCTTCATGTGTTAAATAAAGGAGGTACACTAGGTGATTTCTCAGTGTCCCCAGATATGACATCAGGACTCTGGACAATGAAGCATTTACCTTCCTGTTCCTCTTCACTGTCACTCTCTAGAAATCGAGAGTCCATGCGGAATCTGTCATCAGTGCCAAAGTGCGACTGTAAATCCATGAGCTACACAGACAGAAAACATACATAATTGATAGCCACATTCCCAAGAAATTGCTTCTGACGAAGACTGTCAATGTACACCTCCCCACACACTGACATTCACTACATTAAGATGTTTGCCTACCTCCATCTACCTATGAACCAATCAGAGAGGATCACAGAAGACTCACTCCCCAAATAAACACCCCGATGCTATAATGTAGGTTAAGGTCTGCCTGCATTTACTCAGATTTAAGGGCTATGTCAAAAAATAAGGACATGTCGCAAGTTTAATTATTTTCAGTCTTCACTAACCTTCTGTCCCGCTCTGCCCTCAAACTGAGGTTTAATTTTGAACCTATTACTGTCATCTTCAGAATCAGATTCCTCATCATCACTGCTATCAAACAGCTTCCCAGATGTTTTACCCACAGACTCCTGTGAAGAAACAGAAACGTTTATTAATAGCAGAGGCAAACAAGTAGCATTTCCTTCATAAGGTAATCTTCTCTCTCACATTGAAAGCCAATAACCCAGACTCATCTACCAGGAATGAGTAAATGGCGGGTCAGGTGGAAATTCCTGACTCAGTGAAATCTAACTGGCCTCTGGGATCACTAATTCAGAGGCTCCCCAGTGAAGCCTGGATTTGGGGAGGTAGTTATTACATGCAAGAACAGTTTCTGTAGTGTTTCATTAATATTGATGTCATGCTGCAGATGCTGTGGAGAATACAGGTTCATATATAAAAATCTCCAAAACCCCTGTAGTCTCAATGTGTGGTGACCTGGCAAGCCCTGGGTCTCACTGGGGCTCTCAGGAGGGTTTTATGTTGAGATTGGCAGTTGTTTGTGATGTGGATCTGCAGAAGTAGATGAATGTCCACAGGGACATCCTGAACTTCTTACCTTTACCCTTTCCTCTCCTGGATGGCTTTGCTCCTGAGTCGATGTCTCCTCTGTTTCACATTCACTGTCAGAACCGAAGATGATGTGCGTTGGCTTATCCTCTGGATGACCATCCTAGGGAGGCCATCAAAAGCATTGCATCTTAAAAAGATTGATGACAAAGACTACAAAAGCAATTGCAGCAAAATCCAAAATTGACAAGTGGAATCTAATTAAAGAGTTTCTGCATAGCAAAAGAAACTATCAACAAAGTAAACAGACAATGTACAGAATGGGAGAAAATATTTGCAAACTATGCATCTGACAAAGGTCTGATACCCAGAATCTATAAGGAACTTAAACAAATCAATAAGCAAAAAACAAACAACCCTAGTAAAAAAAATGGGCAAAGGACACAGCAGACACTTCTCAAAAGACATACACGGTCAACAAGCATACAAAAAAAATGCTCAACATCACTGATCATTAGAGGAATGCAAATCAAAACCACAATGAGATACCATCTCCCACCAGTCAGAATGGCTATTACTAAAAAGTCAAAATATAACCGATGCTGGCAAGGTTGCAGAGAAAGGGAAATACTTATATACTGCTGGTGGGAATGTGAATTCACCCACCCACAGTGGAAAGCAGTTTGGCGATTTCTCAAAGAACTAAAAACTATGATTTGACCTAGCAACCCCATTAGTGAATATTTGCCCAAAGGAATATAAATCATTCTACCATAAAGACACATGCACACATATGTTTATTGGAGTACTATTCATATTCATTGGAGTACTGTCGGAGTACTATTCAGCAAAGACACGGAATAAACCTAGATGCCCATCAATGGTGGACTGGATAAAGAAAATGTGGTACACAGGCCCCACAGAATACTATGAAGTCATAAAAAAAGAATGCAATCATGTCCCTTGCAGCCACATTAATGGTGCTGGAGGTTATTATCCTAAACAAATTAAGACAGGAACAGAAAACCAAATACTGGATGTTCTCACTTATAAGTGGGAGTTAAACGTTGAGTACATATAGGGGAGCAGTAGGCCAAGTACAGTGATTTGACACCTGATATCCCAGCACTTTGGAAGGCCAAGGCAGGCTGATTGCTTGAGCTTAGGAGTTCGAGGCCAGCCTAGGTGACATGTTGAAACCCCATCTCTACAAAAATACAAAAATTAGCTGGGCATGGTGGCACATGACTGTAGTCCCAGCTACTCAGCAGGCTGAGGTGGGAGAATTGCTTGAGCCTGGGAGGTGGAGGTTGCAGTGAGCTGAGATCATACCACTGCACTCCAGGGTGACAGATCCTGTTTAAAAAAAAAGGGGGGGACAATCAAAACTGGGGTCTACTTGAGGGTGGAGGGTGGGAGGACAGTGAGGATTGAAAAGTTACCTCTTGGGCCAGGCACAGTGGCTCACACCTGTAATTCCAACACTCTGGGAGGCCAAGACAGGTGGATCACCTGAGGTCAGGAATTTGAGACCAGCCTGACCAACATGGTGAAACCCCATCTCTACCACAAATATAAAAATTAGCTAGGTGTAGTGGCAGGTGCCTGTAATTCCAGCTTCTCAGGAGGCTGAGGCAGGAGAATTGCTTGAACCTGGGAGGCGGAGATTGCAGTGAGCCGAGATCACACCATTGCACTCCAGCCTGGGCAACAAGAGCGAAACTTCATCTCAAAAAAAAAAAAAAAAAAAAGAAAAGAAAAGAAAAAAACCACCTATTGGGTACTATGCTGATTATCTGGGTAACAAAATAATCTGTACACCAAACTTCCAAGACACGCAGCTTACCCACGTAACAAACCTGCATCTATATCCCCAGAACCTAAAATAAATATTGGAAGAAAAAAAAAAAAGCATTGCAGCTTAAAACAATCCAATCTCAAACTGAATATGTCTAAACCTATCACTCCCTTCCCCTGCCAAGTCTACTTCCTGCCCTTTTTCCTTATCTAGTGAATGCCATCACCACCTGTTTATTTGCCCAAGACTGAAACTTACAATTCCTCTTTCTATCCCTATCCAGTTATCACCAAGTCCTATCAATTAAACTTCTTGGTATCAATTCAATCAATCTATTCCCATTGCTGTTCTCATGGTTTTGACTTTCCACCTCCCCAAAGGCTCTCCTTGGTTCCAGATGGACCCATTCAATTTGTTTTCATCATAGTCTGAAGGATCTCTCCCAAACAGAGGTTGACAAACTTGTTCTGTAAAAGGCCAGACTAAATATTTTAGGCTTTGCAGGCCACATATGGTCTTTGTCCTGTATTTAAAAACTATTTTTAGCTTGAAGGCTGTACATAAATAGGTCATGGGCTGCACGGCCTTTGAGGTGTAGTCTGTCAACTACTGTTCCAAAATAGACACAATTAAAATTCTTCTCTCCTTTGCTTAATCTTCTCTCCTTTGCTTAAAATTCTTAACTCTCTTTTCATTTTATGAACAAAATCAAACCACTAGCCTCATTTCTTGCCACCTCATGCTGCATGTTTTAGTTACACTGACTGAAAACATTCAACCTTGTATAAACGTTCCTTTTTCCTAAAATGAATGCCTTTCTGCTCCCTTCCCACCCTTTCGCCTGGGCCTGACCAATTCCCACAGATCTTTTCCTACTACTCAGCTCAGACTATAGAAGCTCCCAACTGACTTGGTGTGTCTCCTGTGTGCTGCCAGGGCACATGGGCACAATCTCCTTCTGGCCCTGTGTAACTGAACTGTGACTGTCAGCATGCCACGCCATGAGCCAAAAACTGTATGAAAGGCAAGATCATCATCTTCATACTATAAATCTGGCACTTACTATCAAGGTGTACTTAACAATTGTTAGAAGAATGAACAAAAGCCCGTTACAGTAAATCTTGAAGACTTGGCAAGGTATAAATCACTTGACAAGTGACTTATATGTAAATTCAGACACATTTGAATACATAACTATACCAGGTATAGCTTCTAAATGAAAGAAAATTATAAAGAAAATTTCAGATGAACCAGATGAACAAGTTAACTCAAGAACCAAAATATGAAACTGGTGAACACCAGGACAATCAGCTCTATGGGGGCACACCGCACTTCATGGGAAGGAAAAGCTGGCCTTTGTGAGTTCTTGTTAAATCCATACATTGAAAATACACTCACCAACTTTGCCAGAGCATTATGCACCAGCTTCTTCTGCATTTCTTTTGCTTTTTGCCTCGCTTCCAAGGCTGCCAAACGCTTCTCATTGTCTTCAGCATGCTTACCTTTAGCACTCAGATCTGACGAATTACTAATAGAAAGTGAGAAATCAGTTTTGATTTCCCAAGTGTCCTTGGAAGAGACCTTTGGTGATTTCTTGAGAGATGTGAGGCTGCTTGAATCAGACCTCTTTTCCTCTGAAGCTTCTGTCTTTGTGGTACTATGGCAGCTGTCTTTGTCAAAGCCTATGTTGTGAGTCTTTGCACTAAGACTTAGGGACTTGTTACCTTCTAATGGCCCAGAAATAGGATTCGTACTTCTGTTTTCAGAACTTCTAGGGGATACTGCCTTGCGATCCTGGCTCTCAAAAGTGGTCTGTCTTTTTTGAGGCTGAATATAGTTTGGGCCATTCGCCTTCTTTGCATGTTGGCATGGAGTCAGTTCACCTGATGAGCCATTAACATATGGGGACCCATCTTCCATGGATATGATACTGGAATCCTCATGTTTCATGGAATTCTGATCTTTATTAATATTGTTAGAGGCAACATTGTCTTTCAAGGATTTTTTCATTGACTCCTTTTCATATAGACAGCCTACTCCCTTGAAAGCCTGGAATTTTGGCTTTAAATTGTTTTCCTTTGGTTTCTGTTTGCCACAGGTGTTCTCCTCTCCTTCTAACAGGGAAGCCACAATCTCCTCAGGATGAATACACTGTTGGCCTCTGCGGAGGCAAGTGGGAACCTTGGGGCTTTTGGAGCCTCTGTCAAACTTGCACTGGGTGGTGGTTTCTGGTCCATCACTCTCCGTATCTCCATTTGGAACCTTCAGATCACTGCCAGCCAATTGTTCCAAATCAGCTAAAGTGAGATTCACACGAAGGCAGTTTTTCATCATGGCATTATACTCCTCATCTCCTTCAGAGTCAGCTAATTCTGATGCAGAATCAGCATCTTCACTGCTACTGGAGTTAGAGGGAGATTTACGATTAAGAGACTTTAATCCATGACCAAGGGCTGACTCTACATTGCTTTTTCTTTTTTGTAGTTTAATACAGTGATCAGAAAGCTCACAGTTTTCTCTATTTTTCAAAGAAGTTTTCTTTGTAGATTTTTCCATTTGTGAAAATTCTGTTATGTTTTTGACCTTAGCAACAGTTTTTTTCATTGCAATGATTTCATCTGTATCTCCTGAGTCATACTCAGTATCATTTCTCATAATATCATCATCACTATCATGGCAAGAGACATTATTTTTGATACCTAAACCTATTAAAGAATGCAGTTTGTGAATGCCTGATTTGAAATCATCCCTTACAACTTCAAAAGGTTCATTTTCAGATTCATTTATTGAGGGTTGTGTAGTTCTCTGTAGGTTTTCCTCTTTTGCAATCATCATTCTCAATTCATCTTCAGAATCAAGATCATCATCAGAAATGCTAGTTCTCTTCTTGGCAGTCTCCAAGCCAGAAGTCTTAAAAGGTAGATTTTTAAGTTTCTGAGTATCAGAAACAGGTACAGGAGATGATTTAGAAGGAGTAATGGAATCACAAGTTCTTTCATCTGCAGCCTGTTGCTGTGTTAAGGGTGGTCTCTCTATTACCCTCCTGGGCCTTGTACTCATGGCCAGAGACCCAATGGAACTCTCATCCTTCTGCACTTTTATCACCTTCTTGGGAGGGCCATGAAAGTCAGAGAACTCTCCTCGCCGTTTCTTACTCATAGGGTCATTCCCTCCTTCTAATTCCCAAGTCAGGCTGGATATAGGAATGGTGTTTGTGAAATCCTCCCCTATCTTCTTTAGGTTGTGGCAGTATTTTGAGGGATCATATTTTATGACGTTACGCAAGTCAAGAAACAAAACTAAAGCACTTGGTTTTAGGAAAACTTATCAATCTTTGGCACAAAAATTACTGCTTAATCTCAAATAAGTCATTTACCCCCCCTTTCAGTTTCCTGTAAAAGAAAATGAGGGCTTAATTAGGTTACCTTTCAGGGTCTAAGAAATTGAGCTTTCTATGACATTTTCTGAGTTAAAGTCTAGTATCACCACTATTAGTTGGCAGAAATTACTCGGACTGTAGATAGATATTATAGCAAACCTATTCAGATTATATTATAGGTACACAGGTCTCACGGCTATTTTCTGTAAATCACAGAAATCCATCCATCGAGCTGATACAGTAAAGCAAAGTTCTGGGTTCAGGAGAACCCACAGGACATGGCCACGTGTGTGTCCTTTACTCTCAAACTCTTTTGGCTATTTCTGTCTTCTCAGTTCTTACTCATCCTAACTGATTCTCCTAGCTCAGTAACGTCCACTTCACATGAACTCACTCTCTGCAATCATTTTTAGGTCTTCATTAGAAAGCTGGGCTGGGCACGGTGGCTCATGCCTGTAATCCCAGCACTTTGGGAGGCGGCGGTGGGCAAATTACATAAGCCCAGGAGTTCGACACCAGCCTGGGCAACATGGTGAGACCCCGTCTTAAAAATAAAAATTAAAAATTAAAAAAAAATCTAATAAATCTTTACCAGGACTATGTTGACATTATCCAGGAAAGATTCTAGTTAACATAAATGTGTTGTAATGATGGCTGTCATTTGCAGATTCCCTAAAGCATGTGAATAGGTAAGTATTAAGGTGCTTTAAGCTATCACTCTTTTTTGTTTTGAGACAGGGTCTCACTGCTGCCCAGGCTGGAGTGCCATGGCATGATCGTGGCTCAATACAGCTTCAACCTTCCAGGCTCAAGTGATCCTCCCAACTCAGCCTCCCCAGTAGCAGGGACCACAGGCATGTGCCACTGGGCCCAGCCTGAATTTTCTTTTATTAATTTTTTTTGTAGAGTTAGAGTCTCACTATGTTGCCTATACTGGTCTCAAACACCTGGGCTCAAGTGATCCTCCAGTGGCCTCCCAAAGTGCTGGGATTACAGGTGGGAGCCACTGCACCCACCGTAAGCAATTACTCTTGAAAGTCCCTTTGTTCTGTAACTACTTATACATGTCAGTTATATGTGAGGTGTGGCAAAAAGCGTCTATTGTCTCTACTGTCCTTCAATATTTTCCTCTTTGCCATCAGCAGCTGCCATTGGTGGAAAGCTGGAAAGTGGAAAAGAAGAAATCAGTAGTTTCTTGACTTTGAGCCACTTGTAGGGAGGACAGAAGTCATAGCTATGTCCAGTGCAACTAGGGCCTGGATTCAGGTAGTGGCTTCAGTGGCACAGTAGCTGTGAGCTCTGAGGACACACGTTTTTGCTTCTCTAGTCCCAAGGGGGTAGTGGTTTACTGCAGTTGTCAATCAGTGGGCAATGTGACCTTTGGCTTTTGCTCCTCCAGCACTTGTTTAACTAACTGCATATACTATATTCCCTCTGTTTGAAACACCTGCTACTGTTTCCCTTACTGACTGACACCAAGGTTAAAAGCCAAAGAATATATCAAGACGGTTGGGCACAGTGGCTCACGCCTGTAATCCCAGCACTTTGGGAGGCCAAGGTGGGAAGATCACGAGGTCAGGAGATCAAGACCATCCTGGCCAACATGGTGAAACCCCATCTCTACTAAAAATACAAAAAATTAGTCAGGCATGGTGGCACACACCTGTAGTCCCAGCTACTTGGGAGGCTGAGGCAGGGGAATTACTTGAACCTGGAAGGCAGAGGATGCAGTGAGCCGAGATCATGCCACTGCACTCCAGCCTGGGGGACAGAGCAAGACTCCGTCTCAAAAAAAAAAAAAAAAAAATATCAAGACACACTGCTCAGAATTCCATGATACCGGTCTTCAAGGTCTTAGACAATGTGACCTCATTGAATAGGCATTAGAATTTGCTCACACTCTGCTCCAAACTATTTCTCAACCCACCATCCTCCTGCTTGTCCACATATTTTTATCTACTATTCCTACTCCCAGGACTACTTCCCATCACTTCTGTTAATTCACAACCTACCTGAATTCTAAAGCCTTCTTTAATGATGGTCTCCGGGTCTCTCACGCCTCTTTAGCTCCTTCAGCAATGGCTTTGAATCCATGTATGACAATATGAATACAATAATAAACCAACCTGCCTCTTTGGCACTCATCATTTGAATTACTTAATTGTACAAAACCTCAATCCATTTTCTCATGCTCTAATTGTTTCATACATGTAGGTGAGTACCAAGAAACTGGGAACATGCAAATGAACACCTAAAGATTTACTAATAGAGACAGTGAAATGCTAAAGGTATTTTACAAGTATCCATCATGTGGTAAATAATTACTTTGACAGGCCAAAGGATATTTTACGTTTATGTTGATTTTTAAGGTGAAGAACAGGTAAGACTCTTCCAAATTTGCTCACAACCCAATTCTAAAAGAAAAAAAAAGAATTTATTTACTATATGTGACACAAATGGAAAAGATTTAATAACAATATTAGGTAAATACAACAAAAAAATCAGTGGGCTATGATTACTGTTGGGTTTAGTTTTCTGACAATGAGTTACCAAAGAGAAAAATTGTGAGAGGGAAGGAAAAAAAAAGTAAGATTTGGAGCAGCTATCAATCCCAAAGTAAACCATGTAGGATGGTTTACAAAAAACACAGGCTGCTAATTTAAACAGGCAAACTTGGGACCTGCCTGTATTCCTGGCTACTTATGACCCAAGTCCACCTCTGCTTGAGTTTTGATTTCTTTCTTTGTAAAATGACAGAGAACTATGCTTAACTAAGAGTTGTAAAATGCACCTTGAAAAATCATAAAGTCCTATCTATGTTAATTGCCTCAAGAAAGGGGAAAAGAGGAACTGGTTTTAGACATGACACCCACGATCACATGATCTCAGGCATCGGTTCCCAAGACTATGTGATTGGCTCAGGCCACAGAGGAGACTCACCTTATGCCCTGGCACTTCTGTCCCTGGCACAGCTTTCATATGGAAATCCACTCCTCCTATCTTTTCTAACAAGTTGGTGTTACCTGTTGTTGATTTTTCTTTCTTAGCTTTTGCTTCCTGTCTCTCTTGGGCCAATCTGAATCAAAAAGAAAATACAAATAAAAGAGTCAAAACAATCAGCCATGTAAAATGGCTATTTCACTTTAGGTGAGCCTAAATGAGCACTATAAAGTAAACAGCTTTGTAGTACTAAAAACCAAAATAAAACAAAAATGCTTTGTTAGTAGCATAATAGTTTACCTACTTATCTGAACATACAATGTTTTTATTGCAGAATACTGGAAGACAGAACCGTGAAGAACGCAAAACATATTCCGTATCCCTCATCCTATTGTTAATATTTTGTCTACTTAACTTCATCTTTGTTCTATATGTAAATATACACATTTTATAATGTAATCCAAATACCATAAGCACAGTTGGGTACACTTCATTTATCAACTTATACATTCTTTGAAAACATCACTATGATTGCTGCACAACATGCCTTTCCATCGATCTACTGTAGTTTACTGACCAGTCCCTTACCACCAGCAACTGAGCAATACAGGGTTGGACAGCAGTGAGAAGCTGTGCTGTCAGGGCTGTCCCACCAAAGCACGAGAGTTCTTTACCTAGCCCACCCACCACAGTCAGTCTCCTGAATCCCTGACATGCATGCTCACACCTGTGCTCTGCTCCAGTGGATGTCCCAGTTCCCCTTTATGGAAGACCAAGACCACGGATCGCAAGTTCTCTCAATTTCCCCCACTCAATTTACATACGTTTGACATTTTATGTTATTTCTCTCCGTTCACTCTTCCCCATGACGAAGGTATCTTTCGGAGCCCAATTTGTTAGGTCTTGATTATCTGTATCCTCCTAATGAAGAGAATGCCCCCTCTTCTGATTCAAATCACCGCCGCCATCTTCAAGCCTGGACAACTGCACAGAGCAGTCCTCACTGGCCTCTTTGCCTCTGTCTCCTTTATATCCCAGAAAACCCATCAGACCCATGCTTCGCAGGCATATTCACGCAGATACTCCAAGCAGCAGCACTGTGTGTTCAACCTGCTCAGCATGGGGCCCCAGTGCCTGCACACAATAGGCTGGCAACTGCTGCTGGAATGAAAGGTATATAACCACCGTGTTCACAGTCTGAGGCTTCAGCTGAAGAACAAAATCAAATTCTCACCTTTTCCATAAGACCAGTCCCCAAAACATGCCTCAAAGTAGCTGCTTGCCACTTGTTTTAGAATGTATCTGTTCTTGTTACATTTCATTGGTCTGGAACAATCTTAGCAACTCTCCTGGTCATTTTTGGAGACAAGAGTTTCAAACCTGTTAACCAGGCTGGAGTGCAATGGCACAATGTAGGCTCAATGCAACCTCTGCCTCCCAGGTTCAAGTGATTCTCCTGCCTCAGCCTCCCAAGTAGCTGGGATTACAGGTGCCCACGACCACACCTGGCTAATTTTTGTATTTTTAGTAGAGATGGGGTTTCACCACATTACCCAGGCTGGTCTTGAACTGCTGACCTCAGGTGATCCACCCGCCTTGGCCTCCCAAAGTGCTGGGATTACAGGCGGGAGCCACTGTGCCCGGCCTCTATCTGCATATTCTTAAGTTGTTTCCTATTTTGAAAACTCCCCAGCTAACAATACCTTTTCTTCCTGTAAATACCTTTAGGATTTTAAAAGCTCTAATGGCTTTTATAATACATTGTCTTGCTCTTAAATCACTTGCATAATCACTCTTATGCCTGTCATACAGTGATCTCCTATTTCCTTTATATTTTTGTATGACACCAGCATTAATAGTCAAAATCAACATAAGCAATTCAGAAATCTACTAAAATTTAAATGCAGACAATGCTAAGATTCAGCAACTCCATTTTCTGATATAAACCTAGTGAAACACCTGCATATACATAGGACACGTGCTCCAGGATCATCTACAACCATGAAAAAGTAGAAACAGTCATCAGTGGGAAGGGACCACTACACTGTGGTATAACCATTTACTGAAATAGTACTAACAATTGTTATAAAGGGAGAAGATCTACATTGCCACAAAAGGGTGTGTTAACGAAGAGAAAATAAGTACATATATACTTTTATAGCTTATATACATACGTAAATGCACGAAATTATCCTTTTTGTTGGCATCTGGCGTGAAGGGATTCAGAGTTGAAAGGGATTTCAGCTCTACTTATAATGTTTGAATTTGTTAAGAATATAATACCATATTACTTGATAATTTGAAATAATATATAAAACCATTAACAATATTAAAAAAAATAGGGTTTAAATCCATGTGAAGCAAAACTTACCTGTGCAAAAAGCTTTCTTTTGCTAGTTGAATTTGTAAAGTTCCACCTTTCCATTTTGTTTTATTTAAAACAGACATACCTATAAAGTAAAGAATTATTACTCAAGTACATGGCAATGAAAAATATTTCAGCTTGTGCTTTTTCTAATTATTTAGTATCAAGAAAAGTAGGCTTGTTTGTCACAGAGATCTACGGGAAGTGGAAGAAAAGAAATGAGACCTGGAGAGAGGGAGCCTAGGCTCTTGTCTCATGTTGACAACTTACCAAGAGAGTCTTTACACTCCCTATCTCACAGTGTTACTAGATTGGAATGAGGCAAAATGTTTAAAAAGTAAAGCACAATTTATTTGCAATTTGTTTATAAACAAATGTCAGGAACCTCTGAATAACTGACATTTAATGTATATTTTATTATTTCCTATAACTATAAAACATATTTCCTGTAACTATAAAGCAATCATCTTTTCAGGTGAATCAGAGGACACTCTGGAATCCTACAGCACCTTAATTTTATTTACCACCTCACACTAATTATCACTGTAGAACTTGTAGATGAATTAACTGTGAGTAACTGAACTGTTTGAATTACTATGCCCTAGTAATTGATTTCTCTGAGTATCCGCTGTCAGCTTCCTTAATAATACCATTAACAGAATTTTGCAGATGGTAGATACTATACTAAGTACAAATGTATCTTTTATTTTTGAGACCGAGTGTCCCTCTGTCGCCCAGGCTGGAGTGCAGTGGCACGATCTTGGCTCACTGCAACCTCTGCCTCCCCAGTGATTGTCCTGACTCAGCCTCCCAAGTAGCTGGGATTACAGGTGCCTGCCACCAAACCCAGCTAATTTTTGTATTTTTAGTAAAGATGGGGTTTCACCATGTTGGCCAGGCTGGTCTCAAACTCCTGACCTCAAGTGATCCACCTGCCTTAGCCTCCTAAAGTGTTGCAAATGTATCATTTAATTCTTACAGAAATATTATGAGGCAAGCACTATCTTCTGTCATTCATCACATAAGCAAACTGGGGCTAAGAAGTTTAAATAAATGCCACAGGTCACAAAGCCTAGTTATGTGTTCTTAACCACAACTTCACATTTGTCACATATATTCCTCACTGAAAAATAGAATAAAGCAATCTTTTTGCAAATGAAATTACGAAAGACTGATTGCCCTCTTCCTCTATTAGCATGTTCCCTTTACTTATTTTCTGTGTCTTTTTTCACTTTTTGGCCTCCAAATAACTAGAATATGCTACTGTGTCAGTGGCAGTATGGATTATCTCTCGTTCTTCATTGAAGGCCACTGTTTGCCCTTGACTTTACTAAACTTATCAACAAGAGATTTCACAATTTCAAGGATATGGTCTTACAAGGGTGTATTGTAAAGCTCCCTCCTTAAGAGTGTTTAGTGACAAGGATTAGCTCCCAAAAAAATGATCAGACTGAGGGGGAACGTGGCATGATATTCAGTGGGATATATGTAACAGGCAGTTTCTATGAAAGTTCGGTTCCTTATCCAAAATATTTGAGAATACCAGTTTTAAGTAAACCCACTAGCAAGTGCTACCAAGTCCACTGATGCCAAATGCAATGGACCTAAACCTGCTGAGTCAAACGATACTGGAATTCTCTTGATCAACTGCTGTCCCTCTAGTTAACGTAAAAATGGCTGTGGAGGTTTAGACTTAGAACCAAAGGTATTCCAAGTTACAGAGTGATACAAACTGGCCAATAGTATAGAAAATATATGATGATCTTACATTTTTTCAGGTCTGCTTCTGCTACACTGATGTTGATATATGCAAAGACTTTCTGTGGGTTTCCTAAAAAAAAAAAAACCAAAAACCAAAACACAATTTATTTAAATTCTTATCCAGAGAGCAATGTAAAAATGGTTGTTTCTAAATTTAAAAAAAAAAAAAAATTAGTTCTTGAAAACTTATTCTTTCAAGCATAAACCTTGTTTTTTTTATTGGCTATAAAATAAGCATGATTATCAAAATATTCCAAAAAAATAAGAAGAAAATGTACAGTAGTCAGTTAAGGAAACATTTTGATTGTATGCTAGTGATAGTCTACTTAATGGGACACTTAATGTTAGAAAATTCTAGCTCTCAAAACTGGAAGTTAATATGTTTCTGAAATCAGATGTTTAGAATTTAGAATTTTTTCTTATTTCAGAAATGAATTCTGGTCAAGTTCCACATCACACATTGTATCTCCAAAACATCACTGAAAACTTTTGGTGTTCAGAGCTAACATTTATCTTGGGGTTGTTTTATTTTCTAGTACTTAACCTGAGTTATGTCTGCCTATAACTACCCAGTGAAGGACCATACATTTACCTTGGTCATCTTTCCGTGTGATGATCTCCACATCCGAAACTTCTCCAAATCTGCTGAACTGATTTTGTAGGTCTGCCTCAGAAACGTTCTGGCTAAGGCCACCCACATAAAGCCGCTTCGCTTCTCTGTTCACTTTCATGAAGGCTGGTCATATACTTGGTGTGTTCTAGTGGGAAAAGTAATTTTCTGTATACAGAGAAGAAGAGTTCTTTCCCTTAGTTCTGCTAAAATCTAACAAAACAACTACTTCCTCTGAACCGCCTGTATCAAATCCGTCTCCTGGATCTGTATTTCACTTCCGATTGTATTGCTTCCAAATTTTAGTCTTGGAGGTTTTGCCCAAGCCCTACATCCACATTTTTCATAAATGTACTTTGGAACAGCAACCTTATACCCATATAGATACAGGTCCAGAGGTTTTTTCCTCCAAATGGCCATAATATTACTCTATCCCTCTTAATGTTACGTATTCACGTTTTTAGATGTTTTTCCTTGATTCATTCATACATTCATTTACTGTCTGTAACAAAGGCTGATATAAACAGGATGTGGCAGGTAATGCACTAAAAGATAAAAAGAGCTAGTCTACCTCTTCCTAATAGTCTTCGCCCCCAACCTACTCACCCCAGCCTTCTTTCTCCGGGAAGACCCAAAGAAGTGAATACAGAGGCTAGGAGCTCCTGGAGCTCCTCATAGTCACAAAAGAATTAAACAAATGGCACAATATTATGTCACAATAAAAGTGCTGCAAAGTGGGGTTCAGTCACAAAGATCAAGTGATATAGCGAATACAGACTTGTGTTTTTGCTACGTGCCTGCATTGTACAAAGTAGTTTGCATGTTTCCCACTTTTCAGAAGACCAGAAGAGGTTAAGTCACTTTCCCAATGCCATACCGAAAATTAGTGAATCCAGGATTATAATGCAGGTCTAACTTCAGAACTTGGAATTCTTAACACTATACTATGAAGGTTGCTGGATCACAGGAGACTCAGGAAAACTTTTCCAGAGGTACTAGGGCCCATCATAGTATCTCTCATTTCGTTTAGCACCCGGCAGGCGCTCAGCTCTCGCCCTGCCCTTCCCCAACAGCTGAGACTCTTTCCAAACGAGACTCCCAACCAGCGTCCCCACATGGCATGTATTCTGGGCAGAGCTCCGGCCTACCTCTTCCCGACAGTCTCTGCCCCCAGCCTACCCACTGCAGCCTTCTTTCTCCGAGAATTCCCAGGGAAGTGAAGAGAGGCTAGGAAACGGCCCTGTGACTTCTCATGCCTGAAACCCACTCCTCACCACGTCGTTCTCGTTCACCTACCGCCAGCGCCGCTGCAGCCCGTAACTTCTGGTCACGTGTCCCAACGGACCATCGTCTCTTCCTTCCTACTCGATTTCCAACCTAGCCTCCTAAGGTTCCGTTACCACAATTCAGTTCCCAAGAGCTTTTAATTTCCTTTCCCGTCCTCCCACCTTCCCTGACGCCTCCGTCACCTCCCCCTCAACGACCGCAAAAGAGCCCAAACCAAAATCCCCTAGTTTCTATTGAACACTATCGCTGTGTGTACCAATTCCTGGACTAGGTCGGCCTAAGTGAGGAAGTAGGGGGAAAAAAAATAAAGAGGCGCTCCCCTCCACGTGATCCCAGCCCTGCCTCTTCAGTGACGCACGCGGCCGGGCGGCTCCAAGGCTGCCGGCTGGGGTGAGCAGCGGAGCGCTTGGGCTTGGAATAGCAAAGAACACGCTCTCCCGAGAAAGTATAGGCACTGATCAGATAGCCAGGGAAACGTGTGTAGGGACGTCGAGGACCCAGGCTCTCGGGCGAGCGTGTAGTTGGACGGACAGGGACGCGGGGGTCACGCGGGGCTCTCCCGCCTCCCCTCCGCGTGAGCTCCGGGATGGTCCGCGCTGGGAGCGCGCGCGAGGCTTGAAGCGCTGGTGAAGCGCGCAGGTCGGAGTGACAGCGGCGCTGCCTGCCAGGCTGCGGTCAGCAACGCGCCATGGACGCAGAGCTGGCAGAGGTGCGCGCCTTGCAAGCTGAGATCGCGGCGTTGCGGCGAGCGTGTGAGAACCCACCGGCGCCCTGGGAAGAGAAGTCCAGAGTCCAGTACGTGACCCCCCAAGTTCCCCAGGCTCCGCTGACCGGGGTTCCCGGGCCAGGCGGGTGAATCTCCACAGACATACTCCGTCTCCTACTCCCAGCCCCAAAATGTGGGCATGAACTGGTGTTGATCCTTTCATGACAATGGCCTAGAGTTGGGAGCAGCGCGTACGGCGTTTGCCTTGCAGATTATTAGCTCGTTTCATCGCAGTCGTCTGTGTGGATGACTGACAAGGAGAAAGTCTTGACTATGTCCCTAGCTAGATAGTTCCGCCTCCAGTAAGCAGAGGTTTCTCTAGTTGGGATTTAGTAACTCCGTTTGATTTCATGGCATTTGTTTTTAATGGGTCAGCTAACCATGGCAAGTGATACTGACTTTTTGTTTACGATGACATAAAAATTCCCTTGAAAAATAACTTCGGTAAAAAAGTAAGTTGATATCAGGAAGAGTGGTTAATATAGCCTGTAGGAGAATTTGACATTCCTCTAAGGTAGGTGCTACTGTTGGCCCTGTTTCATAGTTGAAGATACTGAGGCTCAGAGGAGTTAGGTAACTTGTCCAAGGTTCCAGAGAAAGGAATTGTCAGAGATGGATTAGGAACCCAAAAATTTAACTCCAAAGTCTGGGCACTTTTGCTTTGTTGAAGGAGAGGGAGAGAAAAGCTTTGCAACCGTAATTATGTATCATCATCTCAAACATGGAAGCCTCTGGAAAACAAACTATCTTCAAGTTTTGAGTCAAGACTAATTTGACACAGGTGCAGAGAGAATTTTTTTTTTTTTTTTTTTTTCGTGAGCTAACTGGAGAAGAATTGGTAGAAAATGGGAAAGAGGAGATCTACAGAAAATGTCTGCGTGCAGTCGTGAAAGTAGAGGAAGCTGTGACTGGTAAAAGGGAGAGGAAACAGGTGTGCCCCTCCTCAAATGAGAGTCAATATATTAAAGACCGTTGCTACTTGAGGTGTGCTCCACAGGTGGGACGCTTTAGCATCACCTGGCGGTTTGTTAGAGCGACATCCTGACCAACTGAATCAGAATCTGCATTTAAAAAAAGATACCCTGCCCTAACAGATGATTTGTGTGCACACTTTGAAGTTTAAAAACTGGGGAAAAGTGTTCTCTTTACTAGCCACAAGATTTCATTAGTCCACATGGTAAAGTAGTGTCAACTGAAAAATCATGAGATCTGCAAATTTCGAGAGACTGTTTCTTAAAAAGGGTTGCAGTCTGCAAAGTGGCCATCCTGACAGGCTGGGAAGCATAGTCTCAGGCAAAGCAGAAAGGCCCGCACTTTGGAAGAGGAGGGGTTGGGGCAGGGATTTATGATGGATGAGTGGGCTATGTATACACATTACAACAGGTTATAGGAGGGGCTATGAATATTCACGAAGGGAGATGTGCTCACATGTACTGAATAAACATGCATATTACATACATTCCATGTTCATTTTGGGGAACTGACTTAACATTTAAATACATTACAATTAGGCCCTGTATGTCAAAAGTTGAAGGAGGGAAGCAAAGGTACTTAAGTACACAGGCTTTGTAAACCTGTTAGAACAAGTCCATGGTTGGTGATCTTATCAAAAGAAAAATTTTTGAAATCATTCTCTTGTCCTATCAAAGCCTGTGGAACAGGGGAATCAGCATCTGGTGGTGGATGAACTGCAATTATTTCAATATTGCTTATCTGGAGGCTAGTGCTTGTTTAGCCACTAGAGAAAAAAAAATTGTGGCAGTTAGAACATAGTTTTTTTTTTTTTTTTTTTTTTTTTTTTTTTTTTTTTTTTTTTTTGAGACAGAGTTTCGCTCTTTTTGCTCAGGCTGGAGTGCAATGGCGCGATCTCGGCTCACCGCAACCTCCGCCTCCCGGTTTCAAGCGATTCTCCTGCCTCAGCCTCCCGAGTAGCTGGGATTATAGGCATGCGCCACCACCCCGGCTAATTTTGTATTTTTAGTAGAGACGGGGTTTCTCCATGTTGGTCAGGCTGGTCTTGAACTCCCAACCTCAGGTGATCCACCTGCCTCGGCCTCCCAAAGTGATAGTTCATTCTTTTAAGTGTAGGGGGTATGTGACTTAATCCTTGCCTGGCATGGCCTTAGGTCTTGTTTATAATTTGGTATCTTATTGCCATAGAGTCTGTTCTGCAACTCTTATGATCTCTGTTTTAACATTAATGCTGGTCAGTTGTGTCTATATCCCAAATAGGAAGGGCTATAATGAGGTGTGTCTGACCTCCCGTCCTGTCATGGTTAAGAGCTGAGTTTTTAAGGTTTCTTTGGGGGATCCCCTTGACCAAGAGGGAGTCGGTTTGGGTGATTGTGGGGATGGGGTAGGATTTTATTTTTAGTTCTTAGTAAATTATTTATATAATCTGGGACTTCTCAGTGGTTAAATTGGAAAGTCAGAAGAGTCCATATTGTGGGAGACATTAAATGTCAGTCCAGGGTATTTGGATTTAGCCGTGAGGTTTCTTTTCACTATAGTGGAGGAGGAGGATTGGGACCTGTGTACCAAGCTATTTTTTTAAGTGATTATAAGTGGTTGGATGGATTGGAGGTAGGAAAATTGTAGCTAAATTATTCAGCTATATCCATGTGTCCACACTGTGGCGCCAAATTGCCTGCTTTCAAATCCTGTCTCTGCTATTGGCTGAGTGATCTTGGTTAAGTGAGCTCCCACTTTCTGTGCTTCAGTTTCCTCCGTGGTAAAATTATACCCAAGTTTTTGGGTTGCTATGAGGACTAATTGAGTTAATATATGTAGTTCATTTAGAAGAGTACTTGCCTCATAATAGTAACTAACACTTAGTAGACCATTGACCTTTAAACTTGTGTATAGATTCATTTTAAAGGGAAAAAAATTCTTGCAAGCTCCTAATTCTGACAAATTTTTATGCTATGAAGACCGACTTACCAATAATAAAACCACAAAGTGAATAAAATTCAGACAAATCCAAAATAGCTCAAACTAACATCATTAGTTGAAATACACAAATATTTTGCTCAAACTAAATAGCTGCTGTGAATAAGAATATGCAGATTTTCTTTTTGTGGCAAAATATACGTAAGATTTACTGTTTTAACCATTGTTAAGTGTTCAGCTCAATGGCATTAAACACTTGCACATTGTTGTACTGCCATCACCACTGTCCATCTTCAGAACTTTTTCATCTCCCCAAACTGAAACACCGTACCTATTAAACACGAACTCCCTGCTGGCCATTCTGACAACTGCAGGTTCTTTTTTGAGTTCTGCATATCCAGCCTTTAATGATGACTTGGTTCTCTTACCATTTTGCTCTATTGGAAATACCTTGACATTTTCATTCATAGCTTGCTGTGACATTTGGTGTTCACTTGTCAGAAGCTCATTTATATTTATGGCTTTTTTTTTTTTTTTTGAGACGGAATTTCGGAGTGTGGTGGTGCGATCTCAGCTCACTGCAACCTCCACCTCCCAAGTTCAAGCGAGTCTCCTGCCTTAGCCTCCCGAGCAGCTGGAATTACAGGCACCCACCACCATGCCCAGCTAATTTTTTGTATTTTTAGTAGAGTCAGAGTTTTGCCATGTTGGGCAGGCTAGTCTTGAACTCCTGACCTCAGGTGATCTGCCCACCTCAGCATCCCAAAGTTCTGGGATTACAGGCGTGAGCCACCATGCCCGGCCGCTCATCATTTATGTCGGAAATTTATCTCTGTTCTTTTTTCTTTTTCTTTTTTGTTTTGTTTTTTGAGACAGGGTCTCACTCTGTTGCCCAGGATGAAGTGCAGCGGCATGATTATGACTCACTGCAACCTCCACCTCCCATGCTCAAGCAACCGTCCTGCCTTAGTGACCCTCTACCAGCCAAGTAGTTGGGACTGAAGGCATGGCATCTGCCACTACGCCCAGATAATTTGTTGTTTGTGTGTGTGTGTGTGTGTGTGTGTGTGTGTGTGTGTGTTTTGGTAGACATGGGGTTTTGCCATGTTTTCCAGACTGGTCTCGAACTCCTGGGCGGCCTCAGTCTCCCAAAGTGCTGGGATTACAGGAGTGAGTCGCTGCACCCACTCTGTTCTTTTTTCCCTGACTTCTATATTTAATGTAATTTGTGGGGGCATCAGTCTACGATGGCAAATGCAAAAGAGGCTGTGGTAGTTTCATGATACAGAATATACTTACATTAACATTTTAAATTAGCATTAAAACAAAATTTGAAACAATTTTTACAGATTGGGCTCTCAGTGTGAAGACTATAGCATTAGATTATTCTGTGTAGAGATGGTGTAAGGTCATAAGAGCATTGGCTAATGTAGTAGAATTAGAAATACAAAAGGAAGAATAGTTACGTGAGGAGCAGAAAGGATGGCAGTAAGTCCAGATGTCAGGCAAGTGAAGGAGCCAAGGATAACTTCCAAGGTCTGGAGCCTGACATACCAAGAGAAAGATTTTATTATTAACAAATGTAGGGTAATTTAGAGGAAAAGCAGATTCCAAGGGAAACCATTGGGTGAGATACCAAGCTAGATCTACCTTGCAGAAAGAAGAAATATATGGTTAGAGGTATATTTTAAGAGTTACTAGCATAGAGGAGCTAAGGCTAATCATTTAGTGTTCCTGCAGAATGAAAGAATACATATTTAGGACAGCAGAAGTAAGAGTGTTTGGATTTCCCTCTAATGTTGGAGACAAGAAGCCGACCCAAGATATCTAATGAGAATTGGGATAATTATGCCCAAGAATCTAAGGAAGGGATGTTTTAAGCTGGCAGGAAAAGTCAATAGTGTAGAATGTAGCAGAGTGTTTAAAGGAAATAATGGATGACAAAAAATAAAATACCATCTAACACAATTATTAAATAAAATTTCTTCTTTTTCAAAAGGTTTTTAAATTTTTTCTGTTTTTTTTTTTTTTTTCTGGAGACAGAGTCTTACTCTGTTGCCCAGGCTGGAGTGCAGTGGCGTGATCTTGGCTCACTGCAACCTCTGCCTCCCAGACTCAAGCAATTCTCCTGCCTCAGCCTCCTGGGTAGCTGGGATTACAGGCGCCTGCCACCACGCCAGGCTAATTTTTTGCATTTTTAGTAGACAAGAGATTTCACCATGTTGGCCAGGATGGTCTCAAATTCCTGACCTCAAGTGACCCACCTGCCTTGGCCTCCCAAAGTGCTGGGATTACAGGCGTGAGCCCCTGTACCAGGCTAACTAAAATTTCGTTCTTTTTCTCAAAATATATTTGTATGTTCTCAATGAAGAATGTCTAGCTATAGTGATGTTTAAAGAGATTTGCTACTTCTTTTTCCTGAAAGACTCTTTCTTACTATAAAATGTTCTGTGATGTTTACTTTTAGAAATTAAAGCTAGCTAATTGATTTTATTTTTTAATTTCTTTTTTTTTTTTTTTTTTTTTTGAGATGGAGTCTCGCTGTCACCCAGGCTGGAGTGCAGTGGCGCAATCTCTGCTCACTGCAAGCTCCGCCTCCCGGGTTCACGCCATTCTCCTGCCTCAGCCTCCCGAGTAGCTGGGACTACAGGCACCCGCCACCACGCCCGGCTAATTTTTTGTATTTTTAGTAGAGACAGGGTTTCACCATGTTAACCAGGATGGTCTCGATCTCCTGACCTCATGATCCGCCTGCCTCGGCCTCCCAAAGTGCTGGGTTTACAGGTGTGAGCCACTGTGCCTGGCCTATTTTTTAAATTTCAAGACATCTTTTAAAATAATTTGAAAGGTAGGAATTTAGGCTGGAATTTCATGGGTCAGAGCTCACATTGTAATTTTGCAAAGTACTCCTGTTATAATTTATTTTAAAAGTATTTCTAATAGGTGGAAATTTGGAAGTATAATTTGGTTACATATGTTTTTTGTTGAAATTAAAGATTGTGGGCCGGGCATGGTGGCTCACGCCTATAATCCAACATGCTGGGAGGCTGTGGCTTGAAGCCAGGAGTTTAAGGCCAGCCTGGGTAATAAAGCAAAACCCTGTCTCTACAAAAAGGAAAAAGAAATTAACTAGGCACAGTGGCACGCCTGTGGTCCCAGCTACTCAGGAGGATCCTTGGAGCCTGGGAGTTCAAGGCTGCAGTGCACTATGATTACATCCCTGCACTCTAGCCCAGGTGACAGCAAGAGACCCCATCTCTTTAAAAAAAAAAAAAAAGGCAGTGTTAGTAACCACACTGGTTTTGAGAAAATTCTTTTTTTTTTTTTTTTTTTTTTTTTAATGGGGAAAGGGGACTTAATAGGAAGAGAGTAAGAGGGACAAAATGGGAATGCTTTGAGGAAAATGGGGGTATTAGATGAAACACCTGTTAGTAATTGGAGTGATTGTTTTTGTTATTTGCCTTTTAGAAAATCTTTTCAAGCCATACACCAATTCACTTCGAAAGGATGGAAGTCTTCAAAAGATCTGAAAAATCAGCTTGGACATTTAGAATCAGAACTTTCATTTCTAAGTATGCTTACTGGCATCAATATAAGAAATTACTCCAAGCAGACAGAAGACCTAACAAGCACTGAGATGGCAGAAAAGAGTAAGCATTTTTTAAAAATCTAGACATAGTATTGAAGCTTTCCTTATTATGCATAAGAAATTGGTTGTCATACTGGATTGAGAAAATGTGGCACATATACACCATAGAATACTATGCAGCCATAAAAAAGGATGAGTTCATGTCCTTTGTAGGGACATGGATGAAGTTGGAAATCATCATTCTCAGCAAACTATCGCAAGGGCAGAAAACCAAACACCGCATGTTCTCACTCATAGGTGGGAATTGAACAATGAGAACACTTGGACATGGGGTGGGGAACATCACACACTGGGGCTTGTCATGGGGTGGGAGAAGGTGGGGATAGTATTAGGAGATATACCTAATGTAAATAATGAGTTAATGGGTGCGGCACACCAACATGGCACATGTATATGTATGTAACAAACCTGCATGTTGTGCACATGTAGCCTAGAACTTAAAGTATAATAATTAAAAAAAAAAATTGATTGTCATAATATTGAATTAAAATTCTACAAGGTAAGTACATGAATGTATGGTTGTGGTAAACCTGTTTACTCACATATCTTTTGAACATCACGGTGTTCAGAAAGCTGCCTGGGCCGGGCCCCGTGACCATGCCTGTAATCCCAGCTTTTGGGAGGCTGAGGCGTGTGGATCACCTAAGGTCAGGAGTTTGAGACCAGCCTGGCCAACATGGTGAAACTCTGTCTCTACTAAAGATGCAAAAATTAGCCGGGTGTGGTGGTGGGCACCTGTAATCTAAGCCACTTGGGAGGCTGAGCCAGGAGAATCACTTGTACCTGGGAGGTGGAAGTTGAAGTGAGCCGAGACTGTGCTGTTGCACTCCACCCTGGGGGACAGAGCAAGACTCCATTAAAAAAAAAAATAAAAATAAATAAGCTGCCTGAGGTAAATATTAAAGAACAGACAGAGTTTCTTTTTTTCTTTTACCTTCTCTCCTTCCTGATGGAGAAGAATAGACACAGTTTCTATTATTAAGTACCTTAATAGTCAAGTAAATACTAATAAGTGAATAAACAACAGCACCATTAATTTATACATCTTAGGAGTTGTTCAGCACTGACATGAAAGCTGCCAAGATAAATGTTTTAGCAGCTGGATTTTTTGCCGGAAGGAAGGTTTCTGGTCCCAGTGACTAGATTTTATTGCCAAAGATCTCTGATGCGCTAAGAGATAAAGGGAAGCTACTGCAGCTGTGCAACTGGATGTCAAGAACTTTGGTTGTCAAGAATAACATTCCCAAAAGCAGAAATCATTTTTGGTGTGTTTCCTGACTTTTCCACTGAAAATAACCCTCGTGACAGGGGAGAGGGTCTTGGGCAGCCACTGCAGGGTGACTGAATTACATATAGAAACAGAGTGATGGGATTTGGAGACTTAAATTACTTGAAAGGAAGAGATGGAATGCAGAGAGAATAGAGAATGAGGATAGGCCGGGTATAAGACTTTTACTAGCTGAAAAGCCACAGCATGAAGAGTAGGCGTAGAGTCATGACAAAGCTAATGTGGTTTGAATGGGAGATTTCAGACAGGGACATCACAAGAGTTGAAATGCTTTTTTTTCTGTGAGTAATATGTGCTTATTTTAGCAAACTTGGAAAAACATAAAAATTATAAAGAAGAAATATCATTTTAAAGCCAGAAATCTAAGTAGTTGTAGGAATTTCTTGAAATTAATTGTGAAGTAATTTAGCAAGAGTAATGGTATGGGAAGAGAAATATCTTGTTTTTTATTTTTTTTTTATTTTTTTCTTTTTTTTGTTGTTGTTGTTAGTTTGTTTTGTTTTTTTGAGATAGAGTTTTGCATTGTCACCCAGACTGGAGTGCAGTGGTGTAATCTCAGTTCCCTGCAGCCTCCATCTCTCAGGTTCAAGTGATTCCCCTGCCTCAGCCTTCAGAGTAGCTGGGATTGTAGGTGCGTGCCATCATGCCCGGCTAATTTTTATATTTTTGGTAGAAACGGGGTTTCACCATGTTGGCCAGGCTGGTCTCGAACTCCTGACCTCAGGTGGTCTGCCCACCTTGGCCTCCCAAAGTGCTGAGATTACAGGCATGAGCCACTGAGCCCAGTCTACGAAAAATATTTTGAACAGGAAAATAGTAATACAAACTGACAGTAATAGGCATGTGTAGTATAATCTACATGTGAAAGGGTTCTATCAGAATAAGCCTTGTGACGATGTAGTGTCAGTGTCACTGGTTTTCCGATATTTCTGTTTCTCTTTTTCACAAGCATTGCATGATTTCATAAAGAAGTTAAACAGCTGTTAGGCTTCACAGGTTAAAAATGCTTGAAAGCCTTGTCATCAAAGACTGTATTTTCTTATGTCACATTTTATGTTTGTTATGACACATAAAAAAGTTGCCAGGCAAAAGTGAATAGTTGTTCCTAACAGAAGTAATACAATATTATTCAAAATGGTTTTTCTAATACTACTGTATTTTGAGGCTTTTTAATCTATTAAACTGAAAACAAAACAGTTTGATTTAGTGGATGTATTTGGTGACGTATGATGCCATGAAATCTTTAATTAATCAGATAATTACTGTGTCTGGCCCAGGCACTTGGCCAAATGCTGTTGGAAAGACAAAGAGCTATTTGAAGTCATTATCATTTTCCATAGCTATTAATTGGGCAGACACAGTTTCTGTGGTGTGTTAATGAATGTAGCTGAAGCTAGGTAATCAAATGATCTTGATTTCCTTCGAAATAATCATGTGTAAAGAATGTAGACTTTATTGCAGGTATGCTTTTATTTCTCCAAACATTTTTAGAACTCTTCTTTTGGAATTTCCTTTAGTGCCTATGATGATTCTTTTAAATTCTCCATTTTGATTCTGTAAGAGGCAGTTTACAAACTAAGTAATGGAATTTGGAGTCCAAAATTAAGTGTTACCGCAAAGTAATGAGAGTAGTTTTTTTGTTGTTGTTTTTTGGGTTTTTTGTTTGTTTGTTTTTGAGACAAGAGTCTTGCCCTGTCGCCCAGGCTGGAGTGCAGTGGTGCAATCTCAGCTCACTGCAGCCTCCACCTCGTGGGTTCAAGCAGTTCTCCTGCCTTCGCCTCCCACGTTGCGGGGACTACAGGCGCACTCTGCCATGCCAGGCTAATTTTTGCATTTTTAGTAGAGACAGGGTTTCACCACATTGGCCAGGATGATCTTGATCTCCTGACCTCGTGATCCGCCTGCCTTGGCCTCCCAAAGTGCTGGGATTACAGGTGTGAGCCACTGTGCCCGGCCGAGAGTAGTTTTTTAATTTATAGTTTTTATTCTTGTCTTTTAATGGGCTTTAAATGTATGTTAAAAACATGTGGATGGGCTTGATACATGGATTGATTGTTTTGAAGGACTGATCCTCTTCTGTGGTCCTTAAACTTTGTTAAAAATACACCCTTACTCATTATTTAAAAATAAAAATCAGGCCAGGTGCAGTGGCTCACGCCTGTAATCCCAGCACTTTGGGAGGCCGAGGTGGGCGGGTCACTTGAGGTCAGGAGTTTAAGACCAGCCTGGCTAACATGGTAAAACCCCGTCTCTACTAAAAATACAAAAATTAGCTAGGCGTGGTGGTGCGTTCCTGTAGTCCCAGCTGCTCGAGTAGCTGAGGCAGGAGAATGGCTTGAAGCTGGGAGGTGGAGGTTGCAGTGAGCTGAGATTGCACCACTGCGCTTCAGCCTTGTTGACAGTGAGACCCTGTCTCAAAAAAAAAAAAAAAAAAAAAAAGAACTAATAAAACCAGTGTGGTGGCTCACTCCTGTAGTCCCAGCACTTTGGGAAGCCAAAACGGGTGAATCACTTGAGGTCAGGAGTTCGAGACCAGCCTCGCCAACATGGTGAAGTCTGTCTCTACTAAAAACACAAAAATTAGTGGGCCATGGTGGGGCATGTCTGTATTCCAAGCTGCTCGGGAGGCAGAGGTTGCAGTGATCAGAGATGCTGCCATCACACTCCAGCTTGGGCGACAGAACGAGACTCCATCTCAAAAGTAAAAAATAAAATAAAATAAAAATCAGTGTGTTCAAGTAAAAAAGCATCAAACTGAAAATTTATCATACTACATATATTTATATGCAATTTATGTATGCATAGTGTTCCATAAAGAAAAAATAAAACCTGGACATAAAGAAAAAAAAGCCTGGAGACTGGATAGATTAGTAAGTCTCTCTGGGTCTGATTTCTTATGTGCAAAATAAAGTGGTGGTTGTAGATTACTTCCAGGATTCCATCTGCATTTTTTCTTTACCACATTTTTGGCATATTTATTTTTATGGACAAAGCCCAAGGTTATCTAGATTTTCTCCTATATTATCTTCTAGGAGTTTTAGTTTTGTATTTTATATTTAGAACTGTAATAAATTTTGAGTTAATTTTTGTGAAAGGTATAAAGTCAGTGTCTAGATTTTTTTTTTTCGCATGTGGATGTTCAGTTGTTCCAGCACTTTTTATTGAAAAGACTATCCTTTCTCCATTGAACTGCCTTTGTTCCTTTGTCAAAGATCAGTTGACTATATCTGTGTGAGTCTATTTCTAGACTTTCTCTTCTGTTCTGTTGACCTATTTGTCTACTCTTTCACTAATACCATACTTTCTTGATTACTGTAGCTTTATAGTAAGTCTTTAAATCAGGTCGTTTAAGTTCTTAAACTTTTAGTAAGTCTCTAAATCAGGTCGTTTAAGTTCTTAAACTTTCTTTTTCTTGAAAATTATTCTGGCTCTTCTGAGTTTTTGCCATTCCATGTAAACTTGATAATCATTTTGTTGATATCCAGAAAGTAACTTGCTGGAATTTTGATTGGATTGTATTGAATGTACAGATCAAAGTTGGGAAGAACTGACATCTTAACCGTAGTGAGTCTTCCATAGCCATTTATTTAAACAATTCCACATCTAATCCATGATTAAGCATTGCATCTAGCTGTTATGTCTCTTTAGTCTTAATCTGGTCAATCTTCTCTGTCTCTTACGACATTGACATATTTGAAGACCACTTGTATTATAGATTGTTCTTCAATCTCTTTTTTTTCTGATTGTTTCCTCTTAATGACATTCCTGTGCAATTTTGGCAGGAAAACTATGTAAGTGATGTTTTGTTCTTACCAGTACATCTAATTAGGAGGCAAATTATGTCCATTTGTACCATTCTGTCTTTTTTTCCTAACTGCTTATTGAACAAACCTTTAACCAGTCTTCCTATTTTGAGCCCCAGGTTCACCTCCTATAAAGGTACTTGGTGCTGCTGATTCATAATAACCCATCTGGTATTCTGCTGTGTAAATGGACTTGCTTCTGGGTTTTCCTCATTTGCTGGCTTAGGTTTCAGTTTTCCTGGCTCTACCAGGTCACTTTCACTTGTCCATGTGCTATCTAGTTCATCCATCTGATTTCCAGCTTCTCAAATCCAGTTGTTCTTATCTTCCCTGTTCCCTTTATCCTTGTAGAATCATGCCCTTCTAAAAGTAATGTTATTAGCAAAACTAGATGACTACATGAAGTCAGGATCATGCTTACTTACCTCTTGGGGGTAGGGTATAGCCTGGGAAAGGACATTAAGGAACCTTACAGGTTCTATAAAATTCTTGTGGCGTGATCTGAGTGGTAGTTACCTGGACAACCACATGTGTAAAAAGAAATATTGAGCTGTATACTTAAGAATAAGGCATTTTATGGAGGCCGGGCGCAGTGGCTCAAGCCTGTAAACCCAGCACTTTGGGAGTCCGAGACAGGCGGATCACGAGGTCAGGAGATTGAGACCATCCTGGCTAACACGGTGAAACCCTATCTCTACTAAAAAATACAAAAAACTAGCCGGGCGAGCTGGCAGGCGCCTGTAGTCCCAGCTACTTGGGAGGCTGAGGCAGGAGAATGGCGTAAACCCAGGAGGCGGAGCTTGCAGTGAGCTGAGATCCGGCCACTGCACTCCAGCCTGGGTGACAGAGTGAGACTCCGTCTCAAAAAAAAAAAAAAAAAAAAAGAATAGGGCATGTTATGCATTCAAAAGTATGCATGTTATATCTCAAAAATGTCATTTATCACTGTCATTTTAGTGCAGTTTTGAGAAATAGCAGAGGTAAACGCATGGATTCAATTTACTGCCTTTAAGAACTAGGTAGTGTTGGAAAAATAAAAACCATTGAACAGTTAACATGATTCAATTTTGTCTAGGGTTATACTAGTACATTTCTACTTCTTACCATAACTTTTGGTATAGTTGAAAACTTGGCCAGGTGCGGTGACTCATGGCTATAATCCCAGCACTTTGGGAGGCCGAGGTGGGTGGATCACCTGAGGTCAGAAGTTTGAGACCAGCCTGACCAGTATGGTGAAACCCTGTCTCTACTGAAAATACGAAAAATTAACTGAATGTGGTGGCGCACACCTGTAATCCCAGCTACTCAGGAGGCTGAGGCAGGAGAATTGCTTGAACCTGGGAGGTGGAGGTTGCAGCGAGCCAAGATCGCGCCGTTGCACTCCAGCCCAGGCAACAAGAGCGAAACTCAGTCTGGAAAAAAAAAAAAGAAAACTAGAAACATAAGTTATCACTAATTTTATTTTGCAAAGATAATCAATTTGGTTTACATTCTTCCAGAGTTTTTCAATGTAATTGCTAATGCGTACTTTCACACATATACCTACATGTATTGTAGATATTCACACAAAATTAAATAATAGGCATTTGAAAAAAATGGTTATTTGCAAACAAAATATTTGTTTTTCTGGTTTACAGGTATAAGAAAAGTTCTACAGAGACACAGATTATCAGGAAATTGCCACATGGTTACATTTCACCTTGAATTTCAGATTCTGGAAATTCAGGTAAATTAAGAAGCATGTTGTGATAACAGAGGTACTTCTGCTATGAGATAAACAATTCCCACACCCTAGCCTTCAACAGTGGTGGATCTGAAGAGGAGTTCATGAGCCAGGGCCCCCATTCATAGCACATTTGTGCAAAGTGGTACATTTTCAAAATTTCAGGTGTTAATAGCCCAGCAACTGCGTACGGTAGGGTTGCTGTGAAAGCCATAGGTGATTTATTGAAGGACAGGTGGCAAGATGCTCCTGGGCTCCCAGTGCAATTCCATGAGATTGTGGGAATAGTCCTGGGTGTCATCAGTAGTTAGGTGATATGCCAGCCATCTAATATCTATTAGTTACCTGTTGCTGCTTCATCAATCTCCATGATATTTAGCATTTTAAAACAACCCAAAATAGGCCAAACATGGTGGCTCACACCTGTAGTCTCAGCATTTTGGGAGGCTGAGGCAGGAGGATTGCTTGAGCCCAGGAGTTTGAGACCAGCCTGGGCAATGTAATGAGACCCTGTCTCTACAAAAAAATTAAAAATTAGCCAGGCGTGGTGGTGTGCACCTGAGCTCCCAGCTACTCTGGAGGCTGAGGTGGAAGGATTGCTTGAGCCTAAGAGATCGAGGCTACAGTGAGCTGTGATTGTGCCACTGTACTCGAGCCTGGGTAACAGAGTGAGACTCTGTCACACATACAAAAAAACAACCAAAAATACAATCATCCCTCAGTATCTGTGAGGGATTGGTTCCAGGACTCCCTGTAGTACCAAAATCCATGGATGCTCAAGTCCCTTATATAAGATGGTGTAGTATTTGTCTATAATGCACACACATCTTCCTTTATACTTTAAATCATCTCTAGATTACTTCTAATACCCAATACAATGTAAATGCTATGAAATGGTTACTGTAGTATATTGTTTAGGGAATAATTATGAGAAAAACAACTTGCACGTGTTCAGTACAGATGCAACCATCTGCATCTATAGATATTTTTTTCAAATATTTTTGGTCTGCAGTTGGTCAATCTATGAATGTAGAACCATAGATAGGGAGGGCTGACTATGTGTATTAATTATCTCACCTATTTTCTGTGGGTCAGGAATTTTGGAGCCACTCAGTTGGGTGTCTTTGCTCAGGGCCTCTCATGAGGTTGTGGTCATCTGGGACCACAGCCATCTGAATGCTCCTTGGGGCTGGATGATCTTGCACATTGTACTGAACTGCTGAGACACAACAGAGGGAGGAAGATTCATTTGGCTAAGACCTTCACATAATATCAGAAGCAGGAAAGCGAAAGCAGACAGAATGATAATAAGTGACCCCACTGGCCAGGGTGCAGCAGAACACGGCTCAACCACCTTCAAAGGCTGACTCCAAGAAAAGTTGAAAGCCGGAGAAAGCAGTTGAAAGAGGAGCAAGCAGTTTCAACCAGTTGGTTTTGCCAGTTGGGCCAACGGAATGTGTGCAAAGAGGAGGAACAGAACAGGGAAGGGCAGTGAGGCTGCGTTGACCTCAGCTCATCAGATAACTAAAGTGGTGTAGAGTATTTATTGTAACTGAGTCCTGTGGACAAGCTGCATGCTTATATTCGGGGTCATGTGCCAGTATTCCTTATCTTTTTCATCGGTGTCCTTAGCCACAAAAATTGTCCCAAGTTTCCCATTTAGTATGAGACAGGAGTTGGTTATGGAGTCAGGACCTTTCCTCCTCCTGTGTCAGATAGCCACTCCCTAACTAGTCCCAAGGATTTGGTACAGTTACCTGGGTTTGGAAGTTTTGCTTCTCTTTGCAATCCAAGTCTCCATTTGCTATTACTGGCTCTGGCAGGCTGAGGATGGGCTAGGGGTTGTCTAGACCCCCTCATTTGATGGCACAGCTCCTAGCTTGTACTCATCTTAGAGTATCACTCTTACACTGCCAAAGTGACCAAGAAAAGGTGCCGTGTAGCATTGCCAAGGCCAGTTGAGCGGGACACAAAACACATTTCAGCTTGTTCAGTGTGTCAAGGGCATGGGTGGTAAGTGGCTCTAGGGGACTGACATTGTTCCCAGATGGGCCCTAGGCCTTGGGGATGTACAAGGTCACCAAGGAGATATCACATGACCACAAAGATCATTTGCTGAAGACTAAAGCAGAGAATGGACCCAAATGGATTGGTATCATTTAGGCTGGACAACCTGTGCCACCACCCCAGACTTTTCCTTTAGGCGGCTGCTGGACTCATGGATGTTGTCCCTTTGTAAAAGGTTTCATAGTCTGACTGACTATATTTTCTTTCTTTGTGGCTGATGTGAACTTGACCTGAGAGTGGTAATCTACTGAATGCTCTTCTGTATGCTGGCATCCATTAATGGGCCAAGCCTGCAACCCATGGCAGGTTGGTGGAATCATCATCCCGTGGTCCACTTCCATCTCCAAAAACATCTGCACTCTAGTATATATGTCCAGGAAACTGCTCAGGGGAATCCTAGCAGCCTTGGGGTCTTGCAGGCTTTTTCTACTGTGAGAGTTCACCTTTTTCACAGTTGCCTCATAGGTTATGCGGAGAGAAGCTCCGTTGTGGGCAGAATTAGTCTTGTCCTTGAGAGGCTTGTCCACAAATCCAAGTGAGAAGGGAAAGATTATCCTCTGACATTGAGGTGGATGAGCTTCTTAGAGGAGTTGTGCCTTCCAGGATGGGTTGTACCCTAAGATTGAGTGGTATGCTTCTTAGTGGGGCTATGGCCTGAGACACAACGTAGACTATAGTATCCAACACAGACGGCAATATCTTCACTTTATTTAAGTTGCATACTTCAGTCACCTTAAACCTCTGATGGAAAGTATCAGATAGTAACTTGATGCCTTCCTGAGTCAGATAAGGATGAGGTCACGGTGTAGAAGACATTTTGATAATGTGATATGCTCCTGAAGAATGACTGCTGCCTGACCAGAGTCATTCCCGGCATCAACTACCGCGTGGTTTGGCCTGCTGGGCCTGGGTAACCACCCCAGGGCAGCACAGACAGGACAGAAACCAGGCAGTGGATGTCCTGCCGCTTAGGTCCTGCAACCCCTGCTGCTGTGGCCACACTCTGCCTCCTACCAGACAGTGTTGGCACTGACCCAGACCTCAACAGTATTTTACGCTCATATTCTCATCCTCGTGCCACGAAAGCGTGATTGAAAATTTTGTGACCGTTTGGTAATGGCCTAAGCTTATACTGTTAGCTCACATCTGAATGAATTAGAATCAGTTGAGCTGTGCCTCACAGAAAACTTAAAGGTACTAGAAGTGTATTTCTCTATTACTTAAGTAAACGTGTATGTTTTCAAGGGCTAATAGGGTGGTTTTATGATAATCAGGTTCTACCATCAGCCACACATGGCTTCAAGTCATGGTGCAATGATCATATTAGCATTTCGGGTATCAGGAAGAGGATGGGCAAAGAAAGGCTCACCTGTTCTTTTAAAGGACACTTTCTGGAAAGTGTACACTCATCATTTTCACTTACGTTCTATTGGCCAACAAATTCATATAAAGGATGCTGGAAATTTAATCTTCATTATGCTTGGCCATATGGCCAATGAAAAACTGGGACAAGAAAAAAGTATAAATAGAGGGGACCACTAGCAGTTTCTGTCCTATATGCTTTAGGGAATGCAGGGGGAAAAAAATCTAAGGAGAGGGACTGTTGATATATTCTTTGAAAGACGTAGAACCTAGTAATTGCTGAGTCTCTAAAGAGAGATGAGTGTCATTGTTCACGTTTAAAAGTGTGTAGGTGTTTTGGGACTGATTGGTTTTACTAACAAAGTGCTACAGAAAGGGTTTGTTCTCCCTGGCTGTGTTAAGAACTCTCACTTTCTCTCTGAGCCTTTTAGATTTTATGATTGTTCTTGAAGACCAGACTGGTAAACAAGGTGTTGGAAGAAATTACAGACAGCTCTGGAATCAACAGGGTTTTTGGAGTCAGTTGTGTGAGAGACACCAAGAGTTCTTACTTGGGGAGGGAAAAAACAATTGCTTACAATTCTGACATAATAACCTGATGAAAAGTTTTTGAAATTTTTATTATTTAATGGTAAATTCTAGCGTATTCTATACCAACTTGTGTATGTATGCCTTTAGGAACATATCTAGTAGAATTGCTGAGTCAAAGGAAACTTACAAATTCTGATTGATAGTGGCAAATTGACTTCTAAAATAGTTTTACCATTTTACATACTGAGCACAGTTTTACATTTTTGCTGTGAAGACTGATAAAAAAAAAATGACAGAGCAACCTTGTGTGTTCTAAAACATTTTTTAAAAATAAAATTTCCACTAGAGGGAGAGGTTTAGCTATCTGAAAATTAAAAAGTAATCTAAATAGTAAAACCCTCAATTTACAGAATATTGGTGTAATAAAGTTATATTAATGTAATATTTGAACTAAACATGACCTCAAATCATGTTACTAGAATGTCAGAACACAATGATGACTTATAGTTTGTCTGGGTCAACCCTATTATTTTATAAGTAAATGGATCCAGAGAGTTTGAATGATTACTCATGTTGGTGTAGCTATTGTTGTCCAAGGTGGTTGGGACATAGAGCTCTGTTGGCCAGATTTACTTTCTGGTGTTCTTAGTACTACGTTTGTGAAGAGTTGTAAGGCCATCGGAATTAACATTTATCAACCTTCCATAATCCAAGCAATATAGTCAATTAGATGGGTAGGAGTTTGTGGGGAAAATGGCAGGTTAAGTATGTTTCCATAACTTCTGTCCCAATGAAATGAACAAAATTATTCAAAAAATAAGCAATTTTTTTAAATGGAAGAGAATACAATTCCATTATCACAGGCTCCAAAGGAAATCTGTTTGATATTAATGACATTTGATTCTAGACACTGAAATCCGATACAGGGTGCTTCATCAGGGGTTTATAAGTTTTACAAAGTTAGGCTGGCCACAGTGGCTCACGCCTATGATCCCAGCACTGAGGGAAGCCAAGGCAGGAGGATAGCTTGAGCCCAGGAATTAGAAGCCAGCCTGGGCAACATAGCGAGACCTTGCTCTAAAAACAAAATTAGCCAGGCTTGGTGGCTCATATATACAGTCCTAGCCACTTGGGAGGCTGAGACAGGAGGATTGCTTGAGTCCACTAATTCAAGGTCACAATGAGCTGTGATTGAACCACTGCATTCCAGCCTGGGCAATAGACTAGAACTCTGTCTTTTAAAAAAAAAAAAAAAAGGACCAACTTAATGGCACCCTTTTCCTAAAGATCTCTACCCATGATCCTTCAGTTGTAGAGGAGAATGAGAACTGTGGGCTTAAATGGACCATAGTAGAAAGGAATGTGCTGCTGAGACTCATGTAGGGGCTTTGAGGTCAGATTGTTTATAAGGTCTCTTCCCTTATTTACCAACTGGGGAGAATTGACCTAGTTAGCAGTACCACAAGCAGGGGAGAGATGGAAAAACAGTATTTTGAAGTCAGCTTTTGAGTTGTTGAACAGGATTCTATAACCCAAACAAAAAAATTTTTTTTGCCTATCCTAATGGGTGAAAAGCTGAAATCTAACATGTATCTGCACATACCTGACCAAGAGACCAGATGTGCGCCTGAGACTTTTTCTTTCCTTTTCCTTTCTTTCCTCTTTTTTTTTTTCTGGTAACAGTTTTATTGAGATATAATTCACATACCATATAACTTACCAGTCTAAAGTGTATAGTTCAGTATTTTTTAAAGATATAATTTATTTGGAATACAAGCTTTGTTTCACAAGTTTATTATTTATTATTATTATTGTTACTCTTTTCGAGACTGAGTCTCCCTCTGTTGCCAGGCTGGAGTGCAGTGGCGCGATCTTGGCTCGCTGCAACCTCCGCCTCCCAGGTTCAAGTGATTCTCCTGCCTCAGCCTCCCGAGTAGCTGGGAATACAGGTGCCTGCCACTACGCGCAGCTAATTTTTTGTATTTTTAATAGAGATGGGGTTTCCCCATGTTGGCCAGGATGGTCTCGAACTCCTGACCACCTCGGCTTCCCAAAGTGCTGGTATTACAGGTGTGAGTCACCAGTCCTGGCCAAGAAACCCTATATTCTTTACCTGTCACCCTTCAATTCCCCCTTCTTTCACCCAACCGAAAGAACCAGTTTTCTTTCTATGAATTTGCTTATTTTGGACATTTCATAGAAATAGAGTTATATAATATGTGGTCTATATTGTCTGGCTTCTTTTACTTAGCATAATGTTTTCAAGGCCCTTTGGCATTTATCATTGTAGAGATGGGGTCTCACTGTGTTGCCCAGGCTGGTCTTGAACTTCTGGGCTCAGGTAATCCTGCCTCAGCCTCCCAAAGTGTTGGGATTAGAGACATGAGCCACTATGTTCAGCCCTATGTGCAAGTTTTTAAGTGGACTTGTTTCCGTTTTGTGGGGATATATAACCAGGAGTGGAATTACCAGGTCAAATGGAACTACCTGATGGTGACTCATGATGTTGAGCATCTTTTCATGTGCTTATTGGCCATTCATGTATCATCTTTGGAGACATGTCTATTCAGATCTTTGGCCCAGTTTTAAATTGGGTTATCTTTTTTAAAACTGAATTGTAAGAGTGCTTCTGGAATTTATGTGTTGATTAGAAATGGTGGTAGGATGCCCACAGAGAGCTTACTTGAACTGCACCTTCTCCTGGTAGTTTCTACCCTTCCCTCAAGCAGATGAAAAACTAAGCAATGACTATAAGCCATCAGTATCTCTTTCTCCAACAGCTCAGCATATTCAGGGGCAGTCAGATAGTATCTAGAGAAAGAGGAAAGAGAGTCAAAGAGTTTCCACTCACTGTAGTCTTAGGAAATAGCAAAAATTGCTGGATTTACTGCTGTTGGTAACAAATAGGAGCCACAGAGTTCAGAGCACAAAGATGGAACGGGGCCAGGCGTGGTGGCTCATGCCTGTAATCCCGGCACTTTGGGAGGCCAAGGCGGGTGGATCATGAGGTCAGGAGATCGAGACCATCCTGGCTCACACGGTGAAACTCCGTCTCTACTAAAAATACAAAAAATTAGCCGGGCGTGGTGGCGGGTGCCCATATTCCCAGCTACTCGGGAGGCTGAGGCAGGAGAATGGCGTGAACACGGGAGGCAGAGCTTGCAGTGAGCCGAGACTGAGCCACTGTACTCCAGCCTGGGCGACAGAGCGAGCCTCCGTCTCAAAAAAAAAAAAAAATGATGGAATGGAGTTCTTTCATCATCATATCGGGCAATGTGATTTAAAATCACAGCAAAAATGCTAACATAAAAAGAAAGGAAGTTAAGGAAATGCAGACAAATTCAATTAAGAATAATTAATCCAGGAAATAAAAGAGCATGCTATGTAAAAGCTGTTCTGACTCTCAAAGTATAAAGAAAACTGAGTAAGAAAAAGAAAGCTGAGAGAAAAAGGAATAAAATGATTATAGTACTAAAAGCTACATTATCAGTATAAGGGAATTGAATATGGAGGATATGCTTGAGAAAACTCACCTGTGAAAGCAATTGAAAGGAAGATAATAAATCTAGAAGACAGACAATGGAGAGCCAATATATGATTTTTCCAAAAACAAGAATAGCAAAAAAAGTAAAGAGAAATTATAGGCAAATACATAATAGAAGAAATTTTACTAAAGTGAAAGGGAAAACCTGAATCTGCAGATCAAAATAGTTTAACAATCCCCATCATTGAGTATACAGTTGTTTTTGTTTTCTGTGATAAGTAGTACTGTTATGAATATATTTATTCATAGATCTTTGTCTTCATTTCTCATTACAGTGCTTACGGATAGATTCTCAGAAGTTAAATTACTGGGACAGAGATTAGGAGTATCTTTAAGATATGCATTGTCACAGTGATTTCTCAAAGGGTTATGCTAGGTTTCAGTACATTTACTAGGATTAACATTTTTAGTCTTTGCTCATTTTATAGGAAGAAATGGCATCTTGTCGGCTGGTGCAGTGGCTTACGCCTGTAATCCCAGCACTTTGGGAGTGGGAGGGATCACGAGGTCAAGAGATTGAGACCATCCTGGCTGACCCCGTCTCTACTAAAAATACAAAAAGTAGCTGGGCGTGGTGGCAGGCACCTGTAGTCCCAGCTCCTGGGGAGGCTGAGGCAGAAGAATCGCTTGAATCGGGAGGCAGAGGTTGCAGTGAGCCGAGATCGTGCCACTGCACTCCAGCCTGGCAACAGAGCAAGACTCCGTCTCCAGAAAAAAAAAAAGGGCATCTTATCTTGTTGTTTTAATTTACAGTTGTTACTGGCGAGATTGAACTTTCTTTCTTTTTTTTTTTTTTTTGGAGACTGAGTCTTGCTCTGTCGCCAGGCTGGAGTGCAGTGGCGCGATCTCGGCTCACTGCAACCTCTGCCTCCCGGATTCAAGCGATTCTTCTGCCTCAGCCTCCCAAGTAGCTGGATTACAGGCGCCCACCATCACGCCCAACTAATTTTTTGTGTTTTTAGTAGAGACAGGGTTTCATCATTTTGGCCACACTGATCTCAAATGCCTGACCTCAGGTGATTTGCCCACCTCGGCCTCCCAAAGTGCTAATAGGCATGAGCGACCATGCCTGCTTGAGATCGAACATTTTTGTACATGTAAATTGTTTTTCATTTCTGAATTTTTAGTTCATATCCTTTTCCCTTTCCATATCCCTTTGTCACGTTTATGGTAAATATTTAGCTCAGTTTATTGCTTCTCTTTTATTCTAAAGTCATTTTTTTACTTTGCTCTTTTGTGTTTTTATTTAATCATATTTTCTAATTTTTTTCTAATTTTGCTTAGAAAGTCTTCACTTAATAAATTAAAAGTTTGTATTTTCTCCTCACATTTTATTGTTTCAGTGTTTAATTTACATAAGTAATTCATTTGGAGTTCATTTTGGTTTTTGTTATGGAATAAGGATCTGACTTCATTCTTTTAATAACCAATATTTTTGGTTTCATTTCTTGATTACTCTTTCCTTTTATTTGGTGGCATTTCATTTTGCATATTTCAAAAGTATTTTTGTCTTTTTGGAGTTTACCATGCTTTGATACATAAATTTTATCTTTATTTTAGAATAAGGAGAGATTATCTTCTGCTGTTACTGACCTCAACATAATAATGGAGCCCACAGAATGCTCAGAATTAAGTGAATTTGTGTCTAGGTAAGCTATTTAACAAACTTATTTAGAGAAAAAAAGTAAATTTACACTTTACAGTTTTAAGTTTACCTTTTCCTTTTCTTAGTAAGTAAATAACTCTTCTCTGAAAGTATAACACCACTATTGTGGCTTATATTTAAGCCCGTATTCTCTATATCTATCATTCTTTCATTTAGTTTGTATTTATTGCACATTCACTATCTGCTGGGTATTAAAATGTGAGCAAAAAAAAGATACAATCCTCAGTCCTCATGGGATTGACCGTCTAGTGGAGAAGTCAGATATTAATCAAATAATGGCAGAAGTAAATATAAAATTATGGCTGTGTGAAATGCTATAGAGGAGAGTTACATAATGCTGTTGAAGTATATATCAGGAATTTTTGTTTTTTATTATTTCTATATTTTGTTTTTAAATTAGTGATGGGGTCTCACTCTGTTGCCCAGGTTGGTCTCAAACTCCTATGCTCAAGCAGTCCTCCTGCCTTAGCCTCCCAAAGTGTTTATCAGGAATTTGACCAGCAGAGAGAACATGATATCATTTCCTGAAGCTTGAGCTGACATCTGAAGAATGAGTAGGTGTGAACTAACAAAGAGGGCATAACTTTGCTGGGCACTGTGCCAGCAGGGAGCATGGCATCTGTGAGCAATTGACACAGGACCACAGTGGCAGGTGGAGGCAAGAGCCTAGGAGAGTGGTGTAAGATGGGGCTAGGAAATTAGGTGAGGTCCATACTACCAGGAATTTGGTATAAAGAGTTTTATTACAGCCCCAGGACCAGGTGAAACTATTGAAAAGTTTTGAGCAGGGCCTGAGGAAAGCAAAAGTATGGCATCCTAGAAAGAATTATTCTGGATGCTATAGGGAAATGGAATGAAGGGGTGCAATCATTGATACAAACGAGTCAATGACTAGTCTTTTAAAACAGTTCAGGCAAGAGAATTTTGTAGTTTGGACTGAAATGATGATACTTAGCTAGATGGATTTGGGGGATAATTAGGGAGTAAAAATCAGTGGGCATGGGATTGCTTGAGTAAAAGGAATTAGAGGTCATTCACAGGAGATGACTCTTTGATTATGGTGGTTCTGTCTGCTGTTAAGGGAAGGTTGGAAGAGTACCATTGTCAGGTGAGATTATGACTTTATTTTGGACATATGGGACTTGAGTGCCTTTGAAAACACTGAAATAAAAATGAGAAAGAGGCAGCACAGAAGAGGTGGGGGTGGGAGATATAGAACACTGGAATTATCTTCTATTGGGTAGGAATTAAAGCCTTGAGCAGGAATGAGATTGCCTATGAAGGAATACAGAGTGAAACTAGAAAAGGCCCTAGAACTGAGCCTTGAGGAATTCTAAAATATACTGACTGAGTAGAAGGGAAGGATCTTGCAAAGGAATTAGAAAAGGAACTGTTTGAGAAGTAGGGAGAATACCAAGAAAGTGTTGTATCGTAGCAGAGATCACATATTTCCTTTTGTTCAGACCATGGTTTGGAAGTAGCATCTGCTATTTGGAAATACAAAAGGAAGAATAGTGAGATATCTCTCTTCCTGTAATAATGAGCATATGATCGTTAATAAATATTTAATCTCAGCTTCTTGGGCAATTTTTTAGACTGGGTTCCCATTTTGTGGAGAGTGACTGGCATTTTAGAAAGGGTGCTGAACATAGGTCAGAAGACCTGGATTTTAGTCCAGATTCAATTACCTTGTGTAAGTTACTTCTCTCGGAGTTTCTTTCTTCTTTATCTCTGCTGTTATGCAATTTAAATGTTATATGCCTAATTATGAATTTATTTTTAGTTTTTCATTATAGATCTGTAGTTTTTCAGACAGGATTGGTATCTTTAGGTTTTGAGAAATATTTAGTCATTATTTTATTGACTCTTGCTTCTACCTTGATCTTCCCTTATCACAGTCTACCTTCACTTTAAATAGTAAACATTTCACATGTACTATAAGAGCAACAGTATACTTTCCATTTGTTTTCCTTCAACTATTGTATTATTATTGTCATACACTTTTACATGTTTCAAATGTGTCAGGGCATTGTTACTATTTTTGCCTTAGACTGTCAATTATTTTTTAAAGCAATTAAAAATAAGACAAAACTTGTTTTGTGTTTCTGAGATAGAGTCTTACTCTGTCATCCAGGCTGGAGTGGAATGGCATGATCTCGGCTCACTGCAACCTCCGCCTCTCAAGTTCAAGCAATTCTCCTGCCTCAGCCTCCTGAGTAGCTGGGATTACAGGCATCCAGCCACCATGCCCAGCTAATATTCTTTCTTTCTTTTTTTTTTTTTTTTTTTTCTTTTTTTGCATTTTTGGTAGAGACAGGGTTTCACCACGTTGACCAGGCTGGTCTTGACCTCCCGACCTCAAGTGATCCACCCACCATGGCCTCCCAAAGTGCCAAGATTATAGGTGTGAGCCACCATGCCTGGCTGATAAAACATGTTTTTGTATATTTATCTTCATTTTTTCATTTCCAACATTCTTCATTTCTTTATATTGATTCAGATTTCTAACTGCTATGCTCCTTCTTCCTTGAGAACTTCCTTTAACTTTTTTTTTTGAGACAGAATTTCACACTTTTTGCCCAGGCTGGAGTGCAATGGCACAATCTCAGCTTACTGCAACCTCTGCCTCCCGGGTTCAAGTGAATTTCCTGCCTCAGCCTCCCAAGTAGCTGGAACTACAGGTGTGTACTACCACACCCGGCTGATTTTGTGTTTTTAGTAGAAACGAGGTTGATCAGGCTGGTCTCAAACTCCTGACCTCAGGTGATCCACCGACCTCAGCCTTCCAAACTGCTGGGATTGCAGGCATGAGCCACCACACCCGACCCTTTAACATTTCTTGCTGTGCTGGTCTGTTGGCCGTAATATCTATCAGCTTTTGTTTCTCTGGAAAGGTCTTAATTTTGCCTTCATTTTTTTGAAAGATATTTTTGCTGGCCATAGAATTCTGAGTAGACAGGCTTTTAAAATATATATGTATTTAAACATACTTTTTCATAATCTGGATTGCATAGGTTGTGACAAAAAGTCTGCGATGATTGTTGTCTTTATTTTTCTGTATTAGTGTGTCTTGTGTGTGTACTTGGGACAGCCTTAACTCTTTCTCTTAATTTTGCATTTTTGTAGTTTGTGCTATGTTTAGGGTATATTTGTGTGAAAATTATCAACCATGTCTTTTAAAATATTTATTTTGCCCTGTGTCATTCTAATGACACATAAGTTAGACTGTTTGACATATTGTCCCAGCATTTGGATGCTCAGCTCTATTTCTCTCATGCCTTTTTTTCTTTGTATTTCAGTTTGGATAAGTTCTATTAGCCTATCTGCAACTTAGCAGAGTCTTTCCTCTGTTGAAGTACTGTTTGCCAGGGGTCCCTTTTAAGGAGATCTTTATCTTGCTTTTAATGCTTTTTATTTCTTGTGTTTTCATATTTCCTTGTATGGATGTAACAGAGTTTGTTTATTCATTTACCCATTGAAAGATATCTGGGTTATTTTCAGTTTTTGGTGAATATAGCATATTATAGTTATATATACAATTTTTTTTTTTTTTTTTGAGATGAAGTCTCGCCCTGTCACCAGGCTGGAGTGCTGTGGTGTGATATCAGCTCACTGCAACCTCTGACTCCCTGGTTCAAGCGATTCTCCTGCCTCAGCCTCCCAAGTAGCTGGGATTACAGGCATGCACCACCACCCCCAGCTAATTTTTGTATTTTTAGTAGAGACAAGGTTTCACCATGTTGGCCAGGATTGTCTCGATCTCCTGACCTCGTGATCTGCCCACCTTGGTCTCCCAAAGTGCTGGGATTACAGGCGTGAGCCACCATGCCTGGCCTATATATACATTTATGTAGCATATTATAGTGTATAATATAGCATATTATCTTTATATATGTGTGTATATATATATACACACACACATGCATTCATGCAGCTACATTCATATGCTATAAATATGTATATTATGTACACAAACACACATGCATATGCTGCTGTGAACATTCACTAGAGGTTTTTGTGTGAATGTAAGTTTTCTTTACTCTAGGGTACATAACTGGAAGTGGAATTGCTGAGTCATATAAGAGTATGTTTAAATTTATAATAAACTGCCAAACCATTTTCCAGAATAACCATACTGTTTTGTATTCCCACCAGTAATATGTGAGAATGACTGTTAATATTTTTGTGAATTAATTTCTGATGGTCACCTAATTTTAGATGTAATAGTCCCAGGAATTTATTATTAGAATAAAATCTTGGAATTTTTATCCTAAATTTATCTTTATGTTCGCTTTATACTTGAGAAGGAGACATTTGGAGTTATTTTTGTTTCCTGACTACTTTAGTTGAAATTGAAATGGGTTACTGCCAACATTTTATGAAAGAAATCCATGACATCTGTTTTACATTTAGTGAAGTTTGGACTTTGCTTAGGAAAAATAGATAAATTACAGTCAGTCTTACAGCTGTGAGAGCCAACACCCACACCCAGACAAAAAATTTCTTTCTATATGGAAAACTCTTATGTGCTGTAGTACAGTGTCCTTTATGAAGATGCAAATGGAAGAATGAAGGAATTGTGAATCTTTTAAAGTTCGCTGTAAAAAGAACAGTCTTTTCCTCTGTGTGTGTGTTTAAACTTGAGTCATCATAGCTTTTAAGATTATTTTCATGGCTTACTCCCTCATCACATGATTAAGAGTTTATTTTTTGCTCAGTTGTTTGATGGAGAACGAAATATCATGTCACTGTGGCCTTTAAGCACGAATGAACTAATTTCTCCTCTTTATAGGCCCATACTCTTTGGAAAACAATTTTTTTCAGATGTTAAAATAATTTTTTAAGTAGTTATTAGACTGACTTTTAACACATAATCTCCAGTGTTCCCTATAAAGTACATGCTTATGCAGCTTTGTGTTAATTCAACTATTATTTTATGTTCTTTGTTTTCAGTGAATCTACTTGGTTTTTTTGGTCCTGTACTGCCCTTTCTTGCCTTCTTTTAGATTATTTAATTTGTTTTCCTATTTTTTTTAATTTGGCAAAATACTTACAAAATCTACCAACTCAGCCATGTTAAAGAGTACACTTCAATAATAGTAAATACATTCATTATGTTGTACAGCCATCACCACTGTCCATCAACATAACTCTTTCCTCTTTTAAAACAGAAACTTTGGCCGGGTGCGGTGGCTCACACCTATAATACCAGCATTTTGGGTGGCTGAGGCAGGCAGATCATGAGGTCAGGAGTTCAAATCCAGCATGGTGAAATCCTGTGTCTACTAAAAATAGGAAAGTTAGCCGGGCATGGTGGCACATGCCTGTAGTCCCAGCTACTCGGGAGACTGAGACAGGAGAATTGCTTGAACCTGGGAGGCACAGGTTGTGGTGAACCGAGATAGCACCACTGCACTCCAGCCTGGGTGACAGAGTGAGACTCTGTCTCAAAAAAACAAACAAACAAAAAACCAGAAACTTTGTACCCATAAACAATAACTCCCACTTCCTCCCTCTCCTCATCCTCTAGCAACCACCATACTACTTTCTGTCTGTGTGATTTTGATTAAGTACTTCATATAAGTGGAATCATATAGTATTTGCCTTTTTTCTTTAGAGTCTTGCTCTGTCGCCCAGACTGGAGTGCAGTGGCGTGATCTTGGCTCACTGCAACCCCCACCTCACCAGCAATTCTCCTGCCTCAGCCTCCCAAGTAGCTGAGATTACAGGCACCCACCACCACGCCCAGCTAATTTTTGTATTTTTAGTAGAGATGGGTTTTGCCATGTTGGCCAGGCTGGTCTTGAACTCCTGACCTCAGGTGATCTAGCCATCTCGGCCTCCCGAAGTGCTGGGATTACAGGCACTAGCCACCATGCCTGGCCAGTATTTGCCTTTTCTGACTGGCTTATTTCGCTGAGCGTAATGTTGTCAAGGTTCATCCACTTGGCATAAGTCAGAATTTCTTTTTCTTTTTCTTTTTCCTTTTCTTTTCCTTTTCCTTGTTTTTTTTTTTTTTTTTTTTTTTTTTTTTTTTTTTTTTTTTAAAGCACTACGTAAGCTTTATTTGCACCATCTATATAAGATAGTCCTGGCCATGAGCGGTGGCTCATACCTGCAATCCCAGCACGTTGGGAGGCCAAGGTGGGCAGATCACCTGAAGTCAAGAGTTGGAGACAAGCTGGCCAACATCTGTACTAAAAGTACAAAAATTAGCTGGGTGTGGTGGCAGGCGCCTGTATTCCCCGCCACTCGGGAGGCTGAGGCACGAAAATCGCTTGAACTCTGGGGAGGCGGAGGTTGCAGTGAACCAAGATTGTGCCACTGCACAGAGCAAGACACCATCTGAAAAAACAAAAACAAAAACAAAAAAACCTAAGATACTTCTGTGAATCTGTCCCATTGAGAGAAGACAGGGCCTCTTCTCTCAAACCTGTTGCTTAAAGCCTGTGTGTGTGTGTGTGTGTGTGTGTGTGTGTGTGTGTGTGTGTGTATGTATAGGCTGTCTGCAGGCTGAGGAGCAAGGCGAGCCAGCCTGAGTTCCAAAACTGAAAAACTTGGAGTCCAATATTCAAGGGCAGGAAGCATCCACCATGGGAGAGAAATATAGGCTGGGAGGCTAGGCCAGTCTCACCTTTTCATGTGTTTCTACCTGCTTTATATTCACTGGCAGCTGATTAGATGGTGCCCATCCAGATTAAGGGTGAGTCTGCCTTCTCCAGCCCACTGTCTGAAATGTTAATCTCCTTTGGCAGCACCCTCACAGACGCATCTAGGATTAATACTTTGTATCCTTCAATCTAGTTGACACTTAATATTAACCATGACAGGTCCACCCCTTGTCAACTTGAACCTATACACATCTCCTAAGATCATACATAATCTTCAAATAAAGGTAATAATAATCATAATTACGCCTAACATAATAAAACTATCCTTCATAAAACCAGAAACTCACCAATCCCCAACCCAAATACTATTACATAAAGTTAACAATACTTAAATGCTGATATGAAGTCAATAAATCATATGTCACATGATAAAGGAAAAAGGAAATAAAATGAAGATACTTTCTTAGTACAAGTGTATACATGCACAAACATGTTTTTTTTTTTGTTTTTTTTTTTTTGAGACGGAGTCTCGCTCTGTCGCCCAGGCTGGAGTGCAGTGGCCGGATCTCAGCTCACTGCAAGCTCCGCCTCCGGGGTTTACGCCATTCTCCTGCCTCAGCCTCCCGAGTAGCTGGGACTACAGGCACCCGCCACCTCGCCGGCTAGTTTTTTATGTATTTTTAGTAGAGACGGGGTTTCACCGTGTTCGCCAGGATAGTCTCGATCTCCTGACCTTGTGATCCGCCCGTCTCGGCCTCCCAAAGTGCTGGGATTACAGGCTTGAGCCACCGCACCTGGCAACACAAACATGTTTTTAACGAAAGGAGAAGGAAGTACTCATGACAATTACAATCCCCGTTTCTGCAGCTGGTCACGTGGTCATAGCTGGTATGGGTGACTACCTTCTTGGATTGGGCTGCTGTAGTTTCCCATTAACTTTAATCACTGGGCATGGTAATACTAAGAGAAGCCCTGATGGATCTCCGGTATTCCATGCATACTCTTCCTTACCTCCGTTGTGAAGTAGCAGAATGATTTCATTTCGATAGTCCGGGTCAGTCACCCCAGCCAACACTGTAACTCCCTTCTTAGCCTGTTGACTTAAATGTAGGAGGAGCCCAAAGTGTCCAGGTGGCAATCTTAACTTCTAGTTTAGTGGGATCTTTGTTGTGTCTTCTGGTGGCAGTGTTTCTCCCTCTGGAACTGAGACCTCTAGGCCAGCAGAATGTAGTGTCAAAGGAACAGGAAGCAAAACTTTTGCCAATAGATCACTAGGGGTGATGGTGAGTAGTGCCACTTCACCTGCCACCCCTTCATTCCTGGACCCATGAATCTTGGCTGTGGAAGAAACAGTACCACATATTGGATGCTGATCCAGAGCACACACGGCCTTCTGGAGAACTTTGCCCTAGCCTTGCAAAGTATTGCCACATAGTTGGCATTGTAATTGTGACTTCAAAAGGCCATTCTACTGTTCTATCAATCAAGCTGCTTCAGGATAATGGGGAACATGGTAAGACAAGTGAATTCCATGAGCATGAGCCCACTGCTACACTTCTTTAATTGTAAAGTGAGTGCCTTCATCAGAGGCAATGCTGTGTGGCATACCATGACGGTGGATAAGGCATTCCGTGAATCCATGGATGGTAGTCTTGGCAGAAGCATTGCCTGCAGTATAGCAAACCCATATCCAGAGTAAGTGTCTATTCCAGTGAGGACAAACCTCTGCACTTTCCATGATGGAATAGGCCCGATATAATCAACCTGCCATCAGGTAGCTAGCTGATCACCCCAAAGAATGGTGCCATATTGGGGGCTCAGTGTTGGTCTCTGCTGCTGGCAAATTGGCCTTGTCAGCCTTGGTGAGTGGAAGTCCTTGTTGCTGAGCCGTGCATAAACTTCATCCCTGCCACCATGGCCACTTTACTTTGTTCATGAGCCCACTGATCAATGATAGGGGAGGCTGGGGAAAGAGGCTGAGTAGTGGGTTATCCTATCCACTTGATTATCCATCCTATCCACTTAAAAATGCTAAAGGAAGGGGTCTCACTGTATTGCCCAGGCTGGCCTTGAACTCCTGCACTCTTGCTGTCCTCCTGCCTTGTCCTCCCAAAGTTCTGGGATTACAAGCATGAGCCACCACACATGTGCTTGCAAATCCATTTTATGCCACTTTAACTGAAAAAAAGTTGGAAAGACCTATGTTTCTTTACAGCTCTGTCCCCATCAGGGGAACCCACCCCCAATATTTCAACGTAGGTTCTTTCTATTTTCCATAAGTGCTGGCCGTCTGAGAAATAAAGAGAAAGAGTACAAAGAGAAGAATTTTACAGCTGGGCCACCAGGGGTGACATCACATATCAGTAGGACCGTGATGCCCGCCTGAATCTCAGACCAGCAAGTTTTTGTTAAGGGTTTCAAAAGGGGAGGAGGTGTAAGAACAGGGAGTAGGTACAAAGATCACATGCTTCAAAGGGCAAAAAGCAGAACTAATAAGGGTCCAACAAAGATCACAAGGCAAAGGGCAAAAGCAGAACTACTGATGAGGGTTTATGTTCAGCGGTGCACATATTGTCTTGATAAATATCTTAAACAACAGAAAACAGGATTCGAGAGCAGAGCACCAGTCTGACCACAAATTTACCAGAGTGGAATTTTTCCCCATCCTAGTAAGCCTGAGGGTACTGCAGGAGACCAGGGTGTATCTCAGTCCTTAGCTCAACCTCATAAGACAGACATTACCAGAGCAGCTGTTTATAGACCTCCCCCAAGGAATGCATTCCTTTCCCAGGGTATTAATATTAATATTCCTTGCTAGGAAAAGAAGTTAACAATATCTCTCCTACTTACATGTCTGTTTATGGGCTCTCTGCAAGAAGAAATACATGGCTTTTTTTGTCCGACGCTGCAGGCAGTCAGACCTTATGGTTGTCTTCCTTTGTTCCCTAAAAATTGCTGTTATTCTGTTCTTTTTCAGGGTGTACTGATTTCATATCATTCAAACACACATGTTTTACAATCAATTTGTACAGTTAACACAATTGTCACAGTGGTCCTGAGGTGTCGCACATCCTCAGCTTACGAAGATAACAGGATTAAGAAATTAAAGTAAAGACAGGCATGAGAAATTATAAAAGTATAATTTGGGAACTGATAAATGTCCATATTAAAATGAAAGCTTCACAATTTATGTTCCCCTGCCACGGGTCTAGTCAGTCCCTCCATTCAGGGTCCCTGACTTCCCACAACAATCCCCAGCCTTTTGAATTATTGATGTTATGAACTTATATATTTATATGTTGTGCACCCCAAAATGTAAACTAATAATTCTTTAAAATGCATTGGTTTTTTAAATTACGTAGAAAATCATGTGGAATCACAAATGAAAATGACATTAACACTAGCTTTTAGTCTAATTTTAATAAAATGTATTAGTCTGTAAAATCATGTAGGAAACAAAAAGTAGAGTAACTATTGTTGCAAAAATACTAGCTTTTATAATTTTACATGCATTTACCTTTATTGAGTCTTTTTTTGTTCTTTTTTAAAGCTTTTTTCTTTTACCTTTTTCCATATGTTCTAAGAGTCTATTTCTTAATAAGTCTTCAGATTACTGTCTAGTGTCCTTTCTTTCACTCTACAGAATTCTCTTGACTATTTGTTACAGAGAAAGTTAAATGATAACCAACTCCCTCAGTTTTTGTTTACCTGAGAATGTCTTAATTTCTCCTGTACTTTTTTATTTTTTATTTTATTTTTCTTTTCTCCAGCCACATCCCTTTGATCATCTCCCTCATTATTAATATTAGTAGTATTAGTATTATTTTGAGACGAAATTTCACTCTTGTTGCCCAGGCTGGAGTTCAGTGGTGCGATCTCGTCTTACCGCGACCTCTGCCTCCCGGGTTCAAGTGATTCTCCTACCTCAGCCTCCCAAGTAGCTGGGATTACAGGCGTGTGTCACCACGCCCAGCTAATTTTGTATTTTTAGTGGAGAGGGAGATTCTCCATGTTGGTCAGGCTGGTCTCGAACTCCTGACCTCAGGCGATCCGCCCGCCTTGGCCTCCCAAAGTGTTGCGATTATAGGCATGAGCCACCACACCCAGCCTTCTTTTCTATTTCTTTGTATCCCTTGTGTTTTGTTGTTGTTGTTGCTGTTGTTGTTGAAAAGGGCTCATTTGAACCTAATAATGTGGTAACCCCCAAAGTCAGATTCTCCCTCTTTCCCAGGCTTTTTTGTTATTGTTATTATTTTTATTTGTTTGTTTATTCATATTTCGTAGGCCACCTCTGTGCCAGGGATTAACCTGAGGTATAAACTTAAGGTCCTCTCAGTTTGTTTCTGGGCCTGAAGCTTTCCATGGGTATGTGCAGTCTCTTACAGAATCTCCCCTTAGATGCGGTTATTTGTCAATGTCCTAGTCTTGATTGGCTCTTAGAAAGGGAAAATGAAGAAAATGAAGGTGGGGAAAAAAAGGGCTCTGGCCTTTTAAGTCCCCTGGAAATCACTTCAACTGTAGGAAGCAGGGTTTTCAAATGTGTAACTACAATGGCTGCCTGACTCTTTGTCTACACTTCCATGATGAGAAGCAGCAGTGACCAAAACACAGATCCCTTATGGCTGGAGGACAGGGTCCTTTTTTTTTTTTGGCTTGCTCTGCCTTCCATAAGCTGTGTGTAAGCTGCTCTGGTTATACTCACATGACTGCCGGCCAGGGGGGTGGGGGTGAAGAAATGGGTAGCTGCTGCTATACTAAGAGCTGAAATTTACTAAAATTAATCACAATTTACCATCCAAGCCCCTCTCCAAGCCTTTCCCTGGATGTTGCCAGCCTTCATTAGACTCAGAGTTTCTAAATGGTTGTATCAGACAGATTCTGCCAGTGAAATTGTTATGTAAGCGGAGAGATGGAATTTTGGTACTTCCTGTTCTGTCATCTTCTCAAAACCCTCTCCTTTAAATATATTTTAATATTCTCTTTTAATTTATTTCATTCACGTTTTGGCTATATTTGTGTTATTCTTTATTGGTTGCTGTCGTGATTGCAACCTACATAACCTAACTTTTAACAGTCCATTTAGATTTGATACTTTACCACTGCAATTATAGTCTTGTAGTCCTATAACCACGTGGTTCACTTCCCCTCCCTGCTTCATATGGTAGTTTTCATGTGAATTATATTCACGTGTATGTGCTGAAAAACTCCATTAGTCCAATCTGGGCAACAAAGGAAGACCCTATCTCTACAAAAACAACAACAGCAGAATTAGCTTATTGTGGTAGAGTTCACTTGTAGTCCCGGCTGCTTGGTGGGCTGAGGTAGGAGAGTTACTTGAGCCCAGGAGTTTGACAGTGCAGTGAGCCATGATTATGCTATTGCGCTTTAGCCTGGAAGACTGAGTGAGACCCTGTCTCAAAAATAGTAATAATAATAACCCCGTTAGATAACGTTATAATGTTTTACTTCAACCATCATATGTACTTTAAGTAACTTAAGAAAAGGCTAATAGTTTGTCATATTTATCCAGATTTTTCTGAGACGGAGTCTCGCTATCACCCAGGCTGGAGTGCAGTGGCGCGATCTCGGCTCACTGCAAGCTCTGCCTCCCGGGTTCACACCATTCTCCTGCCTCAGCCTCCAGAGTAGCTGGGACTACAGGCGCCCGCCACCACACCCGGCTAATTTTTTTTGTAATTTTTAGTAGAGATGGGGTTTCACCGTGTTAGCCAGGATGGTCTCAATCTCCTGACCTTGTGATCTACCCGCCTCGGCCTCCCGAAGTGCTGGGATTACAGGTGTGAGCCACCACGCCCAGCCATGTTTATCAAGATTTTTAATGTTTCTATTGATGTTCTTGATATGGAGCCTTTTTAGGACACATTGCATATATCGTGGTTCATTTCCCATAAATACTTAAGTGTGCATTTTTATTATTTTATTTTACTTTATTTAGTTTTTGAGACAGATTCTCACTCTGTTGCCCAGGCTGGAGTGCAGTGGGAAGATCTTGGCTCACTGCAACCTCTGCCTCCCAGGCTCAAGTGATTCTGCAGCCTCAGCCTCCCTAGTAGCTGGGACTACAGGTGCGCACCACCACGTCTGGCTAATTTTTGTATTGTTAGTAGAGACGGGGTTTCACCATATTAGCCAGGCTGGTCTCAAACCCCTGACCTCAAGTGATCTGCACACCTCGGCCTCCCAAAGTGTTGGGATTACAGGCATGAGCCACCGTACCTGGCCTTATTTTATTTTGTTTTGTTATGTTATGTTATGTTATGTTATGTTATGTTGTGTTGTGTTGTGTTGTGTTGTGCTGTGTTGTGTTATGTTATGTTAGAGATGGAGTCTTGCTCTGTCGCCCAGGCTGGAGTACAGTGGCACAGTCTCAGCTCACTACAACCTCCGCTCCCTGGGTTCAATTCTCCTGCCTCAGCCTCCTGAGTAAGTGGGATTACAGGTATGCACCGCCACGCCCGGCTAATTTTTTTGTATTTTTAGTAGAGATGGGGTTTCACCATGCTGGCCAGGCTGGTCTCAATCTACTGACCTCAAGTGATCCACCCACCTTGGTCTCCCAAAGTGCTGGGATTACAGGCATGAGCCATCGCACCCAGCTCAAGTGTGCAGTTTTAAGTTTAGAGATATTCCCTTATATAATTACAGTGCAGTGATCAACTTCATAAATTGACATTGATATGATACTTTTATCTAATATGCTTTCCATAATCCAGTTTTCTTAGTTGATCTCATAATATCTTATATTGCATCTTCTTTCTCCTTGAATTTTATGATCTAGTCTAAAGTCAAGTATTGCATTTAGTTGTCATGTCTCTTTAGTCTCCTTTAATCTGGAGTTATTGCCTAGTCTTTCTTTGCCATGTTTCACTTTGTCATCTTTTTAAAAAGCTCTTCCTGCAGCCGGCCTGAGCAACAGAGCAAGGCTCCATGTCTTCAAAAAGTTAAAAAAAAAAAATTAGCCTGGCATAGTGGTGCATGCCTATAGTTCTAGCTATCTGAGGGTCTGAGGCAAAAGGATCATTTGAGACTGCAGCGAGCTATGATCATGCTACTGCATTCCAGCCTGGGCCACAGGGCAAGACTTGTCTCTAAAAACAAAAGTTCTTTCCACGTTTTTGTTTGTTTTTTTTTCTTTCTACTTTTTTCCCCCAATAAAATGTTTCTTATTTTGCCTTTGATCTTCTATTGTGATCAGTTGAGGCTATGCCTTCTTAGGCAAATTCTGTATAGATGATATTTTGTCCTTCTCAGCATAGGTGTCCCTCATAGGTGATACTAAGTTTTTTGCTCAATGAAACTGTTATATTTCTCCACTGTATGATAATTAATTTTTTCTCCCTTGGCTCTAATATGCAATCTGTGGGGACACACTTGATGACCACGCAGTTACTACTCTTTATTAATATTCCTTCCTCAATTTAGCATCTACTGATGATTCTTGCCTTATCTACTCGCTACTGTGATGTTTGCAAAATGATGATTTTTCAATTCTAGCACTTACTTCCTCCACATTTCTCAGTAGGCATTTGGCATTATGTCTAAGAAACAGATCACCATTCTCTATGTATGTGTATATATCCATATTTATAATATGTATGGATTAATTCATTTCTTTTTTTTCCCAACGATTTATAATTTCTTCTCTTCTTATTTATTTTGGTGCTCAAAGTATCCTGGATTTGATCAGAGGGAATCTCTTTAAGCTGGCTCCTGAATCCATGTGTTAATTCCTTATTATATTTTTGAGCACTTCCTCATATTCTATCAATAAAAGATTTTTCCAGGCTCACAATATACCTGTCCTGCCCTAGGTGTAGATTCAGCAATTTTTCTGAGGAACCAGAGTTTCTTTTAGTGGGAAATGGTATTAGAGACTGAGATCTGATACTAGGTCTGTTCATTGCTATTGGAGTGTCTTTGCTTCTTGGTTCTTTCAACAAACAGTACTAGAAAATATGTTTTTATACATATACACACACACACACACACACACACAAACCTGTATATAAGAAATCATGATTCATAAAATATTCATGTGCACTAATAGTCATGTGCTGCATAACTACTTTTTGATCAGTGACAGACTGCATGTACCAAGGTAGTTTCATGATTACATTACTGTATTTTACTGTACCTTTCCTATATTTAGATATGTTAAATGCACAAATATTTAACATTGTTTTACAACTGCCTACAGCATTTAGTACTGTAATGCTGTATAGGTTTATAGCCTAGGAGTAATAGGCCATACCATATAGCCTAGGTTTGCAGTAGACTGTACCATTTAGGTTTGTGTAAGTACACTGTATGATGTTCCTATAGTAAAGAAATCATCTGACAATGCATTTATCAGAATGTATCCCTGTCGTTAAGCTACACATGACTATAAATATTTACAAAATCGTGAGTGTACACCAAGGCGTCCAGTTCTACTCCAGCTTATCCCCAGTTTATAGTATGTATGTGTTTATATACATACTATCATTTCACATTTCTACAGCCTTTCTTCCATATTGAGAAACTTGGCTCCTAGAAATATCAACAAAGTTATTCATTTGCTCAATCCTATTGGTTTTTTTGTTTGTTTGGTTTTTTTGTTTGTTTGTTTTTGAGATGAGGTGTCACTCTGTCGCCCAGGCTGGAGTGCAGTGGTGCAAACTTGGCTCACCACAACCTCCGCTTCTCAGGCTCAAGTCATCCTCCTACCTCAGCCTCCTGAATAGCTGGAACTACAGGCACGCACCACCACGCCCAGCTAATTTTTTGTATTTTTGGTAGAGATGGGTTTTGGCCATGTTGCCCCCGCTGGTCTTGAACTCTTGGGCTCAGGCGATCCATCTACTTTGGCCTCCCAAAGTGCTGGGATTATAAGCATGAGCCACTGTACTCAGCCAATCCTATTGTTTTTTGTAGTGAAGGCCTGCTTTTTTTTTTTTTTTCCCCCAATTAAAAAAATTTTTTTTCTTAGAGATAGGGGTCTTACTATGTGACCCAGGCTGGTCTCACACTCCTGGGCTCAAGCAGTCATCCTGCCTTGGCCTCGCAAAGTGCTGGGATTACAAATGTGAGCCATTGTGCCTGGCCCAATGTTCTGCTTTTAATGGATTTTTTAGCTTTGTCTATGATTTTGGCCTTAAAAGTCTTTATTTCATTTTTGGTTTTGAAAGATATCATTCGGGGTATAGAATCCTTGGTTGACTGTTTTGGTTCTTTGGGTTTTTTCTCCTGAGTACTTTAGAGGTATTTGTCCGTTGTCTTGTGGCTTAACAGTACATTTGCTGTGCTGCTTCTTTATGTTCTCCTGTATGATGGAACTGGTTGTTGTGTTGGATACACAACTCTATTCATTTGGTCAAAATCATAAAATTAAGAAAAAGAGTGAATTTTACTGTATGTAAACTTTTAAATAAATAAATACATGTATGTTAAAAGCATATTATATACTTTGCATTGTATTAGTCTCTAAGAATACAATGATGAACAAGATAATTTTCAATTTTATGAAGCTTAGAACCTAGTGTATGTGCAAAACCAATGATACATGGTAATTGATGGTAGAGTAAGTGCTATGGGAATATAAATGCATACAATGTCTACTCTAGGGGAGAGGGAGGGGTGGTATTAGCCCCAGGTCACCTAGGAGAGTGCCTTGTACATGGTTGGTGTTCAAACAGTTCTTGAGTGAATCATCTAACAAACCACTTGAAAATGTAAGACCTGAAGTTAAGCAGAGATTAGACAGACAAGTCACTAGTATTCCTTCATTTATCCGACAGTTATGTGTTGCCTATTCTGCAGCCAAGCACTGTCGTTGTGCTTAGTATGTAGCAGTGAACAAAAGAAAAACCCGTCTTCATAAATTCAAGAGGTTTATTTTCTAGTAGGGGAAACAGGCAATAAACAAAACAGATAAGTAAAATAAATAATATATTAGATATCGATAAGTGGTGGGGAGAAGATAAACTAGGATGGGAGATTGCGATGCACAGGAGGAGGGAAGGTACCATTTTTAAATAGCTAGATTGGGGAAGGCCTCACTGAGAATGTGACACAGGAGTACATGGAGGAGGTTGCCTGGCCTGATCATGTCAGTTGGTTATGAACTCTAGGTACTCTCTAAAAATGTACCAAAAATGTAGCAAATTATGCCTTGCATTATAACTACTCCTTTTTATTTTATTTTATTTTTTATTTTTTATTTATTTTTTTTTGAGACAGAGTCTCATGCTCTCACTCACACTAGAGTGCACGGGCACGATCTTGGCTCACTGCAACCTCCACCTCCTGGATTCAAGTGATTCTCCTTCCTCAGCCTCCTGAGCAGCTGGGATTGCAGGCGTCTGCCACCACGCCTTGCTAAATTTTGTATTCTTAGTAGAGATGGCCAGATTGGTCTCAAACCCGTGACCTTAGGTGATCCACCCCATCTCGGCCTCACAGAGTGCTGGGATTATAGGTGTGAGCCACTGTGCCCAGCCTATAACTATTCTTATCCTCGTGTAAATTATAAATTTGTGATAATGAGGACAGTGTACCTTTATGTATTTCATTTCTTTTTTTTTTTTTTCCCTTAAACTAATGACTAACAGCATTGAATTAGAAAAAGTGTTTAATCTCTGTGGAGTTATCTGCAAAATGAAAGAACTGGATAGAATTATTTCCAGGGTTCACTGGGTGCGGTGGCTCACACCTGTAATCCCAGCACTTTGGGAGGCCGAGGTGGGCGGATCACAAGGTCAGCAGATTGAGACCATCCTGGCTAACAAGGTGAAACCCCGTCTCTCCTAAAAATACAAAAAAATTAGCCAGGCGTGGTGGCGGGCGCCTGTAGTCCCAGCTACTCTGGAGGCTGAGGCAGGAGAATGGTGTGAACCCGGGAGGCGGAGCTGGCAGTGAGCCGAGACAGTGCCACTGCACTCCAGCCTGGGCAACAGAACGAGACTCTCTCAAAAAAAAAAAAAAAAAAAAAAAAAATTATTTCCAGGAGTCTGTCCCATTCTAAAACCTTATAAATTTATGAATTAAAGAATAAAATATATCTGAGAAATGATGGAATTTACTGGAATTGGAATGATGGAGCTGTAGAAGAACATCCATAACTTAGATCTCTTCTTTATAACATGGGATGATTGCTAGCACTTGGGGAATCCTTCTCAGTGAAACCAGATAGACAAAAAACACTGCTGCTTTGGGCCACCCACTAGACATGAAATTACTTCATTTTACAGATTGTGTATTTTTGGTATTACTTGTGGCACAGATTCCTAAACTCCTTTAGTGAGTATATATGCCCACCACTATTTACAGATCACTCAACTGATCTTGTTAGAGTCCTCAGTAATGAATTTTATGTGCCAGATGCTTTCTTCAGTATTTGTGGTCTTTTTCTTTTTAAAAAGGCATTATTTTTAAAATAAAACACAGAAAAGTATAAAAAGTTAAACCTGGAAGGGATTTGGGAAGAAATTATTCCTCTGATTAATCATTGTAGACAAATAGGAGTGAATGATTATTACACATACATGCTCATTTTTTCAAACATCTGAGACTGTTTTGAGGACATTGTTTGAGAGGATCACGATTCAGTTAGTTCAGTACTGACTTCCCCAAGAGCTCTCATGGAATTCCGGCAGGTTGAACATCTATAATCTGAAATCCAGACTGCTCTAAAATCTGACATTTTTTGATTGCTGACATGATTACCTTAAGTGGAAAATTCCACACCTGACTTGTGACAGGTTGCAGTCAAAATGCAGGTGTACAACACAGTTCATTCAACATCCTCAAGGGAAAAAGACCCTCCCAGCTCCCTTCTGCTGTGGTAGCAGCATGCATTCATAACAGAACAAGAAATCATGTCAGATTCTAAAATCAAAGCTAGATTAATAGGACAAAAACTGTTGTTAATGAGGCAGATAACTGTGGAGGAAACGTTTATTTTGTTTTTATGTATTCATTTATTTTTTGACACAGAGTCTCACTCTGTCTCTCAGGCTGGAGTGCAGTGGCACAATCTAGGCTCACGGCAACCTCCACCTCTGGAGTTCAAGCAATTCTCCTGTCTCAGCCTCCCGAGTAGCTGGAATTATAGACACACGCCACCACACCCAGCTAATTTTTGTATTTTTAGTAGAGACATGGTTTCGCCATGTTGGGTAGGCTGGTCTGGAACTTCTGTCCTCAAGTGATCTGCCCTCCTCAGCCTCCCAGAGTGCTGGGATTACAGGCATGAGCCACCGTGCCCAGCCTTTGGAGGAAACATTTAAAAATGGTTCTACAGGAGCCATCCAGCAGAATGCCTCCTCATCCCTAGAGAACCCATTTCTTGGTCCCACAACTGCTTCTTATGTTTCTTCTCACCTAAAAAAATAAAATATGGTATACAGTAACATTTTATTTTATTTTATTTATTTTTTGAGACGCAGTTTCAGTCTTGTTACTCAGGCTGGAGTGCAATGTTGCGATCTTGGCTCACTGCAACCTCTGCCTCCCAGGTTCAAGCGATTCTCCTGCCTCAGCCTTCCGAGTATCATGCCCAGCTAAGTTTTGTATTTTTAGTAGAGATGGGGTTTTACCACACTGGCCAGTCTGTTCTCAAATTCCTGACATCAGGTGATTCACCCGCCTCGGCCTCCCAAAGCACTGGGATTACAGGCGTGAGCTACCAGCACCTGGCATACAGTAACATTTTAATCAAAACACAGCATCATAGGTGGAGACTGGAAGCCTACCATTGTTAGTTGTTGCCGTTTGTTTTCTTTGTTGTTGTTTTTTTTGTTTTTGTTTTTGTTTTTTTTTGGTTTTTTTTGGAGACAGAGTCTCACTCTGTCGCCAGGCTCGAGTGCAGTGGCGTGATCTCAGCTCACTGCAAGCTCCGCCTCCCGAGTTCACGCCATTCTCCTGCCTCAGCCTCACAAGTAGCTGGGACTACAGACGCCCGCCACCGCGCCCAGCTAATTTTTTGTATTTTAGTAGAGATGGGGTTTCACCGTGTTAGCCAGGATGGTCTCAATCTCCTGACCTCGTGATCCACCCGCCACGGCCTCCCAAGTACTGGGATTACAGGCTTGAGCCACCGCGCCTGGCCAGTTGTTGCTGTTTTTTAGAAGCTGGTAACTGGTATTTTGGTGATACTGCACTGCATACATTATTTTTTCACTATTTAATGACATGTCATTTTTTACTGTTAAGTTCTTATGTGTGAATATGTTAAGAAAATTATTGCTTATTGGTATCACAAATTCAGTATCAGGAATGATGATGATGCTAAGTAACCACAGATCATCCACATGGGTGACTGAGATAGTGACACCTTTGTTTTCTCATGGATCATTGTACACAAACTTTGTTTCACACACAAAATTATTTAAAATATTGTGTAAAATTACCTCTAAGACCTGGACACTGTCCCCAAGAGATCTCGTTATATACATGCAAATATTCCAAAATCTGAAAAAAATTCAAAATCTGAAACGCTTCTGGTACCAATCATTTTTGAATAAGGGATACTCAGCCTGTATTTCAGCTTCCAATAATTTTATCAAAATTAGCTTCAAAGCAGCTTCATGGGGCCGTTTATTCAACGATCAAGAGCTGCACCAAATTAACCACCTTCATAAAAACATAACTATAGCTGCTGTGAAGACCAATTTCATGAGGTCTCTCTGGGAAGCAGTCCCAATGAGTTCATCATCTGTTACAGAACGTTTTGAGTGACCAGATGTGGACAAACTAAATCTCACCTCTGTATATTGTATATCTATATATTGTGGATAGTTTTTTTGGCTGCTAACAGGAATCAGCAGCTTACATTTGACATATATCTACGTTCATATGCACTGCATGGTTAATATTTAAAAGTTAAGAATAAATGGTCCAGGTGCAGTGGCTCATGCCTGTACTCCTAATGGTTTGGGAGGCTGAGATGGGAGGATCGCTTGAACCCAGGAGTTTATGACCAGTGTTGGGAACATAGTGAGACCCTGTCTCTACAAAAAAAGAAATTGAAAAAAATTTGCCAGGTCTGCCTGCCTGTAGTTGTAGCTGCTCAGGAGGCTGACATGGGAGGGTCACTTGAGCTCAGGAACTCCAGGTTACAGTGAGTTATGATCATGCCACTGCACTCCAGGCTAGGTGACAGAGCAACACACTCTCTCTAAAAATAAATGGAGCCTATTTTAATAGCTTTTATTATTATTAACAAATAATATAGTGAAGCTAACAGATTAAGAGACAATTGCCCTTAAAAACATAGTTACAGTTCACAAGAGGGAGAGGCACACCACACCACAGGGGCCACATGAGGAGCACTGGGGTCAGTCAAGAGACAAATAGGAGAGGGGAATCTATGGGCAAGAGCTTTTATGGTGGTTTCTGTGGGAAGGAATGGTTGAGGCAGCGTAAGCTGGTTTAAGCTTGGCTTGTTTGAATAATTTCAGTGGGCTCTGGGTCAGAGCCTAGTTAACTCTCTTGTACATGGCCCTGGGGTGATTACAGCAGGTGGATACTGGAGAGAACTGGTAAAGAGAGAACCTGGTAAAGGAGGTGTTTGGAGGTGTGGATTCTGGGTTGGTTGTTTTGCATTTGAAAAGCTCACTCAAGGGCAAATTGTTGATTATCTCTAGAGATTGGCTAGGATTGCACTGAATTGCTAGATTGCTTTAGACAATATGGTCATTTTTACAGTATTCTTCAAAGCAATGAGCCTGGGATGTGCATGAGATGACTCATTTGTTATTGGTGTATAGAAACACTACTAATTTTTGTACATTGATTTTGTCCTGCAACTTAACTGAATTCATTGATCAAATCTAAGAGTTTCTTGGTAGAGTCTAGGTTTTTCTAGATATAAGATCATATAAGCAAAAAGAGACAATTTCACCTTCCTCTTTTCCAATTGGGATGCCTTTTATTTCTTTCCTTTGCCTTATTGCTCTGGCTAGGACTAGGCATATGTTGAATAGGAGTGGTAGAAGTCTTAGTCTAGTTTCTAGAGGAAAGGCTTTCAACTTTCCCCTGTTCCGTATGATGTTAGCTTGGGTTTTTTGTATGTAGCCTGTATTATTTTGAGGTATATACCCTCCATGCTTAGTTTGTTAAGTGTTTGAATCCTGGGAGGGTGTTGAATTTTATCAAATGCTTTTTCTGCATCAATTGAGATTATATTTTTTCCTTATATCTTGTAGATGTGATATATTACATTTATTGATTTGTATATGTTGAATCATCCTTGCATCCTTGGTATAAATTACATCTGATCGTGATATATTTCTGATGCGCTGTTGGGTTTGGTTTGCTAATTACTTTGTTGAAGATTTTGCATCCGTGTTCATCAGGAATATGGGACTGTAGTTTTCTTATGGTTGTGTGTCCTTAACTGGTTTTAGTATCAGGGTAATGCTGGCCTCTTGCAGTGAGTGAGGGAGAATTCTCTCCTCTTTGATGATGTAAGAATAGTTTCAGGAGGATTAATATTAGTTCTTCTATGTATGTGTGATAGAATTCGGCTGTTACTCCTTCTGGTCCTGGTCTTTTCTATGTTAGGAGACTTTTTATTGTTTTTGTTTTTTTTTTTTTTTGAGATGGCGTCTCACTCTGTCTCCCAGGCTGGAGTGCAGAGGTGGCACGACCTTGGCTCACTGCAACCGCCGCTTTCCAGGTTCAAGGAATTCTCCTGCCTCAGCCTCCTGAGTAGCTGTGATTACAGGCACTTGCCATCATGCCCAGCTATTTTTTTTTTTTTTTTTAATTTTTAGTAGAGACGGGTTTTACCATGTTGGCCAGGCTGGTCTCAAACTCCTGACCTCAGGTGATCGTCCTGCCTCGGCCTCCCAAAGTGCTAGGATTACAGGTGTGAGCCATGATGCCCAGCTATTTTGTATTCGTTTTCTTTATTTTTTCCTTTATTCTTCCATTACTGCCGCCTTTTGTGTTTAATTGATTTTTATAGTGTACTATTTGATTCTTTCTCCTTTCCTTATCGATGTATTCTTCAGTTATTTTCTTTTCTTTTTCTTTTTTTTTTTTTTTTTTTTGAGACAGAATTTCACTCCTGTTGTCCAGGCTGGAGTGCAATGGCATGATCTTGGCTCACTGCAACCTCTGCCCCCTGGGTTCAAGCAGTTCTCCTTCCTCGAGCAACTGGGATTACAGGCATGCGCCACCACATCCAGCTAATTTTTTATTTTTAGTAGAGACGGGGTTTCTCCATGTTGGTCAGGCTGGTCTTGAACTCCCAACCTCAGGTGATCCGCCCACCTCAGCCTCCCAATCTTTAGTTATTTTCTTAGTGGATACCTTGAGAATTACAGGTAATATCTTAAACTTATAACAACCTAGTTTAAATGAATACTAAACTAGATTGGTATTAATAATACCTTTTAAAACTCTGCTTTTTATATCTCTATTTCTCCCCCTTATATTGTGATTGTCACAGATTACATCTTTATACATTGTTTGGCTATTAACATAGATTTGTAATTTTTGTTTTATGATTTGTCTTTAAATCATATGGGAAAAAGAGGGCTTATTAATCAAACTACAATGATACTTTCTTTATTACTTACCTATGTAACCATTGTTCATTATTTCTGTGTATGGTTTTCAGTTACTGTCCAGTGTTTTTTCCTTTCAGCCTAAAGAATTCCCATGAGCATTTTTTTGTAGGTCAAGTCTACAAGTAATAGACCTCAGCTTTCTTTAATCAGGGAATGTCTTAATTTTTATTGCCTTTGTGAGAGATACTTTTGCTGGATATCAGTCTCAGGATTCTCTCTCTTTGGAGTTCAACAGATTTACCATAATGTTTCTTGATGTGGATCTCTTTGAGGTTATCCAGTTTGCAGTTTATGCACTTCTTGGATGTGTATATTAACTTTTTCATCCAGAGGGATTTGACTGTTATTTCTCAAGATATAATTTCAGCTCCCATTTTTTTTCAACTTTCCTTCTTTGACTTTCATTATGTATATGTTAGTACTTTTCTGGATGTCCCACAAGTCTCTTAGGCTCTGTTTATTTTTCTTCATTCTTTTTTCTTTCTCTTTCTTAGACTGGATAATTTCACTTGACCTACATTCATTTTTACTGATTCTTTTTTTTTTTTTTTTGAGAGATGGAGTCTTGCTCTGTTGCCCAGGCTGGAGTGCAGTGGCGTGATCTTGGCTCACTGCAACCTCTGCCTCCTGGGTTCAAGGGATTCTTGTGCCTCAGCCTCCCGAGTAGCTGGCGTTACAGGCACATGCCACCACGCCCAGCTAATTTTTGTATTTTTTAAATAGAGACTGGGTTTCACCATGTTGGCTAGGCTGGTCTCAAACTCCTGACCTTGTGATCTGCCCACCTCGGTCTCCCAAAGTGCTGGGATTACAGGCATGAGCCACCATGCCTGGCCATTTTTACTGATTCTTATGCCCACTCAAATCTGCTGTTGAGCCCCTTTGGTGAATTTTTCATTTCATTTGTTGTACTTTTCAGTTCTAAAATTTCTATTTCTTTTAAAACAATTTCTGTCTTTATGGACATTTCCTGTTTGTTGCATACTTTGTTCTCTTGATTTTTCTTGAGTTCTCTAAACATATTTAAGGCAGTTGATTTAAAGTCATAGCCTAGTAATTCCACTAGTCATTCTCAGGATAAGTTTCTGTTAATTTCTTTTTTTTTTTTTCTGTGACTGGGCCATATTTTCTTTTTTCTTTGCATGCTTAGGTTTTGTTATTGTCATTAAATACTGTACATTTTGAATATTATGATGGGCAAAAAGGAAAAAAGAAAAAAGGATATCATCTCCAGGTCTATGCATTTTGTTTCTGTATGGGGACACTACTTCAGTGATGAGCCAGGTCTTTCACAACCCTGCCTTAGTCCTGTCCTTAGCCTAGTGATTAGCCAGAGGTTGAAGTTATGCTCCCCTCAGTTCTCTTCTAAGCATGCATTCTGCCCTGAGCATTCAAGTGGCTTTGTAGTTCCCTGGTATACTTGAGCGCTTTTTCCAAGACTTTATCCCCCAAAGATTCTCATTCCCTACCTTTTCTTCTCTTGGCTTTCCGCATATCTGTTGTTTGTCTCAACTGTTCTTTTGCCCTACATAGCAGCGACTTGTTAATTTGCCTTTTAGTATTTTTGAAAAATATCCCCTGTGTAGCTATGTCTTCATGTTGTCTGGGGTCATACTCAAGGTTCATTGTCCCACAGCCACCGAAAACCGGGATGTGAACATACCAGGGTGAGGTTAAGAGTGGACGTTTAATAGGTGAAAGAAGGAGAACTGTCTGCACAGAGAGGGGTCCTGGAGAAAATGGGTTGCTATCGGGAGAACTCACTCCCCATGTTTAACGTGGGTTCTTTTCTATTTCCCAAGTGTCTCGGCTGGGTTGAGAAATAAAGGGAAAGAGCACAAGAGAGAGAAATTTAAAGCTGGGTGTCCAGGGGAGACATCACATGTTGGCAGGATCCGTGATGTTCCCCGAGCCATAAAACCAGCAAGTTTTTATTAGTGATTTTCAAAAGGCGAGGGAGTGCACAAATAGGGTGTGAGTCACAGAGATCACATACTTCACGAGGTAATAAAATATCACAAAGCAAATGGAGGCAGGGCGAGATCACAGGACCACCAGATGAGGTAAAATTAAAATTGCTAATGAAGTTTCAGGCACGCATTGTCATAGATAACATCTTACAAGGAAACAGGGTTTGAGAGCAGGTAACCTGTCTGACCATAATTTATTAGGTGGGAATTTACTCATCCTAGTAAATCTGGGAGCACTATAGGAGACCGGGGCTTATTTCATCCCTTCGGCTTCGACTGTAAAAGACAACGCCTTAAAAAGAGATTGTCTGTAAGCCTACCTTCAGGGCGCATTCTCTTTCTCAGGGATGTTCCTTGCTGAGAAAAATAATTCAGTGATATTTCTCCTATTTGCTTATGAAAGAGGAGGAATATAGCTCTGTTCCGTCTGGCTCACCAGCGGCCAGTTCAAAGTTACCTCTCTTGTTCCCTGAACATCGCTGTTATCCTGTTCTTTTTTAAAGATACCCAGATTTCATATTCAAACACACATGCTCTACAATTTGTGCAGTTGACACAACCACAGGGTCCTCAGGCGACATTCATCCTCCTCAGCTTACAAAGAAGATGACGAGATTAAGAGATTAAAGTAAAGACAGTTATAGGAAATCACAAGGATATTCATTGAGGAAGTGATAAGTGCCCGTGAAATCTTCACAATTTATGTTCAGAGATTACAGTAATGACAGGTGTAAGAAATTATAAAAGTATTAATTTGGGGAACTAATAAATGTCCATGAAATCTTCACAATTTATGTCATTCTGCTACGGCTTCAGGGTTCGGGGTCCCTGACTTCCAGCAACAGGTTGCCACTTCCGCAGTCAAATGCAGGTTTTACAGATGAGCTTGAGGAGGCAGTGTCTGATTTACATAGGGCATGAAAAATTGGTGGGACCAGGTGTGCCACTTGCATAGGATGTGAAGAAGCTGGCCGCCCCACCCTAATCTTTTATTATGCAGATGGATTCTCTATCGGGCCAGCTCCATGTTGCCTGCTTTTTTACTGTACACGTGGTGACAAAGAAAAGGGAAGATGGAGACCGGGCACAGTGGCTCACGCCTGTAATCCCAGCACTTTGGGAGGCCAAAGTGGGCAGATCGCCTGAGGTTGGGAGTTCGAGACCTGCCTGGCCAATATGGTGAAACCCTGTCTCTACTAAAAATACACAGAAAAATTAGCCAGGCATCATGGTGCACGCCTGTAATCCCAGCTGCTTGGGAGGCTGAGGCAGGAGAATCACTTGAACTAAGGAAGCGGAGGTTTTGGTGAGCGGAGATGGCACCACTGCACTCCAGCCTGAGCGACAGAGTGAGACTTTGTCTCAAAAAAAAAAAAAAAAAAAGGGCAAGATGGAGCCTCTATGTTTAACATACCTGGCTTCCAGGGCTAGTAATTCCGCTAGTCATTCAACAGGATAAGTTTCCAGGGCTACCTGGAAGCCAGGTATGTTACAGTAAAAAAGCAGGCAACATGGAGCTGGCCCGGTAGAGAATCCATCTGCATAATGAAAGGTTAGGGTGGGGCAGCCAGCTTCTTCACATCCTATGCAAGTGGCACACCTGGTCTGACCAATTTTTCATGTCCTATGTAAATCAGACACTGCCTCCTTTTCTATTGCACAGCCTTTACTTGTGCAAGCTTCCAGCTTGCTTATCTATGTTTGCGGCTCTATTTTTCAGGCTGCTCTTTGTTAGAAAAGAAATGATTTGGGGGCTGCTTTTTATTAAAAGGGAAGCTTTGCTTGAGGGCTCCTTAACCCTCACTATCTACCTAAATAATTTCTTTCTAGCTCCTGTATCAATTGCAACAAAGTTCTGACTTAGCTGAAATGCACTCAGACCCTTGAATCAAAACAGTTCCTTGGGAATGAGGTCTCTTTTACTTGGGAGCCAAGTCAAGACAAACAATTCCTTGGGAATGGGATCCCTTTGACTGTTGTCAGGATTAGGTTCTCAGGCTAGTAGAGTAGCATGCTATCTTTAAGACTGCTACTGTGGCCAGGTAGGGAGTGTGGCAAGGGTATTTTACAATACTACAAAGTGCTCTTACCCTTTTTCAGTTGCCCTTTTCCTGATTGTTTTCTTAGTTGTAAGCTTTTTACTCTCTTCCCACATTCCAGTAAAAGTGATTCTGACAGCTATGCAATAGTTTTCAGTGTTTCTGAGACAGGATGACCCCTAGCACTTCCTACTTTGCCATTTTTTTTGTTGTTGTTCTTATTGATGCATTTCTAAGTCAAAAGCACACCCCAGCCCACTTTAGTCTGTAGTTCAATATCCTGTTGTGGTCTGCCCCACTCATGTACTATCCCAAGGCCAATGTGAATTCTGGAAATTATTCTACACTATAATTCAGTTCTCAGTATTTTTTTCTATGTAGATTCTGGTTCGTTTTATGTATGAGTTATTTAGGACTTCATAAACAGATGTAAAAGATTCTTGTCTGAAGGCTCCTCTTCTCTGATTCTCCCTTATCTCTTCTTGGGATGACTTACGTGCAGGGTGTGGAAAGTTAGCAGAGCACCCCACTGTGTGTGCAGCTGCCATGTTGGTCGAGAACAGAAATGACATCCTTTCTTTGCTTCTGTTTGCTTGGTGTTAGGCGGGCGTTGCTGACAAAGCTTCCTCTCTCAGTCTTTCTGGTAGCAGTACCCATTTGGGAGGTGAGGACTGTGCTTTGCCTGCTTTTCTTATTGTTGGCAGTGATAGTCGACAGGCTTCACACCTCAGCCTCTGTGGCTAAAGTGCCTGATTAGGAGTGAAAGGGGCACAGCTCCTCTTTGGCATTAGGGTTCCCTTCTGCCAGGCCTGTTTCTTTTCATCTTGCACGATCTCCATTGGCTAGAGGGAATGGTCTTTCCCGAGGCTTTTTGGGTTGTTGTTGTTGTTAATGTACCCTTTGGTAATTCTGGGTTGCAATTAGCTCCTGTGTACAGACTGGGATATACAGGAGACAAAAATAAATCCTAAGGAATTCATTTCCAGATCCTCCCTTGATTCCTGAAGACTCTACCTGACCTGCTTTCTTCTTTCCACATTTCAGAGTTTCTGATGTTTGCTTTATGTGCTGTGTCCATGGTTTTAAATTATAGGTCATGGAAGCATTGGGGTAGAATATGCTTACTCTATCATGACTGGCACAGGAACTCAACTCCCGCAATCATTTATCAAATGAATGATTAAATGATACGTGGTTCTTACCTTCAAGTTACTTGTGGTGTATGTGGCTTACATTCTTAATATAGATGTACTATTAAGAGAATTAAGACTCATTCCTGTGAGAGTTCTCATAGGCAAAGGAATGAGATTATTTCTAGCTGTCAGGGAATAGGATATGTGGTGTGGTGGTTGTTCTGACAAGGACTCTCTGCCACCAACTGGATGTCCTGCGGCTCAGTTCAGTTCTCACACTAACAGACCTCCAGATTACAGGCAGAGGTCTTCACCAAGAGTGTCTCCACTTCACACTCCAGCTGCAAGTGTCAGGGTCCACCTGCAGTTAGGACCAACTGGCCATAAATTCTGGAGTTCCCACAAATCTCTCAGGTTTAATAACTTACTAGAACCACTCACAGAACTTAATGAAAACACTAGACTTATAATTAGCATTTTATTATGAAGGATACAACCCAGACACAGCCAAATGGAAGTAATGCGTAGATGAAGGTCTGGGGGTTGGGGAGACAGAGATTCCTTGTGGAATCCAGGCACATTATCCTCCCAGCACATCAGTGTATTCACCAACCAGGAAGCTCTGCCATGCTCCTGGTTAGCCCTCAAATGATGTGTTTGGTGATGTGTTCGATGTGTTTTCCTGGTGAAGCGCCTCCAGTCTGCAATATGTAGGAGCCACTGTGAGACAGCTCGTTAGCATAACAAAGACACATCTATCACTCAGGAAGTTCCAAAGGTTTTAAAGCACTATGCCAGAAACTGGCACTTACATACTGTCTATTCTTCATTATTCTTTATTATACTACAGTCATCGAATAAAGTTTCAGAGAATGTGGCATTTGAGTGATTTGAATAATAGGTAGACTTAAACATTTGAAAATGGGGAAAGGGGTGTTCTAGGCTGAGAAAGTAGCATTAGCAGTCACACCAGAGGAACACACACAGACAAGTGCAGGAATTGATATGTAGAACTACATCAAGTAGCTTTTGATTTTAGTGTAGGATACATGAAAAGGAAAAATAAGAAATAAAGCTAGATTGGGTCTATCATTTAATGATATTTATTAATCAGAGGATCATTTATTCCTACAGAGCAGAAGACAGAAAAGATCTGTTCATGTTTTTTCGAAGCCTGCATTTTTTTGTGGAGTGGTTTGAATATCGTAAGCGCACGTTTCAACATTTCAAGGTAAAGTCTGAAGTTTTTGAATTTAAACATATATGGAAAACAAAGCTGATATTAGTTGGGGATTCATCCATACATCCTTTTCTTAAAAGCTTTCAAACAGTAGAAAATATTCTCATTGACTTTTGGAATTTGCGATTATTTGGCATAACTGGAGGAGGATTGCTTCTGTACAAATCGGCACACAGTTTATATTGTGGAATGTCTTGAAAGAAGTGTGGTTATATTCAAATTTATTTAAAATGCACATTTTGAAAAACCATTCTTTCAAGAGTACTTGAAGTAAAACAACAAATGTTAATAAAGAATGTCATCACAGCAGGCTTATCATGTAGTGGTATACTGCTAACTTCCTGAGCCAGACTCTGTGTTTTCAGCTTCTCAATTGTACATTTCAAGTTTAAATACCAAAGCCTGATTCTTGTGAAGTAATGCTTCCTAAAGCCTGATATGGGTACTTTAAAGTACTTCTTTTTATTCCCTTTCTTTGTTTTTGGGCATAACTGAAATTAAGTTTGGTTGCATTGGAATACCTCGGGTTCTACTCATTTGGATAGCATCAAATTATTGACAGCATTAATCCACACAGAAACCAGTTCCAAAAGTCAACTTAAATAATATTTCAAGGTTCAGATTCCCTCAAAAGCCTAACCAGGTCATGACTATTGTTTTTAGGACTTGTACTAACTCTCCTTTATTTGGGATTCTATTGTTTTTTATTATTATTTATTCTGTTTGGTTGAGCTAATAAAATCTGTCAGGCCTAGGATTTTTTTCCACGAAGAAACATGGGCAGTTCTGTACTACAGTACCTTGAGGTGTTCTCATGATTTTGTTGTATTTTATCATATGTAGTCTCGTGCCAGAAAAATTAAAGATTTCTGCTTCGCAAGTGGTACAATACAGTAATGACCGGGGAGTGTGCTGGCTGTTACGGTAATAAATGAATCACCTAATGTTGCTGTTTCCTTATGCATTTGAATGGGTGATGGAAAGTGGGAGCACTGGTCTCCATTTCCAAAGCTGATATGACTCTATGTGCTTTCCAGGCAGGTATGGAGGTATAATTGGTGTATTTTTCCTATAGAGGGTAGAGACCTTCTAGGAGCTGGTCTTTGCTAGTTTTAACGTTACTAGGGTGGAAAAAACCAATCACATTGTTCTGTAACCATCACCAATATCCACAATGTTTTGTAACCATCACCACTATCCTTCTCCAGAAGTTTTTCATCATCCCAAACTGAAACATACCCATAAAACATTAGCTCCTCATTCCTGCCTTCTCTTAGCGCTTGCTACCACTGTTCTGTTTTTTGTTTCTATGAATTTTAGTATTCTAGGTACCTCATATATGTGGATTGACCTTTCACTTAGCATAATGTCCTCAAAGTTTCTCCATGTCATAGCAAGTGTCAGATTTCTTTTTTTTTTTTTTTTTTTTTTTTTGAGACAGGGTCTCACTATGTCACCCAGGCTGTAGTCCAGTGTTGCAATCACAGCTCATGGCAGTTTTGACTGTCCCTGGCTCAGGTGATCCTCCCACCTCAGCCTCCCAAGTAGCTGGGACTCCAGGCGCCTGCCACCATGTCAGCTAATTTATGTATTTTTTGTAGAGATGCAGTTTCGCCATGTTGCCCAGGCTGGTCTCGAACTACTGGGCTCAAGCAATTCACCTATCTTGGCCTCCCAAGCCCAGTGCCCTCCCCCTGCCTTTTTTTTTTTTATTAAGGCTGGATCATATTCCGTTAAATGTATATACATTTTGTTTATCCATTCATTTGCTGATGGGCACTGGTTGTTTTTACTTTTTGGCTATTGTGAATAATCCAGCCGTGAACATTAGTGTGCTAATAATCTGTTTGCGCCCCTTTCAATTCTTTTAAGTGTAATTATATACCTGGAAATAGAATTGCTGGATCATAAGGTAATTCTATGTTTAATTATTTGAAGAACCACATACTCTTTTTCACAGTGCTTGTACCATTTTACACCAGCAAAGCACAAGTACTTCAGTTTCTCTACAACTACTTTAATAACTGTTATTTTCTGCTTTTTTTTTTTTTTTTTTTGGCTATAGCCAACCTAATGGGTAGGAAGTGATAGCTCATTGTGGTTTTGATTTACAACTTCCTAATGGTTAGTGATGTTAAACATATTTTTATGTGCTGGTTGGCCATTTGTATATCTTTGAGGAAATGTCTCTGCAAGTCCTTGGCCCATTTTTGAATTGGGTTGTTTTTTGTTGTTGAATTGTAGAGTTATTTATATATTCTAGATATTAATTTCTTCTTAAATATATGATTTCAGAATACTTTCTCTGGGTTGTCTTTTGACTCTTGATAGTGCCCTTTGATGAAGAGAAATTTTTAATTTTTAAAATTTATTTTTAATTAATTTTTAATTGACTAATAGTAATTTTACATATTCATAGGGTACATAGTGATGTTTCAATATGTATAATGTATAGTGATCAGATCAGGGTAATTAGCATTTCCATCAGTTTAAACATTTACCCTTTCTTTGTGTTGGGAACCATCAGTATCTTCTAGCTATTTGAAACTATACCTTATTGTTAACTATAGTCATCTTACAATGGTATAGAACTTATTCCTCCTACCTAACTGTAATTTTGTATCCTTTAACAAATCTCTCCCAAAAGTTTTCAATTTCGATGGAGACCATTTTATCTATTGTTTCTTTTTTACCTGTGTTTTTGGTGACAAATCCAAGTAATTTCATGCCAAATTCAATGTCATAAAGGTTTTCCTCTATATTTTCCTCTAAGAATTTTATAATTTAGCCCTTAAGTTTAGGTCTTTTAGATCGTTTTTTAATATTACATAAGGTAGGTGTCCAACGTCATTCTTTTGTATATGGATATCCAGTTTTCCCAGCACCATTGTTGAAGAGACTGGCGTTCTCCACTGAATGGTCTTTGTACTTATGTTGAAAAGTATCTGACCCTATTTGGAAGGGTTTATTTCTGGGCTGTTTAATTTATTCTATTGGTCTGCATGTCTGTACTTATGCTAGTACCACACTGTTTTCTTTTTTTTTTTTTTTTTTGACAGAGTCTTGCTCTGTTGCCCAGGCTGGAGTGCAGTGGTGTGATCTCAGCTCGCTGCAATCTCTACCTCCTGGTCAAGTGATTCTCCTGCCTCAGCCTCCCAGTAGCTGGGGTTACAGGCACCTGCCACCACACCTGGCTAATTTTTTGGAATTTTTAGTAGAGACGGAGCTTAACCATGTTGGCCAGGCTGGTCTCAAACTCCTGACCTCAAGTGATTGGCCCACTTCAGCCTCACAAAGTGCTGGGATTACAGGTGTGAGCCACTGCGCTCAGCCACACACTGTTTTCATTACTGTATCTCTGTTGTAAATGTTGAAGTTAGGAAATATGAGTCTTCTATCTTTATTCTTCTTTTCAAGATTCTTCTGTTTGTTTGGGAGTCTCTTGAGGTTCCATATGAATTTTAAGTTGAATTCTTTTTTATTTGTGTGAAAGCATCATTGAGATTTTGATGGCAACTGTGTTCAGTCTGCATATCATATCGGATAGTATTGTTGTATTAACAACATTAAATCTTCCCATCCATAAACACAAGATACCTTTCCGTTTATGTATGTCTTTAGTTTTTTTCAGCAATGTAAGAAGTAAATTATTTTAAAATTTAAAGCCTCTTTAATTATTAGTGTCAAGAATGAAACATTGTGAATATAATGGAGACAGCATATTTTTACTTTCCCTAATGATTTCCTCTGATATCATCTGGATCTTGGTGGTATAATTTGTATTGTTTATTTTGTTTTATTTGTGATTTAAGGTTGTGTATATGAAGGTATAAGGTATGCATGTTCATATCTTCTTATCTAGAAATCCCCAAATTATTTCTTTAATTCTAGAATTCATACCTTTTACCAATGCTCTTTCTCACTTATCATCATCTTATCTAAAACTACTGACTTTTGAATTTTTTCTTAATCTGAGAGTTATTTTATGGTGTTTTGTTCCATAAGTTTTATCATAAAAATGATATAAGAATACATTATTTTTCTGAAAACTAGAAAGATGACAAACATTCAAGATTATGACAGTTTAAAGATTCAATTTTTCCAAATAAAACAGAACCCTTCTATTTAGATGGATTTTATTTTGCAATATTTATTGTATATTCAATTCAAATGTGCTCACTATCGTGCTAGGCAATTGAAAGTATAAAGTATGAAGCTGCATTTTGCGCTCTCAGTGAGGTTTAAGTCACAGGGAAATGAGGCATGCACACAAAATAATGAGAAAGTAGTATAATAGTTATGATCATTAGTTATCAAAATAAGTGAACAAGCTAATAATCACTGTTAGAATAATAATTGTAGTCTTAGATCTCAGATGCTTTAATGAAAAATGTTATCTTCAGGTGAACCGACAAATGGGGAGATAATAGAAAAACATCTGACATTCTAGGTAGGGAAAAAAAACAGAAGCAAATGCTTAAAATAGGAATAAGTATGTATTCTGGGAATAGCACACAGAGACAACTTGATTTCAATACTTACTTTATGATGGAAATAATGTTTGTACTTTTATTTACACAGTCCAGACTCATATTTCTAAAACACTGATAATTTTGTGTTTAACTTCAGTGCAATGTGTAAACTAATACTTTTAGTGGGGAACAAGCGAGAGGAATGTTATTTTAGAAACTTTACTCTGGCAGCACTGAGTCATCATAAACTATTACTCTCAGAATATTTGACTCTTGCAGTTATATCAGTTTATCTGACTTAGGTTTATCATGAGTAATCAGTTTATCATGAGTAATCAGAAAGTTACTCAGAAGCTTTATTGTGAATATTCGCTTTGTTACAGTGAACGTGGATGTGTATGGGTGGGAAGGTAGTGTGCACTAGCACCACAGAATGTTCTGTTTTCATCTTATGTTTGAACTAATTTATTGATGAGATTCTCATTTCTGTAGTATAAAAGGAAAATATTTTGCAGTTATCTCATATTTGAAAGACTTTGCCATAGAGAACTTTATGGTTACCCTCTCGGAAATGGATGAACTTTTCGTTATTTCTTATAAGCATATTGGTTTTGGCCTGCTTGACTTTAAAACTTTTTTTTGGTAGACTTAGAATGTTAATATTTAGATAGAGAAAATATTTTACTGAAGACATTAACTGTGTGACCAGAAAGTAAAATAACTTGAACATTTCTGTATTAGCTTTTTATCAGAGAATAACGTTTATTTTATTTGGAAAGTTTTCCTAAATATGAGACTATCCCCTATTTCTCAGACTAAGTGAAAATTTAATAAAATAGCTGCCTTGATAGGAGGAAAACAGAGTTCTTACTTTATAAGGAATAATGTATGAATCATAAAAGAAGAATGAGTGATCATGGGAAACATTTAGCTTTTCAAAGTTTCTGGAACACGTACCTTAAATGCTTTTGGGATCCAGTAAAGGCCAGGAAAGACAAAGAGTTGAAAGTTTCTTGGATTTATCCTCTTACTTACATCATTAGTAATAGGAATAATGCATCTCAAATTTGGGCATTTATATAAAAACATGATTTTTAAATGGTAGTCTAGTATAAACTAGGATTTTGTAATGCTGTTTAAATATTTTCATATTACTTTGTTTTGAACATAGACATTCAGTCTTACTTTTTACTTATATGTAAGATTTTTAACATCCTTGCTTAAAATATCAAATTCCTTCCAAATGGGATACAAAGTTAATATTAAACCAATACTTAAGTTCCTTTACACATTGTTGAGACAGACTATAAATGTATGTGTACTTTAGTTTATATGTTGTACTGATAGAGGTTAAAAGTATGACCCTATTGGTAATCTTTTTAAGCAAATGAAACTGTTTGGATGCTTTCCCAGGACAACTGGATTGCCCTCCAGGCGTATCTCTTCAATGCGGTCCCGGATGTAACTGGTGTCATTAGCCTTGCAGAATGTGTCATCTGTAATTGAAGCTATGTTGTTAAACTGAAAAAAAAAGAGGAAAAAAGTATTCAGAAATCTGAAATCAACCTTTCATATGCTGTATAATGGGTAAAGGAAACCTAAGTCAGAGGTGTGAGTACCCCCTCACTTCAAATCCTTGTGTCAGATTAATTAGGAAATACTCAAATGTACACCTGGAGACAAATAAAATCAAGAGCAGACTTCACACCTACTGTGCGGGTCTACTTGTTATGCTCTGGATGGAATCTGGACTTCTGGGAAGAAATTTCATGAACCTAGTCTTTTTGATAGGCAGGCATTCAGCTATCACACTACTACAGTGATCTAACCAAACTTTGTATGTGAATAAGTGAGGTTCCCAATGAGTCACAGGATTTTGACTCATAGGTAATTAGAGTCAGATATTGTGAAAGGAACCATCATACCTGAAGGTGAATTACACGTAGACTTTCTGGTAAATTAAGAGGCACGGATTCCAGGGCATTATGGTCCAAGTAGAGGAAAGTGAGGTTATTCAGTTTCTATAAGGAAAATTTCATGTGAGTGTTATTGAGGTTCTGTACATTCTTTCACAGGATTCAAGCAATATGTATGTGCATATGAGTATGTGTCTATATATACAGACTTGCATATTGATATAAATACATCAGTCGTATCAATTGTTCATATGGTAGTTTCTTGTTGGGGTTTTTTTCTGGCTTCACGTGTAGTGTATTTTGATCCTTTATGATGGCCAGTGGAGCTCTGCCACATACCCCACCTTTCTGTCCATTCATCTGATCTCTGAATATCTAGCTCTAGTGCCAACTTCTGGTACTCTTTGGGTTTGTCTTGATAGGAGCTAATGAGGTGAGTCCCTACGTGGGATTGAATTTTGACCCTGGTGCTGCCGTACCCTCTCCTGTACCTCTGGAGTTTCCCATCTCAGTTCCACCAATTTCTAGCTAAGTGGTTACTCCTTAGAAATGTGTGTGCTTGTATTTTTTTAGTAGAGACGGGGTTTCACCTTGTTAACCAGGATGGTCTCGATCTCCTGACCTCGTGATCTGCCTGCCTCAGCCTCCCAAAGTGCTGGGATTACAGGCATGAGCCACTGCGCCCGGCCTAAAAAAATTTTTTAAATTAGCCAGACGTGGTGGCAGGCGCCTGTAGTCCCAGCTCCTAGGGAGACTGAGGCAGGAGAATGGTGTGAACCTGGGAGGCGGAGCTTGCATTGAGCCCAGATCGCACCACTGCACTCCAGCCTGGGCGACAGAGTGAGACCCTGTCTCAAAAACAACAACAAAAAAGAAATATGTGTGCTTAGCCAGGTGTGGTGGTCCATGCCCGTAATCCCAATTTTGGGGAGGCCAATGTGGGCGGATCACTTGAAGTCAGGAGTTTGAGACCATCCTGGCCAACATGGTGAACCCCCATTTCTACTAAAAATACAAAAATTAACCAGGTGTGGTAGTGCATGCCTGTAATCCCAGCTACTAGGGAGCCTAAGCGAGGCAGGAGAATTGCTTGAACCCAGGGGGTGGAGGTTGCAGTGAGCCGAGATTGTGCCCCTGCACTCCAGCCTGGGCCACAGAACGAGACTCCATCTCAAGAAAGAAAAAAAAGAGTGTGTGCTTAGCAAGATGTTTCCCAAAGCAGTTTAGTAAACAACTTGATGCAGGTTTTTTTCCCTAAGGGCTTAATATTGGATTATTCTTCATGATCAGTAACCTATTATTGTGTATAATTGTAATTTCCCCTGACATTACTCTTTTACCTTATCTTCAGTATGCATCCTGTGCTAGATTTTGCTAATTCTTTTCTGTGTTGCTGTTTTAATACTTTCTTAAGCATCCTACCCTTCCACCATATGGGCATCAAGCTCTGGTCTTCCCAGTGAGTCTCATTTACATGAGTTAGAATAACCTAATTCTACTAGTGACTGTAGCAGCCTAGGACATTAAACAAAACTACAGGGCAGCTGAGTTTATTATTTTCTTTTCTTTTTTTTTTAGAGATGGAGTCTCGCTCTATTGCCCAGGCTGTAGTGCAGTGGCATGATCTCGGCTCACTGCAACCTCCGCCTCCCAGGTTCAAGCAATTCTCCTGCCTTAGCCTCCCAAGAAGCTGGGACTACAGGTGCCCACCACCACACCCGGCTAATTTTTTGTGTTTTAGTAGAGACAGAGTTTCACCATGTTGCTCAGGCTGGTCTCGAACTCCTGAGCTCAGGCAGTCCGCCCGCCTCAGCCACCCAAAGTGCTAGGATTACAGGCGTGAGCCACTGTGCCTGGCCGAGTATATTATTTTCATACCAACTTGTCATAAATCCCTTCTGTAATTCCTGTGTAAACCCCAGAATATTCAAACGTTCTTTTTGTGAAATGTTGATCAACTCCTTTTCTTTTTTTTTTTTTTTTTTTTTGAGACTGAGTCTTGCTTTGTGGCCCAGGCTGGAGTGCAGTGGTGCAATCTCAGCAGCTCACTGCAACCTCTGCCTCCCAGGTTCAAGCGATTCTCGTGCCTCAGCCTCCCAAGTAGCTGGGATTACAGGTGCTCACCACCATGCCTAGGTAATTTTTGTATTTTTAGTAGAGACAGAGTTTTACCATGTTGGCCAGGCTGGTCCTGAACTCCTGACCTCAAGCGATCCACCTGCCTCAGCCTCCTAAAGTGCTGGGATTACAGGCGTGAGTCATTGAACCTGGCCTGATCAGCTTTTATAGGTTTTTAACATGTCTGTTATTCAAAGAGTGACCAACTCAAATTAATATTTTCAAATTACAACTTTAAAACAAAAAAAGGCCAGGCACGGTGGCTCATGCCTGTAATCCTAGCACTTTGGGAGGCCAAGGTGGGCGGATCACCTGAGGTCAGGAGTTTGAGACCAGCCTGGCCCAACTCCCATCTCTACTAAAAGTACAAAAATTAGCCGGGCGTGGTGGTGCCTGCCTGTAGTCCCAGCTACTTGGGAGACTGAAGCAGGAGAATTGCTCAAACCTGGGAGGCGGAGGTTGCAGTAAGCCAAGATCGCGCCACTGCACTCCAGCCTGGGCGACAGAGCAAGACTCCATCTCAAAAAAAAAAAAAAAAAAAAAAAGGTGTTTCTGCTTTTAAAAAGTACCCTAAGAGTCCCTTAACTTCTGAGTTCCTTATAAGAAACATCAGATGAACTCTGATGTAACTTTAAAATGTCCCTTAAAGTTGATAAAAGATACCTTAATTGTAATGAAAAATGAAAAAATGGACTATTTCTACACTTTCTAACAGATTGTACATTTTTCACAGAATTTACTTGTGTGTGATTATCATATACTTTATGATAATGAATATTTGATAGTTTTAGGTCCTTTCCGAGATTACCTTTTGAAACAAGAAACCTTGCCTTTTGAATGAGGTTATGTCTGTTACCAGGAGTGGCATGATCATCATTTTATCTGGGGAATGATTACATCAGAGCTATGGAAATCCTGGGCTAAAGTGATTACTTCTGTAGACCATGAATTTTGAGACAAATTGTCTACCTAAACCAAAATAGATTACCTTACCTTTTTCCTACATAATATTTCCTTGAATTGTTAAATTAAGAAATGTATTTAATTCTTACTACATAAAAAATTTTGTATTACATGGTATCATGAAATTCAAAGGAAAATCTCCCTATAGAATTTCGTAGTCTAATATTTTTAAATATTAAAAGTTAAATTCAGTATTTACTTTTGGACCTTTATTTTTTTCTGGTATTTATAATTTGCTGACATTGTGAGGAAAAGGAAACACAGGAATGTCCCATTTTGAGCTTTTGTAGACTATAAGTGCCATGAGGGGGCAACCATGTCTGTCTAAATATTTGCTGTGTGAACAAGTGAAAAAATGAGAAACAAAATAGTCCCATGAAATAAAATAAAGGTTATATATTTTAGCTGAGATATGGGTATAAGCTAGGCTGAATGAGCCTAATAGGATGGTTATTTATTATGTAAATAATGTCTCCATTTATTAAATCAAAATAGTTTTTAAGTGTAATCAAAATACAATTCTAGACCAAAGTTTCTCTTTTATCTCTCATATTGTCACTCATACTGTGCTTAGTTTTACTATAAGATACTTACTTTGAATGCATTTGCTTTGATTCCCCTACTCTTGATTTTGTTGTATTTTGCATTAAATAAAGTGAGTTTGGGAGGAAGAACTGGAAGTTTTAGTAGTTGATTTTCAGCAAGTGAAAGTTCTTCTAACAGAGAAAGTTTTGAAAAAGTACCGTCTTCTATATCTTCTATCAAATTTCCCGTAAAATCGAGTCTTCTTAAGTTAGCTAGAGGGAAAAATATACAAAAAACAACTAAATAACTAAAATTCTTATTGTATGGACTGAAGAAAAGCATTTGTTTAACAGATCACTCAAGCATCTTTCATTTTTAGTGCCTGGTAGATCACTGAACACCTCTTTGTGCCTGAAATTGATGCCCTTTCTGACTGGAGTCCTAGAATCTCAGGTTTGAAAGTGATCTTAAAGTTAATCGAGTCTTTTCATCTTTCTCTGTTCAAATTCCTCGGGATGGTCAGGCAGTTTGAAAGAAATTCTTGTTTCAAATCATGGAAAGTAAGCATTACATTTGATTGGAATCATGTAATCTTTTTTGATTTTTTTGCTGGCATGTTGCATTGTGATTCTGAGTATGTTACCTTAATCTTAATCTCTCTATGCCTTATCGCTTAACAACAACAAAGACAAAGATGTTCCCTGATTTGTTAAAGTGACACAGATTGAGAGAGAAATTCAGTGTGTGTGTGTGTGTGTGTGTGTGTGTGTGTACTTGCGTGTGCATCACTTATATCTGGGATAATTAGGAAATACAATTGTTTCTTATTCACAGGAATCGTGTTCTATACAATTACCACAAGTGCTGAATGTGTAAATACTGAACCATTATTCCTAGGAGAAATACAGGGTTATGTTCCTGTGAGCCTCTGGTCACACATTTCCATCAACTAATTAGTACATAACTTTTTGTGTTTTTGCTTAAGGACCCTTGGCTTAATAGATATTGTTGAATCATTAATATGGCAGTGTAGCTCAATATGCCTGAACAGACCTTGTCTAACATATTTTCCCTGGAGGCATGTTACAGCCTTTTTGTGCTTGGGGACGTTGGACGTCACTTCAGCACCATGTGTTGGGTCATGTTAAACAGCAAAATCAGGCCGGGCGCGGTGGCTCACGCCTGTAATCCCAGCACTTTGGGAGGCCGAGGTGGGCGGATCACTTGAGGTCAGGAGTTCGAGGCCAGCCTGGCCAACATAGCACAACCTCATCTCTATTAAAAGTACAATAAAAAAATTAGCCAGGTGTGGTGGCATATGCCTGCAGTCTCAGCTACTCGGGAGGCTGAGGGATAAGAATCCCTTGAACCCAGGAGGCGGAGGCTGCAGTGAGTCGAGATCACACCCCTGCACTCCAGCCTGGGCGGCAGAGCGAGACCCTGTCTCAAACAAAAACACCTCCCAAAAAAACAAAACTCAATAAACAGCAAAATCATAAACACAAAACACAAAAATGTGAAAAACATGTCATTAAATAGACGGCGAACGGTCTATTTTTTTACAGTATGAAAACCAGAACATTTATTTACAGTATGAAAACCGGAACAGAAGACGGTGTTACCTTGTTCAGCCTCAGATGGGAATGTGCCTGTCAAGTAATTCAAATTTTTTGCCACTCTGAGCGTGTCTGAGAATGAGCATGAAAGCACCATGTGTATTAATTTTGGGATTATAAATAAATTTTAGCAAGTGGGTATTCACAAATACAGAGTCCACAAATAACGAGGATCAACTATACTTCAGTCCACATTCGGGAGCTATCAGCGGCAGCATGACTCTGGTTATGGTTAATCTCATAAATGTGTAGTGGGGCCAGTATGCATTTCTTGGTGTGATTTTTTTCAGAACTCTTGATGACGATATTAGGAGTCTAGAAAACTGACAGGAAATTAGTGATCTAGGACTGGGATTTGGTGCTGCAGAAATGGAGCATTCTGGTGTGCTTATGGCAACACTCTAATTGAGTTAAGGTTTGCTAGAAGTTCAAGATTGATAATGACCTGGTAAGGAATTAAATTCCACTGTTCTCAACACTATTTCCATATTAGAATCACCCAAGGAGTTTGTTTTTAATGATGTTGCCTGGGCCCTACCCCAGATCTGAATCACAACCCCTGGGAAGTAGGACCTAGTATCAGTATTTAAAAAATACTTCCCTGCCGGGCGCAGTGGCTCATGCCTGTAATCCCAGCACTTTGGGAGGCCTAGGCGGGTGGATCACAAAGTCAGGAGTTCGAGACCAGCCTGGCCAACATGGTGAAACCCCGTGTCTACTAAAAATACAAATATTAGCTGTGGTGGCACGCACCTCAGCTACTTGAGAGACTGAGACAGGAGAACCACTTAAACCTGGGAGGCAGAGGTTGCAGTGAGCCAAGATCACGCCACTGCACTACAGCCTGGGTGACAGAACAAGACTCCATCTCGGGGTGGGGCAAGAAAAAAAAAAAACAAAAAAACACTTCCCAAGATATTTTTAATATGCAGCCAGGTTTAAGAACCATTAAAGTAAGAAAAAGCAGTTTCTGTGTTTTTTTAGTGCAGGTAGAAAATAAAACATTGTGGTTGGAAAAGCATCCCAGTTATATTGGTGTTGCTGAGTATCAGAAGCAAAGGATCTTGAAGTATTGGAGTTGAGAAGATATAGTTGCCCATGTGTTAGATGGACTGTCATCATAGACAGTGAGGTCGCCAGTAAACAAAGATCACAGGGTCTGTCTAAGTGGAAAGATGATTCACCAACAAATGAATGGACTTTTGTGAAACATGTTTGATATTTATATACTCCAAGTGACAAACCTATATGTGATAGCAACTATATAGAAACTTGTATTTATATGAGTTAAATACTAATAATCATATTTCAGTTTAACTTACGTATGTCTGCAAAATCTTTGGCAGTCAGCTTTTTAATTTTGTTGAATCGTGCGTAAAGATAGGCTGATTCCTTTGGCAAGGGTGGTACAGTATCAATGTCAACTTCTTCACAGTATACAGAGCCACTTAAACAAACACACAGCAGACACGTGGGCATTTCTAAATTGGGAAATAAAATCATAAAAATATGAACAATAGTTTGAAAATACTTTGCCTCTAATAGTAAAATTATTGCTATTATGAATGCTATTACTAATTGGAAGAGATGTTTTACAGAATCATAAGAAAGATAGTCATGGTAACTTGTTACCTATGTTGTCTTGATAATTCACCAGAATATTGTTTGAGAATCTCTTTTTATTTTGTTTTACTGGTAATTGCTTAATTGTTGAATTGATTGACAGTTACATTTCCTTATTTGAAAACCAAAAAAATTTACAAAGCGGGAGTTGAGGTAAACATAAGCTTGATTTATTAAGTTTGATGTGTGAGAAACATATTTCAGACTGGTGACAGTAACTAGATTTTAGTAACCACTAGTTAAATAAGGAAACCATTAACTTGAAAATTAGAGTAATCGTAGGCACTGTTTGGATCCCTTAGCACCCCAAGTCATTTATTACATTTACTTGTCATGCCTCTTGGAACATTTCTTAATCTTTGTTTTTTATACCTTTTTCTGTTTTTGAAAAGTGTAGAGCTTTTTTTTTTCTTTAGTTTTATTTTTCAGGGCATTTATTCTGCAGAATGCCTTTCAGTTGACAGAGGTTTCTCATTTTTGGCAGGAGTACCATGGATCCTCAGTGCTGTGTGTCCAAAAGCACATGGTATCTGTTTATCCCATTCCTGATAATATTTTTGGTCACTTGTTTCAAGTTGTGTGTGCCATGTTGCTCACTGAGTAAAGTTAATATTTTTTCACTTCATAACTAATAAGTAATTCTGGAGAAGTACTTTGAGAATCTAAATGTCTAGTGTGACATTGTACTTTCATATGCTAGTTTTAGCATCCATTGATGATTCTTACCTGAATCATTTGTGAGTAACCAAATAGTGATTGTCTAATTCCATCATTCCTTCTATATTTGTTAGTTGGCACTCTCTTCTTATTTTTTTATATCAATATGAACTTGTTGTATGTATTTTGATATATTTTATTATTTATTTACTTACATATTTTTGAGACAGAGTCTTGCCCTGTTGCTCAGGCTGGAGTGTAGTGGTGTGATCTTGGCTCACTGCAACCTCCACCTCCCCAGTTCAAGCGATTCTTCTGCCTCAGCTCCTGAGTAGCTGGGATTACTGGCGTATGCCACCACACATGGCTATTTTTTTTATTTTTTTGAATTTTTGATATAGACAAGTTTTCACCATGTTGGCCAGGCTGGTCTCAAACATTACCTCAAGTGATTTGCCTGCCTCTGTCTCCCGAAGTGCTAGGATTACAGACGTGAGCCACCACACCTGACCTATTTTGATATATTTTAAATATATTAAGTAAACATGCCAAATTTTATTTTTTGAATTTTTTTATTTTTTTCTGAGACGAAGTCTTGCTCCATCACCCAGGCTGGAGTGCAGTGGCGTGATCTTGGCTCACTGCAGTCTCCGCCTCCTGGGTTCAAGCAGTTCTGCCTCAGCCTCCCAAGTATCTGGGATTACAGGCGTGTGCCACCATGCCCAGCTAATTTTTTTGTATTTTTAGTAGAGACTGGGTTTCACCATGTTGGCCAGGCTGGTTTCGAACTCCTGACCTCAGGTGATCTACCCGCCTCAGCCTCCCAAAGTGCTAGGATTACAGGTGTGAGCCACCACGCCCAGCCTATTTTTTGAAATTTTAATTGATATTTTCATATCAACATGAATTGTGTCCCATGAGTCATAATCCATGTTTATTTTAATAAATCGTCACAGATTAGGCAGTGAGTGCCCTTTTAAGCTTTTTTTCCTGCTACAGCTTTTTGTGGTTAGTTGACTTATTGCATGTATTTAAATTGTACAAAATATACGATTTTTACATATGTATACCCCCTTGAAACCTTCACTGCAAGTGAGTTAATTAACATAACTATCACTCCAAAAAGTTTTCTCCTGCCCTTTGGTAATCTCTCCCTCCCACTCTTATCCTCGAACAATGACTGACCTGCTTTTGGTCAGTATACATTAGTTTGCATTTAAGAGAATTTTATAGTAAAACAATCATGTAGCATCTACTCGCTTTTCTGGCTTCTTTCACTCTGCATTATTATTTTGAGTTTCAATCTGTATCAGTAGTTCATTCTTCTTTATTACTCAGTAGTATTCAATTGTCTCAGTATATACAATTTACATGGTCATTTCCTATGGACATTGGGTTGTTTCCAGGTTTTCACTATTTCAAAGAAATTTGTGTGTAAGTTTGTGTGGACTTAATGCTTTCATTTCTCTTGGGTAAGTACCTAAGGAGTGGAATGACTGGATCTTATTATAAATGTATGTTTTATCTTTTGAAGAAAGTGTCAAATTATTTTCCAAAGGACTGTGCCATTTTACATTCCTACCAGCAGCATATGAGAGTTCCAGCTGCTCCACATCCTTGCCAAAATTTGGTATGGTCAGTCTTTTTAATTTTCGCAATTGAAATGTAGGGCATGTTATAGTATCTCATTGTGTTTTAATTTGCATTCTCTGATAACTAATGGTGTTAACATCTTTTCATGTCCTTGTTTGGCATCCCTATATTTTCTTTGATGACTTGTCTTTTTTTTTTTTCCCCCTCTTACTAGTTTTCCTTTTGGAAATGAAACATTTTAAATTTCAATGAAGAACAGTTGGTTCCTTTATAATTCATGGTTTCTGTGTTGTATTTAGGAAATGTTTGCCGACCACCAAGATTTGACACTTTATTTTATTCTAGAAGTTGTATAGCTTAAGATCTTTAGCTTTAGGTATGGGGTATACTTTGGGCTAATTTTTGTATATGGTGCCAGGAAGGGTTAAGATTCTTTTTTGAATCATTTTCCTACTGTTGTCTGGTTCTTTCAGCACCATTTTTGAAAAAGATTATTCTTTCCCCATTGAATTGTGTTGTCACATTGTCAAGAACTAGTTGGTTACTTCATGCTAGCCTATTTCCGGATTCTATTTTGTTCTATTGATCCACTTTAACATTTTTATGCCAATACTGCAGTGTCTTGATTCCTGTACCTTTATAATAGTCTTGTTAGTATAAATCCTGCAACTTTCTTCTTCTTCAATGTAATTTAGACTATTCTAGGTCCTTTATATTTTTATATATATTTTAGAATCAGTTTGTTAATTAAACAAACAAAAAAACCTATTAGGATTTTGATTGGGATTGTGTTGAATTTCTAAATTTGGGGAAAACTGACATCTTAATGATATTGAGTCTTCCAGACCTCGAACATAATACATTTCTCCTCATATGTAGGTCTTCCTTAATTTCTCTTAGCATTATCTAGATTTCAGTGTACAGATCTTACATACTTTTTTTTTTTTTTGAGACAAGATCTCACGCAGTCACCCAGGGTACACCAGGTCACCTGGTGTACTCCCGGTACACCAGGGAGTACAGTTGCATGATCGTGGTTCACTGCAAACCTTGACTTCCTGGGCTCAAGTGATCCTCCTGCCTCAGCCTCTCAAGTAACTGGGACTACAGGTTTGTGCCACCACACCTGGCTTTTTCTTGGTTAAAATTTTTGTAGAGACATGGTGTCACTATGTTGCCCAAGCTGGTCTCAAACTCCTGAGATCAAGTAGTCCTCTCGCCTTGGCCTTCCCATAAACATCTTTTATATCTATTTCTTTCATATGTTTTGATGGATTTAAAAACATTTTGTCGGGGGGCTGGGTACAGTGTCTCACGTGTGTAATGTCGGCACTTTTGGAGGCCAAGGCAGGCGGATCATTTGAGTCGAGGAGTTTGAGACCAACCTGGGCAACATGGTGAAACCTCATCTCTACAAAAAATACAAAAATGAGCCAGGTGTGGCACGTGCCTGTAGTCCCAGCTATTTGGGAGGCTGAGGCAGGAGGATTGCTGGAGCCCAGGAGGTCAAGACTGCAGTGAGCCATAATCATGCCACTGTACTTCAGCCTGGGTAACAGAGCAAGACCCTGTCTCAAAAAAAAAAAAAAAAAAAAAAAAATCCCCCATTATTCTTTGAGAACTTCCTTATTTTCTAACATAGCAAGATGTCCCAAACTAACCTTGCATTTTTCCTGCCCAACCCTGAAATCAGCTATCTCTTCAGAAAGCATTGGGGGTTTTTTTGGTTCGTTCATTTGTTTTTGAGACAGAGTTTTGCTCTGTCACCCAGGCTGGAGTGCAGTGGCGCAATCTCGTCTCACTGCAATTCTGCGTCTTGAGTTCAAGTGATGCTCCTACCTCAGCCTCCCAAGTAGCTGAGATTACAGACATGTGCCACCCTGCCCAGCTAATTTTTTTTTTTTTTTTTTTTTTTTGTATTTTTAGTAGAGACAGGGTTTCACCATGTTGGCCAGGCTTGTCTCAAACACTCCTGACTTCAGGTGATCCACCTGCCTCAGCCTCCCAAAGTGCTGATATTACAGGCATGAGCTATCACACCCGGCCACCATTGGTGTCTTTTAGTGGAGAATGGTATTAGAAACCAAGATGTAGGTGCTGAGTGTGCTCATTGCCATTGAGATCAATGTTGCTTCTAGGCTCTTTCAGCAGAGACAGCTAGGAAATAAATGTGTGTGTTTATTTGTCTCTTTCTCCATAGATAATACACATACATGTGACATATATGGATATAAACATATACAATATACATGCATATGTATAACATATACTAATGTGTATACATATACACACATAGAGATAAACAGATAAACATTTCTATATTTCTGTATCTCTTTATATATACAAACCCTGAGTTGATACTAGTGTCTTCTATTCCAAACCAACTCTACAGTGTTCTTTCTAGCCTTCTGCCTTTCCATATTTGTAATGTTTCCCTGACAGTGAGGAACCTGGCTCTCATTATTTACAATATATTTACTTAGTTCTGGCACACTCATTAAGTAGTTCCAATATTGCTAAGTCGTAACACTGTGCATAGCAAACCTACTCACTGGAGCTTTGTATTTGTTTGTAGTTCTTTTTTGTCCTTAGCCTGAAGGTATATAGGCAAAATGCTGTGTTTAACAGTTACTTAGAGTTTTTTCCTCCTTTGGTGTGTTATTAATTTGAAATATAATTAAGTTTATGTTTTTATGTTTGTATTCCAATTTGGGTTCTTTTTACCTTCTTCTTGTTGATTTCATTTATATGTGTATTTGGTTTTTTGACTGTACGAAACAGCATTGTTCTAAAAATTAAATCTACATTTAAAAGTGTATACGCAGAGAACTGCCATCCCCTCTCCCCCAATTTCTTTTTAGCCTATATTTATTTTCACAGAAATAAGCAGATACATATATATTTTCTTATATCCTTTTCTTTCTTACGTGAAAGACTGCATATTATAGATATTCTTTTGCACTTTGTTTTTTTTTCACATAGTGCATCCTGGAAATCACTCCATGTTAATTCTTAGAGATCTTCCTCTTTCATTTTTACAACTGCATAGTATTCTCTTCTGTTGGATTTACCCTTGTTTATTCAACTACTCTTCAGTGTTTGGGCAGTTAAATTATTTCTGATATTTTGCAGTTGCATGCAATGCTTTAGTGATTTTGCATTTGTATTTTATTTTGGAGTATATCATCAAGATAAATTTCTCAAAGTTGGCCAGGCGCAGTGGCTCACACCTGTAATACCAGCACTTTGGGAGGCCGAGGCCGGAGGATCACTTGAGGTCAGGAGTTCAAGATCAGCCTGACCAACATGGTGAAACCTGTCTCTACTAAAAATATAAAAATTAACCTGGCATGCACATGCCTGTAATCTCAGCTACTTGGGAGGCTGAGGCAGGAGAATTGCTTGAGCCCAAATGGCGGAGGTTGCAGTGAGCCAAGATCATGATGCTGTATACTAGCCTGAGAGTGAGACTCTGTCTCAAAAAAAAACACTCAAAGTTGGTTCTTATGTCAAAAAGTAAATGCATTTTTTATTTTGTTGGATATTGCCAAGTTTCTGTCCAAAAGCATTGTGCTGATTTGCCTTCCTGCTGTCGTGTATGAGTGTCTTACCCCAGAGCCTTGCTCATGGAATATATTAATGTGTTGTCATACCAGTTTTTTCAATCAGGTAGGTTAAAAATGGTATCTCAATGTAATTTTAATTTGTATGTCTCTGTGTGAGATTGAACATTTATTTGGGTCAAATCGTTTAAATTATCTCGTGAATTGTCATTTTTCCAGTGGATTTTTGGTTAATCTCTTTTCCTTGATTTTCAAGAGTACTTTATAAATTAGAGATACTAGCTCTTTATTTTTAGTTATATTATCTGTTAGCTCTTTAGTTATATTATTTATCTGTAGTATATGTTGCAAATATTTTTCACAGTTTTTAGTTGCCTTTGACTTTGTCACAGGTATTTGTAGGGTCAAATTTATTGTTCTTTTCTATTGCTGTCTCTGGATTTTGAGGCGCCCTGCACCCAGATTATTTTCTAGTACTTGTATGGTTTCATTTTATACATTCAGATTGCTAATCTATTTGGAGTTTATTTTTGGGTAAGGTATGGATCTAAATGTACCCCTCTTCAAATGGCTTTTTCTCCCGGCACCATTTTTTTAAAAGACCATTTTTGCTTCAGTGATTTGGGTTGGTACCTTTAGTATGTACTCAGTTTTCATGTGTATTTTTGTCTGTTTCTGGACTTTCTATTCTATTTCATTGATCTTTTTGTCTATTCATATACCAGTATCACACTTTTTAAAGTATAGAGTTTTATAACATATTTTAATGTGTAATACATCTGATTTCTACATATACTTGTCATTGTTCACTGTTTCCCTTGCTATTTGTTATATGTTGTTCCATATGAATTCTAGAATCCGTTTTTCCAGCTTTATAAAAAAATTATTGGTAATTTTAGTTGGATTGTTTAACATTTATAAATTTAGAAAGAACTGACATCTTTTTGATTTTGAGTCATTCTATCCAAGAAGAAGGGCTGTCTTTTGTTTTTTGTTGGTTTTGTTTTGTTTTTTTGTTTTTTTGAGACGGAGTCTCGCTCTGTCGCCCAGGCTGGAGTACAGTGGCGCGACCTTAGCTCACCGCAACCTCTGCCTCCCGGGTTCAAGCAATTCTCTGCCTCAACTTCCCGAGTAGCTGGGATTACAGGCACCCGCCACCACGCCTGGCTAATTTTTTGTATTTTAGTAGAGACAGCGTTCCCACCATCTTGACCAGACTGGTCTTGAACTCCTGACCTCGTGATCCACCCACCTCAGCCTCCCAAAGTACTGGGATTACAGGCGAGAGCCACCACGCCCAGCCTGGGATGTCTTTAAATTTATTCAAATCTATTTTTACTATCATACTTCTCGTTTTTTAAGCTTTATTTTCTGTTATGGTTCATTTTCATTTTATTGTAGCAATATAGAAATTAATATGTGGTTTTTGTCATGTTTTCATGTGAAATAACGTTCCGTGATAGAGTAAGAGTAAACCAATACACAGGAATTATTAAGTAGGACTTCTAATTTGTTATTTCATGACAAGTTTTCTATTGTTGTAATTGAAATGTATGTGATAATTATTGATGTATATGTATGTTTCTGTTCTGTGAGTTTCTTAAAGGCAGTAATTATATTTACTGTATACTGAGGCTGTACATTGTATTTGGCAAATAATCCTTGTTTAAGTATTTCTTGAACAAATTTTATATGGACAGAAACCACATTTTGTGGAGGCTAAGCTTTGGTTGTTCTCAAAAGTTCTCATTCCACATTTGTCACTTATAATGTGGGATGGCAAATGGTGTGCACTCCCAGTATACTTGTTTGACTTTATCATTGGAAACAAAATTCCACTGTTTGTATTTACTGTATCTTGAGTCAGTTTTTGATTATCACAAGGAATAAAGTCCATTATAGCTATTTATAAAGGATCCATTTGAAAAATATTTAGATGATACTTACCATCATTTTCTTTCCTGGGAGGTAATGGTGTTATTGCCTCATCTTTTTGTAATTGAAGACTTTTCTCATTGGGTATTATCACAGTTTCTTTTTCCTATTGGAAATATAAAAGTTTGTTACCTAGCTTGATTAAGTCTGTGTTACTGTAAACCGAGGGATCACAGGCACCTTCTGGTAGTTACAATTAGTGGCATTTCTTTTGTGCTCCATTAGGCTTTCATACATATTTCCATTTTATCATTTATTAAATTACAGTGTAAGTATTTTTTAGCTTGTTTTTATTCTAGACTATGAGCTCCTTGAGTAAAAGAACTGGGTGTTTTTATTTTTATATCTCCAGTAGCTATACTCAGTGCTTAATAAATATTGAACTTATTGAAATTCCAAATGAAAGCTGGGTGAGAATTCCCTGAATTGGAATGAAAGTTTTTCTGAAGTGAAACTATTCCTCAAGGGTCTTGTCTGAACTGAGTTTCTCATTCAGATTCTACCATTTTGAGCAAGACTAGAGCTCTAGCCATGTCACAAGTATAAACTACTGATTAAGGTCTTTAGGTCTCTTCTTGGGGTGACCCTTTAATTACCTATATCCCTCCATTAAGCCCTGGCTCTTGGAGCCCTTTTATTCCAGCTTACCTTACCTACCCTTAACACCTAATGGTGTAGGACTTTAATTCTGGGGAAATTGGAGTAGATATAATTTAAATCCTCTCTTTCCTATTGTTGGAGAGTACATTTTCTGCCACTGGATTACAGTGTATTATGTGGTGTCCTATTCTTTCTGTCCTTTGTAAGCATGTTCCATTTTAGTCTCCGTCTTGACTCCTGATTCTGCCCTTCACCTTCATTCTCCCATTTGTGAGATGGTTGAACTTCTTCCCTCTACTCTGTGTTTGTACATCAAGTCCTGTTGGATTCTACTCCACTCCACAAATATCTTAAATCCTGCATTTATAGTAAGATAAAGAAACTTCTAAAGCCCTGTAAAGAGAAGAAGCAGAGAGAAAAATCATCTCTAAACTCTTTAGGGATCAGGGAATCTTCAAAGTGTTTTTAATAGATTCAAATCATCCAAGTGAGCCAATAGCCTATGTTATGATGGGCTTTTTTTTTTTCTTTAACTATAATTAGTGATACCTATCCTTTGTGTCTTAGTGATGGGCAAAAATAATGCTATCATATTAAAAGCATTAACTGAAAGAAAGAAACTGTGGTGTTAACATTTGCTCATCGTGTACCCCTGCAAAAAAAGAAAAGAGAAAGTAGCAGTTGTAACTGGTCAATCTTACAGTCTTTATCATCCAATTTATAGTGGAGAAGAACTTCTGAAACAATCAGTATTGTTATATATTTGGCTGAATTTCTCATTTTCCAGTGTATATGTATATGTGTCATACATAGTGGGCAACAGATACTAATGTGCTGTATTAACTTTTTCCTTATCCAGCATTCATTTCTGTGTGTCAAGAAAACCACAAGTAATTACTTTGCCCATAAAGGTGGGGAATGAATGATGTGGTATAACGTCACCCCTGCAGTGTTAACTCGATGACAGTTACAGTTACTTGGTACAAATTGATAGAGGGTCTAAACTGTTAAAATTGATTTAAAAAGAAAGTCCTATATCGAGTAGGTTTTCAGTTTTTGGTACTGTATGTAGATGGCATATATAAATTATTGTGGAATGCTATTGATATCAAAATAACCTGTACTCTTTTGTTTATTTTCTTAAAATTGTTTTCTATAATAATAACCTTAAGCTGATAATTCATCTTTATTTCTCCATATACACATTTCTGCTAATTTATTTTTGAAGGCAACACAACGTTGCAAATATAGGGCATTGTGTAATATTACTTAATATATAAATTACAACTGGTCAGAGACTATCTTAAAGTCTAGTTTTCTTTAAGTTTTATTTTTTGGTTACTATAGATAATGTTTGGTTACCATAGGTACCATTTATTAATTTGAAAAGCATACGTACTCTAAAAATATAATCTTAGGTACAATTATTATGAATTCATTTGAATCATTTAGAGTGATTTTCCCTTCCCCTTACCTTATCAGACACATTCAGGAAAAACAAAAACATGCATTTAAATGGGCAGTATTTTAGAAGCTAAATTTACAGTAGAAATAAAGTACCTTAATATTTTTTCCATCCAGGTATTTATCCTCATAATCTTGGCTAAATATGGATTCTTCAAAATTATCTGTTCCATAATCATAGGTAATGCGTGAGTCCTGCTGAGTTGGTGGTGCTGGCTTTATCAGAGGCACAAACAGTAACAGGAGAAGTGTAGACTGCAGAGTCTTCATTTTAGCAAAAATCAAGGTGACTGGAAGTTAATAAACTAGTGGCCTGCTGACTGTGGGACAAAACTCTCTTTTTCCCTGGAAATAAAAATTCAGACCATCGAAGCAATATTTAAAAGCTTAGAGGATGTTTTGGCAGGGTGTGCGCAGTAAGGGCCAGAGAACAGTATTTAACCCTTAGTGATCTTTAATTAGATGCCAGCAGTTTTTACATATCAGTGAGCATTCTGAAAAATAGTTTCGGAAAATAGTTTTATTTCTTCTCTATCAGAAATTCAAGAAAGATTGATAATTTTAAGTTTCTTAATTAAGTGCCTTCAACAGACATACTAATATTTAATTGAAATATTCTTAGGATACCTGTAGTATAAATAGTTAAAATGAAGTCCCAAGATCCTGTCTCATGTGAGTTAAAAATATCATATTTCAACTTAGCTACTTTATAAGAACTCTTGATTTGTATTGGTATGAACAGAAACAAGTTCCAAGAAAAGTTTTAAAACTTAAATTTAGCATTATGAAAAGTAGTCATTAACACCTTTAGGTGGTACAGAATATAGGAAAAGCCATTTTTAATTTTCTTGGTTTTGTAATTTTAATAGGTGATCACAATTTTTAGTTAATAGTATTGCATTTTTAATTTAAACTATGAAAACTGAAAGAATAGTATTGCAGGCTGGAGGAAATACCGAACTTTAATCAAAGAACTTTGAGGAATGTAATAGAAAAGATTCCTTTAGGCTCGTCAATGGATTTCCTCTGGTGGGTGCACATTTCAGACTTTTTCTTAAGCAACTTCAAACAGAATCACTCAGAGTTGCTGATGCTGCATTATAGATGCCAGTTTGTCAAAAATCCAGTGGTTGAAAATGAAGAATAAAATGGATTTGTGACTTTTGCAGCACCCTATTCTTGCCTGCGTGGATGTTAAAGTTGTGCGATGATATACATAAGTACTTGTTAAAAATTAATTGTTTGAGGTAACTGAAACTTAAACCAGAGATGGCCTTTACATTTTTAAGCCTATTAGTTGAGTCACACTTTAACAAACAATATTTAAAATAATATATGAAAAGTAAGCCTACCGTTGTAGCTGTTTTGAAGTTTTTTGTGGTTTTCCTCAATAGATGTTCATGTCTGTGCATTAGCCCCAAGTGGGAGGGTGAATGAGGAAAGCTATGGCTTGATTTCAAACTGCTGAGTAAAATTTCAGGGCCCAGCAGCTTTAAGAACAGTTTCCATGTGGTAGAGATCTTTGCCAGCATTCTTTCTCTAGGGTGAAATGCAGTGTGTTGTACTAGAGAACTGTGCTTAAGATATTTGTTGTAACTGCTACACTCAGTCCGCTTCAACTAATTGACTCTAAACTTGTGTCATTTTATTATTGTGTAATAAACATTCGTGTTTTGGTGCATATTAGTTTATGAAAATGATACAAAGTCTTCCTTTTCATTTTGGTGATTTCCCAGGAGATTTAACATCTGCTTTTTGAATGAAATAGAACACCAAATGAAAACATAGTCCATGTTGTTAATCTTATGAGAATTAAAAATACTGCCCTAATACCGTAATTAATGTATAGCCAAGAAATTTCCAGTGTAAAAATTAGTTTTAGGACAAATTATTTTATAGTTTTGTCATTTGGGGTTTTTCTACCCTTTATTTTAGTTACATATAAGAAAAACTGATCCATAAAAATTAGCTTTTTAAAAGTAAATTCAATTTATAGTTTTTGAGGTTGATAGTAAAAGATACTTTTGTTTGCTGAATGAAAGAAACTTTATAAAATTACTTTAATATTGAAATTGGGTTTTAAAAGTTAAAGTGGCATTGTAGATACCATACAAGCAACTCTGAAGATGTTTTTAAAGAGTCACTTTTAAAAAGTTCCTCCTTGGTGCTTTTAACAATCAAATTAACATTTTCTTCTTTAATCTAAAAATTTAACAAATATGGATATATATTTTATTAAAATAGAAAATGAAAGAATACCAATTTGTTTTCTTTTCTAGTCAAAATTATTTTAGAACCTTTCAAATCAAAGCTTAAACTAAGACTTGAATACTGACATTTTTATTTGAATGTGAATTATCTTAAATTTAGTTGTGATATTCTCTGGCTTGAGTTGATATAAATTGTTGGTTTTATGACTTCAAGGATACAATAAAACTTTTTAAAGACTGTGAAATATATAATAATGAAACAACAGACATTGATTTGTTTTGTATTGTGTGGCAAGTTAGCAAGATATTGACAAGTAAGCTGGATGGATACCATGTGTCCAAATTTAGAGAATCTTAGAGATTCATAGTTTCATTAATGGTACACTTTGATACCTTGTACTACAGAAAATTATTTTGTGAGGAACACCTTTCCTTGAAAAGTTATGACCAGTGAATACAATGTTATTAGCATTCACTCATTTAATAAAAGTTTATTGAACGCCAGTTCTGTGCCAGGACTTCAGACACGTGAACTGAGATAAGCAAACTTCAGTTTCTTCCCTCAAGGAACATTTATAGCCTCTAAGTCAGCAGGAAAAGCAGCAAACAAGCAACTAGAATACATGGTAGGGCTTGCTACACAGACATATGCAGAGTTCTGTGATAACCTGGGAGAAGCTACAAACTGACTGGGCGTCAAGGAGACCGCACCCAAACTGACTTCTATAGAGAGGAGAGGAGAGGAGGGTATGCGCAGGTGATGGGGTATTCTAGGCAAGGGGAGCATCACATGCTCCCCTTGGGGAGGGGATGGGGGTAGATCATTTAGAAAATTTGTAACTTGTTTTGCATACTGCTGGAGCTTGGAGGGAGAGAGAGAAGTAGTCAGGGGAATGGACCATATTAAGAGATGCGACTAGACAGGGGGAATAGAGGTTGGATTAAAGAAAGTATTTTATATCCTGCTAAAGTATTTGGGCTTTAGTCTGTAGTCAGTGAGAGACCATGTAGAGATTTTTAAGCCAGTGATGGCTTAAATATGATCCTGTTTGCATTTTAGAAACATTCCTCTGATGTTGCGTTCCTGAAGAATACCACTGTTCATCTGTTGTAGTGGTTATTTATTACTGTGTGAAAAACTATCACAAAGGAATGGCTTAGTTAAAATAACACGTTTATTATCTCACAGTTTCTGTGGGTCAGGAATTTGGCGTGTCTTTGCTTGATTGTCTGCTTGAGGATCTGCATTTGAAGTGCATCTGGTACTGCAGCCTCACTTCAGGGGTTGAGTAGGGAAGGATACAATTCGAAGCCCATGTAGCTGTTGGCAGCATTCAGTTCCTTGCAGAATGTGAGACTGTGGACTTAAGTTTCTTGCTAGCTGTTGACTGATGGCCTCCCTCAGTTCCTTGCCATGTGACTTCCTCCACAGGGCAGCTCACAACATTGCAGCCTGCGTCTTAGCTAGAGAAGGAAATAGTCTAGCAAGATGGGCATTACCCGCACTTCTGATACCAACAGCAAGTTCAGGGGATTCCCAGAACCACTCTTTTTACATTTGATAATTCCCTAGAAGAACTCTCAGAACTCACTGAAGACCATTATACTCGTGGTTATGGTTTATATAGAGAAAGGATACACCCTAAAATCAGCCAAAGGGAGAGATGCATAGGGGCAGTGTCTAGAAGGCTCCAGACTTGAGACTTCTATTGTTCTCTGGATGCATTGCCTTACTCGTGTTGATATGTGACAGTGTACGTGGGGTGTTGCCAACCAGGCAAGCTTATTCTCAGTGTTCAGAGTTTTTATTGGGGCTTTATTAATAGGCTTGATTGATTGATTGAATCCAGCCTCCTGGTCCACTGACACTGTATAACCCAAATCCCTTATCCTATATCACATGGTTGGTCTTCCTGGCATAGCCACCTCAACCTTAAGACTATCAGGTGTGGCTGATGTCACCCTAAACAAAAACACTCCTACCAGAAATGACATAGATCACCTCTCAGAAGCCAAGGCAAAGCCCAGACCTCTCTTTAGGTAAAGCCAAAATCTTTACTACACAGTACTCAATATAAAATGCTTGAAACTGAGGTGATTTTCTATTCCAGAGAGAAATGAATGCTGATAGAAAGCTATTTAGCTTTTACTGCACAGGAGTAAAAGATGAAAGCTGCCTCATGCTCAAGAGCAGGCATTGTATCCAAAGATGAAAGAATCTTCTTTGTGGAATTCTTTTTATGAAGGCAAGGTCTTGCTCTGTCACCCAAGCTGGAGTGCAGTGGCACGATCATGACTCTCTGCAGCCTCAACTTCGTGGGCCCAAATGCACCACCATGCCCGGCTAATTTAAAAAAAAAAAAAAAAAAAATTGTACAGACGGGGGTCTCCTTATGTTACCCAGGCTGGTCTCGAACTTTTGGCCTAAAGTGATCCACCTTGACCTCTGCAGAGTTCTTTTAGGTGACCCTATTGTATTATCTTTGGTGCCTTATAGGGGATTTATTTTATTTGGCCTGTTGGCAACCAAAAAAATGTGTTGAATGGAGTTTTGGAAACAAGAGTTTCCAGGGAAGGAGTATTTTTGGGGAGTGGTTTAATTCTGATAGAGACCGTATAACCTCCGAGTGGATTAGCTTTCAATCAATGCTACAAACTGGAAGATTATTTTCCCTACCTTCATCTTCATTCTCTAACTTTGTAGGAAATAGTTTGGTTTAAAAGTCAAGACACCTGAGTTTTAGTTTTTGTTTGTTTGTTTTTGTTTGTTTGTTTGTTTTCGAGACGGAGTCTTGCTCTGTCGCCAGACTGGAGTGCAGTGGCGCAATCTCAGCTCACTGTAACCTCCACCTCCCAGGTTTAAGCAGTTCTCCTGCCTCAGGCTCCCGAGTAGCTGGGACTACAGGTGTGCGCCATCACACCCAGCTAATCTTTGTATTTTCAGTAGATACAGGGTTTCACCATGTTAGCCAGGATGGTCTCTTGACCTCGTGATCTGCCCGCCTCGGCCTCCCAAAGTGCTGGGATTACAGGCATGAGCCAAGTGGCATCCAGCTGAGTTCTAGTTTTGATTCTTCGTGAACCTTCCCCTGATCTTGGGCAAGTTCTTTAACGTTTTAGGCCACAGTTTTTTTTATCTATTGAACTTGTATCTATTGAATCTGGTTACTACAGAGTTCCTCAGCCTCCGCACTATTGGCATTTTGGACCTGATAATCCTGTGTTGTGGGGGCTGTCTTGTGTGCGTTGTAGGATGTTTAGCAGCACCTCTGCCCTCTGCCCACTAGGTGCCAGTAGTTGCACCCCACCTCCACCCCCACTTTGTGATGACCAAAAACGTCTCCAGACATTGCCAGCCGTCCACTAATGGGTGGGGGCTGGGGAAGCAAAATCATTCCTATTGAGAACTGCTGAGTTATTAGATACACGTAGACCCTTTTAAATACAGCATTCTGGATTTTGTGGAAAGTCTGTGGTTTGGATCTCCGTCTTAAATCTCATACTTATCCTTGAAGCCTAATTGTTTGTTCAAACAAGAAATACGAGAACCCATGTATTTTACTTCCCAGACTAAAGGGTCAAATTTATATGGAGAGGAATTATGACTCAATGTAAGGAAGAACTCATGGTAAAATTATATCTTATTTGTTAATTTAGTTTTTCTCAGTAGTACATAAATCTCTGTATAGTGAATTCATAACCTAAACATGTAAAGTGATGCAAGATGTGTCCATGATGTTACGATATTTACAACTAGACAGATTTATAACTTGGCATAGTTATATCTATTTAGAATATTGGAACATATAAGAAACTTCAGATGTTTAGCTGTTATGATTTAATTTTGTTTCCAGCTGCTCTTATGCCTTATTTCCAAGATGTAGAAGAAATGGATTTAGAATCAGGAAACCAGGGTTTTCGGTCTAGCCATCCTTGGGGACATATGAATTCTTAAAACAGAAAAATTATATAGAACAGACAAGGTTTATTTTTTCTCTTTTCTTTTTTACCTCATGGAGCTGGTTAAGTGTGTTATATAATATGCATACATCTGTATTTTAGTTTAGTGCTCCCAGGCTTGAGAAATCGAGTGAAAATGTGTAATGTTGCAGGTAATACTTAAACATTGGCTAAACATTCTCAACCAGTATTATCGTGAACAAATTTATGAAGTATCCTTCTTAAAATTTCCTTTCTAAAAGTTAAATGTATGTTCATTGTGCATTTATATTTGTTAATTAAACTTGGGTTTATGGTGCAACTTGGGCTTATTTGTTAATAGTTACAGTTTAGCCTATTAGCTAACATAACTAAATACTTGGTAGTAAAATGAGAAAAATAATAAATGAATTTTCACATTTTTATTTCCTGCTGTAAATATCAAATTAACTGGTTTAGGCTGTACCTCTGATAGGTAACTGTGCAGTCTTGATGTACTATTTGAAGAAAATACTTTATTCATTGTCTCCCAGGGAAAGCATTGAGGTTTTTCTTTGTTTTGTTTTGTTTTTTGTTTGTTTTGAGACGGAGTCTCGCTCAGTCACCCAAGCTGGAGCTCAGTGGTGCGATCTCAGCTTACTGCAACCTCTGCCTCCTGGGTTCAAGCAATTCTCCTGTCTCAGCCTCCCAAGTAGCTGGGACTACAAGTGCTTACCACCACGCCCGACTGATGTTTTATATTTTTAGTAGAGACAGGGTTTCACCATGTTAGCCAGGATGGTCTCAATCTCCTGTCCTCGTGTTTCACCCACCTCAGCCTCCCGAAGTGCTGGGATTACAAGCATGAACCACCATGCCCAGCCTCATTGTTTTGTTTTTAATAAGAAGACTTAGGCAGCTTTGAGTTAAGGCATTTTCAAGTACCAAAAAGTGATTGTTAATCTGTCTCCTCATTGGGCCCTGAGCTAGAGGACGCGGGATGCATTTATTTATATGCACTTTTACAGGGAGGAGCCAGAGCAGAGTTAAACTGTTCTTGCTAATAAACAGTAGGAGTTTGACCACACTCTGGGGCAGGGAAGCCAGCAACCCAGTGCCTTGTGAGGGGGTGGAGGGAACCCTGCCATCCTCACCCTGGTGGGCCGTCCCGATGGTGCTTTGAAAAGCTGCAGTATCCAATAGTGATTGTGAAGTTGTGAGATACATGATTTAAGCACCCTAATGAAACCCTTCATAGTCTCTCTTGTCCACTAATCTTTTGTATGAGTAAAATGTTGGAAGGAACTCGAAGAGATGCTTACTCTGTTTTGTGTGCCAGGAAAAACAGTGTGAGCACCCAGGAGTGTGCAGCATCTGAATCTGGGGGCTGCTGGGCCAGATGTGCTACAGTGAGCCTTACTGTTTACTTGATACCTGAAACTCATGTGCACTTTGTGTGCTTTATTGTATCTATTATTTATAAGGACCATATGGAAACCATCTTTTTTTTTAAACAAAGAAAGATACAAACTAAATAACTCACTCAAAGTCACCTAGCTTAAAAGTGTCCTGTTATGCTTTATACCCACATAGCTCTTGTATGAGATTCCTTTTTTTTTTCTTTTTCTTTTTTTTTTTTTTTTTTTTTGAGACAGAGTCTTGCTCTGTCTCCCAGGCTGGAGTGCAGTGGCGCGATCTCGGCTCACTGCAAGCTCCGCCTTCCGGGTTCATACCATTCTCCTGCCTCAGCCTCCGGAGTGGCTGGGACTATAGGCGCCCGCCACCACACCCGGCTAATTTTTTGTATTTTTAGTAGAGATGGGGTTTCACCGTGTTACCCAGGATGGTCTCAATCTCCTGACCTCATGATCCACCCACTTCGGGCTCCCAAAGTGCTGGGATTACAGGCTTGAGCCATCACACCCAGCCAGATTCCTTGTTTTGAATTGCTAAATTTGTTTTTGTTTTTTGAAGCAGGATCTCACCCTGACACCCAGGCTAGTGTGCAGTGGCATGGTCTCATTTCACTGCAGCGTCCACTTGCTAGGCTCAGACGATCCTCCCACCTCATTCTCCCAAGTAGTTGGGACTACAGGCATGGGCCACCGTGCCTGGCTAATTTTTCTATTTTTAGTAGACACGGAGTTTCACCATGTTGCCCAGGCTGGTCTAGAACTCCTGGGCTCAAACGATCAGCCCACCTCAGCCTCCCAAAGTGCTGGTATTACAGGTGTAAGCCACCATGCCAGGCCAGAACTGCTAAATTTGAATTGCAATTTTATTATTTGCTAAGGCTGTTACTTGAGAATTGAAATATATTTTCTTTTATTCATTTAGAAGGCGATACAAATTGAAACTCCAGAGCTCTGAAAAAAGAAGGGTTTTCAATCTTTTAAACTGTGCAAGAAGTGAAACAAGTAATTACCATGTCTTTATATTAACTCCCGTCAGGAGCTTGTTCTCTCCACTTTTGCCAGTCAATTCCTGCCACACATTAACTTTTTCCTGGGAGCCTTCAACTACTTCTCCAGGTCCTCGCCAGATGTGAAAGTTATGGTGTCTGTGCTTATACAGTTTTTGATAGTTATTGCCACTTTAGCATTTTATTTCTTCCTTATGTTAGAGTGAGTTGTTTGATCTCTTTATTAAATTCTTCAAATAACTGTTTTATTGAGATAAGTCATATTCGATACAATTCATCCTTTTAAAGTATATAATTTAATTATTTATTATTTTTTTAAGAGACGGGTTCTTACTCTATTGCCAGACTGGAGTGCAGAGGCACAATCATGGCTCACTGCACCCTTGGTCTCCAGGGCTCAAGCAGTCTTTCTGCTTCAGCCTCTCGAATAGCTAAGACTGCAAGTATGCACCACCATGCCTGGCTAATTTTTAATTTTTTTGTAGACAGGTTTTCACTGTGTTGCCTAGGCTGGTCTTGAACTTCTGGCCTCAAGCAATTCTCCCACCTCGGTCTCCCAGAGCACTGGGATTGCAGATATGAGCCACTGCACCCAGCCTAAAGTATACAACTTAATAGTGCCTAGTGTTTTTGGATTTGTACAACCATCACCACAGTCAATTTTGAAACATTTTCATTACTCCAGAAAAGAAACCATATACCCATTAGCAATTCTCACTTTCCCCCATTCCCATGCTCCCCAGCTCTAGGCAACCAATAGTCTTTGTCTCCATGGATTTCCCAGTTCTGGACATTTCATATAGATGGAATCATACAATTTGTGTCTTTTTACTACTGACTTCTTTCACTGAGCATAATGTTTTCAAGATTTATCCCTGTTGTAGCATATGTCAGTGCTTCATTACTTTTTATTGCTGAATAATATTCCACTATATGGATATATCACATTTTGTGTATCCATTAATGGACATTTGGGTGGTTTCTACCTTTGGATGTGGCTGAATAATATTCCACTAAATGGATATACCACATTTTGTTTATCCATTGGTGGACATGCAGGTGGTTTCTACCTTGTGGATAATGCTATGGACATTTATATGCAAATTTTGGTGTGAACATGTATGTTCAGTTCTCTTGGGTGTATACTTAGGAATGGAATCTCTGGGTTGTATGTAACTAACTTTTTTTTTCTTTTTCTTTTTCTTTTTTTTTGAGATGGAGTTTTGCTCTTGTTGCCCAGGCTGGAGTACAATGGCGTGATCTTGGCTGACCGCAACCACCGCCTCCTGAGTTTAGGCAATTCTGCCTCAGCCTCCCAAGTAGCTGGGATCACAGGCATGTGCCACCAGGCCTGGCTAATTATTTTGTATTTTTAGTAGAAATGGGGTTTCTCCATGTTGGTCAGGCTGGTCTCAAACTCCCGACCTCAGGTGATCTACCTACCTTGGCCTCCCAAAGTGCTGGGATTACAGGCGTGAGCCACCGCGCCCAGCCATATGTAACTAACTTTTTAAAGAACTTCCATACTGTTTTCCAAAGCAGCTGCAGCATTTACACTCCTTCCAAAGGTGTATGAAGGCTCCAGTTTTTCCACTTCTTGCCAACACTTGTTATTTGTCTGCCTTTTGATTTCAGCTATCCTAGTGAGCATGTAGTGCTATCTCATCTATTTGCATTTCCCTAATGGCTTATAAATTTTAAATTGCTCTAGGTTAGAAATTGTCTTATCTTTATTTTCTAAAACATTCATAGTATTTTCCACATGTTAACTCATAATGTTTGAATTTATACCCTGTATTTAAAAATTGCAAGAAAAGGGAGGTAGGCCTTAAGATTTTTTTTTAAACTTCTGTTGAAAGTGTGTTTTGCCCATATTGTAGCATCATAGTTGCACGTTGTACTTTGTTTATTGATCCCTTATTGCCAAGCCCTATATAAGAAAGGACTTGATGAATGTTGATTAGACGAATGAATGGAGTCTTGTTCATATTCATCCTGGATTCTTGAGTTTGTCCCTGGGAACAGATGGGTGTTCTGGTTCTGATAATGCTAATAATCTCCTCAAAGATATAAACAGCATTAAAGACTTCACTTTAAACTGGTATTCCCAGAAAAAAAAAAAAAAAGACTTGCAAGCTTGAAAACTACTTCTGAAATATAGTTTGACTTGTCTGTCCATTGCATATTGTCAGAATTGTTATCATTTATATAGGCAGCCCTACATTGTTATCTGTCCCTTATCTGAGAAATTCTGTGAAACGTTAGCATGGTATATCAAGAGAGTTCATGGCAGCAGTTAGATAATCACCATTGTAAGGCACACTTAAAATACTTAAAAGTGATTTTTAAGGTTTTAAAGATGTTAAAACCTGTCATTCAAATTATAAAGGAACTGTATTCAATTTTAGCTTTACTGTAGATATTGGCTGATAAGCATAAAGTGTTTAATATTATCATTAGAACTTTATTTTGCCAACATTTAATCTTGTGAACAAAGCAGTTATTTCTTTGCAAATCATTTTGTAACAAAGAAGCCTTTCTATGGTTGTATTTATTACAAAAACATTTACCCCAGTTAAAATGGAACACAATAACATTGTTTTGGATAGTTGCTGAAATTTGCTAAAATACCAATTGCAGTGAGATAGTTTGGTGTCTTTTAGTTGTCCAAATACAGCTTTATAATTTTGTTGTTTGGGTACTTTGAGGCAAAAAGATCAGTTAATTTTGTGAATCTGTATGCCTTGGGTCCTTAGTAACTGGATGGCCTCTTACAAATCAAAAATATTACTCTATGCATTGTGTGGTGAGATAGCGGGATGGATGTCGTAATGATGAGATCCCAAACACCAGTGTGAAAGCTTTTCCGGAGAAGAGGTCAAAGAAAATGGTCTATTCCTTAAATGAATGCTTGTTACATTAATATGCCCTCCTGTCATTCAAATATTGTTCTCAGAGTGATCAAAAAGGTCATGACCTCTGGGTCTTTACTGCTAATGCTACTTCCTCATTTTTAGAAAAATTACTGTTAATAGAAATGATACACTCGCTTTTTTTAACATGATATTTCTGTATTTTAAAAAAGCGTAAGAAACCATTAACATTTATGATTCTCACTTGTCATTCTAATTTATATTTTTAAAGATTTACATTATTTTGAATAAGTTCTAATCCTATGAAATGATGCAGATGTCACCACCTTAAATTCAATTCTGATCTTATACATAATTCTAAATATATTACTTTGAGTAATACATGTTTACTTAGATTTACTATATTAAGTATAGGTTCTATGAAGTCATAAGTGTATACCTATATGGTTTCTTGCTATTCTTGATTTACATAATAATGAAGGTCAAAGTGCCCTTCTGCTCCTTCTTGTTCTGGGCTCTCGTGATCTTCACTTTCATCATCATCGTCTTGAAATCTCCTGAAAACTTGTGTCTTTAGTTGTATTGTTTGACCATTAGTGCTTCTTTGTTCACCATAATAAATAGTGTGTATATGAGGGAAGCAGAAGAAGATGTATGAGCTTATTGGTTCCTTTAGTTTATTTTGGTCCGCACGAATGTATGTTAAATGGTGGTGATGCAATGGGTCAATAGAAGGACACATCACTGTAAGATTCATCTCTGAAAGAAATAAATTAAAAATTAATCTTGCTTTATAAGGTATAATCCACAGTTATGACCATAATTCTGTGTTAGATTTTATGTTGTATGGGATATAATTAATTAAAATACTTATAAATTGAATTAGATTTCTTTTTTACATTAATCAAATAATAAAATGAAGAAAATTAAATTATAAATGAGTTTTGTATTACCAAAATATATATGGCTTCATTGGCTTTTCTGATTAATAAAGTCCTAGTAGAACAATCTCAAAAAAAATTATCTACAATCCCACTACTTAGGATACTCATTTTTCTTCATATACTCTATTATTTATCTCTCTCTATATTTTATGTATACACACACACACACACATATATATATATATATATATATTTTTTTTTTTTTTTGACACAGATTTGCTCTGTTATCCAGGTCAGAAAGCAGTTGCATGATCTCAGCTCATAGCAACTTCCGGGTTCAAGCAACTCTCATGCCTTGGCCTCCCAAGTAGCTGGGAGTACAGGCGCACGTCACCATGCCTGGCTAATTTTTTTGTTTTTAGTAGAGATGGGACTTCACGATATTGACCAGGCTCGCCTCGAACTCCTGGCCTCAAGTGATTCACCCCACCCGCCTCAGCCTCCCAAAGTGCTCTGATTTCAGGCATGAGCCACTGTGCCCAGCCTATTTCTCAATATTTAAGGCAATACAATTTAATAGAAAGGACTATAAACTGAATAGCACACATTTCTCTGGGGCAAATTTCTGCCATTCCCTCAAGCAACTTCAAAACAACCATTTTCCACAATGTCTAAAGCATAGCTTACTAAATATTTTTTTCCTTAAAAGATGAGAATTCCATTCTTTCTCTCTTTAAAACACAATAAAAGTCTACATACTTTCTATTTCATTATTTTGTAGGTATAGGTGTTCCAAATTTCTTGGAATATAGAATGCTTGCTTCAATTTGTTGTGTCCAACACTGAGTTCTACAAGGTTGGGAAGATTAAAAATATTAAATGGGATGTCTTGTAGTTTGTTGTGTGACAGTCTTAAAGCATGAAGTTTTGGAAGTTTGTCGAAGTATTTTTCGGGTATAGAAGAAATGGAATTATTTTCTAAAGACAGATACATAAGTGAAGAAGGCAAACCAGGAGGCATTGATTCTAATCTGTTATTGCAGAGGTTGAGCTGCATTAGTTTTTCCATTTTGGCAAAGATTTTCTCTTTTAGCAGAGAATCATGAAGATGATTATAACAGAGATCAAGCATGGTCAAGTTTACTAGCCCATCCATGGCATTTGTCTGCAGTTTGGAGATTTCATTGTAACCAAGAAGGAGTCTTTCCAGAGATTTAGGAAGAGGAAATGGAAATTCTTCTAAATTGTTATGCTCTAGATGAAGTTGTAGTAGATTTGGAAGCTTAGCAAACACACCATAATCAATCTTTTGAGATTTAATTTTGTTGTAGCTGAGGTTAATTTCTTTAAGATGAGTTGCATTGATGAATGAATTTGCAGTCACGGCCTCAATTTCATTGAACTGAAGGTAGAGTTGCTGAATGTGCATCGGAATATTTGGGATAGCCTTGAGTTTGCGATTATCACAGTACATTGATGATGGAAAGTTAGTTGGACAGAAGCATTCACTGACACAGCCTAAAGTATACTGAGAAAAGGAACTCCGTAGTCTACATTTTGACGAAATGGGAATCCTGTTTGATAATCATCATCTGGCTCTTGGTCATAGTCTTCATCCCACTGATAAGTTTCGTATTGGCAATGTACTTTGACTCCAAGAAAGAAGAAAATAGCAAATATTGGACTTAAAAAACCCATCTTCTTCTTCTTCTTCTTTTTTTTTCTATTGCAAGGAGAAAAGGAAACATTGTGGAGAAAGTGAGTAAACTCAATACGCTTTGTATAAATTGACAGTTATGTGAAATGTATTATACCTATGTCTGTATATAAAAGAATATCCAGAAAGAATGGGCAGTGCTCAAACCAAAATTTTTTTCTTTCTTTTTTTGTGACAGTGTCTCCTCTGTCGCTCAGGCTGGGGTACAGTGGCACGATCTCAGCTCACTGCAACTTCTGCCTCCCAGGTTCAAGCGATTCTCATGCCTCAGCCTCCCGAGTAGCTGGGACTACAGGTGCGCGCTACCATGCCCCGCTTATTTTTGTATTTTTTAGTAGAGACAAGGTTTCGTTATGTTGCCCAGGCTGGTCTCAAACTCCTGACGTCAAGGGATACTCCAGCCTCAGCCTCCCAAAGTGCTGGGATTACAGGTGTGAGTCACCACACCCGGCCTCAAACCAAAATTAATGTTTAAGTACCAATGAGGTGAGATTTTTTTTCTTTTTTTTCTTTTTCTTTTTTTTTTTTTTTTTGGAGGTGAAGTCTTGCCTCGTCACCCAGGTTGGAGTGCAGTGGCGCAGTCTTGGCTCACTTCAACCTCTGCCTCCCCGGTTCAAGTGATTCTCCTGCCTCAGCCTCCCGAGTAGCTGGAACTACAGGCACGTGCCACTACACTCAGCTAATTTTTGTGTTGTTAGTAGAGACGGGGTTTCTCCATCTTGACCAGGCTGGTCTCTAACTTCTGACCTCAGGTGATCCCAGCACTTTGACCTCTCAAAGTGCTGGGATTATAGGCGTGAGCCACCACGCCTGGCCGAGATTTTTTTTTTTTTTTTTTAAATCACATATTACACTGAACTAGAGTCAAAAGTCTGGTATACTAGACTTTCTACCAAGTAACCATCTTTTAAGAGTCCCAGTTTACCTTGCTTACTAGAGTATAGATCTATGATGATAGCATGACATCATTCAACTACAGTCTGATCCCTCCACTATAAATGCTGGGTGTTCTTTGGAATTACCTGATCCTTTAATGATGGCCACTGCCTGGGGGAGGAGAGACCTTTATTTTAGTTAGAGAGCTTTTGCCTGGGAGATTCTACAACTTCTATTTGTTTTCTGCCCTTCAGAAGAACATGAAATGCTCCCTTTTATGTGATAATTTCAGATATTTAGAAATAGTATTCATGTTTCCTTTTAATATTTTCTGTCCAAAACTAATTGCACCATCAAATTTTCCTCATGAAACAGTTTCCAGAATCCAATTATTTAGTCTCTGACTCTGCTTGAATAACTACTTTAAATCCTAAAGACGTACAATGTTTACGTTCTACAAAATTCAAGTGTCTTTACATTTTTCTTCCTAGCTTCCTTTTTTCCATTAATATATTTAAGTTAAGTTTTAGATATACAAATATTATTAAAAACACACTGTCCCTGTCTCCCGGGAGTTTAAAGTCTGGTGGAGGATTAGATACATATGCAGCAGAATGCAGGAGGAGGATATTGTGTGGAGCAGGATTGCAAGGGGGCACACTTCGCAATGAACACTTGGTGCTGAAACTTGAAGTTCTAGGGAAGGGTCAATTGTGTCCCAGATGAGAAGCCTGAAACCTACATTTCATTTCTGTCACTTAACATATCTGCCTCTTGCCTCATCAATAAAAGAATTGCAATTATAGCTGAATTATACCTTGGCTGCTTATCTGCTTATCTTGTATGTTGCCTTGTGTCTTTTTTTTTTTTTTTTTCTTGAGATGGAGTCTTGCTCTGTTGCCCAGGCTGGAGTGCAGTGGTGTGATCTTGGCTCACTGCAGCCACCACCTCCTGGGTTTAAGCAATTCTCCTGCCTCAGCCTCCCCAGTAGCTGGGATTACAAGCACGCTCCACCACACCTGGCTAATTTTTGTATTTTTAGTAGGGACGGACGGGGTTTCACCATGTTGACCAGGCTGGTCTCGAACTCCTGACCTCATGATCCACCCACCTTGGCCTCCCAAAGTGCTGAGCCACTGCACCCAGCCTCCTTGTGTCATATCTTGCCTGCTTATCCCACCTGGTGGTTGTTAGCATTGTATGAGCTATGCATGTACGAGTACTTTGCATGTTGAAAACTGCTGTCTAGATGAAATGAATGTATTGTTTAGGAAAAACGTTTAAAAAAATCCTACCTCTTTTATTCTGAGACCTTTCTACTTTTCCTATCCAGGATTTCATGAGAGAATGAGTTTCCTAAAAAATTGTTGCATATAATGAAATGACTTATCTCCTATTCATCTAGAATGGTTCTGTTTTTCATCATTGGTATAATTGAGAGAATAATTACTTAAGTTATTTTCTTTGACAGAACCTCATTTGAGAAAGGTTAAGAAACATCTCAGTTTCTTGTTCTTTTCTTGTCAGAAATTATAAATGTATAAATGTAACTATTATGTGTATTTGGGATTTGAAGTAGTTATTCAGGTGAAGTCAGAGACCCTTGAGCTCTTTTCCTGCAGTGATACTTTCCTTCATTCTTCCTCACCATTTGCTCCCATGCGCCCGCATCCTGGGTTTTGCCATTGCTCTTACTGGAACCCTTCATACTCTCCATTTTGAGTATTCCACACTCAGACCACTATCTCTATGTAGTAACTCCAGCTGCAATAATTCTTCAATTTCAGTGGAACCTCAGCTATTGATTCTACTCTTTTTCACTGTCCCTCATCCATCCTTGCCAACATTGTCAGTTCCTTCTTACCAACTTAGACCCCATAGTTCATCACTATCGTTGCTCTTTTGCACATGCCCTAAACTTTCTGGCTCCTTCAATCTGCCAGACTCCAACTCTGGTTACTCCAATTCTCCACCTACTCACAGCCTGACTGTCACAGCTGATTGTAACTAAAGAAAAGCAGGAGCATGGTGACTGGTCTCACTCTCAATTCAAGACCACTAACCTCAAGTGCTGTCCTGCTGCATTTCCTTAGACCATCCTCTTTCCCTCTCTTCTATGCTACTGTTTTGTAACTTTCCTCTCTCAAGTCTCTAATAACTCATTCCCCATTATTATTTTTGGGTGATGACCTTGCTTCTTTTTTTTAAGTCAAGAAAATAGGATCGAGATATCATTTATTTCTATTTTCTTATATTTATCCCTACCAAAAGAAAATGCCAAAATAGCAATGGTTTTTTTTTTTTTTTTTAACAGTATATGCTTTTGAAAACTCATGACGTTTCTTTGTGCAACTCTATTACATCCATTTTTCTTTCTTTTCTGTGAGATTTGTGGAAGATGTGGCATTTGACCTAGACTTTGAAGGAATGTTGAGGTTCTCATAGAGGGAGGTGAGGAAGAAGATCTCTGGATAGAAGAGATGAGCAAAAACATAGAAGCAACAGATGGTGATGTGTTTGGGGTATGTGGTTGGTTAACTCTTGAAGGAGCAAAATAAGACTATTAAATCCAGATCTGAAGGGATTAGCCTAACTTTTTTTTCTGAGACAGAGTCTCGCTCTGTCACCCAGGCTGGAGCACAGTGGTGCACTCTTGGCTCACCCTCCGTCTCCTGGGCCTGAGTGACTCTCTTGCTTCAGCCTCCAAGTAGCTGGGATTACAGATGCGTGCCACCACATCTGGCTATTTTTTTTTGTTTTTTGTAGAGATACGGTTTTGCCATGTTGCTCAGGCTGGTCATGAACTTCTGGGCTCAACCAGTCTGCTGCCCGCTCAGCCTTTACTTGAACATTTTGCCTAATCAAAAGTTTAATGTAACTTTTTTACCAAAGTGCTGGGATTACAGGCATGAGCCACCACACTTGGCCTTGGAGGGCCTAAATTCTGACCTAAGGAATTTGTGCTCTGGGAATGAATGCTTAATTTAATGAATTAACATATTTAGGCTGTGATTTCACACTACAGTCAGTGTTCACGAGTGAAAAAGTAGAGAATCTTGGAAGGAGGTGGAATTAAGGAGTTACGGTCTTATACCAAAGGGCAGTGTTGAGAGTAGCTCTCCTTGCTGGGCTGGAAGTTCCCAGTGGGTCTGCTTGGAAATGCTTATTCACCTACTGTACTCTACTACTTTACCATATGTGAACATGCTTAGTGAAGCACTTTACAAATATTAGCAGTTAGTTTGATTGGGTTATATCAGTTTATAGTTATCTTGTATTATTTCTAGTGGTGAGGCACTATGCTAAGTTGGTGGAGAATACAGAAATGAAGAAGACATGAAACCATAGTCCCTTCTGTAAAGAGCAAACAACTTAGTGGAAGAGAGAGATACAACAAAGTGAACCCTAATCTGAGGCAGAGGGTAATATTGTTTGTAGCAGAGATAGGCAATGCTGTGGGGCCAGCGGCTTACCTCAGCTACAGAGGGACAGGAAAGTCTTTTGTAGATATCATTTGACCAAGACTTTGGGAGATTAATAGGAATGGATATAGAATATTCGATACATTTTATACTCATTGATGGTATTTTACATATAATTTTATAATATTTTCTTGTGCTCATTATAGTACAACATATTAACTCTTTATTTTTGGAGACAAAACCTCGCTCTGTCACCCAGGCTGGGGCGCGATGGCGTGATCTCCACTTACTGCAACCTCCGCCTCCCAGCCTTAAGTGATTCTTGTGCCTCAGCCTCCTGAGTAGCTGGGATTACAGGCGTGCATCACCACGATTGGCTACACTTTTTTGTATTTTTAGTTAAGACGGGATTTTGCCATGTTGGCCAGCCTGGTCTCGAACTCCTGACCTCAGGTGGTCCGCCTACCTCTGCCTCCCAAAGTGCTGAGATTATAGGTGTGAGCCACTGCACCTGGCTGAAAACTCAGCTTGATTTTTATCCTTTTGTTGAGAACATTAGCTCATCATCAGTTAGCAACCTTACATTTGAGAATTAGAGTCTGTTGTTCAACAACTATGAAAAATTTTGGGGAAAAAAGAAGAAGGCCTCGAATCAAGACATCATGATTGGGGCGTCTTTGAAAATAAAGAGATTCTTAATGTTGTCTGCTTTTGGTCTTTGTGAGCACCGAAGAAGAAAGTCTTTCCTTGAGGAACAATTTGTCTTCTAAACCTGAACTTATCTTAAACATCCTTGTCCTCCTCCCTCCACGTTTCTAACCATGTAGTACAATCTTGTCCCACTCCCTTTGATTAAGTGCAGTTTTCTGGTCTGAAATCCATCCTGTTTTCATCTATATGCTCATTATTTTCTATGCCTCTTACTCTTTCCCCATGATGGTTTCCCATGTTACAACAATCGCTTATTTTATCCAAATTTTTCATTCCCCAACTAATCTCTTCTCAGTCATTTGCTAAACATATTTTTGTTACTTCTGCTTTTCACATTCTACGATCTATGCCTTGTTCTCTATAGGATAACTCACAGCAGTATTGTATACTTCATTGTCGATCATCTCATTTCCTGATATCTTTTAACAGAATCTAGTACAATGCAGTGTTATAAGTGCTCAAAGATTTGTTGGATGAATGATTGGTTAATAAGCTATAGGTTAAGTCTTGCAAATGCTTCCCTCCACTAATGTTGGTTATTCCTAGGCATTTATTTCACCATGGTAATTTCTTCAAACGAACATATTCATGAGAGCTTGACCATTCCTTTTTCTATTGAATATTTCTTCATCACAATATACTGTATTCCTCACTTTCCTAGTACATTGTGTAGTAGGAAAATAACAAATGTGAAAAAGAATGGAACAAAGTAAAATATATATATTACCAGTTTTCAATGTGAATTTTTCATATTATAGCAATAAAAGCATCTATGTCATAATGTTTCTCTTACTTGGAGAAAAGCACTTATGTGTTCATCAAGAAAAGTTTTAATTGAAATTACTGGTGAGGTATAATTTACTTGTTCAGGAAAACTTTAAAGTAAAAGCCTCATAACATTTTATTATGTTAAAGACATAATTGTTTTTATTTGTATGCCATCGAAATTAGCATATAAGAAGGCAAATATTATTATATAATTTAGATTTTTCCAAAAAAGTTCTAAATTTTAATTTTGTAAAATTCTTTTGCTATTCAAAGTACAATTACCTCAGTTATTTTTAGCCATAATACATTTAAATCTTAATTAACTAAAACCCAAAGTAACTAGATCCTTCGGTAAACTAGACAGAGGATCTGTATCTTCCCTTTGAGAAAGAAGTAAATGAAAAGACAAACATTCTATATCAGGGATTTAGTCCGTAGAGAAATTTGGAGGAAATCTTGAGTGAAATTTGTACAAATGCCCATCAACCCCCCAACCGGAATCACTAGCATTGCTCAGCTGTATGCCTCAAAGGCATTAACTGGTTCTTTGTTACTTATAATTCACAGAGAAAAAGAGACCTAAGGAAGAGGAAGAGATTGATTCCTTTAACATGAGAATCTTTCCTTTCATTCAAAGTAAAAAAAAATCTAAACAAAGATTTTTTTGTTGGGTAAATCTTAAATGAGAAAGTTAAACTCATTATACTACTTTACTTGAACATTTAGCCTAATCAAAAGCTTAATGTAACTTTTTTACCAAATTTTGCTTCCAAAAATTGTGCTTTTATAATAGATGCAGTCTATTTTAATATTAAGCAAATCCAATATACTTTTTAAATTTTAACAGTAGGAATACATTCTTAAAAAATTGAAAATTATTTTATTATCATACCTGTTCAATTTGCTTTAGTTTTCAGGGGTTGATGAATTTGTAAATCCTTTAAATGAATCAGAAATTCCTAAATTCTTTAACTGAGTCTCTTAAAAATCCACAGTAACTCTGTGTCCAGACAGGGCTGTCTCTTGAATTACTGTAGCAATTTAAGCAAATACAATCTTCTTGGAAAACACTTGGGTTGAATTAAAATTATGTATTTCTTTTCATGACATGAAACTTTGTGGACTGAAATTAAGATGCTTGTGTTCTTGGTCAGATTTATGTGGCTTACTTCTTTCTTTTCCCCTTAATTTTGGTTTGAGGTGTGGCAAGAATTTCCTCTAATGTGAAAGGCAAACAAAACTAAATGAAACAGCATGTACTGATTACTGTTTTTATTTTCATTTTCATGCCAAAGAATTCTTCAAATTAAGGCCCACTGTGACAGGGAACTCCAGTGTCTCAGCAACTTAAGGTGGAACTCAAAATTTCTTTTTTTATTTTTTGAGATGGAGTCTCGCTTTGCCACCCAGGCCAGAGTACAGTGGTGCAACCTTGGCTCACCGCAACCTCCACCTCCTGGGTTCAAGCGATTCTCCTGCCTCAGCCTCCCGAGTAGCTGGGATTACAGGCATGACCCACCACGCCTGGCTAATTTTTTGTATTTTAGTATGGGTTTTCACCATGTTGACCAGGCTGGTCTTGAACTCCTGACCTCAGGTGATCCTCCCGCCTCCGCCTTGCAAAGTGCTGGGATTACAGGTGTGAGCCACCACGCCTGTCCTGGAACTCAAAATTTCTTGAGTTGCTTGGTTGTTCAACACCTAGGTTCACATCAGTACTTTGTTAAAACAAGGAATCAGGATTAGAAACATATAACATTTTGCATTCGGTTTATTTTTAAAAGGCACTGGATTGTTGTTGCTTACACAGATTAAGTATATGACTTTTCTATACAAAGGCTTATATCCTCATTTCTATCAGCTATCTCATTTCTCCTCTTGTTTGCAGATGTACCCACTAGAATGCCTTCTACTATCCTTTGAGATAAAATTAGTCAGTTGGTTGCACTCCAAAGGTTTATTTCCAATATGCCTGTTTTTAGTATTGCACAAAATAATTTTGTAGTATTGAATAAAATGGAATGAAAAGCTTATGTTGCTCAATAGCTATTGCCTTTATTTTGTAGATTTGGAAAGTTTCTTCATTTCATAGAGCTGTCTCTCCTGAATAGTAAGAGTTAACTGTTTTTAATGTTTAATTTTTACACTGTTTTCGTATTCTAAACAGAGAGTTGACTTGTGTCTTTTGGCAGTGGACTCAGAGTTCATTTTGGGGGGAATTCTTAAGCTTTTACAAACTAATAAGATAAAGTGAATCCTGGAGTTCATTTTGTTTCCTCAAAAAAGTGTTTTCCATTAGCTTTTTACAAAGAACTCACAAGATTTATTTTGTTAAACTTTGCATTTAAGAAAAGTATACAGTGTTTCAAGTGATGCTTTGGCAGTTGTAAAAATCTAGTCTATTATTGGAGACATTGGTATGAAAAACGTGGCAGACCGCATTTGAGCCAAGATTCCATCTCGTTACTGATCTTTTCCATATGTTTTCTGTTAGTGTCTTTGTTCTGAAAACTCAGGCTTTCACTAAGGAAGAGAGAACAAATCTGTGTACTTTTTTCAGAAATGGTTTTATGTGCCTTCACGGTCCTTTTGGAAGATTAACTTAAAATCAACAGCCTAATGTTTATATAACTTCTCATTAACTCTGTGATTTGGATTTACAATATTGATTGTTATTCATGTTTTTAACAAATGTGAGAAAAAAATATCAGTAGGTAATTAGAGCACACAGAATACAAAATGTCTAGAAAATGTAAACTGATTGGCAATGTCTATCTAGGAGGTTTAAGGTGGCAAGGGGTGGGAATGCAGGGAGGTGGTGGTTACAGTCAGGCCTTAAAGGAAAAAATAGGCGATATGAGTTTGTAATAGTTCACTGTTTTAGTTAAGCGGTTATAATTGTAGCAGTTGGGGAGAAAACGAGTTGAATAGTTGAAAAGTGTAAATTATATGCTATGATTATACTTTGATGGAAATAGATTCAGTATCTCAAAGCTGAGTGACATAGGACTGGCTAGGAAAGGACCTCCTGAGACCTGCTTAATTAACATAATAAGCATTACAATTTTCTGTGCATTTGTTCCACTTTATTGGGCACCTACTTTGTGCATATTTTAGGCGCTTGGGACTCAGCAGTGAAAGACTCTGTTGTTATAAAGAAGGAAAACAGAAAATAAATGTAAATCATCATAAAATGCAGAATATAAACAAGGTAGAGTGCGATGGAAGAGAATAATGCAAGGTAAAGGGATAAAAATGAGGCATTGGGGTACGGGTCAACAGTTCAGGCATTGCTGTATGTGGGGACTGGAATGGAACAATTAAGTTATGGTATGGCAGATGGTGAGAGCCGAGTGTCTCACTGTTGGAGTGGGAGTTACAAATAAATAAGCGAGGTGAGGTGGTGACAGTGATCCATGTGGTAATAGATTAGAGTTGAAGACATCAGTATGAACTCATATTTAGCTTAATGCAACTGGTTAAAAGGGAAATGTAGTTATGTTATGTATACATAATACACACATAGACCTCCTTGCTCTGTTGGCTGAGAGAGCCTACAAGCAGGAGCATTTTAAGCAGCAGCAAACACAGTCAAAGCCCAGTTCTTGGTTTCTAACATCATGTTTCAGTAAAAGGAACCAGGGCTGCTCCTTGGAGAAATGGCTGATTCCAGGAGGACTGGAGCAAGGAAAGTAGGAGATGGGCCTGGAGCATTGCACAGTACCAGAAAAAGGACACTCAGCAAAGAAAGAAATCTGGGGAGTGTCTGTTCTACTCAGTTTTGCTGTGAACCTAAAACTGCTCTAAAAAATAACATCTGTTAATCTTTGTTGTTGTTGTTGAGACACAGTCTCGCTTTGTCGCCCAGGCTGGAGTGCAGTGGCACCGTCTTGGCTCACTGCAGCCTCCACCTCCTGGGTTCAAGCGATTCTCCTGCCTCAGCCTCCCGAGTAACTGGGATTACAGGCATGTGCCACCATGTCCGGCTAATTTTGTATTTTCAGTAGAATCGGGGTTTTTCCATCTTGGTCAGGCAGATCTCGAACTCCCTACCTCAGGCAGTCTGCCCACTTCAGCCTCCCAAAGTGCTGGGATTGCAGGCATGAGCCACCATGCCCTGCCTATTAATATTTTCAAAAGGGTAGGCAGACACTATTTTAGGTAGTTTAGATATTTAGAACTGAATATGGTGACAGGGGAAGCCAAGTTGGTATCAGAGTGGTGACAGGCCAGCTTGGCTGATGCCTAGTGATCTAGGAGGAGGGAGTCGGTGGTATTTTCACAGGTAGCCAGTGTCAGGGTCAAGGCAGACATATGCCTGGAAGTAACCACCTCTCAGCATTCTAAATGGAATCAAGTTTGTAAGGCAGATAATGAGACACTTAGCTAATGAACTCCTTCTATCAGAAAGGCCACTTGGGGAGCCATATAGAAACAATCCAAACATTAATTGCAGTCAGTCTCTTGGTCTGTCTGCTCCCAGGGAGCCCTGAATTCATGGCGCATACTCACAAGCTTTCTTGGCCGTCTTCATTCACATTTTCTGTAAATGGTGCCCCCATCCCAACCCTGACCACTCTCTTGTGTAAGCCAGAAGTTTGGGAGTCCTTTAAATTAGTGCCTTCTCAAGTGTGGTAGGAGGTCCATCAGCATCAGAATTACCAGAGCTGCTTATTAAAAATTCAGGTTCCAGCATCTTTATATACTCTAGATCTACAAAATCAGAACCTCTGAGCATGGGCTCAGGAACTTCCATTTTAAACAAGTGTCCCAGGTCCCACCAAACCTTGAGAACCACTGATGTAAATACTTCTCCCTGACTTTCAAATTGAATCTGTTGGTGAATCTTTTGTGTTCTACACCCAAATATCTTTTTGGTCTGTCTTTGTCTCATACCATGACTGCCATCATCTCAAACCCGGATGCTCTGGGTAGGGTCTTGACTATGTTCACACATATCCTTCTCCAAGCAGTTTTCTTGCTGTCTGCATAAAAATCAGACTGCACACTGTCTCTACTTAAACTTCCTTGTTTCTACTTGTTACTTGTTTCTACTTGTTACTTTCAGTGATGCTTTATTTTAAAAAAGTAAATTCCAAACACTGATCTTCAAGATTGGGGATGATCTGACCTTGGCCTACCACTTGCCCATTCTTGGAATGTTCAGTTTGCTCTACTGCTGGTTTCTGCGCTGTACCCACACTGGCTTCTTTTTGAGACTCACATTGCCATGTTTCTGTCTCACTATGACCTTTGAAGGAGCGTCTCTGTCTGTTGAGGATGCTAGGCCTCTGTACCTCTCATTCTCGTTGTTAGCTAACTCTTATCTTTAAGACATCAGCTTATCCCAGCTGCAATTAATTATGAATGTAATTATTTGTCTGCTTTCTCCTTTCTGACAAGATTCTTTTATGAGCTGCCATGTCCTCAGACTGTCTGTCAATAGTGGTTGCTCAATAAATATTGTTTGAATGAATGAATGAATGCACAGTACCTTCCAATGCGTATCTTCTTCTCCATTTTCTGAATATGTTTTTAATTTCCTGCCTGTTGGAGGAAAGATGCCTCCAGACAATGGCCTCTATCAATTCAGGGGAATAATCTTACTGTCACCTCCCAGACCTTACCTGGTGAACTCATCAGCAGGCCTCATAGGCCCTGTATGTGGAACCAACTTTTATTAACATAAAAGCATGAATACAGAAACACTGAAAACAGAAGACAATCAGTGAATACTTGGCTAAAGTCTACACAACACAACGAAGGGAAAGAACAAATGACTGTTATGCTTAACTCAGCATCTGAATCACCTGAATATAATCTTGTCATTTTCAGGCCAAGTGAGGTGGCTCACGCCTGTAATCCCAGCACCTTGGGAGGCTGAGGAGGGCAGATTACCTGAGGTCAGGAGTTCCAGACTAGTCTGGACAACATGGTGAAACCTTGTCTGTACTAAAAATACAAAAATTAGCCGGGCATGGTGGTAGGCGCCTGTAATCCCAGTTACTCGGGAGGTTGAGGCAGGGGAATTCCTTGAACCCAGGAGACGGAGGTTGCAGTGAGCCAAGATCGCACCATTGCACTCCAGCCTGGGTGACAAGAACGAAACTCCATCTCAGAATCATCATCATCATCTTGTCCTTTTCTTGTGAATTTCTTCCAGAGATATTTTGTACATATAGAAGCAAATGCGTATATTTAAAATCATTATTTATCAAGAAGCATTCTTGCATGAAATTTGAGATGTTTCTACTCTTTTCCTAATGTAAACATTGGTGCAGCTAATATACTTTTATAAGGGACTGCACATGTGTCTGAGGGGTCAATCTTCAGGCACAGATGTGATTATTCTCCTCAGAGGCCCTTCCAAGTGGCACTCCCAGCTGTTAAATCCTCTGCATACCATTTATCAGGTTTTAATCTTTCAGTGATCCGGTGGGTTAAAATGGTATCTCATAGTTGAGTTCTTATTTCTCTTACTGTGGATCTGGTTGAATATCTCATATATTTTACAGCCCTGTATGCTGCTTTTTCTGGAACTGCTTGTATCTTTTACTTTTGTTTCTACTGTATTGTAGGTCTTTCGCTTAATGACTTTTAGGAGTTCTTTATGCATAAGGGAAACTATGTGCTATGACTTATAACTATTATTTTCCAGTTTGTAATTTGCTTTTGATGGTTTTGCCATGAAGACTTTTTGTTACATCACTGGGTTTATCCATCTCTTCCCCTCCCTTTTTTTTTTTTTTTTTAAAGATGAAGTTGTTCAAGTGATTCTCCTGCCTCAGTCGCCCAAGTAACTGGGATTACAGGCACCCACAACTATGCCTGGCTAATTTTTGTATTTTAGTAGAGACAGGGTTTCGTCATGTTGGCCAGGCTGGTCTTGAACTCCTGACCTCAGGTGATCTGCCCACTTCGGCCTCCCAAAGTGCTGGGATTACAGGCATGAGCCACCGCACCTGGCCATCTCTTCTTAACAGCCTCCTGGCTTTTGTGTTATAGTTACTTCTGCATTCGCAGAAAAATTCTTCCTTGATTTCCACTGTTCATTTTAGGACCATTATGGTTTATTTTGTTGTTGTTGTTTTGTTTTGTTTTTATTTATTTTTTGTTGAGATGGAGTCTCACTCTGTCACCAGGCTGAAGTGCAGTGGCGCAATCTCGGCTCACTGCAACCTCCGGCTCCTGGGTTCAAGCAATTCTCCTGCCTCAGCCTCCCAAGTAGCTGGGACTACAGGTGCACACCAGCACTCCCAGCTAATTTTTGTATTTTTAATAGAGACAGGGTTTCACCATGTTGGCCAGGATGGTCTCGATCTCTTGACCTCATGATCCGCCCGCTTCAGCCTCCCAAAGTGCTGAGATTACAGGTGTGAGCCACTGCACCTGGCCAGTTTCTTTATTTTCAAATTTTTTTAAAAAAATTTGCATTTGAAAATCTGGTATGTTTAGTGTTTACAGTACTTGTTAAGTATGAAATGTGATCCCACTGAATATTTTGCTGGCATTAATTGAATAGTCCACCTTTCCCCTATCAAATTTGAAATGCCACTGTTTCCATACACTAGATTTCTTTAACTATTGAAGGCATATCTCGACATTATATTATTTCCCGTTGACATGCTTGTCGATTGATGCATTGTTGGCATTTGATGTGGATAAGGGTACGTTTGTTTAGATCTCATTAATACTTAATACTTGGTATTCTCTAAACTTTTTCCAATTTGGTAAGTATTCAATGGCAATACATTGTGATTTTAACTTCCATTGGCCTGCCTACTGAAGAGATTGAACATCTTTTCAAATGTTTTTCAGACATTTGGATTTTCTCTTCTGATGTGTGCCTGTTGATGTTTTTTACTCATTTTTCTTTTCTTTTTTTTTTTCTGATGCAGAGTCTTGCTCTGTCACCCAGGCTAGGGTGCAGTGGCACGATATTGGCTCACTGCAGCCTCTGCCTCCCAGGTTCAAGCAATTCTTCTGTCTCAGCCTCGCGAGTACTTGGGATTACATGTGCCCACCGCCACGCCCAGCTAATTTTTGTATATTTAGTAGAGATAGGGTTTCACCATGTTGGCCAGGCTGGTCTTAAAACTCCTGACGTCGTGATCTGCACACCTCAGCCTCCCAAAGTGCTGGTATTAAGGCCATTACCCACTGCGCCCGGCCTTTACTCATTTTTCTGTTATGTAATTTTTTAAAATTGATTTTTACAGATTCATTATATCGCATAGATACTAACCTCTTGCTGGTTATACCTATGACTTTGTGTTACAGGTTTTCAGTTGATTCTCTTGAATTTTTTGGGCACATGTGGATCATATGAAAATGGTAATTTTGGCCGGGCTCAGTGGCCCACGCCTGTAATCCCAGCACCTTGGGAAGCTGAGGCAGGTGGATCACCTGAGGTCGGGAGTTCGAGACCAGCCTGGCCAACATGGCAAAACCTGGTCTCTACTAAAAAGATAAAAATTAGCTGGGCGTGGTGATGGGCGCCTGTAATCCCAGCCATTCGGGAGGCTGAGGCAGGAGAATCGCTTGAACCTGGGAGGCAGAGGTTGCAGTGAAACTCCATCTCAAAAAAAAAAAAAGAAAAAAGAATACGGTAATTTGACCTTCTCTTTAATTGCTTTTGAGAGACTAGCTCTTTGTTTGAAAGACGTTTTGTAAATCTTTAGTATCTAGACAGCTGGACTATTTATTGTTTGGTCTTTCAGTTAGCTCCTATAAACCACATGAGATGAAAGTACATTTCAAATCAATAAGCCACGTGACAACAAAACTAGCAGATATCGTAGAATCCTCGCCAAATAAGGAGAGTTAGGTGTAAAAGCCAGCACACAACCAATCACAGGCTGCAGAAAAAGCAAGAGAGCACTCATAGGCACGGGAGCAGCCAGTGCTCCACCCTCACAGAAGCAAAAAATTATATACACAATTAAAAAATGATTTTCTACATAATTAATTCAAAGTTTCCTCTACAATGACTGGTACTAAGTACTTGGCACTTTTAGAAATCACGTTTTCAGGACTAGGAAAGGGTGGAAAGATGCATTTTACTTGGTGAAATCATTGAGAAATATTTTTATTGTTGAGGAGGTACAAATAGAAGTAGACCCTTTAATTTGGGGAATACATAATCCATCGTATTAGATAATTGGAGGAAACGGCAGGAAAAAGATACAAAAAACTTTTGGACTTGAATCTTTTGTGGTATTGATTTATTTTTTCTTCGATTAAATAAAAAAGATACCCTGAGATACCATAAAGCAAAAAGGCATTTGGGGAGTGCCTTAGTTCATCTTTTGCTACTATAACAGAATACCACACACTGAATAATTTATAATGAACAGGAATTTATTTCCTCACAGTTCTGGAGATTGCGAAGTCCAAGATCAAGGCACCAGCATTTGGCAAGGGACTTCTTGCTGGGTTAAAGAGAGCAAGAGGGGGTGGTTCTACTCCTGTAATAACAGCATCAGATAACCTAAATACTTCTTAAAGTTCCCACCTCTTAATACTGTTATGATGGCAGTTAGGTTTCAACATGATTTTTGGAGGAGACAAACATTAAAACCATAACAAGGAAGGAGAAGTAAATTCCTCCCTCAATCACTTTTCTGTTTGACTGGTACTTGGTACACACAGTGAGTCTCCCTAATTACATTTGGTTTTTTTTGTAAGGCAGCCTGATAACCTTTTTTTCTTCTCTAATGTGGGGAAAAGGTACATTAAGCAGAAAGATTACCTTCTATAAGTTAATAAGGGATTATATAGTTTGAGATACATTTATAAAACATTGTTATAAAACATCTGGAATGTTTTATAAATGATTGCTATGAGAACAATGAAAATTTAATTACAAAAATATACCCTAGGCTGGCTGTGGTAGCTCATGGCCTGTAATCCTAGCACTTTGGGAGGCCGAAGCAGGCGGATCACTTGAGGTCAGATGTTCAAGACCAGTGTGGTCAACATGGCAAAACCCCAACTCTACTAAAACTACAAAAATTAGCTGGGCTCAGTGGTGCATGCCTGTAATCCCAGCTACTTGGGAGGCTAAGGCAGGAGAATCACTTGAACCCGGGAGGCAGAGGTTGCAGTGAGCCAAGATTGTACCATCACACTCCAGCCTCGGTGACAGAGCAAGACTTCATCTAAAAAAAAAAAACAAGTATACATTTTTTTAAACATCAACTGTTTAAAATACACGTATCTTACACTTTGTGCTCACCTTCCTTTAAATATCATTCCCAAAACACAGTAATTCTAGCTTTGCAAAGATTGAAGTCAGTGTGCAAAAATCAATGTTATTTCTATATACTAGAATGAATAATTGGAGACCGGGCGTAGTGGTTCACCCCTGTAATCGCAACACTTTGGGAGGCCGAGTCGGTGGATCACACAGTCAGGAGTTCAAGACCAACCTGGTCAATGTGGTGAAACCCTGCCTCTACTAAAAATAAAAAAATTAGCTGGGCATGGTGGCGCATACCTGTAGTCCCAGCTACTTGGGAGGCTGAGGCAGAAGAATCGCTTGAACCCAGTAGACCAAGGTTGTAGTGAGCCGAGATTGTGCCCCTGCACTTCAGCCTGGGCAACTGGGCGAGACTCCGTCTCAAAAAAAAGAAAAAGAATGAATAATTGGAGATGGAAATATTTAGTTAACATCTAATAAGATTTGTGTAAGAATTGCATGCTGAAAATTGCAAACATTGAGGAAGATCTAAATAAATGTAAGTATTGGCAAAAGGATAGACACTTGAGCAGTGGAATAAAGTTCAGATATAGGCTTACAAATTTCTGATTAATTTATTTTTGCCAAAGGTAAGTCAGCGGAGAAGGAATCATGTTTTTAACAAATATTGGGATAAAATCTCATTCAGAAAAGTAAAACTTAAAAAAAAAAGGAATTGTTAAATTTGGAGGAAAACATCCAGAGATGCAAGACAGTTCAAATCTTAATATTTTAAAGTTTTCTGAGCCTGGTGCGGTGGCTCACGCCTGTAATCCCAGCACTTTGGGAGCCTGAAGCGGGCAGATCACTTGAGGTCAAGAGTTCAAGAAGTTCAAGACCAGCCGGGTGACACGGCAAAACCCTATCTCTATTAAAAATACAAAATTAGTGTGGCATGGTGGTGCACACCTGTAATCCCAGCTACTCAGGAGGCTGAGGCAGGAGAATTACTTGAACCTGGGAGGTGCAGATTGCAGTGAGCCAAGATCATGCCCCTGCACTCCAGCCTGGACAGCAGAGCAAGACTCCATCTCAAAAATAAAATAAAATACAAAGTATACTGTACACTGTGTACAACCTTAGATGTGTTTTGGCAATGCTTGGTAGACATAGTCCAGGGGTGAAAGTCTCATCAGGCAATCTACAGTCATCTTTTTCAAGATTCAGATATTTGTCTTTATAACCCTTATTTTTCATTTTGTTTTATTTATAAATCCCCAAGGTTGAGAGTGATTAAAAATACTGTCTGACCATTTTATAAAACCATTCTCAAGTGGGCCCTGGTGTTGATTTCTCCTTTTACCTTAGATTCTACTGCAGTCATTTACTTTTTAATTAAAAATGTTATTTTGATTTCATTATTGAGTCACATGCAGTTATGAGAAATAATACAGAAAGATCCCATGTACCTTTTACCCAGTTTCCCCTAATGATAACATCTTGCAAAACTATGGTACAGTATTACAATCAGGATGTTGAAGTTGAGATAGTAGAATTACAGAACATTTTTATCTCTGCAAGAGTTTCACATGTTGCCCTTTTATAGTTACATAAATCTCTTGCTCTTCCCCCTTCATCTTTAGCCCCTGGCAACCACTAATCTTTTCTCAATTTTTACAGTTTTGTTATTTCAGGAATGTTATAGAAATGGAATCATACAATATATAACCTTTTGGAAATGTGTCACTAAACGTAATTCTCTGAGGATTCATTTGAGGTGCTGCATGTATCACTGCTTTATTCCTTTTTATTACTGAGTGATACTCCATGAAATAGATGTACCATTGTTGGTTTAACTGTCCACTGAAAAAACATCTAGGCTGCCTCCAGTTTGGGCTAATACTAATAAAGTTGTTCTAAACATTCATGTACAGGTTTTTGTGTCAACCTGAGTCTTCATTTCTCTCGGGTACATGCCCAGAGTATAATTGCTGGGTCATATGGTAAGTGCATGTTTAGTTTTTAAAAACATGCCAAACTATTTTCCAGAACAGCTGTACCATTTTACATTCCCACGAACAGTGTATGAGTGATTCAGTTTCTCGACATCCTCACTAGCATTTGATGTTTTAACACATTTTTATTTTAGCCATTCTAATAGGTATGTAGTGATATATTACTGTGGTTTTAATTTGCATTTCCCAAGTAGCTAATGATGTTCAGAATCTTTTCATGTGCTTATTTGCTATCTGTGTATTCTCTTTAGTGAAATGTCTGTTCATGTCCTTTGCCCATTTTCCCATTGAATTGTTCATTTGCGATTGAGTTTCATGAGTTCTAGATACTTGAACTAGGAGTGCCTTTGTAGGATATGTAGTTTGCAAAGATTTTCTCCATTCTGTTGCATGCCTTTTCATCTTCTTAGCATCTTTCACGGAGCAAAAGTTTTAAATTTTGGTGAAGTCCAGTTTATTGATTCTTTTTTCTTTTATGGATCATGCTTTTGTTGTCATATCTAAGAACTCTTTACAAAGTCCTAGCTCTCAAAGATTTTCATCTATGTTATTTTCTAAAAGTATAGCTTGACATTTTACTTTTATGATTCATTTTGAGTTAATGTTTATATAGGGTTTGAGAGGTTTTCTTGCTTATGGATATTCAATTGCTCTGGTACCATTTGTTTAAAAGACTGTCTTTCCTTCAGTAATTGCTTTGGTGCCTGTGTCAAAAATAAATTGTCTGCACTCAATGCTATTTCTGGCTTTTCTTTTTCAGTTCTATTTATTTATATGTCTGTCTTCCTGACAACACAACCTAGTCTTGATTACTATAGTTGTATCATAAGTCTTGAAATCAAGTAGAATGATTTTTCTCACTGTATTCTTTTTTCAGAATTATTTTGGCTGTTCTAGTTCCTTTGCCTTTCTACATAAATTTTAGAATGATCTTGTCTGTGTCTATAAGAAATCTGGCCACGTGTGGTGGCTCACACTTGTAATCCCAGCACTTTGGGAGGCTAAGGCAGGCGGATCACTTGAGGACAGGAGTTCAAGACCAGCCTGGCCAACATGGTGAAACCCCATCTCTACTAAAAATACAAAAAAATTAGCCGGGCATGGTGGCAGGTGCCTGTAATCCCAGCTACTCAGGAGGCTGAGGCAGGAGAATCACTCAAACCCAGGGGGCAGAGGTTGCAGTGAGCAGAGCTCACGCCTTTGCAATCCCGCCTGGGCAAGAAGAGCGAAACTCCGTCTCAAAAATAAATAAATAAAGTAAATCTTGCTGGGATTTTGGTAGGAATTACATTAAAACTGTATATCAATTTGCCCTTTTCTTTTCTTTTTTCTTTTTTTTTTTTTTTTGAGGCAGAGTCTCGCTGTGTCACCCAGGCTGGAGTGCAGTGGCACGATCTGGGCTCACTGCAAGCTCCGCCTTCCGGGTTCACGCCATTCTCCTGCCTCAGCCTCCTGAGTAGCTGGGACTCCAGGTGCCTGCCACCACTCCTGGCTAATTTTTTGTATTTTTGGTAGAGACAGGGTTTCACCGTGTTAGCCAGGATGGTCTTGATCTCCTGACCTAGTTATCTGCCCACCTCGGCCTCCCAAAGTGCTGGGATTACAAGCATAAGCCTCCACACCCAGCCCCCAGTTTGCCTTTTTTAATTGGGTTTTTGTCTTATTATACGTTGTAAGGGTTCTTTTATATTCTGGATGTAAGTCCTTTGTCAAATATATAGCTTGTAATATTTTTCTTCGAGTGTATGATTAGTCTTTTTCTTTCGTTTTGTCTTTTTTCTTTTCTTTCTTTTTTTTTTGACAGAGTCTTGCTTTGTTGCCCAGGCTGGAATGCAGTAGTAGGTACTTGGTTCACTGAAACTTCCGCCTCCTGGGCTCAAGTAATCTTCCCACCTCAGCCTCCCGAGTAGCTGAGACCACAGGCATATGCCATCACACCCAGCTAATTTTTGTATTTTTTGTAGAGAGGGTTTTGCCATGTTGCTCAAGCTGATCTTGAATTCCTGGGCTTAAGCAATCCACTCTCCTCCCAAAGTGTTGGGATTACAGGCATGAGCCCTTGTGCCCAGGCTTTTCATCTTCTTAATAGCCTTTTGACACATAAATATTAATTTTATAAAGTCTAATTTATAAATTATCTTCTGGAGACACTGTCTCACTGTTGCCCAGGCTAGAGTGCAGTGGCTCAATCACAACTTACTGCAACTTTAACTTCCCAGGCTCAAGTGATCCTCCCACCTCAACCTCCAGTGATTCTCCCTCCTCAGCATCTCGAGTAGCTGAGGCACAGACATGTGCCTCCACACCTGGCTAGTTTTTTTTATTGTTTGTAGAGATGAGGTCTCCCTATGTCACCCAGTCTGGTCTTGAACTCCTAGGGTCAAGCAATCCTCCCACCTCAGCTTCCCATAGTGCTGGGATTACAGACGTCAGCTACTGCACTGGGACCAGTTTATGAATTTTTATCTTTTATTATTCATGCTTTTGGTGTCAAGTCTAAGAACTCTTTGCCTAAGGTCTTAAATATTTTTTCCTGTTTCTTCCAGAAGTTTTATAAGTTTTATCTCTTATGTTTAGGTCTATGATCTATTTTGATTTAATTTTTGTGTGTGGTGTGAGGTTAGGATCTAAGTTCACTTTTTTGCATGTGAATATCCAATTGTCTCTGCACCATTTGTTAAAAAAACAATTGTTTCTCCATTGTATTGTCTTAATATCTTTGCCAGAAATTAGTTAACCATAAATGTGCAGGTTTGTTTCTGATCTTCAGTTCTGTTCTATTGATCTGTGTGTCTGCCTTATACCAGTCTCACGCTCTCCTAATTAGGGTAGTTTTACAGTAAGTTTTGCCATTGGGGAGTATACATCCTCTAATTTTGTTGTTCGTTTTCCAAATTGTTTTCACTGTTGTAAGTCCTTTGCATTTTCATGTAATTTTTGAGATTGGTGTGTCTACATCTACCATCATAATATTTCATGATGATTGAGTGTTTAGTATTTAAACATTTTATTTAAACTGCTTCATTTTTGACTGGGTGTGGTGGTTCTTGCCTGGAATCCCAGCACCGTGAGAGGCCAAGGCAGGTGGATCACTTGAGGTCAGGAGTTTGAGGCCAGCCTGGCCAACATGGTGAAACCCCGTCGCTACTAAAAATATAAAAGTTAACTGGGCATGGTGGCATGTGCCTGTAATCTCAGCTGCTTGGGAGACTGAGGTGGGAGAATCTCCTGAACCTGGGAGGCAGAGGTTGCAAAGCCAAGGTTGCATTACTGCACTGCAGCCTGGGTGACAGAGTGAGACTCCATCTCAGTCAACCAACCAACCAATCAATCAATCAATCAATAATCTGCTTCATTTGTTATTGTTACATGGTATGGCCTTAGTAAATGCGTGGTGCTGTTCTTTTGTTCTTATTAAGGTTTTCCAGTATGGTGAAGTGACTTAGATTCTTTTGTATATGAAGCACAATTCTGTTTGTCCTAGTTTTCAAATATTTCATCTTTTTGTTTTCCTAAGTATTTTTATTAGTCAGATTGTGTGTTATTATTTTTTCTTCTAGTTAGATGTTATTGTCTAAATTTTTAAAATATAAGTAGTAGTGGTTTAAGACTATTTTAAAGTAGACCTGGCTTTGATGTCTTTATTTTCAGACTTCTATAACTTATTAGAATAAGACTGCCCTCCCATGGTGAAAATTAGGTAATTTTTTTTCAGTAAATTTAATGGGCTTATTTTTGGAAAAAATAGTTTACAATGCGTATATTTTTAAAATATGTGGGAAATAAACAATAAGCTATTCTGTATTTCCAAATAACAGAGATTGTAGAAACCGCCTCCCCCCTCAACAGCCCACACTAGCTATGAAGTCACAGTGGCTGACTGTGGGAGGCCCTGGCCACAGTTTTTCATGAGTTGGTGGTCTTAAGTCACCTGTCTCTCTGGAGAATCAGTTTTATAATCTTAAAATGAAGAGGTTTCAATGAGGCTGCTCCACATCTAAACTTGTGTGGCTCCTTTGGCTTTCCATGCCACCTTTTGTTTGTCTTCCTATTATTTTATGGGATATCACTTTGTATCTAGTCCTCTTTCTCAATCCCATGTTAAAATTCTTAGAATGCCCTTGAGTCTTACTGGTCTGATCCCCTCTATATTTTCTGTAGAATTATGTAATATTGCCACAAGTACCATATGGGTGAAAGGAACTCTTTGGTCTTCAAAGTATTGAAATGATTGTAAGTATGGATAAGCGTGGTGAATATAGAGAATCTGTTACTTATGTTTATTCAGATTAATAGTTGCAGTGGCCTCCCCTTATCCACAGTTTTGCTTTCCCCCATTTTAGTTACCCGTGGTCAACCATGGTCCAAAAATATTAAATGGAAAACTCCAGAAAGAAATAATTCATAAATTTCAAATTGCATGCTCTTTTGAGTAGCCTGATGAAGTCCCGTGTTGTCCAGCTCTGTCTAGCCCGGGACATAAATCATCCCTTTGTGCAACATATCCACACTATATACACTCCCTTCCCGTTAGTCACTTAGGGTTATTAGATCACGTGTCATGGTATCCTAGTGCTTATGTTGTAGTAACCCTAATGTCAAAGAGAATCTGTAACAAGGGTATCCAATCTTCTGGCTTCCCTGGACCACGTTGGAAGAATAAGAATTGTCATGGGCCACACATAAAACACACTAACACTAGTGATAGCTGATGAGTTAAAATAAATAAATAAATCCCAAAAAAGCTCATCATGTTTTAAGAAAGTTTACGAATTTGTGTTGGGCCACATTCGAAGCCATCCTGGGTTGCAGTGGGCCATGGCTGTGGGTTGGACAAGCTTGATCTATAAAGGGCTTCCCTTAAGTGAAAAGGTAAAAGTTCTCAACTTAATAAGGAAAGAAAAAGAATGGTGTGGTGAGAGTGCTAAGATCTGTAGTAAGACCAAATCTCCTATCTGTAAAATTGTGAAGAAGGAAAAAGAAACTAGTTTAGTTTCCTGTTGCACCTCAAACTGCGAAAGTTATGATCACAATTCATGCATAAGTATTTAGTTAAGAGGGAAAAGGCATTAAATCTGTGAGTGGAAGACGTGAACAGAAATGTGTTTTGTTTGACAACAATCAGGTTTCGTACTTGCTGTGGTTTCAGGCATCTACAGGGGATGTCTTGAAACGTATCCCCCATGGTAAAACCAAGACTCTTGTTCAGTAAGTCCTCACTTATCATCATCAGTGGGTTCTTCGAAACTGAGACTTTAAGTGAAATGACATATAATGAAACCAATTTTACCATAGGCTAATTGTTATTAAACAAGTGTTAAGTTCCTATGGCATATTTCTGGTTATAAAATCGTCACCGAACTTCCTAATAAAGAAGCAAAACATATCTAATATTAAACATTGAAATATTTGTGAGCTATGTGTATGTTTAAGAAAAGATTAATAAAAAACAAGTGCATGAAGTTTAATCTTTTATTAGTCATACTTTTGGGTGTTAGTTACATGGCATGTAACTACAGTGTTAAAATTAAGCTACATATTTATCATCTATGTACTTTTCTATATATATATTAAACGTCAATAGAAAATTTATAAGAAGTCAACAATATGGAAATGCAGAGGACAGAGAAATGTGTTAAAGTACACCACAAGTACGCAATCAGCAAAATCTAGACTGTGGGAAATGCCTGGTGAAGCAAACAACTTGGTTTCTCCATCAGGTAAAATGTAAGGAAGAAAGAAAGGGATGAAGGGGAAATGTATAGGTTGAAAAAGACTTAAAAGGTATATTGACCAGGTGCGGTTGCTTACACCTGTAATCCCCACACTTTGAGAGGCCGAGGCAGGCGGATCACTTGAGCCCAGGAGTTCAAGAGCGGCCTGAGCAACATAACAAGACTCCACCTCTATAAAAAATACAAAAATTAGCCTAGCGTGGTAGCGCATGCCTGTAGTCCCAGCTCCTAGGAGGCTGAGGCATGAGAATCACTTGAACCATGGAGGTGGAGGTTGCAGTGAGCCGAGATCGCACCACTGCACTCCAGCCTGGGTGCCAGAGTGAGACTCTTAGGAAACAAAGCAAAACAAAACAAAGACTTAAAACATATATCAACTTATGACATCTGTGTGCGCCTTGTTTGGATACTGACTCAAACAGACAAATGAGTTTAAAAATTGTGGAATAGTTGGCAAGTTGAACATTTGCTGAGTTTGATGATATAAGGAAATAGTGTCAATTATTTTTTGGTATGGTAATTGTATTGTAGTTAATGTTTTGAAAAGTAGAGGGAGGTATTCTTTCTAAGGCCAAAATAACCCCTACACCAAAATTTGACAAGAGCATCACAAGAAAATAAAATTGTAGGCCAGTAAACCACAAATAGTAAATAAAACATTGTAAGTTAAAATTTAGATATATATAAAAATGAGGCCGGGCACAGTGGCTCACACCTATAATCCTAGCACTTTGGGAGGCCAAGGTGGGCAAATCTCCAGAGGTCAGGCGTTCGAGACCAGCCAGACCAATATGGAGAAAACCCATCTCTACTAAAAATTTAAAAATTAGCCGAGCGTGGTGGCGCATGCCTGTAATCCCAGCCACTTGGGAGGCTGGGGCAGGAGTATCACTTGAACCTGGGAAACAGGTTGCAGTGAGCCGAGATCATGCCATTGCACTTCAGCCTGGACAACAAGAATTAAAATCTGTCTCAAAAAAAAAGAAAAAAAGAGATACTCCATTATGATCAAGTGGGATTTGTACCAGGAACTCCAAATTGGTTTGAAAAAGCCCACTGTGATTCATAATATTAACAGAATAAAAGAAAATTATATGAACATTTTAGTAAATAAAAAACATTTGATATGACTGGGCGCAGTGGCTCACGCCTGTAATCCCAGCACTTTGGGAGGCCAAGGTGGGCAGATCATGAGGTCAGGAGATCGAGACCATCCTGGCTAAAACAGTGAAACCCCATCTCTACTAAAAATACAAAAAAAAAAAAAAAAAGCCAGGCGTGGTGGCAGGTGCCTGTAGTCCCAGCTACTCAGGAGGCTGAGGCAGGAAAATGGCGTGAACCTGGGAGGTGGAGCTTGCGGTGAGCCGAGATTGCGCCACTGCACTCCACCAGCCTGAGTGACAGTGCGAGACTCTGTCTCAAAAAAAAAAAAAAAAAAAAAAAAAATTGATACAATTAAATACACCATTATCATGATGAAAATGTTTAGGAAGGTGACTTAATTTGATAGAGGGTATCTACAAAAATACCACTAACATAACATGAGGAAATACTCAACTCTTCTCACCAAAAATTGAGAACAAGACAAGAATGTCTACTTTCATCACTCCTATTCAGGTTTATACTGGAGCTCCTAGCAGTGAGATACAGAAAAGAAGAAATAAAAGGTATAAAAGTGGGGAAAAAAGGAATAAAAACTGACTTTAATTATAGTAGACATGATTTTATTTATGAAATCCCAAAAGAATATACAAGCAAACTATTAGAATTAATAAGTGAATTTAGCAAGACCACTGATTATAATTTCAATATAAAAATATCAATTTTTATCATATACTACCAATACATAATTGGAAAATAAAACTTTAATCATTTATAATAGCATCTGAGCTGTCACCAACCTGGGGTAACTCTAAAAAAAATGGTGTAAGACTTTTATCAGAACACTACAAAAAGAAGAATATAGCAGATAAAAACACATTGTGTTCCTAAGGTGTGAATAAAATTTTTTTCTTTTCCTTCACTAATAAGCATTATTCAGTGATTTCATTTAGAAAAATATATTGAACCAAGGCAACATGTTAGCCTTGGGGAGGGGGAGAGAAGATGCAAAGATGACTAACACACAGTTCTTGCAACCAAGATATCTAAAATCCTCTGGAGAATATGAAAGAACAGACCAAGCTGGGCAACAGAGTGGGACTCTGTCTCTTAAAAAAAAAAGAAAGAAAGAAAAACAGAGAAAGAGGGAGGGAGAGAAAGAAAGAGAAAAAAATGAATGAAGAGATGGGGGGAAAAGGGGAGGGCTGGAAGAATAGTCAACTATGTATTCATCTCAGCTCAGTAAATCAGCACTTTACAGAAGATAAAGTAAACAGAGTAGCTACCTGTGGGGACATCTGGCCTTCTAAATGTTTCAAAACAAAGGAATGAGTTTCTTGCATGACTCAGCTTCGAGCTTAACTTTTCCTCTTTAACATAGTGTAGCGGACCCCAAACTTTTTGGCACCAGGGACCAGTTTTGTGGAATACAATTTTTCCACAGATGGGCATGAGGGAGGAGGGAATGGTTTCAGGGTGATTCAGTTGCATTACATTTATTGTGTACTTTGTTTCTATTATTATTACATTGTAATATATAATGAAATAATTATACGGATCACCATAGTGCAGAATCAATAGGAACCCTAAGCTTGTTTTCCTGCAACTAGATGGTCCCACCTGGGGGTGATGGGAGACAGTGACAGGTCATCGGACAGTAGATTCTCATAAGGAGCGTGCAACCTAGATCCCTCACATGTGCAGTTCATAATAGGGTTTGCGCTTCTATGAGAATCTAATGCCACTGCTGATTTGACAGTAGGTGGAGCTCAGGCAGTAACACAAGCAATGGGAAGTGGCTGTAGATACAGATGAAGCTTCACTCACTTTCCCACTGCTCACCTCCTGCTGTGTATTCCAGTTCGTACCAGTTATGGTCCATGACCCTAGGGTTGTAGACCCCAGGCATAGTGAATTTGGGGTCTGGAGATTTTATTTTCCTTTCACATATTCCAATAAGAATGTGATTGTGATACAGTGACTGAGGATAAAAAGGAAAGAATGGATGCAAGAAGCATGAGAAGTTAGGGCAGGACCTGGCACCTGATTGTCCATAGAGATGCAGGAAGATTAGAAATCAGCTGAGCAACTCCTAGAAGTTTAGAACCTGCATAGCTAGGAGGAAAAACAGAGTTAATAGGGACCTTATGAGTTTGAAGGAAATTGTTTATGATGTTCATTTTTATTGAGTTTTATGCCACCAGATGTTTAAGTTTGCTTCTGAAAATTTGCTACTTGTGAATGAGGTAAGTGTTTGAGATGTGGATTTTGAAGGACTCACCCTAAAGGTAATGATTACAATGGATGAAATTGTTAGGGAATAGAGAGAAGATACCAAGTGAAGGATATTGGGGAACACTAGCCACTAAAGGACAAACGATAAAGCATAATGTGTGTTAGCAAAGTTGTAATCGCCCAAGGGTTTCTTCCAGCCAGCTACACAAATGAAGACCACAGCATTGTAGTAAAGAAAGAGTTTAATAGATACAAGGCTGGCCACACCGCGTGGGAGATGGAGTTAGTATGCAAATCATCTTGTGGGTTAGGGGTTTTTCTTTTTTTTTTTTTTTTTTTTGAGACAGAGTCTTGGTCTGTCACCCAGGAGGCTGGTGTGTAGTGGCACAATCTCTGCTCATTGCAGCCTCCGCCTCCCAGGTTCAAGCGATTCTCCTGCCTCAGCCTCCCAAGTAGCTGGCATTACAGGTGCCCACCACCATACCCAGCTAAGTTTTTGTATTTTTGGTAGAGACGAGGTTTCACCATTTTGGCCAGGCTGGTTTCGAACTCCTGAGGGTTAGGGGATTTTCAAAGGCAGTTTTGGGGAAGTGGTCAGGGAGGCAAGGCTTGCTGCAGGTTGGTTGGGGCAGAGATGAAATCCTATGATGTCATCTGGATTGGAAGGTTCAGGTGAAGCCATAGTTGTCAGCTATGCAAAAACACCTGGAAAGGTATCTCAAAAAGCCAGTCCACAATAGTTATATTATTTGCAGGCACGGCTGGCAATCTATGTCTACACCTCAGCAGAATCAGTCTCCTCTCTTCCCCAAGTTCATGACCTTTCATTAGCTTTACAAAAGAAGATGAGTTTTGGGCAAGGTCTGTTATCATTTAAACTATAGCCTAAATGTCTTCCAAAGTTAGCTCAGCCCAATAGCACAGTAATAATTTAAGGAAAGGGAAGATGGAGGCTGGGTTAGCTCAGATCTTTTTTACTGTCATAATTTTCTCATTGATATATTTGCAAAGGTGATTCCAAAGTGAACAGAGATTTTCAAGAAAAATATTGTGTCATCATAGTTAAAAGCATGGAACTAGACTGCTGTATTCAAATCCCAGATCTGCCACAAGTGATTTAATTTCCTAAGCTCCTACACCTAAAAAAACAGATATAAGTAAAAGTACCTCATAGGGTTGTTGTAAGGATTAAAAGTAAGGCATTTATAAGAATGTCTGAAAATGTTACTTAAACATCAGTGATATGTTTTGGATCTGTCCCCACCCAAATCTCATGTCAAATTTTAATCTCCAGTGTTGGAGGTGGGGCCTGGTGGGAGGTGATTGGATCATCGGGGTGGATTTTCCCCTTGGAGCAGTTCTGGTGATAGTGAGTTCTCATGAGATCTGGTTCTTTAAAAGTGTGTGGCACCTCCCCTTTCTCCAGCCATGTAAAATGCTGCTCCGCCTTCTCCTTCCACCATCATTGGAAGCTTCCTGAGGCCTCCCGGAAGCAGACTCCGCCATGCTTCCTATACAGCCTGCAGAACCATGAGCTAGTTAAACATTGTTTCTTTATAAATTACCCAGTGTCGGGTATTTCTTTATAGCAGTTCGAGAATGGACTAATAAAATCAGCTATTATTGTTTAATGTTATTTGTATAAGATAATTTTGGTAAAATAGATTCAGGAGAATTGTTAGGTCAGCTGCAACAGATTAAGGTTCATGTGAGTAGAAAGGTAATACTGAGGTAAGGCAATTCTTTCAAAAAGTAATGGAATTGTGAATGAAAGAGAAATAGTATGGGAGCTTAAGGGAGAACAAAATTGAAATTTTTAAAAAAAAAGGTTTTGGAATGCTGGGTGTGGTGGCTCATGCCTATAATCCCATCCACTCTGGAGTCTGAGGCAGGAAGATCGCTTAAGCCTAAGAGTTTGAGACCAGCCTGGACAATTTGTGGAGAGACCTCATCTCAGGGAAAAAAAAAAAAAAGTTTTTGTTTTAGTGACTTCTAAATACCTCATGATAAAGAAAATCACTTCAGTAATTTAGTCCGTCATAAACCCAGTAAATAGTAAGTCACTTGTTTTCAGTCTTTAATGGATTTTTCCAGTGGCTAATATTTTGTATTCACCATAAAATATGTTTGTGGCAGTAAATGTTAATGCAGTTTTGGTTGTTTATGATTTTTATTAGTGATTTGTTTTTTGCAAACTTAAAACCAAAAATGGCTAACAGCTGTAAGATGGAAAATATAAACATAAACCTCAGTAAATTAATTGCAGGGATTTCAAGAATCATTTCCAGTATTTTAAAATTTTGGTTTTGTCGTTTCTTTTTATAAAAAGATTAACTTAGCTACTTTAAGCTCCACTATTCAGATCATAGATAAATCTGTTTTTTATTCTAACCTTAGTATTTACCTTATGATTTTAATGATTAATTTCAAGATGTTGGGTTTTTTCAATGTCAATAAACATTTTTTACTTTTACATATGTTCTTATAAGTGCCATGATATAATTTTTTGTTACATTGTAGAAAAGTTTATTTTGCTTATAAACAATTGAAACTTTAGAATATTTTAATTTTTGTGTGATTATTATAGTATTTTCTTTTATCTTCAAGAACTTCATGATCTTTTATTTTTCTTTGTAAATGTTTATGGTTTACAAAGCATTGCATATATATTTTTATCATTTATTCTTCATAGCAACCTGACAGTGTTGTCACCCCTACCCTTTATAGGTGAGGAAGCAGGCTCAAAGAGGTGGTGACTTGCCCAAGACTGTAAATGGAACTGGATTTCCAAGTCAAAGTTCTGCAACCCTGGGCACTACTGCTTGTAGCACTACTGGTAGTTAACCTTTATTATTAAAATCATACTATCATCATCCCTCTACTCATACCATGATCTTCCCTCGTTTTTTGCTCAAAAAAGTAGCAGTTTTGTTCTAGGTTTCCAGATATGTCATTTTAGAAGTTGACTAACTTTCCTGTAAAGCTGTTGTTTGCAACCTGCTGAGATTTTGCCCTACCTTCCACCACTCCCCTCAGTGACATTTGTCAATATGTGGAGAAATTGATTGTCTAAACTGTAGAGGAGAGGTAGAGGGGAGGATAGGTTCAGTGGCTCACGCCTGTAATCCTAATACTTTAGGAGGCTAAGGCTTGGAGGATTACTTGAAGCCAGGAGTTCAATATCAGCCTGGGCAACAAAGTGAGACCCTGTCTCCACAAAAACTTAGCTGAGCACAGTGGTATGCACTTGTAGTCCCAGCTACTTGGAAGCCTGAAGCAGGAGGATTGCTTGAGCCTAGGAGTTTGTGGCTACAGTAAGCTATGATCACACTGCTGCACTGCAGCCTGGGCAACAGAGCAAGACTCTGTCTCTTAACAAAATAAAAAACAAAAACCTGTGGGGGGAGGGGATGCAGGTGTTACTGCCATCTAGTGTGTAGAGACCAGGGTGCTACTAAAAGATGTACAGGGCAGCTCCTGCCACAAAGAATGACCAAAATGAATGACCGCAAAATGAATGACCGCAAAGAATGACCGAAATGTCGAGGGAGCCAAAATTGAGTAACTCCACCCTGAAGAGTATATTTACTCATTCTTAATCTCGAAATCCAAACCCTCCATCTCTTGTATATCTGTAATGTTATTGTTTCCCCCTCGCCCCCAAATTATTTAAAATCTTGTTTTTGAGGTAGTTTAATATAAAGTTGATTATCTTTCATAGCATGGGAATTACACGGTGTATTTTAGTATTGTTATTAAGAATTTACATTAGGCCAGACTCAGTGGCTCACACCTGTAATCCCAGCACTTTGGGAGGCAGAGGCGGGCAGATCACGAGGTCAGGAGTTCGAGACTGGCGTGGCCAGCGTGGTGAAACCCCGTCTCTACTAAAGATACAAAAAATTAGCTGGGAATGGTGGCACGTGCCTGTAATCCCAGCTACTTGGGGGGCTGGGGCAGGAGAATCGCTTGAACCTGGGAGGCGGAGGTTGCAGTGAGCCGAGATCAGGCCACTGCACTCTATCCAGCCTGGGCTACATACAGGGCGAGATTCCATCTCAAAACCAAACAAAAAATAATAATAATTTATATTAATACTGCTCTAAAAATGTTATATATAGAGTTTTCTGAAGAATAGTTTATATTGCTGGGTGAGTGAAAAAAAATAAGATCAAAGCACAAATATTTTATTTCAAACCAATATTTTTAATGAAAATTTCCCTGTTTTCTGATTTTCCTTATGTTGAATGCCAATAAGAAATACATAAAGAACTCTGAGCATTTATATAGAGCTTTCAGTTTCTGTCTAATTTGATGTTCTGCTTATTCAATTATACTATATGTGTTTTTCAGAGTTACCCAGTCCATACGTATTTGAAGAGACAATTTGGTGTAGAATTGTTAGTGTCCAGGCTCTTCCAAGCAAGATCTTCCAAAGGGATATCCCAAAAATATTCCTTAGAGTTGAAGTGGCAATGTTATATAGCCTAACAATTTTCATACTATTAAAAGCTTATAATAGCTGATCATTAAAATGCAGGTTACAGATTTTATATAAACACTATACATTTTACAGAGATTTTTAAATCAGGTTATAATAATTAAAAAAAAAAAAAAAGCATTTGCTATAGCCCCAAACCAGCTCTTATGAGTAACATCTATCAAGTTGGTAATGAACATTTACTGAAGGCTTTAAGAAATTAGTTTTAAACATAAAGATGGACTCTAAGATATGATAAGATAATTTCAATAAGATTATATCAAATCATACTTCAAGATGATTAAAAATATTACAGTACTACCCAAGTTATTAAAGAATAAGAATAGTATAATGTACTCTTCGCATTACTGTCTTTGTTAATTGTTTTTCTAACAGCAAATGAAAGAGCTCAAATTTTGCTAAGTCAAGCATTCCATTTACAGTACAGTTCTTTTTAAAATATGCTTGATAACAAAGTGTTAAATACTGAATGTCTTACTTTTTTGTTATAAAGAAAAGAATGGTCAAGCATGAGATTTATGTAAGATCATTTGTACGCAAAAAGAAACTGCAGTAGATGCTTGTTTCTCTTAACCCTTATGTATCAATAGTTTGGCAAAATTCTGTTGAAATTTCTTGTCATAAAATGTCAGTGGACTTACCACTTGAGAATAGATATTTGCTTGTATATATAATACTACCATTATTAATAGAGTTCAAGTATTCCAAATGTAAGGATTTTTGAATCTTATATTAAATGGACATTACCAATTACTAATTATTACATTCCAAAGTTCCCAAGCTGAACACTCATTCTGCTCAAAACACAACGAAATGTTGCAGGTTGCATTTCCCAGTATTTCACTGGGTTGTTGAATAAACTTATTGCACTGTATAAAGATTTCTTCATCTTTGGCACTGTTGGACAGAAGTCATTTACTCCCACTCTTGCAATCGAATTAGAATGAAGGAAGATTATCTGTTGTAGTAGGAAAAAAGAAAGGATTAAAAATACCCAGTAAATGTAAACAGAAGATACTCTGTAGTCGCCATTTGTTTATGGGTTTATTCCTCTGTTTATTTTACATCGGCTTGAATGTATTTCCAGGTAAAGTAGATGTACTCACTTATGCATGTTAAATACCTATTATAACAACTCAAACTCATGTGTTGTACACAAAAGTGTTGGGGAAGGACTCCTGCCAAGGCCTAGAGCATGCCCAGCTAATTTTTGCATTTTTACTAGAGATGGGGTTTCATCATGTTGGCCAGACTGGTCTTGAACTTCTGACCTCAAGTGATCCGCCTTCCTTGGCCTCCCAAAATGCTGGGATTACAGGCATGAACCACTGTGCCTGGCTCTGCCTGGTCACATGGGTCACTGTCTCTGTCTCACTCCAGATAGATCAATAGATAGTAGGTAGATAGATAGATAGATAGATACATACATACATACATACATGCATGCATGCATACATACATAATGTTTACTTATATATAATACATATATACATATTTTTAAATATACATATATATGTGTATATATATGGTTACTTCAGTGCCATATTTACAATAATGAATTTAAAACATTAGAAATGATCAGAAGAATGAAATTTAATGCTGCAAGAATTAGGCTCACAATATGATTGTGAAGAATTATTAGCTGGCATTTTCTGTGACCAAAGGAGAATTTTTGTAAGTTGTTTTGTAGAAAGATCTATCAACATCTTAAATGCATAATTGTAATATAGCATCAGTAGTTGAAATCAATCTTGTGTACACCAGTGGACAAGTCACAATTTTATAGGCCATGTACATGTCTTTTTAAGTTAAATTCTTACTCAAAAAGTATGGTAAATAGAGGAACTTTCTTCATTCCCTTTAACAGCCCTTCTAATTCCTTCTTTGGCCTTTTTTGGTAACAGTGAGATTTCTGGGAAATAAAAGCCATCTATTTAACTGATAGCATTTTGGTATGCTGAAGAGCAGAAGCCTTTTGCTGGCCAAAGTGGGATATCTTCCCTGGCTGTTGTTACCTCTAGATTCTGCCTTTATGTCTTAGTAAGACTGATATGAGCCCAATCATGAAAAAATTCTAGGCATTGCTAAAACATTTAAGTTTGGTGTTCAGTCCCCCAGCTGCTCAATATCAGTGCAAGGTATAGTTTACCATAGTACTGATCTCACTGGGAATGAAAACCTGCTGGACATCAGTGTGTTTACTTTGTGGGCATTCACTGAAGTGTATGCTTATGACTTGTGTTCTTCTGTTTGTGTTATCATTCTGTTCATTTAATTAATGCTAGCAAGAGTATAGGTAGATTTAAGAGAGACCAGAAACTGGAAGCAGAGTTGTGGAGCAAATGAAGCAGAAATGACATCAGGGATGGGGCAGCTTGAGAGAGGACAGACTCAAGTTGTAGTCACCGGCTAAACAGACATCCAAATGCAGCATTTGGAAAAGTCAAAGCAAAAGTTGTCACCTTGAAATTAGCACCTGCCTATATTGCATTCATTTTGATGGTTTGTATCTCAAAGGAGTACAGTGAACGAAACTTGTTTAAAGATACATTGGAAAGAAATAGAGAAGAGGCAAAGTGGCTTGATGCCCAGTTTTGTTCTCAAGCTCCTTTGAAGATGAAAACTTTTGTTCTTGGGAAGATTTAAATCTTTATTAGATTCTCCGAGAAATCTGTGACCCCTCCCAGCCAGTTAAGAGTTGTCAAATTGGAAGGAAAAGATTTCTAATAATGAATAACAACAAACGACAAAATAGGAACTCATGATGCTCCAGATGGTGGCTTTAAATTGGTTATATACTGTATTCTGGTTGGAATGTTTTTTAAAAACATATACATGTCTATCCTGGCACCAGACTGAAAGCGAAAATAGCGGGAGCCTAATCCTCTTGCTGTGCCTTGAGAAATGTTTCCAGATCAAAAGAACATGTGACCCTACTCCATGTCCTCCTGACTAGTCCTGCCTCTGCAGAGCCATCCCTGCCCTAAAATCTGAAATTAACTGTGCCAGCGGCTTTGCCACAATGTCCTCAGCAGTTTCAACAGGAGAAACCAAAAGATGGAAATGGATCCTGAGCTTTCTTGTGACGCCGACGTAGAAACCATTCTCCTAAAGCTCTCCTACTTCTTAAAACACCTCATGCAACCTGGAGAGTCATTGTGTTTGAATCACCCTTGCTGCTTATTTGGTCTGTGCTTGAGGTATGCTAAAGTGTGTTATAAAAACTAAAGAAAATACTGATACCTACTGAACACAAGTAGAATGTTTTACCTGGAGGTATTTCAACTCTGGTAATCCTGAAGGGATTTTTTTTAGTTTATTGTTTTCCAAATGTATTTCTCTCACACGTGGTATGTTAGCAAGACTCCCATTTTCGATATCTGTGATTTTGTTGTTTCCTAGACCCAGCCTAAAAGTGATATAAAATGCATCAAGTCTTACACAGATAGTTAGGTGTGATAGAGTTAGCTGAAAACACCACAAACTAGTTAGAATATAAGCCTGTCCTATTTATATATATGTTCAGACAAAGATATTTCACGACTTTAAACCTATTTTCAGTATGTAACAACCATCTCCCAGTTTTGTCAGAAAATTCTTTAACCTAAATTTAACAAAAGGGAAATTTGAAAAGTCATTTTCTTCTTTTCACTTGATTTGCCGCTATCAGCAGAGGTGGTAATAATGTTGGTTCTTTTTTTTTTTTTTTTTTTTTTTTGAGACAGAGTCTCGCTCTGTTGCCTGGGCTTTAATAAAGTGGCATGATCTCGGCTCACTGCAAGCTCTGCCTCCTGGGTTCAAACGATTCTCCTGCCTCAGCCTCCTGAGTAGCTGGGATTACAGGCACCCTCCACCATGCCTGGCTAATTTTTGTTTTGCCATGTTGGCCAGGCTGGTCTCGAACTCTTGACCTTGTGATCCACCCGCCTTAGCCTCCTAAAGTGCTGGGATTACAGGCGTGAGCCACCTCACCCAGCCAATGGTGGTTCTTTCTAGTTTTCCCTTCACACACTCCAGTTCCAGCAGCAGCTGGCTAAACAGACAGTGATCTCTACCAGGGTCCCTGTGCACATTCTCCAGGAGGTATCATTCTAAGTTAAAATTTTGGGAATTTTTACCTTTGTAGTTCTTTGTATCGTTTAAAATCCTCAAGTTCCACTGTTGAAATTTTATTGTAATCTAAATGAAGCTCCAATAAAGTTGGTGGTAAGCCTAATAAGAAGAGAAAGATATATGTTAAGTCAAGTATAACCAAGCCCCATTGTCTATTTGTTTACTTTTCAAGTTTCAGATTATGGATTTAGGCAACTTTTTAGGTACTTTTTTTTTTTTTTTTTTTTTGAGACCGAGTTTCACTCTTGTTGCCTAGGATGGATTGCAGTGCTGCAGTATCGGCTTACTGCAACCTCCATCTCCCAGGTTCAAGCAGTTCTTCTGCCTCAGCCTCCTGAGTAGCTGGGATTACAGGTACGCACCACCATAACTGGCTAATTTTTTGTATTTCTTAGTAGAGATGGGGTTTCACCATGTTGGCCAGGCTGGTTTCGAACCCCTGACCTCAGGTGATCCACCCGCCTCGGCCTCCCAAAGTGCTGGGATTACAGGCTTGAGCCACCACACCCGGCCTGATACTTAGTATTTATTAACTTCTTATTATGGTAAAATTGTAACCATTCATAAAAATAGAAACTAGTATTAAGAACCACCATGCTCAGCTTCAACAGTTATCTCCATTTTTCCTATCTTGTTTCATCTCCTCTATTAATTATTTATTGACTTGTTTATCTGTTTTTATTTTGCCACATTTCTTTTGCTGGAGTATTTAAAGTCAAATCTTATACATAATGTCATTTCATCTATAAAATCTTCAACTGGATGTCTGTAACTGATAAGGTCATCTTGTTGTTTTTTTTCTTTAACATAACCACCCTGTTAATATCACATCTAACAAAATTAATAAATTGTTTACTGTCATTTAATATCGTAAAGTTTCCCCAGTTGTCTCAAATATGTCATTTTATAGTTGATTTTTTCAAGTTAGGATTAAATGAAGTTTACAGAATACATTTGTTTCTTATCGCTCTTGAAATCTCTCTTAATGTACAACATACTCCCTCCTTTTTTCTCCCTCTTCTGTTGATTTATTTCTATATTATTTATTTGTTTGAGACACTCCTTTTGTGGATTTGGCTGACAACTTCCATGTAATATCATTTATCAGAATCCTTTACCTTCTTCCTGTGCCCTGGTAGTCAGATCCAGAGATGCATTCAGATAGAAGTAAATCAACCTTTCACCTGAAGGTCTTAGCATTCATGCACGATTGTTGCCTAGATCCATTCTCTCATTAGGAATTGGAAAATGGTGACTTCCTGATGTCATTCTTTATGGATTTATTAGTTGGAACTTTTCTCTAAAGAATTTTCTTTCATTAATTATTTGGTTACTTTGTAAGATTATTTTTATAGAAAAGGCAGCAAAACTTGATTGTTTCAAGTAATGAATTCATGCAATGCCCAGAGGTGACCAGTTAAGGTTTTTTGTGTTTTTTTTTTTTAACACGATTATAAACATGGATTTTTACTCTGTTTGATATGTTCAAGTCATTGCAGTATTTATTCTTCCTTTTCTTTTCTTTTTTCTTTTTCTTTTCTTTTTCTTTTTTTTTTTTTTTTTTTTTGTGGCAGGGTCTCACTCCGTCACCCAGGCTGGAGTGTAGTAGCACAGTCACACAGTCTTGGCTCACTGCAACCTCCACCTCCCAGGTTCAACTGATTCTCTTGCCTCAGCCTCCCAAGTAGCTGGGACTACAGGCGTGCACCACCATACCCAGCTAATTTTTGCATTTTTAGTAGAGATGGGGTTTCATCATGTTGGCCAGACTGGTCTTGAACTCCTGATCTCAAGTGATCTGCCTGCCTTGGCCTCCCAAAATGCTGAGATTACAGGCATGAACCACTGTGCCTGGCTCTGTTCTTTCAATTAGCAGTAGTTTTCTGTAAACTAAGTGTATCTGTAGTACCCCCGCACATGGCAGGTGCCCAGTGAATAATTATTCCTTCTCTTCTCATGGGGGCATATCCTGACCCCCACTCTCCCCAGATGAACTGAAGCTGGAATAAAAGGGACTGACCAGAAGGTCCCGTCAAACCTGATTTTGTTAGCCCTATATACAAAGTATTATTTGTTAACCCAAGTATCTGGTTAGCTAGCTGGAAAATGCTTTCCTTGTTTCAACTCTTGATGAAATATTTCCTTTCTATATTAGCAATAAAGACTGATGAAGATAATTGAAACATCCTTATGAATAGCAATAATAGTCTTCATGACTGAATTTATTTTGATAACAGAATCTACTTTGAATTTTAAAATAAATAAACTAGGGAGCAGAAAAATAATTATTCTAAACCGAGAAGGTTCTAATTTCTTGAATTGTGATTAATTGAGCTTAATTGTATTTATGGAATGATTATATGGACCCTCCAGTATGTAAATAAAGGTTCTGTCCTCAAAGACATTATATTCTAATCAAGCAGATCCATCATACATACAAAAATCACTGGAAAAATAACTGATGCAATGTGTCAGCCTGTTCTAGAATAGGTTGTACAAAGTCAGAAGAGAGAAATCTCTGGGAGAGGACTTGTAGAAGTTGAGGGAACTGTTGTGTCCCTTAGGAAATGAGGAAGGTGGGTAACCAGAGAGAAGAGTCAAGTGTAGCCTCTGGGGTAAACGAGCAGAGGTGTGAATTTGGCAGAAGCTCAGTAACTGCTGACAAATGTTAGCACACTTTTGTACCGGAATTTCTATTCCCACCCTGTCTTCACACAGGTCTCCCTTCTTCCCCACACAGTGTCATTATGCAGTAGAACTTCCTGAACGAATAGGAAAGAAGACATTTTCTTCCTGTCCACATGATAACTTGTTGGGTCTGGTGAGGACCCTCAGGATATCTACATCCTTTCATCTTGCCACAGAGGGTAATATTGACTGGATTATGCCACACAGGCAGTCAGCTTTCACAGGTTAGTGAATTCTGAATGTCAAAGGGATTTGAAGGAATAGTTATTTAAGTTGAGAGATTTGATTCCAATTTAAATTTCTAAAGATTCCTTTTGGCTTTGAAAGAATCTTGAAAACTTCATGAGAAGTTAAACCTTTACTTTTAAGATACCCTTTAAAATATAAAGAGAATTTTGCAGTGTAGGAAAGTCTTCTGGTGTGAACATAAAGAATGGCCATGCCAGGAAATGCGGCCTGGAACAGCACCTCCCTCCTCCAGCCCTGTAGGCTGCCCTCCTCATGTCCCTCTACCTTCTTTTCCTTGTCTTCACTCTCCTTTACTGGATGTCAGCTTCCAGCATATGAAAGGGATTTTATATGTTTAACTTATTGGATAGCATTTGCATTTTTTGTTGCTTTTCTAAAATGGAAAGGTAAATGTAACATTTTTGGTTTCTTGTAGAAAAACATCCACCTCCTTTAAAGCTAGACTAAGATGGTTTTTTGGATTGGTATAGTTCTGAATTAAACTGTTGTGTTCCTGGATAGAAAAATTATCTTTCCTCTTTTACTTTAGATGATCTTTAGGTGACCTAAGTAAAAAGTCACCTCTTGATTAATAATAACAGCTTTACTATATCTTTTAAATTATCTGTGTATGTTTGTTTTATTGATCTTCTGGGTCAGCTGAGTAGATTAGAGGGGGTTGTGATGAAGTTACTGCTTTAACTCATGGATACTGAAAGACAGTTGTTGGAAAGTAAAAATATGTTGTTAATCATAGGGGTTATTTTTGACCCAGTTAGTCATCAAAGCAAAGAGAGTATGTGCCCTTGTTGGGAATAAGGAAAGCAAGACTTTGAGCAAGAGTTCCAAGAAAGGCAATCCTATGCAGCTAATCATCAGACAGGGAGCTTGGAAGTAATGGGTTAGAACACTGGCCATCTGGCAGACTTAAGGAGCATTCTACTTGAGGTGCTAGCCTTGGGTCACACAAAGCCATGATAAAGAGCACAGTGCTCATCTTGGTAATGATTATGTCACAGGTGGTCACTTCCTATCTGCTGGATGTTGTCCCCAAACCTTTCTGTGTATTGGTCCATTAATCTTCACGGTATACCTGGGAAGAAGCTGGATGCCATTCCTGCCAGAGCTAGGGGCTGCCCAGTCTGGCCTCATAGGCTCCACCTCAAACTGCGGCTAAATGCCTGGGGACAGGGTCTCTTGCCCCATCTATCTTTCTCCGCTTTCTTCCGTATAGATTTCCCACCTCTAACAGGTACTTCACAGAATGACAGGTATAAATGAGTAAATGTCAGGAAAGAGAAGGAAAATGAAACATTCATTGCTTCTTAGTGTTTATTCTTAGTGGAGTAAAAAAAAATTATGGCTTAATTCTGTCAGGAAAAAAAAGCACTACATATGGCATTTTATGTGTGTGTAGACTACATTGACCAGATTTACTGGTGCAAGGATTTCTAGTTGCAGTGTATACTGCACAGTTTCCAATATTAGATTTAATCGTTACTGAAAGGTGACAACTTTAAAATACCATATCTTAGATAAAGTAAATACAAACCTTTAGGAACTGAGGTCAGTTTTGCTTCTGCAATTCTGATATGGAACACCGTCACCCCTTCAAATGCCCCTGGCTCTATCCCATTATTATCAAGAGGGTTTGCACTCATTTCTGTCGGAGGAGAATGACATGACTTAGCACATATAGGTTGTATATAAAGGAAATTTGCAGTACAGAGAGACACATCCCAAGAATGAATATCCCAAGAAGCGTGACCTTCGTCTAGGCTCATTCTCACTCAGTATATCTGCTTCTGTCTATCTACTGTCCTTTCTGTCAGCAACAGAAAAATACTGCTTTGTATTATGTAAACTGGAATATATGAGCAGTTCACTATTATTCACTTTGAATTACCAAATCAGTGACATTTTCACTCTCCTCCAACCATGAGCACAATTAAGGTTTTTTTATTATAATAGTGCATCAAAAAAGATCATCCTTCATATAATCCAAAATGCTTACATTTTTCTGTGTACATTTTTGTGTCTTAAACTTTTTAAAATTGTAAGTCAATTATAAATTATTGTTTTGTTAGCAGAAATATAACTTTGAAGAAATGCCAGTAAGTGAGGCCAGGCACTTGGTTGAATTAAATGAATAAATGAATTAGTATTATTGGTTATGAATTTTGAATGGATATTATAGGGAGATGGCATGGTTATATGATGGGTGTTAGAAATAAAATCAGGTAAAGTTTTAAATATAAGACAAAAAATTCCTCACATCGATAATCTTAAAGCAGATAACCAAATGTTAGGTGCACATTCTAAATAATATCCGAACTAATTTTATATATTATATTTGAGTAGCTTATGCAATACATTAAAAATACTACCTTTAAATTAAATAAGAATAATTTATATTTTATTAATTAGGGTCTGGTCAGAAACAGAAACCACGCTAAGTCTTTCAAAGGAGGTTCTTTTTTTTTGAAATGGAGTTTCGCTCTGTCACCCAGGCTGGAGTGCAGTGGCACAATCTCGGCTCACTGCAACCTCCGCCTCCTGGGATCAAGCAATTCTCCTGCCTCAGCCTCCCGAGTAGCTGAGATTACAGGTGCCCATCACCATGCCTGGCTAATTTTTGTATTTTCAGTAGAGACGGGGTTTTACCATGTTGGCCACGCTAGTCTCAAACTCCTGACCTCAGGTGATCCGCCCGCCTTGGCCTCCCAAAGTGCTGGGATTACAGGCGTGAGCCACCAAGCCTGGCCTCAAAGGAGGTTCTTGAGGAAAAGAGAGACAGTATTACAAAGGTCATATTTTCTTTAAGTGCTAAAAATTTTGTTGGACATTTTAATTGATTTATAAATGGCTTATCTAGGCAAAGATTATTATATTCAAACATTAATTTTGGAAATTATTCTTAATAGTGGCGATAAAGTGTTCTACATCTGTTTGTTATAATTTCAAGATGTCCCATTCATTTGAAAAACTTACCTAAAACATGTAAAGCATTCATTCCTTTGAATGTGTCCTTTTGTATTTTCTTAACTTTATTTTCATGAATTCTGAGTTCTGCTAATGATTTGGGAAGATTAAGTGGTATTTCACTTAGTTGATTGTGGGACAAATATAGCCTTCGCAACTTCTTTGTGGTTAGAAAGGCTTTTGGGTGAATCTTTGTTAGCTTGTTGTTGTTCAGGATCAGACCCTTGATCAAGCATAGAAAGTGACACAATATTAGGAAGTGGATTTAATTTACCAGTATTCTACAGTGATTAGCCAATCATGGAAATCAGTATAATTTATATCATTGGTGTACTAGATCACCCATGTAAAAAATTTCCCAGCCCAATCTAAGTTTTAAAAAAATTTTTACTAATGAGTTAGAAAAGTGCAGAGCTTTAATAATTAATGTTGTGCCATTGGTTTAGATAGAAGTGCATCTTTTAAATCTTTGAATAGATAACACATTCATATGGTTAAGGCTTCAGCCTCTACTCAGCCTCCTTTTCCCTTCAGGGAAGTGACCAACGATATTATCTTTATCTTATCTTAAAATCTATTTACCCTACAAAACTATGTTTAGTGCGCACCAAATATACTTTTGCATGATTTTGTCTACTTTGAAAACCTCACTTCTTTCATATTTACTAATGTTTACCATTTCTCCCAGAACAGAGACCTAAAAGGAAAAAACTCCTACAAAGTACCTTCAGCATTCTGGCATATTTTACATATTGGGGAGATAGTAATGGATGCTGAGAAATGACTCAATCTCTTATCAGTGTTTTGGATATTTCTCAGGGCAATAAGACAGCATCCTCCAGAGGGGGTCTGGTAACTCCAGAGAGTAAAAAGAGCTCGTACCAGTGTGAGTGTGCTCTCTGCTACCAAGTCCTTGCAACATGTCCAAGGGTGAGTGGCTGCTTGGGTGACCAACCATCTCAGTCTGCCCAGATCATGAGATTATGGGATGTGGGGATTTCAGAACCAAAACTGGGAATGTCCTAGGCAAACTGGGACATGTTGGTAACACTGATAACGATTTGCATTGCAAAATGAACATAGCTCAGTTCTTTACTCATTGCCAGATTATTCAGAGAGAATTTTCTATGTTTACCAAGAACGATGACAGGTCACTGAGCGTCTTCAGGACCTTTCTGTCCCTCTTTACCAATCCAGGTCATCTGATTTTCTCAAGGAGCAGCTCTAGATTCATTCATTTTATGATTTTGTTCTCAAATTCATTTCACAAAAATCTCCCTTTGTTTCCAGACTGGAAAAATATGCCTCACTGGTATTACTCACATTGTTGTTGTTTTTCCATGGCAGAAATACACATTTTGGTTGCTCAGTAAACTCCTTTTATCTGCACGTTTCCTCATCTCACTCTTGGCCCTTTGTGCTTTCCTTTTCTCACCCTCCGGAAATTCCAGATAGATCACTATTGCTAAAAGTTTCACCAAGAAAGGGTAAGCCTAGGAGAAGAGGTGAAACTACATTTTGTTACCAACTGGTAAAATATCCTCGTTTCTGAGTGTGTGATGCCAACTGAAAGTATCTTCTCTTTTCCTTTGGTTACACTGAAAAATGAGGCGAGGGGAATTTAACAACTTGGTGGATGATCGAGATGGTTTGTGAATCCTCTCTTGACTCCATGAGGTAAATTTAGCTGGAATGATTACTCTCCTTTTAGTGAAGAGGAAATGCATAAAGTGAAGAAAGGTGACTTGCCTGTGCCATCCAACAAGTGAGGGTTAGAGAGGCCCCACCACAAAGTGAACCTGTGCGTCAGTGAGATCCAAGTCTAGTGCATTGGGCTTTTGTTAGTTTGTTTTTCCTGATTAAAACATGCAGTTGTTGGAACTGTGTAAAAGGAAGGAAAAGTAATACAAAACTGTGTAAGAGGTTTTGCGCAGGACTAGTAAGAGCCGCGCCACACGGTGGACTGCCCTGCATGGTGAGCTGGCTAAGTGATCCAGTTAAACTGCACTCTCAGTGCCGACTTGGTGGTCACAGAGCCTCTTCATCATTAACAAACAGTGTAAGGACAGAAGATGAGAAGAGCCTAGCCATTCAGTAGTAGGACAGTGATTCATGCCACATGTATCTGATAATGGCTGGAAGTGAGCTGGGAGGGCTGTGAATGTGTTCAGTGATTTTGCTCTGACTGTATCATTCTTTGTGTAAGAACCCGAGTGCCAAATAAGCAGCTAAAACATAACACAGAGAATTTGTAGAATGTCTAAAATATAGTTTGAGTCTCTTAAAAGACATATATAAGGTGATATTATAATTATATAAATGTTTTGTAATTATATGGTATACCCACAATTCAAATACAAAGCATTTTATTCTTTTTTTAATACTTTTATATATTTTTTAAAGTACTTTAAAAAGTGATTTACATTAGTACACCCGGTCAGTCGGGTCAGTCTGCTAATAGTAGCTTGGCAGTAATACTACTTAACAGCTGGGGGCTTCCCCACCATTGCTCTGTACCTGACATGCATTTCTCAGAGAAAATCAAGTAGGTCTAAGAAAGATCCTGATACCTTTTAGTTTCTCATTTCCTGGTGAATAACAAGAATACATATGAGCTAAGTCCCTGGAATGCTCCTAAAATTAGGATTTAAAACTTTCATAGCCCCAGTATTAAATATGCCATTAGTTATTATTCTTGTGGTAATCTAAGCTGAAAAGGGGTTGAAGAAGTGGTAAACACATCAACAGGCTGTATCTCCAACTTCTGATGGTAGAATAATGGCCTTGCCATTCTCCCAAAGATTCTGTGGCCTAAAGTTAGTGGGTGGACTGGGTGAATCCTCAGCGGAATCCATTGTGTCATTTCTGATTGTCTTAGTGTTTTAGTGAGACCTAACTTATAAATATACACTCTTCTAGTTGCTCTTTTATATTGATGTGGAGCCTTACCAGATCTGAGCTGCCTGCACACTTTGAAAGTGAAAACAGCAGACAAGGTGCTGGCTACCTGACAGTGCAGTGTGAGAGTTGGATTTTGCAGGGAGGCTTAATGTGAGGATTGAGCATCCCTCAGTCTGCCTTAAGTATGATGAGCATACATGCCTCGATCCCAGGGTGACATGGAGGAAGGGATGGGCCAGAGGGTCCGCTGCACTGACCCAGGGTGACAGGGAGGCTTGGTGACCCCTCATCTCTCAGCCACAGGAACAGAGCCAGGCCTGCATGGTAGCAAGGGGCTAGTATGGTTATGGTATTTTCTACCCTGTTCTCTTAGTTTTAGCTTACTTAGAGATGACAGACTTTAAATTTGCTTTCTCCAGCACAGCCTGAGAGTGTGGGGAAATGGCCTGGAATAGCCAGGCCTGGCTTACCACCTCAGATGATACAGAACCACAGCTCTTCCTCTAACACCACGCCGGAGTCAGTGAGGCAGGAGCTGTGCTGAGGGAAGGTGGTGATACTTCCACAGCTGTGGCGGGGGAAATGAGGCGCTCCTCCAAACCCAATTTCAGACTAAGTCAGAAATTTTACTTGCTAAAATCTAGAAACTTCAAAATGGTTTTTTGGTTTGTTTTTGTTTTCGAGACAGGGTCTTACTGTGTCACCCAGGCTGGAGTGCAGTGGCATAGTCACAGCTCACTGCAACCTCTACCTCCCAGTTAAGACTACATGCACCACCACCATGCCAACTAATTTTATATTTTTTAAAGAGGTGGAGTCTTGTTATGTTGCCCAGGCTGATCTCGAACTCTTGGGCTCAAGTGATCCACCCGCCTCAGCCTCCCAAAGTGCTGGGATTATAGGCATGAGCCACCACACCCAGCCCAAAATGTTAAACGTGGAAGTAGCAATCTTTTAAATCCTAGAATATTAAAATGATACTAATATAGTAAAGAAAAATTATTTTCCTCTTTAAAGATCCAATAAAGAAGCCATACGTGTATATATTAATCAATCAGATATATTCTGTGTGCTGCTGTTAGAGATTTGTGGTGTCTATACACGTTTGGGTAGAGATTTCTTACACTGTTTGCTAATGATTGCTGTAAGTAATTGTTTTCTTGTTCATTTTAATGTATAGTGACTGTTACTACCTGAATAGATTGTAAGCTTATTTGAGGACCATTAAGCTCAGCCCACTGCCTTTTACATGGCTATTATTTAATAAACATCCATTGAATTAGACTATTAATTGAATGAAATCTGTAATTTTTAATTGACTAGAACCCTGTTGAATGCAGGGATTTTTGTCATTCTTTACATACAGAAAAGTAGTATAATTAATCATTATAGCAAAGATTATATAATTAATAATTATAGCAAAGAGTTTTCACTTAAATATTTGAAAGTATGAGGATATATTCTTACATAAAGCGAAGTGAGTCCTTTAAAATCATTTTCTTTGATTTCCTTAATTTTATTGTTTTGAAGATCAACCATTCGAGTATCAAATGGAATGTTGGTTGGGACTGAGGTCAAACCTTAGAAAGAAACAAACATATTATATAGTAGAGAATCATGCTGAAGATGAGATTACTAATATGGTAGAAACACATTTTTTTAAACCCATGATTATCATCAAGTTACACATGATTTAACAGTCATAACAGATGACTAAAAAAACATTGTTTTGGGGGAAGACCTCAGGACCTTTTTGAGTAACTTACTAATTTTTACAAGGTGTCTAGATTAGTATAGCTGTCACCACTCATCCCCTCTAAGGTGGAATAAAAGGAGATAAATTGGAGCTGCCCTGGTGGCTGTGAGAAGGTGATCAACCACTGAGGTGCAGCTTCTGTTGATGTACCTTTGGCTGAGGAATATTAGCTTTCTTTGCAAATTTTCAGGCTGTTATAGTGCTAAATTGGAGCATATGGGTCTTGATAATTTTTCCTTCTTTCTTTTTTTTTTTTTTTTGAGATGGAGTCTCGCTCTGTTGCCCAGGTTGGAGTGCAGTGGTGTGATCTCGGCTCACTGCAACCTCCACCTCCCGGGTTTGAGCAGTTCTTCTGCCTTAGCCTCCTGAGTAGCTGGGATTACAGGCGTGTGCCACCACGCCTGGCTAATTTTTGTATTTTTAGTAGAGACGGGGTTTCACTATGTTGGTCAAGCTGGTCTCAGAGTCCTGACCTCACGATCCGCCCGACTGGGCCTCCCAAAGTCCTGGGATTACAGTTGTGAACCCCTGTGCCCGGCCGGATCTTGATCATTTTAAGAAGCCTTAGAAAGTTGTGTTTAGAAAATAGAAAAATTAGATTTCTTTCATGTATATTACCAAAAACTTTGCCACCCATTTCCTTTAATTAATTCCTCTAATTAGTTGTAAATTCTTTGATTTCCACATGCTGATTCATACCTAATTCTTTTTTTTTTTTTTTTTCTTGAGACAGTCTTGCTCTGTCGCCCTGGCTGGAGTGCAGTGGCACCATCTCAGCTCACTGCAACCTCTGCCTCCTGGGTTCTAGTAATTCTCCTGTCTTAGCCTCCCGAGTAGCTAGGATGTGTACCACCATGCCTGGCTAATTGTTGTATTTTTAGTAGACACAGCGTTTTGTCATGTTGGCCAGGCTAGTCTCGAACTCCTGGACTCAAGTTATCCTCCTGCCTTGGCCTAGATGTCAGTACACTTTTGATAGAACCATCCTCACTCCTGAAGTATAGTCATACATTTAATAGCCAAAAATTGAAGAATTGAAAATCTAGTATTTGAATATCAACATTCTATCCTACAGCTCTGTGTACTTTTCCTTTCCATACTTTAAAATTGGCCAGGCGTGGTGGCTCACACCTGTAATCCCAGCACTTTGGGAGGCCAAGGTGGGTGGATCACTTGAGGTCAGGAGTTGTAAGACCAGCCTGACCAACATGGTGAAACCCCGTCTCTACTAAAAATACAAAAATTAGCTGGGCCTTGCTACACATGCCTGTAGTCCCAGCTACTTGGGAGGCTGAGGCAGGAGAATCGCTTAAACCCAGGAGGCAGAGGTTGCAGCGAGCCAAGATAGTGCCATTGCACTCCAACCTGGGTGACAGGGTGGGACTCTGTCTCAAAAATAATAATAATAATAAAACAGGCCGGGCGCCGTGGCTCACGCCTGTAATCCCAGCACTTTCGGAGGCCGAGGCAGGCGAATCATGAGGTCAGGAGATCGAGACCATCATGGCTAACACGATGAAACCCCATCTCTACTAAAAAATACAAAAAAATTAGCCGGGCGTGGTGGCAGGCATCTATAGTCCCAGATACTCGGGAGGCTGAGGCAGGAGAATGGCATGAACCTGGGAGGCGGAGCTTGCAGTGAGCCGAGATCGCACCACTGCACTCCAGCCTGGGCGACAGAGCAAGACTCTGTCTCGAAAAACAAAAGTAATAATAATAATAATAATAAAATAAAATTGACACTCAAGAAATTTAACTCTATATGGGAAGAATAGGGGGTTAACTTGATAAATTAGCAAGGTAGAGGGGCAGTTCTGTTTGTTAGAATAGATTTATTTTGCCATTTTTATGAACACAGGAAATTATTTTGGTTTTAAAAAACGAAGTGGAAGTCTTATAGGAAACTGGAGGTTCTGCAGAAGGAATCCTCCTGGTAACACAGATTTTGACAAACCTACTCCTGCCCTGCCCCTGTTGAAACTGAAGTTCTGAAAAGAGTTTCATCTCCTGAGGGAGGAAGAGTGATAAGGGCCCAGACCCTTTTTATGGTCATGTTTTGGGGGAGGTAGGGTGGTTGCGGCAGCATGCTGATGGCATGTCTGACTGTCACAGATATCCTTAGGTGGATTTTGTTTACTAGAGTTTTTTCAAAGCTAAATGTTCGGGAGACTGTGTGATGGGAACACCAGATTCCTGCCATGAGGTAGGTTGGGCTTCTCAGGTCTTCGGTGACAAGTGTGTACTGGAGCAGTTTTATGCAATGTCTCATCCAGGGTCTAAATGTTGGAAGCGTATGACTGCTCTGCCGTGGCACATATGGAGGCTAGCACGTGGGGGTGGTCTGCGCTAAAGATAAATGTGTCCTTATTCGCCATCTTACCAGAACCAACCCAGTTTACATCTAGTGGAGTCATAGCAGATACACATATTTTTATCTGGAATTTTGACTTACAAGTGCTTTAACATGCACCCATTCTGCAAACTGATAGCAGGTAATGTTTTTTCTTGTCTGAGATGCAGTTTAATACAATAGTATGTTCTCGTATTCCCTGACTAACCTCGTCTCGCACCCACCATCTGTCTCAGCTTCTGCATTTCTTGTGCCTGCTGCTCTTTCCACAGTCATTCTGCATGAACAAGTTTTCTCAAACAGTACTTGCATCTTAATCTCTTTCTCATGAGAATTCCATAGGTAAAGCGTAAGACCCATTTCTTTCCTAGCCTATTTCATTAGACTTTACTAGTAAGTCTAGCTCATATTAGTCTCCCCTTTTCCTGAATGCTTTTTGTTCGCCTCTCATTTTGTCATATAATGACAAACTTCATTAAGGTCTCTAGAGTAGATTATTATAAGCTTTAACTCTTGCCATGAATGCTATGGCAGTAGGAAGCAAGTCTAATGCTTTTCAAGACATCTGCTCATATAGACTCATGAAGTGACCCTGCTGGGCCATCAGCCCCTGAGTGGGAGTTGTGTGCCAAACCTTGACCTCCACAGTGGGGTCAGTCTCAGCTGTCTCCTCTTGGAAATAACTGAGGGCAACAACTCTTGATATGCATTGCCATCATGTCCCCTCCCTGAACAGGGCATGGGTGTGCTCTTGAGTGCTCCTTCATTAGAAGTATTAAAGAAAATACTCAGCAAAGAATTATAAATTTTAAAAAGACTTTATCCACTTTTCTCTTAGGCAGTTTTAAACCCACATTGTTAAAAAGCAAATAAAGCATTATCTTTAAAAGGTCTAGATTAGAGATTTCACAAGCTTTCTGTAACTCGTTTCATTGTTCTAGACACGCAGCTTATTTTGTTATCATGGAGTTTTACTTAAAAGTACAGTCTCAACCTGCTAACACCCTGAGATAGAGCTGCATGTGATGTCCATTCTCTCTAAAGGGAATTAAAATTAAATGCTTTGATTTAATTGGGGAAGAGAAGGAAATGTTCTATGTACAACATTCCCTTAGTTTTCCTCTGATTTTCTTAATTTTAAAAATAAGTTTGGATGTACTTTGAGGTTTGCTGTACTTTCCACCTGAAAACTTAAATGAAAAAAATCTTGTACAATCAGTGAGATTATTTTTGAAATTTCTGTGAAGACTTTTTCCATCCTTCAAATTGTCAGAATAGCATTATTATTCTTCAAAACAAAATTGGCTTATATTCTTACCTAAATCTGAGCAATGTACAACTCGTGAATAGCACTGACATCCAAATGGACACATTGGAAACAGATCAAATGGGAAAAAAGGGATTCTTGGCTCTCTTGTTGGAAAAAGAGAGTTGTCCTCCTCCTCCTCATCATCATCATCATCTGTGTCTTCCATATCCTTCAGCATCATATTCTTCAGTGCCATGTGTGAAGGGCTAAAGAAGGGTTTGGCAGAGCACAAACCCAGGAATAATAGGAGCACATACTCCTTCATGGTGTCTTAGTGTAGATCGGTCTAGGACTAAACAGAAATTGGATATTAAGTTTAAATGGATATAATTCCTGCATATATACATTACTCAGTTCCGGCAAGAGTGCAATGAAATGACATTTTTATCCATTGCTTAGCTAATGTGAGAGTAAATTTATAAAGATTTTTGGAAGACAATTCAGCAATGTGCATTGGGAACTCTAAAAGTATCTCTGTTTTTCAGATAGTAATTTTACTTTTTGGAATGTAGTCTCAGGAAACATTTCTAAAGTGCACAAAGATGTTCATCACAGAAGTATAATAGCAGAAATATTTGAGACAATTATAATGGTTAAAGGGGAATAGTAAAATAAAAGAGTATATTTATTCCATGAAATATTTTGGAACCCACAAAATGCTTGCAAAGACATTTTAAAATATGAGATATATCTTTTGTGAAATAAAAAAAAGCAAATACAAAAAATCCGTAAACTGTATACTTACAAACACTTGGAAACAAACAAAAAGAAACCTGGCAGGAATATACCTGATTGATGATAAACTTTGGTTACTAGAACCATAGATGACTTGTGTTTTCCTTTAACTTTCATAATGAGCAATGAGTATTACCTTTATAATGAAAAAGCTAATAAACATTTTAAAAACAGAAACAGATTATCTTACCTAACTCTGTATTCCCAAAATCTTTCTATTGCCTTAATGTATTCAGTGTCCCTGAAGGAGGAGTGTCTTCATTGTCTCCTTAGACAACATCTGGAATTTTTCCTTAACTGATTTCTCTCCACCTTTCCCAACCTCACTCTCATAGTTGGTCACTTTTTCCACAATTGGTATATTTTTCCTTCTAATCTTTTCCATTGTCTAATATTTGATCCAAACTGTCTGATGTCCAGACTGTTCTTTCTTACTCGTCTTTCCACTGAGTTCTGTTTGTTTGTTTTGTTTTTGGGGGGCCAGGTTGTTTTCAGCTGCATTTTTAAAATGCACACAAAACAGAACTATACAAATGAGAACCTTCAGAGCATAGATTTATTGCCATATTTACATATCATAATTTTTAAATTGTCATCTGTGAAATGTGTATATTCTTTAAAAATTTCAAAAATTAAAAACATGAAATTATTCAAAATAGATGCATCCTAGAGATGCTCGCTGGTGAAACTGAGTCCTGGCAAGAGGGCATCCACTCACCACCACAGCAGAGGGCTCCGCAGACCCTAACAGTCCACCAGGCTACAGTCACCTAAATAGTCCACCAGGCCTGCCATTGCCCGCCGTTGCCCAAGTGCCAGAGAGCAGCTGAGCTGCAAAAGACTTACATAATCAGCTGGGATTGGCCCAGCCTCAGGAAGACCTACCCCTCCAAATCCCAACTGGTTACAATTTCCCAGAACCAAAAAATCAGCTTCAACATCTCTCCATGGGCCTGCTTTTTCCTGGATTTAAAAATCAAGAATGAATTCATTAACTTAATTAATATCTTCATTTATATGTGGTATGTCTTTTTTGATCACCAGACAAGGGCTAGAATGTCCTACTGTCATTAGTTATTAACCTGATGATTATTTAATTCCTCATATGCTCCAAAAATCTGAATGGTGGCATGAACATTTGCCCACTGGGTAGCTGGATGGCACTGGTCAGGTATGTGTGATATTCCTGTGATAATCCACACTAATACTAGGAAACAGCTTACAGGACAGATCTGAGAATGGCAAGAGTTTTTTATATTTTAATAATCCTATCCTGATTCCCATTTCAAAACTAACCCTAGCCTCCCATCTGTACACTACTTTGTGGAGGTGTCAATTCAGATGTTATTCTAGACTCATCCCTCATAGGAAATGAGGTGTAAAGAGCTTAAGTGACTTGCCCAAAGTCACCTACCAAATATAAATGGAGCCAGAGCTAGGGCTCATGTGTCCCAACTCCCTGTTCTGTGCTGCCTTCTGCTCCGGCTCATGTTGGGGGACTCAGTTGTTTTATCCAGAAATCTCGTGGCTTCATGGGCATACTCTGTCATTTCTTGTTATCTAACCAGTATACAAATTCCTGTCCTGTGTACGTCTGTGCATAAAGAAGCACCTGTGTAGCTTGGACTGGAAGATAGAGAATAGAATGATTGTGAGGTCAGATTTGTGCAGTACAGGGTGAGAGATTGTGCCGGCAACACAGGGTTCAGTGGCTTCTGCTGGAGAGCCCCAGGTGGAAATCACCAACTGTGGCTGACCACTGTTCTGTAGCAGGTGTGGGGTGTCCCTGCTGGCAGGCAGGTTGATATTTCGTATTCCAGTCATCCTGGGAATCCTGTATGGGGTCCTGGTAAAGGTTACTGGGGGCTTCCTTTTCAATATCACTTTGTCCCTGGCACATTGTCTCTGTGCCTTGGCTGGCTGTCTAACTTTGACTCATTATGTGTTTTGACTTAGGGCTGTTGTGTGGCTCCTGACTCCTTAAGGTTTAGTGCCCAGCTTTGCCTCAACCTTCAAAATACTCATTCCCTAGAAAAGTCAGCTCTTGGTCCTTAGCTAAATCAAAGTTGGCCCCAATTCCAGTTTATTCTGTAACATTCTTGCATTACAGCTCTGTCTTCTAGGTGCACAGCTGCCCTTGACCTTGTCTGACCTTGGCAACAAGAAGCTATAGAATTATCATGTCATTTGAGGTCCTGTTTCTGGCTTTCTTTAAGGTTGCTGGAGTTATTCAGTGGGCATTTACCAAGCACCCACTGTACCCCAGGCAGTGTCACTTGTCAGAATTCTGAATCTCTTAAAGTAGAGCACACCTTCCTCCCCATCCTCTTCTCTCCCTCACTTCCCTACTCAAAAATAAAAAACCTACAACTCCTGATCAACTACTGTCAGGTAAATATGAGATCATAAAGTTAACACTTGAATGTCAGGTGCATTAATGGAAAAACTAAAAAATAAAATGCCTAGATTAGTAAATAGGCAATGTAAACCTTATATACTGTGACTTATGGGGTAGGAATAGGGGTGTGGAGCTTTAACACTAGAAGTGTGGTACCCAGAGCTTTGAAAGTAGAATTCTTCACCATGTCTGTCTACGTATAACCCTCAGTTTACTGTTTGAGACCAATAGAACTAAAGACATTTATAAAAATATATATTCACATGAAAAAAAGATTGAAATAGAATATACAAACCTGGTAAGAGGGATAATGGGATTATAAGCAAAGCATTTTTTTTTCCTATGCATAGTTTTTAAATTTTGTTGCTTTTAAAATATTTTAAATGTCAGTCCACCAACAGAATTTTCTTTGCTTTATTTCTGCATATACTGCTGTCTTTTCCTACCACTTTTGGTAGGAGTTGGTATAATCAAAGGTTTCCCATACACACTATTCTCACCTATCTCTACCCAAAAGTCAAACAATAGCACCTACTTGGAAAATTGTTTTGGGATTCACAATTTCTTGAGGCTTAATCATATTTGTTCTGGTCAATGGGAAATGAAGATTTTGATAAGGTTATTTTTTAAGTTGGTTGATTGTTCTTTTTTGTTTGTTTTTTGGGTTTTTTGTTTGTTTGTTTGAGATGGAGTCACTCTGTCGCTCAGGCCTGGAGTACAGTTGTACCATCTTGGCTCACTGCAACCTCCACATCCCAGGTTCAAGTGATCCTCCCACCTCAGCCTCCCAAGTAGCTGGGATAACAGGCATGTGCCCTCATGCCTGGCTAATTTTTTGTATTTTTGTAGAGATGGGGTTTCACCATGTTGGCCAGGCAGGTCTTGAACTCCTGACCTTAAGTGATCCACCCATCTTGGCCTCCCAAAGTATGCCACTGTGTGAGCCACTGCACCCAGCCTGATTGTTTTAGTTTAAGCATTTTCCCATAGAATCTTTGAACTATATGGACTTTATGTTCCCAGTCTGGACCGGAAAAACCTATTTAACAGATAATATATCCAAAATGCAGAAACCAAAAACTATGGAACTTAAAAAAAAAAATGTAAAACACCAGGAATGTGTTAGAGATCCAAAGTGGGGTGCCAAGAACACATCGTGGTGTTCCTTGTGGCCTGGCAGTGGGAGCAAGGACTGGCCTTGGCTCCTTTGCACACCACATAATGGTTTCCCAGATGCCTTCAGCCTCGTGCCACCATCAAAAGAGGCTTCCACATTACTAAGTTGAGGTTCAGGATGAGGAACGGGATCACGTGTGAGGAGCAGAACTGACAGTTGAGAGGACAAGGAGAAGGTACACAGGGCAGGGAAGGCAGGGAGTGGAACAGTAGTGGGCCTGCTTTTTTCCACATCCCCGCCTCAGGGCTGCTGACCAGCCCCCCAGTGGCATCAGGAGAAGCATTGTCTGTCCTCTTTTCTTAGACTGATAAGTGACTGCCTTTAATCAAAACTGAGGTAAAATGAAAATATGAAATGGAGACTTCTGCCTGCAAGTTTTAGGCAGTAGCATTATCTGTAGTTGTTGGGAAGCATTCCATTTGCTGAGCAGTGGAGGCAGCCATTTTTATATAGCAGTTGGGCCCTTTCCTGGAGAGTAAGAGATGGAGACCTTTGAAACAGGAGTTCTTCCTGGTGGTGAAGGTTCCAGAACATTCTGGAACAGGGAGCATATCCACGCTGCTTGAATAACTCCAGGGAGAGGATACTGCCTCAAGGCAGCATCTTCCACAGTTGCCCATCCGTGGCTGTTAGGAAAGATTTTATATGGAAACTCAAAAATGCCTTCTGGAGAATTCATTTCTCTCTGCTAGTTCTGTCTTTTGTTAGCCTTATACAATTAATCTAATCTTTTGCATTCTTGTATCCTGGTTGCTTGCAAAGAAAAAAGGCCAACCTTGATTCCATGAGGAATTTGTTATTTACACGCTTTACCTGAGTCTCTTGCTGGGTCTCTTCCACCACTTTGTTAATAAGTACAAGTTAAGGATAGGTCCTAAACCTCCCCCAGTTCAGTGTGCAACTGTTTACCAATAGGAAAATAATGGAATGTCTAGGAGGGAAACCTAGATAGCAGTATTTTTTCTTATTATTCAGAAAGAATGTAGAGAATATTATATGTCATTTAAAATGATATGACTTTTGCTTGTTTTGAGTTTATGAATGTTTTATTAGTTTTATTCTGTTTTATTAGTTTTGGCAGTATTCAGATTATTCTATTTTTAAAACCTTTAAAAATATTAAATCTTCTTCTCAGGAATACTCAATATTTCCCTGATTTAGACCAGTTTTGCCAGTGTTTTCCACTCATGGAAAGCTGTGGATTTTGGTTTCAAGTCTTTCTTAATCAGAATACTATTTGGAGTATTCTTCCAGTGCTACTGCTGTTACTAATAAATCATAGCAGCCTAGAGCTAAGAGAGGCCTTTGAGACCTTCCTCCCACGGCCGTCTTTTACTGAGAAAAAGCTGAGGCAATGAGTGTCCAGAGCTGGCTGGAGGTGGTGGAGCTGAGGGCTGGCCTCCTCACTGCTTGTTGGTTGTGCCTTCCACTAGACTGCATGTCCTCCTAAATGGATTTTAATCTCATAGTTTTCCAGACAGTAAACAGACTTTCCTCTGGAAAAGCCTAGTTAAGGAGGTTTGGCCAAGGTCTTAAAAGAGTTCATAACATATGGACTGAAAATATAGCTTAAGAAGCACATAAGCTTTCTTTTTTCCATTTAACTGGTCTACAAACTTAGAATGGAAAGTTTGTCTAAGTGAAATGGTATTTCCTCTCAGACACTATTATTAGGTAAATAAGTCACTGTGCTTTTAAATCCCATGTTTAAAGGCCCGCTTGGCAACTTTTCCCTTGGTTTAAACATGCCTATCTGTTCACAGGTACCAGTAGCAGATTTCAGTATATAAATGTGATGTAACATACTCCATATATTTCACAGAAGGAATCCAAACCAAATTCAGATATAATCAAGGCACAGCCTTGTAAGCTAACAAATGAGTTAGAAGTCCAAGCATGCATTTGGAAACTTATTCACAGTACCATTTGTTCGTGGATACTGACAAAGGTAGCACTTTCCTTAAAAAGCAGTTAATTTTACCTTAGAAGTATAACTAGCATTCTGACGAAGCATTCTGGCTGTTTTTCCTTTTATACTAATTTTTCCCTTCACTAATTTTTCCATATGTCTAGCAACCAAGCTACTGTCTTAAAAAACAAAATCTCCTCCCTCTCCATTTTTATGATGTTTCCCACGGTGCTTCAAGACTTGTAAAGTTAATCGTTTTTGTCTCAAACCTCAGATCAGTTATCAGAATATTTGTTTTTAATTGAGTAGTTAGTTGTAACAGAAGACTATATATCCTCTGTTCTTTCCACTACTACACTATACTCCTTAATGCCAAAAAACAAACTAAAAACATCAGGATCCTTTCATGTGGGTGGGCTTGTGCTTGATTTTTCTTTCTTTTTTTATTTCTTTCTTTTAACAACTTGATTCTTGGATTTAAACAACTTTATTTTTAGGGAAATATAACCCCCTCAGGTTCTTTATGACTCAGTCCCTACACCATGTGGCCGCTGTTTCTTGGGTGCCACACCTCTGAATAGATTAACATGAAAGAATGCTGTGCACTATTTAGGTTACTAGGGAGTAGAATATTGAATGCATTGCTTAAATTTTTTAATCTAAAATTTAATCCAAAATTTACTTTGAGAGGGGACAAAGGAAATCTTTGAAAGTGTTAAATTCTGACTGTATATATGCTGTGAAAATTTCCTAATCTTTCATATTGAATATAGTGCTAGCTGAACTATTGCTAATAAGTATTCTTTCTTGGAATTGTATAGATTTCCATTTAAACTTTTCAGTGCCATTTCATTATAATAAGGAAGACATTTATCAAGGAAAAATATGAATATTCAAATGTATAAGTAAAAATGACGTTTCAGTAATTCACACATTTTAAATACACATTAGACAATATTTTAAATATTGAAAAATATATTTACTGTTTCATTTAATATAGCTGTGATATCCCCAAACTTCATGATCATTATTGTAGCAATGTTATTTTCCTAGATAAACACACAAGATGTTTATTTAAATGACTTTTAAAATCAATCATGTTAACATTTATGATAAAGCATAATGACAGGTTTTCACTTAGCTGGAAAAAAAAGTCACATAATTATATTTAAAATAAATTCATTATAGATAAGACATAAAACTAGAATAATTTTAGGTACAAATTTAGGTTTATATTTAAATGCTGATTTTTAAGAAATTATAGAGATAAGCTTTGGACTTTATCATATGATTTATAAGCATTTATTAATAACATTAATGTCTCCTTAGTACTGACTATAAAGTATACATTGGTACATGTAAGATAGACATGAAACATACCTGTCAGAAGAGAGTAGTCCTCCTAAAAGTAGAAGTTATCCACCATGTACTACTTATCTATAATGTAAATGTTCTCAGACACTGTGTAAGAAGAAAAGATGAAGAGGTATTACATTTAAAAGAAAAAAAACACCCTTCAACACAGTCCTGGTGTGGCTGCACCCTGGGTGATACTGGAATAAACTGCTCCCACAGATTAGTCCATGTTAGTACTGAGGAGCAAGATTAAAACTTGTTACTGCTCATGTGTTTTCCATCACTGTTTGTATCGTAGCCAAGACTTCTAGCTAAACTCTAGACGTCTACTGGAAGATTCTGAAGAAAAAAAAAAAAGAAAGTTTAATAATGCATGGCAACTGGCCATTGAAAGTGCAGTCGGAGTCATTCAAGAAATACCTAGTTTTAAAAATACAAGATTCTTAAGTGAATGAATATTTGTAAATTACAATTTCAAAGGTTACTCAACCTGTATAGACTAATAAAATATTTATCAATCTGAATAAAGGATACCAACATTACTGAAGTATATACCCAAACTTCAGATGTACCTGAGAAAGAACAATGCCTTTTTTTCTTCTAATGACTATAGCTATTGCATTATGCGTACTTCTCCAGACTTTTTTTTAAAGCTTTTGGCACTGCTATAGGCATGTCAGGGAAACTGTGTACGAGGCTCCATGAACTGCTCCCTGGACTCAACGTATGTGATATAACACAGCCACACGTGCATGTCCAAGTAACACCCTCTTAGGATGCATACAACCTTCCCTTTTCAAGAAAGTATTAGCTGTGGCCTCACTGACATTTAGGGAGACTTAGAGCAGGGAAGATGCTATTCCCTGAAAAGAAATCATTATTTGTACTCCTTTTTCCACTCATCCCCAAGAGACTGCCCAATTCTATATCAACTAAGACCTTCAAGAGACAACAGTTTTCTTTCTTTTTTTTTTTTTTTTTTTTGAGATGGAGTCTCGCTCTGTCACCCAGGCTGGAGTACAGTGGCACAATCTTGGCTCACTGCAAGCTCTGCCTCCCGGGTTCATGCCATTCTCCTGCCTCAGCCTCCCGAGTAGCTGGGACTGCAGGCGCCCGCCACCTCGCCCGGCTAATTTTTTGTTTTTTTAGTAGAGATGGTGTTTCATCGTGTTAGCTAGGATGGTCTACATCTTCTGACCTCGTGATCTGCCCACCTCGGCCTCCCAAAGTGCTGGGATTACAGGCGTGAGCCACCGCGGCCGGACTGAGAGGGCAGTTTTCTAACCTTAGTGGCAAGGACTCACTGTTGTAAGTGACCCCAACATCTTCCCAACTGTTGTATAGATTTGGAGGCCAGTGAAGAGCTTTTCCAGTGGGTTAGAAGACTTGTTCTCTCCTGTCATCAAGAATCTGACCATCATTTGTTCCCTCTCTCCAGAGAAATGGCACACATTGTGTTAAGCAAGGCAGCTACAGTCCTACAGAATACATTTGCCTCAGATGTGCACAGCAGCTAGCTATGTGTTCATCCTTCCCTCACTTAAATAAAGTACTCCTCCTTGGACCTCCAAGCTGACAGTTCCAGGCAGCTCGCTAGTCCCATTAGTGGACCTCAGTGTAGCTCAGGCCCCATCCTAGCCCTGCAGCACCTAGGGAATGACGCCCTCCTGTTCGGTTTAGAATGCTCCTGTTCTCATTTATTCAAGTATGTTTTAGTTGCAGATGTATCTGTTAACTGGATGAATTGGGAACATCATGAAAATATGAACTGGATTTTTAAAATCTTTGTATCCAGAGCATCTAGTGTTTGCCTAAATTCCTTCAGAACACAGTCATAAACAGGAAGCCCTTGGGTCAAATTCAGTTTGTCCTGCACAGTGTTTTGTTTTTGAACTGTTTATTGAAGTGTATGTTACAAAAAAAAAAAAAAATGGTACAACTCAATTAATTTTTACAAAATGACCCCAATCAAGAAATCCTAGCCTCATACTCCGTTCTCATACATCCAGAATCCCTCCTCATACTCCTCAAGTCACAGCCTGAGTTCAGCACCATAGGTTATTTCTTGAATTTTATATAAATGGAATCATACTGTGCATTCTGTTTTGCATCTGGCTTTTTTCATTCAGTGACATGCTTTTGAGAGCCATTCATGTCATTGTGATACACGGCAGTTCATTCTCATCACTGTGTAGTATTCTCATATATGAGTAAGCCACAAGTTGTTTATATATTCAACTAGATTAAGTACCTTTTGGAGAGCTACTATGAACGTTCCTCAGTCTGTCTTTTGGGGGTCATATGCCTATGTATTTTTGTTAAGTGAAATTGCTGTATTTAAAAATAAGATTTCAACTTCTCTTTAAAAATTAGGCTTTGCCAGTCCGTGATTTCTGGTTTTGCATGGCAACTATTGTCTCTGAGACATGTGTTTTTCACTTCTATACTCACAGGATGTTGTCCATGTCACCCACCCAAGCCACTCCTCAGTCGAGTTGCCTGCGTGGCCTTTCTGGGTGCAGTTTTGCCACCCATGTCTAGAGAGATAGGAGGCAGTTCCTGTAAGGTTGTTTCTAAAGATATGTTACAGCTACTTTTCCTTGATATTTTGCTTCGATCTTTGGGCAGAGGGCCCAGGGAAAGAAATAGGCCCTGGAATAAGATGCTGGGTTTAGGGTAGTATATTCGGCTTATTACTCTGTTCTGCAGATAATGTAGACGTGCAGGCCTCAGGCACAGCCCTCCACCATCTTGGGGCTGTGGCTTGGAAAGCTTTGCCTCACACTTGCCAGAGATGGTACAGCAGGCACGAACATGCCTGAGTTTATCCCCACCCTTTTCCAGGTTATCATTCCAAACGAAGCAGTGTACCTCTTCTTCCCTCAAGTATTGTGAGGAGAAAACCTTCCATTTTTGTTTCCTAAAGGGGTCCTATGGCGGGGACCTAGTTCTTTTCTCCATGTTTGTTTGTTGTTGTTATTGTTCTATTTTTGCCTCATTGAGCCTTGGTCTAAATAATGAAGAACTAGTTGCATTATAACAGCATGTTTAGGAATCACAAGTAATCTACATTATGTTACAAACACAAAGATAAGTTACAAAACTGAAAAAGTAATCTTCTCAGTACTGACAGTTTATGAACAAAAATATTGATTGCCATAAAGGAAACTTTAATGGAAATTTATTTTCCTTTGGTCTTATATATGCTAACCATTGTGAAAATAAAAATAAATTGCCTAATCTAAGCTGTCATATGATTTCTCACACCCTTTCCAGAACTTCTCCTGGTCTAGACATGGAGAGCAGTGGTCCAAGTCCAAACACAAGAACAGGGGGAGGACCTTGAAACTGTCTCATGCAAATAAAAGATTGATTGATTGACAGAGTCTCACTCTGTCACCCAGGCTGGAGTGCAGTGGTACAATCATAGCTCAAACTCCTGGGCTCAAGCAGTTGTCCCCCCTCGGCCTCCAGAGTGCTGAGATTCCAGGTGGGAACCACCTGCACACAGCCCAAATGAAAAGGTTTGACAGGCGAGGCAGGAGCTATAGGAGCAGCATATGTCCGGAGCATATTGAGGGGCATACACACATCTGCCAAAAATTAGGCAGTTTGAATTTTCTGATGTCCTTTTGCCAGTCTCTGGTGTCCTTCACGTTCTAAATGAATTGGAATAGATTGTACAATGTTCTCTTATAGTAGTAGCTACAAGAAAGGCCGTCCACCCATCCATTCATTCAACAAACAGTGTAAGTGCTATGGAGAGAAGCAGAGTGGGGGCGGGACTGTAAGGGGTACCCTCCCTGTCAGGTGACAGTCACAAGACCTGAGGACTGTGAGGGAGTTAGCCATGCCATATAAGCACCCACTTTAAGAATGTTCTAGGCCACTGAATCCTAGGATGTAAATACGCATAACATAGGGATTTTTGTATTAGTAGATGCTTTAAAAAGCTTCTGTGAAGGGATAAATGATTAAGATGTCATGGGTTTTGATGTTCAAGTGTCCCTCATGGTGGACTAGGCACTTTGGTTTCTAATGAATTTACTTTGTACTGTAGGTTGTGACCCAGGGGCAGTATTCAGCCTGCAGATTGTTTGGAGTATATAGTATTTTTAAAAACCAGGAAATTTGATGTCAAAGTCCAAGTTTACAATGTATTTTGAAAAATATGAGCTGGAAACACTGACCCTGACGTCCTGTGTAGCAGCAATTTGCTGAGCACGTAGGCCATCCATGGTTCTCTGCTGCCCTGACCTCCTCTTACCCTCTCCTCACAGCTCTTCTGTTGCAGGGACTGGCTTCTGCTGAGCTCACTCTGTCGTCCTACTTGAAGTTTCTAGTTCTGAAAAATGAATTATAATAAATTGTCACTGAATGTTCAGTTGAGTTTATGAAAAATGAAGGACTTATATAATTCTGTTTATTATATTTTGCATGTATCAATTTTTTTTTTTTCCGACACAGAGTCTCGTTCTGTCACCCAGGCTGGAGTGCAGTGGCACAATCTCAGCTCACTGCAACCTCTGCCTCCTGAGTTTAAGCAATTCTGCCTCAGCCTCCTGAGTAACTGGGATTACAGGTACAGCCCACCACGCCTGGCTAATTTTTGTGTTTTTAGTAGAGACGGGGTTTTGCCATGTTGGCCAGGCTGGTCTCGAGTTTGTGACCTCAGATGATCCGCCCGCCTCGGCCTCCCAAAGTGCTAGGATTACAGGCGTGAGCCACCGCACCCAGCTGTGTCAAATATTTTTAACGAATGTCTGAAGTCAGTTTGCTTTGAGGAATCTGTACAAGTAATGGTTTTGTTTTAAATACATTTCTTACCTCTTTCCAGTGAGCAGACCTGAGAGCAGTGAGCACATCTGTTTTCCAGATCTGTGTTTCTAAATACTGTTTCCCACTAAGGGTACCAGGACTCCTTGGAAAAATGGCCCATAAAAGGTCTGGACCAGAGAAATAAAGGTGTCTGAAAAAGCTTCTTGTACCAAGAAGTGTGAAAGTTTGCAGAGTTTACCAAGGACTCCGAAAAGGAACATAGAAGCCACCATGAAGGGGCAGTTTGAGCATCTCAAAAAAGTAAAAAACAGTGGATTATAACACATACGATACCAAATCCTTTTTATAATAACAGTGAAAAGAAGATTAAAAGGATCAGAGTTTTTCCTTACAGATGAATGTCAACTAATGAATGCAGAAGGAATAACAGAAAATCACCACAGTGAAACCTCCAATATAATAATTGATTTAAGGAAAGATAATCAAGGGAAGCTAAAACAATTAAGTCAGCCTCGGCAACACAGTGAGATCCTGTCTCTACAAAAAACAAAATAGACCAGACATGGTGGCACACACCTATAGTCCCAGCTACTGAGGAGGCTGAGGTGGGCGAATCACTTGAGGCTGGGAGGTCGAGGCTTCAGTGATCACACCACTGCACTCCAGCCTGGGTGACAAAGCCAGACCCTGTCTCAAAAAATAAGTAAATATATAACACCGTTAGGTCAGAGTTTGCTCGATAGCAAGAATCTGTACTTTGAGTACCCATACAACCATTGTATTTTTCACTTTCGGTACAGCATTCAGTAAATTACTTGAGCTAGTCAGCGCTTTATTATAAAATCGGCTTCACGTTAGATGATTTTGCTGACTGAAGAATAATATAGTATTCTGAGCCCATGTACATAGCTTAGGCTGAGCTATGACATTAGATGAAGGTGAGGTGTATTAAATACATTTTGACCTATGATATTTTCAACTTATGGTGGGTTTATCAGGATGTAACCCACCATAAGTCAGAGAGCATCTGTATTGTTCATTGGTGAATATAGGTGAAGGATGTGGAGATGCTCATTGTGAACTTAAACTTTTCTGTGTCCTTGAAAATATTACCAAATAAAGGGGGAATAAATGCTAAATAATTGGAGCAGATAATGCAGCTTGCCTTAAATTAACTTTAACTCTTTGATTTATCCTTCACTCTAGTGAAATATTTACCACCAAATTTATTTTAAGTTAATTAAGATGTTACCCTAGACAGGGATTCTTAACTTGGGTATATGAATACCTAGAGAATTTGTGGAAAGACTTTATGAGTCTTTTGATATATGCCATGTGTTTTTATATATGTATTTTTCTGCAGAGAGGATCCATTATCGCTTTCACCATATTTTCAAAGGGGTCCATCCTTCAAATAGTTAAGAACTGCTGCCCTAGAATAGATTTACAGTTTATAATGTATTTTTTATTCTGAGTGTCACAATACTAGTTAAATTCACTTTCCAAATGATTCACATATACATTTGATATTTGTGAATGTAATTCCCAGTTTAGGCAAAACAAATGAACCTTCAGCAGATTCCAACTTATAAAAAGATTTGCTTATATCAATTGATAGTTTAATGTAAGTTTATTTGACCACAGAGATTCTGTTACTTAGAAACACACCAGGACATTTTAATAACATGATGTATTCCTTTTCTTTTCCAAACTAATACGTATTTAGTGTAATCACATGTTATTTTTAATACAGTCCTGCTTTCCCTTGCGTGGATTCACATTCTTCACATTTTATACAAAGGAAAAAATACCCTAGACTAAGTTTTAATTTTATCCACTTTCATATAGAAAAGGGAACATAACTTCACAGAAGAAATGGTCATGCCTTTATGATTTAGTTGTATCACCACTAAAGTTTACTTACTGAGTTTAGAACATTTATTCCTTTGCAAATAATAGTATGTGACAGACTGAACTCCAGCAAGGCTTACATTCTCAAATGCTCCTGTTCACCTTGTAGTAAAAGACATGTCATAAGCTGAAGCCTTAAGACATGTAGAATAAAACATGGACTAATTCAGGATTACACAGTTTGCAGGAGATTTTCCTCTTAAAACCTTTTACAAATGCCTTTGATTCTGTTGGACTAGTTTCAATTGAGCTGATGGTCAAAGGGCCAGAAGTGAATGCGAAAGGAACAAACTTACTAGGGAAGCCTCTGCCCAAAGCTTGCTACGTGGGCTACAGATGGAAAGGCCTGGGTTTGCCAATGCAGACTGTCTTGCTATACCGTTGGAGACTCATTCAGGGGTTATTTCTAAGGGAAGAATTCATTTATAGGACAGGCTCATTGATCAGATACTTCTCTAGTTTGGCTGCCTGTTTTAAATACAATTTTCCCCTTTTTTGGGTATTATAAGTAATCACAGTGAATCACACAGATCAAACTTAATTTTCTTTCCTATGGTCAAGATTTTTTTTTTTTTAATCTTATGATAAGATGTCATTTACACTCTCTGAGTTCCAGTTTCCTCACCCTCTTGGCCCCCTCAGCCTGGAGATCCTGCTCAGATGTTCGTGTATACCGCGGTTCACTCTGTTCCGTGTCCTGGATGTGATCATACAGTAACACAGTAGAAAGGCAGTCAAACTCAGGTTTTGCGGTTAATTTCCCACCTACTCCTCAGGAGAGCCATGCTGTTGCCAAGGTTGCAGGGTCCCCGCTGGACCCCCACTGGCCCACAGAGTCCAAGGGGTTTACTTGTGGCCCTCTACAGAGCATGTGTGCAGAGCCCTGTCTTAGTATACTAGATCCACTCCTTTTTCCACTGTATTTCCACCAATCTAAGAAATCAGTTATTTTAAATAATTAATATTCACCATACTCAGAGGCCTGGAAGCCTTGAGCAAGTTAAGTTCCTGTAGTCTCTCCCTGGAAACATTGACACTCACCTTTTTTTATGTCTGCCCTATGCCCAGCACCTCCACAGGATATCAACTTGTTTAGTCTTCCCATCAGCCCTGGGAGGCAGATGTTGTTTCCTGATTTTGTGCACGAAGAAACTAGAACTCTAAGTAACTTGGCCAGGTCCGTGGCTAGTAACTGATTCTAGTTCAGAGCCAAGGTACTCATTATTGTTTTTTTAACTACAAGAGAGGAATCTCCATGTTTCACAGACTTTGGGGGCTTAAGGCCCGTAATGGTCATTTGGTGTTAAGTTAGAGCTGGGCAGAAACTTCTTTTCATGGATACTTTTAATATTTTTGAATTTTAAGTCCATCAAGGCTCTGAATTTACATTCAAACATGGATAGATAAATAGTTCAGTCATCTGTCAGTCTGTAAATGTTTCTGCCATGAGGACATTTTCTATCCTTTTTCTAAAGAAGGGAAAGAGGTGGAATCAATATCATAAAGGGTTTTACTCCACCCTTTGAAGTTTCACTTCAACAGCAGAATTTGAGTATTTCATTCTTTTAAGTCAGCATCTTAGGAACATAGTAATTTATGGTATGTTTAAATGATGGCTTTGGAAGGCATAGTCAGTGTTGCTATTATGCAGAGCAATCAGATTGATTACTAAGTATTACCAGTTGTCAAAGCATAACTTAATTGTTTAAAAAATATACTTAGCTTTCTGAGGTCCTTGTCAGAAATATTAATAACATAAATGATTCCCTTTTAATTTTGTGACCCTATATAAATGTTTTTCTGCTCAGTTTCTAAGTTTTTCTGTGAAAATCCTTAAATTTTGCAAGTTCCTTTCTTTTTTATTTAGGAGTAATGTCAACTTTGGATAATATCAACTCTTTGGGTAATATAACTCGTAAGCCGAACCAGTTTTGACTGGGAGATGAAGGAGATGGAACTCTTTATTCAAGAGCCATTTTAGCAGCTACTTTGCACAAAATTCAGGGGGTTAAGAAATGAGTCGTCTCTGTTCTGTTAAGTTTTACAGTCTTTTTGGGGAAACAAGCTGTATCCCTCAACCCAGCTACTGTACAACACCCGCATACACAGAGAAGTAATCAATACCTAACTAATAATTCCAGATAACCATTATGTAGGACCTAACTAATAACACTAAAGAGGTAGTCACTGCAGACCTACCTAATAATACCAGGTTTGTCCTGGGCAGCGGCACAGCTGCTGAATGGCAGGGGTTTTGTGGGGCTGGGGGTCCTGAGGAACTAGGCTTTTAGGTGCAACTCATCCTGTGCTTGGAACCTGGCTCTGAAAGGTGAAAGGCTCAAGTCAGATGGAGACTGCAGTGAACTTGGCTTCTGTGTCCCTCCCTTGAAGCTGAGGGTCGGCGCCCATCAGAGATTGGCTCAACTGCCCCTCTCTTGTCAGGCCCCTTCAGGTGTACGTCCTTGCCTGTGCATTCAGCTTTGACCCCATACCTTCCCATCTTTCTTGTCCTCTCCTTGTCTTGCCTGACCCCCATGGTGATACCCCAAGTTCAGCATTCTCTCACAGATGGCCCCTTTCTCTCAACTTCTCAGCAGCTTTATGAGAATCAGCAGTTTCTTCTTTGGTCCCTTCTTTTCCATCTGTCCCTTATCTGGCAAGATAACTATTCACTGAATTCCTTTTGGTGTCTCTCATATCTGTGCAGTGAAGGCCGTCACTCTCTTTCTAGATTTTTGCAGTGGGTAGTTCTTTTTCCTTTCTTAACTTACTTCTTTCATGGAACACTTCATGCTTCAGCATTTTTCAGTGGTACGCTGCATTTCTTATCGCCTTGAATCTGGTCTAATTCGTGACCTGAGGAGCCCTCGTCTTGCCTCTCCTTTCCTGCCATAATGAGGCTAGACTCCTGACCAGTGAGCCCAGACGTGAGCCCCTCCATCTCCTTGCCTCACTGATTCACATTCCTGTTTCAAAGTCCATTGATCTTTCTCCCCTGAACCATGTGTATGTGTTGTATGGTTTAGTGTTAATTATATCTTGTATTATATCACAGTCATCTTTTGTTACTCCCCACCTAAATTAGTCAAATTAGAGAAACCATTTTTGCCTAAACCACTATGCTTAACACAAATATGCTACCAAAAATTTGGGGTTTAATCCTTTAGCTATATACCTGTAATTTGTGGCTTAAATTTTCATATACTTATGCCGAGTCTAAAATAATCTTAAACATTGTCATAATTTGTTAACATTTCCAAGTCAATTTAAAGATTTATAATACGTATTATTAACCGTTACGGGAATACTTATGTGTGAATGCGAATAATCGTCTTGATGACCCCTGGAGGTGTCCATGACAACTAGAGGACACCGTGCATATCTCAACTGTACAACATTGTAGATAGTTTTTTTCTGTTTTAATGAAAGCAATCATCTTAAGGAGTAATTAACTTTGACTTAATGAGAATGGCTTCTAAGGAGATGTACGTGGAGCCATTTGATGATGCCATTTGAAGGAGAGGTGGTTTTGAGTATCTTCCTCCCCTCGTTAGCAACACCTGCCATACCCATGCCCTGTACCCTCCAGTTGAGCATCAGCCACTCAGGTTCGGACCTTTTATTAGGCAGCCTGCCACTCTTGGGTGCCCTAGACTTTCCATCCAAACTCTAAGGGAGAGACAGCTTGGTTCAGCAGGAGGAACACCAGCCTCAGAGTCAGAAGATGCAGGGGAAGTCCAGACTTAGCCACATATTCCCTGTTGTTTTCATGTGCCACCTGCCCTTGCTGAGCCCCAGCGTCATCACCTGACCTGCAAGGAGGTTGGTGAGCTTGCAGCACGGTGCTTGTTCCTACAGGAGCTTGTCAACTAGCCATTTAAGGTGGTCAGGGGCCCAGCACTCTGCTCAGGGCTGATGTCACCCCACTGCACTGGTGCTCAGAAGGAAAACCAGGCAGCGTCTTCCTAAGGCCGAGCCTCTTCAGCCTGGATGCTCCGGGAATGCAGGCGGAGCTGGAGAAAGGGAAGAGAAGGCTGCATGTTCTTCATGGATTTTAAAACCTAGTGTGTCACTTAGATAGTACCTTGTTTGTTGATTGTAAGAAGAAAAGGGAGATGGGAGTCAACACTTTCTGATGAGAGGAAAGCTGCTTTGTTTGAAGAGAGAGGTCTGTTCACTTCCTTATCAGTGACACGAAACCCCAGTGAACCTTGTCTGAAAACTACTGATCTGTTCCACACATGTTATTTTATAATTGAATCAAATGAACCCCAAAGAAGTAAAATGACTGTATAATTATTGGAGAACAAGATGGGCTCCCAAGTCTCTTGGTTCCTGATATAGTTATTTCCTTATACCAGGTTCTGTATGTCTTTCACTAAATCATTTCTTTAGTGCTGCTTATACTATTTTTATTGATAATAAGCCAAATCTCAAAGTTATACTGTTCCTTGTATATACACACAAAGACAAGACACACCATTTATATTTTTAGATCATGGCTAGACCAGGACTTCTTTAGTGTATATGTGTGTTAGTAATTATAGTGTAATTTTTGAAGCCAAACAGAACATCTGTTTTTTAGTACATTATATTGTGAAGAGTGTTTGCTATAAGGACATTTATCACTTTTTTATGGAATTAAAACTTCCCATCCAGAACATCATGAAATTTCAGGGCTGAACAAGTTCCATGATAGCCATATTTTAAAAATTATAAAATCAGTTGAAATAAGTACAACTTCCACTTAAGAAAAAAAGCTTCAGTCGGTCATTCTGATTTTCATTTTTCTTTGGGATTCTGCTGCCAGAGCAGAGGTGAGAAGAGACACGCACAGCAAGCCCACAGTGTGCCTGCAGGGTCTGGCACAGGTCTGGATCTGCCGTTACTCCAGGCCATTGAGGGTGGCCGTAGTCTCCTGGCAGCCATCAGGCACCAGTGTGCTCATTGCATTGTCACCCATTTTTCTGACTGCACAGCACTTGCCTGCTTACTTAATTGTCTGCTTGATTTCCTGCTTATTGCCTCTACCAGAGAGGAAAGGCCCCATCTGCTCTGTTTGTCACTGTCTCTAGAACAGCATCTGAAACACAACTGAATAAAATCAGACTAAGAAATGAATGAATGAGTGGTTCAGTATCTGTCTCTGTGTCATCCCAGGATGCTAGTTCTGCTGACTCACCTTATTCAGTTTGAGCCCCCTTTAATACTAATTTTGTTTACAGCTTAGATTGCCTTAAACCATTTATGTCAATGCGTTTATATTCATACATCAAGAAGTATTGCACAAAGGTTCTTGTTAAATGGATGTGTAACCTTATCTTCTTGTTTTTACCTGTCTCTTAAATTCAACTTGGCCAATTTAAAATTAGTAATGCTCCTTCATTCCTAAACTGATTACAAAGCTCAACTTTTGTTCCATAAAATCCTGTTTTTCTTCCTAACAACCTGCTATAAGTCTTTGACCCTTCAGTCTAACAGTTATCTTCATATTATTATTGTTGTTCATGTTATAATCACTGAATCCTGCCTATTAAGAAAGGGCTTAGAAAGTAGGCTTGGAAGTAACATGGAATAAGTCTGGCCGGGTGCAGTGACTCACGCCTGTAATCCCAGCACTTTGGGAGGCCGAGGTGGGCTTATCACAAGGTCAAGAGATCAAGACTATCCTGGCCAACATAGTAAAACCCTGTCTCTACTAAAAATACAAAAATTAGCTGGGCGTGGTGGCATACGCCTGTAGTCCCAGCTACTTGGGAGGCTGAAGCAGGAGAATCACTTGAACCCAGGAGGCAGAGGTTGCAGTGAGCCGAGATTGCACCACTGCACTCCAGCCTGGTGACAGAGCGAGACTCCATCTAAAAAAAAGAAAAAAGAAAAAGAAGTAACAGTATGGAATAAGTCAAACTTTTCACACTCATGAAACTGAAAGTCACCCATGAAATTGTCAATTGTGGTTGGCTATGCTGGTTCCTTTCAGTTTTATATGAGATAATAATTGCATTCATACTTTCCAAAATGCTTTACATTCTTTTCTGGTTCTTATAATAGCTTTGTGAAGTGGGGATGGAAGGTTCCTAGAGTGGTGAAAGAACTATTAAATGATTAAATAACTAAAGCTTAAAAAATTAGAGAAACCTATGCAATGAGGCCAACACTGGCACTTAAGTTCCTAGCCAAGACATAAAACCAAGAGTAACAAAAGAAGTCAACATAGTTTCTATATATGTCTTATAAATTACTTTAGCAATACAAAGATAAAAGATCATTATGTTAAAAAAATTTTAATATATGGTTTGGGTAGGGCCAATACATAGTAAAGACATAGCTTTATGTTCAATTGAACGGAATAAAATGATATATTTCAGTAAATTAAGGCAAAGGAGATAGATGCTATGACCAGTGGTGCAAAATTTTTCAAAAATTTATACATTAGATTTACCTTTACAAGGTTATAGTCAAGAATAATTAACTTGTATTTTAAGCAGACTCTACTGCTTTTCAAAAAATGTTTTAATCTTGAGTGAAGAATAGTGAAGGTAATCTTAATATACTGTTTGAATTTAACTTTAAACTTTTAGAATTATAGAAAAGTTTCAAAACTGTATAGAATTCATGCACACCCTTCTGCCAGCTTTCCTTAATGTTAACAATGTACATAACCATAATATGATTTTCAAAACCAGGAAATTAACTTTACAGTAGTATTTTCATTTTACACATGTAATTAGTGGAAGAAATGAAAGCTACCCCAATACTTAGTTATATTTATACCAGTAATTATAGCCCAGGGCCTTATAAGAAATTAACAAATTATTGTTTTAACAGAATAATAAACAACACTTATTCATAAATTCTGCCTGCTTTTTTTCTTGTCATTATGCTTCTTAATCTTGAACCAAAAGATAAATAACTTTTAAAGGGACTTACAGAGTTCTCAGCTAACACCAGTACTCAAGTTGATTATAAAGGTTGTGTTTATTTTGTTCCAGACTCTTCTGGTCTAGCTCAGTATGCATGATATCCTATTCTAGTGAGATGACCTCTTTCTAAAGGTGGGAAACTGAGAGATTTTACCTTTACTATTAATAAAACTCCTAGAGACTACGCCTTTTAGGTATATTTTGGTTGTTCATCTGTGTGTTAGTGAATCAGATTGACTAGTATATAATGATACTGAGAATAACCGGAGGATTATGTCTCTTGTTAATGACAAATGCAGCTACTACAAATACATGAGTAAAGTTTATAAACAGCAAAGGAAAACTTGGAATTACTTGATGTTTTGTGGTTTAAGAACAATACTTGAATATGATCTTATGCATGAAAATGTGTAAGATGGTATTTCTCTAATTTTAATGTAATTGTTTTCAAGATGAAGATGTTCCAGATTTGAGTCATCATCCTCTTCAGCATTGCAAATTTCTTCTGGAAGAATGTTCCTAAGGAAAAATAGACATGCAAGTCACACATGGTCCAAGTAATAATCTGCCTTCATTTAGGAGTTAAGTTTAACATTTGTTAAAAAAATTATTTTGTTCTTAAAATAAAGTTGAATCCTTATATTATAGACCAGAATAAATTCCAACTACGTCAAAGATCCAAATGTGAAAGATGAAGCCATAGAAGCACTCGAACAGACTGTGGTCACACCCTCTGACTCGGGAGATTCTTCCTATATGTGATTTGAAAACCAGAAGCACTGAATGAAAAGATTTAAAATTTACTGCAGGGTTTAAAAAGAAAGTGCAAAGTTAAACAACATGACAAAGAAGGAGAGAGTAACTTATATCACAGATACAAAGGCTTCCTAAGAATCTAGGAGGAAAATGGAAAACACTCAATTTCATTCATAAGAAAAATGTAAATTGAAACTTTACTGGCATACCACTTTTTATGAGGTTTGCAAAAAAAAAAAAATCCAAAAACTCATTAACATATTCTAATAGTGAGCCTGGACCAATCAGATACCACTGAAGGGAATGCAAAATGGTGCACCCCCTCTGGAGAGGAATTTGGTGATATCTAGCAAAATTACATATGCACTTTACCCTTTGCACTCTGCATTCCCACTCCTAGGATTTTATCCCAAAGTTAAACTGGAAAAAAACAAAATGACATTTATACAAACTTATCTTTTGTGGCATTATTTTTAGCAGTAAGAGTGGAAACAAATGTCTATCAATAACGAACTGATTGAATAAAATATAGTATATCTGCATAATATTCAGTTGTAAAAAGGAATGAAGAAATTATCTACATACTGATGTGGAGTGATATACTGATACTTTTAAAAAGCAAAGGGTAGGCTGGGCGTGGTGGCTCACACCTGTCATCCCAGCACTTTGGGAGGCCGAGGTGGGTGGATCACCTGAGGTCAGGAGTTCAAGACCAGCCAGACCAACATGAAGAAACCCCATCTCTACTGAAAATACAAAATTAACCGGGCATGGTGGTGTATGCCTGTAATCCCAGCTCTTTGGGAGGCTGAGGTAAGAGAACTGCTTGAACCCAGGTGGAGGTTGCGGTGAGCCAAGATCACGCCATTGCACTCCAGCCTGGGCAGCAAGAGTGAAACTCTGTCTCAAAAAAAAAGAAAAAAGAAAAACAAATGGTAGAAAAAATACACATACCCCATAAGGTTTGTTTGTTTGTTTGTTATGTCATTTTCTTATATTTCTTTTTTTTTATTATTATACTTTAAGTTCTAGACCCCTCCAAATCTCGTGTTGAAATGTGATCCCCAGTGTTGGAGGTGGTGCTTAATGGGAGGTATTTGGGTCATGGGGGCAGATCACTCATAAATAGATAAATATCCTCTCTAGGATCAGGGGAGTGAGTGAGTTCTTGTTCTATTAATTCCCATAAGAGCCTAGCACCTCCCCATTCTTTTTTGACTCCTCTCTTGCCATGTAATCTCTACACACTCCATCTCCCCTTCCACCATGAGTGGAAGCAGCCTGAAGGCCCTCACCAGATGCAGATGCCAGTGCCGTTCTGCTTGCACTGCCTGAAGAACCATGAGCGAAATAAACCTTTTCTCTTTACAAATTACCCAGCCTTGGGCATTACTTTATAGCATCAGAACTGGACTAAGACCTATATAGAGAGAAAACTGCCCTTTTGTGTAATAATTTGTATAATAATTATGGATGGGGATGGGGAAATATGTATATGTATGTAGGCTTCTGTTTGCAAAAATAAATACTGGAAGGATAAACTAGAAATTTAAAAATTTAACCCATAGGAAGGATCATACAGTGTACGACAGACAATCACAGAAGGACGACTTCTTCTTAATTCAACTTCTTACACAGTTTTGACTTTGGAATTATAAATATTTAACACAGTCAAAAGTAATATTCAAAAAGAAAAAAGCAATTTCTAAAAACCAAAAACTAAATAACATGTCTGAATATTAAGTTGTTGACATATCACAGAGGAAACCACTGTATTTCAGCTGTACATGTTTAGTGGAACTTATTCTAAAGACAAATAGAGCTACCAAAAAATAATAAACTTAAAGCTTTTATTATTAGCAGTAATCATGACGTCATTTTGAAACAATTGTTTACATATTGTAAGATCATCCAAGTTAATATTGTTGGGAACCTAGATTTTCAGTGTAAGAGAAACAAGTTTCAATAAAAGGAATTAATATTAAATGACGTTAAATTTGATTTGGGAATGTCAATCTGAACTTATTTTCTTTTCAAAATACGGAATTTCGTGGCAGTCCACTGAAAGGCCTCAATACAATAGCAACACAATTGAAAGGGCCACGGCTGGTTCCTACTTGGGGCTTCTCAATACTATTCCCCAAAGAAAGGGGCCAGGCTCTTTGGAGGAAGGTCTGTAGTAGGGAATGCAGAAAGTAAGCCTGAGGCCCACATGTGCCCAAAAGCAAGTGAGCAGACACAAGAGCCAGTTTGAATAGTGACCATTGTCCAGATACAGGACGGTTTAAGAATAATGACTGCAACTGATTGAAGCATAACTGCTTACATGAAAGCCTAAGTGTATATTGATTCACCAGAAAAAGAGAGAACCCTAAAACAAAATAAAGCAAAAACATTGAGGCTCCAACTTCTTACTCCCACTTGTGGCTTAAAGGAAAGAACTAAGCTTTTTTCTTGCCTTTCAGAGTGACAAAGCAGCCCTAGTTGATGAGCAAAAAATTTTTTACAGCGGAATTCCAGCTAATAAGCATGAGAAGCCTGGAAAAAATAGAAATTCATCATTTTTTAGTAGAGACGGGGTTTCACCGGGTTAGCCAGGGTGGTCTCGATCTCCTGACAAACTAGCCGGGCGAGGAGGTGGGCGCCTGTAGTCCCAGCTACTCAGGAGGCTGAGGCGGGAGAATGGCGTGAACCCGGGAGGCGGAGCTTGCAGTGAGCTGAGATCTGGCCACTGCACTCCAGCCTGGGCGACAGAGTGAGACTCCGTCTCAAAAAAAAAAAAAAAAAAAAAAAAAAAAGAAATTCATCATTTTGTTACCCCTAATGAAGTAAGAATCAGACAACATTCACCTATGAGTGAAACCATTGGTTCAGTGATGGAAGAGTAAGTTTGTCATAGGAGATACCAGGCTGTGACCACCTCAACCCACTGATCAATTTTAGAATCACAGAAAGTGGAATGAACATTAAACGTCTTCTGATGCAGTACAGTATGAAGCATATGGCACAACCTGTGAAGTATTTTTGCAAAAAAATTTTGAAACTGAATTTTACAAAGCCTTCCCAAGCCCCATCTCTTCTTCCAGTACCTTTAAAAACTCGAACTTTTCTGTGTTTTTGTTTTGTTTTGTTTTGTTTTTGTAGGCATTTAGTTTATTTGGACTTTTAGAGAAGGGGAAAGACTAAGAGGCATAATTCTCAGGGACGGAACAACAAGGTTATTGTCTCCCTCACTGCCAATTATAAAGACCCTACTGACAAAATATTCTGGATTACTTCTCAAGATACTCATGCCATCTAGGCAGGAGTGATGATTCAGTATATAAGCTGAATACACACAGAAAAATGTGTTCCCAAAAGTAGGGAAAGTGAGTCTCAATAAGTGTATTCAGAAATTTCACTTCAGAAAAATCTAGATAGAAGCAGTTTTAATTTTAACATATATTTAGGTATTATGCTCTATAGATTTATTTATTTACATATGGAGGTGGGAGTAGTAACATAATCTAGTGCTTTGAAGACTTATCTGAAACTGTCTCTAAAGTTCTAAGTGTTATATAATAATAATCTGTTAATTTTTCTTTTCTTTTTTTTTTTGAGATGGAGTCTCACTCTGTTACCCAGGCCGGAGTGCAGTGGCATGATCCTGGCTCACTACAACCTCTGCCTCCCAGGTTCAAACATTCTCCTACCTCAGCCTTCCGACTAGCTGGCATTACAGACATGCACCACCAAGCCCTGTTAATTTTTGTATTTTTAGTAGAAATGAGGTTTCACCATGTTGGCCAGGCTGGCCTCGAACTCTTGACCTCAGGTGACCCGCCCACTTTGGCCTCCCAAAGTACTGGAATTATAGGTGTGAGCCCCTGCACCCGGCCAAAAGATGTTTTAACTATGGAAATTTTTAAACATGTGCAAAAGTAGGAAAAACTTATAATGAATCCTCACATACCTGTTATCCACCTTCAGTAATTACTAATATTTGCCAATCTTGTTTAATCCAACCCCTTAGCACCATTTTTTTTTTCCTTAACATAAATCCCAGAGATCATGTCATGGTTGTTTTATCATATATTTTGCCAACCAAAATTTAAACAGATACTTGAAAAAGCCAAAATTTACCTTATCTTGTTGTTGTTCAGCCTCAGAAAATGTAGTGCTTTCATTTCTTGTATCCCAGGTGGTACAGATTTTAAGTCATTGTGATCCAGAAATAATTCTCTCAGGGAATGATATGCCCCATAGAAGGAGACACGGTCCATGCCATCATCAGCAAGTTTGTTAAATGACAGGTACAAGTATTCCAGGCCTGGTTCCATGTGACCAAACACATAGCCAGGGATCCGTTCAATCTGGTTCCCGAGGAGCACGAGGTGCAGCAAGGACTTGGGTAGATAGGAGGGGACGTGATAGAGCTTATTGTACGAGAGATCAATGGATTCTAGATTTCTGCAACAAAGAAAAAAGTAAACAGGGTAGGGACATCAGGATGGTGATCATCAGCTCTAAATTTTGTTAAGGCCAGTCTTGATGCTGGTCCATTTTCCTACAAGCACCCAGTTTGTAGTGAAGATTCCAAATAGGAACTTTTCCAGGTATAGCCAGCCCTAGTCTCTTGCCCCAAGGTGCATGTCCTTACCAGTGTGCCATACTGCCTCCCAGCTATGTGAATCCTTGCGAGGGAGCATCAAAGACTAGGAGGGAAAAACTCATATCCCTGGAGGCAATACTGAGGCCCAAAGACTAAAATATCTGTAAGATTGATGTGTTGAATCCAAAATGAAATTCCGTGAATCCCAGCATACATCGAAATGCCTATCTGTAAAGTTGTCTCTGGTTCCAGCAAGGAAGTTTGGTTTGTTTGGCTTGTTTTGGTTCCCCTTCCCCTACGTTTTCATTCCACATTTGATTTGATGACCTGGCACACCTGGGACTTGAGGTGAGCCTGAGGGATCTAGAAAATGCTGTTAATCATCTAGAAGATCTGGGAAATGTGGTGAACTCACTGGCTTGTTTCAGGAACCCCACCTGAGTCTCCTAAGGCTTCTGCCCCACACCCTTTTTTCACCTGATGAAGACTCCTCTGCCCACAGTGGACTCAGTGCCACATGCTGCTGAGCCCAGTTGGCCTCTCCATCCTGTTTCTGAATGACCCACGTCCCCAGCTGTGTTACTTAGGCACATAGTTCCAGGACACGCAATCCCAGATCCCAGTTGTCTGCTGGATTTGCTGCAGGGTTTGCTTCTGACTCCCTCCCCCTTCACTGAGAGCTACAGCCAGAGGTTGCTGATTCTTGTCCAGGAAGATGGAGTCTACTTTTGGCCCCCACTGTTAGGCCAAGCATTCTTCAGTCTATTTTGTAAGAGTTGAGGTGAAGAAATAGTTTGGAGAAAAGAAGGCTATGTAGTGTAGGAGAACAGTCCTGGGCTCTGAAGCCTGGTGCTTCCACCTAATGATGATGAGGAGAAGGAGTATGGCAGGTTTCTTTCTCACTGTGTGCAGGGGATTATCTCATTGAAACCTGCTGACAACCTGTGAGGTAGACAGAGCTAGAGTGGCATTTGACCAGTAGTGGGCAGACCTCGAAGTCAGACAGCTGGGGCTCAGTTTTTGCTAGCTCAGCACTTGGCATATGATAGGGTGTCCAGTATGCAGTATGGTGACAATAGCAGTAGTAACTGTAATAATCCTAACACCAGTCATGCAATGCACAGGTTGGAAATTGCATGAAGGAGCCCACTTTGGAGATAGGGTAAGGGTTCACTAAGAAACGATTCTGTCTCCGAGCCCTTCAGTATCATCACCTCCCTCACTTATCCCATTCCCAGTTTTCCTACTCTGTTTAATAATGGTGAGAGGAAGAAATAGTTCAATAAAATTTAAATTGTAGCATGTACTTACTCTTGATTTATCCAGGCTAAAGGAGCAATCCTATTTTCTTCAATTTTGTTATAACGTAGTACAATGACATTGATCTTTCTGGTATGATTGAAACAAATTTCAGTTATTTCTTCAATTTGGTTATTTTCTAGGTATAATTCCTATAATTAAGAGAAAAGACTATTATTTTTCTTTTGTGTTAGTTGATATGTTCAGTTTCATGGAGACTAAAATAGTAACATAGACTATTGTCATTAGTATTATCTAAAGAGTCTTTTACTGCTCTTTCAAGTAAGCTTGTGTTTTTAAGTTGTCTTTTTTTTTTTTTTTGGAGACAGGATCTCACTTTGTCACACAGGATGGAGTACAGGGGCACAAACACGGCTCACTGCAGCCTTGACCTCCCAGGCTCAAGTGATCCTACCACTTCAGTCCCACACGTGACTGAGACTACAGGTATGCGCCACCACGCCTGGCTAATTTTTGTATTTTTTGCAGAGACAGGATCTCACCATGTTGTTTAGGCTGGTCTCGAACTCCTAAGCTCAAGTGATCTACCCGCCTTGGCCTCCCAAAGTGCTGGATTTACAGGAAAGTTGTCAAATTTTATAACTAATTAGTAAAATAAAATACACTGTCTGTCATGGTTATGGAATCAAATGAGTTTTATTTAAAATGTATTAGCCATAATATGTTGCAAGAAATGGCATACCATAATAATTATACAAGACTTGCTACTTTATAATACTTATTCACATAAATTATCTCATTTGGGCTTTAAAAACTGAAAAGTAGACAGAAAGTATTGTCTCTACTTACCAGTGGAGTTAAGATGGGCCTGGAGAGACAGGGAGGCTTACCCGCGGTTACGTGACTAATGCTGAGAGGGGCTTGTCCTAGCCGAGCCTCCAGTCCCAGACTGCCTGTTTCCTACTATTTCATGTGGTCTATAATATTTTAGGCTCATGTTTTTAGATTTGCTTTTGTTATAATTAATTTAAAGTTAATTAAGAGCCTTCATTTACAACCAAGGAGAAGTTTGCTAGAACTGTTAGTAAGTTTTTAATAGCTAGCTGCCTTCAAGTTAAGTTTAGTTGGCATTAGAGGGAGTTTTTCACTAAAGGATCTGCATTATAAAAATTCTTCTTGTTCTCTTGTTAGAATTCAGAGGTAGAACTGGCTTATATCTTTAGTGTCACCTTCTATTCTACCTGTGAGAATTTCCCTCTTTGTTAATTTTGGCATTTGTTAGAAATTAGTAAAGCAATTTTCAACTTTTCGCTTTTACCTGCATATGTATTTAGGAGGTGAGCTAGATCAGTCAGAGACTAGTTAAATAAATCCTGGCACACCTGTCCATATGTTGAAACGTCTGCAGCTGTAGGAAAGAATGACATGAGGCAGCCTTAAGGCTGCATGGTTAAGTGAGGCAGGTGTACAGCAGCGGCTTTAGAAGGATTTATAGTATGTGCCATGCATTTGTGTACTTGTATGCCCAGTGCTTTGCAGACTGGGAGGAATGGGTCCCTTTGGAGAGAGAGAAGCCAGGCTCAGAGTGGGGCACATTGCTCTTTTGTATTATCCTCATTGTGTATGTATGTGTTTTAACATGTGTATGCATTATCTATTTAAATTTTAATTTTTTAATTATTAATTTCTGGCCCTGCCCCACAAAGAATCTGACTTAGCATGTCTGGGATAGGTCCAAGAGTCTATATTTCTTAAGAACCCAGGGGATTCTGATGGAAAGCCAGGTACTGATAAATGTCAGTGTTACATAACTGTGTCGCTTAATCTGGAAATAGGAAGAAGAGGAAGGGTGGTAGCCATGACAGCCACATAAGATCACCATAGATGATCCTCTTTTCTGGCTTGTTGGGGCTGAAGCCAGAGGATGCTGCATCCTGACTTCTGGCTGGATGATCATGTGGTGTAGGAGAAACAGAGCTTAGTAAGGAAACCTGTGTTCCCACAGGGTCTGCCAGTATGTATAGACTCTCTGGACCTCAGTGTTCTTTTTGGCAGGCGGGGTGGGGTGTGGTTTGTAGAGACAGTCTCTCTGTGCTGCCCAGGCTGGAGTGCAGTGGTACGATCCTAGCTTACTGCAGCCTCAAACTCCTGGGCTCAAGTGATCCTCCACCTCAGCCTCCTGAGCAGCTACGACTACAGGTGTGCACCACCATGCCTGGCTAGTTTTTTAAAAAATATATTTTTTAGAGACAGGGCCTCACTATGTTGCCCAGGCTACTCTCAAACTCCTGGCCTCAAGCCGTCTTCCTGCCTCAGACTCCCAGAGTGCTGGTATTACTGGTGTGAGCCACTGCACAGTCCACCTCAGTGTTTTTAATGCAGGAAATGAGGGGTGTTTACATTCATTGGCCAAAGACCCTCTGGAGCACACCCTGCAGTAAGGAGACCACACATCTGGGGACCTGTGGGGCATCTCTAGAGGATAATAAAGCAAGGCTGGAGTTTGGGGCCTGGAGTTAGTCACAGGACAGTTTTCGTAGGAATTGGGTCAAAACTTGTAAGCTACAGAGTTGCTGGAACAGTCAGAGGCCTTCTTTGTACAACACTTGTATCCATGCAGTTACTGTTAGGTCAGAGTGTCTGTGATTTTGCCTGGAATTTGTCAGTGGACACTCTGTTATGGCTAATACCTGTTTGAGCTTCTGTGATAAGTGTCACATTTCTGGATTGGGACAGTATACACTGTCTTGAGAGTCAGAGTACCTCATAGAAGTTGTGGTTTCATTTAAATTCTCAATTCCTTTCTCCCATTTCCCCCAAGAGCTGTCAGAAGTACCATTTTTCACATTATCAAGTGTCTCTACTAGTAATTATAATTTCGATTCAGAATTTTGTATTGCTTGAAGAAAAAACAATGCTTAAATTATAGGAAATTCTGCATACAGCATGAAACTAGAGTTTAATTTACATCACAATAGTCTTAAAGTATATTTTGTTGTATACCATATTTAAAATATAATACACTTAAAACATTAAAAGAAATATATTGTTACCTCAATAGAAGCAGGAAGACCCTGCGGTATAATTCTAAATTTATTTTTTCCCAGACGCAAGTAGGCTAGGCTCTTCAAAGGTTTGAAAGCTAAAGGATTGACATTGACTTCACTGAGATTATTTCCTTCCAGTTCTAAGGTGACCAGTTGATATAAGTCTATAAAAAATAAAAGTATTAGAATATTAGGATAATTGAAAAGCCATGCAGATTTTTGTAGGCTTTTGAAATGTGATGTGAAATGGCCAGTTTATTTGTAGGACAAATACAGTTTTTTTTTAAACCTTTGTATCCTCCTATATTTTCTTAAGTACTTTGTACATCCCAGATGCTCAATTCAACCAGGACTAAATGCATGGTCCAGTAGTGAGGCAGACCCGAAAAAAATCATTGAAATGCTAGGTGCTAACAATATGTGTAAGGAACAGAAGCAAAGAGACAAGAGAGGGAGGAAGATAGGAAAGAGAGGCAGAGGAGTTTCCATAGAAGTTGTGGTGGCTGAACAGGGATTTGGAATTCAGATAGGAAAGGAATAGAAAGTTATGGACAGTCATTGGAAACATTGCAAAGACATAGATGTATGAAATGGCAGCATAATAGGCAATGGGGTGGGTGGAAGTTTAATGCAATGAGTGATTTTTTTTTCCAGGACACAGAAAAGAATACTTTCCCTGGCTCACCCTCAGTCTCTGAACAAGGGAGTCAGAAGTAAACCAGAGCAGTGAATTCCCATCATAGTTACTCACTTGTTGGCACAGAGTGCAGCCAAATGGAAGCTTTGAAAGAATGATGATCAAAAATTCTCCACGCATTCAGATTGAACTAGCAAGAAAGGCCTTTATACAAACAAGTTTTTTTTCTACTTTGTTTCTACTAGTCTCAGGAGTGGTATGATCCAGGTCAAATGGAAGCTCCGTGCTACAAAATGGACAGCTCAGCAATGACAATACCCAGAGGCATCTGAATCAGAGGTTCAGGGTGTGGCCAAAATTCCCAGATTAGGGGATGTTTTCTATTCAACCCCCTTCATGGGCATTGCACCGAATGCCATGTGGGACTCAGTTCTGTTCTTAGGCAACAGCAAAGACAGTTGCATCAAGAATAGAAATAATAAATGCTGGAAGATTATAAGAAGAAAAAGCAGTATAGATGTGAGTGGTATGAAAGTGCCAGTCTCCTACAGACAGAAAGATTTAGATAGAAGTAGGAGGAACTTCCAGGCTGAACTAGCCAGCTGAGCACATGTAGGTGAAAGACCATGTGGGTTTGTTCAGGGGGAGAGGAGACTAGCCCTGGTGTGGCTGTGCACAGTGGAGTGAAGGTTGGTGCTCAGAGAGAAGTATACTGGGAGGGCCTTTTTTTACTTTATTTTATTTTATTTAAATTTATTTAGAGACAGAGTGTCACTCTGTCGCCCAAGCTGGAGTGCAATAGCATGGTCTTGGCCCACTGCAACCTCCGCCTCCCAGGTTCAAGCGATTGTTCTGCCTCAGTCCCCCGAGTAGCTGATTGCAGGCACCCACCACCACACCCAGCTAATTCTGGGAGGGCCTTTGCACCCTGGACAACAACGTCTGGCTCTCATTCTCAAGGCAGCAAGAGGTTAACCTGGTGGTGGTCCTTAGGATTAATGGAAGTGAGGAGCAACAGGAAGTAGCCAGGCCAGCCAGTAAATTGTGATAAGTGGTTATATTTCCTCATATTCGCTTTCATTTCCAAAACTAAAGGTACTGAGAATCTGACGTCTTTCTCTAGTAAATAGGTGAAGTTTTGAAATGCAGTAGAAGTTTTTCTTTGAAAAATAGGTAACAGAAATGAACTAATGGCCATTACATGACTGAGAGAAAAAGAGAGAAACAGTACAAATTCAGGACACTGTGTTTTCTTTTGCAGTTATTCTCTGGTATATATAGGAAATAGGAGGTAACAGGAAATAGGATGGTGCTAGAGAGTGTTTCTTGTAGGTGAGACTTGAGGTAGATGTTGAAAGGATTCATGGACAGGAAACAGGAAGTCTTCCTTGGTGGGTGGTACCATGACAGGTTGTGGACATGGCAGGTGCCTCGATGTTCCTGGCAGGCAGCATCACATGGTCATCCACTAGAGCAACCTCCAGGGCTCCTAGTTTGGTTGTTTCAGTCATTAGTGACACCAAAAATGCTTTTAAAGCATGCCTGGTTTTCCTCTGCTGTCCCTCCCTCCACCTTTCACACCTCTCTCAATTTTAAGTCCTTCCCTTTCTCCATAACACATGTGCACATCTCAGGTGGACTCTGCTCCTCCTGCAGGTAAATTCCCTGCCCTTCAGCAAGGTGTGCGCAGGCCCTAGTGTTGCTCATTGCCTGCCCTTCACCTTCACTGTGCCTGCTTGCAGGTCCCACAGTATCGCAAATTGCTCATTTATTTGCACCTTTGTGCTGTTTTCTCTCCCTGGCGTGCCCTCCTTCCCCCTCTCTGGAGCTATAATCTGAAAGGTCATGAGTGAGGAAGCCCCCCCAAGAGAGATGACAGGAGAGCAGTGGGCCACCTGCTTCCACACAGAAGCAGGGTGGCCTCATAGCATTCCTGGCAGCCAGCCTGACCATCCACAGCATCAGGACTCCCAGCCAGGGGGAGCCCAGCACCCGACGGACCGGCAGAGCAGTAGCTCTTAGAACTCAGCCCACCCAGGGAGTGCAGCAGGGGTATCTGGGCCGGAGGACAGAAAGCATTGCCGTCATGGAGCCGAGGCTCCTCGGTGCTCAGACTGTGGAGAAAGGCGGGCTAAGAAAGGCAGGCAGACAGCCCGCTCACCCTGGCTTCCTGTCAACACTCTGGGAATCTAGAAGCATTTGTGAGTGAGGGAGAAGAGTACTCTTTAAGGCAGTTCCAGGGGTGTGTGAAAGCACCTTCACAATCAGGAGTGCATGTTTTATAACACCTCATTTTGATAACCCAACTAAAAATGTGACTGACTTGTAGTTCATATACAGCCTGTTGGTACAGTTGTTCTAGATTGCTGACACCCTTTGGTCTTCAGCAGTTAGAAATTGAATTTTCTAATGTCTTTCCCATTTGGCAATCTCCATCGAAATTTGTGTTTATTAATGTTTTTCTGTGTGTCCTGAAGTCCATCTGGAAATTGAGTATTTCCATAACTAATCCTCAGATTTGGCAATTCTCATTATTATTGTTCTTTTCTCAATACCAGAAGTGTTTTCTTCCTGTAAAGTTTTTTGGGAGCTACAGGAAACAATTAGATTGTTTCATTCCTTTAAAGGCTTTGTTTAATAAATAACATAATAAATAAAAACATAATCAATATGTTTCAAAGCAAGTAAACAGACAGTGTTGAGCACTGACCTCAAGAGCTATGCTAGACTATTAGGAAGATAAAAAGAAAAGGTAGGCAGTCCTTGTCTCAAAAAAGTACACAGTATAATCAAAGGCATTAGCTAGAATTCATAAAAAGTAAAATGTGATAAAACCTCTTTTATACAGAGTCACATATGATATCTTCAGCTATCTAGCACAGTCCAGAAACAAGCAGAAGAGGAGCCAGTGCCAGCAATGTCAAGTGCACAGAATGTAGGGCACCCTCACTAAAGGCTGTCGGAAAGCTAGGCCACAGTGGGAGCCGTGCATCCACATGCCGTGGGGTGTGGAGTTAGCAGGACTTCAGTGACATACGAGTACAGAAGTTCCAGCCCAAGCCCTCTCAGGCACAAAATTGCCAAAGCCAAAGTTAACACCATGAAGAGCATGTGCTTTCTTTGTAGGACAGCATCTCAGCCTCATATGCAGTGCCCGTTTATTCATATTTCATGCATAAATTCCCATGTGCTTAGTTTTGTCTTTAGGTTCCAACCCATGATAAATGAAAACAGCAAGTTGTATGGAGGCAGCAAGAGTTGTGGGCGGGGTGTATTGACCATCAGAGTGATAAAGGAGATCCAATCAACAAGCCATGGCACTGGTTAGTCACTTCGAAGAACCGACAAAATTGTCGATCCAGAACGCAAAACGCATGGCGTTGTGGGGAATATGTAGTATAATTCTTCAGATATTTTGGATTTGTAGTAAATTTATTGTCTTGTGAATAATAAGAACCTGGAATCATTGAGAAACAATGTTATTCATGGGTAAGGTACAAAGATAACAGGTAGTTTAAAATTCATTTTACGTTTTACCAGTTAATAGTTAAAAGAAGTTTTAACAACTCAAATGGCTAAGTGACCTAAAAATATTTACTATTTATTCATTTGGCAATACTGTAAATAAAATTTCTACACCACTATATAAGAAAGATTATAAGGAAGCATATCATTGAAAAACAAATATTAAATACCTGAGAAACTTTCTTTATCAATAGCCTGAAGATTGTTCTCATTGATCTTAAGTTCTTCTAATGTAGATGGCAATTCTGAAGGAATCTGTATCAAATTATTTCCATCCATATTCAAACGTGTTAACTTCTTCAGAAGCTTAAAAAGCAAATCTCAAAGTTACTTTTTTATCTAGTCACAGCTGTGCAGTCACATTTCACATAAGGGTCGTTTTGAAGCACTGACTGAAAGTCTCACAAACTATCCTTCCTTAGGCTTAGACAGTAATATCCAGGCCACACAGCAAACCCCATATTCCCCCTGCCAGGTTGATATTGATCCTGGTAATAGCATTGATTCTCAGGGATTTTCAACAGACTACATTTGATTATTTTGTAGCTTACTCACCATGTTTATATTGCAGCTTTTTAGAAAGTGAGAGAAAGCTGCCATAACTACTGGATTGGTCATTCTTGCTAGATCTTACGTTTCCACCTTATAAGCAATACACAGAAATTTCATGAAATCATGCAGTAATCTGAAGCTGTCATGGATGCTAACAATTAAGATAGCAATCAATCCTTTTAACATACTTGTAAACGTCAGTTTTTTATCTACTCCAGAAAGGCCATAAAATGACACTAATTACTGTGGAAATTTTTCAAAACTAAGGACTACAGATATTACAAGCTATTCCTATATGGCATCCAGTTGACTGTCTGGAAAAGTATCTTTTCACATTTGTAGTTGTGTGTTTATTGGTCAAACCTAGCCTCTACCACCAAAAGTGGGGAACTGTGGTTGGGTAGGTTTTAGTAAAGTCCCATGGAATGATTCACCTCTCCAGTGATCATATTCAAATTTCAACAGTTTCGGAATGGGACAGAGAATTCCAAAGCAAGAAAAGGAGGTAATCTCCTACAATGCTTTTCTCTTGGTCAAATATAGGAAAAGGACCCCCTAATGCTAGCCATTTTCTAGGAGAAGGATGTATAGCATGAAGTAGATCTAGGATGTGAATGTGGAACCCTCTTATCTGCCAGCCTAGACTCCAGATAAGAAACAGGAACTGAGAATATAAGAGGCCAGTGACTTGTCTGAAGAGTGGGTGGAAGACCCAGAAGACTGCCCAAGGGAGTAACAGTTTCACCTAGTGGAATATAATGTGCTTTATTTATGACTTTTCAAACACGCACATTTATGAGTTTTGTTTTGTTTTGTTTTTTTTAACAAACATAAACCCCTTCTCTCTTAACTCTTAAATTCCTTGAATTCTGTCTTCTTTCCTCCTTTTTGTTTTTTGAGACAGGGTCTGCCTGTGTTGCCCAGGCTGGAGTACAATGGCGCGATCTTGGCTCACTGCAACCTCTGCCTCTCGAATTCAAGCAATTCTCCTGCCTCAGACTCCCGAGTAGCTGGGACTACAGGCGCATGCGACTACACTCGGCTAAATTTTGTATTTTTAGTAGAGACAGGGTTTCACCATGTTGGCCAGGCTGGTCTCAAACTCCTGACCTCGTGATCTGCCCATCTCAGCCTCCCAAAGTGCTGGGATTACAGGTATGAGCCACTGCACCCGGCCCGTTTTTTATATATATTTATTTTATTTATATATATATATATATATAATTAGTTCAATTTGTATCTTTCAAAGGTTTATTCTATGCTGTTTCCTGTTCTCTCTCTTTCCCTCTTTTTTTCCAAGCTATCCCTAATTTTTATCTGAGCCTATCTGTTTTTCCAGAATCCCCTTCTGCCAAAGTACCCTCCATCAGGTTTTGTTCATTGCACAAAACAAAACAAAACAAAAAAAAGGAAGCCGTGTCTTGCTGGCCTGAAAAATGTTAATAGAGTTTCCAGATAGGCTCAGTTTATTTCCAGAAAATACTTCATATGCTAAGAGACCAGATTTTAGCATGTTTTCAGTTACTTGGGGAGAAACTACTCCATAAATTAAATCATTAGTTTTGTCACTGATGCTATTGTCGGTGCCCTTATGGCAAAGCTAAAAGTATGTAAAATAATAAACTATATTCAAGAGAAAACTTGAATGCAGTTTAGGAACATCAGAGAGGAAACTTTCTTAGAAGAAAACTACCAATTAGAAGCATTTTCCTTTTCCTCCCTTCCCCATCTCCAACCAATACAAGTCATAGTGAAGCCATTCGTCCAAATAGACAAATCAGAGCATGTATTTACCTTGAATGCTTTTGGACCTATGCCTGAAGAAGTGATATTATTTTTGCTCAGATCAAGCCTTTCCAAATTTGGTAATCCATTAAATGCTTCATCTGGGATGGAGGCGATGGAATTGCCTAGGACATACAGTGGTTATGTTTTAGGCATGTGTGCATATACATACATGTACACACATGTATGGGCGTGTGTGCATAGATATCAAGAGAGAGCTTTGTCTGGAGGAGAAAGCAATATTCAGAACAAGGATAGAATATATATTATATAACCAAAGTATGTTCAGAAAAGTAACAGGCTGGAAATAGATGGTTTAACATAGTTGACATTTTCTCTCTAAGGATTCCTCAGGCTGTAAGTATATCATGGTTTAGATGAAGGTGCTTAACACAGCCAGAATGTGGTCTGCTGGAGAGTACTGGTAACATTGTACATTTACAACAAAGGTGTGGAAGGTTATACAGAACTGATTTTTAGTCTTCATATTCTCCCATAGCCATTTTCTTGGACTAGAAGCATGCCTCTGTTTTTGTCCCTGAATGCTCATGCAAATCACTCACCTCCTCTGAGCCTGTCTCCATCTCTGCATACGAAACTGGGGGAGATCATCTCCAAGACTCTCTGAGATCTAATGTTATGCCTCTACAGCTTCAATCTGCAAAGGTTCCTATATGCCCTAATTTTATAGGTTTTTGTTTTAACATTTAGTTAAATTCAGTAGTCGATTTTTAAACTCAGAAAGTGAGCATACCAATAGTACATACCATAAAAGTCACGTGGTGACCTTCTTATAAAACCGTAACAGTGTAGCTCAGTGTGGGTCATTTATCTTTTCAAAGACTTCAGACTTTCGCAGATTGGGTTTTCTTAGGGCAGAGCATACCTGGTGCACAGGCCACAGGAGGAAGGGGCTTTGCTGAGCATGAGGGGAATTCCTTAGGTGATCATATAAAAGTAGGATGAAATCCTTTGTCAGAAAGGCCACGGAAGCTTCTATTATGTTTGACACTGGCAGTGTGCTGTCACAAATGGCCATCCCTGCACAAATGTGTTGACCTTTTCAGCTCCCCTCACCCCAGCATCTCCAGAGCCACCCCTGGCATAGGGGCCTCATTACCCAGACGAAGGCTCCTGCTGCTCCCAGCACCCAAAGTGTCCCCACCAGCCAGCCTGTCACACCTGGTCCTGCTGTTCTTCTAAGAGCCCTCCCTGGTGGTCTGATGGAAACATGGGCAAAAGGTCTAGATGACCACATTCCCACTAGAATGTCAAAAACGAGGGGGAAAAGCAACTGATAGTACCAAGTGCTGGCAGGCTGCAGAGAGGCAGGAGCTCCCCAGCATGCAGGTGGGAAAGGAGCAGCCACCTTAGAGAACTGTCGGACAGTTTCTTATAAACGTAAACATGTATTTACCATATCAGCCGTCCCACTCCTGGGCATTGCCCTAGAGAAATGAAGACTTAGGTCCACACAAACATTTGTACGTGGATGTTTATAGCAACGTTATACATAATCACCCCAAACTGGAAACAACTCAGATGACGTATACCTAGTAGGAAACCATGGCCCATCCACATGATGGAACACTACTTGGCAGAAGAGAGGAATGAACTACTGATATACAAAACAAAATGCGTGGCTCTCAAAAACATTAGAAACCAGACTGAAAGGGCTATGTATTGTATGATTCCATTCATGTGACACTCTGGAAAAGGCAAAACTGTAGAGACAGAAAACAGATCAGTGTTCTGTGGTAGCCAGTGACTAGTGGAGGGGGAAACAAGGAATTTTGGGGAGTGATAGAATGTCCTATATCTTACTTTTGGTGGTGGCTACATGACTATGTGCTTTTGTCAAAACTCAGAACTTATGTACTAAAAATAAGTTACTACATATAAATTATACCTCATTAAAGCTGATTTTTAAGAGCCATCAGTAGGAAATCATCATTTGATTTGGAGGAGTTTGCTTTATACCTGACTGCTATTCTGCAGTAAATAGCTATCTCTTCTGCAAAGTTTATATATTTGAAGATTATGAAATTAGTCTATTCAGGATCAATTTTTAGGATGAAATTAAAATATAATCTTCACAGAGCAATGAGAATCGTTCTTTTTTTTTTTTTTTTAAGAGACAGGGTCTCACTCTGTTGCCTAGACTGGTCTCAAACTACTGGGCTGAAGCCATTCCCCCACCTCAACCTCCTGAGTAGCTGGGACTACAGGTGTATACAACTGCACATGCCTAAGAGTCATTTACTTTTTTTTTTTTTTTTTTTTTTGAGATGGAGTCTCACTCAATTGCCCAGGCTAGAGTACAGTGGTTCAATCTCAGCTCACTGCAACCTCCGCCTCCTGGATTCAAATGATTCTCCTGCCTCAGCCTTCTGAGGAGCTGGGATTACATGCATGCCCTACCACACCCGGCTAATTTTTGTATTTTTGGTAGAGATGGGGTTTCACCATATTGTCCAGGCTGGTCTCGAACCCCTGACCTCAGGTGATCTGGCCACCTCAGCCTCTCAAAGTGCTGAGATTACAGGCGTGAGCCACCATGCCCGGCTGCTAAGAGTCATTTACTTTTAAAGCACAAAATAAAGCAGAAGTCAACATCTCTTACCAGTGAGCTCCAGACTGGTTATCTGTGGTGCTGTTAGTGGTGGTATCTGGGTGAGCATGGCGTTGATGCAGCTGATGGTCCTGTAGGACAGAGAGCACCCACTTGGCAGGCGCAGTGTGCCTCTGGGAGGAGCAGGAAGTGGAGATCGAGAGGGCATTCGGAACATATCTCCTCTTACCGGGTCCTCCTCGTCTTCCTCCTCCTCCTCATCCTCCTCTTCTTCCTCACCCTCCTCTTCCTCCTCCTCCTCCCTTCCTTGGCGTTGCTGCTGGTGTGCCAGCCTCCTCTCCTCTCCAGGCCTCTGCTTTCTGTCTCCTCCTCTGCTGTCCCCCTCACTATAAAGTTGCCTCTGATTTCTAGATTCAGGGGTCTCTCTCTTTTGCTCTGTATCTTCTTTCATTGCTTCATCCTCCTCAGATTGAAGTGCTTCTTTTCTTACTATTTGGTCCATTCCCACCTGAGGAGGTGGCAGTTGCTTATGAAGTAAATTGGTAGGTTCTCTTTGTTCTGAAGAATCACCAGAAAATTCATTTCTATCATTTAATGCTATACCACTGAGTAGAGAATAGGAGACTAATGACCACACAAGGATGAGGTAGCAGAGATAAGTTGATGATATTAATAAAAGAAAAAATCATAACAAAAATGAGATTAGTAAATATTATTCCCTCCAAGTATTTGAGTGCAATTTAAAGATGAAATGCACCTTGAAATTTTTGCTTAAAAAGTTTTAATAGTCACTTTATTTCTATTTTGTAAGGTCTCTTACATTTTTTTCACCTGTGGGCCTTAATACTAATTTTTATATTAAATAACTTAATGCTTATTTTTGCTAACATATCATGCTACCTGGTGACTAAGGAGGGAATAATATTGCCACATGAGGCAAAATGATAAGCAATCCTGTTGTGAGATTGTGTTATAATCAGATGTGATACCTTTATAATAGATACTGTTCTGTTCACTAGGGCTGTTGCTAATGTGAGAATTTGTAGACTGTTTACCAGACATTAAAAAAGTGAAAAAGGTGTGTATTTTACTTGCTTATAGCAGTGAAACCAACTTTTTTGTTTATAGATTTGCCATTATTTTTGTCCCTGGCATCCTAGCGTCATCCTCTGAAATTCAGAATTATAGAGAGAAAGTTTTCCTCCTTCTCTCTCCCAGATTCTATACTTAAATCATCTTTACTACCTGAGACTTACAAATGACATTCTGGACTTAAGTGATGTTGCTTTAACTTAGACATATGCACAGGAGTGCTGTTTATCCTTCCATGATGGTGGGAGTAGAATAAATGATAGTAGACAGTGAATCTACATTTATATTCAGCTGTTAAATCTTTGGCAGAAAGTGGGGAAGACAAGACAAAGACTAGATTCAAATTCACTCTCTGAGTAAACAGTTCTAGGAAGAACTGATTTCACAGTGCGTAATTTTTTTTTTTTTTCCCCGAGACAGAGTCTTGCTCTGTCACCCAGGCTGGAATGCAGTGGCATGATCTCGGCTCACTTCACCCTCTGCCTCCTGGTTCAAGCAATTCTCCTGCCTCAACCTCCCAAGTAGCTGGGATTACAGGCACCCCATCACTATGCCAAGCTAATTTTTGTATTTTTAGTAGAGATGGGGTTTCCCCGTGTTGACTAGGCTGGTCTCGAACACGTGACCCATTGTGATCCTCCCGCCTCAACTTCCAAGTGCTGGGATTACAGGGGTGACCTACTGTACCCAGCCAGAGTGCATACATTTTCTTTCATCAGGATTTATAAATTTACTTAATCATCTGCCTACTCTTATTTAATACTATATATAAACTACTTCCGAAAAGAACTCAGGAAATATAATTATTTGGAGAAATTACTTGAGATATCAATTCAGTATGTATTATAAAGTCTGTGAGTTTTTTCACATCTCTAGCAAAACATGCAGAAGGAGAATAGGAAAAAGTTAGTAAAAGGAAACTAAAGCTATCATATTGAAACATTTAAAATCCTTCCTGTATGTCCAAGTTTATTTTTCCAAAATAACTACATTTCAAGAATACTCCAAGTCTTTTGAAAAAATGTCTGAGAATTTGTGACTCTTACTTTGTAAACCTTGTATTTATTTCACTCCAAGGAATCCATTTCATTGAACACTTTTTTCCTAACTCTTTTTAAACGTTAGTGAAATATTTGGTAGTATAAAGCAAAACACAATTTCTAAATAGTCAAAAGTTTTTCCTGGCAGGAGACTTTTGTAGACACATACCCTGTGATCATCTGTGTGCATGGGAGCAATCTATCTCGGTTACAGACAAGAGAAGATGTCCCTATCCCTTCCCAGCCAAGTATTTAACAAGTGTTTATTTGCTTATTTTCATAAGGTGTTGGTTAGGCTTTTCTCAGAGGAGACTGGGCCTCCCGGGAAGGGTCCCTCATTCAGTCAGGTATGAGCCTCATTGGAGAAGGGGTCCACGAGCAGCCAACAAAACCCGTGCTGTGATCTCCTGCACACAGAAGGGCCACGTGAGAAAATCATGCTTCAGGCTGCACTTCTGCATTTTCCTGGGATTATCCAAGCAGTGATGTGGGTTCCTGTGCTGCCTTTGAGTGGCTGGGTATAGCCAGAGGGATGGGGCTTTATTCTCTTTAGAGTAAAATCACTCTTCCTTTGTTTACCCTGGCTTCAAGGTGATAAAGCCATGTTGGGGTGGATTAAGTGGGATAATGCACACATAGACCAAAGCAGAGCCCTTAACTCAGTAAGAATTCAGGGTCTGTTAGTTGTAGAAATTCTGTTACCGTATCTCTAAAGCTGAGAGTCAAATGTGGAATGTAATTTCATCCAAGTTTACTGAATCTGATAGAGCTAGAACTAGAAAACCACCGTCTATTATTTATATCCCCTACCATGCATTTTCCCAGATATTTTCTATGTTAATCAACATTCTGCCAATATTTTAAGTACTCAGATGACTAACGTATCATAATTTTAATCTAAAATTAGTAACAAAAACAAATGGAAGTTAAAGATCAATCACACACTGATATTTTGCTTAGCTAAATCTCTATACCAGTAGCAGAGCAGACAGGGCAGCATTCCCCTTCAGGTATAACTGTCTGGGGGCACCTCTGGGGATGGCACACGGTTTCATCACAAAGCACTCTTCCATCTGAGCAGAGGCAGGTCGTGCAGGGCTCAGGGGACCACACAGCGTTGTTGTACATGGTTATGCCTTTTACCAAACAGTGTCCCTTCTTTCCTAGAAGAAAACAAAAGCACACATTTAAATTTCTTATGTGGTTACCAGCAACTGTGAATGGAAGTAAACACAATGTGAAGTCAGACTGCTCTAACCACACAAGAGTAGAATTCTGCGTGCATTCCTGTGTAGGGTAAAAATGTCGTATAGACAAGAAATGCTGAAATGCTTTTCCCAGGCTCTCCTCTCAGCCCCTTCACTTAGGCTCTAAGAGTGAACTCCTCATGGTAACTTGGGGCTGAACTGCGCTCCCATTTTGTATCCATCAGGATAGATTAAATTATACAACAGCAACAAACAATCCCCAAATCTCAGTTATTTTTCATTTATACTTTATGTGTAATGTGGGGACACAGGGGCTCAGCTCATCATATTCACTCAGGATTCATCTATAAGCAGGCTGTCCTGATCACTGCGATAGTGGGAATGTGAGGTTACAAATCACACTTGAACTCTAAAAGTGCCTAATTATACTGACTAATGCAAATCGTATGGCCACACCAAACTTCCCAAGCCACCAGCCAATCCAGTTCCGTCATGTGACCAGAGAGCTGAGCTAGCACTAATGACAAGCTCACAGCCCACCCTTGATGTGCACATGGGAGTAGGTGAAACCAGACAGCATGCTTCTATGGTGCTTCTCAGTGAGACACTGAGCTATCTCTTTTATGGTTTATTATGCTATTGAAATATGATTCACATACTATAATATTCACCCTTTTAAAGTGTATAATACTGTCTGGGCGCGGTGGCTCATGCCTGTAATCCCAACACTTTGGGAGGCTGAGGCGGGTGGATCACTTGAGACCAAGAGTTTGAGACCAGCCTGGGCAACATGGTGAAACCCCATCTCCTCTAAAAATACAAAAATTAGCCGAGTGTGGTGGCACATGCCTGAAGTTCCAGCTATTCCGAAAGCTGAGGCATGAGAATCACTTGAACCCAGGAGGTGAAGGTTGCAGTGAGCCAAGATCATTCCACTGCATTCCAGCCTGGGCGACAGAGCAAGACTCTGTCTCTAAATAAATAAATAAACAAATAAAGTGCATGATGCAGTGCATATATTCATTTTCCTAAATACAAGATTGCAGATATGTGGATAAGTGTATCAGCTAAGCAGATCATTAGAAAGCTGAGGAGAATATTAGGGGGGATGTTTTTCTTCCAGCCCAGGTGTCATTCCAGATAACTTTCCTCCATCTGAGCCACTGTCCCCAAGTTCCACCCCCAAATGAGCCTCTCACATTAGTCCCCTTCTTTCCCCGACCACTAACTCAGCCCAATTCAGGCCCTACCCATCTCTCATTTGGATACTTGCAATAGGCTAATCCCACCTACCCAGTTCCTCCTCTGAACAAAAATACACGTATGAGTTTCTTCCGGGTTATCAAAGGCACTACACCCTATCAAAATGTCCATGGCCAATTTTTTGCAGAAATGGAAAGGCTGATCCTTAAATTCGTATGGAACTATAGGGGATCCCAAATAACCAAAGCAATCTTGAGAAAAAAGAACAAAGTTGGAGATCTCACACTTCCAGATTTCAAAAAGCTCACTATAAAGGCACGATAATCAGCTTTGGTCAGTGTGATACTAGTATAAGGATAGACATATAGGCCAGTGGAACATTGAAAGTCGGACATACATCTGTGAACAACTGATTTTCAAGAAAGGTGTCAAGACCATTCAGTGGAGGAAAGAACAATCTTCAACAACTGGTGCTGGCACAACACCAGCAAAAGAATGAAGCTGAATCCCTGCCTTTCACCAAATACAAACATTAGCTCAAAATGGATCAAAGACCTAATATATCTTATATTTAGACCTTTGCTCTAAATACAACACTCTTAGAAAAATCCATCGGGGTAAATCTTTATAACCTCATATTTGGCAGTGGATTCTTAGATATGACACCTAAAGAAAAAGATAAATTAGACTTTATCAAAATTAAAAATTTGGTGCATCAAAGGACATTGTTAAGAAAGTGAAAGGACAGTGTACACAATGGGAGAAAATATGTGAAATCATGTATCTGATAAGGTCCTGATATCCAGAATATTCATAAAGAACTTTTATAACTGAATTACAGAAAGGCAATGCAATTAAAAAATGGGCAAAACTTGCCCAATACAGTGGCTGTCGCCTGTTAATTCCAGCACTTTGGGAGGCCAAGGAGGGAAGATTTCTTGAGGCCAGGAATTTGACACCAGCCTGGACAACATAATGGGATGCTGTCTCTACAAAAAACGTTAAAAAGTTAGCCAGGTGTGGTGGTGCATTCTTGTAGTCCCAGCTACTTGGGAAGCTGAGGCAAAGGATCACTGAAGCCCAGGAGTTCAAGACTGCAGTGAGCTATGATTGTACCACTGTATTCCAGCCTGGGCAGCAGAGCAAGACCCCATCTCTTGAGAAAGAAATAGGCATAGGAGTTGAATATGCAGATAGACAACATGCACATAAAAAGATGCTTAACATCATTAGTTGTTAGGGAAATGCAAATCAAAAGCACAATGAGATACCACTTCATAAAAGAACAGCTATAATTAAAAATAAATCATTGTTGGCAGGAATGTAGAGAAACTGGAATCCTCTTCCATTGCTGGCGGATATATAACAGTGTAGCCACTTTGGAAAACATTTGGCAGTTCGTCAATAAATTAAGTATAGAATTACCAAATGGCTCAAGAGTTCCCCTCCCAGTATATACCCAAAGGAATTGAAAATAGATGTTGAAATAAAATTTACATTAATGCTCATAGCTGTGCTATTCGTGATAGCCAAAAGGTGGAAACAGCCCAGATGTTCATCAACTGATAAACAATATGGATAAACAAATATGGTATAGCCATAAAATGGAATATTATTCAGCCATAAAAAGGAATGAAGTTCTGATACAGGCTAATCATAGATGAACTTTAAAAACATTATACTAAGGAAAGAAGTTATATACACAAGGCCACATATTGTGTGATTCCATTTACATGAAATTTCCAGAATAGGCAAATTCATAGACACAGAATAGATTAGTGGTTGCCAAGGGCTGGGAGTGGGGAGAAATGAAGAGTTTAGGTACAGAGTTTCCTTTTGGTGGGATGAAAATGTTCAGAAACAAGATAGTAGTGATGGTTGCACAATATTGTGACAGTAAATGCTATTGAATTGTACGCTTTAAAATGGATGAAATGGTAAATTTTGTGTTATGTGTGGTGATACAATCAAAAAGTACTGTAAAATCGCTGGAAAATATTTTTGGACAATTTGGAAATGCTTAGTATATATCTTCTGTACTTTTATGTATATATGCTTACATATAAAAACTTTTTTTTACACAACTTTGGGATCACGTTATGAATACTTCTTTTTCGGCCTTTTTGTTTTCCATTATTATAGCTTAGCTATCTTTCCACTTAACTAAAAATATTGGCCTCATCATTCTTTAGCAGTTATGAGTACATTATTATTACAATTTTTTTAAGTTGATTTCTCTTCCTTTCTTTTCCCAATCACGTTGTAAGTGTGGCTTAAATTGCCTATTTTCAGGATAATTGTATATTATTTCTGTTAAATTCATAGAAATAACTAATGAAGAAGCATTTAGCTGTATTGAGACAATATATGAAATACTGGCCACAGAACATTATATGGTGATATTTTCTGTTATTCTTTTGAAAGCTTTATTTAATGGTAACATGCCTATAATACTTTTTTCTTCCAAACTTGGAAAAATGTAAACCATTTAATACTAGTTTTAAAAAATGCCTAATTGAAATCTTTAGCAGAATTTTTAGTCGCTTAAATCTTTAAAAAATCAGTGGTTTAACCCATATAAAATGAATTCAGTGGCTTTAATTCTATTTGTGGTTGAAGATTTTTGGTTGAAAATATGTAATAGCCATATGTTCACAGAATCATCTGAATAATTTATTTCTGTATTCTAGATGATCTATTGTTATAAATGGAAAAGCAGTTTATAAATGTTTATGTATGTTATCTATGTTAGGATTACAACTATTTAAAATATATGCATAGTAAACATACTGGAAAGAAATAAACCAAAATGATAACTATGATTTTGTAAATATAGTGGTAGGATAGGTAACTTTTGTCTAATAATTTTGTATTATAAATATGTTCCTTAAGTTGCTTTTGGTTTTTGGGGGATTTTTTGTTTTGTTTTGTTTTGTTTTTAATCTCGAGACCGAGTCTTGCTCTGTCGCCCAGGCTGGAGTGCAGTGGCGTTATCTCTGCTCACTGCAACCTCCGCCTCCCAGGTTCAAGCGATTCTCCTGCCTCAGCCTCCCAAGTAGCTGGGATTACAGGCACACGCCACCACACCTAGCTAATTTTTTGTATTTTTGGTAGAGATGGGGTTTCACCATGTTGGCCAGGCTGGTCTCAAACTCCTGACCTCGTGATCTGTCCACCTCAGCCTCCCAAAATGCTTGGATTACAGGTGTGAGCCACTGCACCCGGCCCCATTTTTAAAAATTATTTTAAAATGTATGTTTGTAGATTAAACCAAAAAGTAGTATAATAACCTGGATTTTTCTTTAGAAGATTATCTTCATGGAGATGTTCTCCCTCTCTCCCCCTCTCCTTCTCTTTCCCCACACCATCTCTCACCCTCCTCCCTCCTTGTGTCTCTCTCTCATACTGTTCTCTTACCTGGTAACACATTATAACTTGATTCTACTCCAGGAAAACTTGAAAAAGATTCAAACTTTTCCTCCATGCCATAATCAAAGTTAACAACAGGAAATCTTGCTACTGGTGTAAAAATTGTTGTTTGCGGAATTCCAAGCTGTCTGTTTGATCTGTGCTTGTGCGAGGTTGAACTTTTCCTCGGCCTTCTGTGATAGATCTTCCTCCTTTGCTTCCTAGGAATTTCTTCATTTTGTCCAAAGTCAGTTTGAAAAATGATAAGCAGAAAAAAACAAAACAAAACTGCAATCTTCATGTTTGATTTTTTTTCACCGGCCAATTTCTAGAATGAAACAATATTTCAGAGTTAGTGGTGACTAAATTTTTACCTCTGAAAATCGGCTTATATATTTGCTTGTATGCCTCACTAGGCAAGTCTTTGAGAAATTACACTTATGATATATGGGCTATATGCTATAGTATTATTGCCAAATCATAATTTGGAATTTTTCTATCAGAATCAAAAAACTTTTTTTTTTTTTTTTTTTTCATAGAGACGGGGTTTTGCTCCATCACCCAGGCTGGAGTGCGGTGGTTCAGTCATGACTCACTGCAGCCTTGAACTCCTAGGCTCAAGCAGTCTTCCTGCATTGGCCTCCCCAAGTGCTGGGATTACAGCATGAGTCACCTCGCCTGGCCAGAACTTTTTTGTATCTTACCTTTATCTTTAGACCAGGAATTAGAAACCTTTTTCTATAAAGGGCCGGATAGTAAATATTTGAGGCGTCATAGGCTACACCTTCTCTGTCATAACTATTCAGCTCTGTCATTGTAGCATGAAAGCAGCCATAGACATATGTTGGGGACCAGCCTCAACACCACCCATAGGGTACCCAAAGCCCAGTGGCGACAAAGGAAGAGAAGAGACAGGTTAAAAGTTCATAAAGGTGGGAGCCAGGAGGCCAGTTGCAAAATGGGGGCTGCAAAAGGCCCAGAGTTCTGATCTCCACACTATTTGTTGAGTACAATCACTTAGATCTAAGAAGCAGATGTTTAGGGCGAAACAGTGAAAGGGAGGCAGTGTGTCATAGGCGTAATCTATAGCAATAGCAGTTTAAATGAATCTCCTTTGTGCTTAAATAGCATATCTTTAACTTATTGGGGAGTAGCTAATGGGAGCGGGCTTAACTAGGAGCCTGTATGTCTGTCCACATTTCAGTGTTTCAAAGGAGTGTCTTTCTCCTTTAGCACAGTGTTTATAGATAAGAGAGCAGGTTGCGCTCAGAGCATGGGGACATAATGGCGATAAGAAGGCTTTCCTCCTCAGAGACCTCTTGTGGCTTTCCACAACTTATTGTCCCATATTTTTATGGCCCGTTTATGCAGGCACCCCATAAGCCTTTTTCCCAACAACAATATATAAACAAATGAGCGTGGATGTGTTCCAGGGAAACTCTCATTACCAGTAAAGGTGGTGGATCAGACATGGCCCCCTCTCTGGGCCCTGCTGTTCTGCAGGTTTTCAAAGATTACTTGGGAGATTTCTCTCCACCTGTTTGCTAAGACGTTCTATGACTAATGTAATCCACAACCCATTTTCCTAGCCGTTCTGTTTTGTGCTTTTATTCTCTAGCTTTAGAATTGTCTGGGGGGAAGGGCATGATGATACCATATAAAAATAACGGTCAGCAGCATCAGTTATAAGGAGGTAAGAGTCAGGAAGAGTAACTCTTTAATTAGCTGGTCTCAGGGTTAGTACAGGGCCTTGCACATGGTAAAGCTGAAAAACATTTAAGAAATGAATATTTAGGCACTCTTGGTACAGTAGTAGCATTGTGGTCAGACAGACTGGCGCAATTCCTGTGAAGTCTGGTGGCCAGGGACAAGAGAAACCTTCACCAAGGTGTTGCAGCAGCTGTCATCAAAGGATTCACTCAGCCAATCTCTCTTGGCCTAAAGTTAGTCCTACAAAGGAAGGTTGGCAGTTTTGACTGCCTCTCAGAATTCTACAGCTACGAAACACACACATACACACACACACACCTACACCCCTTGCAGCTTTCCTCCTGCTCTCTCCTCAGGTCCACTCACTGTCGGTGTTCCCCAAGATGAAGAGCCTTCTTTACACAGCCCAGTATGGAGGAGAAACTAAAACCCCAGGTATCATAAGAACCCAGATCACAACAGATTTGCCGCTCTTATCTTTTTAATGGGAATTTAAAGTATTTAGTGAGTCTAGAAGGTTAATGTAACTAACTTGCTCAGTGATTAAATTTATTTCAATTCTCACAGGCATACCTTGGTCTCCTTCACCAACCAGAACAAAACTGTGATGGGAAGGAATGGTAAAACATTCAAGGTGATGTTACATACAGAGATTAATACCCTAAACTGCAAAGGAGAGGCACTGAAGGATTAAGGGATAAGAAGTGGCCATAGACTGCTAAACCAGTCGTCTTGTTGGAACCTTAGAAAATACCTGAGAGGCCAGGCACTGTGGCTTCTGCCTGTAATCCCTGCCCTATAGGAGGCCGAAACCAAGGTGGGAGGATTGCTTGAGGCCAGGAGTTTAAGACCAGAGTAAGGAACATAGCAAGACCTTATCTCAACTAAAACATAAAAACTTAGCTGGGCATGGTGGTACATGCCTGTAGTCCTAGCTACTCAGAGGCTGAGGCAGGAGGCTCACTTGAGCCCAGAAGTTCAAGGTTGCAGTGAGCAGCGATTACAGCACTGTACTCCAGCCTGGGTAACAGAGCAGAGACAGACTCTGTCTCAAAAACAAAACAAAACAAAAAACCTGAGAGACGACCCTACAAGCATTTGACTCAATCTTTCTGTCTGACCACTTGACCAAAGAAAGTACAGTCATATACCACATAATGACTTTTTTGTCAGTGACAGATTGCGTATACCATGATGGTCCCAAAAGATTATAATGGAGCTGAAAAATTCTTATTGCCTAGAGATGTCACAGCATCATAACATATTACTCATGTGTTTGTGGTGATGCTGGTATAAACAAACCTACTGCACTGCCAGTCATATAAAAATACAGCACAGGCTGGGCGCGGTGGCTCAAGCCTGTAATCCCAGCACTTTGGGAGGCCAAGGTGGGTAGATCACTTGAGGTCAGGAGTTCGAGACCAGCCCAGCCAACATGGTGAAACCCTGTCTCCACTAAAAATACAAAATTGGCTGAGTGCGGTGGTGCACGCCTGTAATCCCAGCAACTCAGGAGGCTGAGACAGGAGAATCACTTAAACCCAGGAGGCGGAGGTTGCACTGAGTAGCTAGGACTACAGGCATGCACCACCATGCCCGGGAGTGCAGAGAGACTCCGTCTCAAAAAAAAAAGAAAAAAGTACAGCACATACAATTATGTACAGTACATCATACTTTAATATATGGCTATATTACTGGTTTACGTATTTACTATATTTATCAGTTTTAGAGTACATTCCTTCTACCTATTTTAAAAAAAAAACATTAACTGTGCAACAGCCTGAGGTGGTTCCTTCAGGAGGTATTTCAGAAGAAGGCATTATCATGAGTGTTGTTACCCATGAAGACCTTCCAGTGGGACAAGATGTGGAGGTGGAAGATACTGATGATCCAGACCTGATGCAGGCCTAGGCTAATGCATGTTTGCCTGTTTTTAACAAAAACAGTTAACAAAAAAGTTAAAATATAAAAATAGAAAAAAAGCTTATAGAATTATGCTACAAAGAAAATATTTTTGTACAACTATACAATGTATTTGTGTTTTAAGCCAAGTGTTATTAAGAAGGAATTTTTTTAAATTCTTGAAACAAATTAAGATGAAAACAGCACACCAAAACCTATGGGATACAGCAAAAGCAGTACTAAGAGGGAAGTTTACAGCAATAAACACCTACATCAACAAGTAGAAAAACTTTATATAAACAACCTAATAATGCATCTTAAAGAACTAGAAAAGCAAGAGCAAACCAAACCCAAAATTAGTTGCAAAAAAGAAATATTAAAGATCAGAACAGAAACCAAAAAAACTGTAGAAAAGATGAATGAAATGAAAAGTTTTCTGAAACGATTTAAAAAATCAAGAAGCCTTTAGACAAAGAAAAAAAAGAGAGGAATGCTATTACAAAAGTCAGTTTTTAAAAAAATAAAAAGTATATAAAGTTAAATTACAATAAGCTAAGGCTAATTTATTGAAGAAATAAACTTTTTTATAAATTTAGTAGAGTTTTAGTGTACATTGTTTATAAAATCTACAGTAGTATATAGTAATGTCCTAGGCCTTCACACTCACTCACTGACTCACCAGTGTGACTTCCAGTCCTCCAAGCTCCATTCATGGTAAGTACTCTATATAGTATACCTTTTTAAAATTCTTTTAGACCATATTCTAACCATACCTTTCCTATATTTAGATATGTTTATTTTTTATTTATTTATTTAGAGACAGGGTGTGGCTCTGCCACCCAGGCTGGAGTACAGTGGCGCCATCTCAGCTCACTACAACCTCCGCTTCCTGGGCTCAAGCCAGTCTCACACCTCGGCCTCCCAAGTAGCTGGGACTGCAGGCGCATGCTACCATGCCCAGCTGATTTTTATATTTTTTTTGTAGAGACAGGATCTCACTATGTTGCCCAGGCAGGTCTCAAACTCCTGAGCTCAAGTGATTCACCCACCTCAGCCTCACAAAATGCTAGGATTACAGGCATGAGCCCCCGCACCTGGCTTTAGATATGTTTAGATACACAAATTCCATTCTGTTCCAGTTGCCTACAGTTTTTAGTACAGTCGCGGGCTGTACAGGTTTGTAGCCTAGGAGCAATAGGCTCTATCATATAGCCTAGGTGTATAGTAGGTTGTCCCATCTAGGTTCGTGTAAGTACACTTTATGATGTACAACAACAAAATCATCTAACATCACATTTCTCAGAATGCATCCCTGTCGCTAAGTGACATATGACTGTAATTTGTTGATATGCAGATTCTTAGAAGTCCGCTTCACAACCTAAGACAAGCTGTGGAAATTCCAAGCGTATCTAAATTGAAAACCATGAGCATGAGCTCAGGGTAATGCATGCCTTCCTCAAGCCACAGTGTCTACCCACCCAAATGTTTAGGAAATGCAGGGTCATCCGTGCTAAGTCTTGGCAAATATTGTGATTGTTTCTTAGTAGAAACCTATAATGGTATTAGCAAACATGTGGCTGCCATCCTGGGTCCTTGACCTAGGTACAAATGTCACTAACTGACCCATTTTTGACATTCTGCATACAGTGTATCACCTGAAGGCCAAGAAAATGAGCATGGTTTTGTGGAGATCACCTTCCCTGTATTGCCATAACAACATTCCTACTAGTTTGACAACTGGTAACCAGAGTGGCTCCATGAAGTAGAATGATACTCTAGGAAGCGACCATGATGTAATTTCACAGACTTTTGGAGAGTCTGTGAAGCTACATCATGATCACTTCCTAGAGAATCGTTCAGCCATTACACCAGTATTATGACAAAACTTATCAAATCTGACTCCCAGTCAACATGGAGTAATAGGGACCACGTATACCTTCCCACCTGAAACAACTTAAAAGTAGAACAATATATATGAAGCATTTTCCAAATATTAAACAAAGAGCAGTCCAGGTCAGTGATCCCTGAGAGGGGATGCAAATCAAATGCCCAGAGAGACCTGTGACTGACCTGCTTCCTCCCTCAAGGGAGTTGCAGGGAGGGGAACACAGGCAGAGTCCAGCAGTCTGCCTGAGTTGAAAAAATAGAGTTGGAAATCTGAGGACACCAAAGAGACTAGTGTTCCTAGGGCAGAGTACAAAGAGGTGAGAGCTAACCCAGAGAAACCCTTCCAGAGATGTGAAGTCTTCCACTGAATACTGGATAGCACATATATGTAAGTAAACTATTAATACTTGAGACTGGGAAAAGAACTAACCTAAAGGACAAAGCGGTGGGTGGGGGGGGGGGGGAAATGGTCTCTGGAGCTTAAAAAGACCAGGAAGAGTTTGTCTTCCACCAGTCAGAGTGGAAAACCTTACAATTTACAGGGCATCTGGTAGAGTACTCAGAAGAGCATTAGCTCAGTAGAGGAAAATAATTAGCCCTAGGCTAAAGGCTGCTGTAATCTCATTTGATAAAGCTTAAAAGCAAGCCTTTCTGAAAGAACTAAACTGTGTACAGTAACTTGACAGTGTCTCAGAGAACCCAACAAATGTTTTAGGATCCAATGTAAATTTACCAGGTACACAAAGAATCAGGGAAAGTTGACCCCTAATGGGAAAAAGCAGTTTATTGAAACCAATTCAGAAATGACAGTGCTGATATACTAATTAGGTCTTTAAAAATCACTATACCTATATTCTATATGTTCAAGAAGGTAGAGGAAAGATTAACCATGTAATGTAGAAACATAGAAGATATTTTTTTTAAAAATCAAACTTTTAAAGATGAAAACTACAATGTGAGAGAGAAAAAAATACATGACAAGGGATGAATAGCAGATTAGACATTACCAAAAATAATTGGTGAACTTGTTTTCAAAAACTGCAAAAAGAAATAGACAAATCTACAATTATCATCCAAAATTTCAACACTTTTATCCCAAATATTAGTTTCAAAAATAGTAGACAGATTACAAATTAAATTGAGATGCCTCTACATATCTGTTAAATGTCTAAAACCCAAAACACTGGCAACACCCAGTGCTGGTGAGTGTGTGGAGCAACTGTAAGTCTCATTCAGTGCTGGTGGGAATGCAAAATGCTACAGCCACTTTGGAAGACACTTTGGCAGTTTCTTATAAAACTAAACACTCTTGCCATACAACCCAGCAATCGTGCCCCTTGGTATTTATCCAAATAAGATGAAAATCTATGTCCACACAAAAACCTGCACACAGATATGTATAGCAGCTTTTTTCATAATTGCCAAAACTTAGAAACAAGCAACATGTTCTTCAGTAGGTGAATGGATAAACAAACTGTGGTATATTCAGACAATGGAACATTATTCAACACCGAAAAGAAATGAGCCATGAAAAAACATGGAGGAACCTTAAATGCATATAATATATAACTAAATGAAATAAGCAAACCTGAGATGGCATATGTATGATTTCAACTCTATGACATTCTAGAAAGGGCAAAACTATGCAAACTATAAAAGAATAGTGGATTTGGGGTAGGGAGGGATGAACAGGTGGAACACAGAGGATTCTTAGGGCAGTGAAACTCTTCTAATACAATATAGTCAGCCCTTTATATCACAGGTTTTGCATCTGTGGATTCAACCAACCATGAGTGAAAAATGTAGTTTGGCCTGTGTAGCATTTGTGCTGAACATATGCAGACTTTTTTTTCTTGTCATCGTCCCCTAAATGATACAGCGTAACAACTACTTACATAGCCTTTACAGTGTATTAGGTGTAAGTAATCTAGAGATTATTTAAAGTATACAGGAGGATATGTGTGTATTATATGCAAATACTATACCATTTTACTTAAGGAACTTGAGCAGCCTCAGATTTTGGTATCCTTGAGGGATCCTGGAACCAGTCCCCCAAGGATACTAAGGGACAACAGTACTATAAAGGTGGGTACATGTCATTAAAGATTTGTCAAAACCCAAGAATACAGAGTAACAAGAGTGAACCCTAACGTAAACTGTGGACCTGTGGGTGGTAATGATATGTCAGCATAGATTTATCCATGGTGTGAGATTTCGATAGTGGGGGAAAAGCACATATGAGAACTGTACTTTCCACTTAGTTTGCTCTGAATCTAAAAAGGCTCTGAAAAAAAGTCTGTTAAAAAAAATTAGTAGTCATTTTATGCCAAGAAAAAGTAATTAATATTTTTTAATTAGTAGATAGAATATCAGTCAGGATTTTAAAGACTTTAATACTATCAACCTATTTGTCCAAATTGTCCTAATAATTTTGCCTTGTTTGTCCTAATGATTGTAGGTATGTACAAATTTAGAGTCGTTATATCTTTCTGGTGCATTTATCAGTAGGTAGATACTTTCAGTGTCTCTGGGAGTGCTTTTGCTGTAAGATCTACTTTGTCTAATATTAATGTAGTTGCATTTTTTTTCTTTTTTGACTTTTTCGATTTAGAAGGGTTGTATGCAGGTTTGTTACCTGAGTATGTTATGTGATACTGAAGTTTGAGATATGAATGATCCCATCACTCAGGCACTGAGCATAGCACCCAACAGTTTTTCAATCCTTGTTCCTCTCCCTGCCTTCCTCCCATGTCTATTGTTGCCATCTTTATGTCCATGAGAACCCAATGTTTAGTTCCTACTTATAAGGGAGAACATGTGGTCTTTGGTTTTCTGCTCCTGCATGTAGTTACTTTCTTTTGGTTAATGTCTGCAAAATATATGTTTTGCTTTCAGCCTTTCTGTGTTTTTGTATTGTCAGTATACCTCCTATTAGTGGCATTTTAATTCAGTTTAACAATTTTTGTCTTGAATTGAAACATTTAGGCTGTTTATATTTAATGTAAAATTTAATATGTTTGAGTTGAAATATACTTTATATTTGCTTTTTATTTGTCCTACATATTCTATGTTCCTTTTTCTGTTTTCTTTCTTTGTAATTGGTTACTTGGTTTTTATGATTTCATTAGTAATTATACACTTTTTTTTTTTTTTTTTTTTTTTGAGACGGAGTCTCACTTTTTCACCCAGGCCAGACTGCAGTGGCGCTATCTCGGCTCACTGCAAGCTCTGCCTCCCAGGTTCATGCCATTCTCCTGCCTCAGCCTCCCGAGTAGCTGGGACTACAGGCGCCTGCCGCCACGCCTGGCTAATTTTTTGTATTTTTAGTAAAGACGGAGTTTCACCATGTTAGCCAGGATGGTCTCGATCTCCTGAGCTCGTGATCCACCTGCCTCAGCCTCCCGAAGTGCTGGGATTACAGGCGTGAGCCACCACGCCCGGCCAGTTATACACTTTTTATCATTCTCTTCTTTGTAGAGATTACCACATACATCCTTGACTTATCAAAGTCCTAATATAAATTAGTACCTTTACCTCTTCCTGGACAATACAAGAACCAGGATGAACTTCAACTCCATTTACGCCATCCCAGTATATATTCTATTTCAGTTCTGTGTTTTAATTATATATGTATTTTTAAACCCTCAAAATATTATTATTATTTTGTCAAAGTTCATTTAGATAAGATTTTTCATCCTCATCACTGTTAACATTTTGCGCCAGAGGCCGGGCACGGTGGCTCATGCCTGTAATCCCAGCACTTTGGGAGGCCGAGGCGGGCGGATCACAAGGTCAAGAGATCGAGACCATCCTGGCTAACACATGAAACCCTGTCTCTACTAAAAATACAAAAAATTAGCTGGGTGTGGTGGCGGGTGCGTGTAGTCCCAGCTATTCAGGTGGCTGAGGTAGAATTGCTTGAACCCGAGAGGCGGAGGTTGCAGCGAGCTGAGATCACGCCACTGCACTCCAGCCTAGGTGACAGAGCAAGACTCAGTCTCAAAATAAAAAAAAAGAAACAAAAAATTTGCGCCAGATAATTCTTTTTTTGTGGGGAGCTGCCCTGTATATTATAGGCTATTTATCAGCAATCCGTGGCCTCTGCCCACTAGTTGCCATTAGTACCTTCCTCCTAGTTGTGACAACCAAAAATATTTCCAGGCATTACCAAATGTAACCTGTGCCTCAGTTGAGAATCACTTGTTTAGATTTACCTAAACATTTATCATTTTATTTTCCTTCGTTCCTTCCTAATCTCCATTCTTCTATTAGGATTATTTTCTTATTGACTGAAGAACACCTTCTAGTAATTCCTTTTGTGCACATGTGTTGATCAGTTCTTTTTGTTTACCTGAAAGGACGTATGTGTTAGATATACATTCTGGGTTGACTACTGTTTGCTTTCAGCCTTTTGAAGATACGGTTGATTTTTACCCCCCACACTTTCATTTGCTTCCTAGCTTCCAGTATTTTATTGTTGCCTTCTTCCCACCTACTTTTCTTTTTCTTTTTTTATTTAATTTAATTTTTATTTATTGATTGATTTTTTTTTTTTTTTTTGAGATGAGGTCTCACTAAACAGGCTGACCTTGAACTCCTTAGGCTAAAGCGATCCACCTGGCTCAGTCTTTCGAGTGGCTGGGACTATGGGCGTGAATTACCACACCCGGCTTGAAGATGCAATTTCTATGTCTTCTTTTTTCTATTGTTTCTTTTGAGAAATCATCTCTCCATCTAATTTTTTCACCTTTAAAAGTAATTTTTTTTTACTCTCGCTGTTTTTAAGATATTCTCATTGTCTTTAGTTTTCAGCTGTTTCACTCTGTGTACAAAGATAGAATTTTCGTGTTTTTAGCCTGTTAGGCACTTCTTGAATTTGTGGCCTGATGTTGTTCATCACATTTGGAAACTTCTCAGCCCTTAACTGTATAAATAGTACATTCTCTTTTCCGTTTTTTCATTCTTTCTATAACTACAGGTACTTCGTTATTAGCTTCCTCGTTGTCTTTAATGTCACTTTCCCCCCATTTGTATTTTTTGTTCTTCTATCACTTCAATGATTCATCCTGGTTATTCTCTGAACTGATCTTCCAGTTCATTGATACTCTCTTCATGTGTGATTTATCTGCTATTAAACCTATCCATTGACTTCCTTGTTCTTTTATTGTATTTTCTAGTTTTCAAGTTTTCAGTATGTTCTTTTTATTTCCAATTCTTTGTTAAAAATTTTAATCTCATCTTTTATTTCTTTAAACATATTAAAAATATTTGTTTTAAAGTCTGTATCTGAAGACTAGGTTTTCTGGATCCTCTATGTGTCTATTTCGGTTGTCTCTTATTTCTTTAGGTTTTTAGCCATGTGTTGTCTCTTCATATACCTGATGACCTTTGATGGAGTGCCGAATGTTGTATATGAAAATACTTGAGGATTTGCATCTGTTTCAGGCATAAGGTTAAGTACATTATGAATCGAATATTGAGTGATTTGAAGCTGGGCTTCACCATATCCAATTAATAATTATGCTTTGGGCTGGGTGCAGTGGCTCACGCCTGTAATCCCAGCACTTTGGGAGGCCAAGGCGGGCAGATCACAAGGTCAGGAGTTCGAGACCAGCCTAGCCAATATGGTGAAACCCCGTCTCTATTAAAAATACAAAAAAAATTAGCTGGGCATAGTGGCACGTGCCTGTAGTCCCAGATACTCAGGAGGCTGAGGCAGGAGAATCACTTGAACCTGGGAAGTAGAGGTTGCAGTGAGCCGAGATCACACCACTGCACTCCAGCCTGGGTGACAGAGCGAGACTCCGTCTCAAATATATATATATATATATATATATATATATATATATATATATATATGCGTGCATGCTTTGGGTCCACTTAACTTTTCCTACCATCCCCCACTGCTTGTTTGCCTCCATTTTGTTTGTTTCTCTCTGTCCTCCTGAGGCTATTTTAAAGGTCTACTAATCTTCTCAACCACCTCTTCTGGGATCCAGATGCTTCTAGAAGAAAAACTGTTCTAAACCTCTCTGGGTTTCAGTCCTATCCCAAATATTGACCCTGTTGTTTTTCTCACCCTTTCTGGTTATTCTCAGCAGGTCTAATGATCTGACTTGCCTTGTCTGCCATTATCAGAAGGAGAAGCTCCCTCAGATTCCTTTTATTTCTTGCAGAAATATATCCTCTTTTTCTCAGAGAATGTTGTAAGTTGTAAAATTTTGTGCTCTTATTAAAGATCGGAAAATAACGTTGTTTAATTGGAAACAGAATTATGGTTTCAAAATCATTCTAATCATTTTTCTTTAATACCTTGTAGATATTTGTCCATTATTTTCTTATATTTAGTGTTGCTGAGGAGAAATTTGACTTGAATCTGTTTCTCATCCCTTTGTAAGAAATTTTTTTTTCTTTCTATAGAAATTTTTTTCAAATTTTCAACATATCTTTGATATTTGGAAGTTTTACCTTGCTAAAAGAATGGAATGTACCTTGGTATAGGTTGTTATTGTTGTTAAATGTATCCTTCTTGGGATCTTTTAAACCAAAAACTTCTTTCTTTCCTATACAAGCTGTCTTCAACTCTGTTTTCTCTCATGACTGTTCAAGGGTACATTTTCCCTCTTTAAATTCATTCCCATCTTCTCTTTGTCTGTGAAGGACTCCTCAGAGTGTCTGTCCCACCAGGGGCTGCCCATTTTACTTCCTAGTGTAGCTGTATATTCGTGTATTTATTTGTTTGTAATATATCTTGTATTGTTTCAAGGGATTTGGTGAGAGGGGAAGAGGGCACAAGGTCAGCTCAGTCTCCCCTCTTGAATCTCAGTAGTTCTTTTTATAATTTCATCTGCCAGAATCATCTTCCTCTAGCCAGGTTTCACTTAGTTAGTTCATAGCCTGACTTTTGCCACATCACCTTTGTTCAACAAATGGCAGTCTCTAAAGTATCTTCATGTCAGCATATAACCTTTCTTCAGTATATATATACATTAATTGCTGCAGTCATTTGAAAACCATTACTATAGGTCATTGAAATGACCTGTATTTCATAGGTCATTTGAACAACTTTTTGCAATCTACTTTAGTTTTAGAAAAATTAACGTGCAGCATGTAAAGAAGGACCAAATCCATTAGCTGATTGGCACCTGAAATCATAAAAGTCAATTCAGAGAGCAAAGTAGTGTGTTGGAAGGGAATAACAACAGCAGCAGGGAAAGCAATACGAAAACCTGAACTGAGAGACAAAGTGAAACTAGAATTTGCTGAGTGACTGGGCATGTGGGCTCCGATGGATATCATAAGTGCTCTGCAATGCATGAAATGTATACATTTAAATTTTCTTGCTATAACAATCATATGTGCAGACCCTCCATCCTGTTGTGAGGAGTCAGGGCCTAAACCTCAGGGCTCTAGAGTTAAATTCTCATGAGGGTCTCAGGCATCCTGTTGTCCTGAAGCCTCCTGAAAGCACTCACTTATGGGGCATTGCCTGATTGAGTGCTTAGGAGTGAATGTGCCAGCTGCAGCCAGACTGAGCACACCCCTCTCTCCCAGTATCCTCATTCTGGAAACTACCTCTCTTTCTTTTTTCCCCCCAAACTGACTCACTTTTACTTACCCAGAAATCTAAGTAGATACGTACAGAAATAAATTTACAGAGCTATTTTAATTTTGACAAAATCAGTATCTAAACAGTCTCACTACAGTGTTTAAATACATTTTAGGAAATGGTCTCTCAATACTAATTTTACTATTAATGATTAGGCCTTCGTTATTTTCATTGATATGATATACAGAATTTTGCTTTGCACTTAATATTTGCTTTCATAAACAACTTCATAATTGAGTGTATGCCTCCTAGAGGTAAATTTTCTGGGATTCCAATCATAGTATCATTTTTATCAAGTAATTTTTTTCCTTCTAGCACTTACTGTGTTGATCCCAACATTAAATATTATTTATAAACCTTGATTAAGTTATTTTTCTTCATGTAAAATTTTTTACCAATTGTCTTAAGTAAAGTTTAAAAATATTAATTTAGAATTTTAAAATTCTACATGAAGTCATGAGATGTCTGTTATCTCTTTTCACTTCAACAGGTTTAAAATGAAAAATATTTTGAATTATTTATGTTCTTTTAGGACTTAAAAATTAAGAATAATATTTTCAAACCAATTTATACTTCTATTGAATACAGAATTCCACCTAAACATATAAAAATAATTTAATACTAAGTCTACAAGGTCTGAAATACTTGGGAAGTACATCGTGAAAAAAACAAACAATAATGCATTCTTTGAACTTTAAAAATCTATTAGTAACGAGCTAATTTACTCAAGAGTTTAAACATATTTGCGAAATAAAATACCCAAATATTAAAACCATTCCACATGCTAAGTAGAAACTTAAAATTTAAAACTTTTTTACCTGGAAATCTAAACTAAGTAGGCTTTGCTTGGTGTCATTTAAGTCTCCAGCTGAAAATGAAACAAAATCAGAGCTTTCTTTAAAAACAAAGAAAGGACAGAAGGGAATGTTGAAAAGTGTTTGCTGAACTTCTTAGTAAAATCTAAAATAACTGCCTCCCTTGGGGATAAATGCCTTTCAGTTTTTGTGCAGAAAATCAGCCAAGAAAGTAACCAGGGAAAATGGTTACCAAGGGAAATATTTTTTTTAATCATAAGAAAAGTAGAAAACAGCAGTGGGTGTGGGGAAAGAGCATTTTGTTTGTAGGCTGAAAAGGCACAGTTGGAAGCATAAAAATGAGCTTGATTAAGAAATCTGTGGTTTTCATAGACTATTTGCATTAAAAATTTTAAGGCTTATACTAGCCAGCATGATGTCACTTGAGCTTTATCAGATTATAGGGATGATGTTCTTGTCAGCTAAAGGCTGTATATATCTGGAATCTATTTTAATGTGGATTAATAATATTTAACTCGTCTGCCCGCCCACCTCGATCTCACCCACAATATTAACAAAACAACAACATGGTTACGTATTAATGTCAGTGGAAATTATGTAACTTCTCACCATTAAATAATAGAAAGAAAATGTGAAAGGGAGCTGTGTGGCTCCTAATTACCTGTTACTCTGGCAAATTAGTTGTGTACTTTGGCCTCAGTTTCTTTATCTGCAAATGAGAAGTTAGAGACAGATCAGGATTCCAAGTGCAACCCTACTGTTTATGAGGGACCTTGAGTAAGTTACTTAATGTTTCTGACCAAAGTTTACTCTTCTATAAAACTAGGGTGATACTTTTCAAATTTTTCTGAAAATAAAAGGAATAACATATATGAAGGGCCTAACTCAGTGCCTGTCCTAGACTAAGTAATTTTGGAACTATTTTTTAAATTCTTTTTTCTTTTTTTTTTTTTTTGAGACGGAGTTTTTGCTCTGTTGCCCAGGCTGGAGTGCAATAGCGCGGTCTCGGCTCACTGCAACCTCCGCCTCCCAGGTTCAAGGGATTCTCCTGCCTCAGCCTCCTGCGTAGCTGGGATTAAAGGCACCCGCCACCATTCCAGATTAATTTTTGTATTTTTTTTTTAGTAGAGATGGGATTTTACCATGTTGGCCAGACTGGTCTCGAACTCTTGACCTCATGTGATCCACCCACCTCGACCTCCCAAAGTGCTGGGATTATAGGCATGAGCCACCACACCCGGCCTTAAATTCTTATATCCTTATTTCAGGGGTCTAAATCATTTGGCAAAGAGGAGCTAAATATTTATTTAAATGACGTGGTTAGACTGAATCAGGATTTTGTAAAATGACCTAGATAGACTGAATCAAGATAAGGGATTAAATACATAAGCCACTCAACTTCCTAAAAATAAGGAAAATGATACTTATTTTTAAAAATGTAAAACTGAGCGTAGTGGCTCACACCTGTAATCCCAGAACTTTGGGAGGCTGAGACGTGTGGCTTACCTGAGGTTAGGAGTTTGAGACCAGCCTGGCCAACATGTGAAACCCGGTCTTTACCAGCAGTACAAAAATTAGCCGAGCATGGTGGCACACACCTGTAGTCCCAGCTACTCAGGAGGCTGAAGTAGGAGCATCACTTGAACCCAGGAGGCAGAGGTTGCAGTGAGCCAAGATTGCGCCATTGCGCTCCAGCCTGGGCGACAGAGCGAGACTACATCTCAAAAAAAAAGAAAAAGAATGAGTCCACAAATGAGCAAATACCGTTAAACAGGCAGTTCATAGAAGAGGAAATGTCAGTGGTCAATCAAACAGAAGAAGAAAATTTCTCAACCTCAGTAATAGTCAAGAAAAGTAAATTAAAACAGGAAGGTTATTTTTTCACTATCATAGTGAGATGTTGCTGACAAAACTTTGGGGGTAGAAAAATTACCCAAATAATGTCAATGCTCAGTCAAGCTTGAAGACCACTGCTAATCAAAAATCATGGCCTGATTTGAAATACATACATTGTTTTTTGGGGGGAAAAAAAGTTGGTGATATGCTGTGTTGGCCACTGTGTAGAGAAAACAGAAACTCTCCTCTTCCTTGAGGACAACTGAACAGTAGCTATACTGTCTGTCCTAGCATTTCACCTCTAGGAACCCATTGTAGAAACACCTCTTTCTTTACAAAAGTGTGCCTTCAAGGAAGTCCTCTGAAGTACTGTAAGCATGGATTAAAAAAAAAAGTTAGCCCAGTTGTGTATTGCTAGAGAACAATGTGGGCTTACCATAAAGCTATTTGGAGAAACAGAAGTAACTCCATTAATACCACCATGCATAGTTGTCCACGCTATACCAGGAATAAAGAGATTTTCAAAACTGTACATGTATCATGATCTTACCTTCTTTTGAGGTGTGTAATTTAGCATTTTACTAGAGAACAAATTGGAAGGAATAAACAACAAAATATTAACAGTGGTTATAGGGAGACTTTTACTATGTACTTCTATATTTGTATCCTGTTTTGAGCTTTGTATAATCAGATCAGAAAAGAATAACTTTTAAAAAGAATACAATCGAAAAAAGAAGTAACTCTTAAAGTAACAGCACTGAGGAATACCAGTAATTACCATGATGAGATTGACAAAGTTGCAGAAAACCAAATTTTATAATTTCTGAGCTTCCTGCTCTAAAATTTTGTGGTTTAATGGACTGTTACATGAGTCCTTTTGCAGAAACTATTTTAACCACACTAGTACATGGAAAATGCTGGTATTATGGTTTCTCCTACCCCTTTATTATTACAGACATGATTATGTCCCAAAACTTGGTTCTGACAACACTCTGCAGGAATGTGGTGTTGGTCACCAAACAACATGAGCAGAGTGAGCCACAGGGCCATCTGCCTATGAAGATTTAGACTCTAGGACATTCATTTCAGGTGATATTTGTTTTAAGTAAAGTCACCTTTTCAGTGTTTTCCCTGATGGTCTAGATTACCAATAAGGATGCAACTGTCTACCATATGACAACTTTGTAGATATGAATACCCAAATAAAGGTAAATTCTGGAAATTTTAAGTAGGGCCATACTCAGAAATTAGTTTTACCTTGTTCAGCCCGAATAAGGAAGCTTAAAGCTGTGCCTACAACCCCTGCCTGTGCACCGAATAATAGGTACAATGTTCTGGTATCTTTATGGTTAGTTGAGAATAGTCAACGGTTGGCGAACATAAGTGGAGTAGGGGGAGGTAAAATGTCTGAGTAAAGCATTAGACTGTAAATCTAAGGACAGAGGCTAAACCTCTTTTTACCAGCCCTGAGGTGACTTTCATGTTGAATTGCAAATTCAAAGAAGCAGCTTAAATCCTGCCAGGCTTCTCCTGCCTTCCCCACCCCCCACCCCCCACCCCCCCACAGCGGGAGAAGTAGATTGAAGCCAGTTGATTAGGGTATTTAGCTGTTAACTAAATTTTTATGGGTTTGAGTGCCATTTATCTAGTAAGGGCTTAGCTTAATTAAAGTGATTGATTTGCGTTCAGTTGATGCAGAGTAGAGTTTTGCAGTCCTTGGGTTTGTAGAAATTAACTATAGCCTACTTACTAAGGGCTTTGAAGGCTCTTGGTCTTGTTGAACCTAAATTTCTAGAAGATAAGCAGGGTTAGTGGGGAGATTGGTAGGAGGAAGATGGAGAGGATGGTAAGTGCGGGGAGGAGGAGTATGGACTTTGTTCTAGGACTGACCTTCTCTTTCTTGGCCCATAGTTCAAATGCCTTTTAAACTATACTAAAGTGTGACAGTTGCTTCATACTTTCCCAGTGGAATATTACATTTCAGTGGAGTAATGATATATGAGTATCTCACAACTCATTCAACCATGCCCCTGTTGATGGACATTTGGGTTGTTTCCCCTTTCCCCCTCAAATAGAGTGGGCTTTTTCAGTCTGCGTGCACATTTCCAGGTTGCTTTCCAAAAAGGTTGTAGTAGATAATGTATACTCTCACCAGAAATATATAAAATGCCCATTTCCCTGCCACTTTATTTTTTAAATAGTTTTCACATTTTTGAATGGGTAATACATATAAGTGGCATAAATTTTTACAGTGCACAGTTAAAATTTCCGTTTTCTATATCCAATACTGATAGACTGATACCAGCCTTCCCATTGAAGTAATTAAGAAATGAGATCAGCCAGGCGCGGTGCCTCGTGCCTATAATCCCGGCACTTTGGGAGGCCAAGGCTGGCGGATCATGAGGTCAGGAGATTGAGACCATCCTGGCTAACATGGTGAAACCCTGTCTCTACTACAAATACAAAAAATTAGCCGGGCAAGGTGGCATGCGCCAGTAGTCCCAGCTACTTGGGAGGCTGAGGCAGGAGAATTGGTTGAATCCGTGGGGCAAAGGTTGCAGTGAGCTGAGATCGTGCCACTGCACTTCAGCCTGGGCGACAGAGCAACTGTCTCAAAAAAAAAAAAAAGAAATGAGATCACATCTTAACATCATCAATGAAGGCTGGGGACAGTGGCTCATGCCTGTAATCCCAGCACTCTGGGAGGCCGAGGTGGATGGATCACAAGGTCAGGAGTTCAAGACCAGCCTGGCCAACATAGTGAAATGCTGTCGCTACTAAAAATACAAAAATTAGCCGGGTATGGTGGCACGCGTCTATAGTCCCAGCTACTTGGGAGGCTGAGGCACAAGAATCGCTTGAACCTGGGAGGCGGAGGTTGTGGGGAGCTGAGATCGTGCCACTGCACTCTAGTCTGGGCAACAGAGCAACACTCAGTCTCAAAAAAAAAAAAAAAAAAAACCATCAGTGAAGTGAAACTATAATGAGGAATCACTGGGCCTAGATCAGGAGATAACTGTGAGCAGCCTTTTGCCTTGCGAGTGTTTGCTAAAAATATCAATAAAGTAAAAAACAAATATGAAGGAGAAAAGATTGAGAAAGCCAAAAGTTGGGGATTTTTTCTTTTTAAAAAAATGTATCGGCCGGGAGCAGTGGCTCATGCCTATAATCCCAACACTTTGGGAGGCCGAGGTGGGCGGATCACAAGGTCAGGAGTTCGAGACCAGCCTGGCCAACATGGTGAAACCCCATCTCTACTAAAAATACAAAATTAGCCTGGTGTAGTGGCCAGTGCCTGTAGTCCCAGCTACTCGGAAAGCTGAGGCAGGACGATCACTTGAACCCAGGAGGCGGAGGTTGCAGTGAACCAAGATTGCGCCACTGTACTCCAGCCTGAGTGACAGAGCGAGACTCCATCTCAAAATAAAATAAAATAAAAATTATCATCTCAAATACTTACCATTTATTCCTCTAACTAAAATATTGTGCCCTTTGACTAATAGCTCCCCATTTCCCCCAGTCACTAGCCTCTGGCAACCACTATTCTACTCTGCCTCTGAGTTCGATTTTTTTTGTTTTTGTTTTTTTGGTTTTTTTTGAGATGGAGTGGTGCCATCTCGGCTCACTGCAACCTCCATCCCCCCTCGCCCCCCACCCCCCACCCCCAGTTCAAGCAATTCTTCTGCCTCAGCCTCCTGAGTAGCTGGAATTACAGGCACCTGCCACCGTGCCCAGCTAATTTGAGTTAGATTTTTTAAAGATTCCATATATAAGTGCGATCATGCAGTATTTGCCTTTCTGTGCCTGGCTTGTTTCACTTAGCTTAATGTCCTCCAGGTTCATCCATGTTGTCACAAATAACAGAATTTGCTACCTTTCATATATACATTTTCTTTATTCATTCGCTGATGGACACTTACGTTGATTCCATATCCTGGCTCTGGTGAATAAAGCTGCAGTGAACATGGCAGATGGCAGTTCAGTTGTCTCTTCAACATACTGATTTTATTTCCTTTTTTTTTTTTTTTTTTTTTTTGAGACAGTCACCCAGGCTAGAGTACAGTGGCACAATCTTGGCTCACTGCAATCTCCACCTCCCTGGTTCAGGTGATTCTCCTGCCTCAGCCTCATGAGTAGCTGGGATTACAAGCTTCCGCCATCGCTCCCAGCTAATTTTTGTATTTTTAATAGAGATGGAGTTTCACCAAAATTTTAATCTGTGTTCAACAGAAGTATAAATTGGTTTGAAAATACTGTTCTTAATTTTTAAGTCCTAAAAGAACATAATTCAAAATATTTTTCATTTTAAACCTGTTGAATGAAGTGAAAAGAGATAATAGACATCTCATGACTCCTGACCTCGTGATCCACACACCTCAGGCTCCCAAAGTGCTGGGATTACAGGCATGAGCCACTGCACCCAGCCTGTGATTTTATTCCCTTTGAGATTAGTGGGATTGTTAGATCATCTGGTAGTTCTACTTTTTAAATTTTTGAGGAACCTCCATACGGTTTTATATAATGGCTCCTTTCTTAAAGGGAGATGTATTCTCAAGTCCTTTGCCTATTTTTTTAATTGGGTTATTTGTTTTCTTGCTATTGAGTTGAGTTCCTTATATATTTTGGATATTATCTCCTTATTAGATATATAGTTGGCAAATATTTTCTCCCATTTTGTAGGTTTTCCCTTAACTCTGTTGATTATTTCCTTTGCTGTGTAGATATTTCTTAATTTGATATAATCCCATATGTCTATTTTTGTTTTTGTTGCCTGTGCTTTTGGGATTATGTTAAAAAAATCATTGCCTAAACCAATACCATAGAGCATTTCCCCTGTGTTTTCTTTTCTTTTTTTTTTTTTTTTTTTTTTTGAGTTGGAGTCCTGCTCTGTCGCCCGGCTATAGTGCAGTGGCATGATCTTGGCTCACTGCAGTCTCTGCCTCCCAGGTTCAAGTAATTCCCCTGCCTCAGCCTCCCCAGTAGCTGGGACTACAGGCATGCACCACCTCACCCAGCTAATTTTATGTATTTTAGTAGAGACAGGGTTTCACCATGTTGGCCAGGATGGTCTCGATCTCCTGACCTCGTGATCCACCCGCCTCGGCCTCCCAAAGTGCTGGGATTACAGGCGTGAGACACCGTGCCTGGCTCCCTATGTTTTCTTCTAGTAGTTTCACCATTTATAGTTTTTACATTTAATTCATTAGTCTATTTTGAGTTGATTTTTGTTTATGGTGTGAGATAAGGATCAACTTCATTCTTTTACATGTGAATATCCAGTTTTCTCAACACCATTTATTGAAGAAACTTCTTTCCCCATTGTGTCTCTTGGCACTTTTGTCAAAAACCAATTCACTGTAAATGCATGGATTTATTTATTGGCTCTTATTCTGTTCCATTGGTCTCTGTCGGTTTTTATGCCAGTACTATGCTGTTTGAACTACTATAGCTTTGTAGCATATTTTGATGTCAGGTGGTATAATGCCTCCAACTTTGTTTTCTTTGATCAAGATGGCATTGGTGCCAGTATGGTGGCTCACAGCTGTAATCCAAGCACTTTGGGAGGCCAAGGCAGGTGGATCACTTGAGGTCAGGAGTTCAAGACCAGCCTGGCCAAAATGGTGAAATCCCATCTCTATCAAAAAATACAAAAATTAGCTGGGCATGGTGGTACACACCTGTAATCTCAGCTACTCAGGAGGCTGAGGCAGAAGAATCACTTGCATCTGGGAGGTGGAGGTTGCAGTGAGCCGAGATCTCACCACTGCACTTCAGCCTGGGTGACAGAGTGAAACCCTGTCTCAAAAAAAAAAAGGGATTGCATTGGCTACTCAGGGTCTTTTGTGATTCCTTTTGAATTTTGTGATCGTTTTTCTGTTTCTGTTAAGAATAACATTGAAAAGGCCGGGCGCGGTGGCTCAAGCCTGTAATCCCAGCACTTTGGGAGGCCGAGACGGGCGGATCACGAGGTCAGGAGATCGAGACCATCCTGGCTAACACGGTGAAACCCCGTCTCTACTAAAAAATACAAAAAAAACTAGCCGGGTGAGATGGCGGGCGCCTGTAGTCCCAGCTACTCGGGAGGCTGAGGCAGGAGAATGGCGTAAACCCGGGAGGCGGAGCTTGCAGTGAGCTGAGATCCGGCCACTGCACTCCAGCCTGGGCGACAGAGCAAGACTCCGTCTCAAAAAAAAAAAAAAAAAAAAAAAAAAAAAAAAAGAATAACATTGAAAAAAATGTTTAAATTTTGATAGGAATTACATAAAATCTGTAGAACACTTTGGGTAGTATAGTCATTCTAACAATATTAACACTTCTAATCCGTGAACAAGAGGTATCTTTTCATTTACTTATGTCTTAAGTTTCTTTCATCAGCGATTTATAGGTTTCAGTGTAGAGATCTTTCTCCTCCTTGGCTATGTTTATTCTTAAGTATTTTGTTGTTATGTAGCTATTGTAAATTTTCTTGATTTCTTTTTCATGTAGTTTAGTTAGTATATAGAAAAGCTACTGATTTTTGTATGTTGATTTTGTATTTTGCAAACTTTATTGAATTCGTTTATCAGTTCTAACAGTTTTTTGATGGAGTCTTTAGAATTTTCTCTATATAAGATGTCATCTGCAAACAGAGAAAATGCAACTTTATCCTTTCCATTTTGGATATTTTTTATTTCTTTCTCTTATCTAATTGCTGTGGCTAGGACTTCTAGTTTTATGTTGAATAGAAGTTGCATGAGTCAGCACCATTGTCTCATTCCTGATCTTAGAGGAAAAGCTTTCAGCTTTTCATTGTTAAGTATGACATATTTACTGTGCACTTGTCATAAATGACCTGTATTGGGCTTGGCATGGTGGCTCACACCATATAATCCCAGCGCTTTGGGAGGCTGAGTCAGGTGCATCACTTGAGGTCAAGAGTTCGAGGCCAGCCTGGTTAACTTGACAAAACCCTGTCTCTACTAAAAATACAAAAATTAGCCAGGAGTGCTGGCACATGCCTGTAAACCCAGCTGTTTGGGAGGTTGAGGCACGAGAATCGCTTAAACCTTGGAGGCAGAGGTTGCAGTGAGCCACAGTTGCACCACCGCACTCCAACCTGGGTGACAGAGCAAGACTCCGTCTCAAAAAAATAAATAAATGGCCTTTATTTATGTTGAGGTACATTCTTTATATAGCTAATTTGTTGAGGATTTTTTTTTTTAATATCATGAAAGGTGTTGAATTTTGTCAAATATTCTGCATTCCAAAGTTGTTTTTTAAAAAACAAAACTAGTAGAAGCTGTAGCAAGACTGATGTATGAAAAAAAGGGAGAAAGCGTGGTTCAACAATGTGAGGACTAGAGAAACTGCTATCACCACAATTTTTATTTTTTTATTTTTTTATTTTTGAGATGGACTTTCACCGTTGTTGCCCAGGCTGGAGTGCACTGGCACAATCTCGGCTCATTGCAACCTCCGCCTCCTGGGTTCAAGCAATTCTCCTGCCTTAGCCTCCGAAGTAGCTGGGAGTACAGGCGCATGCCACCACGCCTAGCTAATTTTTTTTTTTTGTATTTTTAGTAGAGATGTGGTTTCACCATGTTGGTCGGGCTAGTCTCAAACTCCTGACCTCCGGCGATCCACCCGCCTCAGCCTCCCAGAGTGCTGGGATTACCGGCGTGAGCCACCACGTCCAGCTTACAAATTCTTAAAGCATTTAAAGGAAAGTAAGAACATATTATGAACAATTTTATGCTAGTACATTGATATATTTAGATTACATGAATAATTTCCTGAAAAAACACAACAAAATTGTCACAAGAAGAATCAGAAAATCCAAATTGTCTATAACTATTGAGGACATTGAGTCCATAATTGCAAACCTTCCCACAAGAAATAATACCACAGGTCTCTATATTCTTCAGGAATGAATTCTACCGGTTTTTTAAGACCAGCATAACTATATTACAAACTGACAGGGACATTACAAGAAAGGAAAATTTCACAGGTCAGTCTCACTAATGAATAGAGATTTTAAAATATGTATAAGCAGACCAAATCCAACAATATATAAATAATATATTATGACTATACTGGGTTTATTCAAGAACTAGCGACTTAATAAAAGTGTAAAAGTCTAAACACTTTGTGATCATCTTAACAGATGCCAAAAAAAAAAAGTTTGATGAAATTCAACAGCCATTCATGTTTTAAAAAGAATAAAGAAAGCAAATGTTTACCATACTAGGAATATAAGGAGCATCTTTAGTCTGACAGATTACCTACAAAAAAACAACATACTTCAACTACTAGCTATGTCCCCAAGAGAAGTGAAAACATACATAAGTGCACGTGAAAACTTGAGCACAATTGTTCATGGCTACACTATTCACAACAACTAAGATTTAGAAACAACCTAATGTTTATCAACCGATGAATGAATGCACAAAATGCATATCCATACAAGGGAATATTATTTGGTAATAAAAAGGAATGTCATACTGACACATGCTGAATGTGTCACCATGTGGATGAACCTCAAAAACATTACATGCAGTAGAAGAAGCCAGTCACAAAAGACCACATATTGAATGATTTCATTCGTATGAAATGTCCAAAATAGACAAATCCATTGAGAAAGTACATTAGTGGTTGCCTGAAATGAAGGGGGTAAGAAGATAGGGAATGACTGTTCATGGGTACAGGGTTTCTTTATGGAGTGACTAAAATGTTCTAAAAATAGTGGTGATGGCCCTAACTAGGAATATACTAAAAACCACAGAATTGTATATTTTAAAGTATGCATTTTATGGTGTGTAAATTATATCTCGAGAAAGCTGTTATTTTTTTAAATGATGAAATATTGACAGTTTTCCCTTTCTGAGAACAAAACAGTGATGCCCACTGAAGACCCTGGCCAGTGTGGTAAAGCAAGAAAAAGAAGAGGAACAGTTTTTCCTTCATTTTCTTATGGGAAAAGAGAAGTAAAGGAAGAAAAAAACTGTTACTATTCCCAGATTATGTGGATGTGTATGTAAAAATTCAGATTAATTACTAAAATTATCTTTAGAGTTTTCCAGACACACAATTAATATATAAAAATAAATAGTGTTTATTTTAAAATAACATTTTAAATAATCTTAGCTACTCGGGAGGCTAAGGCAGGAGTCACTTGAACCCAGAGGCGGAGGTTGCAGTGAGCTGAGATCGCACCACTGCACTCCAGCCTGGGTGACAGAGCGAGACTCTGTCTCAAAAAAAAAAAAAAAAAGTGTCATTGGACGATGCTGGGTGCTGAAGTCTTGGTAAGAGGGAATAATCTAATGAAATCGTTCAGTAAAAATAAACAGCATCCCAGAGGTCCAGAGTGCTGCTGCATGTGTGTCACTTGGAAGGTTCATGGTCCTCTGTGGCTCCTGTGTAATCCACCATGCTGATGGTTCTGCTTTGTGGGGTCTTCCATTGCTTTGGCATCATGAAAGCTCTCTTGCTGGTACTTTCTCTGCTCAGTGGAGCTCTGCTTCAAAGAAGATCAGATGGTAAATTAATGTGAAAATTGATGCCTGTCAAATTCATTAGGATTAAGACAAAATCATTATTTCAGCTCAGCAAAGGGAAGAGGATACCTGAAATGTGAGAGTCCCAGTTAGGGGCCTGTCCACCCCATACTTGCCAGGATAGTAAACATTTTATTACTGCATGTGATTACTGATGTTGGGCAAAACAACACAAATGCAGTACATCAACTATCAGATTGGAAATATATTTTAATAAAAACAAGTTATACTGACCAGAAATTTAAAAATAATTGTGTCTTTATACATTGAGATAATGAAGTTAAAGAAAAGATGTGTAAATATCAAGTAGTTAAGAATAAAAGTAACAAAAAATAAACAAGATATCCTCAGAGAAAATTATAAAATTTTGAGAGAAATTAAAGCTTAAATATGGGAATTGGGAGATACCATACTCAGTGAGTGGAACATTCAGTGTTGCAGAGATAACATTTGTCCTTACACTGATCTTAGAGTTGATGAAATTCAAATCAAAATCCTAGCAGTTCGTGTGTGTGTGTGTGTGTGTGTGTGTGTGAGCGTGAGCTAGAACTTGACAAATTCTAAACTCTATAGGGAAATGTAAAGGCCAAAGAAAAGCCAAGACATTCCTGAAGAAGAACAAGGTTATAAGACTTTCTATCCCAAATATCAACACTGAATATAAACAAGCTACAGTAATTAAGGCAATTTGGTAGTGATGGAAGGATAAACAACAGACAGTGGCACAGAAAGAGAGCAAAATACTCATTCACATGTAGCTACTCGATTTTCTCACGTGAATGGTTTCAAGGAACTGCGGAGGGAGACAAAAAGACCAAACAGACCACTCATAGGAAAATAGGCTATGGACTTGTTCTGTTTTGCTCCGGAGACCAGAACTAGAATCAATGGACAGAAACTACAAGCAGGCTGATTTGGGCTTGATTAGAAAAAGAACAAACTTTCTCATAACCAAATCTGTCCAGCTGAGCTACTTAATGAGGTGCCAGGGCCACAGGACAAGAATGAGTTGAGTAAAAACTAGATGAAGCCGACCCAGTGGCTCACGCCTGTAATTCCAGCACTTTGGGAGGCTGAGGCAGGTGGCTCACTTGAGGTTAGGAGTTCGAGACCAGCCTGGCCAACATGGTGAAACCCTAACTCTACTAAAAATACAAAAAGTAGCTGGGCATTGTGGCGCATGCCTGTAGTCCCAGCCACTCAGGAGGTTGAGGCAGGAGAATCACTTCAACCCAGGAGGCGGAGGTTACAGTGAGCCAAGATCGTGCCACTGCACTCCGGCCTGAGCAAGAGAGCATGACTCCATCTCAAAAAAAAAAAAACTAGATGACATTCTATTGAGAATTTTGCCGAAGGAATTTCCCAGACACTGGACTAGATATCATTTTATCAATAGGGTCTGTGCTGCTTTGATTCTGCCTCCCTAAGATAGTGTTCTTAGGCAGTGGAGAACATAGATGTACGTTCTGTCTCTGAGCACTTCTCTTACTCCCTGAGCAAAGTTTGTTCAGGAGCCAGGCTTAGTAATAATGGCCAATGTAGACAAAGTACAGTACAGTTAGAGGCTGGATTCTGGGTCTGGTTCTTCCATCCATAGTTCTTCCAAGCCAGTAGCATCTGGAGCCTTTCCTTGAAGTCGCAGGTGACTAAAACAGACACTGAATCTCTGTACTCAGCATGATATCAGAGACAGGACACATTGATGGATTCCCCTGCATTCAGTCTAGAAGTGGAAACAAACTCATTTGAACAAACGGTGTCATTGGGCCGGGCGTGGTGGCTCACGCCTGTAATCCCAGCACTTTGGAAGGCTGAGGCAGGCGGCGGGCGGATCACGAGGTCAGGAGATCGAGACCATCCTGGCTAAGATGGTGAAACCCCGTCTCTACTAAAAATACAAAAAATTAGCCAGGCATGGTGGCATGCACCTGTAGTCCCAGCTACTCAGGAGGCTGAGGCAGGAAAGTCACTTGAACTCCAGAGGCGGAGCTTGTAGTGAGCTGAGATCGCGCCGCTGCACGCCAGCCTGGGTGACAGAGCGAGACTCTATCTCAAAATAAAATAAAATAATAAAAAAAGTGGTATCACTGGAGGATGCTGGGTGCTGAAGTCTTGGTAAGAGGGTATAATCTAATGAAATTGTTCAGTTTCTTTTGTTTTTGAGAATTAAACTGTAAGATATGACATTTGATATAACAAGTTTTCCTGAGACCTGTTATTTTTTTGTTTAGACTTTGTTTGATTTCCTGTCCTGCTGCAGTAATATTCAGTCTGGGAGGCTGGAAGTATTTCTAGATAGTTGTGCATGTGAAGGGATGTAGGGGTTGAGGCAAGAGTACAAATGAAGGTTCATATATGATATTCCAAATGTGTAAAAGTTACACCTCAAGCCAACAAGCAGTTAAATAAATAATGTTTTATTCTCTTATCTTGAAAAGTATCCTTCATAACAACCTGGAAAGCCAGGTTCCAATTTAGAATCCTGAACTCCTCAGGATTCACTTACACCAAAACATGGTGGCTCAGGAAGGAGCCAGTACACAGCCCACCACACTTTTCTACCCTATGTCATGACATGCTTGTGCCTCCAGGCCCTTTCCCCAGCTCTATATGAGCAGCTACCCTCTGGCCCTGGGGTTGCCTGCACACGCAGTGTTGTCTGTCTTCAGGGTGACAGAGCCAGGGAAGAGGAATGCATAAGCCCTGGAAACAAAGTTATTTGGGCAGAGAATTCCAGGCTGCCAGATACTCAGAGCATTTCCTGGGGAGGTGACTGTGGCACATAGACATCTTGCTTAGTGGCCAAGCGGAGCCCATGTCACAAACCCCTCTTGTCCAGGTTTAAGTGTGACGCTGGGATTGGAAGCCAGGAATTATCATGAGTGGAAGCCATAGTTTCAGGCAAAAAAATTTGGGCGAGAAATATATAGTACTGTTATATAGTAAGGTGTTAGGTATAGAGGTCTCATTGTGATATAGCATACTTCCCCAAAATGATGTCCTATGCTTTTTGTTTTGATTTTTGAGACAGGGTCTTGCTCTGTCACCCAAGCTGGACTGTAGTGGCACAACCACGGCTTACTGTAGCCTCAACCTCTCAGGCTGAAACAATCCTCCCACCTTAGCCTGCCAAATATCTGGGACTACGGGCACATACCACCACACCTGGCTTATTTTATTTTATTTTATTTTATTTTATTGTTTTATTTTTCCATAAGTTATTGGGGTACAGATGGTATTTGGTTACATGAGTAAGTTCTTTAGTGGTGATTTGTGAGATTTTGGTGTACCATCACCTGAGCAGTATTCACTGCACCCTATTTGTAGTCTTTTATCCCTCATCCCCTCCCACTCTTCCCCCCAACTCTCCAAAGTCCATTGTATCATTCTTATGCCCTTGCATCCTCATAGCTTAGCTCCCACATATCAGTAAGAACATACGATGTTTGGTTTTCCATTCCTAAGTAACTTCACTTAGAATAATAGTCTCCAGTCTCATCCAGGTCACTGCAAATGCTGTTAATTCATTCCTTTTTATGGCTCCATAGTATTATATCATATATATATGGAATATATATATATATTTGATATGGTGTGTGTGTGTGTATATATATGATATGGTATACACACACACACCACAGTTTCTTTATCCACTCGTTGATTGATGGGCATTTGGGTTGGTTCCATGATTTTGCAGTTGTGAGTTGTGCTGCTATAAACATGCATGTCTAAGTATCTTTTTTGAATAGTGACTTCCTTTCCTCTAGGTAGATACCCAGTAGTGGGACTGCTGGATCAAATGATGGTTCTACTTTTAGTTCTTTAAGGAATCTCCACACCGTTTTCATAGTGGCTGTACTAGGTTCCATTCCCACCAGGACTGTTCAACCACATCTATGCCAACATCAACTGTTTTTTGATTTTTTGATTATGGCTATTATTGTAGGAGTAAGGCGATATCACATTGTGGTTTTGATTTACATTTCTCTGATTATTAGTGATGTTGAGCGTTTTTTCATATGTTTACTGACCATTTGTATATCTTCTTTTGAGAATTGTCTATTCATGTCCTTGGCCCACTTTTTGATAGGATTGTTTGTTTTTTTCTTACTGATTTGTTTGAGTTTGTTGTAGATTCTGGATATTAGTGCTTTGTCAGATGTATAGATTGTGGGGATTTTCTCCCACTCTGTAGGTTGTCTGTTTACTCTGTTGAGTGTTCCTTTTGTCATGCAAAAGCTCTTTAGTTTAATTAGGTCCCAGCTATTTATCTTTGTTTTTATTGCATTTCCTTTTGGGTTCTTTGTCATGAAATCCTTGCCTAGGCCAATGTCTACTTATTTATTTTATTTTTTTCTTTTTTTCTTTGTCTTTTTATTATTTTTTCTTTTTTTTTAAGCCAATGTCTACAAGGGTTTTTCCAGTGTTATCTTCTAGAATTTTTATAGTTTCAGGTCTTAGGTTTAAGTCTTTAATCCATCTTCAGTTGATTTTTGTATAAGATGAGAGACAAGGATCCAGTTTTATTCTCCTGCATGTGGCTCGCCAATTACCTCAGCACCATTTGTTGAAAAGGGTGTCCTTTCCCCGCCTCATGTTTTTGTTTGCTTTGTCGAAGATCAGTTGGCTGTAAGTATTTGGGTTTATTTCTGGGTTGTCTATTCTGTTCCATTGGTCTATGTGCCTATTTTTATACTGGTACTATGTTGTTTTGGTGACGGTGGCCTTATATTATAGTTTGAAATTAGGTAGTGTGATGCCTCCAGATTTGTTCTTTTTGCTTAGTCTTACTTTGGTTGTGTGGGCTCTTTTTTGGTTCCATATGAATTTTAGAATTGTTTTTTCTAATTCTGTGAAGAAGGATGGTGGTATTTTGATGGGAAATGCATTGAATTTGTAGATTGCTTTTGGCAGTGTGGTCATTTTCACAATATTGATTCTACCATCCATGAGCATGGGATGTGTTTCCATTTGTTTGTGTCATCTGTGATTTCTTTCAGCAGCATTTTGTAGTTTTCCTTGTAGAGGTCTTTCGACTCCTTGGTTGTATATATTCCTAAATATTTTATTTTATTTTTTTGCAGTTATTGTAAAAGGGGTTGAGTTCTTGATTTAATTCTCCACCTGGTCCCTGTTAGTCTATAAAAGAGCTACTGATTTGTATACATTAATCTTGTATCTGGAAACTTTGCTGAATTCTTTGATCAGTTCTAGGAGCTTTCTGGAGGAGTCCTTAGGGTTTTCAAGGTAAACGATCATATCATCAGCAAACAGTGACAGTTTGACTTCCTCTTTACCAATTTGGACGCCCTTTATTTCTTTCTCTTGTCTGATTGTTCTAGCTAGGACTTCCGGTACTACGTTGAAGAGGAGTGGTGAGAGTGGGCATCCTTGTCTCGTTCCAGTTCTCAGAGAGAGTGCTTTCAACTTTTCCCCATTCAGTATTATGTTGGCTGTGGGTTTGTCATATGGCTTTTATTACATTAAGGTATGTCCCTTGTATGCCGATTTTGCTGAGAGTTTTAATCATAAAGGGATGCTGGATTTTGTCGAATGTTTTTTCTGCATCTGTTGAGATTATGTGATTTTTGTTTTTAATTCTTTCTTTCTCTTCTTTCCTTCCTTCCTTCTTTCCTTCCTTCTTTCCTTCTTTCCTTCTTTCCCTCTTTCTTTCTTTCTCTTTCTTGTCTTGAGACAGAGCTTCGCTCTTGTTACCCAGGCTGGAGTGCAGTGGCGCAATCTTGGCTCACTGCAACCTCTGCCTCCCAGGTTCAAGTGATTCTCCTGCCTCAGTTTCCCAAGTGGCTGGGATTACAGGCATGTGCCACCACTCCCAGCTAATTTTTTGTATTTAGTGGAGATGGGGTTTGAGCATTTTGATCAGTCTGGTCTTGAATTTCTGACCTCAGGTGATCCACCCGCCTCACCCTCCCAAAGTGCTGGGACTACAGGCGTTAGCCACTGCGCCCTGCTGTTGTTTTTAATTCTGCTTATGTGGTATATTATGTTTATTGACTTGCATATGTTAAACCATCCCTGCATCCCTGGTATGAAACCTACTTGATCATGGTGGATTATCTTTTTGATATGTTGTGGGATTCTATTAGCTAGTATTTTGTGCTTTTTTGTTTTGTTTTGTTTTTTCCGAGATGGAGTCTTGATCTGTCACCCAGGCCGGAGTGCAGTGGCGCGATCTTGGCTTACTGCAACCTCCGCCTCCCGGCTTCAAGTAGTTCTCCTGCCTCAGCCTCCCAAACAGCTGAGATTACAGGTGCCCGCCACTGCACCTGGCTAATTTTTGGTTTTTTAGTAGAAATGGGGTTTCACCATGTTGACCAGGCTGGTCTCTAACTCCTGACCTCGTGATCTACCCGCCTCAGCCTCCGAAAGTGCTGAGATTACAGGCGTGAGCCACTGCGCCCAGCCTTCAGTTACCTAGTATTTTGTTATGGATTTTAGTATCTATGTCCATCAAGGATATTGGTCTGTATTGTTTGTTGTTGTTGTGGTGGTGGTGGTGGTGGTGGTGTTCTTTCCTGGTTTTAATATTAAGGTGATGCTGGCTTCATAGAATGAGTTAGGGAGGGTTCCTTCTTTCTCTGTCTTTTGGTATTGTGTGAAAAGTATTGGTACCAATTCTTCTCTGAATGGTAGAATTCTGCTGTGAATCCATTTGGTTTTGGACTTTTTTTGGTTGGTAATTTTTTTTTTTTTTTTTTGAAATGGAGTTTCACTCTTGTTGCCCAGGCTGGAGTACAATGGTGCGATCTCAGCTCACTGCAACTTCCGCCTCCCAGGTGCAAGCAATTCTCCTACCTCAGCCTCCCGAGTAGCTGGGATTACAGATGCGTACCACCACACCTGGCTATTTTTAGTAGAAACGGGATTGCACCATGTTAGCTAGGTTGGTCTTGAACTCCTGACCTCAGGTGATCTACCCATCTCAGCCTCCCAAAGTGCTGGGATTATAGGCATGAACCACTGCGCCCGGCCAGTAATTTTTTAATTACCATTTCAGTCTTGCTGCTTATTACTGGTCTGTTCAGGTTATCTAATTCTTCCTGATTTTAGCTAGGAAGATTGTATTTTTCCAGGAACTTATTCATGTCTTCTAGGTTTTCTATTGTGTGTGTGTATAGGTATTCATAGTAGCCTTGAATGATCTTTTGTATTTGAGTGGAGTCAGTTGTAATATCTCCTGGTGTGTTTCTTAGTGAAGTGATTTGGATTTTCTCTCTTCTTTTCTTGGTTAATCTTGCTAATGGTCTATCAATTTTATTTATCTTTTCGAAGAACTAGCTTTTTTTTTTCATTTATCATTTGTATTTTTTTGTTGTTGTTTATGTTTCAATTTCATTTAATTCTGCTCTGATCTTGGTTATTTCCTTTCTTCTGCCGGGTTTGTGTTGGGTTTGTTCTTATTTCTCTAGTTCCTTGAGTTGTGACCTTAGATTGTCTGTGCTCTTTCAGACTTTTTGATGTAGGTGTGTAGGGCTGTGAACTTTCCTCTTAGCACGACCTTTGCTATCTCCCAGAAGTTTTGATAGGTTGTGTCATTGTTGTCATTCAGTTAGAAGAATTTTTTAATTTCCATCTTGATTTCATTTTTGACCCAATGCCCATTCAGGAGCAGGTTAATTTCCATGTATTTACATGGTTTTGAAGTTTCCTTTTGGAATTGATTTCCAGTTTCATTCCACTGTGGTCTAAGAGAGTGTTGGATATAATTTCAATTTTCTTAAATTTATTGAGGCTCGTTTTATGGCCTATCATATGGTCTATCTTGGAGAAAGTTCCATGTGCTATTGAATAGAATGTGTATTCTGCAGTTGTTGGATGAAATGTTCTGTATATATATCTGTTAATCCATTTGTTCCAAGGTATTAGAACGGCCAGGTGTGGTGGATCACACCTGTAATCCCAGCACTTTGGGAGACCGAGACGGGCGGATCACGAAGTCAGGAGATTGAGACCATCCTGGCTAACACGGTGAAACCCCGTCTCTACTAAAATACAAAAAAAAAGTAGCCAGGCGAGGTGGCGGGCCCCTGTAGTCCCAGCTACTCGGGAGGCTGAGGCAGGAGAGTCACTTGAACCCGGGAGGCGGAGCTTGCAGTGAGCTGAGATCGCGCCACTGCACTCCAGCCTGGGCGACAGAGTGAGACTCCGTCTCAAAAACAAAAACAAAAACAAAAAAAAAGCAAGGTATTAGAACAAGTACTGAAATTCCCCACTATTATTGTATTGCTGTCTATCTCATTTCTTAGGTCTATTAGTAATTGTTTTATAAATTTGGGAGCGCCATTGTTAGGTGCATATACATTTAGAATTATGATATTTTCCTGTTGGACAAGGCCTTTTACCATTATGTAATGTCCCTCCTTGTCTCTTTTAACTGCTGTTGCTTTAAAGTTTGTTTTGTCTGATATAAGAATAGCTACCGCTGCTCGCTTTTGGTGTCTATTTGCATGAAATGCCTTTTTCTACCCCTTTATTTTAAGTGTATATGAGTCCTTATGTGTTAAGTGAGTCTCCTGAAGGCAACAGATAGTTGGTGAGTGAGTTCTTATCTACTCTGCTGTTCTGTATCTTTTAAGTGGAGGACTTAGTCCATTTACCATTGCATCCTTCCTGCTCTTTGTTGCCTGTGTACTTTGCAGGCTTTTTGTTTTTTGCTTTTTAGCTTGTATTTTTGTTCTATAGGTCCTGTGTGATTTATGCTTTAAAGAGGTTCCATTGTCATGTATTTCCAGGACTTGTTTCAAGATTTAGAGTTCCTTTTAGGAGTTCTTGTAGTGGTGGCTTAGTAATGGCGAATTCTCTCAGCATTTGTTTGTCTGAAAACAACTCTATCTTTCCTTCACGTGTGACGCTGAGTTTCGTGGAATACAAAATTCTTGGCTGATAATTGTTTTGTTTGAGGAGTAGGGCCCTAATCCCTTCTAGCTTTTAGGGTTTCTGCTGAGAAATCTGCTATTAATGTGATAGGTTTTCCTTTATAGGTTACCCGGTGCTTCTGTCTCACAGCTCTTAAGATTCTTTTCTTCATCTTAACTTTGGATAACCTGATGACAACATGCCTAGGCAAAGATCTTTTTGTGATGAATTTCCCAGGTTTTTTTTGTGCTTCTTGTATTTGGATATCTGGCCCTCTAGCTAGACTGGGGAAGTTTTCCTTAATTATTCCCCCAAATATGTTTTTCTTTTAGAATTCTCTTCCTCCTCAGGAACACCAGTTATTCTTAGGTTTGGTCGTTTAGCATAATCCCAGACTTCTTGGAGGCTTTGTTCTTATTTTCTTATTCTTTTTCCTTTGTCTTTGTTGGACTGGATTTATTCAAAGACCTTGTCTTTGAGCTCTGAATTTCTTTCTTCTACTTCTTCAGTTCTATTGCTGAGACTTTCCAGAGCATTTCGCGTTTTTGTTGTTGTTGTTGTTGTTGTTGTTGTTGTTGTTGTTGTTGTTTTTGGAGACAGAGTCTCGCTCTGTCGCCAGTCTGGAGTGCAGTGGCGCAATCTCGTCTCACTGCAACCTCCACCTTCTGGGTTCAAGCGATCCTCCTGCCTCAGCCTCCCAAGTAGCTGGGATTACAGGCATGCACCACCACACCAGACTAATTTTTGTATTTTTTTAGTAGAGACGGGGTTTCAACATGTTGGCCAGGATGGTCTCGATCTCCTGACCTCATGATCCACCCACCTTGGCCTCCCAAAGTGCTGGGATTACAGATGTGAGCCACCGTGCCTGGTCTGCATTTCGCATTTCTAAAAGTGTGTCCAAAGTTTCCTAAATTTTGTATTGTTTTTTCTTTAAGCTATCTATTTCATTGAATATTTTTCCCTTCAATTCTTGTATCATCTTTTTGGATTTCCTTGCTTTGGGCTTCGCCGTTCTCTGGTCCCTCCCTGATTAGCTTAATAACTAACCTCCTGAATTCATTTTCAGGTAAATCAGGGATTTCTTCTTGTTTTGGATCCATTGCTGGTGAACTAGTATCATTTTTGGGGAGTGCTGAAGAACCTTGTTTTGTCATATTACCAGGGTTGGTTTTCTGGTTCCTTCTCATTTGGGTAGGTTCTATCAGAGGGAAGGTCTAGGGCTGAAGGCTGTTATTCAGATTCTTTTGTCCCACGGGGTGTTCCTTTGATGTAGTACTCTCCTCCTTTTCCTATGGATGTGGCTTCCTGTGAGCCGAACTTCAGTGATTATTGTCTTTCTTCTGGGTCTAGCCAACCAGCGAATCTACCCAACTCTGGGCTGGTACGGGGGATTGTCTGTACAGAGTCTTGTGATATGAACCACATATGGGTCTCTCATTCTGGTGGAGGTGGCAGAGGGTGCAGTGGGCTCCATGAGGGTCCTTAACTTTGGTGGTTTAGTGTTCTAGTTTTGTGCTGATTGGCCTCCTGCCAAGAGATGGTGCTTCCTGGAAAGCATCAGCTGTAGTAGTGTGGAAAGGGACCAGTGTCCTAGAACTCCCAAGGTGGTAGGCCCTTTGTCTTCAGCTACCAGGGTGGATAGGAAAGGACCATTAGGTGGCGACAGGGCTTGGTGTGTTTGAGCTCTCCTTGGGTGGGTCTTGCTGCGGCTGCTGTGGGGAATGGGGTTAGACTCCCAGGTCACTGGAGTCGTGTACCTAGGAGGATTATGGCTGCCTCTGCTGAGTCATGGAGGTTGTCAGGGAAGTGGGGGAAAGCCAGCAGTCACAGGCCTCACCCAGTTCCCACGCAAACTGAAGGGCAGTTCCCCCACTGCCCAACAGCCCCAAGTCTGTTTCCAAGCAGAGGGCAAGAGGGGCTTGAAAACTTGCCTGAGGCCGTCCGCCTCCCAGCTGCCAAAGAAAAGGGCTCTTCCCCTGCCCTGAAGTCTGCACACCGGATTCACACCCTCCTCCCCAGTTATGGCCAGAAGGCTTCTTGCCTGTTCAAATTGTTACAAAGTTCGGCTGGAGAATTCCTTCTCCCTGTGGAGTTTTACTCCCTGTGGAGTTTTACCCCCTGCTCCTCTGGCCACCCTCCCGATGGATCCCTGTGGTGTCAGGCAGGAATGGGCTGCTTGGGGACCCAGCGAGCTCCCAGGGCTTTTCTGCTGCTTCCTCTACCCCTGTATTTCACTCAGCTCTCTAACTTGACTCAGCTCTAAGTCAAGTCGGAAACTTCTCCTGCAAACAGACCTTCAGCTTCTCCAGTGGGGTGTGTGTTTAGGAGAGGAGGGCCTCCCTTTCCCACTTCTGCATTTGGGGCACTCACAGTAGTTAGGGTGTCTCCCGAGTCCTGCAGGAGCAGTCCATTTCCCTCAGAGGGTCTGTGGGTCCTCTTGGGATTGCCAATTTGTTCTTGCAGTCGATCTGGAGCTAAAATCCACAATGCAAGCCTACGGATGTTGGTCTCTCTGGAGCTATAATTTAGTCCTGCCTCCTGTCTGCCATGATCCCCTCCATCTCCTACATTTTTTTTTTAATTTTTTTTTCATAGAGATGGGGGTCTCACTATGTTGCCAGCGCTGGTCTCGAACTCCTGGGCTCAAGTGATCCTCCTGCCTTAGCCTCCCAAAGTTTTGGGATTACAGGCATGAGCCACTGTGCCTGCTGTCCTATGTTTTTAAATGTGTTTTGCTGATGAAATAAGGGAAGCTCTACCATAAATGTAACATAAGGAAACCAGTCTGGGCCTGGCACAATGGCTTATGCCTGTAATCCCAGCACTTCGGAAGGCTAAAGCACAAGGATCACTTGAGCAACAAAGCAAGACCCCATCTCTGCAAAACATTTAGAAATTAGCTGGGCAAAGTGGCACGTATCTATAGTCCCTGCTACTTGGGAGGCTGAGGTGGGAGGATCAGTTACTTGAGCCCAGGAGTTCAAGGCTGCAGTGAGCTATGATTATACCATTGCACTCCAGCCTGAGTGACACAGCAAGACCCTGTCTCTAAAAGAAATGAAACAAAATGCAAGAAAATAGAAGAAAAAAAAAATCTGTCATAGTCTAGTTTGGCAGAAACAAAAAACAAACTAGATAAACATGTGAGTGGCCAGTAGGTTCTCATATCATGACTGAAGAAAGCATCACCATGAACTTGTCCATTACAACAGAAGATCATATATCAACATTAAAGGATGAGAAACTTAGTCATGAATCCCTTGGTGTTGCATCATGAAGTTTGCCATCTAGTCTTGGGTATGAACCCATAACTACCCAGTTTCCATCCTTTTGGACATGACCCAAAGCTGATTGCAAAGTCTTAATTAGACTAAACTATCTAGCATTACATTAGAGCCCAAGTGTTCAGTGGTAGACAGCGACTATGTGCCCGTGGGGTCACAGTGGAGCCTGTCTTGAATCAGGAGCATGGCAGTTTGTATAATCTTAATCTGTTCTTAGCCTACTTAAGCGTCCATCAGCCAAAAATAATCTTCCTACATCCTGTTTGGCTGTCCTCAAACTGCTTTTATTCCTTCATCCCATTCTCTACTCCATTTATTTACAAAGTAATCTACAGGAAATGCCTCCATGTATTCACCTTCCATTTATTCCTTATTCTACCACAATTCTGCTTCCGCATTTATGGCTCTCAGAAAACTGCAGTCTCAAAAGTCGCAGTGGCTCCAGACCTATCTATGCAGCCTTCCTTTTCCTTGTCTTTTTTTTTTTTCTTTTTAAGTTGGTTACCCAATTCTTGGAAGTCAATCTGCTCTTCTACTTTTCTGACTTTTTTTCTCAGTACCTCATACTGGTTCCCCTCCACCACGACCTTCGTCCATGTCTTAAATGTTGATGCTCCCCAGGTTTCCTCTTGGCCCTCTTCTCTTCCCATTCTTGCTGTCCCCCATGATCTGCTTCATTCATTAAATAAGCATAAACGAGCCCCTCCATTAATCACATTGCTTTAATATATGCTAATGGGTTACATACCAGTTTTAAGTTCTGAGCTCTTTCCTGAGCTTCATACACAGCTTAAATTGCCAGCTTCCATTTGGTCACCTTGGCTTTGATTTCTTCCAAGCACTACCTCGGCACATCTACAAGAACAAGTCATATTATCATCCCTGTTCCTCCCCCAACCCCTCAAACTTGTTATTCCTTTAATATCCCTTATTGTAGATAATTCATGAAACAGCAGAAATGCAAGATTTACCTAACAATTGGTTTTAGGTCTGGGTTTTAACATTTAGCTTTTTATACATTTGGGCTTGGATGGATATAGTGAATTTATATTATGTCCCTACAGCAGGAAATTGTTTTTGCTTATCTAAACCAACCTGTTTTAACACTTGTAATATTCTGGCAAGAGTTCAGGAAGAATTTAAATTACAGGAGAAACTTTGTACAAAGAAAACCACATTTGGTATTTATAGTTTAATTGTTTTTCTTAAAGACTACATTAAGTCATTTTTTACCATAACGGTGTGCATTCAAAGCTAAAATTGTTATTTATATTATTCAGCATTGGAGTAGTTTTGTAGAGTTTCAAAGTAACCTAAGAGTAGACATTTTGGGTATGCTTATTGGCAGAATCGGATTCTTACCTGTTCCTACATACGGTATACCTGCCAGATGATAGGGAGAGCCAGATGGGAGAGAAACAAAGAAGTCAGCATGAATGAGCACCTACTGGCTGCCAGATGCCTAGTTCTTTGCTAGGCACTGTGCACATGTAGTCTCAAGAAATTCTTCAACCCAGTGCTGTGTGCTATTATCCTCCAGTTTACAGAGGAGGAAAACTGAAGTGTCACCGAAGCTAAATGACTTTTCAGGCTAACTGAAAAGTCACTGGTCAGCGCTTCTTGCCCCCACAACAGACATTGAAAGACACGTATTCAGAAGCCTTTGAGATGGAAAGTAGATGGCTTGAGTGCCTGAATTTGGTGACAGATCACTGTGAAAGAGTCAGAACTGGAGCTCAGATCTCAGCTAGGCCACTTGCCTCACAGTGAGTATTGCATAAAATCACATTTCCCTTCTTCTGGAACTCAGTTTTCTTTCTTTCTTTTTTTTTTTGAGTCCGAGTTTTGCTCTTGTTTCCCAGGCTGGAGTGCAGTGGCGTGATCTCGGCTCACTGCAACCGCCACCTCCCAGGTTCAAGCAATTCTCCTGCCTCAGCCTCCTGAGTAGCTGGGATTACAGGCGCCCACCACCACGCCCAGCTAATTTTTTGTATTTTTAGTAGAGATGGGATTTCATCATGTTGGCCAGGCTGGTCTTGACCTCCTGACCTCAGGTGATCCACTCGCCTCAGCCTCCCAAAGTGCTGGGATTGCAGGCATGAGCCACCGTGCCCTGCCCCAGTTTTCTTATCTTTAAAGTGAGACCATTAGAGATGTCATAGGTTATTTCTCTTTCACAATGTAGGGTGTGGTGTTCTGGGTTTGGGAAGCAGGCAGCCACAGCCACAGCCTCCAGAACTGTTCTTTTCCCTACAATTTTCCTTCTGCAAACCCTGAAACCCATGCTTAGCGTGAGGTTTATGAGAAAATTACACATATGGTAGTTTTAACATTTGCTGGGAATGGGGATTCTTTTCCACTGATACACTGTCTGAAGGAGATGGCTGTAAACCAGAGTGACCACAATATTTACAAAACTATTTAATGAAAAAGATGACTTTGGCAACTGATGTAACCCATCATTTATGGGGGGGATAAAGAGAAGTTCACTTGAGGTTTAATAAATCAAAACATAGTGTTTGTCCACAGCCTCATTTTTTCCCCATTACTGGAAGATGATATCATCATTTTCATTTCCATTAGAATCTTTTAGCATCCAGGGGGATGAAAAATTAATATTAGCTGGTTTTATTGTGCCGTTTTTATTTTTAAAGACAATTTTAGTTTTAATTTTACCAGATATGTGAATGGGGCTTTCAAACTGTACCTGAGGATTCATGGCATTTTTATAAGAATTGTAGTGTGGAAGTGACGGACTTTTCTTTTATGTGTACAAGGATTATTCTTTTAAAGCCTCGAGCCTCCAGTTTTTGGTAGCCTGCTCTTTTCCTCAATCCCTGACTTAAATATCAAGCCTTTGAAGAAGCGTTCTCCAGCTTCATAGCACCCTACTTACGCTGCTACACCAGGACTCATTTCTCTCTGCTTTATGTTATGAATGGCAGTTACCATCTGTTTTCCCCAAACAGTACATAAACTCTTTGAGGACTTACACATATGTGTATCAGTATATCATTTTTATTGAGTGCATCTTGAGTGTAATAATAAAGCATGGCTCTTACAGTCTATTAGAGTCAATAGTCTATACGAAGGGATCAAATTACTGTCTCTGTGAAACAGTGTGACCATTTCTGTGATTGCAGAAATGTGAAGTTATTTTGGAAATCTACAGGAGAGTACACATCTAGAGTTGTTAAAGAATTAGAAAATGATTTAGTAGCATTCAACAGATGATCTTCCTTCAAGCACTCAAATTATTTTGTTTTTTACCAAAAGAATTGGTGAGAGTGAGAGAAACTCCCACTCTCTTGTGTCTCCCTTCTTAATCTCATTGACTGGTTCCTCCTCCTCCCTCCCCCTCCTCCTCCCCCCTCCTCCCCCTTCTCCACCCCTCATCCTCTTCCTCCTCACAAGTGGGGTGGTGTGAACACGATTGTGAGGCTAGAGGGTTGAATGCAGGAAAGAAGTGGCCAGATCACAACAGGCTTTGGAAATGATAGTAAAGGTTTGGGACCTAAAGGCTACAGGGGAGGAACATAACCAGGTCTGCATGGTGAGGGGGGAATTATTTATTTGTGTATTTATTTACTTAGCCAGTTACATAGCAACAGGTCTGCATTTTGGAAAAATCACAGATTGTAATGTGGTGTATGAAGTGAATGGAAGGATCAAGTCTAGAGGGCACCATTTATTTAAAGGTTACTGCATTTGCCTGGGCACAGTGGCTCACACCTGTAATCCCAGCTGCTTGGGAGGCTAAGGCACAAGAATCACTTGAGCCTGGGAGGCAGAGGCTGCGGTGAGCCAAGATTACAGCACTGCACTCTATCCTGGGCAACAGAACAAGACTGTCTCAAAAAAATAAAATAAAATAAAATAAATACAGGTTACTGCAGAAAGTTATTTCCTTACCAAGGTAGGGGGAATTCAAGATATCATTAGGAGGTAAAATCAACAGGACTTAAGATTTAGTTGGATGTAGGGAAAAGGAAGGAAGAGTAAGCAAATATATGAAGCCCATGTTTTTGGCATGAGCAAATGCATGGTAGGACAGCTATTTCCTGAGGTAAACACAGGTTTATGGAGAAAGATAATATAATCCATTCTGTGGATCAAAAGAGAAACCTGAACTAGAGATAAAAGATCCCTCAGAATGTGTGAATGGTACTGAAGCCACAAAACTGGATGAGATCATGGACCGTGATATATAACCAGGCCATCTGGCAAGGTCTACAGAAATTACAGGAACTAAAAGAAGATACTTTTAAAACTCTCCAAAATAAGCACTTTCACACATTGTTGATAGAAATGTGAATTGATAGACTCTTTTTGTAGGTCATTTTATCAGCCTTTACTAAATGTTAAGCCATTCTACTTCTAGGAATCTGCCCTACAAAAATGTTTGTACAAATATACAAAAATCTCTTATTCATTTGTAGTGTATAAAATAGTAAAAAAAAAAAAAAATTACAATTAACCCAAATGATTATCAATAGAAGATTAGTTAAATCACAATATACCAGAGGATTCTGGGGAGATGGCAGACTAGGAAGCACCAGGAATCTATCTCCCTACCTCAACAACAATTGCATTGGCAGAATCCATCTGATGTAACTATTTTGGAACTCTGGAGTCTATTCAAGGCTTGCAACTTCTACAGTAGGGGTGTCCAGTGTTTTGGCTTCCCTGGGTCACACTGGAAGAAGAACTGTCTTGGGCCACACATAAAATACACTAACACTATGATAGCTGATGAGCAAAAAAAAAAAATCTCATAATGTTTTAAGAAAGTTTACAAATTTTGTGTTGGGCCGCATTCAAAGTCATCCTGGACTGCATGCAGCCCACAGGCCATGGGTTAGACAAACTCGTTCTACAGGAAGACTAGGTCAGTAAATTGTGGTTAATTCTGGTCAATTTCAGTTCTTAGCAAAGTAGTAGCCACCCAGCCCCAGGGCAGGCAGCTGTGCATCGGTTCCTGGAGTAACCTGCAGACAATTTTTTGGGGCTAGCACTACTATCCTCCAAATATCAGAGATTTGTGCTCTGATTGCTGTTTCTGATCACAGAGATACAGACAAAGAGGTAGGTGACTACTGTTGCAACTTCCAGAGGATTTAAAGGGCTAGCACCCCCTCCCCACTCTCATTTTTTTCTCTTTCCCCTTTTGGAAACTACACATTAAAGACTAGGAGGATTCAAAAGCAACTGCATATACAGGGACAATTAAAAAGTGACCACACATGCTCAGGGAAAGGTATTGGGCAGAATACACCTGAGAAAACCTTAAGTTTACACCTCAGGCTGCTCCCTGGCACAGAGACAACCTACAACAATCAGTAAAACAAAAATAATAAAAACAGCAAAACATAGGGAAGGAAAAGGGTCTGATTCTTAGTGTTACCATATTCTTAGATTCAAATGTCCAGTTTTCAACAATAAAATTATAAGACATACAAAGAAACCGTCAGGCGTAGTGGCTCATGCCTCTAATCCTAGCACTTTGGGAGTCCGAGGCAGGTAGATCACAAGGTCAGGAGTTCGAGACCATCCTGCTCAACATGGTGAAACCCCGGTCTCTACTAAAAATACAAAAATTAGCCAGGCGTGGTGGCGGGCGCCTGTAGTCCCAGATACTCGGGAGGCTGAGGCAGGGAATTTGCTTGAACCCAGGAGTCAGAGGTTGCAGTGAGCCGAGGTGGCGCCACTGCACTTCAGCCTGGGCGACAGAGCGAGACTCCATTTCAAAAAAAAAAAAAAAAAAGACATACAAAGAAACATAAAAGTATAGCCTTTCAAAGGAAAAAAACAAACAGAAACTGTCCATGAAGAAAACCTGATGGCAGATCTACTAAAGACTTGTAAAAACTGTCTAAAGATGCTCAAAAAACTGAAGTAAGATCTGGAGAAAGTCAAGATAATGATGCATGAACAAAATGGAAATAGCAATGCAGAGATACTAAGTCTAAAACCAGAAAGAAATTTTGGAGCTGAGAACTACAATAACTGAAATGAAAAATTCACTAAAGGGATTCAAAGGCCAATTTGAGCAGATAGAAGAAATAATCAGCAAATTTGGAGATAGGGCAATGGAAATTATCAATTCTTAAGAATAGAAATAAGAAAGACTGCAGAAAAATGAACAGAGCATAAGAGACTTGTGGTACACCATGAAGAGGATCACTTATGCACTGTGCGAGTCTCAGAAGAAGACAAGAAAGAGAAAGGAACAGAAAGAATATCTGAAGAATTAATGGCTGAAAACTTCCCAAATTTGTTGAACAACATGAATATAAACATCCGAGTTCAACAAACTCCAAGTAAGAAGAATTCAAAGATACACCCGTGCAAAACAGAAACTTGAAAGCAGCACACGTAAGACATCCTTAATAAGATTGTCAGTGGATTTCTCAGAAACTTTGGAGGGCAGAAGGCACTGGGCTGACATTTTCAAAGTGCTAAAAGCAAACAAAAGTATACAGTATCCAGTAAAACTCTCTTTCAAAAGTGAGGGAGAAATTAAGACATTCTCAGATGAACAAAAGCTGAGGGAGTTTGTTACCACTACATCTGTCCTGCAAGAAATTTTTTTTTTTTTTTGGAGTCTCGCTCTGTCACCTGGGTTGGAGTACAGTGGCGCGACCTCGGCTCACTGCAAGCTCTGCCTCCCGGGTTCACGCCATTCTCCTGCCTCAACCTCCCAAGTAGCTGGGACTACAGGTGCCCACCACCATGCCCAGCTAATTTTTTGTATTTTTAATAGAGACAGGGTTTCACCATGTTAGCCTGGATGGTCTCAATCTCCTGACTTCGTGATCCACCCGCCTCAGCCTCCCAAAGTGCTGGAATTAAGGCGTGAGCCACCGCGCCGGGCCTGCAAGAAATATTTAAGGGAGTCCTACAGGGTGAAATGAAAGGACCATAGACAGCAACTCAAAACAACATGAAGAAATAAAGATCTCAGTAAGGCAAATATATGAGCAATTATAAAAGCTTGTAGTGTTGTAACAACTGTTTATGATTCCACTTTTCGTTTTCAACATGATTATAAGAGACTAATACTTTTGTATTTTTTAAATTGACAATTGTACATTATTTATGGGGTATGCAGTTATGTGAGATATATATGTATAATGGTTAGTGATTAGATTAATTAGCATATCCATCATCTCAAACATTTATCATTTCTTTGTGTTATAACATTCAATATCCTTCTAGCTACTTGAAAATAAATATATTAACTATAATCATCCTACAGTAGTATAAAACACTAGAACTTATTACACTTTAAAAATATTAGTCTAAAAGCTAATATTATTATAATTTTGGTTTGTAACCTCAGACACTGCTTTCTATATAATTTAAGAGACTAATGTATTTCAAAGAATTTGTAGCTTGTGTTTTGGGACTCAGTATGCATAAAGATGTAATTTTGTGACAGAGCTGTTAAAGTAACAGAGTTTAGGTGCGTTATTGAAGTTAAAGTGGTATAAATTCCATTTAGACTGTTACAACTTTGGGATCTTAAATGTAATTTCCAAGGTAACCACAAAGCAAATAACTACAGAACGTGTACAAAAGGAAACAAGAAAGGAGCTTAAATACCTCACTAGAAAAAGCCAACCAAACACAAAGGAAAAGGTAATACAGGAAATGGACAAAATGGCTATAAGGAATATATAAAACAAATTGCAAAATGACAAAAACAAATCCTTCCCTTATCAGTAATTACTTTAAATGTAACTAGATTAAACTCTCCAATCAAAAGACAAGATTCGCAGAATATATTTTTTAAATGATATAACTATAGGCTGTCTATAAGAGGCAATAGTTAAATTATGTTTACAGATTATGTGATCTATATGTAAAAAATTAAGGATTCTACCCCAAAAAACCTGTGAAAACAAATAAATTCAGCAAAGTAGCAGAATACAAAGTGAACACACTAAAATTGGTTAGAAAAACAAAAACAAAAATGGGTTGCATTTCTATACACTAACAATGAACAATCTGGAAAGGAAATTACAAAAACAATTTATGATATTGTTATAATATCATAAAAAAGAATGAAATACCTAGGAATTAACCAAGAAGGTGAAAGATTTGTACAGTGAAAACTCAAAACATTGCTGAAAGAAAATAAAGACGACATAAATCAGTGGGAACACATCCCAAATTCATGGATTGGAAGACTCTGTGTTAAGATGTCAGTACTACTCAAAGCGATCTACAGATTCAATGAAATCTCTGTCAAAATCCCAGTGATGTTTTTCACAGAAATAGAAAAACTCATTCTAGAATTCACATGGAATCTCAAGGAACCCCGAATAGCCAAAACAATCTTCAAAAAGAACAAAGCTGGAGGACTCACAGTTCTTGATTTCAAAACTTACTACAAAGCTACAATAATGAAAACAATGTAGGACTGATATAAAGACAGACATTGGCTAATGGAATAGAACACAGAGCCCAAAATGAACCCTCCCATACTTAGTCAAATTAATTTTGACTAATGTGCCAAGACCATTCAGTGAGGAAATGACATTCATTTAACACATGGCGTCAGGAAATCTGGATATCCACATGCAAAAGGATGAAGTTGGAACGTTACCTAACACCATATATAAAAATTAACTCAAAATGGATCAAAGACCTACATGTAAAAGTGTAATAGTCTTAGAAAACAGGAAAAGCTTCACTGCATTGGATTTGGCAAGTGATTTCTTAGATATGACAGCAAAGGTATAGTCAACATAAGGAAAAGAGACAGATTGGACTTAGTGAAAATGTAAAAGTTTTGTGTAATCCCAGCTACTCGGGGGGCTGAGACAGGAGAATCGCTTGAACCTGAGAGGTGGAGGTTGTAGTGAGCTGAGATTGCGCCACTGCTCTCCAGCCTGGGTGACAGAGTGAGACTCCGTTTCAAAAAAAAAAAAAAGAATGTCTCCTATCCAAAAAACAGAAAATAACAAGCACTGGCAAGAAAAATTAGAACCCTTGCGCACTATTATAGTAGGAATATAAAATGGTACAGCTGCTGTAGAAAACAGCAGAGCAGTTCCTAAGAAAATTAAAAATAGAATTACCCTATGATCCAGTGATTTCATTTGAGGTACATACCAGAATAATTAAAGCAGGGTCTTCAGATATTTCTACCCCTGTGTTCATAGCAGCATTATTCACCATAGCTATAACATTGGAAGCAATCCAAGTGTTCATCAAAGGATGAATAGATAAACAAATGCGTTCTGTCCATATAATGAAATATTATTCAGCTTAAAGAGGAAGGAAATTCTGATATGTGCTACAAAATGGATGAAGTTTGTGGACATTATGCTAAGTGATAACAGCCAGTCACAAAAAGACAAATACTGTATGATTTCACTTACATGAGGTACTTAGAGTAGTCTAAATTAGAGATTTAGGGTGGTTGCTAAAGGCAAAGGGAGGAAGGAATGGGGAGTCAGTGTTTAATAGGTGTCAAGTTTAAATTTTACAAGAGGAAAAGAGTTATAGAAATGGATGGTGGTGATGGTTGCACAATATTATGAATATATTTAATACCACTAAACTGTACACTTAAAAGTGGTTAAGATAAATTTTATGTTATCTGTATTTTACAACAATAATTTTTAAAAATCATAATGCATTGCATGCCTGTTTGTTGATGTGGGATATTTATTACGGGATGTGTATATCTATTGATATCCCATATCAATAAATAGGCATGCAATGCATTAAGATTTATTATTTAAATTAAGATTTAAATAAATTTTAATGCATTACATATCTATACATAATGGCTTAAATATGAGGCTGTGTCTCGGCCTCTCCCAAAGTGGGATTATTACAGGCATGAGCCACCATACCAGGCCAGAAACATCTTGGAAACAGTAAATAAGTGGTAGGTATGGCAGGTAAAGACAGACAACTCAGTAGGAAAATGGGTAAACAATTTGATCAGACCATTCGCACCAAAAAAATTCACAAAATTCAAATGATGAGTAAACAAATGTAAGTGTTAAATCCATTAATAAAAGAAAAGCAATTTTAAATCATTATGATATTCCATAGCATACCTACCAGAATGGTGGGTATTAAAAAGAAGATTTAAAAGACTAACTGCCAATCATTAGGATATGGAGCAATAGATATTCTCATATACTGCTGATGGAACTGTAAACTGACACAAATACTTTGATATTATCTGTAAAATTTGAAGATTCACATATCGCTAGGTATGTGTATATATATGTATATCCAAAGAAACCTGTGCACATGTATATCAAGACACATGCCCAGGGGCTGGGTGCAGTGGCTCACACCTGTAATCCCAGAACTTTAGGAGGTTGAGACAGGCAGATCACTTGAGGCCAGGAGTTCAAGACCAGCCTGGCCAACATGGCAAAACCCTGTCTGTACTAAAAATACAAAATATTAGCTGGGCATGGTGGCGGGCACCTGTAGTCCTTGCTACTCTGAAGGCTGTGATGTATTCTTATTATGAAATACCATTTAGAATTGAGAAGAACAACAGCATAGAGCTACATACAACATCATAAATGAACCTCCCAAACAAAATACTGAGCAATACAAGTCAAACAAAATGTATGTTTTATGATTCTATATACATAAAGTTTAGAAATAGGCAAAAAAATAAACTTTCTTGTTTAGGGTTGCACACTTAAGTAGAGAAAAATACCTAAGGGGAAAAAAAAAGCAAGGAAGGTATTTGTATAAAAATCAAGATAGCTGGGCATAGTGTTATGCCCCTATAGTCTCAGCTACTCAGAAGCTAAGTAGGAAGATTGAGCCCAGGAGTTCAAGTCTGGCTCAGGCAACATAGCGAGACCCCATCTTTTAAAAATAAATACATAAATAAATATCAAGATACTTACTACTTTAGCAGAAAGTGAGAGGTATATGACGGGGAAAAGGAATGCCAGGGGACTTCTGGGGTGTTGGCAAGATTCTGTTAAGCCATATTACATTTTATGGTTTTTTCCTGCATTCTGTAAGACATACATTATATTTTATGTATTATAAAAATCTGTGTCAAGAAACCAAATAAGATCCAAACAAAAAATATAAATTTTAATCATTATGAGATTACAATCACACCTAAATACAATTTAATGGAACTTCAGTTACCAAAGATGAGACGAACATCTTTGAAGCATCCAAAAGGAATGAATTGACTATGTTGGCAAACTCTGATCCTTCAACAGCAGCAGTGGAAACCAGGAAGCAATAGACTGGTAGCTTCAGTCCTCTCACAGAAAATAATAGCATACTTCCTATACCCAACAAATACTCTCTTTCAGAATGAAAGTGAAATAAAGAGAATGTTAGATAGATAGAAACTGAGAGAATTTACCTCAATAGACACACATTTTAGAATGAAAGGATCATCTTCAAGTAGAAGGAAAATGATCCAAGAAGGAAGGTTTGAGATGCAAGAAGGAATAAAAAGCAAAGAATATGGTAAATATGTCAAACAGTGACTGTATAACATAATCATAATGATGCCATATGAGAGGCTTTTTAAGCTAGAATTCAAAAATACACAGTAATACAAAGTTGCTTGAAATGAAAATATCTGAATTATTGTGTTCAAGAGGAGGACTGAGACATGGATTTGTTTAGACTTTGATGAGTACAGATGATAAAATGTCTAAGGTAACCACTTAACAAAAATAAGGTATGTGACTTTTCAACTAACACGGGAAAAATACGTGGTGTTTTTTTGTTTTGTTTTGTTTTTGAGACAGGCTCTCCCTCTGTCACCCAGGCTGGAGTGCAGTGGCATGATCTCAGCTCATTGAAGCCTCAACCTCCTGGGCTCAAGTAATCCTGCCACCTCAGCCTCACAAGTAGCTGGGACTACAGGCACATGCCACCATGCCTGGCTAATTTTTGTTTGTTTGTTTGTTTGTAGAATCAGAGTTTTGCCATGTTGCCCAGGCTGGTCTCGAACTCCTGAGCTCAGGTGACCTGCTTGCCTTGGCCTGCCAGAGTGCTAGGATTACAGGCGTGAACCACCACACCTGGCCCAAAGACACATTTTTAAAAAGGTAATAAAGAAAGCAAAAAGGAAAAAATAATTTTAAAACAATTTAAAAAGTCAATTGTTGTGGGACTTCCAGATAGAACAGAATGAAGAGGTCAGTGATCCTCTTCCCAAGATAACAAGTGTAAAACTGAAAAATTCATTAAAATAATTGCTTAGGGCCCTGCAGATTGACGAAAGGTAAAGAAAAAATAACATGGAGCCCAATTCTGCCCTCTCTTTTATTATCTGTGTTCAATAATGGTGTCCTAGATAGTCTTTCTGGGGGGGGAAAAAAAAAGACACCCATCCCCATTCCATATTCCTCATTGTCACTAAGTAATGGAATAGAAATGACTGTTGTAGTTGTTAAGACTCTTTTTGGTGGCAAGTAATAGAAACAACACTTCAAATAAGCCCTAGTACACAAGGGGATGTACTGGAAGGGCACTGAAGAATATTCTGCTCTCAAAGGGCAGGAAGAGTAGAGCGACTCCCTAGGGCCTGGGAAAAGGAATGGGGATACCCTTGTGGCCCACCCAGTCTTCAGATTCTCTATCTTGCTTTCTTTTTCTGAGGTCTTGTGTTCCCTTAGCCCCACCACTTTCTGTAAGTCTACCTCCCTCTCCTCTCCCAAAAGGTGTTGTCTTCTGCAGAATAGCTTTCACTGTGTTTGACAGGCACATGGCAAAATGACACGTCTATGTGTCTTCAGTTTAAGCAACTTCCAAGACTGGTGGTCAGATTCTCAATGTGAAGTTTCTCCAAGACAGTCTGATTGGGTCATCTTGGGTCATGTGTCCATCCTTGGTCTCATCAATTATTATCTGTGGGGTCAAGGTCAAATTGTACAAGCATGGCTGGGTGGTGGTGATATACACTAGTATAGAGTTAAACATATTCAGCAGAAGAATATTCATGTAGACTACCCTATAAAAAGCCTTTGTAACAAAGAGAAAAGTTAGTGTTTAGTATAACTTTATTCAATCAAGATGCATTTATCTTTATTTCCTGAATATAACATCCTTTGTATTGTTGGACTGCTTTACTGTGTAACCTAGTGCAAGCTTTGTACCTGTTAATCTGTCAGTATTTATTGGTTTGATTATTTTCTCTTTGTTTCATTCACTTATAGCATATTGGTAAATGCTTACAGGAATCTTGTAGTTTTTAGCTGTATCTCACAAGTGTCATTCTTAAATTAATATATGAGGTTCAAAGACTATGGGTGCTTTATTCATTCTTAGCATTTTTTTCTAAATATATGCTTAAATCACAGAGAAGTGAGGGTTTTTTTTCTTCTTTTTTTGGAGGGTAAATTAAAACTATCAGTTATACTTAGGCAAAGTCCTCAGTGGATAAGAGTTGTTTCACATTCAAATTTTTCAAGCAGGCTTTAGTGAAACAAACAATATTTTCACTATGAAATCACCAGCATGCTAGCTGGAAGAGCTGTGCCATCATCTGTTTATGATGGTATGCCATTTGGTATCTATAATTCACAACAGTAAAGGTAAAATTTAAATGTTTGCATACTGAAAATTGCTTCTTTATGTCTTTGGAGAAGAGTATTAGCCACAGTTGGGTATGTGGCAATAACTAAGCTTTCTGTCTATGAGTTGATGGCTCTCCTTAGTTCAGGTTCTTGAACCATTACAAGCCCTATGCAAGCATTATGCTGTCAAATATAACCAAAGGCCAAATGAAAACACCAGGATTAGTTCCACTTCCTCAGAATGTGTCAGGGACCTGGCCACACCTCACCCCAACCATCCCCCAGTCCCAGCCTGGCCTATTTCATGAGGTACCATTCAAATGACTCCCGTCTGCAGCAATACACATACTTTCCAAACAAGTCCCTGACGGCATTGGCTTTTTCCATATACTCTTTGCTTCCCAAAATCAGATGAGGGTGTTGCCTAAGTATGTGTTTCACATAGCGTTGGCACAGATAGGTGTTCAGTGTTTTGTTTGTTTTATTGTTTGTTTCTACGTTTGCTTTTTTTTTTTTTTTGAGACAGGGTCTTACTCTATCACCCAGGCTAGAGTGTAGTGGGACCATTATGGCTCACTGCAGCCTTGACTTCCCAGGCTCAAACAGTCCTCCCACTTTAGCCTTCAGAGTAGCTAGGACACAGGTACGCGCCACTATGCCTGGCTAATTTTGACATTTTTGAAAGAGACAGGGTCTCTCTATTTTGCCCAGGCAGGTCTCAAACTCCTGGGCTCAAGCCACCCTTCCACCTCAGCCTCCTAAAGTGCTGGGATATGCCTGGCTGTAAGTTAGTTTTAACCAATTAGTGGTATTGTTCATTCAACAGGCTCTTATGTGTGAGGAACTGCAGTAGTTGCTTCTGTCTTGGGCCAAGTGTCTTCCCTAAAGCTCTAGAGTCTTTAACTTAAAACATCTATATAAAATTTTCCCTATTTTTCCTTTCTTGTTTACATTTACTTCTCAATTATTCTTCCATAATTCCCAGTTTCACTAATTTCTTTTAAATTTTCTTTAGCTTTTTCATTTGTAGCTCATGTACATTCGTACATTCATGAATTCAGCAAATGTTTTTCAAGCACCTACTATGTGCCGAGGTATTATGCTAGCAGTAACAAATTGCATGTTATATAGTTGTTTCAGTGCTTCACTATTTGGTTGAAGCAACAAATATATACACCTAACTAACCACACGTGATTGCTATGCTCTACAGATTACATGGGGACATAGTAGAGGAAGCAGAGAGATCTCCTGAAGAGATGGCAGTTGAGTAGAATGACAAGAATGTTTACAGGTGGTGCCTGAAGGAAGACTGTTCACTAGGACTGGGCTGTAATATTAGAAGCAAAGGCTAGAAAGTAAGTTTGGAGAAATGTTACAGAGGACCTTGAGTACCACATTTTAGAAATATAGTCTTCATTCTAGGCTCTTAAAAAATCACTTTATATTTTTGAGGGGGGATAGTGACATGAAATCACTCATGTTTAAAGAGGATAATTTTGGAGATTTGTAAATGATAGACAATCAAAAGTCTGGCTCCATTTTTGATAGTTGACTATCCATTCACCAGTTGAGAATTTGAGTGGTTAGAACTTGTCTATACCAAATAAAGCTGCTGTGAACATTCATGTGCAAGTCTTTGTATGGACTTGGTTTCATTTCTCATGGTTAGATTTCTAGGAGTGGAATTACTGGTTGCATGGCAAGCTTATGTTTACAGTTTAAGAAACTGCCAAACCAAAGAAAATGGGAGAGTAGGGCACTCAAAGAATCAGTATCTCCTCTGAAACCACCATAAACTGCCAAAAATTGACAAAATAAACTTGGAACTCTGGAATCTGAAATTGACAGAATAAACTTTCAGAACTTTCAGAACACTTGCAACGACTGGGCAAGTGCTTGGTGAAGAAAAGGCGTATGAATTTCAGTGAAAGTATTAATATTATGGTGTTTTCACTGGGCTATCATCTATCCTTCCCTAGCACAGCAGGAGTGGCTGTGACGATAGCAGCTCATGTTCTTGGTGTAGCTTGCTTGGTACCAAGGGATGAATATAGACCTTCTTTAAAAACTGTGGTTGTTCATTCTGACCTGTCTGCTGGTTCCTGAAGGGACTGGTGCAGAGGCTGACCTTTGTGCCACCACCCTCTCATAAGTTGGAGTAGCTTTCTGGGAAGTGGTAGCGTCTGTAGAAAAAAAAAATTTTTTTTTTTTTTTTTTTGAGACAGAGTTTCGCTTTTGTCGCCCAGGCTGGAGTGCAGTGGTGAGATCTCGGCTCACTGCAACCTCCGCCTCCCAGGTTCAGGCGATTCTCCTGCCTCAGCCTCCCAAGTAGCTGGGACTACAGGCATGCACCACCATGCTCGGCTAATTTTGTACTTGTAGTAGAGACGGGGTTTCGCCATGTTGGCCAGGCTGTTCTCAAACTCCTGGCCTAAGGTGATCCGCCGGCCTTGACCTCCCAAAGTGCTGGGATTACAGGCATAAGCCACCACACCCAGCCTGTAGAAAGATTTAAAGTCATGCGCTACCCATGCCTGTCTGGGGCAAGGGATGGTGGACAGAGCAAGCAGCAGAAAATCCAAAAACCTTGGAAGGAGGAAGCTGGGGGAAGTTTCTTGGGGGACATGGGCTTGGAAGGACCATGCATATACCAGGGAAAAAAGAGTACAACATACCTGCCCAGTATTGGATGCATACTCAGAAAAGACCTAAGAGAAGGCTAGCTTTGCACCTCTGCTGGAGCAAGTAGCGGATGAGGGCTAAGGCAGAGTTGTAAGCAGACTGCCATAGCTTTGAGGGAGTGCCCCTCTCAGAGCCAAACTGGAAAGACCGGGAGAATCAAAATTTTTAAAATTTTCTTTTGGTCTCCAGACATCTAAGAAACTCTCCCTCAGGTCACTGGCTTACCAATGAGATATTGTAACAAAGACTTCACTGACCACACACAAGCAGGAATACAGTCTGTGCAAATGGTTTGGACAAGTTGTTAAGCAGACAACTGCAGCCCTCAGCAATCAACAACAGCAAACCCTGAGGACAGGGAAGAATTTGGTTCCCAGAGTCACTGCATTCTAGTATTCAAAATACCTGGTGTTCAACAACAAGAAAAATACAGGGCATAGAAAGAAACATGAAAGAATGTCCCATTTGGCCGGGGGAAAGAGGGGTGGGGCAAAGGAAGGACAGAAATCATCTCTCAGGAAACCCAGCATTGGACTTACTAGACAAACACTTTTAATCAACAACTGTCCTAAATATGCTCAGAGGGAAAAAAAGTAACAGGAAAACAAAGTATGAACAAAATGAGATATAATGAGACAGAAATTATAGAAAGGGGGCCCCGTTGGAGGCAGTGGCTCACGCCTGTAATCCCAGTACTTTGGGAGGCTGAGGCAGGCAAATCACCTGAGATCAGGAGTTCAAGACCAGCCTGACCAACATGGAGAAACCCCGTCTCTACTAAAAATACAGAATTAGCCAGGCGTTGTGGCGTTTGCCTGTAATCCCAGCTACTCGGGAGGCTGAGACAGGAGAGTCGCTTGAACCTGGAGGCGGAGGTTGTGGTGAGCCGAGATTGTGCCATTGCGCTCCAGCCTGGGCAACAAGAGCAAAACTCCGTCTCAAAAAAAAAAAGGTGTCGGGGAGACGGGGGACCAATCAAATTGTAGTATTTGCATACAATGGAACATTATTCAGGCATAAAAAGGAATGAAATACTGATGAACCTTGAAAATTGTATGCTAAATAAGCCAGACACAAAAGGTCATATATTGTATGATTCCATTTATATGAAGTATCCACAATAGATAAATCCATAGAAACAGAGAAATTAGATTGGCGGGTGGTGGTTGTTGGGGCCAAGGGAGGCAGGTATTGGGATTAACTGCTTAGTGGGAACCACTTATTTTGGAGTGATCAGAATGTTTTGGAAACAGAGGTGGTGGCTGCACAACACTGAGAATGTAGTAAATGTCACCTAATTGATCACTTTAAAATAGTTACTTTTGAGCCAGGCACGTGGCTTACGCCTGTAATCCCAGCACTTGGGGAGGCCAAGGTGGGCGGATCGCTTGAGGTCAGAAGTTCAAGACCAGACTGGCCAACGTGGCGAAACCCGTCTCTACCAAAAATACAAAAATTAGCTGGGCATGTTGGAGCCAGGCACGGTGGTAGGTGCCTGTGATCCCAGCTACTCGGGAGGCTGAGGGAGGAGAATCGCTTGAACCCGGGAGGCAGAGGTTGCAGTGAGCCAAGATTGTGCCACTGCACTCCAGCCTGGGTGACAGAGCAAGAAGACTCTTTCTCAAAAAATAAAATAGGCCCGGCATTGTGCCTCACGCCTGTAATCCCAGCACTTTGGGAGGCTGAGGCAGGCAGATCACCTGAGGTCGGGAGTTCAAGACCAGCCTGACCAACATGGAGAAACCCTGTCTTTACTAAAAATACAAAATTGGTCGGGTGTGGTGGCTCACACCTGTAATCCCAGCACTTTGGGAGGTCGAGGTGGGGGGATCAGGAGGTCAGGAGTTTGAGACCAGCCCGGCCAACATGTCGAAACCCCGTCTCTACTAAAAATACAAAAAATTAACTGGGTGTGGTGGCACATGCCTATAATCCCAGCTACTAGGGAGACTGAGGCAGGAGAATCGCTTGAACCTGGGAGGCGGAGGTTGCGGTGAGCCAAGATCGTGCCATTGCACTCCAGCCTAAGCAACACAAGTGAAACGCCGTCTCAAAAAACTAAAATAATAAAATAAAGTAGTTACTTTTATGTCATGTGAATTTCACCAAAGTATAAAAATAAAAATTTAAAGAGAGGAAGAGCAGCTGTGAGCTTTAAAAGGCTTTTCTCTGTTGTAACGTCTCCCTTCCCATCCCATCACCTAACCCCCAGGATATGGGCTCAGGGAAAAGTGTTTTTGAAGACAGAATAGATCTGTATAATGCTTAGTTGAAATCTTCTGTAAACCCGTAAGAGAATCACATCACACCCATTAAAATAGCTGTAATCAACAAAACAGACAATATCAAGTGCAGGTGAGAATGTAAAGAAGGTGAAACCTTGGCCAAGTGCTTTCCTGGAAGAAGCTCCAATATTGGGCCCCAGGGTTAGGGATGTAGGAAGATGAGAGATAAAGGCATTCTCCTTGCAAAAGTTAGTAAATCCCTAGTGTGAGACTCCCATGAGAGGTGAATGTATGTGGGGTTATGAATAAATAAAATACCTGCATTACTACAAAATTTAAGGGGACAAATATAGCTCTGCTTCATATGCAAATGTATCATTTCAGAATTTATAAAGGACATTAAAATTGAAAGGCACCAGGGGCAATGGCCCACACCTTTAATCCCAACACTTTGGGAGGATGAGGTGGGCGGATTACCTGAGCCCAGGAGTTCAAGACAAGCCGGAGCAATATGGTAAAACCCTGTCTCTACCAAAAATACAAAAAAAAAAAAATTAGCGGGGCATGGTGGCGCACGCCTGTAGTCCCCGTGCACCACTACTAGGGAAGCTGAGGTGGGAGAATTGCTTGAATCCCGGAGGCGGAGGTTGCAGTGAGCTCAGATTATGCCACTGCACTCCAGCCTGGGCAACAGTGAGACCCTGTCTCAAAAAAAAAAAAATTTTTTTTTTTTAAAAAAGGAAACTACCAAATAGTTTTATAAAATGACTGTACCATTTTATAATGCACAAAAAAAATGTGTGTAAGTAAGACCTGCAGGGGGAAAAAAATCCAAACCATGCTTATTGGAAGATACGCCCTCGTCTGTCGATTGTAACCCAAGAAAAGTCATACTGATGTGTCTGAAATTGGTAGGTTCTTGGTCTCACTGACTTCAAGAATGAAGCCGCGGACCCTTGCGGTGAGTGTTAAAGTTCTTAAAGATCGTAGTCCGGAGTTTGTTCCTTCAGATGTTCAGATGTGTCTGCAGTTTCTTCCTTCTGGTGGGTTCCTGGTCTCACTGGCCTCAGGAGTGTTAGGAGTGAAGCTGCAGACCCTCACAGTGAGTGTTACAGCTCATAAGGGCGGCATGGACCCAGCAAGCGAGCAGCAGTAAGATTTATTGTAAAGTGCAAAAGAACAAACGTTCCACACTGTGGAAGGAGACCTGAGCTGGTTGCCAGTGGGTGGCTCAGTTAGCCTGCTTTTTTATTCTCTTATCTGGCCCCCACTGACATCCTGCTGATTGGTCCATTTTACAGAGAGCTGATTGGTCCATTTTACAGAGATCTGATTGGTGTGTTTACAAACCTTGAACTAGACACAGAGCGCTGATTGGTGCGTTTACAATCCCTTAGCTAGACATAAAAGTTATTCAAGTCCCCACCAGATTGAGGAGCCCAGCTGGCTTCATTTAGTGGGTCCTGCACTGGGCTGCTGGTGGAGCTCCCTGGCAGTCCCGTGCCATGCACCAGCACTTCTCAGCCTCTGGGCGGTTGATGGGACTGGGTGCCTGGACGCAGTGGGCAGCGCTGGTCGGGGAGGCTCAGGCCACGCAGGCGCCCACCGCCGGGCGGGGGCAAGAGGCAAGGGGCGTGTTTCGGCCATGGCTGGCTGCAGGTCCCGAGCCCTGCCCTGCAGGGAGGTAGCTGAGGCCCCGCAAGAACTCAAGCGCAGTGTCGGCGGGCTGGCACTGCTGGGGCACCTGGTGCACTCTCTGCAGCTGCTGGCCTAGGTGCTAAGCCCCTCACTGCCCTGGGCCAGTGGTGCCGGCTGGCCACTTCGTGTGCAGGGCCCACCGAGCCGGCGCCTGCTGGAACTCAGGCTGGCTCACTAGCGCCGCGCAGCCCCGGTTCCCGCCCGCGCCTCTACCTCCACACCTCCCCTCAAGCACAGGGAGGCAGCTCCGGCCTCGGCCAGCCCAGAGAGGGGCTCCTACAGTGCCGTGGCAGGCTGAAGGGCTCCTCAAACGCCACCAGACAGGCCTAGGAGGCGCCTAAAACCTAAAGTGAGGGCTGCTAGCACGTTGTCACCTCTCACTGAGTTCTCAGAAGGGCATTCCCACATTCTTGAAATTACATGGACATTCTCATACATGTTGGCTGTATCAACAGTACGTGAAGTTCCACCTTCTTTACATTTTTATCTGCACTCTATATTGTCTGTTTTGTTGATTACAGCTATTTTAATGGTGTGAAGTGATTCTCTTATGCATTTATGGAAGATTTCAACTAAGCATTATACAGACCTGTTTTCTTATTTACAGCTATTTTATTTTGAGCTTTTAATGATAGTTCATATTGTTGAATGCCTTTTTAACTACTTTATCTTACAAAGTCGTAATTTAAATTGAAGATAATCATATGTTCACATTTCCTGACTATCAGTTTTTATTGACCCTTTAATTATGATGTTTCTATTATGTTTAAAATACTGTATTCATCTGAAAAACTCAAACTACACAGTATCATCCCTGCTCTCCCACGCCCACCTCCCAAAAAGAGGCCTCATTATTTCTTCTCCCCACTTCATAATAACATCATTATCACATTCACATACAAAGGATGTGGAACAGAAAATACCCAAAGAGCTTTGCAAATGCTCCTGGAGGGCACTGGCAGGCACTGGTGGAGCAAGTTCTCTAATGGCGTGTCAGTGGTGAGGCACAGTTCAACAAAGGGCTTTAACAGGCTTTAATTATATTAACACAACAAATTGTTAACTACTTGTTCTAAGGTTTTTTCCAAACTTTATTTTCTTCTCAATGCATTCTCTTGCTTTATGACACTATAAAACATATCTGGTTAGCATTCAGCACTTACGACACTTGTAAATAAAGAATCCTCTTTCTGGTCGGGCACAGTGGCTCACGTCTGTAATCCCAGCACTTTGGGAGGCTGAGGCGGGCGAATCACAAGGTCAGTAGTTCAAGACCAGCCTGGCCAACATGGTGAAACCCCGTCTCTACTGAAAATACCAAAAATTAGCTGGGCGTGGTGGTGGGTGGCTGTAATCCCAGCTACTAGGGAGGCTGAGGCAGGAGAATTGCTTGAACCTGGGAGGCAGAGGTTGCAGTGAGCTGAGATTGCACCACTGCACTCTAGCCCAGGCAACAGTGCGAGACTCCATCTCAAAAAGAGAAGAAAAAAAGAAAAGAAAAGAATCCTCTTTCTGTTACAAATGTGTAAATAAACGCTATGCTTAAAGATATTTGATTTTAAAAACAGTGTAGAATTTGTATTTGTCTGAGGCCGAAGTATGACTTTTAGGAAATTGGAATCTGTCCTTTGGCTATTTTGTCTTTAAGAAGCTGACAGCTTGACTCTCTTGGCCTACACTCTCTGTTTCCATTTCCTCCTGCGGGCCAGTGCTGCATAATCAAAGTTAGACAGTTGTTATGCAAGCCTCCTGGTCTCAGGGGCCCTTATCCCTGTCCAGCCCTTAAACACATCTCTCTGTTTCCAAATAAATACAAGAACTGTACAATCCCTTTCCATGTCTTTGGTCAGCCTTGGCTTCTGGAAATTAGTATGTTTCTTCAACTGTTATTTAAACGTGCAAGTTAGCTGAATTCTTAATAGAAGGAGATTTTGAAAGATAAATAGCTCACAAACATCCAAACAAATGTGTATAACTAATATCTGCATGGAACAGAGATTTCTAATCTGCAGCTTTTGGCCTGTTTATTCAAACGTGATGCAACTAATTCTAGTGGAACAAAATCTTGTGGACCATAGTTTCAGGATAGAGAAGTATTAAGCAATTGAAGTTTTGAATAAATGAGCCAAAAGGGAGTCAACATTAAAGTGTTTATACTTTCAGATAAGTTTAAACTTTTCCACTCATTGAAATACCAAGAGAATGGGAATGCACTGAAAACATTATTCAGAGCACACCAAAAAACAATAAAAAAGTGTGCATAAAATAAGACCTGCAGGGGAAAGAAAAAAGAATCCAAACCATACTTATAGGAAGATATGCCCTTGTCTGTCAACCCTAACTCAAGAAAAGACACACTGACTTGCCAGAACGGCATTCCAGATACCACAGTATTAACAAAGGCTTGCAGATTGCCCATCTTAATCCAGGAAAATCACAGGAAATAAAATAGATGATATGTTCTTTGTAACAAATCCTGGAGAATCTGTCCGCAATGTTTCATTTATGGTCACTGTTCTTTAGGATAAGATAAATGTGACAGAGCTAGAAGAGATCCAGAAAGAGAAAGTAAAGTCACCAAGACAGCTACAGAGCTTCCAGATGAGAAAAAGAAAAAGCATTCTGCAAAGTGGAAGGGTAACAGCAGAAGGCATCTTGGCACTCATCACAATTTTTAAATTATAAATTTAATTTATTTCATTATTTATTATCTGTCTTTTCCACCAAATTTTATGCTTCATGAGGTCAGGAATACTGTGTGTGTGTTTTTTTTTTTTTTTTTTGAGACGGAGTCTTGCATTGTCCCAGGCTGGAGTGCAGTGGCGCCATCTCAGCTCACTGCAAGCTCCGCCTCCTGGGTTCACGCCATTCTCCTGCCTCAGCCTCCCGAGTAGCTGGGACTACAGGCGCCCGCCACCTCGCCCGGCTAATTTTTTGTATTTTTAGTAGAGGCGGGGTTTCACTGTGTTAGCCAGGATGGTCTCGATCTGACCTTATGATCCACCTGCCTCGGCCTCCCAAAGTGCTGGGATTATAGGTGTGAGCCACGGCGCCTGGCCTACTGTCTTATTTTTTAACTTTTCGTTGAAATATAGACATACAGAAAAGGCATATATAGACACATATACACATATAAATGTATATACACTTATACATTTATCATGGATATATTTATCCATGATAAATATACAGTTTGATAGTTTTTCACAAAATGAACTTGTATGACCACCACTCTGATCAGGAAGCAGAGCATGAACAGCCCCAGAGCATGAAGCCCCTTTACTCCTTTCCATTCATTCTCCTGCCCAGGGTGAGCACTGCTGGCTTCGGACAGCAGGGATCCACTAGCCTGCTCTAGGACCTGATGTGGATGAAATCCAGCCGTGCCTAGTGTTCTGTGCTGGCCTTCCTTCGCTCCCTGTTGTTTTTGGTGAGGTATCCACATGGTAATTTTTGATCATTCATCTCATTGCTGTATAGTATTCCCTTGTGTGGATATACCACAAAGTCTTTATCCATCATACTGTTCCTGGGTATTTCTCAGTTCTGGCACTATGAACAGTAGTGCTATGAGCATTGGAAACACGTATGCAGATTTCTGTTGGGTGGAATTGCTGAATCATGTCATATACATAAGCTCAGCTTTGGTACCTATTTCCGAACAGTTTTCCAAAGCAGCTGTAACAGTTCACACTCTCACCAGCAGTGTACAAGGGTTCCATTTGCTCACACCTGTTTCAACACTGGTTTTGTTAGTTGTTTTTAGCCACTTGGGTGTGTGTGTCGTAGTATACCATTGTGGTTTTAGTTTGTACTCCCCTGATGATGCACCGTTATTTTGTTCATCAGTATATACCCAGCGTCTAACATCATGTCTGTGCTTTTTATTAAGGCTCTTTCTGTACAAGTGAGAGAGGATGGGACAGAAACCCAACTTAAGTTGGCTTAAACGAAAAGGAACGTTAGTGGCTCCTGTAGCTAGTAGAGAGGCTGGAGTAGCTCAGACAACCAGAGCTGCTGACCCCGGGGCTGGAGGCTTCTCTCCTACTGTGTGAGCCTCCCAGCAGCCCTGGCATCATCTGCCCCAAGCATCCACCTCTCAATCCCAGGTGGCAGGAGGCCCCCGGGGAGCCACACTCTGTGTGTAAGATGCTGAGAGTGCTGTGAAGAGGTGAGCCGGCTCCTGGGCAAAGGTGAGAAGGATTTGTCACCAGAAGAAGGGAGATGAGAAGGCTCACTGGACAAAGAAAAACAGGCTTCTGACAGACCACCATGGTATCACACCCAGGAGATACTCCATAATATCGTTTTGAATGAATGAATGAGTCAGCCCAAGCTTATGTTGCGCAGGCCATCGACAGGGTGAACCAGAAATATTTTTACTGAAATTACTCTAGGAAAGCAAAGCCCTTTTAGGACAGCAAAGGATTTTCTTTGCTTCTGCCCTCATTTCCCCTAATTCAAGAGCTATTCTATGTTGAAATATGAATAGCTGTAAGATGTTTTGCCAATTCATGGATGATCTGTACAGAAATGAATAAATGAAAGAGTGGTGTTTGCTACTCTCCTGTTATCTGTTTTGAGTTTTAAGTCAAGCCCATAATAAGCTGGTTCCTTCCTCCTGCCTGGGCCAACAATGAAAGCGAACAGTGATTAGAGTTTGGCAGAGCTGGTTTATGTGGTCTGTGGCCAGACTACAAGGCGAGTGTTATTTTGAGACCCAAATAAAAACTATAAATGTTTTTCTTTAAATTCTTTTGGTAAAAAATGGGAGCCACTTATTAAAATAAGCAAGCATAATACTTAAATTGGTAGCAGTAGATAAAGGGAACCTGGGAGAGAAGCCAAGAATATAGGTACACTTTGCTTCCTTTCTTACAAATCTCAAAGGTAATATGATAGATGGGAATCCTGGAACAGAAGGACATTAAGGCAAAACTGAGGAAATCTGAATGAAATTTGGACTTTAGTCATAGGAGTGATGCAGCAATCTTGGTTCATTAATTATAACAAACATCCCACACTAATGGAAGATGCTAATAACAAAGGAATAACAGGGGAAACTGGGTGTGGGATATGTAAGGACTCTGTATTGTCTTTGCAATTTTCCTGTCAATGTAAAACTGTTCTAAAGAGTAGTTAAAGAAAAAACAAGTGAGGGCCTTGGAGGAGCCTGTGCAGGGAGGCTCCTGGAGCTTCAGCTTTATTAGTTTCGGGGTCAGCCCACCTCTGGTCTCCCTCCATTCTAATCAGCGGGATCACGGGGAACCTAAACTTTTCTTGAGAAAGGCACCTTGAGCAGGTGACCCCATGAGCAGGTGGCCGGCTGCTGCTTCCACTTCTGGCTCTGGGCCACTGGTACAGCATGGCGTGTCTGAGCCTTGTTTTTCTTATTTTAAAAAATGGGCATAATTTTATATCTCCGCCTCATAAAGGTGTTCTGTGATTCAATATTTAAAAGATCTTTCCACACTAGAACTACTATGCAAATGGAATAAATTATCATTGTCCTTTGGACTACTTCGCTGAGACTTTTCATCGCCCTCAAGTTTTAAATCTCTGCCTAGTATTCATTTTATTTTATTTTTCCTTAGCCATCAGCTCTTGATGTAATACAAAATTTCAACTTAAAATTTCATTTGTGGCCAGGCACAGTAGCTAACACCTGTAATCCCAGCACTTTGGGAGGCCAGGGGTGGAGGGATCACTTGAGGCCAGGAGTTTGAGACCATCCTGGACAACATAGCAAGACCCCATGTCTACAAACATTTTTATAAACTTTTAAAAATTAAAAAAAGTTTTCATTTTTGTAAGTTATTTGTGCCCTATTTTTCTATGTCCCGGATGTGAGAGGTTGCTCTTTTTTTTTTTTTTTTTTTTTTTTTTTTTTTTTTTTTTGAGACGGAGTTTTGCTCTTGTTGCCCAGGCTGGAGTACAGTGATACAATCTCGGCTCACTGCAACCTCCACCTCTCAGGTTCAAGCGATTCTCCTGCCTCAGCCTCCCAAGTAGCTGGGATTACAGACGCAAGCCACCAAGTCCAGCTAATTTTTTGTATTTTTAGTAGAGACGGGGTTTCACTATGTTGGCCTGGCTGGTCTTGAACTCCTGCCCTCAGGCAGTCCACCCACCGTGGCCTCCCAAAGTGCTGGGATTACAGGCATGAGCCACCATGCCCAGCCACGTTGCTGTTTTCCTAAGGACATGCGTTGACTTCATGGATTGTTTATTGATTTTTTTGGCGATAAGGTCTCACTCTCTCATCCAGGCTAGAGTGCACTGGCACAAACGTGGCTCACTGCAGCCTCAGCCACCTGGGCTCAACCAATCCTCGCACCTCAGCCTCCCATGTAGCTGGGACCACAAGCATGTACCACCACACCCAGCTAATTTTTTGATTTTTTATAGAGATGGGGATCTTACTTTGTTGCCCAAACTGGCCCTGAACTCCTGGCCTCAAGCAGTCCTCCTGCCTCACACTCCCAAGGTGCTGAGATTACAGGCATGAACTCCCAAGTCTGGTCGGTGTGTGTGTGTTTGTTTTTGATGGAGTCTCGCTCTGTCGCCCAGGCTGGAGTGCAGTGGCACCATCTCGGCTCACTGCAACCTCCGTCTCCTGGGTTCAACCAATCCTCCCACCTCAGCCTCCCATGTAGCTAGGATGACAGGCATGCACCACCACGCCTGGGTGATTTATTTTTAGTAGAGACAGGGTTTCACCCTGTTAGCCAGGCTGGTCTCAAACTCCTGACCTCAGGCAATCTGCCCACCTCGGCCTCCCAAAGTGCTAGGATTACAGGCGTGAGCCACCGCGTCCAGCCCATTTCCTCCCATTTTAAAAAAACTGAAAGCATTTAACATAAGACTCTGAAGTACAAGTTTGAACATACATCATTGGCTTTATTTATAAAATATAGTGTAAATATTATTTAAACTTTAAATTCTATACCCAAACTGTTCATCAAATATGGGGGAAAATTAAACACATTGTTAAACATGAAAGTCCTCAAAAAATGGCAGATTGAAACATACAGCATTTATCAGGCACCCTGCCAAAACCTTTCTAAAATGGCAGTAAAAAGGTGTTTTGTTCGTTTGTTTGTTTTGAGACAGAGTCTTGCTCTGTTGCCCAGGCTGGAATGCAGTGGTGTGATCCTACCTCACTGTAATCCAGAATTCCTGGGTTCAAGTGATCCTCTTGCTTAAGCCTTCCAAGTAGCTAGGGCTACAGGCACACACCACGCCTAATTTTTACAATTTTTTGTAGAAATGGGGTCTCACTATGTCGCCCAGACCGGTTAGTTTTTAAAAGACATAAATGCACAGATAAATAGGTAGGGCCAAGCCAAGCCCTGGAGTTCAAGGCCAGCCTAAGCAACATAGTAAGACCCTGCGTCAAAAAAGAAAGAAAGAAAGAAAAGAAAAATAGGTGGGAAGAAGGCAGCAATACAATATTGGAAGCTAGAAAGTGTGGTATTTGATTAAAACGAGAGAAAGCCTTGAGGAAGGCTGATGTGTTTTATAGAATTCCAATTTGCTCAGAAATGGGAGGCATCAAGTACATTGGAAAGTAGGGACAGGATGGAGAAGAATTAGTCAGAAGTCCATACGGGAGGCAGAAAGGCTCTCCTGTACCCCAGCTTCCATCCCCGCCATGACAGCAGCCATCTATTAATAAAAAACGATGGTAAGAGCCAGAGAGGTTCTGGACTCTGGGCTCCACTGTGGCTTTTTAAAAATAATCTTCCTCTATAATACTTCCTCTAAGTATTTTTAATAAAAAAATTAGGCATAGGAAGTTTCCTTTACTAGATCTGGGCTCTTCACGGTTGAGACTTGGCTGTATTCACGTCTGGCACTAGATTGGGAATAAGTGAGCAAACTTTTTAGGGGCAATTATGTTTCCCAACAAAAATGTTTTTTCTGCTACCATCGAAGTCAGTTGCCAGCACTGAATTATGCTGCTACAAATTGATTGTGATAAAACTTGACCTGTATACTGCAACTATATGTGAGCTTAGAGATGTTATCTCGTAGAATGTTTATGAACTCAGGTTTTGGAATCTGTTTCCCTTAGGTTTTAATCAGTTTACTAGCTGTGTAATCTTCAGCAAGTTATCTTAATTATTCTGAGCCTTAGTTTCATTAAAATGAGCATTATACCGAAGATTTCATACAACCACTGTGAGGATTGAGTGAGCTAGTGCAAGTCGACGGCACAGGGCCTGCAAGAATGAAGGGCTCCAAACTGGGATGGGGACAGGAGTGGGAGTGACTTGTCTTGGGAAAAAGAACGTGAAGACCTCAAGAATGCCTTCCAATCTCAGAATCTCCCTTATTCCATGAAAAAGTTTAAATGGGATCATAATTTTAAATTACAATTAGTTTCAATGTTTTTAGACAGCATTACTTTGAGATTTATGAAATAATGAGAGTTTAAACCTTAATTATAAAATATTCTGTGTATATCTGGAATATTACTTTCATTATCTGTTATAATTACATATGAATAATTATATAAAGAGAAAATTGTGGAATTATCTCTAAGGAGTTTCTAGCATTTACTGTTATATTTATATGTGTGTATATTTAGCTTCTTTATTATCACTTCTGACTATTTTAAAATAAACCAACTTGGCTCACATTTTTACGTTAGTGGTCTAGGAGAGAAGTGAATTCCTTTTCAAAGCATAAAATTACTACATGATTAACTTTCCCTGATAATCTTAAAAACAGAACTACTTCTAGGACTTACATTCCAATCTGAAGCGTTCTCTGTTTTCTCTAGTAATCTTAATGGGAAGTTGGTTTTTTATGGGTAAATTTGCCTTTAGAGTGATTGCAGGGTGCATGTTTCTAAGGTGTATAAATACCAACTTGCTTGAGTAATTTTCCCCTTTCCATTCTAAAGTGGGAAAGTATAGAAGAATCATATTTGTAACTTTTATTCATTTTTAGGATTCCCACATCCCTTTGTTCCTTCTTTTAGTTCCGTTTTCTGGACAAAGTGTTTATGGCCAAACGTTCACATCGTAATCTCTCCCAGCACCAATTCTGATTTCCCAAAAAGTGCTAAGGTTTGTTTTCAAACTGGTTTTAGGTGGAACTCTTTGGGTGTGTGGATTTTGTGAGTCACAGGGCTCCTCTCTGTCTGGGCTGGCCAACGGCAGGGGCCAGCTCTCACCCCCCACGGCCGTGGGTCCCTCTGAGGAGTGAAGGAGGGGAGAAGGTGGGCATGTGAGGGCGAGTTGGCCTCATCCCCACAAGCCCAGCACAGTAGTCCCTGCTCCTCTGAGCTTTCTATAATCACTCTAGGAAAGCGGCAGTGATTTCCAGTGAGAAGACCCTCCACGGAGTGTCCGGAATAGTGGGAATCTAGAGGATGTGTCAGGAGGGAGAAATTACATGGGAAAATAACTTGTCTTGGGTTTTCGTGGGGGCGTGATGTGACATGACATGGGCAGAGGCAGCACTGGGTCCCACCCTGCACTGTGTGCACAAGGGTCCAGTGGGAACAGGTCAGGAGGCAGGGCATCCCACTGGCCTGTCCACATGGCCAGCTCGGAACACACTGTTTCCTGTCTCCTGAGACAAATTGGTATGAGAAGCAAAGATTACAAAGATTACAGATAAATGAAACTTAAATATTCAATTATAAAACAAAGTTTTTTTTTTTTTTTGAGGAATTTTTCTAGCTTAACAGAATTAAAATGAACTATGATAAAACACGGCAAAAACTACAAGGAGGCCAGGCGCGGTGGCTCACACCTGTAATCCCAGCACTTTTTGGTAGGCCAAGGCAGGTGGAGATCAACCTGGCCAACATAGTGAAACCCCATCTCTACTAAAAATTAGCGGGGCATGGTGGTGGGCACCTGTAATCCCAGCTACTAGGGAGGCTGAGGCAGGAGAATCGTTTGAACCCCGGAGGTGGAGGCTGCAGTGAGCTGAGATCGCTCCACTGCCCTCCAGCCTGGGAGCGGAGTGAATTCCACACCCAGAGCAAGACTCTGTGTCAAAAAAAAAAAAAACAAGGAAACGGAAATATGGTTGAGAATAAAGGGATTTCTGTTGGAATTTCATCCCTAGAGCTTTGAAAACCATTTTACTATTCAGAAGCACAGAAATGGCACCCAAACCAGGCCCTGAAAGGAGTCCAGGAAACAAAAAAGGTGAAAAGAAAAAGAAAAAAGTCCATCTTAGGCTTAGGGGCTAAGGTCACACAGGACAAACCTCCCCCTCCAACGCCAGCCCCTGGCTAGACTATCACTGCACCATACAGGAGGGATTGTGTGGTCAGTGGTTGGTTTTTTTTGTTTTTTGTTTTTTGTTTTTGTTTTGAGATGGAGTATCCCTCTGTCACTCAGGCTGGAATGCAGCAGCGTGATCTCGGCTCACTGCAACCTCTGCCTTCCAGGTTCAAGTGATTCTCCTACCTCAGCCTCCTGAGTAGCTGGGACTATAGGCTACTTCCACCACACCTGGCTAATTTTTGTATTTTTGGTTTGAGATGGGGTTTCACCATGTTGGCCAGGCTGGTCTTGAACTCCTGACCTCAGGTGATCCACCTGCCTCGGCCTCCCAAAGTGCTGGGATTACAGGTGTGAGCCACCGCGGCCGGCCCAGTGGTTGTTTTTTAATCTGCTTTCCTTGTTTCTCAGAGTCACTTCCCAAGAGAAAGCACTATTAAAAGTCTAGTGTAGCTCCCACTAGATGTTTCTCCATTTATGAGACATGGTCAGATTACTTTCCCCCTAGGCTGTGGCCTCCTACCGCCTCTTTTGGTTTATCTGTGTCTCCTGAACATCCAAACTGCCTGGAGCTCCACGGGCTTCCCTGGGGGACCAGTGGGACCCACCTCCCCTGGTCTTTCTGGGTCTGTGTCTTCTGCAAAGGGTCAAGGAGTCTGCTCTGCAGCCGTGTAGTCTGCTCAGTCACTAAGTTCAGCACAAAAGTAGCCACAGACTATATATACCTAAGTGAGGGTGGCTGTGTGCCCATCAAACTTTATTACAGACACTGAAATTTGAAGTTTGCATTTCATGTAATTGTCACATGTCATGAAACCTTTGGAGTTCTTCATGTTTAACCTGAGGTTCCATACAAGAACAGAAGGGCGTGGGATCTGGCTTGTGGCCTGTCCTTTGCTGTCTCCTACCCTGGCTCTCTTCCTTTCCATACAGGCCCATTATTCATGCTTGCATTTGCTCTTTGTTTATTAAAATTCCCCAGCTCTTCATTTTGAAAATGTCATTGGGATATATTTCCAATAGAGTGGCTCTCTCAACTCTGAGTTTCCCTGGTTCTTCCCAAGTCGGCACAAACAAGAAAAGTTGGGTGAAGGGAGGATGGAGGCTCCCAGTTTGTCTGTTCTGCAAAAGTCTGGAGATGAGGTAAATGCTGAGGGCTGGGCCACCCCACTGGGGCTGGGGCACATGGAGAATGTTTGGCACAAGCCCTTGCGAGGGTTCTGGGGCATCAGTCACTGCCAGAAAGACAGCATAAGTCATGCCCTGACTGGGCCGGGTGGGCCATCCCTTCTGGTGGGGGTTGTGTTTTTGCTCCTGTGGCAAAGTGCTGCAGTGACATTCCAACTCTCCCAGGTTTATGCCCCACCATGGGTTTGGAATAGAGAGGCTTTTCTGGTTGTTTGTTTTACTAAGCAACATTTAGGACACATTTTTAAACTCCCTGTGGACAAGCAATCCTTCTAACAGAGCTCTTCAGCTGTTCCCAGTTATTTTTGTAGATGGTTTCATGGACAGTGCAGGTCCCCTGAGGGGTCCTTCCTGGACACCCATGTTCATCCACTGAGGGCATCTGATCTCTGACTTCTGTCCCCACATAGGGTCAGACAAGTAGGTCTGATGCCTCCTGAGCCAGCAAGCTGCTGTGCTCCCTTGTTTTTTTACCAACCAGACCACTCTTGGGGGCAGACGTGTGTGTCGCTAGGTCTGTGTTTGCGTGTCCGAGCCTCAGGACCACGTCCAGGAAAGTTAGGCTAATATGGTTTACAGGAGGTAATTCAGCAGCATAGCCACTGCATTCCGTTCTGCTTGTGTCACTACATGGACCTATTTACTTCAAAAACAGAGTCTAGAAAAACTGGTTAAAAATCCACACAATTACACTTGGAGATAGAGTCTTTCCATCCTGTATGTAATCAAGAGATTTAAAAGTCAGGCACCTTTTGTCGGGCCTTGTAGACTGGGGATTTCTGTTAACATTTCAGTTGGACGCTGTGTCCGTGAGGGACTCTGTTCTGCTAGTTGTGCCAATCAGGAAATTTCCAAAGGGGGCTTCTGGTGCTGCTGGCGATTAGTTGTTACTTCTAAATGATTGTGATGATACAAAGCACTTGAATAGCCAGTCCTTTCCATGTTAGAGCTCTTGAGAATCTGTAAACCCCATCTCACCTCCCCCACGGAGGTACCAGCCCTCATTTAAACGCTACGCTGTGACCAAAAGGACAAAGGTGCCTGACCGGGTATTAGGCCCGGGAGAGTCTCAGGGTCAGATAAATGACTATGTTGTGTCAGCTCCATGTCATGCTCCATGTGTCCACAGAGGAGCGGGCTGGGAGGGGACAGCAGGCGCTCTTGCGAGACTGTAAATCGGCTGATCAAACAAGGCCATGCACTGAGGGTGAAGGGACGTAGTCTCTCCCCAACAGCAAAGTGACTGACAGATGTCAAAGGAGCTGGATTGAGGTGTCTGGGAGAGCTCGTGCCCGTGTGTTTTGAATATGGGTGTGCACAGACGAGTGGAAGTGGCTGCAGCGGCTCATGCACCTGCACACACCAGTGCGTCCTTCCTAGCTCTTTCCACTGACGGGCCCTAGAAGCAATGAAGGTCCGGGAGCAACGAGCCCAGGTCCTGGTTTGTAAATACTGTCAGCTCCTTTGATTCCAGAGCTGGGCAGGGAAGTACAAAATGAGCTCAGAACAGCTGATGATGCCAGAGAGCAGGAAGACCTCAAAGAATGGTGGGGCTGTGTCAGAACCAGGAGTAGTTTACAGGAGCTCATACTGGCCAGACCTGGGGGCTTGAGCATCACAACCAGTAGTGATCTTAAACAGGTTACAGCCTGTGGAATAAACAAGTGACTGTGAGTGGATACTGATACAAATGAATAAGGGAAAAGGAGAAGCTCTTTCTGCTGGTAGAAAGTCAACAGATACAGGAGGAATGACGGAAACGGAAAGCCACCTTTTGGGACCCTCACTGTCGTTGGTGTTGCCATGAGCCATCTAGGGTCTCAGACTCGGGGGTGGACAGTGGTCTCGGGACATCCCATGGAGCACAGTGGTGGGGCCGCGTCTGAGACGCACAGGCAGCATTTCCATGGGGCTCCAAACCTGGCATCATCTCAGCATGAACATGTAGCGTTAGGCCCAGATTCAGCCATCGGTGGTGCCAGCAGCTACACCCAGGCTGTCAAGACCGGCCATGCTGGGGCCTGAGGGGACAAGGAAGGAGAGACGCAGTTGGGACAGCTGGGGACATCTGAAGGGGCACGTTCTGGTTTGGAGAGGTATGTTTTGGTCACGGAGGGGATGTGCTCAGTTGGGGAAGAACCGTGTGTGTGTCCAGGGGCGAGGGGCACCATGTCTCAGCATGGCGCAACACAGAGGGAGGTGACAGGCGGTGTGAACAGGCGGCAGCTTCTCATTCTCCTCGTGTACTGTTTCTGTAAATTCAAAATTACACTCAATGTTAAACTTTTTTTTTGGAGACAGAGTCTTGCTTTGTCACCAGGCTGGAGTGCAGTGGTGCAATCTCGGCTCACTGCAACCTCTGCCTCCTGGGTTCAAGCGATTCTCCTGCCTCAGCCTCCTGGGTAGCTGGGATTACAGACTCCCGCCACCACGCCCAGCTAATTTTTGTCTTTTTAGTAGAGATGGGGTTTCACCATGTTGGCCAGGATGGTCTCGATCTCCTGACCTCGTGATCTGCTCGCCTTGGCCTCCCAAGGTGCTGGGATTACAGGCATGAGCCACCACACCCGGCCTCAAATTAAACTTTAAAAACACAACTGAGGCTCAGAGAGTTTAAAAGGGATTTCTCAAAGTCATATAGCCAATCAGCAGCTAAGTAGGCTGAAGTAGGACCAAGGCCCCTTGTCCTGGGCAGAGGAGCTGCACTGGCCCCAGGGCCCCGGCAGTACCTGTCCACTTGGTAATGGTTTGATTGTCTAACACAAGTGAGATCATACACATGGTAACGTGGAGAACCTAGACCAGTGTCTGGCACAGAGGTACCTTTGTATTTGTCAGTTTTCTTTCTGAAATGAGGGTAGATCATTGTTCTTCCCAGTGCTCCTGCTGTAGGCATTTCTAAACCTTTCTCAAGTTTGTCACACTTCTCTCAGAAGTCTTGTGCATGGAGAGCAGCACTCAGCTCTGATCACCCCCGACATACCTCTCCTGCCTTAGCCCACAAAAAGTACCTCATCTGCACCCCTGTCCCGGAGGTCAGAAACTCTCCACGCCCCACATCCAGCAAGCCCTGATGCCACACCCCCAGAGCACATCCGTCACTCCAGTGTCACTCAGCCATGGTCCCCCTGCTTTCTCCCACATCTCACCCACCTGCCCAGTCCACTCTCCACGCAGCAATCAGTGTGATCCTTTCCAAACGACATCAGGTGGGGGTCTGGGGACCAGCCTGTGTGTCCTGGCCCTGCCCTGCTCCCAACTTCATCCTTGCCCTTCTCCCCAGCACCAGCAGGCGGTAACGGGACTGACGTGCATTCTGAAGGAATCACTCACTGCTCCCAGTTTTGGAGCTCTTATTAATGAACATTTGCATGCAGTTTTTTTGTATGGACATATGTTTTCCTTTCTCTTGAGTAAATATGTAGGAGTAGAATTGCTGGATCACATAGTAGGTGTATGTTTAATGTATGTTTAATGGGTTTAATGTGGCAAGAAGCTGCCAAATTTATCCAGTTCCTAGCAGCAGTGTATGTTAGTTCCAGTTGTTCCACATCTTCACCAGAACTTAGTATTGCTCTCTTTTTTACTTTAGCCATTCTGATGGGTATGTTGTGGCATCACCTTGTGGTTTTAATTTGCAATTCCCTAATGACTAATGATGTATCTTCTGCACATTTAACCAAATAAGAGATGTGTAAAACATACGTCACCAGTTTGGCTTAAATCCTTTGCCCATTATTTAAAATTGGGTTGTTAATCTTCTTTTTACTGAGTTGTGTCCTTCATATATTCTGGATACAAGTTTTTGCCAATATTTTCACTCAGTCTGAGGTTGGCCTTTTTCTTTTTCTTCTTCTTTACAATGGCTTTTAAGAGTAGTAGTTTCTAATTATGATGAAGCCAGTCTGTCAATTACCTAATTCATTTTTCTCTTATGGTCACTGCTTTTTTATTTAGTTAGTTTTATTTATTTATTTTTTGAGACGGAGTTTTGCTCTTGTTGCCCAGGCTGGAGTGCAATGGCGCGATCTCAGCTCACTGCAACCTCTGCCTCCCAGGTTCAAGCAATTCTCCTGCCTCAGCCTTTGGAGTAGGTGGGATTACAGGCATGTGACACCATGCCCAGCTCATTTTTTTATTATTAGTAGCGACGGGTTTTACCATGTTGGCCAGGCTGGTCTCAAACTCCTGACCTCAGGTGATCTACCCACCTCAGCCTCCCAAAGTGCTGGGATTACAAGCATGAGCCACCATGCCTGGCCTTTTTTATTTAAGAAATCTTTCGCTAACCCATAATTACACAGATTTACTCCTATGTTTTCTCTCAGAAGTTTTACAGTTTTAGCCCTTATATGTCCCTTTTTTGAGACCAGAGTCTCAGTCACCCAGGCTGGAGGGCAGTGATGCAATCCTGGCTCACTGCAACCTCCACCTCCCAGTTCAAGCAATTCTTGTGCCTCAGCCCCTCAAGTAGCTGGAATTACAGGCACATGCAACCACACCTGGCTAATTTTATATTTTTAGTAGAGAAGGGGTTACACCATGAGACCATGTTGGCAAGGCTGGTCTTGAACTCCTGGCCTCAAGTGATCCACCTGCCTTGGCCGCCCAAAGTGCCATAATTACTGGTGTGAACCACTGCGCCCAGCCCCTTACATTTCTATGTATGATTCATTAAATTTTTGTATATGGTATACAGTAAGCACTGAAGTTCATTTTTTTTTTTTAACATGTGGATATCCAGTTGGCCCAGTGCCAGTTACTGAATCATCTAAGGTAAATTTTGCCAGCATCTTATGCCACGGTGTGACCTCACTGATGTCATCTCTCTATAAACCAGAGTATCTTTCAAAACAGAAAATGTTACTAACATGCAAATCAAACCAAGATGATTGAATGGGGGAAGGAAGAGTCTTTTCAACAATTGGTTCTCAGATAACTGGATATTCACGGATAAAAGAATGAAGCTGGACCCCTACCTCACACCATATATAAAAATTAACTCAAAATGGATCAAAGACCTAACTTTAAGAGCTAAAAATGTAAAACTCTTAGAATTAGACATAAATACAAATCTCTGTGACTGTGAATTAGGTTATGGTTTCTTAGCTATGACACCAAAAGCACAAGCAGTAAGCAAAAAGAAAAAACTTAAATTGGACTTCATCAAAATGAAAAACTTTGTACTTCAAGTGACACCATTAAAGAAATAACAAGACAGCTCACAGAATGAGAGAATATTTTTTAACACATATAGTGACTTGTTCCAGAATATATAAAGAGCTATTACAATTCAGTAACTAAAAGATAACCCAATTTAAAAATAGGCAAAGGGGCCAGGTGTAGTGGCTCACACCTATAATCTCAGTGCTATGAAGGCCGAGGCAGGCAGATCGCTTGAGCCCAGGAGTTCAAGACCAGCCTGGGCAATACGGCAAAACCCCGTCTCTACAAAAAAATACAAAAATTAGCCAGGTGTGGTGGCATGCGCCTATAGTCCCAGCAACTTGGGATGCTGAGGTGGGAGAATTGCTTGAGCCTGGGAGGTGGAGACTGCAGTGAACCAAGACTGCACCACCACACTCCAGCCTGGGAGAGAGAGTAAGACTCTGTTTAAAAAAAATAAATAAAAATTGGCAAAACATCTGAATAAACATTCCTCCAAAGAAGGTATACAAATGGCCAGTAAGCACATAAGAGAAAAGCAAATCAAAATCACAATGAGATACCAACTCACGGCCAAAGTGTTGATGGGGCTATGGAGAAATCAGAACTATCATACACTGCTGATGGCATTATAAAAACAGTGCAGCCACTGTGGGAAACAGTTTGGCAACTCCTCAATGGTTGGAGAGTTATTATATGACCCACAAATCCCACTCCGAGATATATAACCAAGGGAAATGAAAATACGTATGTGCAAAACTTATACACAAATGTTATGAACAGTAATGCTATGAGCATTATTTCAAAAAGCCAAAAAGGGCAAGGCACAGTGGCTCACGCCTGTAATCCCAACACTTTGGGAGGCCAAGGCGGGCAGATCATGAGGTCAGAAGATCGAGACCATCCTGGCCAACATGGTGAAATGCCATCTCTACTAAAAATACAAAAATTAGCCGGGTGTGGTGGCACACACCTGTAGTCCCAGCTACTCGGGAGACTGAGGCAGGAGAATCACTTGAACCCAGGAGGTGCCTGTAGTCCCAGCTACCCGGGAAGCTGAGGCAGGACAATTGCTTGAATCCAGGAGGCAGAGGCTGCAGTGAGCCAAGATCGCACCACTGCACTCCAGCCTGGGCGACAGAGCAAGACTCGTTCTCAAAATAATAATAATAATTATTATTATTATTAAAAAAAAAATCAAATACCAAAAAGTAAAAACCACCCAAAAGTCTGTTAGTTGATCATTGGATAAACAAAATGTGGTACATAAAAGACCATATATAATTCCATTTGTATGAAATGTCTTGAATAGAGAAGTTTTATAGTTTTAGCCCTTACATTTCTATGATTCATTAGAATAAATTTTTGTATTTGGTGTGCAGTAAGCATTGAAGTTCATTTTTTTATCATGTGAATATCCAGTTGGCCCAGTGCCAGTTACTGAGGAGTCTAGGGTAAGTTTTGCCAGCATTTTATGCCACGGTGTAACCTCACTGATGTCATCTCTCAATAGACCAGAGTATCTTTCAAAACAGAAAATGTTACTAAAATACAAATGAAAGCAAGACAGAAAGTAGCCTGAGTGGTTGCTTATGGCTGTACTGGGAGGGTGGGTGAAGGGGACTAGGGGCAATAGCTAAAGGGTTCATTAGGGGGTGATGAAATGTTGTGGAATTAGAAAGTGGTGATGGTTGCACCACCTTGTGAGTATACTAGTACCCACTGAATTACACACTTTAAAGGAATTATGTCTCTCATAATTTATATGAATTTATCTCAATTCTTTAAAAGTCACTGAATCGGCCAGACATAATCTTTGGGAAAATATTAAAGTCAAGATGAGTTAACATATCTGTGGACACTCCAGGGTAGACTTAAACTCAGGATTCAAGTTTTCCCATTTGTTTAAGTGGGAGACATAGCATTCCTCTTTGGTATTGCACTGAAATATAATACAAGGTTGGTTTTCTGTAAAGCTCTGCTAAAAATTCTATTCCCTTTGGACTGGCATCCAGCAGCTATTGCAACAGCACAGTGGGTCTCAGGTGTAAAACTGGGGCTGGATATCAAATTGCCAACGTTCTCACAGCCGCCATCTTTCTATCATAACATCAGGAGAGCTCTCAAATGCAGACTCCCCACATACGGCAACCAGCTGAACAAACACCACTTGAATCGCTGCCTCAGCATTTCCAGCTTAAGACGAGCTTTCCAGTGGAAGGCTGGGGGCTCCAGAGGGGAAGCACCAGTGCCTGCCAACCAGTTAGTGTGCACGACGAGGTCCCCTCCCAACAGCCACCCCTACATCACCACCTTCCTGACAACATCCACGGAAGCACAGGCGTCCTGCTCATTTCCCGTATAAGCCAGAACTCTCAGGGCTGTGCAGGTCCCTCAGATGCACTCGGAAGAGCCACAGGTCCAAGACTGTCCCACGGGGGCTCAGCCAGGTGCCTTCCTTCTCTGGGCCTTGGTTTTAAACATGACACATCTAAGGAGCTTTCCAGATAAGGCTTATGATTTTCCAGTTCACTGTTTTTGTGTAACTATTTGTCATGGAAAGCATTCAAAAATATATGGTACATACCTCTTCCTCATCAGCACATGTTTGCCTTAACTCTTTCTTGCCAATTTGGTCATCTTCTATCCACATCAAATACAGTCATTTATAAAACTCGACTGCTGTTGAGATGTGCTGACTTTAGACCTAATGACTTCAAGCCCACTCTGTCTTGAGTTGTATATAACTAATGTACCCTTGTGTTCACAGTTTTTCCGTCTTCTCTCGCCAATGAGACCCATCCTTTCTATTTCAAGTTATCAGTGACCGTGACCTTGGCTAAACGAATGGAGCATTATTAACTTCCACAGAAGAACCTTTGCACACAGTCCCACAAAAGTCCTCCAGAAACATGCACTGAATGCCTGACCTCTTCCTAATGTCAGCATTTCTACCTTTGACTTTCTTTTACAAACTAAAGGGAGTAAGGTACACTTTAATTTTTTTAGTGAAAGCATCTCATTTAAACCCCTTTTTGCTCACAAGGAGAGGCGAGGAGAGGCCCAGGGAGGCAGGGAGCTGCTCCATCTGCTCCCTTGTGCTTGGAGGCTGAGCCTTGGGCCCCACGTTGGAGCTGGCCCAGGCCCCAGCCGTTCCAACTAGTCCCAAGTGCTGCTGCTGAGCCAGCCTGGAAGCTGAGCTGCCACGTTCACAGGCTCTCCCTTACGGTCCTCAAGCAGTTGTGATTAATTTGGAAGAGGCTGCGGTTTAAAAATCAACCAACACTTTCCACTTAAATCACTTAGGTATACATTTTCTTATGGAAACTGTTGTGCTGAAGTTAGTAATTGTAAGCTTCCGCCAGGCCCCTCTCAGCCTGTGGTGGGTGCAGCTGGTGCTGCGAGGCGCCTTCGCCGTGTTAGGCCCACACGCGCAGGGTGAGGGCCTGCCACACTGGCGAGAGCTCAGCCATGCAGGGGCTGCTTCTTTTAAAAACTTGGTCACGCCATTGTCCCCACACAACCCCATTCAGCAGAGCCGATCTGGTTCAATCCGGCAAGTCTCTGGAGCAGCAGGAAGGCGCTGTCACTGCAGTTCCAGCCTGCTCCCTTGCCTTGTGTCCTCTGACTAGCTGTCAGGCCGGATGCTTCTCAGGGGAAACCTCCCCTCACTATCCTTCCCTAAGGCCTGGGGAGGCCACAGTGCTTTTTAATCATGGCAGGGCTTGCATGGGACTTAAGCAGCACCCCCAGGCTGCCCTTTCTACATCAGTCGCTGAGAGAGGACAGAAAGGAAAGCACGTCTGTCAGACTGGCCCTAGGACCTCGACCTCTCAGGCGGAGCCTGCCCTGAAAGTCTCCTGTCACCCTGACCCTGCAAGCTGTTCTCACAAGAGCAGACAAAAAGACAAGGTTTTTCGTGTGTGTGTGTTTTTGTTTTTGTTTCTGAGATGGAGTTTCGCTCGTCACCCAGGCTGGATGGAGTGCAGTGGCGTGATCTCGGCTCCCTGCAGCCTCTGCCTCCTGGGTTCAAGGGATTCTCCTGCCTCAGCCTCCCGAGTAGCTGGGATTACAGGCGCCCACCACCACGCCCAGCTAATTTTTTTTTTATCTTTAGTAGACTGGCTTTCACCATGTTGGCCAGGCTGGTCTTGAACTCCTGACCTCAGGTGGTCCGCCCTCCTTGGCCTCCCAAAGTGCCGGGATTACAGGTGTGAGCCGCCCACCGCACCCAGCCAAAAACACACGTTTTGTTTGTTTGAGACGGAGTTTCGCTCTGTCGCCCAGGCTGGAGGGCAGTGGTACAGTCTTGGCTCACTGCAACCTCCACCTCACAGGTTCAAGCAATTCTCCTGCCTCAGCCTCCTGAGTAGCTGGGACTACTGGCGCATGCCACCAGGCCCGGCTAATTTGTGTATTTTTACTAGAGACAGGGTTTCACTATGTTGGCCAGGATGGTCTCAATCTCTTGACCTCGTGATCCGCCCACCTCAGCCTCCTAAAGTGCTGGGATTACAGGCGTGAGCCACCACACCCAGCCCAAAAAGACAAGTTTTTAAGAACTGGGAGAATACGGCCACCATTACTTTTATCAGTTTTGAATGTGTATCATCTGTTCAGGTTCCAGTAAGCAAACTGTTGTGGTTTGATGTAAATTCGCGGGTCGGTTCTGGTAGAGCTAGAGGCTACCGGGTCCTGCTGTAAGTAACAGAAACAAGCAGACGTGTCCAGAATTTTCACAGCCCATGGGGGAAACCAGACTCTCCCAGAACTGCAAGCCTAGCAATCTGTGAGATTCCACTTGATTTCCCTGCTTTCAGGAGGAGGCTTTTGACCATAAAATGCCATCTCATCATGAAGCTTTCACTAAGGCAGGGCCTTTCCCTTACTGCAGTGGGAGCTGTGCCACCACTGGGCACAGTGAGGGTACCAGAGTGGGCTCCTGCCCATGCCCAGGACGGTGTGTGGGCTGGGCGCCACTGGGGTGAGTCCTGCGGACGGACAGGCGAGGGGCGTCCAGGCCCGGCCATAGCCCTCACGGAGCCTCAGCTCAAAGGGCTTTTCAGGTCAGATGCTAAAACCCTGCGAAAACAGCTGCTTTCCAGCAAGGAACCTGGCGACTCCACTTGGGAATCCTCTGACCAGTCCTCCCCAGACCGTCCAGGTTGTGACAGACAAGGGTAGACCAAGGAGCCATCCCAGGTGGAAGGGGTGTGGGGAAACCTGTGAGATGAGAATGCAGCTGTAGGGCGGTTATGCACCATGTTCATGCTGGGGAAGCAGCAGTCATGGCAGCCTGGAGGTTGTGGAGAGACCTACAGTGGGGCAGACGTGTGACAGCAAGGGCAGGAGGGGCAGTCGGCGCCTGTGGGTGCTGTGTGAACACTCGGACCCCGATTTTCACCGGACACCTGGAACGGCACCCCGTGCCCCTCCCACGGCCCCTTTCTCCTCCAGTGGATCTGTCTGTAACCGTTTCTTCTCCCCATGCAGGAAAAGTACCCAGATGCCGTGTACCTCTCGGAGGGGCCCTCCTCCTGCTCCATGGGGATCCGCAGTGCCAGCCGGCCAGGGTGAGTCTGCGCAGGCCACAGGGCCTCCCATTTCCTGTTAAAACAAGGATTCTAAGCAGGAGACCACCTAAGTAGGACTCGAAGTAGTAAACCACCTAACCAAGAACTAAAGGTCCTCGGTTGGAGGAATCAGTGGTCCCAGCAGGTATGCCCAGCGTGGGGTTGCGGGCAGCTGGAGCTCTGGAGGATGTGCTGGGCCGCAGGGGGAAAACGCCAGTCCTGGGGCCCGCCCCAGGACTTATGGGGTCAAGGAAGGGAGGCTAGGAGAAAGTGGAGATGCTTGTGGATCTGCTGTTACTTAGAAATTGAAGGGAAGAAGCCAGGGGTGAGTGGAAAACCCCAAAGCAGTGAGAAGAAACAAGACAGGCTCAGGGCCCTGACAGCACAGCCCATCCCTCCACCAGCCCCGGCGCCACCCTGGCCTGTGCTGTGTTCTCCATCCTCTTCCCTTGGCTGTGCATGTGTGGACATGTATCCATCTGGGTGTGACTTTATGACCTGTGTGTGAAGGCCTCAACTCAACTGGTTTCCAAGCTTTAAAATCGTGTGGTCCTTATGCAGGCTTCTGGGACTTGCCTTTGTCACCCTCACCTCCTCCAGGGTCGTGAGCAGCTGCAGTGCAGTTTCGCTGCTCATCCTCCCGGAGGGGATCATGCACAGGCTCTTGCTCTTCAGCTGTGGAGCACGTGGCGTCTTTGTTCTGGCTCACACCTCCTGGCAAACACTACACAAGCTTCTCCTGGGCTCAACTGCCTAGAAATGAAATTCCTGGGTGCATGTTCAGCTTTCTGTCAGTGCCAGATTATTTCCAAAGTGGCTTGTCCATGTCTGCTCCCACCAGTAATTTTGAAATTTCTGTTGCTCCACGTTCTGTACTTCGCTGGTATTGGCCTACTGATGTTTGCCAATGCAGTGTGGACAGAGCAGCACCGTCCTGTGGTCCTGGTTCCATCTGCCTGTGCTACTGACCGTGCCTCTTCTCCGCTGTGGGCTGCGGCTGCTAGGACCAGGGGAGCCCAGCATGGGGAAATGGACACCAGGAACAACTCATGGTTGCTCATCTTTTTGCCAGATTTCAAAAAGCACAGAACGACATGTTTTATCGCTTTTTCAGGTTTGAATTAGTCATTGTTTGGAGGATACAAATAGATGAAGACGGGAAGGTTTTTCCAAAGCTGGATCTTCTCACCAAAGTCCCACAGCGAGGTAGGTCCCTGGGCGTGGCTGCTCTAGGTGACTTCTCAACATGCCCAGCAAAGCCACCTGCCTATTTCCTCTGGGTTTCAAAGGGCAAGAATCAAAAATTGGAAATCTCATTAATGTACTTTGACTATCAATTTTTAAATATTTTTACCAATAATCACTCAAAAAGAACATGAGAAGGGATGGCTGAACATGAGAAGGGATGGCTGAACATGAGAAGGGATGGCTGCCCCAAGGCCCTCCCGGGCTGAATGCACAGGGAATGTGCCTCGAGCTATCGGGTGAGGCCTCCACGCCATCTCCTCGCCCGCCACTAGCACGTCCCATCCCATGCAGCCCGTCAGGAGGAGGGCAGGGTCTTGGTGAGGTCCATGCCAGCAGAAAACAAAAAACCAAAAGCTGCCACCTTGAAGTTTCTTACCCGGTTTAACGTTTTCTTTCTAGCCCTGGAGCTGGACAAGAACAGAGCCATAGAAGCTGCTCCTCTCAGCTTCCGAACCCTGCTCGGAGTGCTTGGAATCGAAGCTGCTCTGGAAAGCTTGATAAAATCGCTTTGTGCAGAGGAGAACAACTAGTTCTAAAACGGTGAACGGGAGGGTTAAGATGCTGTGCGGAGGAGCATGCAATTTTATTGAATATAAACATTTGCTATTTTCCACTTAGAACCACACCCTGAAGACATGCTGTCTATGCAGTTATGGCACATTATATGGAAACTCTCATGACATGAAAAATAAATACAGCTAGTTAAGTATAAAATGCCAAATAAAAGTGACATGTACAATGTGGTTTATAAAACTAAGCTTAACATCTGAGAATGTACCGAGTGGTCGTGTGTCCTCAGATGTGTGGGGAGGACCCATCCCCCCACCCACCGTGGCCTCACACCGAGTCCACCTTGGACACGGCGGCCACATTGCTCAGCTGGGAGAAGCCACCCTTATCCTGGTTCCTGCCTCCTGGGGGCTCTGGAGATGGATGCGTGTGGCACCTCATTTTTAAACTGTCCTTAGCAGCCCAGGGGAGCCATGCCCACGCTCCCTACCTCCCCCAGGTCTGCACAGTGGCACTGAGAGGCAGTCTCGGCAAGTCCTCACACTGTTCTTGGTCTTCCACAAGAAAGTGGAGCTGTCAGCTTAGTAACAAGAATGGCCTAAGACAGCAAAGACAACACTGTTCCTGGGCCAGGGCGTGAGGAATGAGGTCCTTTATGAAAGACCCCCTGCAGAGCCTAAGTGCTACACTGATCGTCCCGGATGTGCCGTGAGAACCATGACCTCATCAGTCGCCCATTTAGCATTGTTTGTTAGGATCTGTGAACACGTGTTGTCTCAAACCAATCAGGGCTGTCATGACGACACAGCAGCAGCAGTTTCCAGAACGTGCCAGAAACGCATCCACAGCAGTGGCACCCACTGCTCAGGGGCTCCTCACGGTCCGGGCTGGTGGGAGCCAAGACCAGACAGAGTGGGGGTCTCCACCTGTTTCCTCTTCTCCCTCAAATACAGGCTGTTTTCACTGTGTCTAGTCCAGCCCTGTCTGGGCCCTGTGCTAGGCAATAACTCTTGCAGCCCTGAAGGACCTCGGGAGCCCAGCCCACCTTCCCATGGACTGGGGTTCCCTCTCATGTGCACTTGAACCCAGGACCCAGCATCCTCCACACACCGTGACACTGGGCAAAATCATCCCAAACGAGGCTGCCCCAGCCCCAGCCCAGCAACAGTGAACTCCCTTGGGTCAAGACAGTACTCACGGCCACTCCCTCCACACTTCCCAGAGCCTGTGGCCCGTCTGTGAGCTCCATGCACTTCACTTAGGTGAGTCTCCAAAGCCCCCATCCCGGCACACAGGACCCGTGTGTATGAGACGGTGTCATTCGAAGTGAGAAGCAAACAGTAAAAGTGTCCAGTTGTGTAAGTATCTTTTTGCACCTCTGAGTGTAGAATTAGAAGTAAATATGACAGAATTGAACAATAAATTCTAGAAGAGTTGCCTTGATTCAAACAAGTATAATTCTCAAGTTATCACAAAATTTCCCACAAAAATTTACAATCAGCAAAATAGTTTCCTTATTTCTCATGTATAATTTTCATATAATTCCATGGTTTCGCTAATATTATATGTTACAATAAGCCTCCATTAGTCCCTCAAAACGATGATATAAATAAGTCTGTACAACCTAGCATAGAATAAAAAACTGAAACCAAGATTCCCAACGTTTTTCATAGCAGCCGGGCACACTTTGGTGACCCCAACGAGAACCCTCTCGGCAGCCGCCAGGAGCTATTCACCTTCCGGAAGCAGGGCCTGTGGCAGCCTGACAGGGAGAGGCCACTGGGCCCAAAAACTCAATGCGTCTCAAGGCAAACCCGAGGGAGGAACTCGGTCCGGGAGGAAGAGAGAACTCGTTCCTCAACCAGCCCAGACACTGGAGTGTCAGGAAAGCACTGAGCTGTTGGGGCACACATCCCAGCCCGGCCACAGCAGCTCAGCCAGTCACAGCTCCACCTCCAACTTCTACAGCAGCAATTTTTAGTGGGAAAGAACAACTCATCTCCCCTTCATGTGAAAGATTAAATTGTAAAGCAAAAAAAAAAGGTCAATGCTCGCATGAGTGGTATCCATCCTGACCTGAGTCTGGCGCTCCCTGCTGCCCCGTGCGGAATCACGGGCTTCAGCACCTCCACAGGGACCCTGAGTCTACACTGCTCAGAACCGGCGTCTGCACGACCACGAGGTCACGCTCTGCAGCAGGGAACCACCTAAAAACCTGTGTTGATATGTGGCTTGCACTAAAAAGTGACCATGTAACTCAGCTGGGGAAAGTTCCAGTAGTATCCATGTTTTCTTAAAAGTTCAAACTGTAAAATGTATGTGACAATTCAAGTTTTCTACGTTAGGAGTCTGGTGGTAGCAGATCCAAACCTTGGGTCTTAGAATAAGGCTTTTAGCATTAGAGAATCAGACATGAGCCCTGGTTGGGAAGGAAGATCTCTCCAGGTCTTCCCAGGGCTTAACGGACACTTCCATATTAAGAGTGTGAGCAGCTTCCTGGGACACAGCACGTTCTACATTCCTTGTCCAGGAAGATGTTCCCAGTGCTCTTCAATTCCATGTCTCCAAGAGGCAATCCCACCTCAACAGGGGTTAAAAGCAAAAACATTCACAACCAAAGCTCACCCAACACAACAGAAAATAGCTCTATCATTCAACCTTCACATTCTGTGTTCAAGTTTCAAAGACACGGCAGGGAAAGAGTTAGACCTTGTGGAGAACTAACGTGCAATCTTCGCTTTCCTTGAACCGAGTCGACATCACGGCGTTGTCTTTGGCGCATACAGTCTTTGAATAATAGTTGACGATCTTGCCGTCCAGTTTATACTGATGCGGAATGCTCTCGTAGGGCTTGAGGTCAAGGTCCAGCACAGACACAGAGAAGGCAAACCTGGACCTCGATGAAGGGACGACAGGCCTTTGATCAGAGCTGCAAGTAAAAAATACCATTTCAGGATACACAAGCGTCCCATTCATTTCCCTCCCTCCCGTTCTCTCTCCCTTCCTTCCTTCTTTCAACTAGTATGGGTTTTTTTTATATTTTTCTTTGACTTCTGCAAAGTTACATAAATCAATCTCTTTTAAAAGAGAAGTGAATGGCCTTCCCCCCCAGCTCACAAAAAGCACTCGTTCTGTGCATCTGTGCGTGTGGACAGCTGTCTGCGCTGGCTATGTGCACCAGCACGCAAAGCTTCCTCAGGCCAGTGCACCCCACCATACCAGGCGAGAGAGGGTTAAAGGACTGAAAGATGGAAAAGTAATTATGTGGATCATGTGAGCAGTGTTCCCCCAGCCCAGTGGTATAAACGAATGCTGAAAAGTCCCTTTATCATGAGCCAAGTATTACAAAACCCAAGAAAAAGTAAAAAGTAGATCTGGCCATTCCAGCGCCAAATGGATGAAATGTCGACAAGCCTCCTTCTGTGCCTCTCCTGTCTACTGAGAAACGCAGGCTCCTCTGGTTCATGTCTGAAGAGATCTGGTTTCTCATTTTATTCTCAAATTTTATCTTCAGTCCTTTGTATTTTGCTTCTCAGGGCTTGGTTTTGTGGTTTTAATAAACATCAGAAGTCGTGTGCTTATAACAAGATGTGAATAATTATTTGCCCAGAAAAACACGTTTAGGATCACTCCGAGTGCTGAATTCTGCTGTGTCCCGCTTTTCATCTCAGGGCACTCAGCACACAGCACTCAAGTCACTGGCTAAATAAGTGACCTAAGCTCAGTTCAGTCCAAGAGAAGTATCCTGGGTTCTGGTGTCCCAATGTTTACTACTCTTCGAGATAGAGAAGATTTAGAAATCAACAAACCAAATCCCAACTTCAAAGGCTCCTGCCGAGGAGAGGAAATACTGATGAGCACGTCCCTGCTGTGAGTGACGCTGCTCACCACGGCCTCGGGCGCTCACTGCCACCTGCCCCAGAATTCTGTTTGTAGGAAAAACGAATCCCTGACTCAGCTGCTGGGGTCAGTAACTATTCTCGCCTGAAGAGTAAACAGCAAATAACTCATTTACAGATTAAGGTCGTGAGCCTCCTCCAGAAGCTGGAAGGTGCCTGCAGCTCCTCCCAAGGGGCCACATTTTATTGTGAGAACCACAGAAGCCCAAGGCGCCCCTCGGTTCTGAGGCCTGAGACCCAAGCTTGGTGCACCTGGGCTGGAACAGTCACATCCCCAGCCCGTGACTAGGGCTACGTGTTTTAAAGGACACCTCAATTAATTTTTCAGAAGCAGCACCTGAGAAGACCATGGGTGTAAAGACAGGAAGGATGTTCCAGGCAGCTCCCAGGGAGGGTCTGACTACCTGGGTCAACTACAAGCTAGCTCCATGGGAGCCAATGGCAGTGACCAGTGGGCACCAGCTCCTGACACAGAAATGCTCTTCTTCCTGTCAGCACCCCAGAGTACAAGACTGGGCAAGAGGCCCCAGGGACACACATGTCCCTTTGTGCTACAAGTGTGCCCTCCAGCAGCCTTGGAGAATGAGGCTCAGGTGGCCTTCTGGCTGCAGGGGGTGCTGCCCTTGCCTGGAAGGCCATTCTCCAGGACACTGACCCGCTGGGGGTTGCCGGGAATCGGGGTGGGGAAGCCAAGGCCGCGCACTGTGTTTCAAATGGGAGGTCGAGAGGAGCAGCAGGGTTTAGGCACGGGAAGCCGTGGAGGCTCTCTCCACAGTTCCAAATTCCCAAAGGGGCAAAGCTCTGCAGCGACAGGAAGGCAGATCCAACTTGAGACATTTTCCTTTATGACAGGGCAGAAACAGTAGCACAGAGCTGGAGAAGCCTTTATTTTAGGGGGTGTAAGAAGTTGAAATGTGGTCAGTCTATCTGTGAGCTGTAAATTAAAGTCTAGGGATCTAAATTTAGTCTCAGGTCTACCAGGCATCTCAGGATGCCAAGACGACTCATGATAAATCCCAGCCTTGGCTTGTCCCTAGGCCTCTAGAGCACCACAGTCACTGGGACTTCACAGGTGCAGCCACTGCGCACACCTTCCTGGAAGCAGGCCCAGCCCCACATGCCATGTTCTCATGTTCTCGGAGAAGCCTTCTCTGACATCCTCTCCTTTTGTTGAGAAAGGCCTGGCTAGAGTGCTTTGTGCCGGATGATTCCCGTACCTTCACCCCAGGTCTACGCCATGTGGCTCAGCACCTTCAGGACACCCTCTCCTCCCAGTGTCGTTTCTGCTGAGCAGTTGGTCGTGAGGACCCGGGCCCTCAGCTTTCCCCGTGTGCTGGGTTTCCATTTTGACATCACTGACCAGGCACTAAGAGACTCCCAGGTGCTAGACGAGGTGAGTAACACATCTGTCCTTCAGCCGCCTTTCACAGCCCACCGGAGCACCCCGCAGCCAAGCGCATTTCCACTGCCCGGCTGCATCCTTGCTCCGGGGGCTGCTGAACAGTGCTGTCCTTGTGGGTTTTCTCTCTTCGAACACCACCAGCTGAATCCAGCTAAGGAATTCCTCATAACTTAGCCCTGTAGGTATTTCATTAGGGGATAACAGGAGTTTTCAACTAAATAGAACCACCTTTTTTCTACTTCAGTTACGCCTATCATGTTCCTCAGTATTTCATACTTGAAAGTAAACAGTTCTGTGCCTGCCAGGGAACAGGAATCCTGGGGACTGTTCAGTTCAAACGCACCGGGAAAATGAGTGGCTGGCAGCCAGCAACCAAGGTCATCTTGACCCAGGAACACATGTTAGAAGAATGTGGAGCATTCCGCAAATACAGGGTGCAGGGTTTGGCACCCCTGAAGATCAGTGATGGAGATGCTGTCTAATGACAATGAGATTATCAGTTTCATCCCGAGTTCCCAGAAACAGTGAGAGGGGACTGAACAAAACCAGTGGCATTAGGGAGAGGGCTGCGCACAGGTCGGTTATTCAGAGGAGGAAGCAGAGGAAAACGCGCGCCTCACAGGCTTTCAAATGACTATGGCAGTAAAAAGGCAGGTGCACCACGCTGGCACCGTGGGAGACCAAGGAACAAGGGCCACAGGCACCCAGCATCTCAGGGACTGGCTTTCTTTGAGGGAATGGAATGGGCAGCTCACTGTCCACATTGTTTCTGAGCTCTTGGAGTATTTTCTTAGAAAACAGTAACTTTCAATGTAATAACAACCCTTTTAAGTTACTCTCCATAAATCTGTCTTTCGACCGAATTACAAGCTTCTAGAGGGCGAGAGCTGTAAGCCCCATGACATCACGTAGGCCAAGAAGTCTCTAAGTATGGGGAAACCAGCTGTCCTATTAACAATTAACCAGTTGTCCATAAAACCCCGCGAGACCCAGGCTGCATGCCCTGCAGTGGGCGCCTCACCTGGCATCCTGCAGACAGGGGGAGAGCGCAATCATGATGGAGCAGTCCTTGGCAGTCATGGCAACGCGGTACTGCTGCACCTGCAGGGGCAGGAAAGATCAGCTCCAGGTCACACAGGAAGCCTCTGCCCCCTACACAACCCTCCTTCCCAGTAGCCAAGTGCAGGAACTGCTTCCTGCCTCAGAACCTGAGGGTGGAATTAGGAGCGTGGGCCACAGCGAGCAGGGGCGTCAGGAGGTCGCCCTGTGAGGGCACCTGGGCCAGCCCTCAGCCCCATGGGGCTGCTCAGAGGCCGGCACCACCCCCGACCTCTCACAGTAAGCGGTGTGGGACCCCAACTCCAGACCCTGAAACAGATGATCCGTCTTCAGCAAGGTCCCCACAGTCGGCCTTTGGAAGGAAAAGCAGTAAGCCACCTGATCCCCACATGTTGGCCACACTCAGAGTATCGAGCTAGCATCACTCGACACCTGCAAGAAGGGTGCACAGGGTCTTTGGCAAGGCGTCGCTTAGAACGACATTCCCTCCGGAACATCACAGTCACCAGAGACAACTGCAGTCAGCCACCCTTCCACAGGCTGCGTGTGTGTTAACTCGCTCCACCCTCACAGCAGCCCGACAGGGCAGCTCGGCCGGCGTCGTGCTTTACAGACAAGCAACAGACACAGACATCACTTGTCCGTGGTCAATGGCAGGGCAGGGACTCAAACCTGGTACACTGGCTCTGACATCTGCACTCTTCAACACATGCTCCAAGCTATGTGGGTCTGTCCATACTGACCAGAGACAGCTCAACACACACCACACTGTCAGAGCTGACATACGTGAAGCCGCACACATGCTCACGTGTGACGCAGGCAGGGAGGGAGGTGAAGGACGCTCACAGCTGTCCCTCTACAGAGCGGAATGTGAGGCACTCTCTCCCCTTCCTTCTTTGGACTTTCACATCTGGTTTGGATTGTTTTAGATTGCATAGCTCTCACTTCCACAAAAATAAACAGCTGTTAAAAAAAAAAAAAGTAATTGGGCCTCACACGTCACTGGCCTCAATATTTCTACTGATGACAGACCATCATCTCCTGTCTCCCTTTTAACCGCTCCCCTCAACTGCATATAACCCGGAGGATAGGGCCTTTGAAAACATCCAAGCTGCAGCTTCCAAAGGGCAGGACTGGGCGAGAGGGAGTGGGAAGAAAGAACCTCAAGGCACGGATTGAGCTCAGGCCCGCACACTGTTGTTGGGGCCTGAGAAAACCTTTCACGGCAGATGAAAATGAGCAGCTCCTATCCTTACACTCTGTTCAGTTAGCTAGGAAATCAGCTATTTCCCAGAGTACAGAAACATCCCAGTCCAAAATTATTACTAAATATAAGAAAGAAGTGTAAAACATGTACTACATCCGATTTGAAAATGTAAAATTGCCGGGCGCAGTGGCTCAAGCCTGTAATCCCAGCATTTTGAGAGGTCGAGGCAGGTGGATCACCTGAGATCGGTTGTTTGAGACCAGTCTGACCAACATGGAGAAACCCTGTCTCTACTAAAAATATAAAACTAGCCAGGTGTGGTGGCACAGGCCTGTAATCCCAGCTACTTGAGAGGCTGATGCAGGAGAATTGCTTGAACCTGGGAGGTGGAGGTTGCGGTGAGCCAAGATCGCACCACTGCACTCCAGCCTGGGCAACAAGAGCGAAACTCTGTCTCCAAAAAAAAAAAAAAAAAAAAAAAAAAAAAACATAAAATTAAAAAGCCTTAGCAGGGTCAAGTGTAGTGGTTCACACCTATAATCCCAGCACTTTGGGAGACCGAGGAGGGAGGATCACTGGAGCCCAGGAGTTTGAGACTCCATCTCAATAATAAGTCAATGAATGAATAAAAAGTTTTTGTATAACACAGTCATAATTCAAAGGCAAAAGATAAATGAAAGATTGGGAGAAAATATTTGCAACATGTAACAGAGTATCAACGTCAGGAATATGTAAAGTGTAAGAAATCAATATGAAAAAAGAAAACTACCCCCAAAAGTGGACCACGTAAATTGACAAAAGGAATATATACATATATTTATAAAAAGATGTTCAATCTTACTAAAATCAAGGAAATGCAAATTATAACAATGAAGTATTTTCCAGGCATCAGATGGGGAGAATTACACACACACACACACACACACACACACACACACACACACAGTCGGCCCTTGGTGTCTGCGAATTCCAGCAGAATCTGCAGATACGGAGGACTTAACTGGGGTACTTGAGCATCCTCAGATTTTGGTGTGTGTGTGTCATAAAATGAAGAGGTTAGACTTCCACTTCATGTAATGCGAGAATAGGTAGTTGAGGCCAATAAATTGCTGAGGCCAACTAAAAAAGCTAGACAAAATATCTGCTTGAAGACAGAGCTAACAAGCCAGGGAAGAACTGCTAAAATAGGGAAGGACAAAGGTATCTGGATCTGCTTTTCCAAGAGAGGGTAGTGATAACTCCACAGTTGACTGAGAAGAACTTTTAACCAAACTTCAGGGCTATGGGGACAGTAACCGTCATGACCCCCTTCTTTGGATTAGTACCCAAAATACTGCCCTTTTAAGAGTAGAAGTGAGGCCAGATACAGTGGCTCATGCCTGTAATCCCAATACTTTGGGAGCCCAAGGCAGGTAGATGACTTGAGCTCAGGGGTTTCAGACCAGCCTGGGCAACATAGCAAAACCCTGTTTCTACAAAAATTACAAAAATTAGCCAGGTGTAGTGGTGCACGCTGGTAGTCCCAGCTACTCAGGGAGGCTGAGGTGGGAGGATCACCTGAGCCCAGGAGGTGAAGACTGCAGGGAGGTGAAGATTGCTGTGAGCTGAGATCGCACCACTGCACTCCAGCCTGGGAGACAGAGAAGACCCAGTCTCAAAAAAAAAAAAAAAAAAAAGAGTAGAAGTTAGCCAAAGTCAACAGGCCCTACCAGGAATTACAGTTTTACTTCAAAGAGACCAAACCATCAAAACTGAATTAAAATGACTCCAGCTGCTAGTGTTTCCCAGGCCTCTGATAGAAACAAACCTAAAATTCTCTCGAGGCCTCTAATCCTAGGCCTCAAGTTACTTCTAAAATAATTGTTCAAATACAATTTCTAGCACACAAGCAAAACTATGCAGACACAAGGAGACAGGATGACATGAATGGAAACCAGCAAAAACAAAACCACGATGTGGGAGAAGGTCTATGGGAAGCTACATACTCCACTTGATTTTGCTGAGAACCTACAACTGCTCTAAAAAACAAGTCTATTAAAAGAAAAAGGTGCCACTGAAAAAAGAAAAACCCACAACAGTAGAAACACACATGCATGGATTCCAACTATTGGAGGTGCCAGACACACATGCTGTATCAAAGACAAAACTGAGAACTTCAAGGAGAACTGGAAATGATAAAAATGAATCATTCAGAGATTCTAGAACAAAAAAGACGCAGAAATAGACATTAAGAATTCAACAGATTAAACAGCAGATGAGAAAAAACTGAAGACATGCAGGTGGATGGGGATAATTTCAATCAATGTAACAATGATTGACAGAAGACCAACTAGCATTTCTCCTAATTGTGGTTCCCCTTGTGGTGGTATAGCTAGGGTTACAAGGAGGGAACAGTTATCCTTGCTGTAGCTCTAGCTGAAGAACTGGCAAAACCAACCTTTGGCATATGCTGAGGGGCAGCTAACTACTATGGTCCAAAGAGTCTGAAGTCTCTTCCCCTGTTTCTTCCAAAATACCTGCAACTCCCACATTATTCACTCTTTTTAAAATGCAAATGTTATTTAGGAAGCATAACACTACCACATTAACTAGTTTTCTAAACCGAGTTTAGTCTTCTAAACCTGAAGATATGGGTTGGATAAAAAGAGGTAATAATTTGGGGTCAAAGAACAAGGCAGACGTAAGAAAATGGGAAAGCTAAAGATACCTGATAAACTGGAAGACAGACCACAAGAACATATCCAGAATGAAGCATGGAAAGGATACAACCGAGAAAAGATAAAGCAAAGGCTACAAGACATAGAAAAGTAAGAGAATGTGTCCAACATACTTGTAATTAGAATCCAAAAGAAAAGAGGAAAAAGGCCACGCACAGTGGCTCACCCCTGTCCCAGCACTTTGGAAGGTCAAGGCAGGAGGCCTTGAGTTTGAGAACAGCCTGGGCAACATAGCAAGACGTCATCTCTTAAAAAATAAAATAACGTTTTAAAAAGCTGGGCATGCTGGCATGCTTCTGTAGCTAGTCAGGAGGCTAAGGCAGGAGGATCCCCTGAGCCCAGGAGTTTGAGGCTATGATAAACTATGATCATGCCATTGCACTCCAGCCTGGATGACAGAGTTAGACCCTATCTCTCACAAAAATTAAAATAAAGATAAATAAAACAGGAAATGGGCAAAAACAAGAAAAAATTAAGGCTAATATTTTCCTAAAATGAAAAAAAAGACATCAAGTCACAGATTCTAGAAAGCCTCCAAAAATATCATTTATACATATCATGAAACAAAAATTAACAACTCATCACCAGCAGACCTACACTAAAGGAAATATTACAGAGTGCTCTCCAGACAAGAACAAAATGATCCCATATATATATACACACTCAGAGATACAGGCCAGAATGAAGGGCAACGTGGGAAATAAATACATGGGTAAATGAATAATGCCTGTAATAAAAAAAATTAAGAATGTCTCCTTAAGTTTAAAATAATAAAATACACAACAACAATAACAATGGAAGTCAGGAGCAGCAGTAAAATGTACTCTAAGAACCTTGCATTGTCCAAGAAGAGGGTAAAAGTACTAAATAATATTAGACTTTAATAAGCTAACCGCTTGCTGGCAATAACTAAAATAACCACTGGAAAAAAAGTAAAGGCCTCTACAACTTCCAAGCAGAGCGGGGACACGGAATGATAAATAAAAAATAAGCCAAAAGTCCCAGCTACTCGAGAGGCGGAAGCAAGAGAATGGCGTGAACCTGGGAGGCGGAGCTTGCAGTGAGCCAAGATGGCGCCACTGTACTCCGGCCTGGGCGACAGAGCGAGACTCCATCTCAATAAATAAATAAGCCAAAAGACTGTCCGAGAAGAGAAACAGAAACCTAAAATAGGTAAGAAAAATTTTTTTAAATTTAAGCTTTAGTGTAAATCTAATAAAATAACAAAGACAGAATGTCAGAATGAATAAAAAACCAAACCCAATTATATGCCACATTTTAAATACAAAAACAGAAGGTTAAAAATGAAAGGATGGAAAAAGATACATAGTGCAAATATGAAACCAAAGAACCTAGAGAAGTTCCATTACAATCAGTCAAAGGAAACAAAAAGTATAACCAGAGATAAAGGACACTTGAAACTGATTAAATGATTACATGGACATATTGTGTGATGGTAAAAAGAAAAAATAAAAATAAAAATTTAAAGGAAATGGTAAATGACACCAAAATGAACATTTTAATTCACCAGGAAGATGTAACAGTTCTAACTCTGAGGCAGCTAATAGCATAGCCTCAAGATAAGTAAGAATAGGCAAATTCAAAATTATCATGGAAAGTTTTTGGCCATCCTTCTTACGGAACAAGCAGACAATAAAATCATTAAGATTACAGATCTGAACAAAACAATTAATTTAGCCTAATAGGCAGATTAAAATGCCACACCCAACATTTGATAAGACACTACCTTTTGTTTTTTTTTTTTTTTTTTTTTGAGATGGAGTTTCGCTCTTGTTGCCTAGGCTAGAGTGCAATGGCATTATCACAGCTCACTGCAACCTCCGCCTCCCAGGTTCAAGGGATTCTCCTACCTCAGCCTCCCGAGTGGCTAGGATTACAGGCGCCCACCACCATGTCTGGCTAATTTTTGTATTTTTAGTAGAGACAGCATGTCACCTTGTTGACCAGGCTGGTCTCGAACTCCTGACCTCAGGTGATTCACCCACCTCAGCCTCCCAAAGTGCTGGGATTACAGGCGTGAGCTACCATGCCCAGCCAAGAAGACACTACCTTTTCAAGCACACATAGAAACATTATTTTTTAAAATTAATAAAGCCACAAAAAATTTCAAAGGATCAAATGGCAATCTCAACAAATGCCACAGGATCCCTTAGACTCTATTCTCACTCCAATGTAATTTTGCTAGTAATCAATACAAAAAAGATAACAAGAACTCTCACATGCTTACTAATTAATTCCCTTCTAAATATTTCCATGAGTCACAGAAGAAATGTTCATTGTTATCAGAGTATATTTTAATTGAATATTGAAAGTACAGCTTGTGGAATGTGGCCAAAGCCATTTTTAGAGGAATATATAGCTTTAAATACACATTTTAGAACAAAGAAGGTGCTGAAACTTGGATAAGCATCCATATCAGGAAGAAGTTACAAAAGGAAAAAATTAGCCTAATAGAAAAAAGGAAATGATCAAGAATTAATCAAACAGAAAACAATCATACAGTACAAATGGATCAAAAGTTGATTCTTAGGAAACTAAACTCTTGGTGGGAATGATTAAGAGTGTCTTAGCCCCTTCAGGCTGCTATCACAAAATGCCCAAAACTGGAAGCTTATAAACAACAGAAACTTATCTCTCACAATTCTAGAGGCTGGGATGTCCAAGACCAAGGCACTAGCAGATCTGCTATCTGGGGAGAGCTGACTTCCTTATCGACAGCCCTCTTTCCACTGTCACCTCACATGGTGAAAGGGGCTGGCTTGCGCTCTGGGGTTTCTTGTATAAAGGCCTGAATTCAAATCGTGAGGGCTCCACCCTGATGACCTAATCACCTCCCAGAAGCCCCACCTCCTAACACCATCACCTTCAGAGTTAGGATTTCAACATATAAATTTGGCGGCAGGGCAGGAGGGTAAAACATTCAGACAGTAGCAGAGAGGGAGAGAAATCAAATATCAGACATCTGGAATAAAAGAGCATACTTCAGATCCTATAAAACATGACAAGATAATAAAATAATATTGCCCAACAAATCATATGCCAAAATTCTGAAAACAGAAAACAGAAAAAATTTATAGAAAAACGCAACTTACTAAAATTTGAAACTTTCCTACAAAGACAACTATGGGGCCTAGCTGGTTTCACATCTGATTCTACAAAGCATTTAAGTCAGAAATAATACCATTCCTTTTTTTTTTTTTTTTTTTTTTTGAGACAGGGTCTTGTTCTGTTGCCCAGGCTGGAGCACAGTTGTATCATCACAGCTTACCTATAGCCTTGACCTGCAGGGCTCAAGTGATCCTTCCGTCTCAGCCTCTCAAGTAGGTGAGACTACAGGTATGCATCGCCATACTTGGCTGATTTTTTATTATTTTTAGTATAGACGAGGTCTCACTATGTTGCCCAGGCTGTTCTTGAACTCCTGAGCTCAAATGGTCCTCCCACCTTGGCCTCCTTTCAAAGTGTTGGGATTACAGGCGTGAGCCACTGAACCCGGCCGTTGTTAATCCACCTCTTCCAGGGAACAGAGAAAGAGTAAACAGACGATCTTTTAAGTGTTTTATGGGCAGGCCTAGGCTTCGACACCAAGGCTGAACACAGACAGTGCAAAAAGAGAAAGCACAGTTCTTATCACTCATAAACATCTGCAAAAATCCCTAAACAAAATATTAGCAAACCCAATATCATCATACAGAAAAAGAACACATCACAACAAATTGCGCAATTCACCACGTTAACAGAAAATATTTTGATCATATGATCACCTCAATAGAAATAGAAAAGGCATTGATAAAGTTCAACATCTGCTCCTGATTTTTAAAAATCCTCTTAATAAATCAGGAAAAGAAGGGAACAAACGTTTTTAATCTGATGTCAGCCACTTAAGGAAAAACAAAAAAAAACCTACAATAAACAATTTACTTGATGGTAAAATGCTTTTGAGATTTGGAACAAGACTAAAATTCATACTCTCACAAATTAACTATATAAAGTGAAGTAAAATAAAGAAGTGAAAGGTATAAAGATTGGGAAGGGAAAACATCAAATTCACAGACTATGATTACATATAAAGAAAATCCAGAAGAAACTATAATCGTTAGGATTAATATAAGTGAGCAAAGTTGATGTATCCAAGGTCAAAACAGAAAAACCAGTTTCATTACTGCATAATCAAACAAACACTTTTAAAGTAAGATCTTTTTAAAGATGCCATTTACATCTAAAACCATCAAATAACGTGAAATTAATATAAGACCTCTCTGAAGAGAACCGTAAAACATTTTTATCAGAATAATGTATATATAAAAGTTTAAATGTCCATGTTGGAAGACTTCAGTATTGTATAGATTTCAACACTCGTCATTATTTTAATGCTACACCATGAAAATCCCAAAGTTTTTAATTTTTGTGGGGCAGCCGTTTGTTTGTGCTTTTCCTGCAGAACTGAGTGAGGTGATTCTCAAATTCATGTAGATATGCAAAAGGTTGGGAACAGCCAAGATATACTTGTAGAAAACAGAAGGATTTGTCAGGTATCAAGGCTTGTTATGACTCTACAGTGTTCATAATTTGCATGATGCCAGGAAAATTCCATTTGAAAAGAAAATAAAACCCCACCTCCTACCATTTCAAAAATCAGTTTCAGACAGTCATCCAACAAAATGTGAAAGATAAAACAACAAACTGGACTTTAAGGCAGAGAAAGACTTCTTAAATGGGAAAAAGACTGGTAAATTAGGCTACCTTAACATTATGAAGCGTTCTTATAAGGACTCCATTAAGAGTCAAAAGACAAGCTACATAGTGGGAAAAGATACCTACTGGACACAAAATTGACAAAGGGCTTCTATCCAGAACATACAAAGAATGCCTTCAAATCAGTAAGAAAAAGACAACTCTGGGCCAGGCGCGGTGGCTCAAGCCTGTAATCCCAGCACTTTGGGAGGCCGAGACGGGCGGATCACGAGGTCAGGAGATCGAGACCATCCTGGCTAACACAGTGAAACCCTGTCTCTACTAAAAAATACAAAAAACTAGCCGGGCGAGGTGGCGGGCGCCTGTAGTCCCAGCTACTCGGGAGGCTGAGGCAGGAGAATGGAGTAAATCCGGGAGGCGGAGCTTGCAGTGAGCCGAGATCTGGCCACTGCACTCCAGCCTGGGCGACAGAGCGAGACTCTGCCTCAAAAAAAAAAGAGAAAAAAAAAGAAAAAGACAACTCTACCAAAAAACGAGCAAGAGATTTAAAGTGTGACTTAAATAGATCACAAAAGGAAAAATCCAATAAACATATTGGAAGGTACTTAATCTCATCACAAGATACCACTACACACACACCAGAATGGCTGAAATTCAGAAGACCCAAAACTAAGTGTAAGAGATGGTGCGGAGCACAGGTGACTCCTAACCTGTTGCAGGGAACATAATCAGGTAAAACTGTTTTACAGTAGCTACTAAAACTAAGTATACTCACCCCTGTGGCCCAGAAATCCCACTCCTAGGGATATATCCAAGAGAAATGCGTGCACATGTACACAAAATCTGTGCAAGAATATTCTTAACGGCCAAAAACTAGGAACCACCCAAATGTTCATAAAACAGCAGAACAGGTAAATTGTAGTACACTAAGTCCTCACTTAATGTCGTCACTAGGTTCTTGGGAAACTGTGACTTGAAGCCAAACAATGTACAACAAAACTAGGCCAGGCACAGTGGCTCACACCTGTCATCCCAACACTTCGGGACGCAAAGGCGGGAGGACTACTTGAGCCCAGGAGATGGAGACCAGCCTGAGCAACATAATAAGACTGCATCTCTACAAAACATTTAAGAAATCAGCCAGGTGTGCCGGGCACAGTGGCTCACACCTGTAATCCCAGCACTTTGGGAGGGGCTGAGGCGGGTGGATCACAAGGTCAGAAGTTCCAGACCAGCCTGGCCAACATGGTGAAACCATCTCTACTAAAAAATACAAAAATTAGCAGGTGCTTGTAATCCCAGCTACTCAGGAGGCTGAGTATTGCTTGAACCCGGGAGGCGGAGGTTGCAGTGAGCTGAGATCGCACCACTGCACTCCAGCCTGGGTGACAGAGCAAGACTCCAACTCAAAAAAACAAAAAAGAAGGAAATTAGACAGGCGTGGTGGCACATGTCTGTGCTTCCCAGCTACCTGTGAGGCTGAGGTTGGGGGATCACCTACCTGAGCCCAGGAGGTCAAGGCTGCAGTGAGCCATGATCGTGCCAGTGCACTCTAGCCTGGACGATGGAGTGAAACTCTGTCTCAAAAAAAAACAAAAAAACAAAACCATTTTTTTCTCATTATTATAATAAAACAACATTGAACAAAATGATGTTGTTTGAGGACCTGCGGTTTAGGTCACTTCACTCAAAGTCACAGTTTCCAAGAACCAGTCAACAATGTTGAGAAAGGACTTAACTATATATCCATTCATGGATCGCTCTAAAGTAAATAGAAATGTGGCAGTGGGTGCACTAGCAAAGATGAATCTCATACATGTTATACAGAGTTAAAAACAAACAAACAGAAGACACGAGCATATACAGCATGATCTCATATGTCAAGTTCAAAAACAGGACTGACTAAACCACAGGGATACAAGTCAGTACAATAGTTAACCCTGGGAGGAAGGAGAAAGGCCTGGTTGGATGGGACAACATGAATTCTGATCGCTGCCAGTGTTCCATGTCCAAATATAAGTGGTGGTTCCATAAGAATTTTTACTTTGTGACAAGTCAGTGGGTTGTATATTTTTTTCTGTATTTGCTGTTACTTCACAATGATCAATGAAGCAAAAGTTTAGAAAATTAAAATAAAAAATTTAAGTATTCGTAATATCTAGTGTTTGCAAGGGCATGGGGAAACTGTCTTCAATTGTTGCAAGAAGGAATATAATTAGTAAAATCTTTTGGGGAGGACAATGTGACAGGATCTATCAAAAATAAACCCTGCAACTTTAAATCTAAAAATCTGTCTTACAGAAATGCTACGTTAAGTGCACAAAGGTAGATGCACAAACATGTGAATGTCAACATTAATACCAACAAATTAATATCAACACCTAAGTAAGTAACAATCGTATGAACACACTAAAGAGACAGGATTATGGAGGACATCCAACAGCCCTTCTACAAAACAACCAGATCCCTGAAACCGCTCCTTTTAACATATTGTTGGGCTTACATAAGGTAAGGAAAATCCCTAACTGAACTCCCTCTTCTCACCACCCACCCACAAAGAGCTGCAACTAGAGTTTTGAGCATGAAGCAACTGGGAAGGCTGAGCTGTCCTATAGGACACTGATTCTAGCAATAAACCACAGGGTAGAGGATCTATCTAAACCAGAGACTCTTCTCCTTTGCCAAGGATCCCTATCCTCTCTGGAAGAAGGCATCCCCTATTTGGGTCTCCAGGATTCCTGTAGATTAAGATCAAACAAATCAACAAGGCAAACAAAATCAAGCATGGCAACATGGATGAGTCAAACAAAATAAGAGATTTTTCTTCCTTTACCACCACGGTTTTATTGTATCTGACATCAGAATATAAAATAACTTCATAAATTGCTTAAAGAAATAAAAGATAGAACTTTGAAATAGACAAGCCACAAGGAACTAGCAAAAAATACGAACGAGATGTGAAAACAAACCAAATGGAACTTTCAGAAATTAAAAATAGAACTACTGAAATGGGGCCAGGTGCAGTGGCTCACACCTGTAATCCCAGCACTTTGGGAGGCCGAGGAGGATGGATCACAAGGTCAGGAGATCGAGACCATCCTAGCTAACACAATGAAACCCCATCTCTACTAAAAATACAAAAAAGTAGCCAGGCGTGGTGGCAGGCGCCTGTAGTCCCAGCTACTTGGGAGGCTGAGGCAGGAGAATGGCATGAACCCGGGAGGCGGTGCTTGCAGTGAGTCAAGATTGCGCCTCTGCACTCCAGCCTGGGCGACAAAGCGAGACTCCATCTCAAAAAAAAAAAAAAAAGAAAAGAACGACTGAAATGGAAAACTCAATAAACAAGTGAAATGGCAGATTAGACACAGCTGAAGAAAGAATCAATGAACTGAAGATAGAGCCAAAAAAAGAAAAGCACCTGGAATGTAGCACAAGGAGACACAGAGATTAAAAATATGAAAGAGCAGTTAAGATGTGTGGAAGATAAAATAAGGTTTGACATATGTCAAATTAGAGTCCCAGAAGAAGTGAATATAATGGAAAAGAGAAAATATTTGAGAAAATTACTGAGAATTTTTGAGAACTAATAAAAGACATAAATCCACAAATAGAGAAAGCATAATATACACCAAACAGGAAAAATAAAAAGCACACAGCACACCCAAATCACATTGCACTGAAATGTCAAAAGGACAAGAAAGAGGGAGAGAAGACCTTAAAAGCAGCCAGAGAGGAAAGACAGATTACCTACTGAGCAAGTACACACTAACAAAAGACATCTTAACAGCAAAAACCAGATGTTGTATGAAACGTTTAAATGCTATTAAGGAAAAAAAAAAAAAAAAAAAAAAAAAAAACCGAAATCAACCCCTTCTGTGCACCCAGAAAAAAATTAGTTTCAAAATTGTGGCAAAATATAAATATATTCAGATACAGAGGAATTTACCAAAAAACCCTTCACTAATACAGCTTCTAAAGAATATTCTTCAACAAGAGGAAGAAAAGTATAAATATCTGTAGGCCAATAAATTAGACAACTTAGATCAACTGAACACTTCCCTAAAAAGACACAAACTACCAAAATTGACTTAAAAGCAGACAATATGATTAGACTTATAACAAAGAAAATGAATTAAAAATCAAAAAACTATCCACAAAAAAAAGCCCAGACTCGCATGGCTTCACTAGTGAATTCTGTCAAATATTTAAAGAAGAATTAACACCAATCCTTCTCAACTTCTTCCAAAAAATAGAAGAGGCTGGAACACACCAACTCATTCTATGAGGCCAGTGTTACACCCTGATCCCAAAATCAAAGATACCACAAGAAAATGAAACTACACACTAAGAATATGGATGTAAGAATCCTCAATAAAATAATCAAAAACTGAATCTAGCAACATATAAGAAGGACAAGACACCATGGACCAAGTGGGATTTAGCCCAGAAATGCAAAGTTGGTTTTAACATCCAAAAATAAATTTATGTGATACACCACATTAACAGAATAAAGGACAAAAACCACATGATAATCTCAAATGATACAGAGAAGGCATCTAACAGAATCCAACATGCTTTCAGAATAAAAACACTCAGCAAATCAGGAAGAGAAGGGAACTGCTTCAGACTGATAAAGGAATTGACAAAAACAGCTAACATCATACATGCTGATGAAAGACTGAACACTGTCCCCATAAGACCAAGAACAAATCAGGGATGTCTACTCCTACTATTTTAATTCAACATTGCTCTAGTCAGGAAATTACACAAGAAAAATAAATCAAAGGCATCCAAATTGGAAAGGAAGAAGCAAAACTCTCTATTCACACATGATCTTAAATAGAGAGAATCCTTAAAACATCCATTAAAAAACTATTAGAACATACAAACTCGGCAACGATGCAGGCTACAAGATCAATATACAAAATCAAATTGTATTTCTACACCTGATTACACCTGTAATACGCAATCTGAAAATGGAATTCAGAAAACAATTCCATTTACAACAGCATTAAAAAGAAAATATTTTAGAAATGTTTAACAAAGAAGCATAAAACCTTAGTTTGACACTCTGAAAACTAAATAATAATGTCAAAAGAAAACCAAGATCTAAATAAATGGAAAAGCATCCCATGTTCATAGATCAAAAGACTTACTGCCCAAGGTGACTCAAAGATTCCCCAAGTCCCTATGAGAATCCCAGCTGGCTTCTTTGTAGAAGAAGCTGATTCTAAAATTCATATTTTTACAAGAGGCTCCAAAGAGTCAAAACAATCTTGAAAACAAAGATCAAAGTTAGAGAACTCACACTTGCCCATTTCAAAACCTACTAAAAAGCAGTAGTACTCAAGACAGGGTACTGGCATAAGTGCAGACATATAGATCAATGAAACACAACTGAGCATCCAGAAATAAACCCAGACATCTATGGTCAACTGATTTTCAAAAAGGATGTTAAGACCACTCAACGGGGAAAGAATAGTCTCCTCAACAAATGGTGCTGACCAGGTGTGGTGGCTCACAGCTGTAATCCCAGTACTCTGGGAGGCTGAGGCAGGCAGATCACCTGAGGCCAGGAGTTCAAGACAAGCCTGGCCAACATGGCAAAACCCTGTCTCTAGTAAAAATACAAAAAATTAGCCGGGCATGGTGGCGCATGCCTGTAGTCTCAGCTACTGAGGAGGCTGAGGCAGGAGAATCACTTGAGCCTGGGAGGCGGAGGTTGTTGCAATGAGTCGAGGTCGTGCCACTGCACTCCAGCCTGGGTGACAGAGAGAGACTCTGTCTCAAAAAAAACAAAGGTGAGACAACTGTATATCTACATGGAAAAGGCTGACGTTGGAGCTGGGCATTATGGTGCACACCTGTGGTCCCAGCTACGGGGGCGGTTGAGGCAGGAGGACTACTTGAGTCCAGGAGTTTGAAGCTGCAGTGAGCTAAGAACACACCACTGCACTTCAGCCTGTGTGACAGACCAAGATTCTGTCTGAAAAAAAGAAGAGTGATGTTGGACCTCTACCTGAAATCACGTACAAAATTAATTCAGAATGGATCAAACACCTAACTATAAGAGCTAAAACTATAAAACTCTTAAAAGGGAACATGGGAAATCGTCACGCCCTTAGATTTATTTAGCAATGAATTCCTAGATATGGCACCAAAAGTATGAACAACCTAAGAAAAACTAAACTGTACTTCAACAAAATTAAAAATGTTTGTATATCTAAGATATTACCAAGAAAGTAAAAAGACAACAGAATAGAGAAAATATTTGCCAATCATGTATCTGATAAGGGTCTAGTAGCCAGAATACACAAAGAATTCTCAACAAGATAAATGACACTATCAAAAAGTGGGCAAAGGGGGCTGGGCACAGTGGCTGACACCTGTAATCCCAGCACTTTGGGAGGCCAAGGTGGGTGGATCGCTTAAGCTCAGGAGTTCAAGACCAGCCTGGGCAACATGGTGAAACCTTGTCTCTAACAAAATACAAAAAATTAGCCAGGTGTGCACTATAAGTATGCACTTATAGTTAGCCCCAGCTACTCAGGAGGCTGAGATCGCACTACTGCACTTCAGCCTGGGTGACAGAGAGAGACCTATCTCAAAAAAAAAAAAAAGAAAAAAAAAGGTGGGCAAAGGATCTGAATAGACATTTCTCTGAAAAAGATCTATAAGTGGGCAACAAGCACATGAAAAGATGCTCTTAGTCTTCAGGGAAATGCAAATCAAAACTACAAGATACCACTGCCCACCCTCGAGAACAGCTAAAATCAAAAGGACAGGTAATAACAAGCGTTATTGAGTGTTGCTGAAGATGTGAAAAAAATAAACACACCTTTATACACTGCTGGTGGGAAGATCGAACCATACAGCAATTTTGGAAGTCTGCCCAGGTCCTCAAAAGTTTAGACATAAAAGTGCCACTGGACCTAGCAATTCCACTCCTAGGCATATTACCTCAGAAAAGTGAAAACGCACGTCCATGCAAAAAAACCTGTACCCAAATATTGATAGCAGCATTGAGGATAATAGCCAAAAAGCAAAAACAGCCCAAATGTCCATCAATGGATGAATGGATATGTCCACCCCATGGACTATTACTGAGCCATGGAAAGGAATGAAGTACTGATGATGCTACAACATGGATGAACCTTGAAGACATCAGGCTAAGTGAAAGAAGCCACAACAATCACACATTCAGTGACTCTGTTTATAGGCAATATTTGGAAGAGACAAGTCTACAGAAAGCAGACAGGTGGTTGTTTAGGGCTGGGGATCATGGGGGAGACAATAGGATGATGGCTAAAGGATACAGGGTTTTTACTGAAGTGATAAAAATCTAAAATCCACTGTGCTGATGGTTGCACTTATCTTTCAATACAGTGAAACCACTGCACTGAACACTTTAAGTGGGTAAACTGTATAGTATATAAATTACATCTCAATAAAGTTACAGAAAAAAAGGAAAATGGAGAAAGATCTAAGCTCCAAGAATGTTAGGCAGTGATAGGGAAAACCACATGGATAAATCTAAAAAAAAATCTGTATAAAATAATACCCTAAATTATGACTTAAAAAAAAAACCCAAGACAAACAGAATATAAAACAATACTGCACATAAGTTTGGAGAGATAACTGGAATTAAGTGTCCCAAGTCCTTATATTGTGTGGGCACTCGGAGTATGAAATAACTGATTAGACTTTAAATATGCAGGATCAAACGGGACAAGACACCAAAAAAGGGAAACAGGACTAACTTCCAAATACATAGAGCAAAAAATGGGAATAGAAAAACTAATAAGCAAAAGTACACAGAGGTCAGAAAACTATGGGCTGGGGGCCAAATGCAGCCCACCACCTCCTGTTTTTGTTTTCCTGGAACTCAGCCCCACTCATGTTTTCTCCATGGATCCTTGTGAGCTACAGTGGCAAGGCCGGGTACCTGCAACAGGGACCAGACATTACAAATGTCTGCTGACCCCTGCTACCAGATACTACACAACAGACAAAAGCAAGAGTTATTGGGGGCTTCAGTCTCCTGAGCATTGAAATGAAGACAATATTCCCTCTTTTCTTCAGAGGTATATGGTTTTTTTTTTTTTTTTTTTTTTTTTTGAGATGGACTCTCGCTCTGTTGCCCAGGCTGGAGTGCAGAGGCGCAATCTTGGCTCACTGCAGCCTCCGCCTCCCAGGTTCAAGCAATTCTTCTGCCTCAGCCTCCTGAGTAGCTGGAACTACAGGCGTGCACCACCACGCCTGGCTAATTTTTGTATTTTTAGTAGAGACAGAGTTTTGCCATGTTGACCAGGCTGGTCTCAACTGATCCACCTGCCTCAGCCTCCCACAGTGTTGGGATTACAGGCGTAAGCTGCCGCGCCCAGCCTACAGGGTTCAATTCGATAAACAATATGAGTGCAAGAACTTTTGTGTAGGAAGGAATGTCCTCAGCCTACTCCCCAGCTTCAGCTTCACAATTACCCTCTTCAGGTTCAATTACCAGAAGCTAACTTCCTACCAGAGAAAAAGCAGGCCCTTCTATGACAGCACGGGAAGTCCTCAAGCCACGCTTCTCCCACAAGTAACATCTTGCAAAACTACAATATCACAGCACGGTGAGTGAGGCCGATACAATCCACAATCTTATTCAGCTATCTCGGGTTTTACATACATGCAAGTGTGTATGTGTGAGAGTGTGTGTGTGATCACACGTAGGTTCATGCAGCCACCATCACAGTCAAGATACAGAACAGTTTGGTCACCACAAGGATCCCCTGGTTTGACCTTTTATAACCACATCTACCTCCCTTGCTCCTCCTTGCCAACCCCTGGCAACTACTCATCTTTGTCATTCAAGGATGTTATACACACAGAATCATTCATTGTGACCTCTGGGGATTGGTTTTTGTCACCAACAAAGTCCCCTAGAGATCCACTTGGGCTGTTTAGCAAGAGTCCGTTCCTTTTTGGTGCTGAGCAGAGTTCTGTGGTATGAATGCACAGTCTGTCTGACCCGCTGGAGGTCACTGTGGAAAGACACAGGGGCGGTTTCCAGTTTTTAGCTGTTACAAAGAGAGCTGCTGTGAACATTTCCGTACAGGTTTTTTGGTGAGTGTCAGTCTTCATTTCTCTGGGATAAATGCCCAGGAGCACAAGTACAGGGTGGTTGCATGTTTAGTGCGTAGGAACCTTCCAAACTGTTTTCCAGAATGACTGTGTCCTTTTCCATCCCCATCAGCAACAGATGAGAGATCCAGTTTCTCTGCACCTGTTGGTGTTGTTTCAATGCCTTCATTTTAGCCATTCTGTTAGTTAAGTGATGGTTGCTTTAGCTGCTTATAAGACTACATTTACATATAAGGTTAAAAGATTAAAGTAAAATTAAAAAGTAAACCATACTTATTGTGTGGAAAACTGAAAAATACAGAAATACATAAAAAAGGAAATAAAGTCCTGTTTCTTCTCTTGGGAAAAACCCGTCATGCTGCTGTTTATACCTAAATCAACGCACCCAAGTGGCAGGCAGCACGAGGCAGGTGCCCTGCTTTCTTCTCACTTGGAACCCTCCTCACCAGGATGACAATTCTGCCCTGGGCCTCTGCTAACATCCCTGTGGCCCTTCGCGTCAGAGGCTCACCTGAGGCTCTACCAGACATCCTCAGTCCTCCTCAAAACACTGACAGCTGCAGCCCCACTAAAGAAAGCACTGAGGACCCTTTCCCAAGTGTGAGTCACGGACACGTCAATGGGACAGGGGAAGTGGGTCCCAGGGCTCCAGGCAGCGGCACACGCAGGGAGGAGCACCGGCTCGCTCCAGAACAGGTTTCCTCACTGCTTATTGTCCTGTAAAGGCTTTGGCAGCCTAGTACAGCCTATGGGCCTCTCTCAGAATAACATTTTTTTGAGATGGAGTCTCGCTCTGTCACCCAGGCTAGAATGCAGTGGTGCAATCTCGGTTCACTATAACCTCTGCCTCCCAGGTTCAAGTGATTCTCCTGCCTCAGCCTCCCAAGTAGTTGGGACTACAGGCGCCCACCACCATGCCCGCTTAATTTTTTGGTATTTTTAGTAGAGACGAGGTTTGCCTGTGTTAGCCAGGATGGTCTCGATCTCCTGACCTCTTGATCTACCCACCTTGGCCTCCCAAAGTGCTGGGATTACAAGCGTGAGCCACCACGCCCACCCCAGGATAACATTTTTGAACGTGTAATATAAAATACAGGTGGCAAAAATGTAAAATACCAAATTTTTTTTTTTTTTTTTGAGACAGGGGCTTGCTCTGTCCCCCAGGCTGGAGCACAGCAGTATGATCACAGTTCCCTGCAGCCTTGACTGCATCCTCCTACCTCGGCCTCCCAAGTAGCTGGGACTCTAAGCACATGCCACTATGTCCGGCTAATTTTTGTATTTTTCTTTTGCAGAGATGGGCGTCTCACTATGTTAACCAGGCTGGCTTCCAACTTCTGGTTTTAAGTAATTCTCCCACCTCAGCTTCCCAAAGTGCTGAGCCAAAATATTTTTAAAAACAAATGTATTCCATACTAATATGCAACATTTCATGCAGTGATGAATAAACCACATCTCGAAGTGTCTGCAGCTACAGTGTGAGACGGAAAGTCTGGTTTTTTATTCTCTTAGTGGCAAAGTCCTGGGTCCTGATGAACCCACAGGCTCACTGCCACCTTCGTAATGGAAAGAAATGCTAAATTCCAGGTACAGCTTAGTGAAAATGAAGATGCCATTTTTTCCCTGTCCAAGCTCATGGAGCTCTGAATTTCACAGACTCAGGAAGTGCAGGGCCAGTCCTCTTCCCTAAGAGACCGCTGCAGGCTGTCCCTTGGCCTCGCTTCTAAGGGAAAGAAGCTGCCCGCATCCAGCCGGGGCAGGGCAGAGACACAGGTGGGGTCCCAGGGCCCTGGCGAGGGCCCTGCAGCAAGGGATGGTTGGCAGAGAGCCTGTTACGGGCTGCTGAGAAGGCCTGCAGATGGACGGCAGATTGGCCGCCCCTGTGGCCTGATCCCACCAGGAACGGGCCAGGGCAGAATTCAACCAAGGGAAATTCCCCTTAAAACCTAAATGTACCACCACCTGTCCCGGTTCATCTGGGAGAAACTTCAGCCCCTTTTTTTATATCCCAGGTTTTCTGCTTTAAACCTCAGGGGTAGGTAATGGAAAAAAAAAAAAAAAATTAGTGCTAAGAATCTAAGCAACACACAACAAGTTTTTGGATGGGTCTGCCAACCTTCGTTAACGCAAAGGCCACTGTCCCGTCATCCTCGGTGGAAAGGTCAAGCAGCTTCTGGTAAAATGCTTCATCATAAGGCCCATCTATTTGTAAGGTTTTTCTGAAGAAGAAAACACAATAAAAACAGGATGACAACGCCGCACAGAGGTTGTTTCTTAAACTGCTAACACAGTCTACAAAGCCCAGCACCACTAAACATCACACATTTTGTTTTGAAAAACACCTAACAGATCTATCTCCCTCATGTTAAACATCAAGGTTTTAAACAGAACTTAGCAAGACCAGAACCAGGGAGCCTTGAAGCTGAGCCTTCTCCTGTTCATGACAAGTAGCATCCTGAGTCAGAGACACAAGTGAATTCCAGCGAGGAAGGAAGAGGATCCTGGCCCCGACTGGACACCGCGGGTGTGGACCCCAGTGACTGGCACCGAAAGCCCAGGACAGAGGCTCGGCTGACACAGAAGGGCCTGCAGGATGTGGCTCAGCCGTGGAGCAACACTGCCCTCTGCAGGCTCGTCCCCAACCTGGGGTTTCGAATTAGCAGGCTCACAGATGAGCTTTCTTCTCCAGAAAGCGGTAAGTGACCCTGTTCCTCCTTCACCAGGCACTACATTCCAGAGCCAGGCCTCGGCGCCGGGGAGCAGAGGACTGGGGCGGGGAGTGGCTGGCGTGCTTCGTCCTCCTGGGAAGCTGTGCCCTGGGAGGCACATTCTTACCCTGCCCACCCCCACAGTCTCCTCTCAGGGCTGCCCAAGACGGGGACCGCCCGACCTCACCTCTCCTCAGGAAACTCTTCTAGGTATCGCTCAACCCGGTTGTACAGAGGGTAGAGGCCCTCGATGTCCAGCAGGTCCAACATCTGCACCTGGAGGGTTTTGTACAGAAGACAGCCCTTCGGTAACCCCGAGCGCTCTGGGGTGTTTTTTCCTACCGAGAACATCAGGGGAAAACGAGAGCACGTTGATTATCAAAGAACGTGGAGGGAGACACAGGCCGGCGCAGACCGCAGGGCTCATCCTGGGCTCCGCCATACGGGCATCGCCACAGGCAAGGACTGGACCCTGGACTGGCGCTAAGGACAGATAAGATGACGCTCCCGCCTCACAGAGCTGCTGGAGCTGGAGCGAGCCTGGACCACACTGGATGCACCAGGCCAAGCACAAAGGAGAGAGCAAGAAACGCACACGTCCTGCCTGGTGGCTCTCCTCTCCCAACACAACTCTCAGAATGTCTTTTAGATTCTACCACAGCAGCCCTGGAAGTCACTTTATGATCTAAGTTTAGATATAATCCTCATGTTAAGTCAGGACACAAAATTTCTTTTCTTTTTTTTGGAGACAGAGTCTTACTCTCTGTGGCCCAGCCTGGAGTGCAGTGGCGCGATCCTGACCCACTGCAACTGCAAGGCAGGGAATTTCTAAAGATCCTGCTGACATCCTAAATCTGCAAGACCACTACAGGAGGACAACCCCAGGACGCTGTCTGCAGAGTCCAGAGCCACGAGCCCACAGTGAGAGGCAGGGAAGACCTGGGCTGGCGACAGGCGCAAGCTCAGAACCAGCCACAGAGAGCCACAGACAGGGGTCAAAGCCACTGACAAGGACCTGTTATATCGTAGGACAGAAGCAGAAACAAAACTCCACTTGCCACTCACAGTTGTTCGGCACCTGTGCTGTACAAGGTGCCAAGTGAGCTTGGGAGGTACCAAGTCCCAGATCATCTCCTCCCACTGAAGGGAGCAACCATCTCCCACAAAGAACCAAACTACAGGCAAAGACACAGTAAGAAAGGTGTCCGTGCAGGGGGAAAACTGTAGTCACCTGCAGATGTCAGTAGGACCCGACACGAAAATGCCAACGTGCAGGAGAACGGGAGTAAAAGCTCACATGCCCAACTAGAGGGGATTTGTTAAAATTACAGCAGATCCATACATGGTCACTAAAAGTTGAATAAAATGCATGTGATCACCAGGCGCTGTGGCTTACGCCTGTAATCCCAGCTCTCTGGGAGGCCAAGGCCGGCAGATTGCTCAAGTCCAGGAGTTCGAGACCAGCCTGGGCAATATGGAGAAACCCCATCGCTACAAAAAAAAAACCAAAAAAACAAAAATTAGCTAGACGTGGTCGTGCGTGTCTATAGTCTCAGCTACTCAGAAGGCTGAGGCAGGAGGATCACTTGAGCCCAGGAGGTGGAGGATGCAGTAAGCCAAGTTCACACCACTGCACTCCAGCCTGGGCAACAAAATCTTGTCTTTAAAAAAATAATAATAAAAAAAGAACATACATATGTGGTGATACAGATACAGATTTATGCTAATTAAGTAAAGAAAGGTTACAAAATGACATGTAGAGTATGATCTTATTGTTTTAAACTGCACATCCCAGCAGCTGGGGCCCAGCTCCACTCCCTTCTGTCTGTGTCCATGTCCAAAAAGGTCTGCAGGAGCCCTGGGGTGCTGTGGGCGCCTCCTGTTGGTGCCCCCAGACCACCTCAGCAACTGGTGCCATCTGTCGTTCCAGACACAGTCTGCTTCCTTAAAAGCAGTTATGTGCCCAGATTATAGGCATAATTTTAAAAAATTTTCTGAAATGATCAGGAATCACTTTTATAACAAGAAAAAAAAAAACCCACAAAGTTCATTTGTAATAAGAAAACATGGTGGCTCATGCCTGTAATCCCAGCACTTTGGGAGTCCAAGGCAGGCAGATCGCTTGAGGTCAGGAGTTTGAGACCAGCCTGGCCAATAAGGCGAAACTGTCTTTACTAAAAATACAAACATTAGGTGTGACAGTGCACACCTGTCTGTACTCGGGAGGCTGAGGCAGGAGAATTGCCTGAACCTAGGAGGCGGAGGTTGCAGTGAACCGAGATCACACAACTGCACTCTGGCCTGGGTAAATACAGTAAGATCCTGTCTTAAAAAAACAAAAGAAAAACTTGGCACAGATAGCAGAGAAGAAGGCAGGGCTTAGGCTGTGGGTGGGTTTCCGGTTGCACACAAGCAGGACTGCTGTCTTCAAACTATCTCAGGCTCCCAGAGACCATGGGGTCTCCAAGGGCTGCCAAGAATCACAGGCAGCGTCAGCTCATGAGACGTCACGACACGCAGCAGCGGCCAGGGCCCGGCTCCTGTCTGCAAGAAAGGTGTCCTGCAGTCCAAAGTCCCCACGGGTCTATGTCTTCACCCCAGACTTGTGAAGACACCCCATTGTGGTAGGACCCAGCCCTGAAGGATTTCTGTGCCTCAATTCTCCCCATCTAAGGAACAAGCCAAGGAAAACCTGTCCCCAGGGTTGCAATGAGGCTCCAACAGGATAGAAAACATGGTTGAAAACATTCAACAAACCAGAGAGGACCACAACATATGGATGATATTCTAGAGGGAAATCCTACGGCCCAAATGTGTCCTGCTATTTACAGATACAGATAAAAGGCAAGAAAGGGAGTCTGCATCTGGGGGTGAGAGGCGGCGAAGCTCGGTGCTGGGAGCCCTGGTGTAACCAGGTGGCATCCCCCAGATCCCCCAGGAGGCTCTGCTGACCGCCTGGCCACCCATGGAGACTGCAGAGTCCCAAGGCCCCTGTGGCCCCCACCGCCTACCTGGGGAAGGCTGGGCCCTACCTTGGCAGCGAAGGCTCCTGCTGAAAGGGCTGGCTTCACAGACTCGCGGGCCTTGGGGCCCGAGCCCCAGTCTTAGGGTGCCTGCCCGGCCCTTGTCCGAGCCGCTCAGCAGCACCCGTGTGATCACGTGCACCAGCTCCCTGATCACAGCCCTTGTGCAGTGGGGCCCACTGGCCAGGCCGTTAGAAGGGAAGAAGAACGGCTTCAGGTGGTGTGCAAGCTCACTCCAGTCAGCCACAGGGCTCCGGGCATCTTTGCAGCCATAAATCAGCTCACCATTCTTCAGGCAGGGAAAAGAGAGAGGGAAACGTCAAACCACCAAGCTTGTAGGAAAAGAACTCAGTCCCCACCACCAGCAGGCCAGGCAGTGGGTGAAAAGCCAAGGGCCCTGACGCTGTCGACCCAGTCTGGGGCCACTGCATACTCCGGCTCCTCCAGGGAAATCCACCCTCACAGGCTGTGCTATCAACCAAGCACCAAACGTCAAGACATGAAAAGGAAGGAAAGTTTCAAAAACTAAAGAGCAGTGCCCTGGCCTGACCACCGCCCCCCAGACAATGATCCACAGTACCTTCAGAAGCCGAGAGCAAATGCTCACCACAAGTGACAAACTCCCAAAGCCACCAGCCCAGTTACTCAAGAACTTGAGGGCCTTGGCTCTGGCCCTGAGCAGACAAACATGAGGACAGCCGTCAGCACCAGCACCGCAAACGAGTGTGTCCTGGGGTTCAGGCCACGCCCAGGGTGACCCCAGTGCTGGTTGGTACAGCTGAGCCAGATGGTGGGAGAAGCTGCTGGCATTTGCTGGCTTAAATCAAGACCAGCAAAGAAACTCCTTACAACATCATCAACATTCAGGTTCACACGTTCCCAGTGTACAGGCAGTGACATCTGCTGCCATGCCTGGGGGTGTCAACACACGACTCATGGGGGTCTGGGTGGTGCCCAGGAGAAAGGCCCCTGACAGCGGCCAACCCCAGGAAAGTACCAACTCTTTAAACCTGATTTATTTATTTAATTATGTATTTATTTATGTATTTTTAAAACAATTTTTTAATGTTTTTGAGACAAGGTCTCACCCTGTTGCCCAGGCTAGAGTGCAGTGAGCAATCAAAGCTCACTACAGCCTTCAACTCCCAGGCTCAAGTAATCCTCCCACCTCAGACTCCTAAGTAGCTGGGAACACAGGTGCAAACCACCACGCCCAGCTAATTTTTTGATTTTTTTGTAGAGACAGGGTTTTGCTATGTTACCCAGGCTGGTCTTGAACTTCTGGCCTCAGCAATCCGTCTACCTCAGTCTCCCAAAATGCTGGGATTACAGGTGTGAGCCACCACACCTGGTCCACACCTGGAACTTCAGAGCTTTCAGGGTTTTCTGCCTTGCTGGCTTTTAATACTGAACTGGACGAGATCGGCGGGAGAGCTAATGAAACACACAGTAGGTAACATGCCTTGGCGGCGTGACGTGTTATCTTAAATCATTCTGCATCCCTTCTCTTAATCCATCCCCTTTTCAACTCTTTTGAAACAATCCTAATCCTCGGGACTTTTCCATGCTGATTTTAACAGAAGCAGCAGACAGCCAGAGTTCCAGAGACCTTAGGTGCAGGTGACATGGGGTTAGAAAAGGGTCCACCTGGGATAACATGCCAGCCTTATGATAGGCTTCAAACAAATCCCTGATGAAACAGAATGTATCTTCAGGGTTTAAATATCGCGTTTATAAAAATAAATTATATAAACATGAAATAAAAGCTACTGTGAAATATGTCATCCTTTCCTGGATTTGGGAAGGTGGAGGCAGACGGGGAATGAAGCCGATTCACTTGCCCAGCAGCCAGCACCATGGGTTTCCAACCAAGACCTGGAGAGGCAGGTCAAGAGCAGGCCCCACCTGCCCAGCGCTGAGAGGCAGCCAGTCAGGCAGCAGGATGCCAGCCACATGCAGCAGCAAGGAGAGGGGCCAGGGCTTCCAGTTCACCAGTCACCTCATCCAGACCACGGCACATAGGAAGCCGACAGGCCCACGCTCGATAGCCCTGCCTCCTCTGAAGGATCCACCTGCGATGGCTGTCAGCTCCTGCAGGGAGTCCAGGACCCTGTCCCCAGGTGTCACTTATGTGTGATCATGAGGCTACAACTGGGACTGAGGTGATGACAAGGGGGACCCCAGAGGATACATGTCCAACATGGGCCGGGCACTCTGACTGCCACCCAGGCCTGCCCTGCCCTACATCTCATCCCCTCCCTCCCCAACAGCCTGTCCTCTGCAGATGCCCCAATCCTGCCTGGCCCCACCCCCACCTCCTCTCCCTTAGACACCACTGCCAGCAGCAGGCCAGATGACGCCAGCCCAGATAGTGCCAGAGTCATCCTCACCCACGGTTCACCCATTTGCTCATCAGGGGAGACCAAGGCCCACCCCGCAATTGTTGGGGCTTTGGTCAAGCACCGCGGGGTCATGGACAACCCAGGGTCACTCAGATGCTGTGCTTGTGGAATCGTGCTCAGAAAAAGGTCAGGGAAAGACAGGTCTGGAACTGGAAGGTCCCAGGTGATGGGTGAACCAGTCAGGGTATGAGGACCCCAAAGGGGATGTCCAGCACACACGACGTGCAGCCCAGCCCAACACCCTCATCTGTGAGGTCACTTGAACCTTCGCCGGCCCCACCCTGAAACCACCGTAGAATCAAAGCAGCTCTTACCTTAAATATCTTCAAGTTGTTCTGTGCCTCCTGCAGCAAACTCTTCAAGGCAAAGTGCATTCTCTGTTTGTTTCTAAAAGGGAAAAGTGTTAACATGCTTTAAAAGCAGCTGGAACTGACCTGTCCCTGCACACACACCTGCTTGTGGCTCAGAGGACATGCCAGGTATTTTCCTAGGGGCCGCTGGGAAACCCAGGGTCCAGCTGGGTCCACACAGTGACATTCTCCCCTCACTACAGCCCCACCATGGGCTCCCTCCCCGGACGGTCACAGACACAGCTCCACAGCCTGACACGTGCTCACTAGAGATGTGGGGGTTGGCCCTGACCCCAGGCCTTCGGGAGATGTGAGGGACCCAACTGAGGCACGGGAGTGGGAACCCCACCAGCCGCACCACAGCCTGACCCGAGAGGGGTTACGGGCTGCTCTGCCTCCCTTGTTCCTCCTGCCGCAACTTCCAAAGGCTCAGGGGCGGCAGGAGACCTGTGACGGGCCATGAAGGGAGTGCCAGGAGCCAGCGAGAGGCTAGAGCCCCAGGGAGCCCTTGCCCTGCAAGCAAGGAGCTGCACGGCTGGCCTCCTCCCCCACCCCCACAGGGGAACCTCTGGAGGCCAAGCTGCCCATGCGAGCACGCGAGCCTGACCCTGCCAGTGGGGACAGCCCACGAGCATGCATTCAGAAAGGCTCCCAGTATCCACGCGCTCTCTAGCTGACTCCTAAAAGCCTGCATTCTACAACATTCCAGAGAGGGTTCCCTACTTATGTTCTGACACATGAATAAATTCTCAACAATGAATCTTTATTACTGAATGCTTCACAATTCACAGCCTTTAGGTGCACAGGGAAATCTACATGGGACCTACACGTGAGCGCACCGCCAGCCTCGCTGAAGCCTTGGAGCGAGCGGTGTTGGTGCCACCTTCTGAACGAGCATTCCCAATGTTTGTGAACTTTTTAACTTCCAAAGACAACTCCGTGTTCAATCTTTGTTCCAGGAAGTTTGCAAGGGCATCTAACCAAAAGCACTGACATGGCGACCAGGCGCGCACGCAAAGGCAGTGCTGAGCACTGACAAGGGCAGGGGCACAAAATGAATGGCTGGAGGGCAGCGGGGGAGGAAAGAGGAAAGAAACTCACGCAGCGGAGTAAGAAAACCTGGACTCACCAGAACAGCTCTGCAGTAACGGGGGTCCCAGGGAGGGAAAGGAGATTGGAAAGAGGAGCTGTGCTGATCAAAAAGGACAGCAAAGGCTCACAAATCTACATCGCCCTGTGGCCAGGGACTCTGTCCTGGGGGTGTGACGGGGGGTGCCTGAATCGGGGCAGGGCACTGCCATGAGTCCCAGGTCCCACCTCCCTCCACTTGCTCCCACCCTCAGCCCTGCCTGCTCCCTCTGCTGCCCCTTCGGCCCCAGGGCCTGCTCGCCAGGCCCCCAGGCCCCGCTGCAGACTGACCTTCCCCAGCTCCCAGCCACTACCACCTTCCTGACCACAAAGGCTCTGGCAGGACCGGACTCTGAGCTGACCCAGGAAAGTAGTGTGCAGGATGCACAGCAAAGCTCTGAAGGCCGGGGAGCGTGGAGGCAGCGCCAAAGTGGTCAGCAGAGCCCAGGCACCTGGTCGGCGGCTGCAAGCAGGCCCTGCCGGGGCAGAAATGGCCACCACAGCAGCAGACTTTTTAATATCCACAGAGGAGGCAGAGATCCACAGTACAAACAACCAAACTATGAAGGCCAAGACTGAGGCCTGGAGGTCAAGGCTGAGCACCAGTTGATTTCTGACTTAAGTAGAAGACAGATCTGGTCACAATTCGGATGAGGGAACAACCAAAAGTGAGCAAGCACCTCAAACTGTGAGCACAGAGACAAGGCGCGGAGCACAAAGCCCCAAGCGTCTACAGCGCTGATGGCAAAAGAGAGCCCTGAAGACAGAACATGGCCCTCCCCTGCTTCCTACCTCATGAAACACCCCCCACCAGGCACTGGCCCTCGCCCCACTCATCTCCAGGGAACGTGACACAAGGGGGCAAAGGAGAAGCGTTCTCTTACCCTGAGTAGAGATCAAGGGGACAGTATCTGCTGATCTGCCTCCACTTCCCAGTGGCTACCTGTGAAAACACCAACAGGAGGGCATGAGGTGACTGGCGCTGGTGACTGCACTGTGCCAGCTGAACACAGAACAGCATCAGTGATGAAGACAATGAAGACGAGCTGCAGCCTTGCCCCAGAAAAGGTGCCACCACCTTTGCAGGTGCACATCGCTAAGTGGGGGAGGGAGCCACTTGACTTCCATTCAAAGAAACCTTGGCCCCATCTGTGAGATGTGATGTGGCGTGGCCGCCAGGCCAGCCCTTCACAGGAGCAGGGAAGACAGCAGCAAACACCTTCAAATTACATGGCTAAATTTTGGTAATGAGAGTAACAAACCTTCAGAAGTTATAATATCCAGTAAAATATCCAGGGAAGGTGTCCTTAACAAGAAATTTCATGTTGCCAGTAGGAAGATAAGTTGGCATAACATTTTGAAAGGCAACTTGCTGGTATCCACCAAACTTTAAAATGTTTATGTTCCCTGACTCAGCAAATCTACAAGGAACCTAGAAGAACTAGCACAGGGCAAAAAGGTACAGACAAGAATGTCCACTGCAGCCTTACTGCCAACAGCAAACCCTGAAACCAAGAGAGACACTCATCAGTAGGGAAATGACTAAATAAATCACAGCCCATCCACCAGTGGGGCCAGCACACAGCAAGCAATTTATTGAATGAAGAAATGCATAAATGATATGCAGCCACTACCAGAAAGAGGTAGAGTTAAAAGTCACCAAAATTTATTCAAAGGAAAAAAGCAACTGGCAGAACAATGGATACAGTGTAATGTCAATTTTGTTTTTAAAAAAAAAAAAAAAAAAAAGCTTATGTGCAAATATCCATGCATATATCCAAATATGCACTGAAAAAGTCCTAAAGAATCTATCACAATCCTCAAGGATTAAGTGAAAAAAGCAATTAGAAAAAGTACATATGGCATGATCCCATTTTTGCTTTGTAAGAGTGTGTGTGTGCACGTACAGGCATGTAAACATTAGAACATGTGGACAGACATCACTTCATTTCCACCTGAATTACACGCATATTTTTGTGGGCACAGGAAGAAGTCTGGAAAGATAGGCAAATATATCTGACGAGTTACCTGGGAAGGCAGGTAATCCAATTCATGCCATGTCATATGTTACCAGTTATATGAGCAGGTAGTGCTTTATAGTAAAAAGTATTTCTTAAACATCTGTCACATATGTTGAAAGTGAATGGTGATCATGAAAATCGCATCCTAAGGGGCATGGCTCACAGACTGTCTTTCCCCTAAGAGCTCAGATAGTAATCACACCACAAAGAAAAGAAAGGGTGATGTTGGTGAAATAGTGGAGCAATGACCTCCAGAAATTCTCTCCTCTGTAAAGGCAATCAGAAAACCGGTTTAAAAAAAAAAAAAGTCAGAATCAAAAATTTTTGAACTCTGGAAATCGCCCATAGACTTGCAACAATCCAGGACACATTTATTCAAGAAAAACAGCTAAATCTAAGCAAGATCAGTGAGCTTGTTGGCACTTTAAATGCCCTATTCCCATCCCCGTATCTCTAGCTCCAAGGGAACCTTGAAAACCAACAGCCACAATCACAGTGAAAACCAGCTGCCCAACAGCCACAGAGGGCGCAGATGAGGGCAGGACATCTCCAAAGCCTCGTTCTCTGACAATCACTATTTGACCTGTCTCTGGATTCCTGGAAAGATCACACTTGCAAGGCTGTCTTCACTGACCTGGCTCAGAACTCACCCGTGCAGGAGGCCTTTTAACCGCCGGCATGTGTTGAAAACATTTAGAGGCAATTGTTTAACTTCATGGTTTCCTTGGAAGGTGAATAAAAGGGCAAACAATAGGCTAACCAAAGCCAAAAAGAAAAAGCTGAGTAACAAGATGTACACAGAGACTCTGAAAGCTCCAACATACACCTAGGAATCTAGAAAGTCATGCAAAGACCCAGAAAAGAACTGAGAAGGCCCTAAGCTCTCACGTGAGCTGATCTGAGGCTCCATGGAAGTGAAGGGCAAAGGCAAAGTTATCAAACACCCTAGTGAGTACTGAGTGGGCCCAAGACACAAACAGAGCCCCGCAGCAAAGACTAGGAGACTTCCTCATTCTGGAATGCCTGCCAGTTAAGAAAACATCTACGGACCCACTAACTGCCCACTAAGCTAACTGAGCAGACTTTACTGGCCACATATGACGACGAATACAGACTTCACAAACTTAGTGCAGAGAAGTCCCTAAACAAACAGTAACAACTACAAGAAGCAGCAATAAAAAATCCTGGAGAGGGAGTAGAATCTAATTCCAGAGGGGCTATATTATATTATTTGAAATGCCCACTTTCAACCTATCATCACAAAAGACGCAAAGAAACAAGAAAGTACTGCCCATATACAAGAAAAAAGACAATCACGAGGCTGCCCCTGAGGAAGCCCAGACACTGGACTTACTAGACAAAGACTTCAATCAACTATTTTAAATACGCTTAGAGCTAAAGGAAAGTAGGGACAAAGAACTAAAAGGAACAAGGAGAACAATGTCTCAACAAACAGAGAGTATCAATAGAGAGGTAGAAATTATAAAAAGGAACCAAAAAGAAATTCTGGCCGGGCATGGTGGCTCACGCCTATAATCCCAGCATTTTGGGAGGCCAAGGTAGACACACTGCCCAAGCTGAGGCATTTGAGACCAGCCTGGGCAACATGGTGAAACCCTGTCCTACAAAAAATTCAAAAACTAGTTGGATACGGTGGGGTGTGCCTGTAGTCCCAGCTCGGTGGGGGCTGAGGCAGGAAGATGGCTTGAGTTCAGGGGTCAAGGCTGCAGTGAGTCATGTTCATGCCACTGCAGTCCACTCTGGGTGACAGAGCAAGACCCTGTCTAAAAAGAAAAAAAAGAAAGAAAATTCTTTAGTTGAAAAGTACAGTAACTAAAATGAAAAAGTAACTAGAGGGGATCAAGAACAGACTTGAGTAGGCAGAAGAGAAAATGGTTGAATTTTAGGATAGAGACCAAGAGATCTACAGCTAGACACACCAGAATCAAACTGTCACAGGACAAAGACAAAGAGAGAATCTTAAAAAGCAGAAAGGGAGAAGTGGCTCATCCATACAAAGCACCCTCCCTAAGATTAACAGCTGATTCCTCATTAGAAACCATGCAGGCCAGGAGGAGGCAGGATCATGACATATCCTTGGTGCTAAAAGAAAGACTGCCATCCAAGAATTCTAGATCTCCCAAGACTATCCTTTGAAAATGAAGGAGAAATTAAGACATTGCCCAAATAAACTGTAACTAAAGGAATTTATTGCTAGCAAACCTATCTTACAAGAATTACTACAGGGGGTCCTTTTGGCTGAAATAAAGGATACTAGATAGTAACTAAAATCCACAGGAAGAAACAAAGAGCCTCAGTAATGGTAACTACCTAGGCAAATATAAAAGAGGGTATAAATACATTTTGTAATTCTTGTTTCTCTATATAATTTAAGAGACAACTGCATAAGGTTGATACAAATCTGTATCAACCAGAACATGATGTAGAAACATCTAATTTGTATCCCAGTAACAGCACAAAGGTTGGGGGAGGGAGCAAGGCTTTAGAGGGGCAAAGCTTTTGTCTATGATTGAAATGGAGTTGGTATGAACCTGAACTAGACTGTTGAGGTTATTATGTTAAATTAATACTCAGAGCAACGAGACAGAAAATCAACAAGAATGAAGGCTTGAACAACACTATGAACCAACCAGATCTAACACATCTATAGAAAACTCCACCCAGCAACAGCAGGTTACACACTCTGCCCAAGCAAACATGGAACAGTCTTGAGGAAGAACCTTATGTTAAACCACCAAACAAGTCTCAATACATTTTAAGAGTGAAATCGTGCAAACAATATTCTCCAAACACAGTGAAATGAAACTAGAAATCAGTAACAAAAGGAAATTTGACTCACAAATATGTAAAAAGTAAACACTCCTAATTATCAATGGGTCAAAGAAGAAAGCAAAAGAGAAATCAGAGAATGAATTAAGATAAAATGAAAACACAACATACCAAAATTTATGGGATGAAGAGAAAGCAGTTAAAGATTTATTAAAAGAATGATCTTTTTTTTTTTTTTTTTTTTTTTTTTTTTTTTTTGAGACGGAGTCTCGCTCTGTCGCCCAGGCTGGAGTGCTGTGGCCGGATCTCAGCTCACTGCAAGCTCCGCCTCCCGGGTTCACGCCATTCTCCTGCCTCAACCTCCCGAGTAGCTGGGACTACAGGCGCCCGCCACCTCGCCCGGCTAGTTTTTTGTATTTTTTAGTAGAGACGGGGTTTCACCGTGTTAGCCAGGATGGTCTCGATCTCCTGACCTCGTGATCCGCCCGTCTCGGCCTCCCAAAGTGCTGGGATTACAGGCTTGAGCCACCGCACCCGGCTAAAAGAATGATCTTAAATGAATAACCTAACTTTCTACAATAAAAAGCTAGAGGCCAGGCACAGTGGCTCACGCCTGTAATCCCAGCACTCTGGGAGGCCAAGGCAGGCGGATCACAAGGTCAGGAGATCAAGACCATCCTGGCTAACACGGTGAAACCCCATCTCTACTAAAAATACAAAAAGTTAGCTGGGCGTGGTGGCGGGCGCCTGTAGTCCCAGATACTCACTGCACTCCAGCCTGGGCGACACAGCGAGACTCCATCTCAAAAATAAATAAATAAATAAATAAATAAAGCTAGAAAAAGAATAACACACTAAGCCCAATCCAAGCACAGGGAAGGAAACAGTGAAGATTAAAGTAAAGACAAATGAAATAGAAAATGGGGGAGAGGGAGCAGAAAAACGAACAAAACCAAAAGTTGTTTCTTTGAAAAGATCAACAAATACGATACAATCCTTTGGCTAGACCAAGGAAAGACAGAAACCAAATTACTAAATTCAGGTATGAAGAAGGGGACACTACTACTGACCTGTATGCCAACAAATTAGATGGAAATGGACAAATTCCTAGTAACACACAATTACCAAAAAACCCACTCAAGAAATAGAGAATCTCAACAAATTGGTAACAAGAGACTGAATCAGTAATCAAAAATCTTCTAACAAAGAAAATCCCAGGACAAAATGCCTTCACTAGTGAATTCTACCAAACATTTCAAGGAGAATCAATACCAATACTGAAACTCTTTCAAAAAACTGGAGAGTGAAAAAAAAATAATTCCTAACTCATTCCATGAAGCCAGTTATTACACTAGTACCAAAGTCAGAGAAGGTATCACTAGAAAACTACACACCAACATCCCTTATCATTCAAAAACCCTCAGCAAAAAAACTAGCAAACTCAATTCAGCAGCATATAAAAGTATCATACACCATGAGCAACTGGGATTTATACCAGAAATGCAAGGTTGGTCCAACATGCGAAAACCAATGTAATATGCCAGATTAATATAGAAAGAGGAAGATACCTTGCTTTGAAGTGATAAAAATGTCAGCAACTAGATAGAAGTGATGATTGCACGACCTTGTGAAGAGACTAAAACCACTGAATTATATATTTTAAAAAGAGTGAATCTGGCAAACACAGGCCGGGCGCAGTGGCTCACACCAGCACTTTGGGAGGCCAAGGCAGGTGGACTGCTTGAGTCCAGGAGGTGGAGGCTGCAGTGAGTATGATTCCATCACTGCACTCCAGCCTGACAGGGTGACAGAGACCCTGTCTCCAAATTTAAAAAATAAAAAAGGTGAACATGAATCACTTTGTGAAATGAAATGTCGACTAAAAATATCCACATTTTCTTTTACTCTTCTGAAAACTGTGTGTGCCCATGCCTCAGCCCAGATCCCCGGCGTGCCGCTAGAGTAGCCCACGGCTGGGCGTTGGCTCTCCTCACCTTGAGGTGCTGGTGCATGCAGTAACGACAGACCTTATGCTTCATCTCATGCGTGACATCACTCGAGAAAGGAATAAACCCACATTTTGGCTGTAAAATAAATAAGGAGAAAAAACATTTAGGAAGAAATCACATACCTCTAAATAGACATATTGCTGACTACAAGATAATGAGTGCAGCAAGATAATTACGCACAAATGGCCCCAGAAGCTGTTTTCATTTGCACCTCCCAGTGGGAACAACACTTCCTGCATCAGATCACACAAACATCTCTGCTAGAGGACCCACGGCCGGAACTCTCACTGGGGAGGGTCAGCGGTGCCCTACACTAGCTCAGCACAAGCACAACACACAGTAGCTTTGTGCTTTTATTCAAGAATGTCACTGCAAGACTCTATAAGAGATGGACCCAGGACTCCCAGCTCCAAGAAGCAGAACCATTGTTCCCGCTGACACTAGCACATGGCCCGACAGGGGCCCATCTGATAGTTGCTAGGCTCCCAGAAGGTCAAGGAAGCCCCATGCCCTCTAAAAGCTGCAGCCTCTGAGCATACACGACACACAGGCCTGCGCTGAGCCTTGGGCACTGGAGATGGTGGCTGGGGAAGCAGAACATCCACCCACAAGTGAGGAGGATCAGGAGGCATGAGCTCAGGCCAGGAGTGTGACCCAGAAATCGCTGCCTTCGAGTTGGAAGAGAGACGTGTGAGGCAGCTTCCTGAGGGACTCTGATAGCCACCCCTGACGTGGGCAGCAGAGAGCTGAAGCAAGGGGGCCCCTGGCCCAAGCAGCCCCCACTGCCTGGCACCACAGAATTTCAGGACTCCTGGCCATGACACACCAGTGCCTGAGGGTCACACTGGCCTTTGTGCCTCCAGGAAAATCCATCCTGAGCAGGACACGGGGAGCTTCCCAGTCTAGAGGGCAACCTGTGGATGGGGCTCCTGCAGCACAGCAAACAGCAGCCAAGCACCAAGCAGGCATGGCCAGCAGGGAGGGGCACAGAGGAAGGCCCCAGGGGACCCTGGCAAGCCGTGCCCTCTGAGCAAAACGGGGTGGGGGGACCAAACACGCTTCCCTCTGGTGACCCTCAACCAGGGCTTGTTTTAGCCCAGGCATGCAGGGTGGGTGAGGTCTTCTGTCATGAACTACCAGGAATGAGCCTAAACCTGGGGTCTGGGAGCCATGGCAGGAACCAGAACACAGGTGGGGGCTGTGGAAGGAGAGAAGCAAGTTTCCAGGAGCCGAGAGTGCCCACCACTCACTTCAGTGGGAACTGGAACCCAAGGCACATGACTCTCAGACTCACTGCCCAGGACTGACCTTTCCCCCTTACCCACACCATCTGCCCCTCGACAGGTCACCTTAATCTCTACACACAGAATGGGCCGGTGCTCTGCAAAGCGGTAGGTTTGAAGTCTGGTTAAATTGGGAAGGCACATAGCGTAACCACTGAGAGTGTCCAGGTCCTTGTCACAGCGAGACTCTGGAAAACAGAGCAAGGGTCATATACAGAGCAAGGTCAGTGAGAGAGATGAGATGATCCCTGCCCAAAACATGCCCCACCTTGTCCCTGGTTCCAGGGGGCATCTCTGTGCCTGATGAAAACCTCATGTTTCCCTGGAGATTGTGGAACACAAAGAGTAACAACATGGTTAAGGCCAGGCACGGTGGCTCACACCTGTTATCCTAGCACTTTGGGAGGCTGAGGCAGGTGGATCACGAGGTCAGGAGTTCAAGACTAGCCTGGCCAACATAGTGAAACCCCGTCTCTACTAAAAATACAAAAATTAGCCAGGCATGGTGGCATGTGCCTATGGTAGCAGCTACTTGGGAGGCTGAAGCAGAATTGCTTGAACTCTGGAGACGGAGGTTGGGCAACAGAGCGAGACTGTCTCAAAAAAAAAAAAAAAAAAAAAGAAAGAAAGAAAAAAGAAAGGTGGGCACGGTGGCTCATGCCTGTAATCCCAACACCCAACACTTTGGGAGGCCAAGGTGGGCAGATCATGAGGTCAAGAGATCGAGACCATCCTGGCCAACATAGTGAAACCCCGTCTCTACTAAAAATACAAAAAATTAACTGGGCGTGGTGGCAGATGCCTGTAGTCCCAGCTACTCGGGAGGCTGAGGCAGGAGAATCGCTTGAACCAGAGAGGCAGAGGGGGTTGCAGTGAGCCCAGATCGCGCACCACTGCACTCCAGCCTGGCGACGGAGTTAAGACTCCATCTCAAAAAAAAAAAAAAAAGAAAAAACAACATGGTTTATGTAGGGGGTAGCTTCAGGCCTTGTGGTATTGGTTCAAGCTGTGGAGGGGCTGGAGACTGCAGTCAGCCACACGGATGGTCAGCCATGTCGATGTGCCTGAGCCCCAATGAAAACTCTGGACACCAGCCTGGTGGGCATACTCCACGAGTGTGTCACACATAGTCGATGGGAGAGTGAATACTGCCCACACCACCCCTGGGGAGAGGACACAGAAGCTCATGCCAGGTCTCTCCCGGATCCCACCCCTGCACCTCTCCCCTTGGCTGGTTCCATCTTTATCCTTTTCCTGTAATAAACCATAACCATGAGTAAAACAGTGAGTTCTGTTGGTCCTTCTAGCATATTATAAATCCTGAGGGTGGTCTTGGGGATGGTCCCCTAATTCCACAACACCCTTAGCCCAGGAACTTGAAGAGGACGGGGCTGCAGGCTCTACCTTCTTTCACATCTAGGCCCTTCCCAGTCCCCAGTGCTCCAATATTTCCTCAGCACCAAATCTGTGGAAGCCGTGGTATGTACAGAACCAAACAAGCCTGGGCTCCAGGCACGCCAGGGACAGGCTTTCCTCCTTTAACATAATGAGCCTTACTCCAAGTCTGGTTCTTATCACTGGTGTGATAAACCTCCCATGGTTGTTATGAAATGGCAGGCTGAGCAGCAGAACACCCTGGAGCCGGGCTCAGACCGCATTCACCGAGAGGAAGAACTGGAGCCTAGCCACTGTCCTGTGGCCTTCCCGCCTCCTCAGCCTTTCCTGCAGTGTGCAGCCCATTCCTCCCTGCTCCAGCCAGAGACTGCAGACCCACAGAATGGTTTGCTTCCATTTTCCAAATCAAATCAGGAAAAAATTTTATACTGGCCAATTCCACACCCTCATTGCCTGGCTGTGCTCCGGGCAGAGGCATTTCCACCCTCAACTCATGAAATTTATCTCTTTGATCACTGATTGAAAAAAAACCTTTGACCTGGTTCCTGTCCATAAGGCCATCAGCAAGTGCAGAAAAGGGAGTGGGTGGGGATGGAGGAGAAAGGGAGAGGCTAAGGGATGGGAGGGGATTGGGGAAGGACAGCGTGAGGATGGGGAAGGTGATGCCACAGAAGGCCCCTAGATTCCCTGTTCCTCAGAAGGACATGGACCTAGCCTAGACTCCGGTTGGGGGCAGCTTCCAGGGCTGCAGACCGTCCTGGGCCAGGCCCTCCCTCCTGAAGCTCAGGTCACCTCAGTTTCCTTTTGCCTCTCCCAGGCCTCTGGGAACCTTTCCCTTTCTTAAGTCTGCCCCAGACCCTCTACCTCCAGCTCTTCCCTCATGCTTTTTTCTGTGGTATTAATTGGTTCTTTCTTGTTTGTTTGTTTGAGATGGAGTCTCGCTCTGTCACCTGGGGTTGGAGTACAGTGGCGTGATCTCAGCTAACTGAAATCTCTGCCTCCCGGGTTCCAGTGATTCTCTTGCCTCAACCTCCCGAGTAGCTGGGATTACAGGTGCCCACCACTACGCCCAGCTAATTTTTGCAAATATATATATATACACACACACACATATACACACACATATATACATATATATACAGACATATATACACACATATACATATACATACACATATATACATACACACATATATATATATATTTTTTTTTAGTAGAGAAAGTGTTTCACCATGTTAGTCAGGTTGGTCTCAAACTCCTGACCTCAGGTGATGTGCCCGCCTCAGTCTCCCAAAGTGCTGGGATTACAGGCGAGAGCCACCGCACCTGCCTTTACTGGTTCTTCATCACATATTCTGTGCAGTGCTCTGGTTTTCTGATACAGAAAATTGTAACCATGAGCTCCCAGGATTTCTATCCCTGATAATGAAGTTTCTGGCAAAAGAATTACTGAAAATTGGCCGGGCGTGGTGGCTCACACCTGTAATCCCAGCACTTTGGGAGGCCAAGGTGGGTGGATCACGAGATCAGGAGATCGAGACCATCCTGGTTAACACGGTAAAACCCTGTCTCTACTAAAAATACAAAAAATTAGCTGGGCATGGTGGCGGGCGCCTGTAGTCCCAGCTACTCAGGAGGCTGAGGCAGGAGAATGGTGTGAACCTGGGAGGTGGAGCTTGCAGTGAGCCGAGATCGCACCACTGCACTCCAGCCTGGGCGACAGAGCAAGACTCCAGCACAAAAAAAAAAAAAGAATTACTGAAAACTGCATATACCTAACATGGACAATCATTTCAAATGGAATATTTTAAATTACAAACAATATTTGTAAGTTAAACACCCTTACCTGGTCTTTCAGATTGTATCTTTAAACAAAGCTGTTTCACAAACTCTAAAGGTAGCTGAATGACTTCCTGTAAGAAAATACACAAAATTCTCAGGGTGAATTGCACAATGACATGAACACAATGCCACAGAAATGCAGGCCTAAAAATAGTTGAGCTGTAGGTTTTTATGTTATGTGTAATTTATAATATTTTTTAAAGTTTACTGCTTAAAAAAATCAGTGTGCAGGTTTTGGGAATAAAAGCTGCTCTATTATTTTCAAGACATGTCCAGGTTAAACAGAGACATGAACATTTCACTGCAATCGGTGGTCAGCTCTCAGAATGGCTGGGCCCACGGTGGTGACCAGCCTCAAGGTCAGCGTCTCTCGCCACCAAGCACCCCTTCCAAGCCCCTTTCCAGTCTTCACAGCATTTATGGACCCACAGCAGTTCTTAGACCACATGGAAGACCCTTACTGACCACTCAGACGACCTGAGGACCTCACGCTTCCACCTGAGGAGCAGCTCAGCATCTGAAAAATCACTTATCTCAGGAAGGTGGCCTGTGCCTCCTCAGCCCTGGAGGATGCGGCATAACCAGCATTGTCCTCCACATGGCTCTTCTATGCAGTTTCCCAGATGAAAGGTTTTTATTTAAGCCACATTGCTTACCATCTCCCCATCCTCTCATGTTTCTAGAGTGGCAGAATTGTGACTTCTGAAAAAGTCCCAAAGGGACACAGGAGATCTACTAGGCTAAGAATGGTGGGATCCTGCCCACAGAGACCATGCCTTCCCCACCCTGCGCCGTCACACCTGTTCCCCTCCACCACCACCCTATCCGCTCCCAGTCAGCTGCGCCAGTTTCACTTGCGATTTGTCATTTACCTAAACATGCTATAAAGCAACAAAATGTGACTTATAAACTTAGTACAGAATTAGGTAAGGTGACACAATGGACAAGAGTGGGGAATGTAAACATTCGAAAATTTGTAAATTGAGGCTGAGCGCGTTGGCTCACGCCTGTAATCCCAGCACTTTGGGAGGTCAAGGCAGGTGGATCACAAGGTCAGGAGTTCGAGACCAGCCTGACCAACATGGTGAAACCACATCTCTCCCAAAAATACAAAATTAGCCAGGTATGGTGGCGCACGCCTATAGTCCCAGCTACTCAGGAGGCTGAGGCAGGAGAATTGCTTGAACCCGGGAGGCGGAGGTTGCAGTGAGCTGAGATCACGCCACTCCAGCCCAGGCGACAAAGCGAGACTGTGTCTCAAAAACAAAAACGAAAACAAAACAAAACAAAAATTCGTAAACTGGATCATCTCCAGGAAGTCCAAGTTCTGGCTCCACTTCAAAGAAAGCAAAAGCACAAAAGGCGTGGATGCCGACTCTGGATGCGGACTCTGGATGCCGACTCTGGATGCCGACTCTGGATGCCGACTCTGGATGCGGACTCTGGATGCCGACTCTGGATGCCGACTCTGGATGCGGACTCTGGATGCCGACTCTGGATGCCTCGAGTGTGAGAACCATTGCTCAGAACCACACAAGGTCCTCACTCTGCCTTGGCCCCCACCCCACAGCACATACTACTGGGAGACACGGCAGCCACGCAGGTCTCAGGTCCACATACAGGGCAATGACCCTCCACACCACTGTCTGCCCATGCACGGCCTGAACTCACAGTCACCCAGGTGAAAAGCAGACCTGGGTTTATTTCCAACAGCTGTAAATCATTGATTTTATAATAAGCATATCTGTGTTTAAAGTCAAAATAAAATGCTGGCCTGGTACAGTGGCTCACACCTATAATCCCAGCACTTTGGGAGGACAAGGCAGGCTGATCACTTGAGCCCAAGAGTTCAAGACCAGCCTGCCCAACGTGGTGAAACCCAGTTCCCACAAAAAAAAAAAAAAAAAAAAAAAAAAAACTAAAATTAGCTGGGTGTGGTGGTGCACACCAGTAGTCCCGGCTACTCGGGCGGGGGTCTGAGACAGGAGGATCACTTGAGTCTGGGAGGTCGAGGCTGCAGTGAGCCATGATCACACCACTGCACTCCAGCCTGGGTGACAGAGCAAGATAGAAAACAAAAACAAACAAATACTGACAGTAAGCATCCTCTTACAAGTCCAACTACACTGGCGAGTGTGGACCACACCACCATCCAACCATGTGAGGACGCACCAACCAGCTCCTGCACAAGGCATTCACCTAAGAGGACCAGAGGGAAAGCCCACAGAAGTCCCCGCCTGGACTGTCCCCTGGAATTCCCACAGAACTCCTGTAACCTGGGTGCTGAGATGTGGGAGGACCTCCAGGCGTCACTCTCTAAATGGCAAAGGGACAACTGCTCAGAAGGACAAGGAGCCACCAGCCTGGCTGTCCCTTCACTCCTCATGTCCCCTGCCTAAAAACTGGGCCACAGCACAGAACTGTCAGCATATGAGGTTCCAAAAGAGCTGAGACTGGCGCCAGAGAGCGTACAACCTCACCAGGATTTGGCCCACAGCAGCAGCAAGCTGGAACTTCCGAGCCTTCAGGTTCCTCCAGTATGTAAGTAGCAACAGTGGAGGAACAAGACAAGCAGCTTCTGCCCCTTCCCCATTTCCTAAACTCTCCAGCTCCCAGACCCAGCACTGGAGACAGGCCCAGACCAGCGTCACACCCACCGGGCAAGGCCAGGAGCCAGGGTGTGGCTGTCCCTGTCTCTGTCATCACAGGGCTGGTTGTATCTTGCCTCACAACCAGCAGGAGGGAAACGCTACGCTTTGCCCAACTCGCCGACACCTCTGTTCTTCCCTCACGTGGCCCTGTGTGGCCCTGCAGACGCAGCCACCCTGAGGGGTACATCGTCAGCCTGAAATGGGCTCTGCCCACTTTCCCACTGCGCCAGAGCCCAGCGGTGTCCTGCTGGGACACGCTCACCTGCAGCGCAAACAAGCTCTGCTTCACTTTGTCGGTATCTTAAGGCGGAGGAAATGCACTCACAGGCGGCCTTGTGGGTTGAGCCCTGTTTGCTGTGGGTTCATTTACTGTGACCCTTCCCACTGAGGACAAACCCAGAGCCAGACTGCTGATTGCTGGAAATGCTCCCCGTCCTGTCCCCTCCCTCAGAGCAGTCCCCAATGCTCACCCCACCAGGTAGCCAAGGGACCTCGAGTCTAATCCCATGCCCCTGGCCAACAAGGGCCATCACCACATGAGTCCTCCGGTCACAGAGGCTTCTGGTGGATCTCGCCTCTAAGAATGTTCCTTCCTCAAGGAGAAAACTGGTCACAGCACAGAACCGTCCAAGGGATATGCCCAGGGGAAAAAACTGCATGAATCTTCCTAACAGGGGACCTCCAAATGCTCCCAACACCACAACAGTGCAGTGAACAGGCTGGAGAAAAGTCACGCGCCCACAGCGGCTGGAGAAGGGTGGGGCCCAGGGGCCTGTCCAGGCCTCAAAATCACAGATCTGCTCAGAGCACAGCCCCAGGCAAGAGGTGAGCCAGGGCTGGCAACCCTGGTCCCATTCCCACAGATCCCAGCACAGGTGGCAACACCCAGAGGCTCCCACAGCTTTTCTCTAAACCCCAGCTTTTAACATTCATTGAGCAGCTGAGGCCCTTCCTGGGTGTGATGAGCCGCACCCAGGACGGCCCCAGCAGGCCCTGCCACCCTCCCATGTTGGGCGTCCTGTGTTCAAAGGTGCTCAGGGGCAGAGAGCAAAGCCATTCCTTGAGGCTTAGTGGCACTGGATGCTGCTCAAGAGCCCTCACCCAGCAGGAGCCTCCAGGAGGGCCAGCAGAGACGGGTCCTGGGGAGCAGGGGCTCATGTGGGCCCTCTGAACCCCAGGCTTCTCAGCTAGGAAAGAGAAACTGAAGTATCCACTCCGCTGCCACCCAGCACAGCAAATGAGAAACACTTGGAGACTAGCTGGATGCGGGTTATCATTAACCACAAAGTTCCAGAAGATCACCGGGAAGTTGGCAGTATTGACGCAAAACATACCCAAGAATTCAGACATGAATAAAAAGCACTTACCCCACAATGAACATAGTTCTCCCCCAAAAACTCCTTCATGACATTTTTGCCAAAGTCCACTATGTTCTGCAGGTGTTGAAATATCTCTTCCGAGGTCTGTAAGAGACAACCACAAGAAAGCCTTCATGATGGGACCTCCCGACGGAGCCTTGCTTGAGGGGAGAGGTAAAAACCACCACAGACTCTGCCACAAGCAGCGGGGACGTCCCAGCCACAGACAGAACCCGAGTGATGGCCCTCAGACCCAGGGGAAGGTCCCCAGTGCGCCGCCTCACCAGCGTCCCTCCCCAGCCATGCCACCCTCCCCAGCCCAGACTTGGGAAGGTAGCAGTCTGAGGACCGCACTGCTGCCGCCTCCCGTCTGCCCTTCTCCCAAAGCGGCCCCTAAACATGCCTTCCAAGGAATGTGACTTTGAAAACCTCTGACATCTCACATCTCAATCTCTAAAGAGATTTTACTCTTTAGCCTCTAAATGTAGAATATTCTTTCCCCAGTCAGAGGTTCTTAAAGAATCAGTAAGGTGATGAAACTGGTTGAGACAGAAATCACCCCCATGTCCCTCAACCTGTCTCAAAGGTGAGAAGCCCAGAGGGCCCTGGTACGCTGCTCCTGGAAGACATCCACAAAGGCTGGCCTGGCAGTCTTCTGCTCCCTGCGGGGCAGCTGCCTTTGTGGGTGCTCATCCAGGGCAGGCCCGGAGGTGCCCAGTGCCTGGCTCATGCTTGAGAAGGTCCCAGGACTGTGCAGCTGCCCTGTGCCCCCGTAGCCTCTGGAGAACCTGCTGCCCGCACGGCCACAGCACGTGCAGGTGTCCCGTGGCTGTGCAACAAAACTAGTCCGAACTAAGCCTGACAGAAAACTCCAGAACACACCCAGTAGCCCGGTACAGCTGCGGTCACAGCTTCTGACAAAAAAAAACCCTGGCCAGGCACAGTGGCTCACGCCTGTAATCCCAGCACTTTGGGAGGTCGAGCCAGGCGGATCACCTGAGGTCAGGAGTTCAAGACTAGCCTGGTCAACATGGTGAAATCCTGTTTCTACTAAAAATACAAAAATTAGCCAGGCGTGGTGGCAGGCACCGGTAATCCTAGCTACTCAGGAGACTGAGGCAGGAGAATCACTTGAACCCTGGAGGCAGAGGTTGTGGTGAGCCGAGACCATACCACTGCACTCCAGCCTGGGCGGCAGGGCGAGACTCTGTCTCAGAAAAGAAAAAGACCCCCTGGTCAACAGAAAAGTGACCACTCAAGTCTCCACAGATCACACAGTGTGTCACATTATGTCATTTACAGAGGAAATGTAGCCGACTGCTGGCAGACACTGGCCCGCTCACATCTGTGGACACAGATCTGACAGGGTCCACAGAGGCCGGGCCTTGGGGGCGTCAAGGTCAGGGTGGTTTGGGCTCTGCAGCCACTGAATTCGGCAGAGAAGGAGGCAGAGAAGGCTGGAGGCAGCCACAGGGACTTTGTTTCCACGGGATGCTTTCCACAAACCAAAACCACCTTGGCCTGTTTCTCTTCAGCAGCTGAGGCAGAAACCGGAAGACAGTGGGGCCTTCCTACCTCCCCTGCCTGCCCACCCCGACCCCACACCCACTGTGGCCCCACCAACAGCAGCTTTCTCCCATGGCTCTCTCCCCTCTTTCTATTGTGCCCACGCGGCAGCTGTCACCTCCAGCCACCACAACCCCCCGGCCTCCCTTTCTATGACCCCTACCTCAGATGCTCCAACCTGCCGTCTCCCAGGAGCCCTCAAGGGGCAGTGACTCATCAACCCCTTACCCTCGCCCAAGCCAGCCTCCGCCTGCCCCACAGTGGAACAGCCACCGTCCAGGAGCTCACCCCCAGCTCAGCTGCATGTGTCCCCCTCACAGGACCCACACACATCAGATGGGGAGCAGAGAAGAGCCATTAATGCAGGAAGCCTCCGCGACTCAGTATGCACCCAGGACCGACAGAGATTTGCACAGAAAGTTGCAACTCAGTGGTCAAAAACGAAAGGGCAATGCTTTTTTACGGGTGGTCCATGGCATTTTGCTTGGATGACTCACAGAAAAGAAACCTAACAACTCCCTTCCACTGCAATGTTTAACACAGACTGTCTACCACAGCACTGGAGACTCTATTTTCATAGATACAATTCCACAGATGGGGAAACTGAGGCAGCAGGTGCTAAGGAACTCGGCAAGGCAAAGTTTGCCTGGTCCTGGGGTCCTCGCCACAAGCAGGGCCCTCTGAGCAGCACCCACGTGCCAGGCTAGGGCAGCTCCTGGCTGAGGGCCACATGGACTACCACAGTGACACACAGGTCAACATGCTGGGCCCAGTCAGTTTTACATCAGGAATGATGGACACACCACTTCCTGCACTGAATGCTTGTATCATCTTTGAATCCTACAACTAGCATCAATATTTCTACATCGGAAAAAAGAAATCAGAGTTTTCTTAAATAATTGTTGTAATGTCTGGGTGCAAACCCACCCATCTTACCTTCTTCCTATTTGGAGGAAACTTCAGAAACCGCAGCACGACACAGCGCTGTTAGAAAATAACACACATCTGATGAGTATTTGCTCAAAGCCAAGGCACGAGGTGTCAGTCAGTTTGGGGGTCCCATCCTCAGGGGACAAAGCCCACAGCGAGACTCCACGGCAAGGAGGCTGGGAAGCCCCCAGGGCAGAGAGGCCAGGGCTGGGACCCAACAAGGGCACACTGGGCAGCAGGACAACTAGGAACCTCCAGCCTCTGACCCACCAGCCCCTCCCAGGACTTGATCTTAAGGAAATAAATAAAATAGAAATAACCTAAATGCCCAACAATGAGATGGTTTAAACACAGTGGCACACATTTCAAACCATGTAATACCAGTCAATGACTGATAAGAAAGATCAGTATTTACAGACACAGACGTGTGGTCATCACATACTGCTAAATGAAAAAAGCTACCGAACAGGGCTTATGAGCCAATTTTCATAAAAAGAGAAACACACGTGCACACACACACGTATGGGTGTAATTCTATTTATATAAAGCTCAAAAAACAGGTAACACTGACCCCTTGTGCCCACCCCTTGGGTGTGCATGAATAGTTGCTGAGGAAGGTTCTAGAAGGGACTGGTCAGAGGATTACGGGTACGCTTACTTTGTGATAATTAAGCTATACCCATGATCTGAGTACTTTTCTGTAGATTTGTTACACTTCAAGTTTTTAAAATAAAAATGTTTAAATAAAATAAGTATGATGTGTCGACATCAAAAGGTCTGAAAGGACATTCGGCATAAGTTTAACATCTCCAAGTAGCAATGATTATGATAACTTCTTTTTAATTTATCTTTATTTTGAATATTTCAATTGGTTAAATGTTCAAAAAATACATTCTAAGAACATATATCATATGTAGGAAGGAGAACGCGCCTGGGAGGGGCTCTAGCTGCAGTGCAAGGGTGGGGGGGTCCAACGCCCTGGGTAGCGCCCCTGCTGAGGCCACAGGGCAAAGCCTAAGCAGGAGGGAGGAAGCAGGCTGCACTGAAGACGGCTTAGAAAGGGACATTTTCTAGATCAAAAGATGCCTAAGGAGCAACAAAGGCCCTATGGAGACCAAGCCAGACTCCCCCGCCCGCTCCCCACAGCCCTATTTAGACAATGTACGTAGTTGCTCTTAAATCCCAGGCACCCGGCCCCCTGGGCTCCTCCGACTGAGCTCCAGTTCCCAGCCAGTGCCATGCTCCTGGCTCGCTGTGCTGCAGATAGCTGTCCCCTCCTTGAGCCCCAAGCTGAGACCTGGGGAAGCCAAGATCAAGGCATGCATGCTACCGCTGTCCCCTTCCAAGCTGAAGGCAGGCATCAACAATCAATCATGGGAATCGACTGGCTAAGGATCATTTTAATGGAACTATAATTCCACCACAATTTAAGGAAAGGCAGAAGTTGATCGACAGAAGTCCTAACTCTCGACAGCTCTCCAGAAGCTCGTTCCCCTAAAAGTGTGTTTGCTCCTCACCTACACATGATGGTGTGTGCTATTTGAGTGTGCCTGACCCGCCCTCCAACAATTAGGCACCAAACACAGTATAGCTCTCCACCGATGGCAGGCATTCAGCGATGCCCTGCTAGTGATGTGTAAGTGTGATTGAGGGTCATGCTTGAAAATCAACACGATAAGAAAATATATTACATTAAATCCCTGATTAGTGTAAACTGACCCAGGCTGCCATGGTGCAAGCTCTCACCCTGTCCCTCACACAGGGCAAACCCCGCCACCCACAGGGACCAAGCTTACTCACCTGCCAGACTGCATGCACAGAGCTCTGCGGCACCTACAGGAAAGCAAGGCCTCTCTCGGTTTCTCACAGAACTCACTCATAAGCTGCACAATGGACTTTTGTAGCAAAGCAGTCCTGAGCAGTCCTGAGCAGGGTGACGCCAGGCCGAGACACACGAGCTTTCTCTTCACAGAAATTCCCCACTGTAGCCTCAGAGGAAGGAGTTCAGTGGGCCCATGAAGAGAAATGCCAACTACAAGAACATAGGACCCCCTCCCCTGGCAGCATTCACCTGCTAATGTGGACTCAGCTTTCCAAAGTTCCCTGCCACTCTGTTGCCAGGAAAGGCGGGAAAACTGGTCTTTTCTGTCTATTTATAAATGGAAATTATAAATTTCCTATGATTATTACATACAAAACTACTCACGTAATGTATAATTCAGAAAGCCATTATCTGGCTTATAAAGAAAAATTTTTTAAAAATAAGTTAAACGGGGCACTATACAAAGAAAACCCATACACAGGTCCCAGGAGAAAAAGATGTCGGCCTAAATGATTGCAGGCCTTAGGCCTCAGTCCTTGTGGATAATAAAATAACACCACTCTTCCCGCTAGCACTTATTAATTATTATTGCAATAGCCAGCAGGTGCTAGTACCAGTGCTTCAGGGTCCGCGATACACTCCTAAAGTCCATCATCTGCAGCCGTCTCTCCCTCTAAGGTGGGCAACTGAGTTCCGGTTTACAGAATGAAGGAAGATCACGTTGGGTGAAGCCAAGTTTAGAGGAGGGCCTGGACCCTGGAAAGTTCTCAGCATCTTTCTGGTGGCCAGGCTCCTGGCTGCTACTGAGTCACCAGCAGGGGCTGGGGGCATTGGGTACTGTGCTGCCCCCAAGAGAGGGCACGGACACAAGCCTTCCAAGCCTGGTCAGAGAAGCCCAAAGCGGCCCTCCCGCTCAGCCCTCCCAGCCCCTTCCTCACATTTCCTCCACCACCACATCCAAACACAGTGGCTTGACCTCCCTGCTGTCACTCACGGGAAATCTCCTGCTATCCCTTCCCATTACGGAGCCCAAGAGCCACAGCCAACCAAAGAAACCTGAATACAATGATTCGTCCATTTCAAGGGAAACTGCTTTCTCCACCCACCCATTTATGATCCAAAAACTATCACAAGAAATCTACCCACCCACACACCCCCAGGGGAACCACAGCATCAGCCAGTTTTCATTAATACCAAAACTCAGACACATTCAGCTCACCTATCCTCTACAGCCCATGCCAACTGCCCCATGTGAGGCGCCTGATCAGGCTGGGCTGGCTGAGGTGGGTGGTCCCCAAGATGTGCCAGGCTGAGGGCTTCGGTAATGCATAGGCCATAGGGCCCTACTCCCCTCATGCAGGCAGCTGGCAGGAAACAGGTGAACACACACCATAGCAGCTCTCATTAGCAGAAAGACACAATGAGTCCAAGGGGCACCCATGGCTGGGGAAGGGGGGTGAACACAGTCACCTGGGGGACTTCCCATGAAGGAGGGGACAAGAACCAACACCCCAGCAGGCTCTGAGCTCCTGCCAGCTCACCACATCTTAACCAGCTACGGAGATAATGACACTATTCCTCTTTCAAAAAGTATCCGAAACCAGATATTTGAAGCTTACCTTCTTCTTAACGTCTAGAATAAAATGTTGAAAGTGAAGAAAAAGGGCCAGGCACGGTGGCTCATGCCTGTAATCCCAGTACTTTGGGAGGCCCAGGCAGGCGGATCACCTGAGGTCGGGAGTTCAAGACCAGCCTGACCAACATGGAGAAACCCTGTCTCTACTAAAAATACAAAATTAGCTGGGCGTGGTGACGCACACCTGTAAGCCCAGCTACTCGGGAGGCTGAAGCAGAATCGCTTGAACCTGGCAGGTGGAGGTTGCGGTGAGCCAAGATTGCGCCATTGCACTCTAGCCTGGGCAACAAGAGCGAAACTCCCTCTCAAAAAACAAAAAAAAGTGAAGCAAAAGGGTTAAGATTGGAAGAGAAGAACTTGACACTTCTGCAGTCTGAGGGCTGGGGTGTTTCTTAACAAGAGCAATGCTAGACCAAGGCCCAAGCTGCACCTTTATTCTTGGTAACAGGGAAGCTTCTGCTTTGGAAAATTCTATGAAAATCAAGGATTTTTTTTTTTTTTTTTGAGACGGAGTCTCGCTCTGTCGCCCAGGCTGGAGTGCAGTGGCCGGATCTCAGCTCACTGCAAGCTCCTCCTTCCGGGTTCACGCCATTCTCCTGCCTCAGCCTCCCAAATAGCTGGGACTACAGGCGCCCGCCACCTCGCCCGGCTAGTTTTTTGTATTTTTAGTAGAGACAGGGTTTCACCGGGTTAGCCAGGATGGTCTCGATCTCCTGACGTCGTGATCCGCCCGTCTCGGCCTCCCAAAGTGCTGGGATTACAGGCTTGAGCCACCGCGCCCGGCCGAAAATCAAGGATTTTAACAAGTCAAAAACACCAAACAATAGGAAGAACAAGAGGAGTGATGCATTTATACACACACACTAAATAACCCCAAGATTTAAAAAGATAAGGGACACAACTCGTCACTTACAGAAGTGGCAAAAAGTATTTTTCGATAAAAATCCCTTCCTGGGCTGCAGCGGGAGGGCAGGCGGCACGGCCGTGTGGAAAGCGATTTGCAACGTGTGCCAAGGAGCCTGATTCACCCAAGAGCCCAGCCTGAGCAGCAGAAGCCCAAAGACGTGTGTACGAAGACTTCCGGCAAAACTCACCCACGAGGACGGCCAACGCAACACTGGGAACCCCTGAGCATCCTGCAAGACGTGCATGAGGAGTTTCTACATATTTGTGCTATAAAATTAAGTGAAAAAAATCCCAAAACAGAAACAGATACATAGTATTCTTAACTACCTAATAAAGGCAAAATACAGTCATGGATCACATAACGACACTTGAGTCAGCGATGGACTACATGAAACAATGGTGTGTCCCATAGAATTATGATGGACTACATGAAACAATGGTGTGTCCCATAGAATTATAATACCACAGTTTCTACGTTTAGAGTCCTATTGTGTCCCACTTCCCATTAGACACTTCCCATTGTGTCCCAACGGCCTGCAGCACTCAGTCCAGAACCATGCTGCATGGGTCTGAGGACTAGGACTGAGGACTGGGACTGAGGACTGGGACTGAGGACTAGGAGCCACAGGCTGCCCCATACAGCCTGGGCGTGAGGCAGGCTCTGCCATCTAGGTGTGTTCATATGACATCATCACCTAACAATGCAGCTCTCAGAGTGCATCCCTGGTGCGAAGCGATGCTTGACAATAAGTAGAAAAAGACTAGAAGAAAGTGCACCAAAGTGTTAACAAAAGTTGTTCTCTTCATGGAGAAATACTGGGTGTTTTCCACTTCCTTCCTTCTGATATTCTATATTTTCAGAGAGAAGCAACAATTGGTGTTAAATAAAAATAGAAGGCCACAAAAACCCTAATACATTAAAAGGGACACCTGCCAACGGGAAGCCTGAGGGGGCACCTCATGGGTGGAATTAAAGCTACTAACTAGAAGAGCCTCTCAGGACAGATGAGGAGAGATCTTCCTGCCACTCACGGAGGACTCACTCTGGAGGGGTATCACTCACAAAACCCGCTGTTCCAGAGATAGGTCAAAGGACAAGGACCAAGGTCAAGTCTTCCATCAGGCTGAGGAGATAAACTGAAGCTGAGATCAGACAACTTTTGTGGGAAGGGAAGATAGAAAAAGAGAACAGCAGCAGGGGTCACCCCTCAGGATGCTGCCCCAGCCTTCTAGAAGCAACGCTCAGCCCCGGCTTCTCCCGAACTGAAGATGACTCCCAGGCAGGGGCCATGGGGGATCCCAAATGTCCAGTCTCAAGAGGCTGCCCTCCCTGTAGACCCTCCTCACCTCACCCCCGCAGCTCCAGCTCCAGCTCTGTCCCAGCCAGAGAGGAAGGCTGCCCAGGGTCTGTCAGTCACTGGGGGCAGGAGGTACCGAAGTCCACCTCTGCAACCCAGAAAGGGATGTCCAGTACGCATAGGACCGTGGAGGGAACAAGAAGCAGGGCTTACGGTACTGGGCTCGAACAGGAGGCGCTCCCAAGGGTGAGCTTGGCTTCACTGGGAATGCATGGCCTCAGACAGAAATCCAAAGCCCATTTGACACGGGATGAAGATGTGACATTGCCAAGATACCTGTGGAGGATGGGAGCCCAGTACTCTGCAGGCAAGAGCAAGGAGGCCAGACTGGAGACAGCCGGCGGGCAGGGAGCAGTAGGTGCTGGCCCCTTGTCCAACCTGTATGGGGCACATCCTTCTCAAGCCTCAGCAACTCCATCCTGACCTCATGGTGTCCTCTGCAGGACTGAAGCAGGCGCAGGTGTGGGCCATGGGGGAGGCCACCCATGCACACAACACTCAGAACAAGGGGAGGCCTGTGGGGATGGGCACATCTGGTGTGTGGGGCTGACCCTACAGGCACGGAAAGCCTGGCCACCTGTAAAAGGAAGCAGAGCTGCCTAGAGGCCCATAGTGAGGGCCACAGGGAAGTGTGAACAAGCCCTGGCCCTCAGATCTCCCAACTGCTTGGCAACAAGGCACGAGTGGCCAGGCCCTAGGCACAGCCTTGCTCTCTGCAGACACAGCAATGATGCTTTTCTCACCCTCCTGGATAGCAGTTCTCAGAAGACAAAGGAAGTCACTGGGGAGCTTCGCTCTCACTGAATTCTGACCAAGAAGGAGGCTCAGTAAGGCAGAAGGAAAGTGGCTGTGTCACCTCAGAAGGTGTAAAAGTAGGAGGTGAGCCAAGGCCAAACCGACAAACCCCTGTGCACGAGAGGCACCGTCACAGGCTGACAGTCACCAAAAAGCAGACCTCACCACGCAACTGCAGATACAAAGACGGGAATAAACAAAGAGCGAGCCACAAGCACAGCTCTCCAATGAGCTCAGCTGAGACGAGAAGGAACCTCACTAGGAAAGAAGCCACATCAGCTGCGTCAGCCCAGAACGCCATTAAAAATTCCAAATGCAGAATACATCACTGGTTTAAACAAAATGCTGGCAGTAACAGAAAGCTAAGACTATTTCAACTAGGTCCAGCTAAAATTGTAAAAGGGAGCGGCCAAGGGCTTGGCATATGTTTATGGTCGGAAAAATCAGAGAACATAAACGTATGTGCTTCCAGCATCCACAGGAGGAAGAATGGCCCAGTTACCAGCCCTGCAGGACTGCACAGCGGCTTTCCACTTAACCTGTTCTAAGCGATTCTGTAATGGTACCTTTGTGTACAAGATCTTTATTTACATTTCTAATTATCTCTTAGAACGGACTACTAGAACAGAAATTAGTAAATCAAAGAGTATGAACTTTTTAAAAATTAATCTTTTTCCTGAGTATCATACATATCCATTGTACGAAATCTAGAAAACACTTAAAAAACAAAAGAAAAGTAAAAGTGATTCAGGATACTACCAGTCACAGCCACTTAGAACAGTTTCATGTATTTTCTTCCAATCATTTTGTAATTATAACCACATTATGCATCTTCTTTTGTAACCTGCTTTTTCCACATAACATTGTAAACAGGTCTTCATATGAATGACTTAATCCATCCACTACAAAATAATCATCTAAATTATTAAAATTTTGATATACAAAATAATGCTGTATGGCAAAAAAGTATATATATACACACACACACACATATGTATATGTATATATATATGATCTATGGACCAGAAATCTTAAAACACAAGATGAGAAGAGAAACAGTAAGAGGGCACCTGACTGCTTCAACTTTTCACCTTCAATGCCCGGACAAATATCCCAGGCACCAAACAGGCACCAAAGGGACACCAAAACTCCCCAGGCACCAAAACAATTTGCAGAAATGATCTGAAGCTCTCAGACTCTCAGAAAGGTCACGAAACTGGAACAACTGGAAGTGAGCAGCTTTGTCCACACGTGATCAATGTTCTTTGCTGGTAAGCCAACTAAATGGCAAAGTCTTTCATGTCACCTCTGTCAGTAAGAAGGAAAACATCATGATGGCTTAGTGTCATGACAGGAGTGGGCCCCCTTCTGCCCCTGCTCCCCAAGGCTGAGGTGGTCCAGAAGGGGCTCAGTGCCCTAGACAAGTGCATAATCCAGATCTAAAGACACCTAGGAGATGGAATGACAAACCAAACCTAAAGTGACCTTCACAGGACAGGACACTGAGCCAAAACCAACAAGCTGAAGGTGAAGGAGGCAGGTGCAGGCGTAACACGGGAGAGAAATCCTGTGGCAGTGCATAAAGGGGCAGTCTGTGGACTTCACTAACCTGAGATGTGGTCACTAGCCCAAGTACTGCACCTTCAGGCTGCAACAAGGAAACTGCCCAGATGAGAAGTTCCCCCAACCAAGGAGCCCCCACAGGGTCAGTGTCTGAGGTTCCAAACACCCACCAGGGAACATGCTAGGCTGCTGAGAGCCTCCAAAGCATGCCACAGGGTCCACACCACACAAGGCAGAGAACACCGTCGTTACCTGCGCCTGGGAAAGTTCAGGTGCACAACCATCCCAGAGGCAGAATGCAAACTGACAGGCAAAATGAGAATCGTCCTGGGCCATCTCTGAGTGGAAAGGCCTTGGGGAAGCTGACCACCTTCTGTCAGGAACACCTTTAAATGCCTCTCTATGGCTGGCCTGCTGTTTACCTTCCTGCCCACCCTGAGCACACCCTCCTATAGCCCACACCTCGTTCCTCCATCCCCAGGCCTCATTTCCTACAAGTACTGCGCTGTACAGAAGGCTCTCTCTCATCCCATGTTTGCATACTACAGAAAGAACGTCACTGTGCTCCTTCTAGTGCTGACAGCCAATGACCATGCAGATCTCCTTACCTAGACCCTCGGCTCCTGCAGGACCGGCTCAGGCTGGCTGAAGGTGAATCATGTTCTCACGGTGGAGGGCATGGGGGTCAGCACAGGACTCATTAGGGACATTTCAATTCTGAGAGGAGCTGATGCCCTCTCAGAGAAAGCAACCCTCTCCTTACCTGGAAAAACTTGGCAAAAGCCTCCCTCTCTCTCGGACTGAATGAGGTGGATCTAAGGAGTTGAGCAGAGTAGCACGGTCCACCTGCTCCCACACCCAGCTGCAGGGAGGCCGGGCGCATGCTCAGCATCCACAGGACCACAGACTCCTCCTGTTCTCCCTCACCCGTCTTCTATCCCACTGACACATACCCTCTGCTCAAACTCAACAGTTCCTAAAAAGCTGCCTTCCAGGAATGGTTCTCTCCTCCTTGGTCCACAGCCTGAGCAAATACACCACAGGGCAGAGCTGGTGGGCTCAGCTTGGTTCAGGTTACCATATCAGGCACAGGCTCCATCTGACCTTAACTTGGGAAACATTTTCTCATGAGATTACGTGCAGTGATAATCTTCAATTTCAAATGATGAGCTAAAAACAACCACCAAACAGGAATGAGTACAGTAAAGCAAATTTAGATTTAAAACAAAGAATGGGCCGGGCGCGGTGGCTCAAGACTGTAATCCCAGCACTTTGGGAGGCCGAGACGGGCGGATCACAAGGTCAGGAGATCGAGACCATCCTGGCTAACATGGTGAAACCCCGTCTCTACTAAAAAACACAAAAAACTAGCCGGGCGAGGTGGCGGGCGCCTGTAGTCCCAGCTACTTGGGAGGCTGAGGTACGAGAATGGCGTAAACCCGGGAGGCGGAGCTTGCAGTGAGCTGAGATCCGGCCACTGTACTCCAGCCTGGGTAACAGAGCGAGACTCCGTCTCAAAAAAATAAATAAATAAATAAATAAATAAATAAAACAAAGAATGAGGCTGGGTACAGTGGCTCACGCCTGTAATCCCAGCACTTTGGGAGGCTGAGGCGGGCGGGTCATTTGAGGTCCGGAGTTTGAAACCAGTCTGGCTAACATGATGAAACCCCATCTCTACTAAAAATACAAAAAAAGCAGCCTGGCATGGTGGCAGGTGCCTGTAATTCCAGCTACTTGGGAGGCTGAGGCAGGTGAATTGCTTGAACCGAGGAGGCAGAGGTTGCAGTGAACCAAGATTGCACCACCGCACTCTCTCTGCCTGGGAGACAGAGGAAGACTCCATCTCAAAAAAAAGAATGAATAGTATAGGTCTAGAATAGCCTCGTGGCTGTAGGTAAATTTGAAAAGGTGAAAGAAAAAATAAACAATCAACCTGGTGTGGTGGCTCATGCCTGTAATCCCAGTACTTTGGGAGGCCGAGGTGGGTGGATCACTTGAAGTCAGGAGTTTGAGACCAGCCTGGCCAACATGGTGAAACCTCATCTCTACCAAAAATACAAAAATTAGCTGGACATGGTGGCGCAAGCCTGTGATCCCAGCTACTCAGGAGGCTGAGGCAGGAAAATTGCTTGAACCCAGGAGGCGGAGGTTGCAGTGAGCCGAGATCGCGCCATTGCACTCCAGCCTGGGCAACAGAATGAGACTCCATTTCTAAATAGATAAATAAATAAAAATAAACAAGCATTACAATCAGAGCTGTGCAACAGGGTAGGGCCAGGCTGCCCTGGAGATGCCTGCTCAGGAAAGGGGGTGGACTCAGGGAAGAGGGTGGACACGCACTTGTCGGGAACATGCAGAGGGATCCAAGTGCCAGAGGCAACTGTGTCAAAGCCTCTGCACTTTCAACATGGGTGTCCTTTTGCTCCAAGCCTGAAACTTGCTGCTTCATCTGCCACTACTTTTGACACTTAATATATCAGTCCTCACTAAAGAAAGCCTTAGGTTTACCTAAAATGCAGAGATACATCTAATCTTACCAAGGAATTGGAAGATTAGTATTTGTTTTGGGAAAGGATTCAGGGGATCGGGACAGTAATCCAACAAAAGGACTCACGCGGAAACATCCCTCACTTTCCCCAACAGCGGACTACACAAGAGAAGGACAGCTTCAGGTTAGCCTGGTCCATTATTAATTCACCTAAAGATCTTGAGGAAAGCTTGTAGTCTCTGTTCTTTAGTTCCCTGTGCTAAAGAGCAACAAAATTCAAAGGCACAACCTAGGGACTACCTAGGTGTTTGCAGCTTACGCTACAGCTGACCAATGCACCCAGCATAGGAACAACAGAAGCAAGGCAGGACTCCACTGCCTACATCATCCCTGACAAGCTCTTGGACTGGGGTAGTGCCCTCAACCTCTCTTATTTTCACTTTATCTATCTGTCCAAGGGGATGATAATTATCACTTGCTAAGCATAACTTGATGGGTTCCTGCATAACTGATTTTTCCAACTATCCCACAAAGTGAATTCTATTAGTAGTTCCACTTCGAATGTCGACACTGAGCCTCCACCAGGCAGTGGTAGAACTGAGATTCCTGTGCCTTTAACACCCATGCTCTAACTCCTCCCTACATGACACCTATCCTCGCCTCCCTCACACCCCTCCCCCCTTCCAGCCGGCCACATTCCTGCATGCTTGTACCAGACAGCAAAAGGTCAGAGAGATCTGGGCCCTCACACAGACCCACATCCTTCACTCTTGGATTCACCTTTGCGAGATCTTACTGCAGTTTCTAAAACTTTCACCCTCATTGAATTCAGGTGAAACCCTTCAAATTCTAAAAGGTTGAGAAGGGACCTGTGGGTAACATCCCCTTACTATTAACAGCACAGCAATTCCGTAGTCTCACGAGGCCGAACTCTTTTGGTGCTGAGAGTAACAGCACTGTGGGCACTCTGCTTCTTCCTCCAGTGCTGGCCGGGCCCTCTGTCCCAGCTAAGCCTCCGGCCCACTGCGGCCTGGCAGTCCGGCGGGCATCCAGGCGGGAGGCGGCACCGCGTGAGGCTGAGAGCGGCACCGACGGGGCGGGGAGGGGGCCGTGGAACTGACTCTGACGGGGAACGGGAATACTGAGGGGACGAGAGACCGGCCAGGAGAAGGATCTGGGGGAATGGGACACTGACCCAGTAGAGAGGGGATACTGGGTGATGAGAAACCCACGGGGTAGGGGGGAATTCCGGAGACCGGCCGGGGAGGAGGAAGGTACCAGGAGGACGTCGAACCGACCCTGCTGGGGAAACGGATACTGGGGGCGGGGTGATACCGGCAGTCTGAGTGAGGTACCGGACCTGCGCCGCACGTCCGCCGCTCACCTGCGCGTGGGCCACCACCAGGCTCTTATTGCCTTCTCCGTGGTACCCCCATTCATTCTCGTCCATCTTCCCCTCTTCCATGCCCAGGCGCAGCCCTGGCGCCTCGCGGGCTGGGACGCGGGGACGCGAGCTGGGGGCCGCCCGCCTCGCTGGGCACCAGCCGCTGCCGTCGGGGGAGGAGCGCCTGTCAGCTGCCGCCCCCGCTCGACCCTGCCGCGGCTACTAGCAAGCTGTGGCCGCCGGAAGCCACGCCCCCGGCGCCTGCCATGACGGAGTCGGGCAACTTCCGGGTTCGTGACCACTTTCCTTACATTGATCGCGACGGTGGATGGGCCGGCGGCCATTTTAGGTACTGGTAGAGTGACTCATTTCCGGAACGCGGTCTTGAGAACCGGAAGAGAAGCTTCCGGCCTCGGCGCCGGATGTGTAGCTGGCGGGAGAAGCCGGCGGCTTTTCGGCGCCCGGTAGTGACCGGCTCTGCCCGGGTGGCCCGGTTGTCTGGGTCTCGGGACCGCTTAGTCGCGGGACCCCAGCAAAGCTCTCGGCGTCTCTGAGTCTCAGCTTTTTCTTCTGTAGAATAGGGTGTTAACTCATCGTACATGTCACGGGGATACCCAACGCAGTCATTTCGATGGTCCTGTGAGGTAGAAAACATTGTCCAACATTCCACGCGAGGAAACGTGGCTTGGCGACACGACTGGACTCCCCAGCCCCGCTTTTGCCCGAAGACTTCGAGGGACGCAGTTGGAGCGCGAGGCTCCTGCTTGGCGGTGAGGCAGAGGACCGACGACCGTCCTGCTCCGAAATTCACTGATGCGGCGGCAAGAATGGCACCGCTTCATAAAGCTACCGCGTTTCCCAAACTCAGTCTCAGGACCATTTTATACTCATAAACATGAAGGCCCCAAGCTTTTGCCTATGGGTGTTACAGCTATCAATGTTACCACATTGTAAGTTAAAATGCTTTAAAGTTTGTTGTTTGTTTCGTTTAAAAGTAAACAGCCGGGCGCGGTAGCTCACGCCTGTAATCCCAGCACTTTGGGAGGCCGAGGCGGGCGGATCACCTGAGGTCAGGAGTTCGAGACCAGCCTGGCCAAAATGATGAAACCCTGCCTCTACTAAAAATACAAAAATTAGCCGGGTGTGTTGGCGCACGCCTGTAATCCCAGCTACTCCGGAGGCTGAGGCAAGAGAATCACTTGAACCCAGGAAGCGGAGGTTGCGGTAAGCCAAGGTGGCACCACTGCACTCCAGCCTGGGCGACAGAGTGAGACTCCGTCTCAAAAAAAAAAAAAAAAAGTAAACATTACATTCCCCGCCCACCACCAAAATAAAGGAGTGGTACTGTTTTACACTTTTGCGAATCTTTTTAAAATCTGATCTAATAAGTTGTCACATGTGCTTCAGCATTCGGTCTGCTGCAATATATTGCATTGGTTGACATATACATTGTAAAGAACATCGACAGTTACGTAGTTCAAAAAGAGAGGACCTGCAGACCCAACTTTGAGAACGGCTGGGCACCTTGCCAGGCCTTGGGAATTGTAGTGAAATCAGGCCAGTGACTCAGGAAAATGAGCTGAAGGCTTTGAGCATCTCTTTCCCCCATTTTAGGCCTCAAAAGGGAGGCTGGGGCCGGGCATGGTGACTCATGCCTGTAATCCCAGCATTCTGGGAGGCTGAGGTGGGTGGATCGCTTGAGCTTAGGAATTCCAAACCAGCCTGGGCCACATGGCGAAACCCCATCTCTACAAAAAATTAGCTGGGTGTGGTATGTGTGCCTGTAGCCCCAGCTACTTGCAGGGCTGAGGCGGGAGGATCACTTGTGCCGGGGAGGTTGAGGCTGCAGTGAGCCCTGATGAAGCCACTGCACTTTAGCCTGGGTGACAAAGTGAGATCCTGTCTCAAAAAAAAAAAAAAAGATGGGGGAGGCCGGGCGCAGTGGCTCACGCCTGTAATCCCAGCACTTTGGGAGGCCAAGGCGGGTGGATCACAAGGTCAGGAGTTTGAAACCAGCCTGGCCAATATGATGAAACCCCATCTCTACTAAAAATACAAAAATTAGCTGGGTGTGGTGGTGCACGCCTGTAGTCCCACCTATTCGGGAGGCTGAGGCAGAAGAATCGCTTGAACCCGGGAGGTGGAGGTTGCAGTGAGCCCAGATTGTGCCACTGCACTCCAGCCAGGGCAACAGAGTGAGACTCCGTCTCAAAAAGAAAAAAGGAGGGGGTTGGCGGGGGGGAAGCTGGGTGGGAGATTGCTCAGGACCCTCCACAGGGATGGTTGAGAAATGGTGGCAGGAACAGCCACTCCTGGAGGTAAGTAATCCCTGAGAGAGAGGACTTTAGGACTCACAAAATTTAGTCCTTCCCACGCCCCTACAAGGCCAGGGGAGCTTAAACATGACTGCAATTGAGTTTCTCAGCACCCTGCAAAAGGAGAGTTGGGGTGAGATTAAATAATATATTAAGCATTAAAATATTTCCTTGAAACCTCTAAGGTGCTGGAAATGTTCTGTATCTTGATTCCCCCCCTCCCCCCCATGGAGGTGTATTATATCCCTGATACTTTAAAATTGACATCATATGGTGATAAAAAGCAGATTCATGCTGGGGACGGTGGCTCACAGCTGTAATCGCAACACTTCGGGAGGCCTAGGTGAGGGGATCACTTTGAGTTCAGGAGTCCAAGACCAGCCTGGCCAACATGGTGAAACCCATCTCTACAAAAAATAACAAAAATTTCTCGGGGCATGGTGGTACACACCTGTAGTTGCAGTTACTCAGGAGACTGAGGTTGGAGGATCGTTTGAGCCCAGAAAGTGGAGGTTGTAGTGAGCTGAGAGCACATCACTGCACTCCAGCCTGGTTGACAGAGCCAGACCCTTCTCAAAAAAAGGTTTTTTTAAATTCAAATTTGGTTTTATCATTCTTTTTAAATTCACAGGTAACAGCACCTGGGCAGACCATGCCATTTCCCCTCCTCAACTCGGGTGCTTTGAAAGAAATGTGGGGGGCTGGGTGCGATGGCTCCCGCCTGTAATCCCAGCACTTTGGGAGACCAAGGTGGCTGGATCACCTGAGGCCAGGAGTTCAAGACCTGGCCAACCTGGTGAAACCGTGTCTCTACTAAAAATACAAAAATTAGTTGGGTGTGGTGGCATGTGCCTGTAATCCCAGCTACTCAGGAGGCTGAAGCGGGAGAATTGCATCAATCTGGGAGGTGGGGCTGCAGTGAGCTGAGATCCTGCCACTGCACTCCAGCCTGGGTGACAGCAAGACTCCGTCTCAAAAAAAAAAAAAAAAAAAAAAATATGGGGACGAACAGTGGGAATGCAGAGGAGAGGGTTCCCATCTGAGGAGGCTGGAAGAAAAGGCTGGAAAAGAACCATGAAAAACAAATGTCTGTAAGCCACACAGCCTATGGTATTTTGTCATGGCAGTCTGAGCCAAGAGAGGGAGCAATTTAATTAGATGTGTTATGCTCTTCCATCTAGGTCCGATATAGACTGCCAGCACTGTTAGTGCTTTCTCCTTTTGTGTTAAAAAGGAAAGATAGAGGAAGGGAGGGAAGAAGAAAGGATGGAGAAGAGAACAGAAAAGTAAAATGAAAATGTCTTCCAACCATATTGAAAAGCTATCCAGGACCGGGCACAGTGGCTCACGCCTGTAATCCCAGCACTTTGGGAGACCGAGGCACGCAGATCACAAGGTCAGGAGATCGAGACCAGCATGGCCAATATGGTGAAACCCCGTCTCTACTAAAAATACAAAAATTAGCCAGGCGTGGTGGCAGGTGTCTGTAGTCCCAGCTACTCGGGAGGCTGAGGCAGGAGAATAGCTTCAACCCAGGAGGCGGGGGTTACAGTGAGCCGAGATCGCACCACTGCACTCCAGCATGGGCAATAGAGCGAGTCTCCGTCTCAAAAGAAAAAAAAAGAAAAAAGAAAAGCATTGATAATTGTGGAGTACCAAGTAATGAGTTCTTACTCTACTATTGCTATTTTTATGTGTGTTCAGGATTTTCCTAAGAAAGTATGTGATACCACGTGTTGCCACAATCTGGCATGGCATGATAAGAAGGGCACTTCACCTCTGTGGCGTTTCCCCCCAACCCATAAGCCCTTTCTAATCATTAGAGAACATTAAACAGACCCAAATTGAGGGACAGTTCACACAGTTCTTACTGAGGGGGATGAGAGACCAACCAGGAGAAGGAAGGATCTGGGGGAATGCGAGACTGACCCAGACTAACCGGGATTTCAGAACTGCCATGATCATGGAAGAGAAGGATAAACTGAGGAAGTGTCACAGATCAGGGAACCCTAAGGAGACATGACGACTCAATATGGGATCTTGGATTGGATCCTGGAACAGAAATGGACATTGATGGGAAAACACATAAAATCCAAATAAAACCTAAAGTTTAGTTAATAGTAGCATACTAATGTAAGTTGTTTTGTTTGGGCCTATGTGCCAGTTATGTGTGTTCACTTTGGGGGAGGCTGGTGAAGAGCCCATAGGAGCTCAGTACTATCTTTACAACATTTCTGTAAATCTAAAGTAATCCCAAAATAAAAAGTTCGTTTACAGAAAAAGAAGACACTCGTTGTTCAGCTCCTTTCATAATTAATTGAAATTCAAATAATGAAGTGTTGGCGAGGCACAGTGGCTCACGCCTGTAATCCCAACACTTTGGGAGGCCCAGGTGAGTGGATCAGTTAAGTCAGGAGTTCAAGATCAGCCTGGCCAACATGGCGAAACTCCAACTCTACTAAAAATACAAAAACTAACCAGGCATGGTGGCAGTCGCCTGTAATCCCAGCTACTTGGGAGGCTGAGGCAGGAGAATTGCTTGAACCCAGGAGGTGGAGGTTGCAGTGAGCCAAGATCGCACTATTGCACTCCAGCCTGGGTGATAGCAAGACTCCGTCTCAAAAACAAAAACAAACAATGAAGTGTCTCATACATCAGTGTGGTGAAACAGTCTTAGGCAGTGTTTGCCATGGGTGATGGGGAGGGAACAGACAGCACACACATGCACTGCTGGTGAGGGTGGGGACGCATTGCATTGTTAAAGTTCAATTTGGCCATATTATTAAAAGTAATGACGCTAATCTCACTTGACTCATCTCCACAGCTAGAAATTTAATCCTGTGGAACTCTCCCTTAAATACTCAGAGATACGTACAGGGTGTTCATACAGACAGGAGTGATGACAGGACTTGGTTTTTAGCTGGGGACACTTCAGGATGGCCTCCTCAACCCGTGTTCTAACAAGTTCCCAGATGAGTCTCAGAATCACTGTATGGTGACATACTCAGAAAAACCATACAGCCAGTAAAAATATACGTTAGGCCTGTTTTGTACTGACCTGAAAGATGTTCAAGGCCTACAGTTAAGTAAAACAAATGTGTGAGAGTGTATATAAATGAAACAAAAAAGGAAAAGAGATTATTAGTCCCTCTGGAAAGAGGGAAGTGGGAAGAACTGGGGGAGGAAATTCACTTTCCTCTTTTCTTTTTTTTTGAGTCAGAGTCTCGCACTGTTGGCTGGGCTGAAGTGCAGTGGCTCAATCTCAGCTCACTGCAACCTCCACCTCCCAGGTTCACGCCATTCTCCTGCCTCAGCCTCCCAAGTAGCTGGGATTACAGGCATGTGCCGCTACGCCTGGCTAATTTTTTGTATTTTTAGTAGAGACGGGGTTTCACTATGTTGGCCAGGCTGGTCTCAAACTCCTGACTTCGTGATCCGCCCACCTCAGCCTCCCAAAGTGTTGGGATTACAGGCATGAGCCACCACACTGGGCCAACTTTCCTCTTACATTTATATATTGTTGACTCTTTCCCAGAGAATATATTCATGTACCACTTCTCTAAAATTTCACAAAATGAATAAAATCCTCACACATTTCTTAAATAAGGTAGATCTGGGTCTATGTTTTGATATGCAAGATGGCCATGATACATTGTTAAACACAGGAACAAATGTTTGTGTTTGAATAGAAAAGAAAACAAGGAATATGTGTCTTATTGTTAACTGAGATTTTCTTTGGCATGTGCACTGATGATGCTACATGATTCTGTAACATTTGAATTTTGCATAAAAGATGTGACTTACCTCTCTAATTAGAAACAAGAACGGAGCCCGGATGCAGCACTCAGGATGCCCAGCCAGATGGAACTGAGGCATATTTCCTGAGGGCGGACTCATATATTTGGGTCACCTGAACCTGCCATGGGATAAGACCCTGCTGTCCTGAGGCAACCCCACCGATTCTGAGAGGTCCTCCCAGTATGGTGAGTCAGGGGCCTCAGCACACGGCTCCTCCCCACGCAGGAATACAAAGATGGGCATGCTGTTACCTGGATTAGCAGTCACTTTCCTGGGGTCTTGTCAGAGTGTCAGCTCTCCATTCTCTGCCTTAGTACATTTTGTGCTGCTGTGACAGAATGTCACAGATTGACTAATTTATAATGTCCAGAAACTAATTGCTCACAATTCTGGCGGCCGGGAAATCCAATATCAAGATGTCAGCATCTGGCAAGGACCTTGCTGTGTCATCGCATGGGAGGTATCCCATGGCAGAAGGGTAAAGAGAGAGTTAAGAAAGCACAGAACTTGCGCTTTGATTTTTTTATATCTTTTTGTTTTTGGTAGTACAGAGGTCTTTTATTTTTGTGGTACCTATTATGCCATAAATTCAGAGGGAATGGGTACCAGCAGCTCAGGCTCCTTCCCACTGGCTCTCGCAAAGTGTGCTTCTCTGGGAGGAGCAGGCTGGCACTTCAGTTGAACCCAAGTACCTTTCTCTTTGACTTCCTCCTTCTTCTGATCATTTTCCTTCACTGTCTCGGCTATCTTGGCTCTTAGAGAGCTTAATGTGCTCAATACACACATTAATTCTCTTGGCAAGAATCTTGCCCTTGTTTACAACAATGCCAACAGCATGCTGAGTAACACTGTAGACTGCTCCAGTTTTACCACGGTAACATTTATGAGCATTCCTTTTTGAACAGTACCTATTCTTTTGATGTCTACAATATCACCTTTCTTATAGATTTGCATGTATGTGGGCAAAGTAATAACTCCCTGTTTTCTAAAAGGCTTAGATAACATATACTGGGTCCCTCTTCTCTTCCCTTTGTGCTCACCATTTTGGCAAATTACTGGAAGATGGTGCTTCCAGCCAAAAGGCCAAACTTGTCCATTTGTAATAGCATTAATCCCACCCATGAGGACACAGCCCTTATGACCTAATTACTTTTTTTTTTTTTTTTTTTTGAGATGGAGTCTTGTTCTATCGCCCAGGCTGGAATGCAGAGGCACCATCTCGGCTCACTGCAACCTCTGCCCTGCAGGTTCAAGTGATTCTCCTGCCTCAGCCTTCTGAGTAGCTGGGACTATAGGCACGTGCCACCACGCCCGGCTAATTTTTGTATTTTTAATAGAGATGGGGTTTCACCATGTTGGCCAGGCTGGTCTCAAACTTCTGGGCTCCAGTGATCCGCCCACCTCAGCCTCCCAAAGTGCTGGGATTACAGGCATGAACCACCGCACCCAGCCCCTAATTACCTTTTAAACATCCCACCTCTTAATACTGTTACGATGGCAGATAAATTTCAACACGAGATTTAGAGGGGACAATCACAGCACCTGCTCTCTGTCTACCTCTCTCTTACACTCCAGGAAAATGCTTTCCAGGGTGACAGTCCAATGTTAGAGTTCAATTTGGCCATATTATTAAAATTAATGCAGCTCATCTCAGTTGACTCATCATTTCAACAGCTAGAAATTTAATCCAGTGAAACTCAGTGCTGCAGCATAATTGGGGACGCTCCAACTCCACCCCAATGAGGGCATCCCATAGCATTAGCATCATCTTCGACTTAGACAAGACAGAAAAAAAAGTACAGTCCATCAGAGAAAAGACTGACATCTTTGTCTATATTTAAAATTTAAACTTCAGACAGGCCCAGTGGCTCATGCCCATAATCCCAGCACTTTGTGAGGCTGAGTTAAGAGGATCACGTTAGGCCAGGAGTTCAAGACTAGCCTGGGCAACACAGCGAGACCCTATCACTACAAAAAAAAAAATTTTTTTTTAATTAACTAGGCATGATGGCACACCCATAGTCACAACTACTGAGGAGGCTAAGGCAGAAGGGTCACTGGAGCCCAGAAGTTCAAGGATACAGTAATCTGTGATTGTACTACTGCATTCCATCCTGGGCAACAGAGTGAGACCCTATCACAGAAAAAAAGGTAAAATCTCAAGGTAGCAGAACAGTCAAATTCACAGAGACAGGAAGTAGAATGATGGCTGCCAGAGGCTGGGGGAGGGAGGAATGGGGAGCCAGCTTTTAATGGATTCAGAGTTTCGGTTTTGCAAGATGAGGAAAGTTCTAGAGATTAATGGTGGTGATGGTTGCACAATATTATGAATGTACTTAATGCCACCAAACTGTATACTTAAAAGTGGTTAAGGCCAGGCACGGTGGCTCACGCTTATAATCCCAGCACTTTGGGAGGCCAAGGCAGGCAGATCACCTGAGGCCAGGAGTTCGAGACCAGCCTGGCCACCATGGTGAAACCCCGTCTCTACTAAAAATACAAAAATTATCTGAGCATGGTGGCAGGCGCCTGTAATCCCAGCTACTCGGGAGGCTGAGGCAGGAGAATCGCTTGAACCTGGGAGACGGAGGCCACAGCGAGCCGAGATCATACCACTGCACTCCAGCCTGGGCAACAAGAGCGAAACTCCATCTCAAAAAAAAAAAGAGAAAAAAGTGGTTAAAATGGTAAATTTTATGTTATGAATATTTTATTGCAATAAAAAATTAAAATCTGTGCACAACAGAACCTACATAACCACAATCTACATAACTGTCAAAAAAAGATAGCAAGTAGATACCTAAATTATCCATCAAAGATAGAGTGAGTATGCAGTCATTGCGAAGAATAGAGTGATCTTCAAGATACAGCAAGTGAAAAAGAAAGCTAGGACACTATGAATATTGTTACCATTTGTATGAAAATATACAACATACACACATATTTTGACGGGCATGCATAGAATATCTCTGGAAAGATACATAAAAAAAAATTGGTAACAGTTACATACCAGGAGTAGAATGGGTGGTGGCAAAAAAAAAAAAACACAGCTCACTGTACTCTATAACCTTTTTTCCTTTTTGAATTTTATACGCACACGTGTACATATTTTACCTATTAAAAATAAATATAAGAGGACTCCTGGTTTCCAGTCCAGTCTCAAAAAATAGCAAGTGACAGAGAAGCGTGAGGAGGGAGTGTTAATGAGGTAGGGCACTATGGCAAGACAAAGGCTGGCAGCGTCTGTTCCGGGCAGGACTTTGAAGGTCAGAGACGGACACCATGCTTGTGGGGACAGAGCAGCCCTGCAGGCTGGGTGGGGTGTTAGGCCTGGAGAGAGCCCTTGGGCCTTGTGACATATTTCCCTGGCATGGCTAGGGTGGAGGAGAGAAGGGCCCCAGCCATCCCCTACTGTGCCCAGCAGGACACCCTTCTCCTCAAGTTTCCTGGGCAGAGCCTCTGTAGGCAACTCTGTAGCTGAGAGAAGGATCGAGAAACATTATAGCAAGCCTGGAGTTCATCAGGCTTGAAATTGGCCACAGAACACCTCTGGTGAGGCTGGAGTGGGAGCCACTGAAGCAATGAGGATGTGCTCCCACCGCAGGTTTCAGAGAGTAACAGGCAGAGGCTTCGTAGAACACAGACCACAGACCTTGGGTGCGGACGGGGGGCTGCAGGAAGGGTTAGTACAGAGTGAAGCTCTGAAGGGTTGGAAGAGAGGAGGCCAAGAGAGGCCACACGGAGGCACCAAGGAGCTTGCATGGGCACCCCACCAAAGAAGCAGGCACAGGCCAGCCACCTGCTGGGGTGGAGGAGGGAGGAGCCCTTGGGAACCATCCAGAGGACTGGTGGGAACAGTGATGGCAGGTCTCAGGCAGACAGAAACATCTTGAGTCACGGGGTTATGCAAGTGCTGTAGGCAGCAGTGATAAAGAGCTGGATTATGGCGTAGGCAGGCTTGGCCAGCAGGACTCATGACCCTCTCTGTGCCCAAGAGAGAGACTGTACAAGAACGTGTCACCATCCATGCATATGAAGCCAATGCCTGCACCCCAAGGCCTCCGGCACCCTGGTGTGGTTTCCAGACACTGGGTGGGTTGCAGGGGGACCTGCCGGGAAAGGGCTGGGAGACACCCAGGGGTGGAGAATGGGACAAAGGCCAGCCCACACCAGGTGCCAAAAACTGCGGGATGCTTCTGGGGCGGGGACCATGGGGGCCCACGAGCAAGCAGGCTGTAGGGAACTAAAACTGACCAGACCTCCCTTGGGGCCCCACTTGGCTCCAGGAAGATGCTCCTACTTGCAGGACCAAGGAGAAGCAGAGTCCCCCAGGGATGGAAGTTAGAGGAGGTGACAGGCAGGGCTGGGCAGAGGAAAGGAAGGGGGTGCCTGGCTTAGGGCTGTTCCCTGGGGAGGCCTCTGCCCAGGGCATCCTCCGTGAAGATGTCTGGGACCCAGGCCCTTGCTGAGCCTTGCTTCTCTTCCCTCTTGCAAGTTCCCACTCCAGGGGAAGTATGTCTTTCCCCAGCCCAGCGGACAACCCCAGTGAGTTCTGTCCTTGGCCTCTTGCAAGGGGACCCACCTCAAGTTAGCACTGTACAGACCCAGCCACGCTGCTTACAATCAGCCCCAACACACAGAAATGACTCTCAGCCCTCAGGAATGTCAACCTGCTTCACCACATCTGCAGCCAGTGAATTGTATTATCAAAATAACTAGAAAACAGCTAAAAGTAGCAGGCTACAGAGTCCCTGGATTTGCTGGTCAAAGGCTTGGTTCTATAGCTCTCTGATGAGAAAGAAATGTTCCAAATATAAACACTTGACAATAACCACTGCTGGAGAGGCCATGAGATAACAAACGTCCTTCTCGTACACTGTAGAGTGTAGTCTTACCTAGTGCAATCCTTCCAGGGACAGTTTGGCAATATCTATTAAAATAAAAAGTGTGCAAACACCCTTTCATAGAAATTTATCCTAGATACGCCTTCGTATCAAGATAAATGCAGCTCTTTCCTCTACGCCAGGGTTTCTCAATCTCCACACTACTGACATTTGGACCAAAGAATTCTGAGTTGTGGAAGGCATTGTTCTTGGCATTGTAGGATGCTGTGATGGTGAATTTCATGTGTTAACCTGACTGGGTGTGTCTGTGAGGGTGTTTCTGGATGAGATTAACATTTGAATTGGCAGGCTGGATGTTTCAGTCCATTTGGGCTGCTATAATAAAACACTAGACTGAGTGGTTTATCAACTACAGAAATGTGTTTTCCTAGTCCTGGAGGCTGGGGAGTCCAAGATCAAGGAGCTGGTGGATTTGGCATGCAGAGAGGGCCCCTTCCTCATAGAGAGCACCTTCTCGCTGTGTCCCCACATGGTGGAGGGGGCAGGTGGTGGAGGGGAAAGGGGGCTCTCTGAGGCCTCCTTTATTAGGGCACCGATCCCATTCCCAAGGCTCCTCCCCATGACCCAATCGTCTCCCTAATACCCCCATCTCCTAATACCATCACCTTGAGGTTGGCTTCAACATTGAATTTTGGGGGGACACAGACATTCAGACCACAGCACTGAGTGAAGCCGACAGTCCTCTGCAAGGCAGACAGGCCTCATCTCTCAGGTCAAAGGCCTGAATGGAACATAAATGGTGCTCCTCCCCTAAGTAAGAGGAAACTCCTCCTCCCTGAGGCCCTCAAACTGGGACATCAGCTTTTTCCTGTCTTTGGACTCAAACTGAAACATCTCCTCCTCCTGGGTCTCGAGCCTGCCAGCCTCTGGCCTGGAACACACATCAGTGTCCCTGGGTCTCGTCTGCAGATCTTGGGACTCACCAGCCTCCACAGTTGCTTGAGCCAAGTCCTTACAAGAGATCTCTTTCTCTGTGCATATCCGTAGTACCGGTTCTGTTTCTCTGGACAACCCCAACTAACACAGATGGTGAGCAGCACTCCTGGTATTCACTCACTAGATGCCAATAGCCACCCCCAGCCCCCAGTTGTAACAACCAGAAGTGTCTCCAAAATGTCCTAGATGGACTTGGGGGAAAATTTCCTGGGTGAGAACTAACACTGCACACATGTTCCCAAGAGGGACAGTAAATTCCCTTGTCCAGGGCCTGCGTAGGGAGGTCCTGCATCTTACCGTGAGTGAGGAAGATCGGGAGCTCCAATGGCTGTGGGGGCCACATGGACAGAAGGCAGACGAGAAGTGACACAGAGAAAAGGCCGGGCCGGGCACAGTGGCTCACGCCTGTAATCCCAGCACTTTGGGAGGCTGAGGGGGGCAGATCACGACGTCAGGAGATCGAGACCATCCTGGCTAATCCGGTGAAACCCCATCACTACTAAAAATACAAAAAAGTAGCTGGGCGAGGTGGTGGGCACCTGTAGTCCCAGCTACTCGGGAGGCTGAGGCAGGAGAATGGCGTGAACCCGGGAGGCGGAGCTTGCAGTGAGCCGAGATCGCCCCGCGGCACTCCAGCCTGGGTGACTGAACGGGACTCCATCTCAAAAAAAAGAAAGAAAGAAAAAGAAAAGGCCAGCCACAGCACAGCATGACTAGGACACTTGTGACACCCAGAGTTGAGGGGCTAAAGCCATATCCACTGAACCTACAGAGAGCTATGCCAAGGCAGCTGTAAAACGGCACCCACTGTAGAACTTCTTATGAGCAAAACGGGAAACCAGCTGTGTGGCTGTCAGCAGGGACTGACCGGTCACCCTGCAGTGCAAGCGTGTGTCGGGGGGACACTCTGCAGCCATTCATAGAAAACAGGGAGACCCTCCACGGCAGTGAGCAAAACCTCCAGGTGCAAGACAACAAGTAAAGTGTGGTGCCTTCCGGGCCAGGAGTGGCGGTTCACGCCTGTAATCTCCACACTTTGGGAGGCCGAAGTGGGTGGATGACTTGAGGTCAGGAGTTTGAGATCAGCCTGGCCAACATGGTGAAATCACATCTCTACTAAAAATACAAAATGTAGCTGGGCGTGGTGGTGCTCGCCTGTAATCCCAGTTACTCGGGAGGCTGAGGCAGGAAAATCACTTGAACCCAGGAGGCAGAGGTTGCAGTGAGCTGAGATTGCACCACTGCACTCCAGCCTGGGTGACAGAGTGAGACTCTGTCTCAAAAAACAATAAATAAATAAATAAATAAATAAATAAATAAATAAATAAATAAAAATAAAAGTTGGTGCCTTCTGGTTGCATTTTTAGGAAAGGATGTGTAGAAAAAATATTGCGAAGTTAACACAAGAAACTGTCGACACAAGCTTTTTTCAGAGAGGAGATGGACAATGTATTGTAACATATTTAACCATTCTCTTGCATTCCTTTTTCACTTTTTGAGGTTAAGGATGTGATCTTAGCAGTGGCATTATGCACTATTTCTTTCTTATGCTTTTCTGTGCTAAAATCCAACAAACAAAACTTATGGTCCCAGCTTTTTTAAAATTAATTTATTTTTTTGAGACAGAATCTTGATCTGTCACCCAGGCTGGAGTGCAGTGGCATGATCTCAGCTCACTGCAACCTCTGCCTCCTGGGTTCAAATGATTCTGCTGCCTTAGCCTCCTGAGTAGCTAGGATTACAGGCGCCCAGCACCTCACCCAGCTACTTCTTTTTTTTTTTTAAATTTTTGGTAGAGATGGGGTTTTACCATGTTAGCCAGGCTGTTCTCAAACTCGTGGCCTCAAGTGATCCACCCACCTTGGCCTCCCAAAGTGCTGGGATTACAGACATGAGCCACCATGCCTGGCCTAGCAAGCTGACTTTATACAGTGATGCAAAGGATAAGGCCCAGGAGACACACTTGGAGAATAAACCTGGAGACATGCACAGCCTGATTTCAAAACTCACCACAAAACTTCAGTAATTAAGATAGTATCGTTTTGGGGCTGGGTGGGGCCAGGTGTGGTGACCTATGCCTATAATTCCAGTGCTTTGAGAGTCAGAAGCAGGAGGGTCACTTGAGCTCAGGAGTTCAAGACCAGCCTGAGCAACACAGTGAGACCCTATCTCAAAATAAAAAAGTTAGTCAGGCTGTGGTCCCAGCTACTCAGGAGGCTGGGGTGTGAGGATCACTTGAGCCCAAGAGTTAGAGACTGCAGTGAGCTATGATCATGCCACTGCACTCCAGTCTGGGTGACAGAGCAAGACCCTGCCTCAAAAAAAAAAAAAAAAAAAGAAAAAAAAATTCTTTTCAACAAAACATACCATTAAGAAAAGAGGCCGGTCGCTGTGGCTCACGCCTGTAATCCCAGCACTTTGGGAGGCCGAGGCGGGCGGATCATGAGGTTAGGAGATAGAGATTAGCCTGGCCAATATGGTGAAACTCTGTCTCTACTAAAAATACAAAAATTAGCCGGGCATGGTGGTGGGCACCTGTAGTCCCAGCTACTCAGGAGGCTGAGGCAGGAGAATAGCTTGAACCTGGGAGGTGGAGGTTACAGTGAGCTGAGATGGTGCCACTGCACTCCAGCCTGGGCAACAGAGAGAGACTTCGTCTCAAAAAAAAAAAAAGAAAAAGAAATGAAGGCCGGGTGCGGTGGCTCACGTCTGTAAACCCAGCACTTTGGGAGGCCGAGGCAGGCAGATCATGAGGTCAGGAGTTCGAGACAAGCCTGGAGTGAGCCGAGATCACGCCACTGCACCCCAGCCTGGACGACAGAGCAAGACTCTGTCTCAAAAAAAAAAGAAAAAAAAAAAGAAAAAGAAAAGAAAAGACAAGCTACAGACTGAGAGAAAGTACCCTATGTATCTCTCGCACAACAGGAACTCAAATCCAGAGAAAAACAAACTCTTACAATAATAAGACAAGTAACACACCCACAGATTTTCCCACTGAAGGCAAAAGGCCTGCCACCTCACAACTATAAATTACAAATGTCAGATAACAATTAAAATGTGCTGCACCTTCAGTTAGTAGAGAAATGCAAATCAAAACCACAAGAGACTACTACACACCCACCAGAGGAGCCAAAATTAAGAAGACCAATGGCCGGGCCCAGTAGCTCATGCCTGTAATCCCAGCACTGTGGGAGGCCAAGTTGGTTGGATCACCTGAGGTCAGGCGTTTGAGACCAGGCTGGCCAACATGACAAAACCCTTTCTCTACTCAAAATACAAAAATTATCAGGGCATGGTGGCGCATGCCTGTAATCCCAGCTACTTGGGAGGCTGAAGCAGGAGAACTGCTTGAACCCAGGAAGTTGCAGTGACCCAAGATGGTGCCATTGTACTCCATCCTGGTGACAGAGCAAGACTCCATTAAAAAAAAAAAAAAAGACCAATGACGCCAATGGTTGGAGAAGATACAGAGCCACCAGAGGTCTCACACAGTGGTGGTGCGAGTGGACGCTGCGCAGCCACGGGTAGAGAATCACTGGGAAGTTTCAGACAAAGCTCAAGGTACACTGAACTCACAACTCTGCAGTTCACTTCCACTCCGAGGTATTTACCCAAAGGAAATGAAACCTACGTCCCAACAAATATCTATAACTGAATGTTCACAACGTTTTTATTTTTGATAGTCCCCAACAGGAAACTATCTAAATGTGCATCAGTGGATGAGTGGATAAGGTATGCAAAACACTGTTCTGCAGTCGTGAGGCACAGACTACTGGTGCGTACAACACCCATGAATCTCAGAAACATGGTGAGCAAAAGAAACAGCAAAAGTCAAACCCAACAGAAGGCAGATCAGTGGTTGCCTGGGACCGGGGGTAGGGACTGACCTCAAAGGGCACCGGTGGGCTTTGTGGAGTTATGGACATGTTCTCTATCTTTATTGAGGTGCTGGTTACACTTATCAAAAGAGATCAAACTGAACTTACATGGGTGCATTTTCTCGTATGTATATCTCAATAAAGTTAATTAAAAAAAAAAATCCAGGTCAGCTGGGTGTGGTAGCTCATGCCTGTATAATCCTAGCACTTTGAGAGGCCAAGGCAGGAGGATCACCTCAGGCCAGGAGTTTGAGACCAGCCTAGGCAATATAGCAAAACTCCATCTCTAAAAAAAAATTTTTTTTTTGAGACAGGGTCTCACTCTCTTGCCCAGGCTGGAGTGCACTGCCACGATCTTGGCTTACTGCAGCCTCAGCCTCCTGGGCTCAAGTGATCCTCCCACCTCAGCCTCCCTAGTAGCTGGGACTACAGGCATGTGCCAGCACACTCGGCTAATTTTTGTACTTTTTTGTAGAGACGGGGTTTTACTGTGTTGCCTAGGCTGGTCTCGAACTCCTGGGCTCAAGCAACCTGCCCTCCTTGGCCTCCTAAAATGCTGGGATTACAGGCATGAGCCACTGCACCCAGGCACTTTTTTTTTTTTAAATTAGCCAGGTGCAGTGGCATAAGCCTATAGTCCCAGCTACTCGGGAGGCTGAGGTGGGAGGATCACTTGGGTGCAGGCTGCAGTAAGCTATGATGGCACCAATGCACTCCAGCCTGGGCAACAGAGCAAGACTGCATGAAGCAAACAAACAAAACAAAAAAAAACAAAACAAAACAAGACAAAACCATGTTGATAAGTACTTAAAAATCTGAAAAGACCAGTGTTAGTTGGGGATGATGTGGAGCAAAGGGGACTCCCCCTCTGGTGGCAGTGGGAAGCAGTACAGCCACTGTGAGAGGACATATCCTTCATAAAGGGGACCTGCCCACTCCTACTCCTGGAGCACCTGCTGCACATGGATGCCCAGGGCCAGAGCACGGTGATTGTGGCAGCCCTGTTTATGACAGCAAAGCCTGGAAATGACCCAGACAATCATTAACAGGGACACACTCAAACAAAGAAATACTATACAGCTGTAAACACGGACAACAGCTTCAGATGCCCACATGAAAAAAACTCACCAATATAATGCTGAATTTAAAAATCAAATTGCAATAGAGTACAGGAGACTGATAACATTCATACAAAGTTCAGGCTGGGCACAGTGGCTCACGCCTGTAATCCCAGCACTTTGGGAGGCTCAGGCGGGCAGATCGCAAGGTCAAGAGATCGAGACCATCCTGGCTAACACGATGAAACCCCGTCTCTACTAAAAATACAAAAAAAATTAGCCAGGCGTGGTGGCGGGCGCCTGTGGTCCCAGCTACTGGGGAGGCTGAGGCAGGAGAATGGTGTGAACCCGGGAGGTGGAGATTGCAGTCAGCCGAGATCGTGCCATTGCACTCTGGGAGACAGAGTGAGACTCTGTCTCAAAATAAATAAATAAATAAATAAATAAATAAAAGAAGTTCAAAACCTGTAAAACTAAACAAAATTGTTTGGGGACTACACATTGGTAGTAGTCAACCCAAATTGAGGAAAGGGGCATGCACAATGCACACAGGAGAAGCTGGGAGGGGGTAGGAGGGTAGGTCTACTCCTTCTTAAGTTGGATGGCGGGTGTTTGCTTCACTATGCCATAGCCCTTATCTGTTACTGTGTATTTATGTTATTAACAAAGGGGGAAGTAGAGGTCTGAGATGACCCCCCCTTTTTCTTTTGAGACAGTCTCACTCTATCACCCAGGCTGGAGTGCAGTGGCGTGATCTCGGCTCACTGCAACCTCCAACTCCCGGGATCAAGAGATTCTCCTGCCCCAGCCTCCTGAATAGCTGGGATTACAGGTGTCCACCAGCACACCTGGCTAATTTTTGCATTTTTAGTAGAGACAAGGTTTCACCATGTTGGCCAGGCTGGTCTCAAACTCCTGACCTCAGGTGATTCACCCACCTTGGCCTCCCTGAGTGCTGGGATTATAGACGTGCGCCACTGTGCCCGGCCTTCAGATGACCCCTTAAACCCATGATGCTGGCAGTGTGCTGAGCCATGGCACACACAGGAAGCAGCAGAAGCTCACAGCAGCTCTCTGCACCCCAAGGATGCTTCTCAGGGGTCTGGTTTGCGTCTGGACCTCAGTTGTCTCTTATTACCTTCAGGATGTCTTGAAATGAGCTCAGACGTCCCATTGCAAAATTCATTTTAATTCACTTCATTTCAGCTCCGTTGTAGGAGGATGCCCTGAAAGCAAACAGCCAATGCCCTCCCAACAAATGCACACATGGATGTACCCCCGAAAGAAGTGGAAAGTGGGAGTCCAGTGTTCATATGAGCTGCAAGTCCCAGCTACCAGATGAATAACCAGGGGCGACCCAAACAGCCACCACAGAAACTCCCACTGAAGTGCCACGGGACCCGGAAATCACACGGTCATTTGTGCTTAGGCTATGGATCTGCAGCCTGGGCCTCAGGAGGGCTCCTGAGTGGGAAACTGGGGATGGACACACCTGGTGGAGGAGGGAGGGAAGTTAGGGTGCACGGCTTGTCCTTTCACAGTGCTGGGGTTAAGTCAGTAGAAATGCATTTCTGGACCTCAGCTTATTATGCCTCAATAAACGTTTAATTTATTGTGGGCCGGGCATGGTGGCTCACGCCTGTAATCCCAGCACTTTGGGAGGCAAAGGCGGGCGGATCATGAGGTCAGGAGATGGAGACCATCCTGGCTAACATGCTGAAAACCCGTCTCTACTAAAAAAAAAAAAAAAATAGCCAGGCGTGGTGGTGGGCGCCTGTAGTCCCAACTGCTCGGGAGGCTGAGGCAGGAGAATGGCGTGAACCCAGGAGGCAGAGCTTGCAGTGAGTGGAGATCGCGCCACTGCACTCCAGCCTGGGCGACAGAGCGAGACTCCGTCTCCAAAAAAAAAAAAGTTTAATTTATTGTCTAGTAGTATTTTTTTTTTTTTTACAAGCCAAACTGGGCCTTGGGAAGCTGCCCACTTGGACAGGGCACCAGCCAGTTTCCCTCACGAGCAATTGCCTTTGGACAAGGCTGAGTCAGGGATCCGGGCATACTCTTCCCCCCTCTCCAGGCCGGGAGATCAGAGGGTCCTCTGGTGCAGACACAGACCCTCATGGCTCACCCGGCCCCTGCAAATGCACCTGCTGTCCTGGCATGGATGCTGCGGGAGTCTACCAGCCATGCTGACAAGGCAGCTCAGAGCCCAGGGACCCAATAGGCACGGGAGGTGGTCTGTGGTAAAAATGGTGGTCTTTGGAGTTGGGCAGTGGTCTGTGGTGAGGGTGAGATGGTCTCTGGTGAAGGTGATGATCAGTGGTGAGGGTGTTGGCCTGTGGTGAGGGTGTTGGTCTGTGGTGAGGGTGTTGACCTGTGGTGAGGGTAGTGGTCTCTGGTGAGGGTGGTGGTCTGTGGTGTGGGTAGTAGTCTTCTGGGAATGGGTGGTGGTCTCTGGTGAGGGTGGTAGTCTCTGGTGAGGGTGTTAGTCTCTGGTGAGGGTGTTTGTCTGTGGTGAGGGTGGTGGTCTGTGGTGAGGGTGGTGGTCTGTGGTGGGGGTGTTGGTCTCTGATGAGGGTGTTGGTCTGTGGTGGGGGTGTTGGTCCGTGGTGGGGGTGGCGGTCCCTGGTGGGGGTGGCGGTCCATGGTGGGGGTGGCGGTCCGTGGTGGGGGTGGCGGTCTCTGGTGGGGGTGGCAGTCTGTGGTGGGGGTGTTGGTCCGTGGTGGGGGTGGCGGTCCCTGGTGGGGGTGGCGGTCCGTGGTGGGGGTGGCAGTCTCTGGTGGGGGTGGTGGTCTCTGGTGGGGGTGTTGGTCTGTGGTGGGGGTGTTGGTCTGTGGTGGGGGTGTTGGTCTGTGGTGAGGGTGTTGGTCTGTGGTGGGGGTGTTGGTCTGTGGTGGGGGTGTTGGTCTGTGGTGAGGGTGTTGGTCTGTGGTGGGGGTGTTGGTCTGTGGTGGGGGTGTTGGTCTGTGGTGGGGGTGTTCGTCTGTGGTGGGGGTGTTGGTCTGTGAGAGGGTGGTGGTCTGTGGTGAGGGTGTTGGTCTGTGGTGGGGGTGTTGGTCTGTGGTGGGGGTGGTGGTCTGTGGTCAGGGTGGTGGTCTGTGGTGGGGGTGTTGATCTGTGGTGGGGGTGTTGGTCTATGGTGAGGATGTTGGTCTGTGGTGAGGGTGTTGGTCTGTGGTGGGGGTGTTGGTCTGTGGTGAGGGTGTTGGTCTGTGGAAAGGGTGGTGGTCTGTGGTACAGTGGTAGTCTTTGGGGTATGGGTGTTGGTCTGTGGTGGGGGTGTTGGTCTGTGAGAGGGTGGTGGTCTGTGGTGAGGGTGTTGGTCTGTGGTGGGTGTGTTGGTCTGTGGTGGGGATGTTGGTCTGTGGTGGGTGTGTTGGTCTGTGGTGAGGATGTTGGTCTGTGGTGAGGGTAGTGGTCTGTGGTGAGGATGTTGGTCTGTGGTGAGGGTGGTGGTCTGTGGTGAGGGTGATGGTCTGTGGTGAGGGTAGTGGTCTGTGGTGGGGGTGGTGGTCTGTGGTGGGGGTGTTGGTCTGTGGTGAGGGTGTTGGTCTGTGGTGAGGATGTTGGTCTGTGGTGAGGGTAGTGGTCTGTGGTGAGGATGTTGGTCTGTGGTGAGGGTGGTGGTCTGTGGTGAGGGTGGTGGTCCGTGGTGAGGGTGATGGTCCGTGGTGAGGGTAGTGGTCTGTGGTGGGTGCGTTGGTCTGTGGTGGGGATGTTGGTCTGTGGTGAGGGTGTTGGTCTGTGGTGAGGGTGTTGGTCTGTGGTGAGGATGTTGGTCTGTGGTGGGGATGTTGGTCTGTGGTGGGGATGTTGTTCTGTGGTGAGGGTTGTGGTCTGTGGTGGGTGTGTTGGTCTGTGGTGGGGATGTTGGTCTGTGGTGAGGGTGTTGGTCTGTGGTGGGTGTGTTGGTCTGTGGTGGGTGTGTTGGTCTGTGGTGAGGGTGGTGGTCTGTGGTGAGGGTGGTGGTCTGTGGTGGGGATGTTGGTCTGTGGTGGGGATGTTGTTCTGTGGTGAGGGTGGTGGTCTGTGGTGGGTGTGTTGGTCTGTGGTGGGGATGTTGGTCTGTGGTGAGGGTGTTGGTCTGTGGTGGGTGTGTTGGTCTGTGGTGGGTGTGTTGGTCTGTGGTGGGTGTGTTGGTCTGTGGTGAGGGTGTTGGTCTGTGGTGGGTGTGTTGGTCTGTGGTGAGGGTGTTGGTCTGTGGTGGGTGTGTTGGTCTGTGGTGAGGGTGTTGGTCTGTGGTGAGGGTGGTGGTCTGTGGTGAGGATGTTGGTCTGTGGTGAGGGTGGTGGTCTGTGGCATGGGTGGTAGTCTGGGAATGGGTGGTAGTCTGTGGTGAGGGTGGTAGTCTTTGGGGTATGGGTGATGGATGGTCTGTGGTATGGGTGGTGGTCTGTGGTGTGGTGGTGGTCTTTGGGGTATGGCTGATGGTCTATGGTGAGGATGGTGGTCTGTGGTGAGGCTGTGGTCTGCCCAGTGCCTCTTTTCCCTACATCTGACAACACCCAGGCCTTTCCATCTGGAAATATGCCCCTTGCCCACTCTGAGCTCAGATCTCCTGGTAACACCGATTTCATCCCTGCGTGGGCCCAGGAGCATGTGACCTGGGCCAGGGCAACCAGAGAATCCTCTTTTACAGCTGCCAGTTTAAGGATGGACATGTGCCTTCAGTCAGGCTGACCAGCATTTCCACTGCCTCTCAATTCTGGGCCTTTCATGTGAATTACCTAGAAACTGAGAAAAAGCGTGGCCTCAAGCAGCAGTGGGCTTTTCCATGAGGCGGACTCTTCCAAGTTGTGCTGGGACATTGTGATTCTTTATTTTTAAATTTGTTGTAGAGACGGAGTCTCACTATGTTGCCCAGGCTGGTCTTGAACTCCTGGTCTCCAAGTATGCTCCCCTTCCTTGGCTCCCAAAGTGCTGGGATTGCAGGCGTGAGCCACCGCACCCAGCTGACTGTGATTCTTGAACTGTTGCCTGTGATACACTGGGACATAGTCCACATGCCCATCAGCAGCAGGATTAGGGCACCTGGAGAAAACTGTGCAGTGGGAGTGTGAGCTCTTCCAGGGGGGCTGCAGAACAGCCTTAAGGAAAGCAGCACCCTCCTACTGCAGCTTGTGTGTCTCAAAGTGGACAGGAGGTGAGCCCTTCTGCCCTTGGCCTGCGAGCCCAGGTGGCAGAGGATCCTATCATCTGTAGGCTTGCAGAGGGAACACAGTGCTTACATCCCTGGCATCTCTACCCCCTGAACCCACCGCAGAGTAGTCACAGAATCTGAGTGGAATGATCCCACCCCAGCTGCTGGGGGACCGTCATTAGCCTCAGCCAAATCAGGCTCCTCCCTCCTCCCACCATGGATTGTTCTGCACACGGCATTCCTTTTCCTGGTAGACAGGGGACCCAAGAAGGTTCATGAGTAAGGCCCAATTTTTGTTTTCTGGGCGTAGAGAAAGGGGTATCTGTCTTCCTGGATGGTGTGACGTGGCAGTGGGAGGCCTGGAGCTCGTCTGCAACTCACCCACCCTCAGGGATGAAGCTACCAGTGGAGGAGGGCGGAGAGCTGCGGCACAACAGGGCCAGAGCCCTGAACAAGCTGCAGCTGGAGCCCGACGGTCTTCTCAATGTCCAGACACATGCACCCATGCACTTCGCCACCATTTAAGCTGGTTGTCAGTTACCTGCAACCAAGAGCATCCTCATGGACAGAGTTGGAAAAGTTGATGTCTCAACCTTAAGGTGATAGTGATATCTGAGGCAGGGCTGGAGGAACCAGTATTGCCATTAGAATTGGAGCAAGAGGGAAGCCCGATGCCCCAGTCTCCTCCTAGAGCATCTCCTTGTTGAGGAAAACAACAATCACCTTGATTGTGAGAAGCATGACAATGCCGCTTGGGAGCAAGATGCTGACAGCGGCACCTCCGTTCGCACCGTTTCAGAGGCTGAGAGAGGCTGTAAACCAAGGGCTGGGGTTAGAGTCTGAGTATCAGGGTCCTTTGCTGGGAGGTGCAGGAGGTTCTCAGGCCTGGTCCTACAAGCAAGCTTCTTGGCTTTGGTTATCAGTTCTCAGAATTCAACACATTCAGATAGTTTACATGCCTTACTTCTGAGGTTCATACATGTTGTATCATAAAAAAACCAAATGGCATTTCATCACACGGACACACCACATTGTTTCTATGCATCCATCTGTGGACGGACCACTGGGTTTTCCTTTTTTTGGCTATTATGAATAATGATGGTTATTTTATGGCTATTATAAACATCCATGTACAAGCCTTTTTAAAAACTTTTTCCAATTTTAATTTTATGGGTACATAGTAGGTGCATATATTTATGGGGTACATAAGATAATTTGATACACGAATGCAATGTGTAATAATCACATCAGGGTAAATAGGATATCCATCACCTCAACCATTTATCATTTCTTTGTGTTATAAACATTCCAATTATACTTAGGTTTTTTGTGTGTTGTGTGTGTGTGTGTGTGTGTGTGTTGTTTTGTTTTTTGTTTGTTTTGTTTTTTGAGACTGAGTCTCACTCTTGTTGCCCAGGCTAGAGTGCAATGGCACGATCTCGGCTCACTGCAACCTCTGCCTCCTGGCTTCAAGCAATTCTCCTGCCTCAGCCTCCCGAGTAGCTGGGATTACACCACCATGTCTGGCTACTTTTTTTGTATTTTTGATAGAGACGGGGTTTCACTATGTTGACCAGGCTGGTCTTGAACTCCTGACCTCAGGTGATTTGCCCGCCTCAGCCTCCCAAAGTGCTGGGATTACAGGCATGAGCCACTACACCCAGCTCTATGTTTATTTTAAAATGTGTAATAAACTATTGTTGACTATAGTCACCCTGTTTTGCCATCAAATACTGTCTTTTCTTTCTTTCTATTATTATTATTATTTTTTTTACCCATTAATTATCCCCACACTCCAACCCCCACAACCCTTCCCTGACTCTGGTAACCATCCTTCTATTCTCTATCTCCTAGAGTTCCAGTTCAATTGTTTTGATTTTTAGATCCCACAAATAAGTGAGAACATGCAATATTTGTCTTTCTGTGTCTGTCTTATTTCACTTAACCAGTTCCATCCATGTTGTTGCAAATGACAGGATCTCATTCTTTTCTATAGCTGAATAGCATTCTATTGTGTATAAGAACCACGTTTTCTTTTTCCTTTTTTTTTTTTTTTTTTTGAGATGGAGTCTCACTCTGCTGCCCAAGCTGGAGTGCAGTGGTATGATCTCAGCTCACTGCAACCTCCGCCTTCCAGGTTCAAGCAATTCTGCCTCAGTCTCCCCAGTTGCTGGGACTACAGGTGCACGCCACCACGCCCGGCTAAGTTTTTGTATTTTAAGTAGAGACAGGTTTTCACTATGTTAGCCAGGATGGTCTCGATCTCCTGACCTCGTGATCTGCCTGCCTCAGCCTCCCAAAGTGCTGGGATTACAGGAGTGAGCCACTGTCCCCAGCCAGTTTTAGATCTTATAATACATTTAATTTAATTCCATTGTGTTATGAGAGCACATTTTGTATGATCTCTGTTCTTTTAAATGTGGGAGGGTGACCTCAAAATGTGGTCTATCTTGACGAAGGTTTGATATAGCTTGAGATGAATGTGTATTTTGCTATTGTTAGATGAAGTATTCTATAAATGTTAAATTAGATCCAGTTGACTGTTGGTGCTATTCAGTCCAACTGTATCCATGATTGTAATTTTATCTGTCAACTTGACTGGGTCACAGTGCCCAGATATGTGATCAAACATTACTCTGGATGTTTCTGTGAGGGTGTTTTGGATGAGATTAATGGTTTCTGTTTTGTTTTGCTTTTTGAGACAGAGTCTTGTTCTGTTGCCCAGGCTGGAGTGCAGCGGTGCAATCTCAGTTCACTGCAACCTCTGCCTCCCGGGTTCAATTGAATCTCCTGCCTCAGCCTCCCGAGTAGCTGGGACAACAGGCACATACCACCATGAATGGGTAACGTTTGTATTTTCAGTAGAGACGGGGTTTTACCATGTTGACCAGGCTGGTCTCGAACTCCTGACCTCAAGTGATCTGCCCGTTTTGGCCTCCCAAAGTGCTGAGATTACAGGTGTGAGCCAGCACGCCCAGCAGATTAATGTTTACATCGGTGGACTTTGAATAAAGATTGCCCTCCAGCGAGTGGGTGGGCCTCATCCAATCGTTGAAGGCATGTGCAGAACAAAAAGACTTACCTCCCCAGAATAAGAGTGAATTCTCTAGCAGTCTGCCTTCAGACTTGAACTGTAACATTGCATCATCCACTGGTCTCCAGCCTGCTGACCTACTGTGCAGATTTTGGATTTTGGACTTGCCAGACTCTCTCTCCCTCCTTCCCTCTCTCATATATATATATATGTCTCATGTATGTGTATGTGTGTATATATGTAACACACACACACACACACATACATATGTTTGTATACACACACACACACACACACACACACACACAGAGACACTATTGAGTCTGAGTCTGTTTCTCTGGAGAACCACCATTAATACGATGTCCTTACTGACTTTGGCCTGCTAGATCTGTCAATTGCTTTCAATTACAATTAGAGGAGTGGCGAAGTCTCCAACCGTAATAGTTGATTCATCTATTTTTCCTTGCAGTTTTGCCAGTTTTTGCCTCACATTGTTTGGTGCTGTTGATAAACACACACACGTTAAGGATTGCTATGTTTTCCTGGAGAATTGACCGCTTTATCGTTAATATAATGTGCCTCTTTATTCCTGATAATTTTCCTTACTCTGAAGTCTACTGTATCTGAAGTTAATATAGCTACTCCTGCTTTCTCTTGGCTAGTGTTAGCATGGTATATTTTTCTCCATCCCTTTATTCTTTTTCCCTTTCACTTTACTGTGTGTGGTAAAATATACATAACAGAAACTTACCTTTTATTTTTTGAGACAGAGTCTCGCTCTGTCGCCAGGCTGGAGTGCAGTGGTGCAATCTCGGCTCACTGCAACCTCTGCCTCCCAGGTTCAAGTGATTCTCCTGCCTCAGCCTCCCGAGTAGCTGGGACTAAAGCGCATGCCACCATGCCCAGCTAATTTCTGTATCTTTAGTAGAGACGGAGTTTTACCATGTTGGCCAGGATGGTCTCGATCTCTTGACCTAGTGATCCGCCCTCCCTGGCCTCCTAAAGTGCTGGGGTTACAGGCATGAGCCACCATGCCCGGCCTAGAAAATTACCATTTTAACCATTTTACATGCACAATTCAGTGGCCTTAAGCACATGCACAATGTTGTGTAACCATCACCACCGTCAATTTTCACAACTTCATCATCCCTAACAGAAACCCTGCACCCATGAAACTCCCCATTTCCTCCCTCTCCCCAGGGGCCCCAGTAACCTCCATTATACTTTCTTTTTCTAAGAATGTCCCTATTCTATTTTCACATGTAAGTGGAATCATACAATATTATTTTGTGTCTGGCTTGTTTCACTTAGCCAGTGTTTTCAAGGTTGATCCATGTTGTAGCTTGTATCAGAATTTCATTCCTTTTTATGACTGAATAATATTTGGTTGTATGTATACCCACGTTTTAAAAATGTATTCATCTGTTGATGGACACGTGGACATTCATCTATGAACATTAGTATACAGGTATCTGTTTGAGTCCTTGCTTTCAATGTTTTTGTGTATTTAGCTAGAAGTGGATTTGCTGGGTCATATAGTAAATCTATTTATAACTTTTTGAGGAATTACCAAACTGTTTCCAAAGTGGCTGTACCATTTTATATTCCCACCAGCAATATTCAAGGATTTCAATTTCTCCACATTTTTGCTCCCTGCTGACACTTATTTTCTGTTTTTATTTTTAAATAATAGCCATCTGCCAGCCTGGGCAACATGGTGAAATCTCATCTCTACTAAAATACAAAAAATTGGCTGGAGTGGCAGTGTGCACCTGTAAGTCCCAGCTACTCGGGAGCCTGAGGTAGGAGAACTGCTTGAACTCGGCAGGCAGAGGTTGCAGTGAGCCAAGATCACACCACTGCATTCCAGCCTGGGCGACACAGTGAGAATCCGGCTCCATTAAAACAAAAAACAAAAAACAAAAACCCATCCTAATGAGTGTGACACACATCCTTTTACTTTTAATCGATTTGTGTCTATAAAAAATCCACTTTAAATATAAAGACAAAAGCAGATTAAAAGTAAAGGAATGCACTTCACACGCACTAGGATGACTATCATTAAAATAAAATTCATGGGTAGGGCAAGTACTATGTAATAAAACATCCCCTATTTCTCACTCCCATCCCTTAAAACATTGCTGACATTCATGTTACTTATCCATAAGCTATAATCACCAAATACATTTTTACTATTATTATTTTGAGCAAACTTAGAGATCCATTAAGAGTAAACATTATTTTATCTTATCTTCATTTTTTCCTTTTTTTTTTTTTTTTTGAGATGAAGTCTCGCTCTATTATTGCCCAGGCTGGAGTGTACTGGTGCGATCTCAGCTCACTGCAAGCTCCGCCTGCCGGGTTCACGCCATTCTCCCACCTCAGCCTCCCAAGTAGCTGGGACTACAGGCGCCCGCCACCACGCCCAGCTAATTTTTTGTATTTTTAGTAGAGATGGGGTTTCACCATTCACAGGATGATCTCGATCTCCTGACCTTGTGATCCACCTGCCTCGGCCTCCCAAAGTGCTGGGATTACAGGTGTGAGCCACCGCGCCCTGGCCCATTTTTTCTTTTCTTTTTTTTTTCTTGAGACGGAGTCTCAGTCTCTCACCCAGGCTGGAGCGCAGTGGTGCGATCTCAGCTCATCGAAATCTCTGCCTCCTGGTTCACACCATTCTCCTGCCTCAGCCTCCTAAGTAGCTGGGACTACAGGTGCCTGCCACTACGCCCGGCTAATTTTTGCATTTTTAGTAGAGATGAGGTTTCACCGTGTTAGTCAGGATGGTCTCAATCTCCTGACCTCATGATCCGCCTGCCTCAGTCTCCCAAAGTGCTGGGATTACAGGTGTGAGCCACCACACCCGGCCCATTTTTTCCTTTTCTAACGCTATTATTTCCTTACGTAGATCCAAGTTTTAGACCTGTATCATTTTCCTTCTCAGTGAAGAACTTTAAACATTCTTTGCAAGGCAGGTCTACTGGTGATAAATTCCCTAAGTTTTTGTTTATGCGAGAAAGTATTTATCCTCCACTTTTGAAGGATAGTTTCACTGGATACAAAAGTCTAAGTTTGTAGTTTTGTTTGTTTTCCTTGGAAAACTTTGTATCACTCTAATCTCTTCTTGTTTGCAAGGCTTTTGAAGAGAAGTCTGAGGTAATTCTTACCTCTGTTCCTCTGTAGGTAAGGTGTTTTTTCCCTCTGGCTTCTTTCAACATTTTCTCCTTGTCTTTTGTTTTCTGGTATGTCTGGGTGTAGATTGTTTGGCACATATCCTGCGTGGTATTCTTGTGAGCTTTCTAGATCTGTGGTTAGGAATCTGTCATTAATTTTTTAAAATTCTCAATTATTACTTCAAATACTTTCTCTGTTCCCTTTTCTCTTTCTTCTCCTTCTGGTATTCCAATTACATGTATGCTACACATTTTATAATTGTACCAAAGTTCTTGGATATTGTATTCCATTTGTTCATTCATTTTTCTCTTTGCTTTTCCATTTTGGAAATTTCTGTTGACATGTCTTGAAGCTCACTGATTCTTTTCTTGACAATGTCCAGTCTATTAACAAGCCCATCAAAAGCTTTCTTTACTTCTGTTATAGTGGTTTTTATGTCTACTATCCCCTTTTGATTCTTTGAGTTTCTATTCCTTTGCTTACATTACCCATCTGTTCTTGCACATTGTTCACTTTTGCCATTAGAACCCTTACCATGTTATTCATACTTATTTTAAATTCCCAGTCTAATAATTCCACAATCTCTGCCATACCTGAGTCTAGTTCTGCTGCTTGTTTTGTCTCTTGAGACTGTGTTTTCTACCTTTTAGCATGCCTTGTAATTTTTTGTTGAAAGCCAGACATAATATATTGGGTAAAATAAACTGAGGAAAATGCGCCTCTAGTGTGAGGTTTTATGTTTATTTGGCTAGAAGTTAGGCTGTGTTTACTGTTTGGCATAGCTATAGGTGTCCAAGGCTAAATTTTCTCTCTCTCTTTTTTTTGTCTCCCCTGTTGTCTTTAGATTTCCCTGGAGACTTCTTAATAGCGTCTGAGCCTTGCAGTTTTTTCCACTGTAATCCCTAATCCTTTGGGGTTTTTTTGTTTTGTTTTGTTTTGTTTTTGAGATGGAGTCTCACTCTGTCACCCAGGCTAGAGTGCAGTCGCGTGATCTTGGCTCACTGCAACCTCCGTCTCCCAGGTTCAAGCAATTCTCCTGCCTCAGCCTCCCAAGTAGCTAGGACTACAGGCACATGCCACCATGTCCAGCTACTTGTTGTATTTTTAGTAGAGATGGGGTTTTGCCATATTGGCCAGGTTGGTCTCAAATGCCTGACCTTGTGAACCGCCAACCTCGGCCTCCCAAAGTGCTGGGATTACAGGTGTGAGCCACTGCGCCCGGCCATCCCTTATTATTATTAAACAGGAGCCCAACTGATGTGGTGGTAAAGTGTCGGGGAATGATAAATGATCTATAATGCCATGGTTATCTCAGTCTTTTTGTGGGTCTGGGCTCCCTGGGATGTTGCAGTCATAGGTGCTTTTGGCTTTTTTCCCTCCTTAGATGGGACAGGAGGGCTACATAGAGCTGATGTTAGGAATTTCCATCTTTCCAAGGTAGTGAGGCTCTGTTGAAACAGTTTCCCTTAAGGGCAGGTCTTTGTTAAAGAGAAGAGAGAGCTCTGGGCATATTGCAACATAGCTACTTTCCTCTTGCCTGCCAGTAGCAGGACACTTTTCTTTGATCTAAGTCTAAGAACTTGAGGGGCTGCTGGTGGTAAAGTTTACAAAGCACAGATTAACGCAAGTATCCTTGTTTTACCTCCTATCTAGGGAGAAGGCAACCAGCCTTTCACCACTGAGTATAATGTTAGGTGTGGGTTTTTCATAAATGCCCTTTGTCACACTGATGAAATTCCCTTCCATTCTTGGTTTCCTGAGGTTTTTTTTTTAATCATAAAAGAGTTAGATTTTGTCAAATACTTTTTTTATATCAACTGAAATAATCATATGGTTTTCTTCATTCTGTTAAAGCGGTGTATTACATGGATTTTCTTATGTTGAACTACATTTGCATTCCTGTAATAAATCTTACTTTGTCATATTGTATAATACTTTTAATATTCTGTTATATTGAGTTTGCCATTATTTTATTGAGAATTGTTTTACATTTACAGTCATATGGAAATATTGTGGGGTTTTTTTTTGTGGTGTCTTTAGGTAGCTTTGGTATACATGTAATAATTGCTCCACAAAATGAGTTAAAAAGTCTTCCTTTTTAGAGAAGAAAAACGTTTTTAAAAAGGAGGATTGGTGTTCATTATTATTATTATTATTATTTTTAAGACAGAATTTTGCTCTTGTTGCTCAGCTTGGAGTACAATGGCATGATCTCAGCTCACTGCAACCTCTGCCTCCTGGATTCAAGCGAATTCTCCTGCCTCAGCCTCCCAGTAGCTGGGATTACAGGCATGTGCCACCACGCCTGGCTAATTTTTTTGTATTTTTAGTAGAGACGGGGTTTCTCCATGTTGGTCAGGCTGGTCTCAAACTCTCAACCTCAGGTGATCCACCTGCCTCGGTCTCCCAAAGTGCTGGGATTACAGGTGCCCGGCCAGTGTTCATTATTCTTTAAGTGTTTTGTAGACTTCAATAAGAAAGTCCTATAGTTTGGGTTTTTTTTTTTTTTTTTTTTTTTTTTTGCAGGGAGGTTTTAAATTACTGATTTAATCTCTTTACATATTATAGGTTTGTTCATTTTTTATATTTCATCTTGAGTCAGTTTTGATAATTTGTGTTTTCTAGGAAGTTGTCTATTTCATGTAGATTATCTAATTTGTTGGTGTTCATCGCTTTTTCTCTTACATTTCATTTCTGTAAGGTTGATAGTAATGTCTCCACTTCTATTGCTGATTCTAGTTATTCACATTTCTTTTTTTCTTTGTCAGTAAAGCTAAACGTTTGTAGATTTGTTATTTTTATTTATTTATTTTTTCTGGAGACAAGAGTCTCACACTGTCGCCCAGGCGGGAGTGCAGTGGTGTGATCTCAGGTCAACCTCCACCTCCCAGGTTCAAGTGATTCTTGTGCCTCAGCCTCCCAGGTAGCTGGGATTACAGGCACCCGCCACCACACCCAGGTAATTTTTTGTATTTTTAGTAGAGACAGGGTTTCACCATGTTGGCCAGGCTGGTCTCAAATTCCTGACCTCAGGTGATCTACCTGCCTTGACCTCTCAAAGTGCTGGAATTACAGGTATGAGCCACCGTACCCAGCCTTATTTATTGACTTTTTAATTGTAGTCATTCTGACTGATGTGAGACAGTATTTCATTGTGGTTTTGATTTGCCTTTCTCTAATGATTAGTGATGTTGAGCACTTTTTCATATACTTGTTGGCAAAGTGTATGTCTTCTTAGGAGAAGTGACTGTTCATGTCCTTTGCCCATTTTTTAATGGGGTTATTTGTTTGTTGCTTGTTGATCTGTTTAAGTTCCTTATAGATTCTGGATATTAGATCTTTGTCAGATGCATAGTTTCTGGGTATTTTCACTCATTCTGTAGGCTGTCTGCTTATACTGTTGATTGTTTCTTTTGCTATGCAGAGGCTCTTTAATTTAATTAGGTCCCACTTGTCAATTTTTGTTTTTATTGCAACTGCTTTTGGAGTCTGTGTCAGGAAATCTTTGCCAAGGCCAATGTCCAGAATAGGATTTCCCAGATTTTCTTCTAGAGTTTTTATAGTTTTAGGTTCTTATATTTAAGTCTTTAATTCATGGAGTTTTCTTAATATGGTGAAAGGAAGGGGCCTAGTTTCAATCTTCTACATATGGCTAGCCAGTTATCCTAGCACCATTTCCTGAATAGAGAGTCCTTTCCCTATTGCTTGTTATTGTCAGTTTTTCAAAGATCAGATGGTTGTAGGCATGTGGCTTTATTTCTGAGTTCTCTAACCTGTTCCACTGGTTTATGTGGTCTGTTTTTGTACCAGTACCATGTTGTTTTGGTTACTGTAGCCTTGTAGTATAGTTTGAAATAGGTAGTGTGAAGCCTTGGGCTTTGTTCTTTTTGCTTAGGATTGCTTTGGCTATTCAAGCTCTTGTTTGGTTCCATATGAATTTTAGAATCGTTTTTTCTAATTCTGTGAAAAATGGTGTTGGTAGTTTGATAAGAATAGCACTGAATCTATAAATTGCTTTGGGAAGTATGGCCATTTTAACAATACTGACTCTTCCTATCCATGAGCATGGAATGTTTTTCCATTTGTTTGTGTCATCTCTGATTTCTTTCAGCAGTGTTTTGTAATTCTTGTTGTAGAGATCTCTTACCTCCCTGGTTAGCTGTATTCCTAGTTTTTTTTGTTTTTTGTTTTTTTTTTTTTGAGACAGAGTCCTGCTCTGCTGCCCAGTCTAGAGTGCAATGGTACCATCTTGGCTCACTGCAACCTCCACCTCCCAGGTTCCAGCAATTCTCCTGCCTCAGCCTCCCAAGTAGCTGGGATTACAAGCGCCCACCACCACACCCAGCTAATTTTTTTATTTTTAGTAGAGACGGGGTTTCACCATGTTGTCCAGGCTGGTCTTGAACTCCTGACCTCAGATGATCCACCCACCTCAAAGTGCTAGGATTACAGGCATAAGCCACTGTGCCTGGCTGGCATTTTATTCCTTTTGTGCCAATTATGAATAGGATTGTGTTTTTGATTCAGCTCTCAGGTTGGATGTTATTGGTGTATAGAAATGCTACTGGGTTTTGTACATTGATTTTTGTATGTTGAAATTTTACTGAAGTTGTTTATCAGTTCTAGGGGCCTTTGGGCACAGACAATAGGGTTTTCTAGGTATAGAATCATATCATCTGTGAAGAGAGATAGTTTGACTTCCTGTCTTCCTATCTGGATGCCTTCTATTTCTTTCTCTTGCCTGATTGCTCTGGCTAGGACTTCCAGTACTATGTCGAATAGGATTGGTGAGAGTGGGTATCTTTGTCTTGTTCTAGTTCTCAAGGGGAATGCTTCCACCTTTTGCCTGTTCAGTATGATGTTGGCTGTGTGTTTGTGATAGATGGATCTTATTAATTTGAGGTATGTTCGTTCAATACCTAGTTTGTGGAGGGCTTTTAACATGAAAGGATGTTGAATTTTGTCAAAAGCCTTTTCTGCATCTATTGAGATGACAATGTGGTTTTTGTTTTCAGTTCTGTTTATGTAAGAAATCACATTTATTTAATTGTATATGTTAAATCAACTTTGCATCCCAGCAATAAAGCTTACTTGATCATAGTGGATTAGCTCTTCAATGTGCTGCTGGATTCAATTTGCTAGTGTTTTGCTGAGGATTTTTGCATCGAATTTTATCAGGGATATTAGCTTAAATTTTTATTTTTTCACTGTGTCTTAGGTTCTGGTATCAGAATGATTCTGGCCTCATAGAACAAACCAGGGAGGAGTCCCTTCTCAATTTTTAATAATTGTTTCAGTAGGATTTGTACCAGGTCTTCTTTACATGTCTGGTAGAATTCAGCTATGAATCCATCTGATCCAGGGCTTTTTCTGGTTGGTAGGTTTGTTGTTGTTACTATTGATTCAGTTTTGGAACTTGTTATTGGTCTGTTCAAATATTCAACTTCTTCCTGGTTCAATATTGGTAGGTTAAATGTTTACAGCAATTTATCCATTTCTTCTAGGCTTTGTTTCTGGATGATTTCATGGGGCCAAGGCTCAGCTCTGCACTCGCAGGCTGAGCGCTCTAAACCTGAGGGTGCTGGGACCAGAACTGCAGCCTTTTTCTCTGGCCCCACTAGGTTCAGCATCTGCTGCACTGGTGGGGCTGAGATTTTCCCAGTCTCCTGGCAATAATAGTTTCTGAGGGTTTCTTGTATTTCAGTGAGGCCCGTGGTAATGGCACTGTTGTCATTTCCAATTGTGTTTCTTTGGATCTTCTCTTTTTTCTTTATTACTCTAGCTAGAGGTCTATGAGTCTCATTTATTCTTTCAAAGAACCAACTTTTGGTTTCACTGATCTTTTATATGGATTTTCGCATGTCAACTTTGTTCACTTCAGCTCTGATTTTGGTTATTTCTTTTCTTGTACTGGCTTTAGGGATGGTTTGCTCTTGTTTTTCTAGTTCCTCTAAGTGTGATGTTAGGTTGTTAATTTGAAATCTTTCTGACTTTTTGATGTGGGTGCTTATAGCTATAAACTTTCCTCTTACCACTGCTTTAGCTGTGTCCCAGATATTCTGGTATGTTGCATCCTTGTTTTCAATAGTTTCAAAGAGTTTCTTGATTTCTGCCTTAATTTTATCCTTTACCCAAAGTAATTCAGGAGCCACTGGTTTAATTTCCATGTAATTGTATGGTATTGAGAGATCTTCTTGTTGTTAATTTCTATTTATTGCACTGTGGTTGAGAGTGTGGTTGTTAGGATTTTTAACTTGTTGAGAATTGCTTTATGACTTGAGTGTGCAGTCAATCTTAGAGTATGTGCCATGTGTACATAAGAACAGAAAAATGTATATTCTGTTGTTGGGTGGAGCATTCTGTAGATGTCTGTTAGGTCCATTTGGTGAAGTGTTGAGTTTAGGTCCCAAATATCTTTATTAGTTTTCTGTCTCAATGTGTCCAACACTGTCAGTAGAGTGTTGAAGTCTTCCACTATTATTGTGTGGTTATTTAAGTCTCTTTGTAGGTCTCTAATAACTTATTTTATGAATCTGGGTGCTCCAGTTTGGGATACATATATATTTAGGATAGTTGAATTGAACTCTTTATCATTACGGAATGTCCTTCCTTGTCCTTTTTGAGCATTGTTGGTTTACATTTTGTCTGAAGTAAGAATAGTAACTCTTGTTCTTTTTGGTTTTTCTCTTTGCTTGATACATCTTTCTCCATTGATTTACTTTGAGTTTATAGGTGTCATGCATATAAGATGGGTCTCTCTCTTTTTAAATTCTTTCACTATGTTGCCTAGGCTGGTCTTCAACTCCTGGGCTCAAGTGATACCCCTGCTTTGTCCTCCTAAAGTGCTGGGATTAGAGATGTGAGCCACCACTCCCGGCCAGGAGATGGGTCTCTTGAAGACAGCATACAGTTGGGTCTTGCTTCTTTATCCAATTTGCCACTCTGTGCCTTTTAAGTGGGACGTTTTCCTCATCTACATTCAAGGTTAATATTGGTATGTGAGGATTCGATCCAATCATGTTGCTAGCTGGTTGTTACATAGACTTGATTGTATAGTTGCTTTATAGTGTCAGTGGGCTATGTGTTTTTATGGCGGCAGACAATGGTCTTTTGTTTTGTATTCCATGTTTAGCACTCCCTTAACGACCTCTTGTAAGGCAGTCTGGTAATAATGAATTTCCTTAGTGTTTGCTTGTGTAAAAAGGATTTTATTTACCCTCTGCTTATGAAGCTTAATTTAATTGGATATGACATTCTTGGTTGGAATTTTGTTTCTTTAAGGATGCTGACTATATTTCCCCAATCTCTTCTTGTTTGTAAGGTTTCTGCTGAAAAGTCTGTTAGCCTGATGGGGTTCCCCTTGTATGTGACCTGCCCCTTCTCTCTAGCTGCCTTTAACATTTCCCCTTTTGTGCTGACCTCAGAGAATCTACTGAGTATATGTCTTGGGGATCGTTGTCTGATATAGTATCTTTCTAGGATGCTCCAAATTTCCTGAATTTCCATGCCAATCTCTACTGAGGTTGAGGAAATTTTGGGGCCAATATCCTCAAATATGTTTTCCAAGTTGCTTGCTCTCTCTTTCTGGGATGCCAATCGTATAGGTTTGGTCTCTTTACATAATCCCATATTCCTCAGAGGCTCTGTTCATTAAAAATTTTTCTTCATTTTTGTCTGAGTTGATTTTAAGAACTGATCTGTGAGCACTGAGATTCTTTCCTCAGGTTGGTCTGTTCTGCTGTTAATATTTCTGATTGTATTATGAACTTATAGCAAGTTTTTCAGCCCTAGATCAGTTTGATGCTTTATAAAATGCTATTTCATCTTTCAGCTCTTCTATGATTTTATTGGATTCCTTAGATTCCTTGGATTGGCTTTCAACTTCCTCCTGAATCTGAATGATCTTTGTTGCCATCCAGATTCCGAATTCTATGTCATTTCAGCTATTTCAGTCTGATTAAGGACCATTGCTGGGGATCTAATATGGTTGTTTGGAGTTAAGAAGACATTCTGGCTGTTAGAATTGCCATAGTTCTTCCACCGGTTCTTTCTCATCTGTGTGGGGTGATGTTCACTTAATGTTTGAAGTTGCTGTCTTGTGAATGGGACTTTTTGCTTTTATATTCTTTGATGCTCTTGAGGGTTTAACTATGGTATAAGTTAGGTTTAGTCAATTGGCTTTGTTTCTGGATGATTTCATGGGGCCAAGGCTCAGCTCTGCACTCCCAGGCTGAGTGCTCTACACCTGAGGGTGCTGGGACCAGACCTGCAGCCTTTTTCTCTGGCCCCACTAGGTTCAGCATCTGCTGCACTGGTGGGGCTGAGGTTTTCCCAGTCTTCTGGCAAAAACACCCTTACGGAGGGGGGCTGGCAAAAGTGATTCCATGGGGCACTGACAGGGTGATGGGGTCTCCATGTGCGCACACTAGAGGCAGGGCAGTGGTGCATCTCACACACATGCACCAGTGGCAGGTCCCACCTGTGGCATGCAAATTTCTTTTCAGGATTTTCCATGTACAGCTGACCTCTGAACAATGCAGATGTTAGGGACGCCAACCCCTGCCCCTGCAATCAAGTTAAAAATCCACATACAAGTTTTGACTCCCCAAAATCTTAACTAGAAGCCTTAATGATAATATAAACAGTTGATTAACATATATTTTCTGTTATATGTGTCATACGCTATATTCTTACAATAAAGTAACCTAGAGAAAAGAAAATGTTATTACGATTATAAAGAAGAGAAAATACATTTATAGTAATGTATAATATTTATCAATACCATAAGTTTACAATGTCTGTTTACAAGATGAAGCATTATGGTGGGCAACTGCAATTGCAGACCTCAATCTATAGTACACACTAAGCAATTCAACTTTTTCTTGTAACGTCATGACTTTTCTGCTTCTTGGGAGAACTTTCAGCATAACTGGTGGCATTTCATATGGGTCTCAAGTTGTTATTCAAGGTTTATGGTATTGGACCAAACATGATGAAAAATATGTGAAGACTGTGAAAGACCACTTTTTTCTCTGATACGTTACTGGAGAGATTAACTGCTCACATAGAGGTGATTAGCATCAGATGGCATTTTAAGCAGACAATCAAAACACATAAGTTCACTGCAATAGAAAGAGGTCGCCATGAAATTACTACAATAGTACAGTATGCACTACAGTTAATCTTATGCCATTATGATTTACTATTGCATCTTTATGCTTATTTATATTTCTCTTGACTGTGAATGACACTATGTACAGTCTTTGTGTGCATACATTTTGGTAAAGTTTATGTTTGTGTATATTTTATGGTAGTCAATTATAAAATAAACTAGTATCAGCATATATTTTAGGCATTCATGACCTATCTTTTACTTAAGTTTTTCAATATTTCTAAACTACATAGTCTGCCTGTGAGATTTTGCAAGTTGTCACAAATCACCAAAAAAAATTTTCCAATATATTTACTGAAAAAAATCCATGTATTGTGGCCAGGCTCAGTGGCTCATGTCTGTAATCCCGAAGCACTTTGGGAGGCTGAGGCAGGTGGATCGTTTAAGCTCAGGAGTTCAAGACCAGCCTGGGCAACAAGGTGAAACCCCATCTCTTCAAAAAAATACAAAAATTAGCTGGGCATGGTGGTGTGGGCCTGGAGAGACTCAGGAGGCTGAGGCAGGAGGATGGCTTGAGCCCAGGAGGTAGAGGTTGCAGTGAGCCGAGATTGCACCACTGTACTATAGCCTAGGCAGAAGAGCCAACCCTGTCTCAAAAAAAAAAAAAAAAGAAAAAAAAGAAAAGGAAAAAAGAAAGCCAGGCACGGTGACTCAGGCCTGTAATCCCAGCACTTCGGGAGTCTGAGGCAGGCAGATCACTCGAGGCCAGGAGTTAGAGGCAAGCTTGGGCAACGTGGTGAAATCCTGCCTCTACAAAAAATACAAAAATTAGCCAGGCATGGTGGCATACACCTGTGGTCCCAACTACTCAGGAGGCTAAGGTGTGAGAATCACTTGAGCCTGGGAGACAGAGGTTGCAGTGAGCTGTGATTATGCCACTGCACTACAGCCTGCGTCAGAGTGAGACCCTGTCTCAAAATAAAATTTTAAAAAAGTCACTGTACCATTCCCCAGGTCATTCAGATTTTCCATATTATTTTCTAAGAGTTGTATAGTTCTGCATTTTACATTTAGGTCTGGAATCCATGTTGAGTAATTTTTTGTGAAGAATATGAAGTCTTTGCCTAAAATCAGTTTTTGCATGTGGAAGACCAGTTGTTCCAGCACCATTTGTTAAAAAGATTGTCTTTTGTCTGCTATACTTTCTTTGTTCCTTTCTCAAACATCAGTTGACTATAGTTGTGTGGGTCTATTTCTAGGCTTTCCGTTCTGTTTGTCTATGCTTTTGCCAGTACCACACTGACCATACTATCTTGATTACTGTAGTTTTATAATCTTTAAGACATAGTAGTATCAGGCCTTTAGCTTTGTTCCTCTCCTTCAATATTGAGTTGGCTATTCTCTCCATAAGAACTTTAGAATTAGTGCGTCAATATCCACAAAATAACTTGCTCTGATTTTGACTGGGATTATATTGATTCTATAAATCAAGTTAAAGACCAACATTTCGACAATATTGGGTATTCCTACCGATGAATATAAAGTATCATTATTTTTTCTGATTTCTTTAATCAGTTTTCTAGTTTTCCTCACATAGATCTAATATATTTTGTTAGATTTATACCTAATTATTTCATTTGGGGGATAGTAATGTAAATGGTGTTATGTTTTTAATTTCAAATTCCATTTGTCCATTGCTGGTATATAGGAAAGCAACTGATTTTTGTATATTAACCTTGTCTCCTACCGTCGGCCTATAATTGCTTATTAGTTCCAGGAGGTTTTTGTTGTTGTTGATTCTTTCAGATCTTCTATATAAACAATTATGTCATCTGCATATAACAGTTTTATTTTTTCCTTCTCAATCTGGATACCATTTATTTATTTATTGTTTATTTATTTGTTGAGACAGGGTCGCCCAGGCTGAAGCGCAATAGTGGGACTACAGGTCCGTGCCACCATGCCCAGATAATTTTTGTACTTTTTGTAAAGACAGGGTTTCACTACGTTGCCCAGGCTGGTCTCGAACTCCTGGGTTCAAGTGATCTGCCCAAACTACTGTGATTACAGGCATGAGCCACTGTCCCCAGCCCCTCTCCCCCTTTTTTGAGTCTTATTGCATTAGTTAGGACTTCCAGTACAATACTGAAAAGAACTGGTGAGAGGGGACATCCTTGCCTTTGTTCCTGGTCTTAGTGGGAAAACTTGAGGTTTCTCACCATTAATTATGACGTTAGTTGTATTTTGCTGATGTTCTTTTTATGAAATTGAAGAAAGTTCCCCTCTAGAGTTTTTCTTTTTTTTTTGTTTTTTGAGACAGAGTCTCACTCTGTCGCCCAGGCTGGAGTGCAGTGGCACAATCTCAGCTCACTGCAAGCTCCGCCTCTCGGGTCCACACCATTCTCCTGCCTCAGCCTCCCAAGTAGCTGGGACTACAGACGCCCGCCACCACGCCCGGCTAAGTTTTTGTATTTTTAGTAGAGATGGGGTTTCACCATGTTAGCCAGGATGGTCTCGATCTCCTGACCTCGTGATCTGCCCACCTCGGCCTCCCACAGTGCTGGGATTACAGGTGTGAGTCACTGCACCCAGCGAGAGTTTTTCTTTTTAATCATAAATGGGGTTGGATTTTGCCAAATGCCTTTTCTGAGTTTATTGATAGGATAGGGTGATTTTTCTTCTTTACCCTGTTTATGTGATGGATTACATGAATTGATTGTCCAATTTTGACACAGCTTTGCATACCTGAGATAAATTCTCCTTGGTCACAGAGCATAATTCTTTTTATACATTTTTGGATTTGATTTGCTAATATTTTGTTGAGGACTTTTGCATCTTTGTTCATTAGAAATGCTGGTTTGTCATTTTCTTTTCTGTTAATGTCCTTTGTCTGGTTTTGATAACAGGGCAATGCTGGCTTCACAGAAAGTGTTAGGAAGTTTCCCCTCTGCTTCTATCTTCTGGAACAGATTGTAGAGAATTGGTATAATTTTTTCCTTAAATGTGTGGCAGAGGCCAGGCGCAGTGGCTCACGCCTGTAATGCCAACACTTCGGGAGGCCGAGATGGGCAGATCACTTGAGGTCAGGAGTTTGAGACCAGCCTGGCCCAACATGGTGAAACCCTGTCTCTACTAAAAATATAAAAATTAGCTGGGCGTGGCGATGTGCGCCTGTAATCCCAGGTACTCGGGCAGCTGAGGCGGGAGAATCACTTGAACCCAGGAGGCGGAGGTTGTAGTGAGCCGAGATCACACCACTGCACTCCAGCCTGGGCATAAAGAGCAAAACTCCATCTCAAAAAAAAAAAAAAAAAAAAAAAAAAAGTGTGGTAGAATTCACTAGTAAACCCATGTGGGCCTTGCACTTACGTTCTGAAAGTTTTTGATTACCGATTTAATTGTTTTTAATAGATATAAGCCCATTGTCTATTTCTTCTTGTGTTCTGGCAGATTGAGTCTTTCAAAAAATGGGTCTGTTTAATGGAGGTTATTGAATTTGTGGACACAGACTTGTTTATAGCATTCCTTTATTAGTCTTTTGATGTCCATGTGATCTGCAGGGATGTCCCTTTGTTCATTTCTGACATTTGTAGCTTGCTTTTTTCTCAATTAGCTTGAACAGAAGTTTTCCATTAAAAAAATCTTTTCAAAGAACCAACTTTGGGTCTCATTAATCTTGATTTCCTGTTTCCAATTTCACTGACTTCTGCTCTACTTTTCCTTTTCTTCTGCTTACCACAGATCTAAAATTGTTCTTTTCCTACCTTCTTAAAGTAGGTGTGTATTCATTTTACATCTTTTTGCTTTTCTAATATGTGCAACTCAATAGAATACACTTCCCTCAATGCACTGCTTTAGCCATACTCTAAACTTGTAAGTTGTACTTTCATCTTCATTTAGTTCAAAGTCTTTTAAAATTTATCTTGAGATTTCTTCTGTGATCGTGTACTACTCAGAGTTATGCTGTTTCACCTCCAAGTATTGGGGGACTTTCCAGCTATCTTTCTGTTGATTTCTAGTTTAATTCGCCGGTGATTCTGGGAGCAGACATTTCATGATTTATTTCCTTTTCAATTTATGAAGGTGTGTCTTATGGCCCAGATATGGTATATCTTAGTGAATGTCCCATGTAAGCTTGACAAGAAAGTGTAATTCTGCTTCTGTTGGATCGAGCAGTCTATCAAGTCAATTATACAAAGTTGATTGATGGTGTTGAGCTCAACGATGTCCTTACTGATTTTTTTGCTTGCCGGATTTGTTCATTTCAGATAGAGCAGTGCTAAAGATTCCAACTATAAGTTAATTTGTCTGTTTTTCTTTGCAGTTCTAAGAATTTTTACCTTATGTATTTCGACACTGTACAGTTCGGTGCATCCATATGAAGGACTGTTGCCTACTTGGAGAACTGATCCTGTTCTCAGTATGTAATGCCCCTCTTTATTGCTGATAACTTTCCTTGCTCTAAGTCTGCTCTGTCTAAAATAATATAGCTACTGCCACTTTCTTTGATTAGCATTAGTATAGTATACCCTTCCCCATCCCTTAACTTTTAATTGACACGTTTTAAAGTAGGTTTCTTGTAGACAACTGCTGTGGTTTGAATGTGGTCTGTTCCTGACAAAACTCGTGTTGAAATCTGATCCTCAACGTGACAGCGTTGGGATGTGGGGACTAGTGGGAGGTAGGTATTTGGGTCACAGGAGTAGATCCATCACAAACAGATTAATGCCCTTCTCTGGAGGTGTGTCCTTGCTTGTGTGGTAATAGATTAGCTTCCTTGAGAGTGGGTTGCTGAAGTCTGGCTTCCTTAGTTCTCTCTCTTGCTTCTCCTCTTGATGTGTGATCTCTCTGTACATGCCAACTCTCTGCCATGAGCTGAAGCAGCCTGAGGCCCCCAACAGATGTGGCTGCCCAATCTTGAACCTTCCACATCATAATTGTGGGTCAAATACCTAAATACCAGAATACCGAGGCCCAGCCTCAGGCATTCATTGTTAAAACAACACAAAATGGAATAAGACAACACATACACTCTTGCTTTTTCATCCACTTTGACTTTTTTTTTGAGAAGGAGTCTCACTCTGTTGCCCAGGCTGGAGTGCAGTGGTGCAATCTCAGCTCACTGCAACCTCCACCTCCCAGGTTCAAGTGATCCTCCTGCCTCACCCTCCTGAATAGCTGGGATTACAGGCACACACCACCACACTTGGCTAATTTTTGTATTTTTAGTAGAGACGGGTTTCACCATGTTGCCAGGCTGGTCATGAACTCCTGACTTCAAGTGACCCACTCGCCTCGGCCTCCTAAAGTGCTGGGATTATAGGCGTGAGCCACTGCCCACGGCCAACAATCTTTTTATTATCCTTTTTCTTTCCGTAAGGTCATTATTAATGTCCCCACTCTCATTCTTGATTTTAGCATTTACACCATTGATGTTTAAAGTGGTAATTGATAAGGTTGGATTAATTTCTACCATTTGTCACTGTCTTCTATTGTTGCCCTTATTCTTTGTTTCCACTTTTATTTTCCACTTTTTCTTTTTTGCCTTTTGTGGTTTTAATTGGGCATTTCATATGTGTCTTAGTCCATTACAGCATAAAAACAAAATAGACTGGCTTACAAACATCAGAAGTTTCTTTCTCCCCTCCCTCCCTCCCTCCCCTCTCTCTCCCTCTCTTTCTTTCTTTCTTTCTGAGATGGAGTCTCACTCTGTCGCCCAGGCTGGAGTGCAGTGGCACGATCACAGCTCACTGCAAGTTCCACCTCCCAGGCTCACGCCATTCTCCTGCCTCAGCCTCCCAAGTAGCTGGGACTACAGGCTCCCGCCACCACACCCAGCTAACTTTTATATTTTTAGTAGAGATGGGGTTTCACTGTGTTAGCCAGGATGGTCTCGATCTCCTGACCTCGTGATCCGCCCACCTCGGCCTCCCACAGTGCTGGGATTACAGGCATGAGCCAATGTGCCCAGCCCAGAAGTTTATTTCTAGCATTTCTGGAGGATGGGAAATCCAAAATCAAGGTGCCAGCAGACCTAGCTCACTCCTTGGGGCAGAGAAAGTCATCTTTTCACTGTAACTTCAGATGGTGGAAGGGAAGAGCACACTCTGTAGGTTTTGTTTTGTTTCTGTTGTTGCTGTCGTTTTTAGATAAAGGCACTTTTCTCATCACGACAGCTCTGACCTCATGACCTAATCACCACCTAAAGGCTCCACTTTGTAATCCCAGCACTTTCAGGGTTAGAATTTCAACATATGAATTTTGAGGGAACACATTTAGACTCCTAGCATTCCACTCATGCTCCCCTCAAATTCATGTCTGTCACAAGCAAAATACATTAATTCCATCCTAACAGCCCCCAAACTCTTAAAACATTCCAGCACCAACTCCAAAGTCTCCAGTTCAGAGTTTCATCTAAATCAGATATAGGTGAGACTGAAAGTATGATTCATTGTGAGGCACAATGTTCTCTAGCTGTGAAACAAACATGTTCTGTGCTTCCAAAAGACAACGGTGGGACGGGCATAGGGTAGACATTTCCATTTTAAAAGGGAGAAACAGGAAAGAAGAAAACAGTGACTGGTCCCAAGTAACTCTGAAACCCAACAGAGGAAACAACATGGAATCTTAAGGCTTGAGAATAATCACTGGCTCAATGTTCTGCCCTCCAGGCCCACTAAGGTGATAGTGCCACCTTCAGGACACAATGTGATAGCAGCCCTGCCCTGTGGCTTTGGGTGGCCCTGCCCCTGAGGCAGCCATGTGCTTGTGCCTTGCTCCTACCTTCACAGTAGCTCTGTGCCTGGGTCATGCATCTGAGGCTCCCCTGGAAACTCCCACTGGTGGCTCTACTGGTCTCTGGACTCTTGGGCCTAGTGGGGGCCCTCTGTAGTGACCCTTCCCCTGCAGTGATTCTCTGCCTCGGCCCCATTGCTCTCTTGGGGCATCCTTTTAATTCTGGGGGAAGATAGCCATGCCCCCACATCTTTGCACTCAGGGCCCGTGATGGGATGGGTAGCTCTGATGATCTCAGAAATGTCTTTGGGGTCATTCTTCCATTGCCTTGGAAATTAGGTCCTTGCTTCTGTTTATAGATGGCAGACCAATCTTTCTCTTAACACCTGGCTTTCACTGAGATGGTCAATCCATACTAATCACCTCATCAAAGAGTTACTTGGCCAGACCCTTTCCTCTTGAACAAGGTTTTTCAATTTTTCCAATATGGATATGCTGAGTTTTCCAAATTTTTGAGTTCTGCTTCCCTTTTGATCAACAATTCTAAATTATCTTTCTTCTCTCATTTTACTATAAACAATTGAAAGGAACCAGGCTGCCTCTTCAACAGTTTGCTCAGAAATAGCTCCAGCTAAAGATCTAAGCTTGCAGTGAGCCGAGATCGTGCCACTGCACTCCAGCCTGGGTGGCAGAGCGAGGCTCCATCTAAAAACAAAAACAAAAAAACAAAAAAAATAGCTCCAGCTAAAGATCTAATCACTCACAGGGCTACCTGCCGCAAAACACTAGAGCACAAACACAATTCAGCCAAGTTCTTTGCCACTTCATAACAAAGATGGCCCTTCTTACAGTCTCCAGTAATAGGTTCTTCACTCCACAGAGTCCTCTGTATCTGAGTCTTCTCAACTTTGGGTATAGTGGTTTGGCCTGTGAGCTCACTTCTCTGATGGATCTTTAACAAGTTGTTTTTCCTGTTTAGCTTTTCCCTTGTTAGGATGGAGTAATGAATTCTAAGCACCTTACATACCAGGCCAGAAACTGAAATTCCTGTTGGAAGATTTTTGATTACTGAATCAGTCTTTTGTTATATGCCTATTATTTATTTCCTTTAGAGTCAGTTTTGGGAGTCTGTGTGATTCTAGTGATTTGGCATTTCATCAAGTGTGCCTATGTTTTTTAGCATTGTTATGGTTTCTCATAATCCTTTTTCTTTCTGTAAGGTCATTATTAATGTTCCCACTGTCATTCTTGATTTAGTAATTTGATCATCTGTTTTTCTTCAACAGTCTAGATAAAGGTTTGCCACTGGCTGTTTATCATTTTAAGGAAACAACTTTTGGGTTGGTTTTCTCTCCAGGTTTTCTATTTCATTTATATCCACACTCTAATCTTTACTAGTTCCTCCCCTCTACTTGCTTTGGGTTTAGATGATCCCATATTGTTGCTATGTAATTGTTCATTATATTCTTGTACTCCTTAATATTTCTGCAAAATCAGTAATGTCACAATTTCATTTTTTATTTTAGTAACTTTTTTTCTTGTTCTACCTAAAGGTCTGTCAGTTTTGTTTATCTTTTCAAAGAAACAACTTGTGGTTTTGCTGATTTTTGCCATTTTCCCCCATTCCCTATTTCATTTATTGGTGGTGTAATCTTTACTATTTCCCTCTTACTGCCTGCTTTGGGCTGTTTCTCTTTTTCTAGTTTTTTAAGGTTGGGAGGTTGGGTTATTGATTTCAGATCTCTTTACCTTTTGTATGATATCTTCTTTGACTCACTGTTTATTAGGAAGTATGTTGTTTTATTTCCACATATTTATAACTTTTCCAAATTTCATTGTTATTTCTAACTTTATTCCACTGTCACTGGAGAATATAACTAGTATAATTCCAATCTTCTTACATTTGCGACTTGTCGCTTAAAATGGGTTCTAGACTGGAGAACGTTACATATGCATTTAATATGTATTCTGTTTGGAGTGTTTTATAGATGTCTGCTAGGTCTAGCTGTCTTATAGTCCTGTTCAAGTATTCTATTTCTTTTCTGATCTTGTCTTGTTTTTCTAGCCATTATTAAAAGTGGGGTATTGAAACTCCCACCCGCTATTGTTGAACTATTTCTCCCTTTAATTTGGCCAACTTTTGCTTCATACATTTTGGGGTTCCTGTTTGGTGCATGTATGTTTATGGTTGTTGTATCTTCCTGGTGAATTGACTCTTATCGTTACATGATGTCCTCCTTTGCCTTGCATAATAATTTTTGCCTTAAAGTCAATTTGGTCCAACATTAGCATAGCGGCCACCTGTACTCTTCTTGGGTTACTGTTGTATGGCGTATCTTTTTCCATCCTTTTACTCTTCTTTGTGTCTTTGAATCTAAAATGAGATACCTCTAAACGCACAGTTGGATCATGGTGTACTAAATCAATGCAGTTTTCTGTTAAGAAAATCTATCAAAGCTCCATGTGTCTATTGTATGCTTCCATTTACAAGTACAGAAATAGGCAAAAGTGACCTGCGTTGTCAGAGTCAAGGATTAGCCCTGAGAGGAGGGGGTGCAGAAAACATCAGGACTTCTGGGGGATATCCCCACTTGCCTTTCCTCTGAGTGCTGGCTACACAGTGTGACAGTATTCAGTTTGCAAAAATCCAGTCAGCCAGTGGACACTTTTATTTGCACTTTAAAGTATGTGTGCTATACTTCACAAAAACTTTGAAGAAGCAAACCTGATGTGGGATGTCTGTTCTCCTGGGAGGCTTTGTGGGAAGAAGGCAGCCCAGTGACTCACCAGGACTAGCAGACACCCTATTAATTTGTGCTGCTGAAGGATAAATACTTCCTAAAAAGCATACCTGAGGGTAGGGGTATACTAGTTACACAGCTGTGTTCGCTGTGTGCAAATTTGTTCTGTGTATTAGGATGTGCACACTTTCCTGGATGCAAATCACACTGTTAGTAATCTGACTTAAAATTATATTCCCCACAGGACAAAGACCTAGACCCATGGCCTGTGTCCAAAGCACTGGTGATGATGATGACAGTAAGAACCATATTAGCACCAATCATCAACTGAGTACCTGCTGCATGCTGGTACCAAGGGCTTGATGAAGCTTCACAACCACCTATACAAGAGGCACTATTTTGTCCCCACCTAACAGATAGGGAAGTTGACGCTCAGAGAGCTAAGGCAGCCAGTTACCAAATGGTGGTGATTCAATCATCAGTCCAGCTCTCAAGCCCATGCTGTTGTTTCCAGCTCTAGTAATTTGCCGGGAAGTAGGGGTGAAAACACTGCAGGGAGGTGGAAGATGCAGAGGAAATGGAGACCACCCTCTCCCAGAGGCAAGGCTGAGCAGAAGGCCTTTCAGCATGGACTGTCCCCCTCTGCAAACTCCTGAGACCCCACCCACTCCAGAGGCTGCTGCTCCATCCTTGAAACTGAAGACTGTGTTCAAGGACCCAGAAGATGAGGATGGGGGAGGGCAGACTCAGTGTCTGGATGCCTGTGCCAATCAAATACACCACCAGGCAGAAGCGAGCTAGGCCACACTGGGCCATGCACCAGTGTGGGAGTGGAAGGCACAGACACTGTCCCTGGAAAGGAGCCTGCCCCACAGGGCCCTGACACCTTAGACCTCCCTTCTCCTTGAGGGTCTTCTAGATCAGTCGAGGGCTTTCTTTTCAACCTTTTCCAGGAGTTGGACAACTGCCTCTTTTACTCCATCAGAAAGAATGGTTTAAACAGAAAACAAGTCCCAACAGCTGCTACTAAAGCAGACGAGTATCACCGAAGGCTGGAGGTTCCGCAGTGACAGTGAGACGAGGAAGGGTGGTATGGCAGTGAGACTTCAGTCAGATGGCGGGGTCCTGGGGAAGTGGCATGGCAGCGAGACTCTAGCCTGCGATGGCTTTCCAGAGGGAAGCCATACATGAGTGAAGCCACATAGGCCTGAGTGAGGCAGTCAGATGAGGAGGTGGCAGGAGTGTGCCCTGGTATTTACTGTCCCCTTGATTAGACACTGTCCCCTTTTCACACCCACAAGCAATCACATGAACATGCCCACTGTATGTTTGTATATATTCCTACAGACAAATGTGATTCCTGGGTTCAGAGAGTGAGAGTTTAGACAGCAAAGGATTCTACGTCATCTGAATCCCTGCCTCCTCATCAGGATGGCACAGGCTACTCCTTGTTTCGGTCTATGTACACATGATGTGTTCTCACCACCACGCTGCTGTGGCTTCAAACCTGATGTTGCACCTCAGAAGACCCTTGAGGAGGACAGAGGCATAAGGCGTCAGGACGCTGGGGGCAGGCCTCTGTCCAGGGGGCACTGTCTGTGCCCTCCACTTCCACAAATGTCACATGGCCCAGTGTGGCCTGGCTCACTTCTGCCTCGTGATGTATTTGATTGGCACAGGCACCCAGACACCAACTCTACCCTTTCCCTACCCTCATCTTCTGGGTCCTTGAACACATTCCTGCTTCAGGGATGGAGTGACAGCCTCCCCACATATACGTGACCCCTCCCCCCTCTCCTGAAGGTGGACCCCAGACTGCTTCCAGCTCCCACTACCAGGGTTACCTGCTAGGCTGGCTTTATTGCTGTTGTTGTCTGAGGCAGTGGAATCGCTGTGCCTTGCTTAAACCACAGTCATCTGGAGCACGGAGTCAGAACAACCACAGAGAACAAACATGCGCTTTGTCTTTTTATTATTCTTTATTGGTCCTACCAATGTGACTCTTTACCCAGGCCCACTGTTCCTATGCGCACTGGCTTTGTAGGCATTCACATCATATGTCTGTGTCCTGAAAATCTCAATTAATTTCTCTTTCCTATTCCTTTTCCATGCTCTGCCTCATTTTCTCAGAAATAGAAGGCATTTAATTATTACTATTTTTTTGTTTGGGTCTGTGTAAAGGTTCCTTGGCAGGAGAACATGCATATGACTTTAAAATAAAGACCAACATTCTGACACTAAGGTAATGCACAGAAAAAATACAGTACTCAGACATCGTTGCAAATAAATACCCCATACAGATGAAGTTATCTCAAATGTAACAATATTTCTTATGAATCAACACTGTAACGGAAGGTAAAAATAGGAGTCCCTACAACTAGGAATAAGAAATGCTTATTCCAGGAAACAGAATTCTTTTATTTTTGTCATTTATATTATTATAATTTTTCCTTTTTTGGAGAAGGAAGGACAGTTTTTCTTCCTCCAAGAGTACCAATTTGACCACTCCCACGAACCTCACTCAGCAAACAAAACAGGATGTAGACCTGGTTTACTAAGGAGTTTTAATGAGTTCTGTTTCCTGAAATTAACAGTGATTAGTTACACCAAGCAAGAGAAGATATAATGTCTCGCTTTCACATTTGCAAAGAATACTATGGCTAACCCTCGTCCCCTACTGCGCATGCCAACAGAGCGTCGGCCCTCCTGACACCCTCAGCTCTTCACAAACGTGGCGTTCATACAGCTTGCTCAGCTTGTCCCAGAAGGTCCATTTGGTTCCCAAAGCACACTCAAGGTTTTGTGTTTGCTTTCATTTTCTAAGCCCCTGAATTTGCAAGTAAAGAATCACTGACTAACAGAATTTTGCACAATGACTGTTTTATTTCCCTCAATGAAGATGCCCAGGTCTGGGTGTGAGGAGCGCCTGCCTCACCTGCTGTCTACGCTGGCCTTCGGCATGCCCACTAGCTCTTCCCTGCTCGCTTTCAAGAATGATCTACGCTGGGACACCTCCCTTAACTGATGAAGGCACTACTGGCAATGATTACTAACAAAAAGGTGTTGAAAGAGAACACCCTAAAAATCGACGACTGTGGAATTTTCTAAGTGTACCACAATTTGGCACAACAACCAGAGTAACAAAACAATTCCAATTTGGAATTTTATTGGTACAGTTGTATAAAATTCTGTTAATCAGTCATGCTTCACAATGTCCTAAAACCCAGAAAATTCTGGAATTTGTAGGTAATACTACTCATTCAATAATTTATCTTTTTTTTTCAAGTGCCTATTACTGTTTTAACCAGAGCAAAGGTCAAGTTTTCTTCTTGTTACATTGAACTATTCCTAAGAATAATAATAATACAATATGAAAAACCCCAGAATCTGAATACCCTGGATTTCTTAATGAACATGGCATTTAAAATCTGTAATTTCAAACATGAACCACAATGCCGTATGATCTAAAGGCTGCTGAACCACAGCGTGGATACACGTAGCCGGGCTCCTCGCTGGGTCAAAGCACTCATCTCCGAGTCTAAAGCTACACGCTACGGAGCACACAGCTCTGCCTCGTGCTGACACCAGACAAACACGGTGGGAGCTGAGGCGGACAGCTACAGGACCACGAGCATAGGCCACGGCACCTGAGACCGTCTCTATGCGAGGAATTAAGGAAGCAAATATAATATCAAAATATCAAAAGTGCACAGGTTGATCGGATAAAAAAAGAACATGTGTAACAAGGAGCCCCGTGGCGGGCATTTCCAGCGGGCTCCTGGCGAGCCTGGCAGCCAGGGAAGAAGGGTCTTCAGCCCATACAGAGGCCTTTTCACGCAGCAGCTCGCAGCATGCTCAACATTAAAGCTTTTTTTCCTCCCATTAAAAACTTGGGGAATGCTATTTTGAAAAGAATTGCAGTGGTATATCCAAAAAGTTTCTAAGTGGGCTTTTAGGTTGCCCTTCCTTCCTCCTTGTGGGCCATGAGAGGGAAGGGGAGGGGGCTGCAGTGTGACAGGGCCGGGTGGCCAAGTCCTCCTGGCAGCTACTCTACAGCTGAAAACGGGAGAAAAGAGAGCGTTAGAAAGCGGTCATCAGTCGCTTCCTGTTTATCTGACAACTGAAGCTCTCCACGTGCTGGGAGGGTGCGAGCACGTTAGTTGGCAGAAGAGAAGACCTGCATATGTTAGGGGGAGCCCAGTGGCTTGAGTGTCTGCAAAGCCCCTTAGGAGTATGGAGAGAAGCTGTGTGCCAGGCTTGCAAGGAGAGGGCAAAGCACGTGCAGGGTGAGCATGCCAACAGTCATCCCACTGCGAGTCTTGCTGGGGCAGGGGGATCTGGGCCCAGGATGAACACGCAGGGAACATAACATGGGCCTGTCCTGGAGTCTGGAGAGGACCGAGACATACTCGGCACCAAAGGGAAGAGCACGCAGGGTAGACAGCTGTGGGAGGGGGCAACACAGTCTCTCACCAGGTAACTCGAATGCCTCTTCCGCATGAGAGACAAGGCAAGCAGCCTGCAGGAGAGAAGACTGCAGCCTCAGGTCCAGCTGGTTCCACGGGGTGATTGGGAGAAAAATACTGAGAAAAGTTCTGCTCAGAATGTGGGAAGGCAGGCGGCCTGATGCCAAAGCTCTGGCGTGGATGGAGCCTCTGGAAATGGGAGAGCCCTACAGCTACCTTTCCTCTTTCTCTGTTGCCATTCCCCAAATTGCACTAAATAAAGAGACCTAAACATCTCCTACCTGTGAATCCTGACAATTGGACCTGGCCCCATGCAAAGCTTTCCCAGCACCAGGCTAGGCTCTGGCTACAACTGTGGGTGTCCAACCCAGCCAAGCCCCTGGTGGCTCAGACTTCAGGCTAGGGTTTTCAAAGCCCCATGTCTTTGGGACTGAACCCCCTAAGGACAGCCAGATAATTGGCTGCTGGGGTCACCCCAAGTACAAAAGGACAGGTTCTGCACTGAGGACCAAGGTCTGGCCAGGCACTTGGACAGCTTTTCTCATGAAAAATGAAAACCTGGGGCCTTGGGCCTTGCCCATTTGTCACCTCACAGGCCACTAGACAAGCATCCTGATCTCAGAAATGTAAAACCGAGCTCTGGATTCCTGGGTTATGGTCAGCTGTGTCTGTGCCATGTGTGTCTGGCAAGCAGAATACAGGGGCTCAGGGCTGCTCTTCTCTGGGCTTGGGGAAGAAATTCTGCACTTGTCCTGAATATGATTTGCAGTGAGATAGTGCATAAACTACAACGTAATCCTTTCCGTGAAACTATGCCAAGTGCAGAGCCGTCCTCTGAAGCAGTACCTATACTGCAAGCTGGAACCTCCTAAAACTGCTTTCTAGCGCTGACATTAGACACATGCGAGGAACATGCAAGTTTCAACTCAGGTTCTGCCCCATTTGGGTGCTGAGGGAGCAGGACCAGGACTCCTTCCCTTGGGTTTCCCCAAGGGTGCCCAGGGCTTAGAAGATGCTTTTATCACACATCTGCTGCAAGAATGTGCAGCTCTATCCCCACCTCTGACCCCCACCTACGAGAGCAGCTGAGGACTGGGTGCTCCTGAGGGGGCTTTGAGGAGTGAGAAGCGACACAAAGCTCTCACAAGTGTCCTGCTGATGCACACGCCCCATGGCACCTCGGCTAGAATCCTACCCTCTGTGCATTAGTCACGTTAAGATTGACCTAGCGCCGCTGTCCCGCTGCTGCTGGGTTAGTTGAGGTGAAGCAGATGTTAGCTGCAGCGTGCGGCGCCCCACAGCCCCTAATCACAGTAAATGCTGTGCTTCTCGCTGCAGAACACCTGGTTGGCCAGCCCGGTGCCCTCGGCCCTGTCGCTGGCGCAGGCGCAGGCGTGACTTACGCTCGGGGTGGCTGGCTTGGCCTTCGGGGCAGCTTTGGCGCGGCCACGCCGGGTCTGCTCATGGTCCAGCTCGAGCAGCTCCAGCCGCTGGGTCAGCGCCAGCTTCTGCTGGATGGCCATGCGCAGCAGCGAGTTCAGCGTCTTCTTCTCGTCCTCGGCGGCCGCCAGCTGCCGCTGCATCTCATCCAGCTGTGTGATGTACTCGTCACACCTGTGGGTACCAAAAACATGACTGAGGGGTGGGCAGAGCCGAGCAGAGGAGGGCAGGGCAGGGCAGGGCTAGGCTGCGCAGCCCTTTGACAGGCCTGTACCAGAGCCATCCTTCGGTGTGGCCTCTGGACTGGAGGGTGGGGGTGGGGGAGAATTATTCTGGCTTATTTTAGCACAGGCTTTGCTCGGACAAATCCCTGATAAGGGTGAGAGGGAGGCTTGGACCAGGCAGGGCTGCCCTATGAGGCTTTCTTGAGTTTTGTGGTTTTGTGGGGAGGGCTGCTGTGCTCACTCAGCAGCATGTAGTGCTTACAGAGAGGCTACGCCCCTCAGTGACTGGGCTGCTTCTAGGAGGTGCGCTCCCCACTTAAAAGGCCTCGAGGTGGCATCAAGACATGGAGAAGCCATGGCTTCTAGGGTGTGGACGTAAACCTAAGCAGGACTGGGCTTGTTCCCAAGGTCGATGCTTCGTCAGCCTGTGCTGAGCACTGGCCGGAGCCAAGGAACCATGTGTGTGGACGCCATCGATAGCTTCATCCCAAAACCCGGTGCGGAACTGTGGGAGGGTACCGTCTGTCCCTGGATGCCCTTCTTCCACATGTCCCATATGGGTGGGGCTTGGTAGAGACACAGGGCGGGTTAAACCCCGGGGCTCCCAGGGTGGTAAGGCTGTGCAGGCACTGAGCGCAGCCCCACCCTGCCCACACGCACCCCACCCTGCCTGTCCCCACCTGCCAGAAACCGGCCCTGGGATAGCACCCTCTCCAAGGACTCTGCTGCCCACCCTTTTGAGGACACACACTGAGCTGTGATCCTTGTAGGTTCAAAATCTTGGCTCCATCTGAAAAGTTAGGTTTTAAAATAAAACAGATTTTAAAAGGTAGGGTTTACATGCCAGATGCTGAGAAACTGTGGAATTTTTTCCCAAGCCCCAGGAAGACAAGACGCTTCCAAAGAAACTCTGGGCTTCTTCCTAGTCTGTACCCCGCCCTGGCAGGGCCTGCAGGGATACTGAGAAACTGGGAGTGCCTGGCACCAGGCTTGAGAGAAGCAGGCCCTATGTGCAGTTCCCACCCTGTCCAGCTCAGATCCTCAGCTTGCTCACCCACAAAAAGGAAACATCTAGGTTATCTGCTGTGCCCATGGTGGGCCTGGCTGCCCCCCACGCAGGGCTGGCCCCATGGTGCTATCCCAATAGGACCCAGCAGGTGGCGCTACCCATCTCTGGAAGATGAAAGACAGAAGGGGGCACCTGTCAGGGGGCACCTGGGAAGATGCTGGAACCAGGACCTGCCCCACAGAGGCCTGTGAACACCTAGGGAGCCTCGATTCCCAGCCTTGGGGTCTGACTCCCAGCCAGGGAGGGGTGTGCACCCACCAGGGGCAGCCCACCCAGAGCCCACTACTAAGAGCCCCCCCACAGAGGAGGAAGGAAAGCTGGTCTCCTCCAAGCCCCAAGGCCCTCTCCTCACCTTCCCCAGATTGGCAAAGTGGAGGATGGGAGGTGAGTACCCAGTGGTCACAATGACGCAGAGGTACAGGGCTATGCACAGAGGTGGGACCCGAACTGTGGACCCCAGCAGTGACCTGCTCCAGCCAGGAGGGTAATCTTCCTTCTGAATCTACAAACATAAATGCACACTTGTGCCATATGGCCAAGTTCTTGGGGGCGAATACCTCATGAGAGAAAAGGCCAGGACTCCTCTGTCACCTGTTGGCCCCAAGTAAGTCCCTGGAAATGTTGGATCCAAGGGGTGGGAGCCCAAGCACCCCCTGAAGCTCCGCAACTCTGGCCCATCCACTCCAGGGTCTGCTCTCCTCAGCCCCTCTGCCCTCAGTCTCCATATATGCAAAGCAGAGGCAAGCCTGGGCCTGCTGCGCTTTCATTCACAACAAAATCGAATCAGCGCCACAGAACCAGGCTCCTGGGGGCTGGGCTAGGTATGAAAGGAACAGAAAAAGGATCACACACACTCTGCTATCCCCAGCCACATGCGGTCACCTGTCAGGCATGCGCTACGCTCCAGCACCTGCTTGCGTGACCTCGGAGGACACTGAGGTGCAGCAGCTGGGGACCCCCAACCCCATGTGGCCACCATATCGCCTCACCCTTCCCTTTCTTGTCACCAACTTGAGCACCAGTATGCCAGAGATGTGCCAGGGGCCATGCTTCCCCAACCTTGTACCATGTTGGCCCCAATGGAGCTGGGCGCAGCCACTGACTAGGCAGGGTTGCAGGCCTCAGTATAAGGCAGTGAGAGGCTAAGGGTTGCAGAGGCAAGTGCTGAGGACAGCTGGCCTCAGGGAAGGGGAGGGCCCGACAGCAGCACGGTTACCTGGTGGCAAACATGGCACGCAGCGAGGAGAAGGTGGCTGCGTCCTCCTTGAGGGCCTTGAGCTCATTGCGCAGCTTCATCATGGTCTCCGTAACCATGGCCTTCTCATTCTCATACTTGCTCTTCAGGTTGGCAAGGGCCACCTCGGCTGTCTGGGGTACAGATGTGTAGGGTAGAAAAGTGAGAGGCGTGAAGTCAGCCTAGAGGTGCTCTGGGAGTAGGATGGGGAGCCCTGGTCTGAAGCAGTGGCGGTGCCTGGGAAGAGAGCTCCTGGGAGGCCCCTCCCTCTGACAAACCCTGGGGATGGACTCCAGCAGCTACGCCATGGGGAGTCCCACCTGCTGATTCTGACTGGCAGAGGAGGGACTGCCCCCAAACCTGCCTACAGGACCCTCACGAAGCCCCACAATCACTCTCCACAGCTCAGACTATGGCTCTCACACGTTTTCCCGCCAGCATCAGGAAGCACTATGAGGCAGTCACAGTGCGTGAATGGCAGCGGCATTTCTCACTGGCTGAGCAGCTCTGCTGAGGGGCCCTCATGCCCACCTGCCCGCTCCACCCTCCCAGCTGGGGGCCCTGAGCAGGGGAGGGCAGGCGGCCAGGCTACTAAGGGCTGGCTTTGCCTGGTGGTGACGCAGGCCTGGGGGGCCCCGTGGCAGGGGGAGGAAGGAGGCCAAGGGGAAACACCCTTAGGCCAGCAGTGGGTGACAAGTGGCCCTGCCGCCTGGTGCCTCACCTGCTTGTTGGCCTTAAGCACAGTGCGCAGCGTGGTGATCTGCTCCCGCTTGGTGCTGAGCAGCGACTTCAGCTTGAGGATCTCCTCCATGAGCGCCTCCTTGTCCTTGTCCACGGCGGGGCCCAGCTCCTGAGAGGCAATGCGCTGGCGTGACAGCTCCGTGGTGCGGTCCACGGCTGCCTGCAGGTGCTTGATCTGGTCGCGGATGATAGCAATCAGGTTGTAGATGTTCATGGGCTCCCGGCGTGGGTCACTCAGGGGTGACGGCAGTGAGGAGCCAGGCGAGGGGCTGCTGTCCCCGCTCCCGCCATCGGCTCGGCCCGCCTCAGGAGCCAGCAGGCCCTTGGGCAGGAGGATGGGTGAGCGGCGGCCGCGCCCCTCGGGGCTGGTGCGGCCCCCGGGGCTGGTGCGGCCGGCCCCGCCCTGGCCCTCGCGGTAGTAGTCCAGCATGACACGGTTGGGCGTCTCATTGTTGCACATGCATACATGGTGGTAGAGATTGGCCAGCTCCTCACTGAAGGTCACCAGCTCATCCTGGGCCACACTCAGGCTGCCCTGCGTCTCACCAGCGACATCGCTCACCTTCTTCAGCTCCTTCTCCAGCCGGGCCAGTAGCTCGCGGTCCTGGCGGCTGGCCTTCTCCAGCAGAGAGACCTTCTCCATGAGCGCCTGGCCCTCAGCCTCGTAGCGGCCCTTCTCCTCGGCGTGCTGGGCCTCACGAGCCTCGTGCGTACTGCGCAGCGCCTTGAGCTGCTCACGGAGCTCACCAGCCTCAGCCACGGCCACATGGTACTTGCAGGCCAAGATCTCGGGCCCGTTGATGTCCACCTCGTAGTAGTCGCCGTCCTCATGGCTGTCACGGTCCTTCTCGTTGTCCAGGGCCGTCTGCCGCTCCTTGCCGGCCTGCAGGCGCCGCAGGGCACTCAGATTCTCTGTGAGGCGGGTCACCTTCTCCTGCTGTTCTGACAGGGATCCCCGCGTGTGCTCCAGCTGCTTCTGTGTGTCCTGCAGCGTCGCTAGCAGGCCCGCCTTTTCCCGCTCCATCTGCAAAGGCACAGGCAGCAGGACACCATGTCAGTTGCTATGGACTCCGAGAGTTTGGAGGACCCCCAGGATGGCCCAGTGACATCCCACCCCATGTCAGGGCAGGCTGTGAGCCCCAGGTTCCTTGGCCATGCTGTCAGTGAGGTGGACAGAGACACACAGGGTGTGGAAAGGATGGAACTCATGCTGGGCCCTCAGAACACTGCCCGTCACCAGTAATGGTGGTCACCCTCAACGCAGGCTCTTTCCCCACTCATGTTACAGGGGATCTGGGCTCAGAAAGTGGAGCTCTAGGCTGGCTGGGTGTGTAGTCGGGAATATTAGTGCCCTAGTCCTCTGCTTCAGAGGACGGGACTCTGTTGCCTTGGATCAACAGGGTCCACGTCCCAGGAGATGAGCCCATGTATGACCTTGGTGGGCCCCTCTGACACCTGGCCTGTGTGCAGGGATCACATGTGGGGCCAGTGTCTCATCACTTCACCCTGACACCATGTAGGTAACAGGGGAGCAATGTGGGTGCTGTAGTGCCAGGAAACCACTTCTCTGGGACTCTTCTATGTGTGCTCCTGGAGTTCCATTTACGGTAATGATGCAGGAGATAAAATCAATGTAAGGAAAAGGGAAAGTTAACATCAGCTGAGTGTCAGGTAGGCACTGCTCAGTGAGCCCTGCAGAGCTGGAGTGGGCACAGTGTGCCGAAGGCCCCGCTGCCTGCTCACCTGCATAAGCTGCTGCTTCAGCTTCTGGATCTCAGAGATGTTGAGCTCACTGAGTAGGTCAGAGACGAGACTAGGGGAGGGCGGTGCAAGGCCCTCCTTCTTGGGCGTGGAGGTCTTGTTGTCCAGTGGCAGCTTGGCCAGGCTGCCGTGCTCAAAGCCATTGACCAGGGCCTCGGCATCGTTGTTGGGCTCAGCAGCATCGTCACTGAACTTGAGGCCATCCAGTGAGACATGCAGGTGGCTGGTGTAGAAGGAATCATTGATGCTCATGTAGTGTGACAGCTCCTTGCGCAGGCTGTTCTTCTGCTCACGCTCCGTCTTCAGCGTCTCCAGCGCCTCCTCCAGCTGCCGCTCTGAGATCTCCTTGAGGCGGATGGCATCCTCCAGCTGGCTGTTGAGGTACTCAGTCTCCTCCTCCAGACGCTTGATCTCATGCTTGAGGCCCTCAAACTCCACCTGGGAAAAGAAGTCAACGCTCCTGCGTCAAGGCAACATGGAAGCTCCTTTTAGGCCCCATAAATGAAGAAAACACACCAGCACACCAACTCCAGCCACCCATGAAGCACAAGGTGAAATGCCAGGTGAAGTGCCATCCTGGGAAGGGAGGGAGCCCGTCCAGGCCAAGACTACTTCCCCTGCTCAGAGATGTGGATGCTAAGAAGGTTCCAGGGCATGAGATGCGAATACAATGAAACCCTCAGCCCAACCCACCCACCGTTGGGATCAGCAGACATGGGAAGGGGAACACAAATGTCTGAGGTGGCCCCAAGCTAGGACTGTACATGTGGAGATGCACCAAGAACAACACACATCCACCCATAGAAGGCTGCCAACCTTGTATTAAGTCATTCACAAATATTACCAAGTGCATGCTGATTTAAAATTTTATAAAGTTATTTAATTAACATTAACAGTTAACTAAATATCTTAAGATACATAAAAATACATTTCAATGTGTGCTGTGATCATGACTTCTAATCATATTTCAAAATGAAGGAACAGAAACTCCCCCCAAGGCAAAACATCTCAGCCACTAAACCTCCACACGCACATGACACCCAGACCTGGAGGAGCTCGAAGGTAGGTGGGAAAAGCAACATCAAAGTCTTGTCTCCATGAAAATCGTATTTGCAGGTGGACAAGGCAAAAGTAGATAGAAAATGATGCCTGATGTGGAGGTTCAGAAGTTGTGGGCAATTTCTAAAACGATTTATTTTTCTATAATATTTGGGCAAAAAAATCAGAAACAAACCAGTAACAGGAAGTGGTGAGCACATCTCTGCGGTCTTGGGTCGGAAGGGCACCTACTCCCACATCCAAGGTGTGCTCACAGGAGGTGGGTGGAGCCCTCGGTCTCAGCACACAAGTGGGGAGGTGAGGAATCCCAGACAGGGAGAGAGTCAGACTCCAGTGAGCGCCAACCCGAGGACAGGGTCGCCTCAAGCCTCAGTTTCGCTTCTCCTAAGGCCACTGTGCACTGGGCTCTGCCAACAGCAGCACCAACGACCAAATGGTACTTACAATGTAAACAGTGGCTAAGACTGTTCATGTGCATGAGCTGTCACAGAGGGACCAGGCTAGGAGCTCTGCACAAACACATGAGGTTCCTCCTCCGGGCACAAATACCACATTCCCTGATGGTGAGACTCAGAGGATTTCGGTGGTAGAGGATTTGAGGAAAGCAAGGAAGACATCCATGGCATTCTGGGGAAAGTTTTGGGGTTTCCTGAGAGAAAAGACTCCCATTCCCCACCATGCAGGATTGTGGCTCTTAGAGACAGAAGAGCAAGTTCAGGCCTTGAGTGGCAGCAGAACAGCAGAGCACGTGATAATTTAGTCACATCACAGAAAGAAGGGACCCTCTTCATTCATCTCTGTCACAGGCAGAGACCCTGCTCATCCCTGTCAGAGAGGGGTCCCTCTGAGACCTCATAAGAGACAGAGGGGTGTCTGTTCATCCCCATCACAGAGAAGACCTTCCTCGTCCCTGTCACAGGCAGAGACACAGGAATACTGCAGGCCTCATGGTCAGCACGCGATGGGGGAAAGAGTCTCAAAGTCCAATCTGAGGTTTTCTGGTATAACCTCTTCATCACCTCTCAGATTTTTGTTTTCATTTTTGTTGGCTGGGACACCTCAGCCTGGCCAATGTCAGCAAACACTGCAGCCAGAGTTTTATCTTTTGGAGGGTCTGGGTCCCACCAAGTGTACCCTCTGCCTCCACAGTGGGAAAGCTGGCCCTGGGCCTCAGGTGTGCGGAATGAGACGGGAACCCTTCTCAACAGGGAGAGGCCTCGAGGCCCAGTTAACCCGCGTGCCACCTCCACCCCACAGGCCCAAGACTCGCCTGGTTCTGTCTGAGCACAGACACTTGCTTCTGCAGGCTGATGTTCTCCTCCTCCAGCTCCGAGTAGTCCTGCAGCAGGCGAGCTTCCCGGAATTTGTACTCCTTGATGTCATCCCGCAGGCGGCCACGCTGGATCTCCACATTCTGGTTGATCTGTTGAGGGAGAGGGAAAGGCAGGTGTGAGCAGCCTCCACAGGGCACGAGAGGGGCTCAGAACAGGCAGGCACGCCATGGCTAGCCACACAGCCAGAACTCAAGAGCCCAGGCTTGCAGGTGCTAGTGTGACTGCCTGGAGAGGAGAAGGAGCCCAGAGCAGTGTGCCAGAGTGCACGGCAGACGACAAAGTTTCCAGAGTAAATCCCCTCAGCCCTTCTCAGCTGGGAACCCCTGACAAGTGACTGCCTGCTCCAACCCTTGGCTTCTTCATCTTTACATTAAAATGGGGTTAAAAGTAGTTCCTGCCCTCTATTATTGGGCATGTACACAGTAGTGTGCAGGTGGGCATATACATGGTATAGTGCTGTGGCAAACAGCCTACAGGTGCTGAAACTGTTAAACACAGAGTGTCTACCCCAGAGAAACGCACACATGCCCACAGAGAAACTGGTCCACAAATGTTCACAGCAGCAGCGTTCATTTTGCCAAAAGGTGGAAGCAGCCCAAGTGTTCATCGACTGACGAATGAATAAACAAAATGTGGTCTCTCCACAATGGAATGTTGTTCAGCCACAATAAGGCATGACGTATTGACACATGCTACAACATGAATGACCCGTGAACACATTCTGCTGAGTGAAAGAAGGCCTGTCACGAGAGGCCACGCATTGTATGATTCTATTTCCATGAAATGTCCAGAACAGGCAAATTCATAGAGACAGAAAGTAGGTTAGTGGCTGCCAGGAGCTGGGGAGGGGGATGGGGAGTGACTGAAACGGGTTTTCTTTTTGGAGCAATGAACTGTTCTAAGATTGTGGAATGGTGGACATATATGTGACTCTAATAAAATACACTGAATTGTACACCTTATGTGGGTGAACTATATGAGACATAAATCATCTCAATAAAGCTGTTAAAATTTAGTTCGGGTTGTAAGTTGCCCATAAGGAGCCAAGAGATGTCATGGGAGAGGCTTGTGCAGGGTTGGGGCGAACAGGATGCAATCAAGGCAGAATTCCAACTTGCTGCCATAAGCCAGGGACCTGGGCCCCTCAGCCGCAGCCCTAGCAACATTCAGGGATGTTTCTTCTTTGTGGTGGGAGCTGGCCTGTACATTACATGTTTAGCATATCCCTGACCTCTGCCCACCAGACACAGCCATCTCCTCTCCAGACATTGCCAGTGTCCCCCAGGGACGAAATCATCCCCTCGACAAACTCTCTATCTCCTCCCTGTACTCTGCTGACCCAGCTGCCTCCCGGTAACTGCAAAAGCCTGGCTCCCCACACCACCACCCCTGCTCCAAAGCCCTCCTGGACTCTCAGCCAGAAGCCCTGTCCATCTTGCGGGCCCCACAGCTTCGTCCACCTCTTGCACTGTTCTCTTTGGCTCATGCTATGGTTTCTCCTGGTCCCATGTGTGTGCTCATCTGAATGGAATATGCTTTATAGACAAGATTCCAAGATCCCACGCAAGTACACACAAAACAGTCATACTGGGTTAGCAAAATGAAATAGGACATCCCTCCCCAAAACAAAGGAAAAAAGGAATGCAACAGAGAGGGGAAGAGAGTCAGCGATATACAGCAAGTACTACTGACAAATGCTTACTATTCACAAAGATTACGCTTAAAATCTACAGCAAATGGACACAGACATAGTCCTCTCATTGTAAGTGATCCAAGTAAGTGACAGAAAGCTGACGCCAAAAGAAACAGAGATACCATACAGGGAGGAAGAGAAGGCCTGGCAAAGCCTCGTACCAGAGGAGAAAGTGAGCAAGCTGCATGCTGGGATGAAGGGAGAGAAAGCTGCACCAGCAGAGCCACCACCAGGGCCAGGCCCCACAGTGGCTACATGAGGAGTGGATGGGGAGTGGGGCAGGCTCTCCAGCCTCTCTCCTGTTAGTGAGACTGCAGTGAGTGCAGCGCCCCCCACGAGTGTGCCTAGGGGAGCTACACAAGCCAAGTCACACCCAGGCTCTCCACACCCCAGCTGGGCACTTGGGCACCTCTATGCCAGAAAAGTTTCTCCAATTCCTGCTTTTTCCTTGCTAACCGGCAAGCAAGCAGTCTGCAACAGGTGTGCAAACATGTGCCACCTGATTCAACGCGGTCACCCAGCTGGCTCCTCAGGCGGAGTGGAAGCTGAGGGGAAGGTCTAAGTCCCACCAACTCTCCCAGGCCTGCCAGTCAAGATCAACAAACCTAGAAGGTGCTCCAGGCAGTGGGAAGAGAGGGCCAAGAAGCTTCCATGTGCCTGGGCAGAGAGATAGTGACATGCCCAACTAAAGACTGAAGCAGAGAGCCTGGCTGGATGCCTCATAGCATTAGGGTCCCCCAGAGGCACACACGAGACTTCTGTTCCCTTGGCAGTGCCCATGTGAGTCCTCAGGGTCCTTCACCACCTGGCCCAGGCAAGGTGTACTAGGAGTTCTGCCTTGCACCATTGCCAAACCCAGAACACAGAGGCACACCCGTGTCAAATGCTGGCCTGGCCATACCATGCCGTGGGTGACAATGGCACCATCTCTGCTGATGCTGTAGGACACAAACACTGTGCTTTCATGCCCACACCACTGGGTGTAGGCAGCCAGGCTCATCTGGCCTGCCACGTAGCACCTCCATCCAGCACACGCCCAATTGCCAAGGGCTCAAACAGGCTGACTGGTCGCCATGGGGTTTAGTTTTCCCTCAAGTAAGCACCTTCTCCCAGTGAGCCTGTCTGATGTCAGCCCAAAGGAGTACAGGGGACAAACTCTGCTGTGTGTGGCTGAGCAGCCCAGATGAAGGAGGTGGGAGCACAGGCCTGCAGCTGACCACCAGGGTCCCATCTCAGCTCCCCTTCTGTGGGATCCCCACACCTCAGACAGCTCATCAGCAAGCAGGGTGTGACAACCGCCTGCTTCAAGGAGCCACTCCGCAGGGGGTCGGCTGCCGTCTCTCCTGTCCCCACCAGACCTCAACCCCAGGACACTCTCATCTCTGCCTTGACGGCCTACGGCAGCCCCTTCACCCTACTCCTTCTTGGGGCAAATATGAAGAAAGATCTTGGTGTGTGTATGAGACCTGGCTCTGACTCCAGGCCTCCTGTGGCTCTCTGGGCCTCTGATTCCCCATCTGGGAAATGGAGCCACATCCCCACTGAGGCCCCATCCAGGTCAGTCCTCAGAAGCTCCCCCACCTGCCAGGGGCCCGGGCAGGAAAGATGCTCTCACTAGCAGGAGAGAAGCTGGAGGACCTGCCCACATGTGGGGCCCACACATACACAGCGATTAGAGTCAAGATCTGAAAAGCACCTCTCCCCTACCAGCCAGGACACCTTAGGCACATGGTGGAACCTTGCAAACCTCTGTTTCTTCACATCTGACAAGATACCAGTAGGGTCACCAGAAGGACCAGGTCTGAGGCAATCAGAACTGTCCAACACATGTCAAGTATGTTTGTTACTGTAAAGTTTCACAGGTCCACATGGTATGTTGGGGTGTGGAAGTGGACAGACAACCAGTTGACACAAGGGAGGAAAAAGGGGAAGGGCTGTTGAGGGTAGCAGGGTGGTGGGTCAAAGGATACAATGAAGGTTGTTTTATCGTCAAATGTACCCTTTCTGACCCATGAGATGTGAGCCTTGGGCAGTGATTGGGCAAAGCCACGTTGGGGGGTAGGGGAGCATGGAGGAGCTTGGCACAGTGGCTCAGACCAGCAGAACAGCAGGCAGCAGAAGACAAGAGTTGTGCACGGCTGGGACTGGTGGCGGTGAGACAAGGTCAGTCCTACAGATGCTCCACCCCAACCAGGTACCCAAGGTGAGGACCTGGGATGGTTCCTACAGCTCTGCAGCAAGCCAGGGCAGGGACATGCGCATGGGGGACACAGCATGCCCAGGGACCCAGGCAGGGACCCTCAGGAGAGAGAGGGAAGGCTGAGGGGTGTGCAGGGAGTGTCAGGATTTCCTCCTGAAGCACAAACAGAACCACAGAAATCCTCTCTTCCCCACAAGACCTGCAGCATCTTTAACTTGCTGTGCTCATTTCCAGTCTCACCTGAAGCCAGCAGGGCCACCCAGCCCTCTTTGGCCTCTGCCACCAGAGACAGGTCTCTTGGAAGAGACAAGGAGTGGAATGTGCTGGGCTAGGGAGAAAGCACCTGCACACGCTTTTCAGGAATAGAGGGGCCAGACAGATGGCAGCTGGGGCAGCCAAGGATACATCTCTCCAGCCACACAGCCCCTCCTCCCACTGACCAGAGGGCTCCTTGTGGGAGGAAATGAGATCATGTACTGCCGCTTCAGAATCTGAGACTCGCCACCCTGACACCAAGCCAAGCTCCTCCCTGGACCCCTAGGGCCTCAGCGATCTCTGACCTCTCATTCCTACCGCTGCTGGCACCGAGGGCAGTATCTTTCAGTACTGGCATGCTAAGCCAACAGCAGCAGCCCTAATCACTGCACACCCTCAGGGCCTATGCCCTGCTGACCTCCAGTAAGATTATCTGCTGCAGAGGGTGGGGCTCCTGTGGCAGGAACAAGGGTCCACAAGTGCTCCGACAATGTGGGGTGAAGGAGCTGTGGGGCATCCTCTACAAGGGGCTTCAGAGACTGTCGGTTTACAGACGGGGAAACTGAGGCCAGGACTAAAGATAAGCCTAGGCCAGGCCCCAAGGCTCAGTGAAAGGCAAAGTCAGTATCAGCCCATTCCCAACTGACTGGTGCTCCACTCCTCCAGCCATTCCCAATGAGAACCTGGGGCTGACCCTCAAAGGCCACGGCCAGGAGGACTGCAGCTCACTTGCCAACTTCCAGCTCCACATGCAGAACCCAGGGACCAACCCACCTTCATCTTGGTGATGGGGCCTCATCCTTCCTCAGAGGGCATTGGCCCCTCTTGCCCCCATGACAGACATCTCAGCCCCACTTTTGTCCCCACAGCCCACTCCCCGTGTAACCACCAAACCCAAGCTGGACCCTGCCTCCTTCAGGGCCCCACCCAGGCCTGCGGGACTCTCCCGACACTCCTCCTGCCCTTGGCTCAGCCCCACAGTGAACATGCCCCTGCCCCAGGGACAGGCACGGGGTACGGCTCTCCCCTGATATCTGCCACATGCCTTTTAGGAGAATGAGGCTTTGCTCATGCTGTATCCTCAGGTTCACAGACACCGAGGCCCCAGCAGGGCTCAATTAAAATACGTGCCAGTCAGTGAGGAAAGACACTCAGGTGCTCACTCAACCTTCCCTGAGCCTCCTGTTCAAGCCAGCGAGACTTTCCCCCCACCTGCCCCAGGGGAAGACCCTCCTCCTCCTGGTGGGCTCAAACTGCACAGGCTCCACGCCCCACAGCAAACTTCCCAAATCCTGCTTTAGCCATATCGTTCCCCTGGGCTCCCCAATCCTCCCTGACTCCAGGGCCTAAGTGTCAGGACCATGAGCAGCTGGTCCTGTGGCCTTTGTGCCTGTCAGGGCCCAAAGGCCAAGCTGGTTCCTCTGACTTCATGTTCACAAGCTCATGGACGAATACCACAGTTTCATTTCTAGATGTCGCGCCTGTGCCATGTACCCATGGCTGTCCATGGGTACCCAGGACTCCAACAGGCTCTAGTGCCAGGGACCACTCACCCAGACCCTTCCTGCAGGCACTCTGCTGTGCACAAGGCAGGGGTGTGGCAGCTGGGGCTACTGGCGGTGGTCTCCACCCCTAATTCTCAGACACGCACATCCTACCTCGAGTCTCCATGGAATATTTGGGGTTTGTGTTCTTATTACAGTTGGGCATAATGCAGGCCCTGAATGACACAAAACATTCCCAGGGCAGAGGTGAGTCCAATGACGAGGAGTGCCCCACGGGCATCAGCCCTTAGCCTCCACGAGTGGCTAACCGCACCCCTCCCTGACTGACCACCTCTCTGCTCTGGACTTGCTCATGGGACTTGCTTCACTAGTGAGATGGAAGCAAGCCAGATGCAGCGGAACTCATGGGTCCATCTCTCTCCCTTCTGCCACATGGGCAGTGGAGGATGAGACAAGGAAAGCAAGACAGCCCAGCCAGCTGCAGCATCCCCAGAGGCCAGCCCAGCCCAGCCACCCACCAGGCACACCTGCTATGTGACCCTGGTGGCACTATTGCAGCCACAGAGTAGGCCCCTCCTCACCCCCTCACCTCCTTCAGCTCCTGGGCCACGGAGGCCAGGCGTTCATTCTCCGACTGCGTGTTGGTGAGGACGTTGCGCAACTGCTTCAGCTCCGTCTGCAGCTCTAGCACCTTCCGCACGTAGTACTGCTCCTTGGAGGCCGACTCCTGGATCAGGCTCTCCTCCCGGCTCTCTCCGTCAGCAGCCACCTTCTTGTGATTTGTGTGTGCTTGTCCAAAGGCCTGCATCAGGAGACAAAATACTTGTCAGGTGGGCCTCCCAGGGGCACTGAAGGATAGAGACTCAGCTCACAGGTGACATTCATGCTGCAGAACAACAGCAACAACGATGGGGACTGTGGGCCTGAAGGGAGGGCCCCTGCCCTGGGAGGTGCATCTGTGATGTGCCTATGGTTTGCACACATGCAAACGCAACAAGCTGCACCCAAGATTCAATTGCTTCACCAAAATAAGAAAAAGCCTGGTCTCTGAGGAACAGTGTCTGCACTGGCAAGACAAGTACTGGCGTCAGGGAGCCACAGCGGGCATGTGTGACAGCAGCTGGGGCCGGCGGAGGCAGCTCCCACACAGCTCCTACCTCCTCCCACTCCAGATGGCACGCCAGCCACCACATATGAAGGGCAGAGGGAGTCTGTCCATCCTGCTGCCTGATGCTGGCTCATCCTTCACTCCTGGGAGAGACGTGGGCTGAGCAGTCAGAGCCCCAGTCCCAAGGATGGCAGTGATGGTAAGAATTAGACAGAGGCCAGCACAGTGTGCCACCCACTCTACCCAGTTCCTGGCTCAGAGGCCAACATACCAGCATGTTCCAGAGGGGTGAGGAACAAGGGGGGCGGGGGCTGCATGTGGCAAAGAAGTGTAGGGCCCTGGGGCTCAGGGAGGAGACCTTACGGGTGAGAGCGACCAGAAAGGCGTGCTCGCCTAGCCCAGGGTGACCACCTGCCCACGCACCTGAGAGACGACAGCTGTGTCATGTCCATGCCCAAAAACCCAGGCCAGCCGGCCTCCCATCGTGTATACCCCAGGCGAGTGGCCCAGCCTCCAAGCAAGTGCCATCGCCCTCCTTCCCTCCCACTGCCCACTACCCCTACATAGCTGGCATGGCAGGACAGGGCTTCCATGGGTAGAGGGCAGAGGGCCCGCAGTGTGTCACCCCCAGCAGCCCCTGTCTCACTGGCCACTCCACCACAGAGTTCTTGAGGGAGACCTTATCTTTTTACGGTAATCCTGGCTCATGGCAGAAAACAAGATCAAGAGAGATGCAACTGAAAGTGGATGACTTTGTTTCCCTAAGAGAGAAAAAGGAGCATTTTTCACTCATTTACTATTTAATATTAAATCTAAGAATTCAGTCCAAGAAAATAGGGAAAATGTACAAAACCATGAATAAGGATGTTACTAAGCAGGACAGTTTCTAATTTCAAGAAATCAAAGCAAAGAGTAACTCATTTCCTCCCACCAGGAGACTGGCAAAAGAAACCAGGGTCTAGTCTGAGTACAGAGTCTCACGGGACCAATAGGAGAATCAAGGGGAAGACAGACTGATCTTACAGCACTGTGAGGATCACAGGATCCTGCCTGGAAGAGCATACATGTGCTGTGGCAGGTGTGGTGACATGTGTTATAAGCTACGTGTTGTGTGTGTGTGTCTCGTGGTGTTGTGGGGGACACCCCTAAACAAGGCTAACAGGACAACACAGCCCAGCAGGAAGACTGGTGCTGGCACTGGGACTCCACGTGGGGACTCGGGATTGTCATGGACACTCCTGCTGTGGATGTACAGACGTCCATGGCACCCACACTTCTGAGGAGGCTGGGTCTTGCTCACCTGCCCCCACCCATCAACACAACACCCACACTGTGGAAGATGTCAGTTCTTCTACAAGGCAATCGGGTCAGCTCTGTGATTTCTGCTCTGTTCTTATCCTAGTCCCAAGGAAGGACCAAATCATGATGTCTACACAGCACCTGATCCACCCTGCCCAGCCCCAGGCCACAAGAATGGAAACCAGACATGGAACTGGCCCCAACTGTGGGCTCCCCACCCAAGTGGCAGCCAGGCCCCAAGTCCCTCACTGAGTGAGGGGCCCACAGGCTGCAGGCGGCATGGGCAGCACCAGACCATCTGGGCCTTCTGACAAGCAGGCGGGACCCAACTGAAGGGTCCAGCACACATGGCTGCTCAGAATACGCCCACAAGCCTGGAGCTGGGGATGCACACATCACCTCAGAAGCTTTCTCCAGGTATGACAGCTAAATGCCATGACACGACATTCAAGTCCGGGCCTCCTGGCCTGAGCCCTGGATCTTTTCCTTTGCTTAAGCTCCCAGCCCGGGGCCCACGAACACTTCTGGGCAGCTTTTCAAACACACTGAGATAGAGACTTCCGCCTACAGCCAAGACAAGATTGTTGCAGAAATTAGGACTACCTTCTCCGTGAAAACTTAAAAAAAAAAAACAGACAATGACAGAATATAAATAAACAATAAGCAGTGGTTTTCACGTCATGGGCACTAGATAGTGAGGGACAGATCAGGGGAGTTCCAGGAGCCCCATCCACCAAGAGAACTTCCCAGCCACGGAAAAATGGGAGACTGAGTCAAGGCGTGGCAGACCCTGTCAAGGAGGGACTGGAAGATGGCAGCAGGGCAGCCAAGCTAGGCAGACCTGCACACAGAGGGCCAGAATCTCCACTGAGGACCAGGCAGCACAGAGCTGAGGAAGTCACTGAACGACCACCGAGAGGGGCAGAGAAAGCAATCCCCACCATTTACACCAGCCAAAAACAGCACCTGCTCCCACCAGCCAAAGGAGAGCCCTCCTAATGCACAGGCAGCAGGGGAGCACTCCCAGGGCCTGACAAAATTAGTCTGGATTAAATCTGCTCTGATACCACAGAGTAAAGCTTAAAGACAAAACCTGAAAGGACCGATCTGATTCCAAGTCACTTAACTACATCCCAGAACAAAGCTCAAGAACACATGAAGGAATACAAAAACATCCATCTCCCAACAGGTGAGGTCCACTGCCCGGCATTCCATCACTAACCGCTGAGTAGGCAAAGGCGCACAAATGAGGAAGACAGAAAAAGATCCAGATAGAACTTCTAGAGACTAAAAGTACAGCGGATGGGATTCACAGCAGATAAAACAACGCAGAAGAAAAGATTAGTCAACTTGAAAAACCACAGCAAACTATCCAAAATGAAACACAGAGAAAAAAGGCTAAAAGACAAAAGCAAAACTCGAACAGAGCATTGGTGAAGTATGACACAATTTCAGGAAGTCTTACATAAGGACTAACTGGAGTCCCCAAAGGAGAAAAACAGGAAAATAAAAAATAAAAAAAAAAAATTGAAGAAATCAGAGCTGAAAATTTTCCAAATTTGATGAAAATTATAAACCCACAGACATCAGCAGCTTGTCAACCCAAGCACAAGAAATACGAAGAAAACTACACCAAGGCATAACATAAAATTGTTTAAAACCAATTTTACAATAAAAATATTAAAATCAGCCAGAAGAAAAAGGATACATGACTCAAGAGGAGCAAAGTTAAATGACAGCTGATTTCGCTAACAAGCCAGGAGACAGTGGAACAACATCTTTTAAACAGCAAAACAAAAAAACTTAACTAGAATGATATACTCACTGAAAACTGTTCACAAATAGAGATGAAATACTTCAGACGTACAAAAGCTGAAAGAATTTATCAACAGCAGATCTGCATTGGTATTTAAAGATATGTTAAATAAAATCCTTCAGGCAGAAGAAAAATAATACCATATGGAATCTATATCTACATGGAAGAAATGGTAATTAAATAGGCAAACATAAAATACTTATTTTTATTATTTAAATCTCTTTAAAAGATAATTAACTTGAAATTCAATACGATCCCTACCAAAATTCCAAAAGCCTTTTTAGCAGAAACGGAAAAGCTGATTTTCAAATTCATATGGAATTGCAAAGGGCCTAGAGGAGCTAAAACAACATTGAAAGAGAATAACAAAGTGAGAAAACTCACAATTTCAAAACTTAATACAAAGCTACAGTGATCAAAACAATGTGGTACTGGTGTAAAGATATAGAGACCAACGGGATAGAATAGAGTCCAGAAATAAACCCTTATATATTTTTTGGCAAGGGTACAAAAATAATTCGATGTTAAAGAATAGTTTTTCGGCCAGGCATGGTGGCTCACGCTTGCCAGCACTTTGGGAGGCCGAGGCAGGCGGATCACTAGGTCAGGAGTTTGAGACCAGCCTGGCCAACACAGCGAGACCCCGTCTCTACTAAAAACCAAAAAATTAGCTGGGCGTGGTAGCGGGTGCCTGTAATGCCAGCTTCTTGGGAAGCTGAGGCAGGAGAATGGTTTGAACTCAGGAGGCAGAGGTTGCAGTGAGCTGAGATCACCCCACTGTACTCCAAGCTGGGCGACAGAGGGAAAAAAAAAAGGTTTTCAACAAATGATGCTGGGGCAAGTAGCTATATATATGCAAAATAATGAAGATGAACCCCTACCTCACATTATACACAAAAATTAACTCAAAATGAATCAAATACCTAAATATAAGAACTAAAACTATAAAACTTTCAGAAGATAATGTAGGGATTAATCTTCATTACCTGGGATTTGGCCATGAATTCTTAGATATGACACCAAAAACGTTAACTAACAACAGCAAAAAATAAGTCACTTGAACTTCATCAAAATTAAAAACCTCATACATCAAAGGACATAATCAAGTGAAAAGACAACCTACACCATAAAAGAAATGTTTTCAGGTTACCTAACTGATAAGGATATGGTATCCAGATCATATAAAAAAACTCTTACAACTCAATAAAAAGATAAACAACTGGCTGGGCGCGGTGGCTCACGCCTATAATCCCTGCACTTTGCGAGGCTGAGACAGGTAGATCACCTGAGGTCAGGAGTTCAAGACTAGTCTGGCCAACATGATAAAACCCCAACTCTACTAAAAATACAAAAAAATCCGCTGGGTGTGATAATCCTGTAATCCCAGCTACTCAGGAGGCTGAGGCAGGACATCCACTATGGAGGTTGCAGTGAGCTGAGATCATGCCACTGCACTCCAGCCTGGGCAACAACAGCGAAACTGTCTCAAAAAAAAAAAAAAAAAAAAAAAAAAAAAGACACACAACCTAATTAAAAAATGAATAGGCCAGGCACAGTTGCTCATGCCTGTAATCCCAGCACTTTGGGAGGCTGGGGCGGGCAGATCACGAGGTCAGGAGATCGAGACCACAAAACTGAGGCACAACAGAGTTCAGTGCTTGCCAAGGGTGCACAGTATGGCATGGTGCAGGGCTGGAGAGAGAAGGCTGGCAGAATACGCCTCAGGATGGAAAACAGGGCAGTGAGGATCCTGTCCAACAGATGAGCCCAGTGCCCCACCCTACCCTCACTCCTGGGAGATAGAGAAGGCAGGCCAGGTCCCAGGGGCACCTGTGAGCACGAGCCCATCTGTGCCCACCACCCCCGTCTCAGGGAAGCACAGCCAACATCTCCTGCTGGCACCTCTGAAATACGCTGCAGCGGCAGGGCTATTTGACTGTGGTGGGCACCAATCACAATGTGCCTCCATTTCCTCATGTGAAACCTGCGTTAATAATGTCACCAATCTGAGCTTAGTGCTGTGGAGGAGATTTAGTCAGTTAACGTAATTCACTTACCAGAGTCTATGTGGCCTCCCACTCTACCCATCCCCTGATGATAGGAGCTTTAGAATACAGGTTCAGGGAGTTACTCCTTGTTCTCCTCTCTAGGGCTCCCACTGCCTTTCGGATGCCCAAGAAGGAGCCAACTCCTCCAGAGTCAGCATATCTCTGACTCAGGATGTGGCTGAGGCTATTGTCACTGGACCAGTGTTAACATGCTGAGATCCTGATAACCCCAGTGTGGGGGCAGTGCATGGGAGGCTGGGTGGCTTTAGAATGAGCCCATAGCAGATGCTTAGGCTCCCATCAACCCCCCAGCAGAGGCTGAGATCCAGAAACAGAAGCTGGACGATGAAGGAAGAGTAAAAGATTACGACCAACAACGGGTTACGGTTACCCCTGTGGTTTTCATTCTTTCCTGACGCCAGTACCAGCAAAGCTCCCTGTTATCACCTGGGCACTACCACCACCTTAGAACAACTCTTCAAGCATTACTTTCCGTGAAAGTAAAACTAAGTCTATGCTGGAATGGCTGAGACCCTGGCCTGTGCCTAGTGCAGAGGAGGAAATAGTGGCAGGTGATCAGAGCCTGGGAGGACGGGGAAGTGCGCCAGGTGGAAGGAAGAGCAAAGCAAGAGGTGAGGCCAGAAGGAGAACCAGGTCCTCATACCAGGGCCTCTGAACCTCTGGACAAGAATCTCTTTCCCTCCCTCCTCAGCCACGTAGGCCTCCAGCTTTGCCGAGGTACCCCACTGTGCAAGAGGCACTGCCCTGCCTGCCCACTTCCCAGCGGCACAGCGGGAGAGCCAATGGGTATGTGCACACCTGAAGCCAGGCTGCCTGGGCCCACGTCCTGGCTCTGCCACTGGTCAGCTATGACTTGGTGAGCTCCTCCCTCACTGTGCCTGTCTGTCAAAGGGGCTACGGGGTCAAGTTCCCATGGTTGGGCGTGTGTAAGCCCACCCTGATGCCAAGGCAGCATGGGCATCGGGTCAGGGTCATTCACAATCACCCCATTTACGAGAAGTGGCAGGGCTTGAAGAGCAGCCCCAGGCCAGTGCCTGCCCCCTCCCACCTGCCACAAGGTTGGTCCCTGATGGTCCCCACAAGGCCAGGTGCTGGCTCCAAAGTGGCCTCACTGTCCTTTTTCACGTGCAAGATGTCCTACTCTGTAGTCAGCCAGTGGGGCTGCCTGGCTCTGTGGCAACTACCTAATTACAGTTCCCTCAGCTACAAAGGAAAGTCACTCCACTCCCTCCCCACTCTCAAGAGAGAATGTGTATATCTCCACAATAAGAGCTGGCCATCAGCCCTAGCTAGTAGAGGTTGACCCTTCAGTCTCCGGACAAACCTGTACAGGGCATGGAAACAGGTCTGCACAGGAAACTGAGAACCAACCCCACTTGCCGACCTTCCACTGGGGTCTGACTCCCTGGAGAAGGCCTACACCACCAGGGCAAGGAACCAGGCCTCTAGGCAGGGCTGTCCCAGGGAATTCTCTTTCATCCTAAACCAGTTTGGCCATCTGATACAACAGGAACAACACTTGCCAAGCCAGGAGAGCCAGCCTCAGCATTCCAATGAGGCAGGACTTGTTCCAGGATGCAGTTTCCACAACAAAACTGGGAGCCTCAATTCCTTCATCTGCTAGGCTGATCCAGCACCACCCACTGACAGCCAGCTGGTCCCACACTTGTCCCTGAAGGGCCATGATGCCTGCACGAGGGTGGGCCCAGCCTCCTGGGAACGGCTGGGCCTGGGCATCCCAGGAATCCCACTAGTCCTAGCCTGGCTGCCTCCACTGGGCCCTCCCACCACCTGCTAAGGTAGAGACACTGTGGGGCTCCTTGTCAGGGCTGGTCCAAGCAGGGGAAAGGCCTGATCCTCATCCACTCGACAGGCTGTGAATACCCTCTGCTCAGCACCCATCTTCCTACCCAGGCTTGTTGAAAAATCCCAGGGACTGGCTTCACCATTCAGGTTACTAGCATTGTTAGTAACCTCCATGTTTACTAACAGCACTTATTAGTGCTTACTGCATGCCTGGTCTCTGGTAGGTACTGGGACAACAGACTATCAGGCCTCCCAAGACCCAAGTCTGAGGGCCTGTAGCCCAGAGAGTCAATTGAGACCACAAATCCTCCCACCCTGGGGAACCACAGGATGATAAAACTCACTCGATTACGGATTGTCAGTATCCCAGGCTCTCTATTGCCCCCAACCACAGTGAGGAGCCCCTGAAGTGCTGGTCAACTCTTTACTGTTTTGAAGCAGTATTCCTATCAGAAGTTCGCACTTGGCGGGCAGGGAGGCATAGCCTTTGGAGGAAGACCCGACCCCCGACCACGGTTTTACTCCTTGTGAGGGGGAAGAGGCAAAGAAATCTGCAAAGCCAGGAAACAGCAGTTCAAGTCCAGTACCCACCTCCTTCACAATCATGCAGTCAGTAAATACTATCAAATGATGAACTTGCCCCCCAAAAACTGCCACAACAAGCCACAGGGCTTCAACACCTGATGGAGTCAAAGGGAAATCAGGTGTTTCCGAGGCCTTAAAAGGAGCTGGGGTGGTCTGCAGGACATGAGAAGACCTGGAGGCCTCAGACGCTTGTGTCTATACACCTTGCTCCACTCCGGGCAGCTCTGCATGTGCTGTTCAGAGTCCTGTCCCGCATAGCCAGGACTCCACAGGAGTCCAAGTGGCATCAAGCCTTATTACAGTCATGAGGGTGCTCAGGCCTATCAAGCTGACATAAATACAAGCTCAACAATATTATTATGAGATAAAGAATTTAGGCCAGGCACACTGGCTCACGCCTATAATCCAGCACTTTGGGAGGCTGAGGCCTGATCACGAGGTCAGGAGATCAAGACCATCCTGGCTAACACGGTGAAACTCCATCTCTAATAAAAAAATACAAAAAAATTAGCTGGGTGTGGTGGCAGGTGCCTGTAGTCCCAGCTACTTGGGAGGCTGAGGCAGGAGAACGGTGTGAACCCGGGAGGCGGAGCTTGAAGTGAGCTGAGATCATGCCACTGCACTCCAGCCTGGGCGACAGAGTGAGATTCCGCCTCAAAAAAAAAAAAAAAAAAAAAAAAAAAAAATTTATAGCATTATGACATTAAACTCTCTCATAGATTAATCAAACCTATCGTGACCCAAACAGCCTAGTACAAAACACATCAAAATGTCAACCACGCAGAGGGAGAGATCGAGGCTCTGCAATAGCCAGCAAATCAGAACTGGCCCAGACACCAGGACTCAGGGCATAAGGAAATGATCCCACAAGAGGATACAGAATGACATCAGAGCAATCTAAAAAAGGAAGAAATTCCATTTATCTGTAGGTGCACCACAGGAGAACAAATAAAAGACAGTATTTCATGTAAGTTTTCTGTAAATCTGAAACTGTTCTAAAAAATATATGCTGTAAAAAGTTAGCATACACTCAAACGTGAAAATGGAAAAATGATCTCTTAAATATATCTGTATTAGAGAGGGTATACAGAACAAAACAACAGGAAACCAAATAAACAAAAAATAGAAACAAATCATATGAAAACTTCAGAATCACGGCCAAAGCATTACTGTGCTGGGCGTTGTGGGGGATTGCACTAAAAATAAATAATGATAAAAAGAAACAGTCTCTCTAGACTGGGATTGCAGAAACTGAATCAAGTAACAAGCAGAAGTCTCACAAAGGGGAAGTGATACAACAAAAACCCAGAAACAAAAGAAAAAGCAAAGCAACCATGTTCGTGTATTTTTTTAACCCGCTAGTGACTGTATTCAGGTTGGTAAGTCTGTGCAAAGTACATACCCCTAAATCAGGGAACTGAACACTTACCAACCTGTCCAGTCCCCACAGGCAACGTGAGGACTGAGCTACCACATCACTGGTTCCACCCCACAGCCATTGGCAAGATGGGCATCAGCACCAGCAGGCCTGCCTCACGGGAGAACTGACACAGGGAGTGCATGCCCAGGAGGGAGTCTGGGTGCTGTGTAGCACAGCAGGTCTTAAGCTCTGATCTCGGCCTAAAGTGTCCCTGTCCACATCCATATTCACTCAAACAAATAATGAGAAAGGAAAACAGAAAGACATGCCTTATCAGTTCTTGATGTATCTGTTGAACATTCCCGTTGAGTTTGCTGAGTTTGTAATGTCCTCTCTAAGGCAGAAGAAAAGACATTACAAACTCAACAGGAATGTTCAACAGGTATGTCATGAACTTACCTGCTAGTTTCAACAGATCTTCCCTTCCAATGGGCAGGGACTCATGGACCAACTCCATGCCCAACACGGATGCAAAAAACTGACAAAATCTTAGCAAACAGAAGTAACAATTTACCTTAAGAGTTACTGTGATCAGAAGACCTTGCCCAAGAACATAAAACCAGGGTAAACCAATTCAATTTTAAAAATCTATATTCAGCATCTGCTATGAAACAAGATAGGCCAACAAGTAAGTAAACCATATCGATAGACTGAAGGCAAACTACCAATATTTCTGCCACAAACTCATACTTTAAAAGGAATTAAAAATGTCATCTATGCTAATATGCTTTACCATAATTTAGCCTGAACTCTTCTCAACTGAAGCACTTGAAAAATGGATGTGGTAATTTTTTTTTCTTTCTAAATGTCATAAAAAGAGCATCAATAGAGTAAATCTACCTGGATAGATTTAAAACAAAAGCAAACATAGCAAATAATGGAATGCATTAATAAATAATGGAGAAGCATTGGTAAATGAAGATGCATTTGAGTCACCCATCCTCTTCTTAAAAGGAGAAGGCAGGACTACACTCTTCACCACACTCAAAAAACATCGGAAGAGGGAAAAAAAGCGTACCGCTAAATTCCTATTTTTTGCAAGTGATGATTTTGTCTAGAAAATGCCCTAAGAAACATCCTCAAAAAGGTCAGAGATCTCAAATACACCAAGATACCCATAAAACCCTCCCAAATTAAACTGTTGAGTTATGTATGCAAAAGAAGAGCAATTACATTTATAATCTTGACCTAAAAAATTAACCCCCAGATATTAACTAGAAACATGAGATTTATCCAAAGAAAATTATAAAAATACTAATGAGAAAGACAGAGGGTAAGTTGGAAGGTAAGATTCCTCGAGTTGTCATGCAGATTCATGTGATATGGACACCACAGCTACAGACCTGGAAGGAAGCGGCCTCAAATCTTCTGGGGATTACTTCAGAGTAATAGTGAAATTTACCTCAAAGATTTAGCAAGCAAAAAGACTCTCCTGCTTACCTCCATTAAAAAATGTTAAAAAGACATAATTCACAACATAATATCCACCCTTTTAAAGTGGTTTTCAGTGGTTTTTAGTACATTCACAGAGTTGAGTGAACATCACCATTAATTCCACATTTCTATCACCCTCCAAAGAAACCCTGTCCCCATTAGCATCACTCTTCAGCTCTCCCCACTGCCATCCTGAAAACCAATCTATCTTCCATCTCTATGAATGTGTCTATTCTGGACATTTCAGTCTTTTGTGACTGGCCTCTTCACTTAGCACAATGTTCTCAAGGTTCGCCCATGTTGTAGTATGTATGAGAATTCCCTTCCCTTTCATGGTCGAATAATATTCCATTGTATGAACAGATCACATTTGTTTATCCATTCATCATGTGATGGACACTTGGATTGTTTCCACTTTTAGGCTATTATGAGTGGAACCGCTAGGTCATGTGGTATCTCCAACTTTTTTTGAGGAACTGTCAAATTTTCCACAAGGGCTATCCCATTTTATGTTCCCACTAGCAACACAGGAGGATTCCAATTTTGCCACATCCTCTCCAGGACTTCTTACTGTCTATTTTTTGGTCACAACCATCCCAGTGGGTATGAGAGCTCTTCCTATTTTCTTTCTTTGGAAGACAGGGTCTCGCTCTGTCACCCAGACTGGCGTGTAGTGGTGAGATCATAGCTCCCTTCAGCCTTGACCTCCTGGGCCCAAGCAATCCTTCTGCCTCAGCCTCCTGAGTGGCTGGAACCACAGGCACGTGCCACCACACCAGTTTTTTTTTTCGAGATGGGGTCTCACTATGTTGCCCATGCTAGTCTTGAACTCCCGGGCTCAAGTGAACCTCCTACTTTGGCCTCCAAAAGTGTTGGGATTATAGGCACAAGACACTGTGCTCAGCCTCTTTCCATTTTATTAAAAAAAGTATTAGTAACAACAATAGCCACCACTCTGTAAGTCTCCTTAAGTATATTATTTCACTTAACGCCTATCTCAAAGTTCTCAGGAGAATCCGTGTTCCCATTTTATGGAGGAAGAAACTAAGGCTCCAAGAGGCCAAGGTTGTGACAGGGCAGAGACACAGATGGAAGACAGCCATCTCTGCCTGCTCCATGCTGGGTCTTTCTGCTGCATCACTGGGTCAGAACTACTGCCTGATGGCAAAGGGCTTCATATCCTGAATATATAAAGATCTCCTACACATATATAAGAAAAAGGCAGACACCCAATAAGAACACTGGAAGAAGGTCTTGAAGAGGCTCTTTACAAAAGAGGCTCTCCAAACGGCCAGTAAACACAGGAAAAGGTACATGGGGAATGCAACTTACCACCAGAAAGAGCTACTGTGACATGCTGATCAGAATGGCTAGTATGTAAATTAATAACACATCAAGTGCCTGTGGTGAGGATGGAGAGGACTGGGGCTCGCCACACACTCCTGTGCTCCTCTAAAGAAATCCTGCCCTATGTCACCCTAGCCAGTCCATCCAGCAGAAACAGGCATCGGCCACCCCATGAGCGTTCTGACAGCCCCAAGCTGAAAACAACCCTAAGGCCGCTCCACCTGACGGTGGGTGAGGAAGGTGTGGTATGTCCACACAAACGAATCCCATGTAGCAATGAGTGCCAATAACCTACAAATACAAGCAGCAATGAGGATCAGTCTCACAATACCGAGGGAACACACAAGAAAGTACAGTGCAGCTCCCTCTATCAGACGTCCAAACCAGGTGAGATATCATCTCTGCTGTCAAAAGCCAGAATGATCACACCTTGACAGGGCTCAGAGAGCAGCTCTGGGAAGCTGATAACATGCAACTTCTTGATCTGCTGGTAGCTACATGGGTGCACTTCCTTTGATAATTTGTCAAACTATACAATTATGATTTTTATAGTTTCCATATTTACCTTACGCTCCAGTAAATGTTTATTTTTATTAAAAATTAGTGGCCGGGCGCGGTGGCTCAAGCCTGTAATCCCAGCACTTTGGGAGGCCGAGACGGGCGGATCACAAGGTCAGGAGATCGAGACCATCCTGGCTAATATGGTGAAACCCCGTCTCTACTAAAAAATACAAAAAACTAGCAGGGCGAGGTGGCGGGCGCCTGTAGTCCCAGCTACTCGGGAGGCTGAGGCAGGAGAATGGCGTAAACCCGGGAGGCGGAGCTTGCAGTGAGCTGAGATCCGGCCACTGCACTCCAGCCTGGGCGACAAAGCGAGACTCCATCTCAAAAAAAAAAAAAAAAAAAAAAAATTAGTGAAATATGAACTCTATCAAAAGCATTATGAATAGGGTTTTAAAATAAATTATATCTTGATTTAAAAAAAGGAGAAACAAAATGATCTCTGAAATACAATACTGAAATAGAATCAACCTATTAAAAAAAATCCTGAAGCAACCCAGCAATAAGCACACAGTATCTGAAACGCTATCCGAATGCATAGCATTAGAGAAATGAGCTCAAGGCCTTAGCTACTATTACCACTGGGCATTAAAAAGAAAACATGCCGGGAGCAGTGGCTCACGCCTGTAATCCCAGCACTCTGGGAGGCCAAGGCGGGCAGATCACAAGGTCAGGAGATTGAGACCATCCTAGCTAACACAGTGAAACCCCGTCTCTACAAAAAAAATACAAAAAATTAGCTGGGCATGGTGGCGGGCGCCTGCAGTCCCAGCTACTCAGGAGGCTGAGGCAGGAGAATAGCATGAACCCAGGAGGCGGAGCTTGCAGGGAGCCCAGATCGCACTACTGCACTCCAGCCTGGGAGACAGAGTGAGACTCCGTCTGAAAAAAAAAAAAAAAAAATTTTAATAAATAAATAAATAAAAAGAAAAGCTGCGGCCGGACGCGATGGCTCACACCTGTAATCCCAGCACTCTGGGAGGTCAAGGTGGGCGGATCACAAGGTCAAGAGATGGAGATCATCCTGGCTAATATGGTGAAACTACGTCTCTACTAAAAATACAAAAAATTAGCCGGGCGTGGTAGCACACGCCTGTAGTCCCAGCTACTCAGGAGGCTGAGGTAGGAGAATCACCTAAACCCAGGAGGCAGAGGTTGCAGTGAGCCGAGATTGCGCCACTGCACTCCAGCGTGGGTGACAGAGCAAGACTCCATATCAAAAGCAAAAAAAGAAAAAGAAAAGCTGCAGAATAGCAAATATACCCAAGGGATGATGTATTTGCCAACATACACATGTGCACTTAAAATCTGTACATTTTACTATATGTAATTCTAGTTTAAAAGATTAATAAAACCCCAAACCAAACATATCACAGGGAGTTAAATTACTTGTTATTCATGAAATAGAGAGTAACAGAAACAAGACGAAAGATCAAATTTTCATAAGTGAACTTCAGCAAAAACCTGATACAAGAACAAAGGATCAGGTTAGGAAATGGTGGCAAGAAATGGACTTCAGATTTATACAGGGCCAGATGCTTCAGAACACCGCACAAACAGATGTACACCTTGCTAGCAATTTGGGAAAACAACTTACAGCAGCTATAAACACCAGCAGAAACAGAGTCACAGGGCACACTGGGATGGGGGATGGAGGGTTCCGGGGCCAGGAGGGAGGTATAGCTGGGAGATGGATGTGAGACGAGCTAGAACCTCTGCCTACTGTTCAGCCCAGTAATGACCCAGATCCAAGACAGGGTAGAGGCAGTGTGGCGATGACAGAAGGGGATCCACCTAACTAAGGGTGGGGACAGGGGAGGGGGGTCCCCTGTCCTGAGGCATCTTCACTGGCCCTGCTCTGTCCAGATGTCTTCCCAGCCTTGGGCTGCCGTCAGCACCCCTCCAGCTCTGATGTGGGCCCAGAGGGAGGAAGACAGAGGACAACACAGTTGTTAACAGACAAGAGGACTCTGGGTGCCCAGGGGAGGAGTGCAATAACCCCAAGGCACCACTGCACTTCACAGTTTGTACCAACGTAAGCTCATTAGCTTCTCTCACAGGAGGTATCAGCTCCTCTCCCAAGTGAGAAACTGAACTCTGAGAACACACATCTCCATAAACGGTTCCCCAAGAGGGTCTGAAGAGAAAGCAAGAAAGAGGAGACTGATAATCCAGAAGTGGCTGGGCCTGGGCCTGGGCCTGGATCCCGGCCCACAGTGCTCAACTGTCTGACCAGTTCCCCAACCCTGCTTGCTCCTCAGAATCACCTGGAGAACTGGAAACTACCATTCCTAGGTGCATGAACATCTGGGACTCAGTCCTTCCTGGTCTTGGCCTGGAACCTAGAAAGCTTGGGCTCACTGTGGGGACTGCCTAACACTTGAGATCTGGCTGAAGCCAGTCATAGTGGTCCCTGGGCCCCACTTCCCACAATTTATGGAGATCATTTCCTTCCTGACACACGGTCCCTCCCTCCCTAGAAGCAGGTTACCTGAGGTAGCAAAGCATGAGTAAAAGGACTAGCCTTCCTGCTGGGATGTGTTGACATGTGAACACAGAGGGGGAGAGGGGCTTGCTGCAGGTACCACCCAAGAAAGATGGAAGCACTGGCCAGGTGTGGTGGCTCACGCCTGTAATCCCAGCACTTTGGGAGGCCGAGGTGGGCAGATCACTTAAGGTCAGGAGTTTAAGACCAGCCTGGCCAACATGGCGAAACGCTGTCTCTACTAAATAATACAAAAATTAGCTGGGTGTGGTGGTGGGCGCCTGTGATTCCAACCACTGGGGAGGCTGAGGCAGGGAGAATGGTGTGAACCCGGGAGGCGGAGGTTGCAGTGAGCCAAGATCACGCCACTGCACTCCAGCCTGGGTGATAAAGTGAGACACCGCATGGTCTCCAAAGAAATAGGGAAGCACATGCCACACGTCCACACCAAGTATGGTGCATTCACAATGCCCAGCGCCCAACAACAGGTGGAAGGCAGTAACTCTGGAATGATGACACAGTGGATGATGCTCAGCAGCGGAAAACTCACTCCTCATGCAAGTAACCGTCGTGATGGCTCTTAGAGAAGCCAGACCCAAAAGACCATACACCAACTACGAAGAAAGCTAATCGCTATAGAAGGCAGGCAGTGCACTGCTGGGTGGACAAGAAGGGTCTGAGCACTTCAGGGTAACCTGCACCATGGGGCAGCCACACATGAGCACACAACTGCACAACTACATGTGGTCTTACAGGCAAATCATACCTCAATTTAAAAATGAGAGCTGCACAAAACAATCACCTAGTCAGCAGCCAGAGCTGCTCTGGAAATGTCTGCCTGTTGAGGTCAAAGGCCACCCTAAAAAATGCAGCCTGGACTAAAATGGGGCTCAGCCCTGTCTCACAGTGAACCACACCAACATGGAAGGTGGGTGGCAGGGGTCTCCCAGCAGCTTCTGGAGAAAGGCCACCAGTTTGGTGGTGCTGCCAAGCTCCCACACAGACAGACCTGGATGACTTCCCTGGTGGGTCCCCAGTAGGCCAAATTTCAGAGCCAGTATGTCACTGGGGGCCAAGAGAATGAATGGACTTGTCCACCACCTGCCCCACCACCAACAGCAGCCTCAGGCCTGACCCCTCCTAGGTGCTGACCCCTGGCATCTTGGCCTAGTGCGGGAGGCTGGGCAGCTCTGTGGAGAAGCACTTTGCCCAGGCCCCTGGCTACACTGGGAAGTGGGTCTGTATGCTGGTATGCTTTCTTCCAAAGTCCCCGCCAGGCTCCTGGGTGAGGTTCTGACCTCCAACTCTTTCATAGCCACACATGAAACAGCTCCAGGTGCATGGCTCAGGACAGTGGGGTCAGCAGGGAGTCAGCAGGGAGGGTCAGACCCACTGGGCAGGATGGAAAAGTCCAGCAGCTGTCCCAGGACAGCAGAATTCCCCCCAGCCCAACACTACCCTCGCTTCAGCCAGCACCCCCATCACTTTAGCTCGCAGATGCTGAGAAACAGGTCAGGCAGGAGGCAGGGCCGAGCATCCAGATACACACACAGTGTGGGTGGGGCAAGGCTTCTCACACGGGAAGGGTTCAGGCCTGTCCTTGTGGACAGGTGGACACCCACGTCTACCACACATCTGCACCTCCTTAGCGAGTGCAGGAGCGGAGTGAGGAGCCCATGCCCAGCAAGTGGCAAGGCTCAGGAAGCATCTGTGGCATGAATGAAGGACAGACAGGGGGACCTATGGACACAGCTGGGAGGTGACAGGCCCCACACCACAAGTGGGTAGACAGCACGGCAGGTCCAGGGAATAGCCAGATGCTAGGATGCTGAGAGTGCAGAGAGGCGCTGGATGTGGCTCAGTGAGGCAAGGACTGCAGGGAATTCCAGGAGTACAGGGTGGGCAGGCCTCGGAGGTTCTTCTGGGGCATCTCCTCTTTGACCCCTCTTTCTCCAGCCAGTGGAGGGGATACACCCCAGTGACTCAGCAACAGGAATGGCACCCAGGCTCGCCCCTGTCCTGGGTCTTCCCTTTGCTCATGCACACTCCAGAGAGGGTCAGGGAGGCACCCCAAGTTCTCCACTTGAGGGGCTGTACCCCCTCCAGGGCTGAATCACACACGACATGCAGAGCAGGGAGGATTCAGACTCCCGGGTGTAAACTGCAATGACTGGATGGTGCTCCCACACGCATCTTTCCCCTGCGATCATTCTGGAAGTGTAAACACTCCTGAGACTGATTTCATAGGTCTGAGTGTGGCCCCTGAGCTTTAGTTTTTGAAAGTCCCCCAGTGACCCTGGGGTGCAAGCAAACTAGCCAGCTCCACATGCTTCTACTGGAACCCAAGTCAGCTAAGAAGCCAGAAATAGACCTGTTGACTACCTGGGTCCCTCACAGACCCAACGACCCACCCAATGGGATCCCATGGGTGTTATGTGGGAGACCTCACCTCACCACCCCCTCAGCCAGCTCTTCCCACCGACCCCCAGCTGGGTGGGGATGCTCCAGGAAACCCCACCACCATCACCAAACCAACTTCCTCCTCTCTTTATTCAAAAGGTACTTCCCTAAGCAGACACAGGCAACAAAGGATGTGGGGTCCAGGGCCCCCAGGAGCGGACAGAGGTGAGTGTGAATCATGTGTCTTCACACAAGCCCTGCAAAGTAAAAACCTTTATCGCTCCCTTTCACGGGTGAACAAACTGAGAGGATCAACAAGGTGAGATGATTCATCTGAGTGGCACCATAAGGTTTCTTACTCCAAAATCCATTTTTCTTCTTTGCCACAGGATGGTTCCCAGAGGAAGTGGTACATGGCGGGGGAAGGGGGTAACAGGAGGGGGGCAGGAGGTAGAGGTGGTCCCTGAGGAACTCAGACAGCCTCACCTGGCAGGCAGACAGGGAGGAGGAAGGAGGCCCAGGAGCACTCAAGCAGGAGCCTGGGAAAGATGCAGGAGTCCCTACAAGAGAGGGTGGTGCCTCTTGGGGACTGGGGTCCAGGTCAGGAAGAGAGAGTGGGGCCTCCAGGCCAGGAGACAGCACCCACCCACCTCTGCCAGCCTATATCCATCAGGCTGGGCACCGCAGGACCAGCCCAGGCCCAAGCCCCTCTGCAGACCCATCTGTCCCTCACACCACAGGAGGCTGAGGGGTGCTGGCCCACCCTTCCCACTGTGTGGCTTTGGAACTGCATTTCCCAAGGAGTACTTACACTTGTGGATGTGGGGATCGCTAGGACTGAGGGCTGAGAGGCACCCACACAGGGAACACTGTAGGGCTGTGGTGCTTGTCACCAGCCTCTGCCTACCCACGGCCCCTCCTCTGTAAGGCCCACATCAATCGGAAGCAGCCATCCCATCGCCAACCGCGAACCCCAGCTGCCCTGGGCAATGTCCAAATGCTAAGCTGCTTTTAGAAAACTGGGAATTCATCCCTGGGCAGGAGGGATTTAGCCAGAATTGGGTGCCATTTAGAGAAGATTACACCCTAATTGCCCCAGTGTCAGCAGACAGGCTTCTGGCCAGCTGCGCCCAGGGCTGGCAAAGGTCCCCACAGACCCTGGCTCCCCCGCCCAAGGACACAGAAGCCAGTCCTGGGGCCTGGGGACCAGCCCTCATCTTCCATGGCAGCTGGCTGCCCTGACACAAATCTCCATTCAACAGCTTGTAGTCAGGGCAGGAGGGGACAGCTTGGGGGCCCTGCCAGGCAGCTGTCCAGACCACATCTGTTCCAAGTGAGGGGCGGATGGCACAGTGGGCACAGCAGCCTGGGCCAGGCTGGGTTGAAAACCACAGGAGAGCATGGCTGTAGCCCGGGTTTTCTCCTCACTTCATCTCTAACCCTCATCACACTTCTTCACCTTATTAGTACTGTTTTAGAAAGAGACACCAGCAAGGTTCACAATCAGCAAGTGGCAGGAGAATCTTACGCCATCTCCTTGCAATCCCCAGAGTTCTTCCCACCACAGGACGAACTATGAGGGTGGAGCCTGAGGAGAGGGAACTCTTGTTCAGTGCTGGCGGAAACAGAAAATGGTATTCACATTTGGAAGAGTCTAGCAGTTTCTCATAAAGCTAAATACAGTCTTATCATACAATCCAGCGATCAGACTCTTCAGGTATTTACCCAAATGGTTTGAAAACTTAGGTCTACACTAGAACTTGTACGTGAATGTTTAAAGCAGCTTTATTCATATTTGCCAAAAAGCAGAAGCAACTAAGATGTCTTTCCGTAGGTGAACAGATAAACTGTGGTTCACCCATATAATATTATTATGATTTAAGAAGAAAAAAAGAGCAGTCAAGCCACAAAAAAACATGGATAAATCTTAAGTGCATAATGCTAAGTGAAAGAAGCCAGTTTGAAAAGGGCCACATACAGTTTAATTCCAATTATGTGACATTCTGGAAAAGGCAAAACCATACGATGTGTTAAGAAGATCAGTGGTTGCCAGAGGTTGATGGGGGTGGATTTAAGCAGGTGAAGCATAGGGTTGTTTTTTTTTTTTTTTTAAGGCAGTAAAACTATTCTGTATGATCCTGTAATGGTAGATAAACGCCACTGTATTTATAAAAACAAACAGTGAACCTTAATATATTAGTATGTGAATTGTTTTACAAAATCATTTGGGAGATCAAGGGATCCTGGACTGGAATGTAGAATGTAACAAAATAATCTAATTGTATTACAAATGTATCAAACAACCTCACTGAAGGGGATGGGAGAATAAAGCACTAACTTAAGCAACTCTCTTTTTTCTTAATTTGTTTTTTTGAAACAGAGTCTCGCTCTGTCAACCAGCCTGGAGTGCAGTGGCGAGATCTCAGCTCACTGCAACCTCTGCCTCTTGGGTTCAAGCAATTCTCCTGCCTCAGCCTCCCAAGTAGGTGGGACTACAGGCACACACCACCAAGCCTGGCTAATTTTTGTTTTTTTTAGTAGACAGGGTTTCACCATGTTGGCCACGTGGTTGGTTTTTTTTTTTTTTTTTTTTTGAGACAAGTCTCTGTCTTCCAGGTTGGAGTGCAGTGGTGCAATCTCGGCTCACTGCAACCTCGGCTTCCTGGGTTCAAGCGATTCTCCTGCCTCAGCCTCCCCAGGTAACTGGGACTGCAGACGCCCAATTTTTGCATTTTTAGTAGAGACAGGTTTTCGCCATGTTGACCAGGCTGGTCTTGAACCCCTGACCTCAGGCGATCAGTCCTCCTCGGCCTCCCAAAGTGCTGGGATTACAGGTGTGAGCCACTGAGCCCAGCCCTAACTTAAGTAACTTTGGAAATAAGTAGAGTCTGTAAGACTAAAGGCAAAAGAAGTATATAAAAGCACTGTAGTTGATAAAATTGTTTCCCATGGGGACCCAGGTTAACAGTTCTGTTACCGCTGTACATGTGAACTGGAATGAAACAATTAAGTTACTGGATGGTGGATGGTGGGAGCCAGGTGTCTCACTGTTGGGAGTGGGAGGTTACAGATAAGCAAGGGAAGATGGTAAGAACAATCCATGTGGTAATGGATTAGAGTTCATTACACCAGCATGAACTCATGGTTAACTAAATATACATATAGGTATATTTACTGACATGTGTATATACATGGTGTTAGTATATACTAACTGCATTTTTTTTTCTTTTGAGATGGAGTTTTGCTCCTGTTGCCCAGGCTGGAGTGTAATGATGCGATCTCGGCTCACTGCAACCTCCGTCTCCTGGGTTGAAGTGATTCTCCTGCCTCAGCCTTCTGGGTAGCTGGGATTAAAAGGGGCCCACCACCACACCCAGCTAATTTTTGTATTTTTAGTAGAGACGAGGTTTCGCCATGTTGGTCAGGCTGGTCTCAAACTCCTGACCTCAGGTGATCCGCCCACCTTGGCCTCCCAAAGTGCTGGGATTACAGGCATGAACCACTGCGCCCGGCCACTAACTGCATTTTCAAAACAATTTCCTTGTTCTGTAGCTGACAGGCCTTAAATCAAAGACACCCTAATAGCAATGAGCACACCTAGCAACCAGATCTTGGTTTCTAACATCTTTCTCAACTAAAGAAACCAGGGCTTCTTGGGGTAAATAGCTGATTCTACGACTGAGGCAGGAAACAGATAAGTCTGCAACATCTTGTAGCGCCAGAAAGAAAGGAAGCACTTAAAAAAAAAAAAAAAAAAAAAAAGGCCGGGCGCGGTGGCTCAAGCCTGTAATCCCAGCACTTTGGGAGGCCGAGACGGGTGGATCACGAGGTCAGGAGATCGAGACCATCCTGGCTAACACAGTGAAACCCCGTCTCTACTAAAAAATACAAAAAACTAGCCGGGCGAGGTGGCGGGCGCCTGTAGTCCCAGCTACTCCGGAGGCTGAGGCAGGAGAATGGCGTAAACCCGGGAGTCAGAGCTTGCAGTGAGCTGAGATCTGGCCACTGCACTCCAGCCTGGGCAACAGAGCAAGACTCTGTCTCAAAAAAAAAAAAAAAAAAAAAGCAGCACCACGATGTGGTATATTGAAGGGGGTCTAAGACATCTAAAAGAGCTCTCAAGAGCCAAAGCTGGAGCAACTTGAGCAACAAAATGAGGTAATGTTGGATTATAACCCAAAGAACAAAATAAACTTTTATGGGCTGGGCACAGTGGCTCATGCCTGCAATCCCAGCACTTTGGAAGGCCAAGATAGGAGAAGTACATGAGCCAAGGAGTTGAAGACGAGTCTGGGCAACATAGTGAGACCCTGTACCTTCTAAAAAAAATTAAAAATCAGCTGGGGGCGGTGGCATATGCCTATAGTCTTGGCTGTTGGGGAGACTGAGGTGGAAAGATCACTTGAGCCCAGGAGGACAAAAGCTGCAGTGAGTCACGATCACACCACTGCACTCCAGCCTGGGCGACAGAGTGAGACTCTGCCTCACAAAAAATAAATAAAATAAACTTTCATGAGTCTACATTGATAAAATAAACAAGAGTGGGAGAGAGGGAAAAGTCTCCCACGCAAAAAAAATTGCAAATAATTTATGTAGATATCACCCTGCCCTCAAAGAGGTGGAGCAAACTCCCTACTCAAGTGTGGGCTATGCACAGTAATTTCCTTCCCAAGAATACAGCAGGGACGGGAAGAGAAAGAATAACTTTACAGTGGTGGTCAAGTGATCAAGGTCAACAGCAGCAGTGACAGGTCATGTTGACAATACACACTCTTGATATGTGATGAGAAGGGCATTTACTTCTGTGATCTTCTTCCCCCAAACCCATAATCCCAATCTAACCATGAGAAAAAACATCAGACAAATTCCGAGGGAAAAACACTCTACTAAACACCTGACCAATCTTCCTGAAAACTGTCAAGGTCATCAAAAACAGGGAAGGTCTGAGAAACTGTCACAGTCAACTGGAGCCTAAGTAGACACGACAACTAAATGTAATGTGATATCCGAGACAATACTTGTGACAGAAAAAGGACATCAGGTAAAAACTAAGGCAATCTGAATAAAGTATTCATAATAATGCCGTGATATTGGTTCAGCCATTGTAACAAATATATCACACTAATGTACAATGTTATAATAATAAGGGGGCAGTTGGGTGTGGGGTATACAGGAACTCTGTACTATTTTTGAAATTTTTCTATAAAACTAAAAATTTTCTAAGTAGTTCATTTTTTAAAAATAATGATTAAAAGGCAGCACAGTTTTTATTTTGTTTTTTGAGATGGAGTCTCGCTCTGTTGCCCAGGCTGGAGTGCAGTGGTACGATCTCGGCTCACCACAAGCTCCGCCTTCTGGGTTCACGCCATTCTCCTAACTCAGTCTCCCAAGTAACTGGGACTACAGGCGCCCGCCACCATGCCCAGCAAATTTTTTTGTATTTTTAGTAGAGATGGGGTTTCACCGTTTTAGCCAGGATGGTCTCGATCTCCCGACCTCATGATCCGCCCACCTCAGCCTCCCAAAGTGCTGGGATTACAGGCCTGAGCCACTGCGTCCAGCCAGCAGCACACTTTTATACATGTTCAATGGCTTAAAGACACATACGTCTGTAAATAAAAGAGAAAGACAAGAGTAAAGCATCTGGCAGGGACAGATAAAGTAGGAATCTCCGCCTACCGGCATCCTCCACAGCATGATAATAGAATAGCCAGGGCTAATGCCAGCATAGTATGAAAGGGGACAGGACAGGCCACACATGGCGCTGTCTTTAAAGCGACAAGGCCTGTAATCCTAGCAGCTTGCTGGGCAGAGGTGGACTGACTGCCTGAACTCAGGAGTTCGAGACCAGCCTGGGCAACATGGTGAAACCCCATCTCTACTGAAATACAAAAAATTAGCCGAGTGTGGCAGCGTGCGCCTATAGTCCCAACTATTTGGGAGGCTGAGGTAGGAGAATTGCTTGAACTCAGGAGGCAGAGATTGCAGTGAGCCAAGATCACGCCACTGCACTCCAGCCCAGGCGACAGAGCAAGACTGTCTCCAGACAAACAAAAAAAATGACAAGGCCTTCAACCAAATGCAACCTGCAGATCCTGCCTGCCTTCTAAAGCAAACAAAGCAACTGTAAAATGAAATTTATGAGCCAAACTGGGGAAGTCCAAACACTGACTGGACAACAGATGACACTAAAGAATTTTTGTTAGTTTCTTAGGTGTGAAAATTCAACAATGGTTAAGTTTTATAAGAAAATATTCTAATTAGCCGGGTGAGGTGGCGGGCGCCTGTAGTACCAGCTACTTGGGAGGCTGAGGCAGGAGAATGGTGTGAACCCGGGAGGTGGAGCTTGCAGCGAGCCGAGATCGCGCCACTGCACTCCAGCCTGGATGACAGAGCGAGACTCCCTCTCAAAAACAAAATAAAAAGAAAATATTCTATCTTCTTAGCAAAACAACGGATATATTTACAGAAACAGCCACACAAGATGAACTGCAGTAAAGAAATAAGACTGGCCACAACTGCAAACTGCTGGTGCAGGGCAGGAGCACATGTGGACTCACCCTATTATTCTCTCCACCTTTGGTTATGTCTAAAACATCCAACGAAGAAGGTGGCTTTAAAAAATGAGTAAAGGAGGGCCGGGCGCGGTGGCTCAAGCCTGTAATCCCAGCACTTTGGGAGGCCGAGACGGGTGGATCACGAGGTCAGGAGATCGAGACCATCCTGGCTAACACGGTGAAACCCCGTCTCTACTAAAAACACAAAAAACTAGCCGGGCGAGGTGGCGGGCGCCTGTAGTCCCAGCTACTCGGGAGGCTGAGGCAGGAGAATGGCGTAAACCCGGTTGGCGGAGCTTGCAGTGAGCTGAGATCCGGCCACTGCACTCCAGCCCGGGCGACAGAGCAAGACTCTGTCTCAAAAAAAAAAAAAAAAAAAAAATGAGTAAAGGCTAGGTGCAGTGGCTCACGCCTATAATCCCAGCACTTTGGGAGGCCAAGGTGAAAGGATCATCTGAGGTCAGGAGTTTGAGACCAGCCTGACCAACACGGTGAAACCTCATCTCTACTAAAAATACAAAAATTAGCCAGGCATGGTAGCGGATGCCTGTAATTCCAGCTACTTGGGAGGCTAAGGCAGGAGAATTGCTTGAACCCGGGAGGCAGTTTGCAGTGAGCCGAGATCACGCCACTGCACTCCATGCTGGGCAACAGAGCTAGACTCTGTCTCAAATAATAATAATAATAATAATATAAATAAATAAATAAATAACGAGTAAACAGCCAGGTGCGGTGGCTCACGCCTGTAATCCCAGCACTTTGGGAGGCTGGGGCAGGCAGATCACCTGAGGTCAGGAGTTTGAGACCAGCCTGGCTAACATGGAGAAACCCCGTCTCTACTAAAAATACAAAAATTAGCCAGGTGTGGTGGCACACGCCTGTAATCCCAGCTACTCAGGAGGCTGAGGCATGAGAATCGCTTGAACCCGGGAAGCGGAGGTTACAGTGAGCCAAGATCGAGCTACTGTACTCCAGCCTATGCAACAGAGCAAGACTCCGTCTCAAAAAAAAAAAGCAAACCATAGATGACGTGTGGTAGCTCACATCTCTAATCCCAACACTTTGGGAGGCCAAGGCAGGAGGATTGCTCAAGCCCAGGAGTTCAAGACCAGCCTGGGCAACATAGTGAGACCCTGTCTCTACCAAAAAAATAAAATAAAATAATAATAATAATAATAAATTTTAAAGCCAACTATAAAAAGCAAACCATGACAATTATTTCATATAATAACACAACAGCATGAGCTAGAAGTGCCACAGAACCTCTGGATCCAAAGAAACCTTCCTGTCTTTATTCATTTGAATTAAACCTGCTTTTCTCTATCTCAGAGTAGCAACAAACTATCTTTAATAAAAAACAACAACTATTACAGACACACAAAGTCTTTCCCCTGTTTGATGGTGTCTTGTACACATCACACACTCACAAGGGAAGAAGAGCTGGCAGGGAGAAACGCTCAGTGCTCCCCACATTTGTCCTGCACCGTCTACACAGGTCCTATTGACACTGTTCTCTCCACTTTCTGCTGTTCTTAACGCAAACATATGATTTTTAAAACACAGTAGCTTCTAAAAAAGAAGCTGGGCCCCCAGTGGCTTCCTCCTAACCCTAACCCTAATCCTAACCCTAACCCTACCCTTGGCCTGCGATGCTCTGAGGGTGGCAAGGGGCGCCTGCCTGCCACTTAGTCCCCATCTCTCCATCCACCTCCCACAGCAGAGCAGAGCCCAGCTTGGGACAGCAGGGTTTGAGCCCAAGGCGGCAGCTAGGCAGCCACATTGGGCCCTCTCCTGCTCCGGAGTTCAGCTTCAGGGGCCACACTCTGAACACTGGACAACACAGGGTCTAGGGCCAATTACCTGTCAAAGCCTGCATAGTCCTGGCCAGCCCTGGCTACCAGCCACCACCACCTCAAACAGCTGGTGTACTGTCTGAGAAGAAACCAAATCTTTCTTACCCCCGATGTGTGTGACAGTTTCATCTGGTCCACGTGCATGGGGAAGCAGGTCCGACTGACTGGGGGATGCCCAAAACTGACAAAGAAACTGATCTCCTCCCTCAAAGGAAGGGACTGTGGTCCCTAAGTGACAGGGGAGACCTAGCAGGAATCCTATATGGACCTAGGCAGGATGTTCAGACAAGGACACAGGGACACCCCTCCCCGACCTTCAGGGCTCACAGAGCACTGGGCCAAGGTAAGCAGCATCATTATTAACCCATCATGGCCATCATGGCCCAGACAGGCAGCGGCTCATCTAGGGCCGCAAGCTCCTGGGAGACCAGGCAGGGCCCAGACTCCCACTGTGGAGTCAGTATGGAGTCCACAGGGACAAACATCATATACAGTCGGTCCTACTCAGGTGGTGCCAGGCACCCCCAGGGGCCCAGCGGCTCCCAGCACTAGGCCTGGCTTTGCTCCGGATCCACCTGCTAAGCCACAAAGCATGCTCGCTTGGCGTCCCCAAAGACGAGCTGCTCCATCACAGCTGTGCCTGCCTTGAATCCCGTGGAGGGTGCCAGGTCCACGCCTCCACATGCTGGCAGGGCTGGCCTGGAGCACACCATCCGCATGCCTAGGGCTGGGCAGACTCCCTGGCCAGGTCCCAGGATGACTGAGATATACAAGTGCCCAGTCACCAGGCCCTGCAGGAAGAAACAGCAACAGGGCTCGATGTGGGAGTTTCAGACATTTTTAAAAGTGTAAGGGTCCCTAAATATTCCTTCATGATTCCCTGCCCCATATTCTAAAAGCGGGAAAGAGAGGCCCGGGCAGGAGAGAGTTGCCCAACAATTAAGTGACAACGGTGTGGCCACAGGGTCATCATCTTTGGATGCCTATAGCTGCCTCGCTCCAACTGTCAGACCCATCTGTGCTTCAAGGATTCACAGGGCCCCAACTCCCACCCACACCAGGCTACTTCATACCACCAGCAGACCACTGCCACCACCCAGCCCCCTGAAAGGCCCTTGGGTCTCCCAGAACCTCGCTGCTCCCAACAGCCTTCTGTTCAGAAATGGACACAAGGATGTTCTCAAGGGTTATCAGAGGAATGGGAGAATCCCACACTTGCTTTATCCAAGACCAGGACTTTTCCTGTTCTGGAAGCAAACAATCAAGGAGGCTGGGCCTCACCCCCGGTAACTCTGCAGAGGAACCTCCTGGAGGATCCTCTGCCAATCCCCCTGTTGCCCCCATTTCCTGCAGCTGCCCAGGTGCTGGGAACAGGGCTCGGCAAGTGCAGAAGGCAGCAGGCAGGGGAACTTTAGAGGCACCCAAGCTTGAAGGGCAGGTGGGACTTCTAAGACAAAGGGTGAATGTGGGCACAGGAGAGGCAAGGCAGTCCCAAGCCAGGCTGTAGGGGCATGAGACAATGCTTAGGGCGGCCCCGCGGAGGTGGCAATGGAAGCCACTTGAGACTGAGCCGGGACAAGGACGAGAACGGGGAGAAGCTGCAAGTGCAGCAGCAAGGAGACAGAGACCTGAGTGAGGCATGAGATTCAGTCCGCAGAAGACCTACAAAGCACTTGCTGCGTGCTGGGTGCTGTGCCCAGTCCAACACCCAATTCCACCCACACGCACCTCTCAGACAAGGACAGTGATGCTCCAGAGCTTGACACTATGGCACCGAGGTGGCACACCAAGGCAGTGAGGGTGTCCAGACCTCCTCTCTGAGCCTGAGCTCAGGTGGAGTCAAGACTGTTCCCAGACCTCCCCCATTATCCTCCCCCGTTATCCTCCCCTGACCATGAGGACCACATGGGCACCTAGCCTCAGCCCACCTAGCTAAGGTCCCTGCTTGTGCCCTGGAGGCAGGAGCTGCCACCTCAGCACACCTGTCCTCTTAAAGCTGCAGCTGAGAACACAGGGCAAAGTGTCCCACGGCCACGCAGGACAAGGAACACCAGGTTGCTGACCAAAGCCCATCTAATTATCTTCCCCACCATTCCAGGGAGAGGAAGGGAAAGGGTGCAGTGGGAACTGGGACAGATATGGCTCTTACTGAGTTAGACTCCAGAAATCACTAGCAGAATGATTAGGCAAAATCAACCACGGAGCACCCTCCTCACTCGTGGCCTCAGCCAGCACCGTGCTATGATGTTGGCAGGACACAGACACATCTCCCACTGCATGAGAAAGGCAACAGGACTGGTACTGTCTCCCATTCACCACCACAAGACCCTCCTCAGCTCTGATGGGAAACCCACACACCGGGACCAGCAGGCCAGCATCCTTCCCTCAACGGTCCTGTTAGTACAAATGCAGGGCAGGAGCACAGCAACGCCATTTGGAGCACAATCTGTTAGTAACTAAATGCACTTTAGTTCAAGAAATAAAGTTTTTTAAAGAATTAAGGCGGTACACCTCTCTACAGGAGAAGAAAAAAACCCACAATTATTGTCTCCTTAAATCTTGTGGTTTTTTTTTTTTAATAAAGAGTTAATATTTTCAACTATGATATTGGCCACAATTAAATAGGTTAGCTAGACCTGTGTTGGCATGGGTGTGAGGAACAGGCATGCTGCTGATGGGGGGTGAACTGGTACAAACTTTTTGGCAACATTTACTGAAACTGAGACGCTGATGCACATTCCTCTAGACTCTGCTAGAGACTTTGGGCAGAAACACTCTTATCCCACCTTACAAACGAGAACTAGGCTCTGAACAGAGCAGTAATTTGCCCAAGGCCATGTGGCCAGTACATGGGGAAGCCAGGTGGTGACAAAAAACAATCGGCAAGCAGATGCCTAAAGAGCACCCAGAGAAACAGATACACCCTCTTCCCGATTCTGCTAGGGGCTCATCCTCCAGATACATGCCACGAAAATGCCAAGATTCTTCACTGTGCCAAAACATTTGTGTCAGAATAGCAAAGAGCTGACAAATGAAGGGCATCAAAGTGGGGACAAGTTAGGTCAGCAACAATTCCTTCTCACAGAGGACACTGCCAAACCCAAGCTGTGGACAGAGACAGGGACTGTCGAGGCTGCCCAGGAGCGGCTCACAATGCACTTGGTAGGAGGAAGAGGGATGCTTCTCTGTGTGCAGAGGGAAAAGTGCTCGAACAGAAAGTGCTGCCTGCTGGAGAGGGTGAGCCCCACTACAGGAGACCAGAATTCGGCTGAGGCCACTCCCACTCCATATTCTCAGAGCCCCTGGCCTCCCTGTCACACGCCCCACCCTAAGATGAGGACTTTTGCAAGAGCAGCCGCATCTCACCCCTCTTGTAGCTCCAGCGCCACTGCAGCATGGATTGCAGAAGGCGCCAATACCTGTTGACAAACAGACTGGAGTCCTGAGGGTGATGGGGAAGGCCCCAGCTCCTGCTGGCCTAGGGTCAGCCACTGACTGGTACTAACTGAGCACCTGCTCTGCCCAGACATTGACTTCGGCACCTGCTGGGATTCATTCTGTCCTCTCCACAGAGGGGGGTCATACTGGTCTCCTCAGACAAGGGGGAGGCAAGGAAGGCTGCAAATGGTTTAGGCACCTGTCTGAGCTGACTCGGAGCAGAGGTGCCAGCTGATAAGCCTGGAAACCAAGAGCCAAGGGCTCACCAGGACACAGCCAAGTGGGGGAAGGGAGCACACCACTAGGCTATACTCCTGACCCCACACCAGTCCCTTCCAAATACATGACACTCACAACAGTCCTTTCTAGGTACGCAGTACTGCACTCCCATTCTGCAGAGGGGGGAAGCTAAGGCTCAGGGAGCGCCTCTACCCAAAGCCACATCACTAGCAAGGAGCAGAGCCTGGATCCAAACCCTGGTGTATCCTCCCAGAAAGCAACTCCTGCCAACAACGCTATGGAGTCAGGGAAGGGGAGAAGAGAAGCTGGGGAAGGACTGTCCAGGTCTCCCACTGCCCTGCCGCCTGGAGACCCTCGACCAGCCTGGCGGTCTAACCTCCCCTCCCCACAGTGGGAATGACACAGACCACTGAGGTCTCCGTCCAAGAGGAACACAGCCAGCCACAGCGAGGGGAAGGGCCTGAGATGGGGGGCAAGACAGGAAGTGGGCCAGGGAAGTCGTGCTAGCTGGTGGGAGCGCAATCCCGGCAATGAGGACAGAGCGCTGGGCCGGGGGCAAGGGTACTGGGGGACCCATGCCAGGGGCAACCTCCACGTGCAACCCCGAGCCCCTACTCACTTAGGCCGCTGTCCACGACCTTTCCCCACCTCAGAGGCACTCATGAAACAAGCAGAAACGCTCCGAAAGTAGCTGCGCCCAGAGAGAGGAAGTGATTTGTCTGAAGGTGACAGAGCCGCAGCCACTCAGACCCAGGCCCATCATCGGCCTCTCCCAGCGGGTCACCAGCATCCGTGGCCTCAGTTCTCGGCTCAGCCACTGCCCTCCCAACCCCACCCCACGCTCAGACACACCCGGAACAGCGACCACCGCAGAGCATCAGCCCTTACGAAGCCCCGCCCCGCCCGGGCCGCCCAGGTCCCCACAGAAGCAGGCGGGCAGCTGCAGGAGGCGACAGGGCGCCCGGACCCCTGCATTAGCGGCGTCTGCAACGGACGCTGCACCGGCTCGCTAGCCAAGGCCGGGCCCACTCCCACATACTGCCCGGGTCCCCGGCTCTGGGCCCGTGCCCCCTCCGCCCACCCCTGCCGGCCCCCGCTTGGCAAGCTGACCTTGGCCGCCCTGGTGCCAGGGACGACGCCCACAGGCCCCGGCGCCGGGCGGGGGTCGCGGGGCAGGGCGGCTCGGCTCACCTCCTTGAGCTGCTCCATCTCGCCGCGGATAGCCTCATAGTCCACCTCGAGCTCCTCGAACTGCAGCTTGAGCTGGTGCTTCTCCTCGAGCACCGCCAGCCCGTACTCGGCCGCCTGGATCTTCTCACGCGTGGTCTCGGCCAGCTCGTGGGACAGCCGCTTCACCTCGGCGCGCAACCACTCGGGCTGCGCCTCCATCACCAGCCGCGCGTACTCCTCCTCCTCCGACGGCGCCGACATGGTGGCCGAGGGCCGAGCCGGCTCCCACCGAGACTCTCGCAGGCCGGGCCCTCCTCAGCCGCCACCGCCGCCGCCGCTGCCGCCGCCCTGCCCCGACGGCCGCCCGCCCGCCCGCCCGCGCCGCCGCACGCGCCGCCGCACGGCTCCTCCCCTCCGGCGCGCGGGGCCCGCTGGGGGCTGGAGTCCAGCCCGCGCTCTGACTACAAGATCCATCGTGCCCGGCGCCCGCCCGGCCCCCGCCTATGATTGGCCCATGACCTGTGAGGGGCGGGCCCTCGGGCGCAGCCACTGACGCCGATGTCGCCCAGGGGACTGTGGGGACAGTAGTCCCACTCGCGCACCGACTACAAGGCCCGTCCAGCCCCGCGCCCACCCGTCCCCGGCCATGATTGGCCCGCGCCGCTAGCGTCAGAGCCGGATGCACCGGCGCCTTGCAGTCCCCTGGACGGCGGTCGAGTGGGCGCGGCCCCGCGGCCTTCCCAGCACTCAGAGCCGGGGACACTGCTCAGCCGCCGCGCCTCGCGCTCCCTTGTGCCTCTGGCAGCCGGCGGCCACACGGGGTGGCAAGACGGCTGCCGGGAGAGCCCCAGGGGAGGCGGGTGCGGGCGGCGGGACTGGGCTCCCGACCCTGGGGCGTACAATGCGGACAGAGCCCAGGAGGCCGCGAGCGAGAGGCGCATCCGAGAGCGCGGGCGAACGGCTGCTGCTGGAAACCCGGGGACGGTGTGACGCATGCTCTGTGCAGACGTCTGGGAGCGGGAGGAGGACGGGCCAGCAGGGGGCGCCCAGGGGCCAGCGGGAACCTCAGCGCTGCCCTCAGTCCTTCAAGGTCTGTTTCTTGGGAATAAAGACATTTCCATTAATACAGGGTCATAAACGTGGTAAATACAATTGTTGTCTCCGCATCTATTTTTAGGCCTGACTTAAGTTGTTTGAAAGCCAGTCGTACCCTTTGCCTTGGCGTGGGTAACACTTCTCCTCCGTATATGGTGATGTGTGAGAGAGCCCGTTTATTCCTTATCTCATTGACCTAAAGCGCAAACACACCCCACAGCTGCTGACCGCCATAGCACCTAATGGCCAGTATCGGGGTACTGCAAATGAGTTCACCCTTCCGTCGCGTTTTCTTTAACCAGTTTGCAGCCCCCAAGGGAAATCCTAAAGGATGATTCCCAAGGACCCTAGCACAGGCATAGTCCCTTCCTTCCCACCGTCTCTCACTGCCCCTCCCCACCTGCTTGTCCGCCTCCCTTAGGCGTCCCTAACCTCTCCGGGACCTAACAATAATTTCCTCTATTTTGTGCCTTTTCATTTTACTTCCTCATTGTAGCTCACCAGACCCCCACACCCATTCGGTTCTCCTAGAGAGTGGCTATCTTGGCTTATGGTCACTCTCAAGACCAAATTAGAAGCCATAACAGCAGAAATCACAGCACACAGGGTCCTGACACTATCTAATGCACAGTCCACACTCTAATGGCACGAGGACCCAACACCATACTGGAGAGCTTCAGTATTATTTTTCTGGGCCAGGATCCAGTTGCATTCAGTCGTCAGGTTTCCTGAGTCTCCTTTGATTGACCTTTCTGAGGCGTGCAGTGCACACCGGTATATGCTCATGGGGAGATGAGGTGAGGCGTTTCTGGCGGGACTCTCACTGAGGTGTTGCTGAGTTTTCAGAGCACCAGCTGGGAGACGCATAATGTCGATTTGCATCTCTCTGATCGATGCTGGGATTTTCTTTGGTAATTAGTGTCGTGAGTGAAGACTTTGCAACCATAGATATAGCCTATCACTCCTCAAACCTTGACCCACTAATTTTGGCATTCAAGACTACTTCTTGCCTGAAATAATTATTACCATACTGGCTGGTTTTTTTGTTTGTTTGTTTTCTTTTTTTTTTTTTTTTTTTTGAGACAGTCTGGCTCTGTCCCCAGGCTGGAGTGCATTGGCGCAATATCAGCTCACTGCAACCTCTGCCTCCTGGATTCAAGTGATTCTCCTGCCTCAACCTCCCAAGTAGCTGGGACTACAGGTGCATGCCACCATGTCCAGCTAATTTTTGTAATTTTTTTTTTTTTTTTTTTTTTTTTTTTTTTAGTAGAGACAGGGTTTCACCATGTTGGCCAGGATGGTCTTGATCTCTTGACCTCATGATCTGCCTGCCTGGGCCTCACAGAGTGTTGGAATTACAGGCGTGAGCCACCATGTCCGGCCATACTGGCTGCTTTTCTATTTCCATCAGTCCTTCTCCATTTATGAGTTGCCTTTGTACTGTGAGGCAGCTATACCGTCTCATTTATTCCCTTCTCTCTCATTCATTAGCAGTGTGGATCCATGGATTCTTATTTTACTCCATGGGTTACAATCCATTACTTTCCTTACTTGCTCAAATGGTAGCAGATTTGGCCCGTGGGAGCTCTCCAAGCTGGATCCACGTCTTCAAAACATCATAATTTGTTATTGTTATTACTTCCTTGATGTCTGATGTTCCAAGATCATCTTGTGCTCTCCATGTCCCAGACCTGAAATCAGTTATTTCCTCAAGGAGCCCGGATTCTTTTTAGTGTTTTGTTTGTCTGAGGAGAATGTGTCATAGTCTGACTTGTGAAATTAACTATCAGTTGTAGTAGGAATAGGATGACCAAGCGGCCTGGCTTGCCTGGGACTGTCTTGGGCTGGGCAAATTGTTAATAAGTGGGACAGCTCCTAGTGTAAAGAAGGAACAAGCCTTGTTTGAGTGTGTACTTAACAAGGGAGGGACTGATGCCCCACAGTGACTTGCCCAAGGTCACACAGCCTCAGGGCAACACCTGCACCTGATCCAGCCTCATCTGACTCCAACCGCCCCAGCCCCACCCACACCTTCCCGTGGGGCAGGTCTGAGGAGGGATGGAGAAGGACCGTGGGGGTCCCATGCAGAGAGTGACCATGACGCTTTGAACTTGGAGACAAGTGGTGGTGGTGGAAGGAAGGCCAGGGAAGGCTTCAGGACCATTCTGTTACAGGTAGGGACTCTCCTAGGTGCTGGGGGCAGAGGGTCTGTAACTACCCTTGTGGGCTTCCTTCTGGCCGGAGGGAGAGCTCTGGGTGGGAGTTGCAGTGTGTGACGGGGTGGGATGGATCAGGACAGCCTTCCCTGAGAAGACACCTGAGGGAGGCGCAGAGGATGCACAGGAATTGGCCAGCCCAAGGCTGCAGGAAGGAATAGGGGGCTGGCAAGCATAAGAGAAGCAGGGTGGTCCCGGCAGCAGATAACGAGCCACCTCTTACTGAGCTCTGCCTGCGTCCCCAACATTACCAGGTATGTGACATACATCTCCTCATTCAATCTTCACAATACCGTGAGGGGTAGAAATGATGCCACCTTCTTCTCCTCAAGTCTGTCTGTCTTTGGCCAGACTCTTCTCCAAAGTTACACCATCAAGCTGTCACTCTGAAGTCAAGCCGCTTCTCTCCAACATCCAGCCATAGTCCCTGACATCCAGCCATAGTCCCCGACATCCAGCCATAGTCCCCGACATCCAGCTGCTTCTCCTCTCTGCTGGCTGAGCCTGGGGTCCTTATAGGCACAGGATGGGGCAGGGCGGGGCCGTGGGTGGTTTAGGAAAGGGCAACATTTGAGTGGGAAACAGATATAAGTTCTCATTTTGGGCTGGGGTTTCAGGCCTTTCAGCTTGACAGTAAGGCTTCACCAGGGACCCGCCCTTTTCTGCCTGGAATTTCTCTGCCCCCCCACCCGCCCCCTCCCTGTCCCTATCACCTGGACCATTACCGTCACCCCCTCACTGCCTCCTTGGCTGCTCCTTCCCCTAGGCTTCTCTCACAGCAGGGCAGCCAAGAGTTTCCTTAGACCCAAGTCAGGTTCCATTCCCACTCTGCTCGAAACCCTCACAGAGTCAAAGCCAAATCATCACAGCTACCTCCAAGGCCCTGCACACTCAAGTGTGGCTCTTCCCCTACCTCTTCCTTCCCCTCTCCTCTTGTGTAGCTCTTGTAAACCAAAAAGTGTCTGAGACAAGTCTTCATCAACTCAGAAAGCGTATTTTGCCAAGGTTAAGGATGCATCCATGACACAGCCTCAGGAGGTCCTGATGACATGTGCCCGGGGTGGTCGAGGTACAGCTTACTTTTATACATTTTGGGGAGACATAATGTCAGAGACATTTGAGCCAGAGCCAACTCCATCTTGAATAGGGGCTGAGTAAAATAAGGCTGAGACCTGCTGGGCAGCATTCCCAGGAGGCTAGGCATTCTAAGTCACAGGATGAGACAGGAGGTCAGCACAAGATACAGGTCACAAAGACCTTGCTGATAAAACAGGTTGCAGTAAAGAAGCCAGACAACGCCGGGCATGGTGGCTCACACCTTTAATCCCAGCACTTTGGGAGGCCAAGGCGGGCAGATCACCTGAGGTCAGGAGTTTGAGACCAACCTGGCCAACATGGTGAAACCCCGTCTCTACTAAAAAAATACAAAAATTAGATGGGAGTGGTGGTGGGCAGCTGTAATCCCAGTTACTCAGGAGGCTGAGACAGGAGAACTGCTTGAACCCGAGAGGCAGAGTTTGCAGTGAACCGAGATCATGCCACTGCACTTCAGCCTGGGTGACAGAACGAGACTTTGTCTCAAAAAAAAAGAAGCCAGACAAAAACCCATCGAAACCAAGATGGCAATAAAAGTGACCTCTAGTCATCCTCACTGCTCATTATGTGCTAGTTATAATGCATTAGCATGCTAAAAGGCACTCCCACCAGCACCATGACAGTTTACAAATGCCATGGCAACATCAGGAAGTTACCCTATATGGTCTAACAAGGGGATGAACCCTCAGTTCTGCAGAGTGCCCACCACTTCCCCAGAAAACTCATGAATAATTCACCCCTTCTTTAGCATATAATCAAGAAATGACTGTAAGTATCCTTAGTCAAGCAGTCCATACCGCTGCTGTGCCTGTGGAGTAGCCACTCTTTATTCCTTTACTTTCCTAAAAACTTGCTTTCGCTTTACTCTATGGACTCACCCAGAATTCTTTTTTGCACAAGGTCCAGGAACCCTCTCTTGGGGTCTGGGTCAGAACCCCTTTCCAGTAACAGTGATACATCAATCAATATATGTAAGATTTGCATTGGTTCCATCTAGAAGGGTGGGACAACTTGAAGCATGCAAGGGGTGAGGGGTCTTCCAGGTCATAGGCAGATTTAAACATATTCTGACTGCAATTGGTTGAAGAGTTATTTATGATCAGTAGAAAGGAATATCTGGTTTGTGATCAGGGGTTGTAAAGGCTGAGGTTTTATCATGCATATGAAACCTTTAAATAGCAGGCTTTAGAGATAATAGACTGTAAATGTTTCTTATCAGACTTAAGGTTTGTGTTGATGTAAACCCTGGACATGTCCAACCCCCACTTCCTGTCATGTGCCTGAACAGGTTAGTCTTTCAGGTTAAATTTTAGAATGCCCTGGCTGAGGAGGAAGTTCATTCAGATGGTTGGGCGGGTCTTCAAATTTTATTTTTGGTTACACCCTCATGGCTGTAGGCTGTAGACTCCCTTCCCCGGTTCTATTTCCCTCCCTCTGTTGCATACTGTATGGTGTGCATATTCACCTTTGTACACTTTTGTCCCCTAGAAGGTCAGCTCTAGGAGGGCAGGAGCTTTGACGAGGCCTAGTGAGTCTTCGGGCCCATATCAGGGACACCAGCCAAGGTCCCTTAGGGGTCAGGGCTCAGCGGATACAGACCAGGCTGGGCTCACCATGCACCACTTCCTGGACACAAGCGCCCTCCACCAGGAAGGCGGGACACATAAGATAACAGAGGCGACCTCGACCTCGGTAGAGGTGGGAGGGAGAGGGGCTTGCAGGGTGTCAGGGAACAGCCCGGTGGCTCCCTATAGGAGAAATGGACCGCTTAGCCGGGGCCTGGCAACAAAATGGGAAGTGATGTTCTCCCAACCAAGCTGCTCAGCCTTTGTAAATAAACAAAGGCTCCCCAGGGGCCCAGGCAAAGGCTGGCAGTGCCCTCACACACAGACATGCCCAGACTCAAACCTAACTTGGTGTGTGGTCACTCTGGCAGCTCAGCCTCCCCTTCCTCACTGTTCCCTGGAGAGCTCTGCCTACCCACGTAAGCCCCTTCCCCTGTCTCCTCTCTGCTCCTCACTGGCTGAGGAACAAAACCATCTCCCCAACAGGTGATGGCCTGCCAGGTGTATGTGGCTTGGGCCACCCTCATAGTCACATAGCAGCCCCCACACTTTCATGCTGTATGACGTCAAAGGATCTTTGGCACAGGTCGGGCATGATGGCTCACGCCTGTAATCCCAGCACTTTGAGATGCCGGGGTGGGTGAATCACCTGAGGTCAGGGGTTCAAGGCCAGCCCGGCCAACATGGTGAAGCCCTGTCTCTACTAAAATACAAAATGAGCTGGGCATGGTGGTGGGCGCCTGTAGTCTCAGCTACTCTGGGACTATTTCCAGCTAGGCTGAGGCAGGAGAATCACTTGAACCTGGGAGGTGGAGATTTCGGTGAGCTGAGATCGCGCCACTGCACTCCAGCCTGGGTGACAGAGCAAGACTCTGTCTCAAAGAAAAAAAAAGAAAGATCTTTGGCCCAAATGTCATGCATTCGATAAACTCCTCCTCTGTGCTAGGAGTTTCGACACAGTAATGGTGATGTGGCAGGCCAGGTCTCACTAACAGTAGAACAGGCAGGCCTCTAGAACCACTGCGTCAGCCCTGACTGAATGGTTAGATATTAAAGGCTGAAAGGGCCAGTGCTCCTACAAAATGGCTGGAATGTAACAGAAGCCCTCCAAGAGTCTTGCCCGGGCCTCTCCTGGGCTTTGAAACATGTCAAGACAATGAAGGAATTCTTACATTCCTCCTACCAGGACCCGTTTAGGATTAAGCAAGTTTTATTGGGGGTCTAAAGAAACTCCCCAGACCTCCATACCTTAGCTGGAGACAGGATAAAGGTAATGACCCCCGGTGCCAGCACCTATCTAGATCAAGTAGATGAGGCTCTGGAGAAAGGTCTCCAGGACCCACACGTTTTTGTTGTTGTTGTTGTTTGAGACAAAGTCTCACTCTGTCACTCAGGCTGGAGTGCAGTGGTGTGATCTTGGCTTACTGCAACTTCTGCCTCCCGAGTTCAAGCAATTCTTCTGTCTCAGCCTCCAGAGTAGCTAGGACTACAGGTGCATGCCACCACGTCTAGCTAATTTTTGTATTTTCAGTAGAGATGGGGTTTCACCATATTGGTCAGGCTGATCTCGAACTCCTGACCTCATGTGATCCACCCACCTCGGCGTCCCAAAGTGCTGGGATTATAGGCGTGAGCCACTGTGCCCGGCCGACCCACACCTTAGTTGTAGATTACAAGGAATCCATCACTTGGGTCTTTAGACAAATGCACACTAGAAAGTAGACATATAGCTTAGAAGGTATATAAGCACTGGAAAAGCTTTGTAACTTTGAGTTGGTCTGGTGAATTGCCCCTGCCCTTCTCCCTGTTTCTGTTTACAGAAATAAACTCTCTTATTTCCCAGGTCATCTGCATCTCGTTACTGGAACATGAGTACAAGCAGCCTGACCCTCAGTTCAGTCCAGGAACAATGATGGTGGTGAAGACCCCATATGTGCTGAGCATTTACCCTATGTGCTGAGCATTTACCCTGCTCCAAGCCCTGTCTAGCAATTGCAAATAATCACTATCTTTCTTAAGCCTCACAAACAAGTTACAAGGCAGGTACCACTGTTTTCATTTTGTAGACCAGGAAACTGAAGCACAATAAGGTAGATGACTTGTCCAAGATATCATAGGGTATAACTGGAGAAGCCTAGGATCTGAACCCTGGTCCATGTGACTCCAGATCCCAGCTCCCTGCCCGCCAGCCTTTCCTGGGTGCAGCAGGACACAGCCCAGCCCTCAAGGATTCATGTTGCAGACGGAACAGACGTCAGTGGCTGACTCTGCTGTACTCCGGAGCCTGGGAGGGGCAACACTCCACCTGGAGGACTCAGAAGGTGGCACAGAATGGGTGACAGTGGTTGCATCTCGAAGGAGCAGGTTTTCGCCAGTCATGGAAAATACACTGCAGAGAGAAGGCCCCAGGGACACAAAGATGTGGAATCATGGATGAGTGTGGCCCGGGGATAAATTCAGGGAAGAGGAGCAAGACGGAGTGTGTGTGTGCTGGGATTACAGGCGTGAGCCACCACAACCGACCCCCTTTGACTATTTTGAATGCTGTTGTGAAAATGGCTATATAAGTATCTGCTTGAGGCTCTACTTTCAATTCTTTTGAGGATGTACCTAGAAGTGGAATTGCTGGGTCATATGGTAATTTTGTTTGGCTTTTTGCAGAATCACCATGTTTTTTATAGCAGTTGCACCATTTTACATTGCTAGCAACAAGGTACAAGACCTTCAGTTTCTCCAAATTCTCATCAGTACTTGTTACTTCCATTTTAAAAATAAAATGTCCAGGCCGGGCATGGTGGCTCACGCCTGTAATCCCAGCACTTTGGGAGGCCGAGATGGGCGGATCACGAGGTCAGGAGATCGAGACCATCCTGACTAACACGGTGAAACCCCGTCTCTACTAAAAATACAAAAATTAGCCGGGTACGGTGGCGGGCGCCTGTAGTCCCAGCCACACGGGAGGCTGAGGCAGGAGAACGGCGTGAACCCGGGAGGCGGAGCTTGCAGTGAGTGGAGATCGCACCACCGCACTCCAGCCTGGGAGACAGAGCGAGACTCAGTATCAAAAAAAAAAAAAACAAAAAAAAAACAAAAAAAACCAAAAAACAAAAAACAACAACAACAAAAAAAAAACAAAAAAAAAATAACTGTCCCATGCTGGGCACGGTGGTTCACGCCTGTAATCCCAGCACTTTGGGAGGCCGAGGCAGGTGGATCACGAGGTCAGGAGATGGAGACCATCCTGGCTAACATGGTGAAACCCTATCTCTACTAAAAATACAAAAAAATTAGCTGGGCGTGGTGGCAGGCGCCTGTAGTCCCAGCAACTCGGGAGGCTGAGGCAGAATGGCGTGAACCCCGGAGTCGGAGCTTGCAGTGAGCCGAGATCGTGCCACTGCACCCCAGCCTGGGCTACAGAGCGAGACTACAAAACGAAACAAAACAAAAAAACTGTCCCGGCCGGGCGCGGTGGCTCAAGCCTGTAATCCCAGCACTTTGGGAGGCCGAGACAGGTGGATCACGAGGTCAGGAGATCGAGACCATCCTGGCTAACACGGTGAAACCCCGTCTCTACTAAAAAATACAAAAAAACTAGCCGGGCACGGTGGTGGGCGCCTGTAGTCCCAGCTACTCGGGAGGCTGAGGCAGGAGAATGGCGGGAACCCGGGAGGCGGAGCTTGCAGTGAGCTGAGATCGTGCCACCGCACTCTAGCCTGGGGGACAGAGCGAGACTCCGTCTCAAAAAAAAAAAAAAAAAAAAAAAAAAAAAAAACTGTCCCAGTGGGTGAGAGGTGGTATCTCATTGTTTTGATTTGTATAGTTTGGAATCATTACATTTCCCTAATGATCAATTGATATTGAACATCTTTTCAGGTGCTTATTTGCCATTTGTGTTTCTTCTTTGAAGAAAATGTGTGGGAAACTGGATGAAGGGTACTTTTCATAACCTCTGTCTTTACTGGGGTTTTCTATTTGTTGATTCATTGCCATAATCCATTCTTTTGCTTATTTGAATGGGGGTTTCTTTAGCTTTTTGAACTTCTTTGTAACAGCTGCTTTGCTTTGAAGCCTCTGTTTGCTGAATCCAATATCTGAGGACTGTCAGACACAATTTCTACTGAATTCTCTTTTTTCTGAGGATGGGTCTTTGTATGTCTTATAATATTTTGTTGAATACTTGATATTTGAGATAATGTATCAAAGCAACTCTGGATTCCCCCTCTTGTGCACTATTGTTTTTGTTTTGTTTGTTTGTGAACTCTGTCTTCTCAGCAATGTGTGGCTGCTTTCTTCTTATTTTTATGTTTAAGCCTGCTTCCTAGGTTCTGCAACTGTGACTTCATACATTAGCATTCAGTTGGAGGTTAGTCAGACTATGCTCATAGCCAATTAGGCTTCCACACTGTGCTGATGGATCTGCAATTTGGCAGAGGAGCACCTTCTAACCACAGGCCACATTCAAATCTACTCTAGATATTAGATTCCACTAGGATCTCTTGTGTCTTCTCCGCATATATAGTCATATTCAGTTGGCCAGAGATGCATGCGTGGCTTCAGCTCAATCCAATCTTTGTCACACATGTGCTCATCCTCTGCTCAATGTGGCATATGTGAGAGTTTATCAAGGCCCCTATTGTTGTCTCACCACCTGGAACTCCCTAGTAAAACCTTATCTATCCTTTTGGTTCATTTCTTGTTCAAAAAAGGTCTGAGTTTAGGCCAGGCACAGCGGCTCATGCCTGTAATCCCAGCACTTTGGGATGCTGAGGTGGGCAGGTTATTTAAAGTCAGGAGATTGAGACCAGCCTGGCCAATATGGCGAAACTCTGTCTCTACGAAAACCACAAAAATTAGCCGGGTGTGGTGGTGCATGCCTGTAATCCAAGCTGCTGGAGAGGCTGAGGCAGAATTGCTTGAACCCGGGAGGTAGAGGTTGCAGTGAGTGGAGATGGCCCAACTGCACTCCAGCCTGGGCAAGAGAGTGAGACTGTGTCTCAAATAAACAAATAAATCAACAAACAAAAAAGGTCTGACTTCAGGTTAGCAGAGCTGCTGGACATCCCTGATCACTTGTCAGTGAGATCCAATTTAGCTGACAGTATTTAAATCAAGTGACATCCCTCTGGTAGTGTAATCAAAGGTAATAGTTTCTTTATCTGCCCCCACATTCATCAAATTAAACAGTGTTGGGAAGTTATGACAGTTTCCCTAGGTAGGAACATCATAGACTTTTGCTATTTGCACCCACATTTAAGCAATCCTTCCTTCCTTCCTTCCTTCCTTCCTTCCTTCCTTCCTTGCTTGCTTTGCGACAGAGTTTCACTCTGTTGCCCAGGTTGGAGTACAGTGGTATGATATTGGCTCACTGTAACCTCCACCTCCTGGGCTCAAGTGATCCTCCAGCCTCAGTCTCCCAAGTAGCTGGAATTACAGGTGCACACCACCAGACCCGGCTAATTTATGTATTTTTTGTAGAGACAGGGTTTCACCATGTTGCCCAAGCTGGTCTCCAACTCCTGAGCTCAAGCAATCTGTAATCCCAAAGTGTTGGGATTACAGGCATGAGCCACTGCGTCCAGTCTAAGAAATTTTCATGAACACTTCTCAGCTTTATATACACATTTGGCAAATTTTCAGAGCACTGAAACTTTTTTTTTTAACTGCCTTGATGGTTTTCTACAGATCACAGGTGCTTTGGGGGGAGAAGATTCATGGATCTGCTAACTTCATCATGTCAAAACTCCAAATAGTATTTTTATTGCAAGAATTCTCTTCTATAATTGCAGTGCTAGACGTTGTCTCTTTTCTTTTCTTTTTTTCTTTTAAGATGGAGTCTTGCTCTGTCACCCAGGCTGGAGTGCAGTGGCGCAATCTTGGCTCACTGCAACCTCTGCCTCCTTGGTTCAAGCCATTCTCCTTCCTCAGCCTCCCTAGTAGCTGGGATTACAGGCGCGCACCACCACAACCAGCTAATTTTTGAATTTTTAGTAGAGACAGGATTTCACCATGTGGGCCAGGCTGATCTTGAACTTCTGACTGACCTCAGGTGATCCGCCCGCCTTGGCCTCCCAAAGTGCTGGAATTACAGGTGTGAGCCACTGCGCCCGGCGTGATATTGTCTGTTTTCATTCACAATCCATTTCTACATTTATTTCCTTACTCCCTGTGTTGCAAGGGCTGGATAGAAAGCTACATTTCCCAGGCCATGCAATCTAGGCTTACAGCAACCTTTACCTCCAGGCTTAAGTGATCCTCCCACCTCAGTCTCCTCAGTAGCTGGGACTACAGGGGCACGCCCCCACGCCTACCTAATTTTTGTATTTTTTTTTTTTTTAGAGACAGGGTTTCACCATGTTGCCCAGACTCCTAGGCTCAAGGGATCCTCCTGCCTTGGTCTTCCAAAGTGCTGGGACTACAGGCGTGAACTGCCTGCTCCCCACCAGCCCAGCCAATTAAACTTCATTCAAATAAAAAAAAAAAAAAGAAAGAAAAACCTGGCCGGGCGCGGTGGCTCACACCTGTAATCCCAGCACTTTGGGAGGCCGAGATGGGCGGATCACGAGGTCAGATCGAGCACCATCCTGGCTAACACAATGAAACTCCATCTCTACTAAAAATACAAAACATTAGCCAGGCGCGGTGGCGGGCGCCTGTAGTCCCAGCTACTTACTCAGAGGCTGAGGCAGGAGAATGGCGGGAACCCGGGAGGCGGAGCTTGCAGTGAGCTGAGATCGCGCCACTGCACTCCAGCCTGGGCGACAGAGCGAGACTCCGTCTCAAAAAAAAAAAGAAAAGAAACCTTGAGGAAAACAAAAAGACAAAGCACAAATTGGGAGAAAATATTTGCAGATCTTATATTTGATATAGAACTTTAATATAAAATATAAAAATAAGAGCCCAATAATAAGAGGACAACCCAATTTAAAATTGGGCAAGAGAGACCTGAATAGACATTTCAATGAAGACAACATGTAAATGGCTCCTAATCACATGAAAATATGCTCAACATCATAAGCAATTAGGAAAAGCAAATTAAAGCCACCATGCAATACCAATACACCCCATGCAATACACCCCATGCAATACACACCATGCAATACACCCCATGCAATACACCCCATGCAATACACACCATGCAATACACACCAGTCAGAACGGTTAAAATTAAGATTGCTAGTACTAAATGCTGATAAACATGCTTAGCAAGTGGAACCTTCATAAATTGCTGATTGGAGTATAAAAAGGTACATTCTCTTTACATATCAGTTTGGCAGTTTCTCAAAGGACTAGATATAAACTTAGCATAAGACCCAGCAATTTTACTTCTATGATTCTACTGAAGAGATATGAAAACACATGTCCATATAAAGATTATATGAGAATGTTCATTACAGCATTATTCAAAATAGCCAAAATGTGAACAAATGCTTATTAACTACAGAATGGATAAACAAAATGTGGTATGTATGTTCCTATATAGGAGTACTTTGGGGAAAAAAAAAAAAAAAAGAAAAGAAATTAAATACTGATCTTTCCACAATATGTTTTAAAAAACCTAAAAAACATTATGATGTGGAAGAAGATAAGACCATCTCTTTCATAATTCTATTTATATGAAATTCCCAGAAAAGTCAAAATTTTAAAGACAGCTGTTGCTTAGGGCTGAGGATGGAAGTGAGGACTTACGGCAAACAGGGTTTAAACCAATTTTTGGAGGTAATTAAAATGTTTTAAAACAGGAAATTTCTGGCCGGGCATGGTGGCTCATGCCTGTAATCCCAGCACTTTGGGAGGCTGAGGCGGGTGGATCACCTGAGGTCAGGAGTTCGAGGCCAGCCTGGCCAACATGGTGAAATCCTGTCTCTGCTAAAAATACAAAAATTAGCCTGGTGTGGAGGCACGCACGCCTGTAATCTCAGCTACTCCGGAGGTTGTGGCAGGAGAATCGCTTAAACCTTGGTACGTGGAGATTGCAGTGAGCCAAGATCGTGCCACTGCACTCCAGCCTGGGTGACAGAGCAAGACTCTGTCTCAAAAAAAAACAAAAAACAAACAAACAAAAAACCCAGGAAACTGCACAACTCTAGAGTTGACAATTGCACAACTCTATAAACTAACTAAAAGTCATTGTAATGCATGTTTGCAATGAGAGAATCTTATTGTTTGTAAATTTTGCCTAACAGATTTCCACCTGGAAAAATGGAAGAAAGGTACACACCCTAACACCCACAGGTCTTCCTCTCTAGGCAGTAGCATGACTTTCTACTTTCTTTATCAGCTAAATCTGGCTGCCTGTAATAGATTTCAAAAAAGGGCATGAAGCTTGCCCTCTCTCTTCATTCCTTTGCAAAGTGATTTTGCAGCTCCTCCCAGTAAGAACTGGAGTCTGTTTCTTCATGCCTTGATTCTGGACTGCCCTCTTGAATTATTTTCACCAACAGGATGTGGCAAAAGTGATGTTGTGTTAGTTTTCAGCCTGGGCCTCAGGAGATTTTAAACCCTCTTACTCTCTTACAGAAACTGTCTCAGCTATTATGAACACAAGCCTGGGCTAGTCTGTCAGATGATGAGAAGCACTTGGTGCATCACCCACAACACCCCAGCAGATTGACAGCCATTTGGGTGGGGTTATCCTGGACCATCCAGCTGACACAGGTGCATGACTAAAAACACTCTTGTTATTCTAATGCACTAGTTTTGGGGTGATTGGTTATGCAGCTGTAGCTAACTAATACACTGACCCTGGTTTTGCTCATCGGGAGGCTCTCCTCTGTCCATTGATCTCTAGGTCGCTTCTGAGCTGGACAGTAAGTAGGATGACTCAGGGACTGCCCTTCTCTACTAGTCTGCTCTTGGTGTTGGGTCCCGTGTCATCGTCACAGGATTCCCTAATAGCAGGATCTGGCAAACTAGAGCTCATGGGTAACATCCAGGCTGCCGCCTGTTTTTGTAAATAAAGTTTTATCAAAATATGGGTGGATCACGTGAGGTCAGGAGTTTGAGACCAGCCTGGCCAACATGGTGAAACCCTGTCTCTACTAAAAACACAAAAATTAGTCAGGTGTGGTGGTGTGTGCCTGTAGCCCCCACTACCTGGGAAGCTGAGACAGGAGAATCACTTGAACCCAGGAGGCAGAGGTTGCAGTGAGCCAAGATCCCGCCACCACACTCCAGCCTGGGCGGCAGAGTGAGACTCTGGCTCAAAACAAAAAAGAAAAGAAAAAAAGAAATACAGTTGCTGTGGTCTGAATGTTTGTCTTCCCCCAAATTCATATGTTGAAACTTAATCCCTCACAGGATAGTATTAAGAGGTGCGGCCTTTAGGTCATGAGGACTCTCTCCTCATGAGTGTGATTAGTGCCCTTATAAAAGAGGTTTGAGGAAGCTCTTTTGCCCTTCTGCCAAGTGAGGATGCAGAGAAAGTGCCATCTATGAATAACAGGCCCTCACTAGACACCGAATCTGCTGGTGTCTTGATCTTGGACTTCCAGCCTCCTGAACTGCAAGCAATAAATTTCTGTGGTTTATAAATTGCTTTATCTAAGGCATTCTGTTACAGCAGTCCAGGTAGACTGAGACAATAATCATGCTTATTGTTTCTTTTGTCTATGGCTGCTGTCCTCCTGGCGGAGTTGAGTAGTTGTGACAGAAAACGCATAGCCTGCAAAACTTAAAATATTTACTATCTTGCCCTTTATAGAAAAAGTTTGCTGACTCTTGCCCTATAGGATAATGATCACAAGGATTTCTCTCAAAATACAAGTTCCTTTCAAACCTGTAAATCATATAAACTACCTGAATTTATTGAAGAGCTAATAACCTAAGTCAAAAAGCTTACTGAGGCCGGGCTCAGTGGCTCATGCCTATAACCCCAGCACTTTGGGAGGCCAAGGTGGGCAGATCACGAGGTCAGGTGTTCGATACCAGCCTGGCCAATATGGTGAAACCCCATCTCTACTAAAACTACAAATATTAGGCTGGGCGCAGTGGCTCATGCCTATAATCCCAACACTTTGGGAGGACGAGGCAAGTGGATCACGAGGTCAGGAGTTCGAGACCAGCCTGGCCAACATGGCAAAACCCCATCTCTACTAAAAATACAAAAATTAGCCAGGCACAGTGGTGTGTACCTGTAATCCCAGCTACTCTGAAGGCTGAGGCAGGAGAATCACTCAAACCCAGGAGGCAGAGGTTGCAGTGAGCTGAGATCGCACCACTGCACTCCAGCCTGGGCAATAGGGCAAAACTCCATCTCAAAAAAAAAAAAAAAAAAAAAAAAAAGAAAAGCTTACTGAGTCTTAGGTTATGAAGCTAGGAACCTAAGAATCTCCTTTATCCCAGCAATCAGATATTCTGACTTTAGCTGTTGTTTTATTAGCCTTGGTTTAGTATATCTCTGAAACAGTGGCCTTGCAAAGGAGGCACCAACTAGTCAGCATTGCTCTCAAAGTGCATCCTCATGCTCCTCACAATCAAGGTTACTGTCCTCTTTCTCAACAAGTAGGTACTTTAGGAGACTGGAGGATGAGGCTTCCTTCTTGTCCCAATTTTAAACTGCAGTAGTAGTTTCTACCACACTGCCTTAGATATCACTATCACCTTGAGGTGGAGACATCAACTTTTTCAACTATGCCAATTAGGGTGCTTCTAGCTCAGTGCTAAATGACTCTCCCAGTGGCAGCAGTTGTGGAATATTTCAACATCAGGGCCGCCTGAGCTGACAAATAATAGTTGGAGTAAGCAATAGACTAACTATCAAGGTTAAAAGGAAAATTTGAGGAATGAAGTGTCCATGGGACCTTGAAAGGCACCAACATATTCCTGAAGATCTGGGAGGCCATGTGCATGACCAGGGCTGTATGCAGCAGTGTGCATGCTCAGGAAAGACATGAGAAGGTCTCACCTCTGACTGAACATGAGAATATGCACAAGCAGGAAGTGAAGGCTAAGGCAGAGCTTAAACCATCTGGCTGAGTGGCGAAGGCATTCCCCAATGCACATATAGAGCCTCCTGGCAAAGACTTGGAGACTTACTGGTTCCAGGCATTTACAGAAACATCTGTCAAATCATTACTTGACCACTGTGATGGTTAGTTTTGTGTGTCAACTTGGCTAGGTTATAGAACCTCAATATAACTTCAATCAATACAGTACTTCAATCAAACACTAATCTAGGTGTTGCTGTGATGGTACTTTGTAGATATGGTTAATACCTACAACCAATTGACATTAAGGAGATTATTCTGTATACTGTGGATGAGTGTCATCTAACCAATTGAAAGGTCTTAAAAGCAAAATTTGTTTCCCTGAAGAAGAAATTCTGCTATAAGACCACAGCATTAACTCTTGCCCAAGATTTTCCAGGCTGCCCTACAAAATTCAGCATAAGTCAGCAGCAAAAGCCAGTTCTATGAAGTAAATATCTTTATCTTTTTATCTATCTGTCTGTCTGTCTATCTGTCTACCATCTACTTATTTACCTATCTTATCTGTCCTACTGGTTCTGTTTCTCTGGAGAATTCTGACTGATATAGACTTTGGCACCAAGAGTGTATCTAGAGGTATCCAGAGGAACAGAATATTAAGGAGGATGAGCTTGCTTGCTTTCTTCTCTCTCTCTTTCTTTCTTTCTTTCTTTCTTTCTTTCTTTCTTTCTTTCTTTCTTTCTTTCTTTCTTTCTTTTTTAGATAGAATTTCACTCAGTCACCCAGGCTCCCAAGTAGCTGGGACTATAGGTGCATGCTAACATGCCTGGCTAATTTTTGTATTTTTAGTGGAGACAAGGGTTTCCTCATGTTGGCCAGGCTGGTCTCGAACTCCTGATATCAAGTGATCCACCTGCCTCAACCTCCCAAAGTGCTGGGATTACAGGCATGAGCCACTGTGTCCGGTCTTAAGGATGAGCTTTCTTCATTAACTCTAGGGTATCTAGAATTGGTTCTCAATTTGATTATATTTGAAGACACTGATGACTCTATTTCTGGCAGTAAAGACAACACTGATAATCCATTGTGTGATCTGGCAATACATATATAACAAATATAACCCTTTGATACTCCTAATCAAATATTTACAGGCGGTAAGGTTCTGGGTGATCACGTATTTGATATCTTGGAACATTTTAATCAAACTAACTGCTGTGATTTGATGTGTCCCCTATTGTTCATGATTGGAAACTCGATCCCCAATCTGGCAGTGGTAGGAGGTGGGGTCTAATGAGAGGTGATTAGGCCATGAGGCCAGAGTGAATGAATTAATGCTATTATCCCAGGGGAGGATTTGTTATAAAAGAGAGAGTTCAGCTGCCATTTATTCTCTCTCTTCCTCTTCTGCTTTCTGCCATGAGAAGATGATGCAGCAAGAAGGTCCTTGTCAGATGCTAGCTGCTAGATCTGGAACTTCCCAGCTCTGGAAACATGAGCCAATACATTTCTGTTATTATAAATTACTCAGGCCGGGTGCGGTGGCTCAAGCCTGTAATCCCAGCACTTTGGGAGGCCGAGACGGGCAGATCACGAGGTCAGGAGATCGAGACCATCCTGGCTAACACAGTGAAACCCCTTCTCTACTAAAAAATACAAAAAACTAGCCAGGCGAGGTGGCGGGCGCCTGTAGTCCCAGCTACTCGGGAGGCTGAGGCAGGAGAATGGCCTGAACCTGGGAGGCGGAGCTTGCAGTGAGCTGAGATCCGGCCACTGTACTCCAGCCTGGGGAACAGAGCCAGACTCCATCTCAAAAAATAAAAATAAAAAATAAAAAATAAAAAAAATAATAAATTACTCAGTCTCGGGTATTACATAATAGGAGCACAAAATGGACAAAAACACTGGCAAATATAATGACATTGGCTGGTTGCTAATTGCATGGGAAAAGTGGGGAAAGAGGAAAAGGACCCTAGGGATCTGAATTCCCAACTCAAGCTCTGTATAAATGACCTGAAAGCTTCAATGTCTGCTCTGGCAAAAACCCTTATCTTCGGTAGCCACAGAGATGAGATTGCTAAGAGTCAAACCCAGAGTCTCATCCTACAATCAGGTGAGTTACAAAGCAAACTGATTTTCCAATCCTCCATGGTGTCTGATGCTAAAGTGAAAGCATTCATTGGGAATGAATGGGAGCCTGAAAATTGAGATGGTGTTATGGTTTGGATGTTTGTCCCTTCCAAATCTCATGATAAAATTTGATCAAAATGTTGGACGTGGGGCCTAATGGGAGGTGTTTGGGTCATGGGGGTGAATGCCTCATGAACAGAGTAATGCCCTCCCTTGTGGGTGAGTTCTCTATTAGTTCCTGCAAGAGCTGGTTGTTAAAAAGAGACTGAAACCTCTTTCCCTCTCTTTTCTCTTCTTTTGCCATGTGGTCTCTGCACTCAAGGGCTTCCCTTTGCCTTCTGCTATGAGTGGAAGCAGCCTCAGCAGCTGAGACCTATCGGGAGATGATGCCAAATCTTGAACTTTCCAACCATCAGAACTATGAGCCAAATAAACCTTTTTTCTTTAGAAACTACCAAGCTTCAGGTATCCCTTTATAGCAACACTAAATGTTCTAAGACAGATGGAGACATATGGGGAGATCTGGATGAAGCTGGGGACATTAAATTTCTAAATTTGGACGTGTTTTCTTTGCCAATAGAAGCTGTTCCACCTACATCTGAGGAGAGTAATTCTGCTTTGTTTGAGGAAACTGTAATGGCTCCCCGAGAAAATCGCCTAACAAAACATTGCTAATTTTCCTCAGGACCCACGCATCCACCCATCACCACCTGTCTTTGCATCTACCCCTATAACTAGAATCACTCTAAGCAGGCCTTGAAAGATGAGGCACAAAATATGACCCCCAAGGATATGCGTTACACTTCAAATGAAATACATGATTTTTCCAGTTTATACAGACAGAAATATGGAGAATACGTGTTGTCACAAAACAGAGATTCTAGACTCAGTGTTGTGGCTCAGATGGATGGAAAGAACTCTAATGTTTGGTTGGTTAATTGGCTGAAACATGAACCAAAAGGTGGCCTGCACTAAACGAAGTTGAAGTGTCAGAACTGCCTTGGTATATTGTAGTAGAAGGTATCCAGAGGCTCAGGGAGACTGGAGTGGTAGAGTGGATTTGTTATGTAAGACTGGCTTCTCCACCCCTGGTGGGTTCAGAGAACATACCTTTAACCATGATTGTGAGAAATAAATTTGTGAGGGAGTCCCAGCATCTTTGAAAACCTACGTGGTTGCTTTTATCTGTAGGTAAAAATTACAGTGAGAACTGCTGCCACTGAGCTGGGAAACCTAAATCCACTTAGGTAATTGGATCCCAGGGTGGCAGGAGCCAAGGGGAGGCACTTAATTGCCAAAGGCAAGGTGGGTGGGGTTGCTCTAATGAACAGCCGAATCAAAGCAGCAATCAGAATATTGTGACTCACTCAGACCTATGATGTTGACGAGCTGATGATGGCGTTGCTAGACGTGAAACAGACAGGAAGCCTACCACATTCCTATTTGATCTGCGTAAGCAGAAGAGTTCTAGGTCAGGTAAACGAAGTCTGACTTGAATTACCAGAGCAGAGAGTCATGGTGCCTCAACGAATGCCCAGACTTGAGCCAGTTTACAGACGCTGAACCCTTTGAATGAAGGAGAATCCAGGTCACCTTGAAGAAGGAGTCGGCTACGTTGTCAAAAATTTAAAACAGTTTCTTTTTCTTCCAGCCTTCCCTAAAGGGACCCATCGCCTTTCATCAGGGTGACTGCATTGTGGGAAGGGAAATAATCAGACTTTTTGGGGATTGCTGGGCACCAGCTCTGAAGTGACATGAATTCCAGGAAAACTAAAATGTCACTGTCATCCATTAGCCCGAGCAGAGTTTTATGGAGGTTAGGTGATCGATGGAGTATTAGCTCAGCTCCTTCTCCTAGTGGGTCCAGTGGGCCACTGAACTCATCCTGTGGTTATTTCTCCAGTTCTAGAATGCATAACATTGGAATAGACACGCACAGCAACTGGCAGAATTCCCGTATTGATTCCCTGACCTGTGCAGTGAGGGCCACTATGGTGGGACAGGCCAAGTGGAAGCCACTAGAATTATCTCTAACTAGGAAAATAGTAAGCCAAAAGTAGTACTGTATCCCTGGAGGGATTGCAGAGATTAATGCTACCACCAAGGACTTGAAAGATGCAGGGGTGGTGATTCTGCTATCATCCCCCATTCAAATCACTTCTTTGGCCAGTGTAGAAGACAGATGGGGCTTGGAGAATGACAGTGGATTATCTTGTTTAACTGGTTGTCAACTCTAATTGCAGCTGTTGTTCCCATGTGTTGCTGTTGCTTGAGCAAATTAACACAACCCCCGGTACTTGGTAGGCAGCTATTGATCTGTCCAATTTTTTTTTCCCCTCAATAGCTGCTCACAAAGACCACCAGAAGCAGTGTGTTTTCAGTTGGCAAGGCCAGAAATACACTTTCACTATGCTACCTCAGGGCATCTCATCTCTCCAGCTCTATGTCCCTCTCTGCTTCTGGTGACGCCTGCCTAGGTCTAAGAGGTCTTGTGCAGAAAATCTCTAATGGTCATCACTGGGACAGCTTTTCCCTACTCTGCTGTCCATCATGTGGCCCTGTCTTCCACCCTAAGGGATCTTGGTACATTGTGGGCAGTGCTCTGCTGACAGTAATGCTTTGATAACCAAATGGGACTTATGACTTAGGACAATTACTATTGTTACAGAAACAGCAGGGGTTCAGTCCAGGTCCTGTTACTCACCACACAGGAAGCCACCCACTGAGACAACAAGTAGTGCCAAGGAAAAAGGTTTTAATTGGGTGCTGCAGCCGAGTAGATGGGTGCTCAGTCTCAAGTCCATCTTCCTGACTGACTAAAACCAGGAATTTATATAGCAGGCAAGAAATGTAACAATGTGTAAGAAAATAGAAACTTGGGAAGGGCCAGGAAGTGATCATGGTGAATGAGGCCTCCATCATCTGGTGTCCCTCACACTCCCAGGCTGGAGTACAGTGGCACGACCCCGGCTCACTGCGACCTCTACCTCCCAGGCTCAAGCAATTCTCCTGCCTCAGCTCCTGAGTAGCTGGGACTATGCGTGCACGCAACCACACCTGGCTAATTTTTTTTTTTTTTCGTATTTTTAGTAGAGACAGGGTTTCACCATGTCGGTTAGGCTGGTTTTGAACTCCTAACCTCAAGTGATCCTCCTGCCTCAGCCTCTTAAAGTGTTGGGATTACAGGCGTGAGCCATAGTGCCCAGCCTATGACCATTTAACAAGCACAAACTATAACAGCAAGCCTGGGATGGAAGACAGGGGTCTTTCTAATTTACTTTTATGTAATTCCATGGTGATTAGAGAATACATTTTGTATGAATTAAATTATTTTAAATTTATTAAGACTTGTTTTATGGCTCAGGATATGGTCTATCTTGGTAAATGTTCCATGGTCACTTAAAAATAATGCATTCTGGCCTGGTGCAGTGGCTCATGTCTGTAATCCCAGCACTTTGGGAGGCTGAGGCTGGCAGATCATTTGAGGTCAGGAGTTCAAGACCGGCCTGACCAACATGATGAAACCCTGTATCTACTAAAAAGTACAAAAAATTAGCCGGGTGTGGTGGTGCACACTTGTAGTCCCAGTTACTTGGGAGGCTGAGGCAGGAGAATCGCTTGAACCCAGGAAGCAGAGGTTGCAGTAAGCTGAGATCACTCTATTGCACTCCAGTCCAGCCTAGGCAACAAGAGCATAATTCTGTCTCAAGAAAAGAAAAGAAAAAAAAAGGGGCCGGGCACAGTGGCTTATGCCTGTAATCTCCACACTTTGGAAGTCCAAGGTGGGCAGATCATGAGGTCAGGAGATAGAGACCATCCTGGCTAACACTGTGAAACCCCATCTCTACTAAAAATACAAAAAATTAGCTGGATGTGGTGGTGGGCGCCTGTAGTCCCAGCTACTCGGGAGGCTGAAGCAGGAGAATGGTGTGAACCCAGGAGGCAGAGCTTGCAGTGAGCCAAGATTGTGCCACTGCACTCCAGCCTGGGCGACAGTGCGAGACTCCATCTCAAAGAAAAAAAAAAAGCATTCCTACTGTTGTCGGGTGGAGTAGTTCATTAATGTTAATTAGATCAAGTTGATTGATAATATTATTCAAGTCTTCTATGTCCTTGCTGATTTTTTTCTATCTATTCATTCTTTTAATTGTTGAGAGAGGGATGTTAGAATCTCTGATTATTATTGTGGATTTTTCTATTTCTCCTTGCAGATTTCAATCTGATATCATTTTCTTCTGCCTGACAGACTTTTTAAAAAAATTTCTGGCACCCGCCACCATGCCCGGCTAATTTTTTGTATTTTTAGCTGCGCCTGGCCTCCTCTGGCTGCTCTTAAGATTTTTCTCTTTATCACAGGTTTTAAGCAGCAATTTGATTATGACGTGTTTGGTGCTGTTTTCTTCTATTTTATGTTGCACGTGAAGTTGATCGAGCTTCTTGGATCTCTGGGTTTAAAGCAGCGTTTCTCAGCCTCAGTCCTATGGGGCCTGGGGGAGGCTGTCCTGTGCACTCTAGGAAGTTTAATAGCATTCCTGGTCTCTACCTACGAAAGGCAGGTGGTATTCCCCAGTTGTGGCAACCAAAAATGACTCTGGACATTGCCAAATGTTCTCATGGGGAAAATAATCCCCCGTTGAGAACCACTGGTTTAGAGTTTTTTAGATCAGGTTTGGAAAATTTGGGGCTATTTCTTCAATAATGTCCCCTTTCTCTATTCTCTCTTGCAGGAACTCCAACTCCATGTGTATTAGCATGACTGAATTTGTCCAATGACTCACTGATGCTCCATTAATTTTCTTGTCTTTTTAGTGTTTCGTTTTAGACAGTTTCTATTACTATTTCTTCAAATTCACCAGTCTTTTCTTCTGCATTGTCTAATCTTCTCTTAATCCTATCCAGTGTATTTTTCAACTCAGATATTGTGTTTTCACCTCAAACAGTTTGATGTGGGTCTTTTTAAAATTTCCCACACTCCTGCTAATGTGTTTGATTTTTGTGGAACATATGGAAAACAGTTATGATCATTATTTCAATGTCTTTATCTGCTAATTCCAATATCTGTGTCATTTCTGGGTCTATTTATATTAATAGATATTTCTTCTCATTATGAGTCTTAGTTTCCTATTCCTTTGCATACCAAACATTGTGGATTTTACCTTGCTAGTGCTGGCTCCTTTTGAATTCCTATGAATATTAGTGAATAGTATTCAAGGATGCAGTTAAGTTACTTGGAAACAGCTTGATCTTCCCAACTGTTATGCTCTTCAGCTATGTCATGTGAGATTAGAGAAACCTTTATTCAGGGACTAATTTCACCATTTCCAAGTACCCTATCTGATGCCTATGAAGTAAGAGGTTTTCTTCTCCGGCTGGTGGGAGCAGCAGGAACTATTCCTGTCCTATGGATCTCTGAGGTTTGTTCTCTCTGCTTCTTTTTTTTTTTTTTTTTTTTTGAGACAGTGTCACTCTCTCACCCAGGCTGGAGTGCAGTGGTGTGATCTCGGCTCACTGCAACCCGTATCTCCCAAGCTCAAGACCTCTTCCCACCTCAGCCTCCCGAGTAGCTGGGATTACAGGCGCCCGCCGCCACACCTGGCTACTTTTTTTTGTATTTTTAGCAGAGACTGGGTTTTGCCATGTTGGCCAGGTTGGTCTTGAACTCCTGACCTCAGGTGATCCGCCCACCTTGGCATCCCAAAGTGCTGGAATTACTGGCGTAAGCCACTGCGCGCAGCCTCTCTGCTTGTTTCTGGTGGCTCTTTCCCCAGCCTCAGGTGATCTCCCTCGCACTAAGTACACTGCTTAGCACCCAGCTGAGGCCTCAAAAGGGACTCTTGGTTCAGAGCTTTCTCTTCAACTGCACAGCTTTCTTCTCTTAGGTACCCTGCCCTGGGAAACTCTCCTTAGCCTCTCTAGGCTCCCAACGCCCCGTTCTCAATGCCAGCAGACCACCAGCTCCCCCTAGAGTCTCTTCCTGGACATGCACCCGCAGGTCTCCTCTCCCAGGACACTGTTCACCACCCTCCAAGGACCAGTGTCGGAAAAGAATTGTTTCATAGGCTTCATCTGTTTTTGTTTATTTGTTACAGGCTGGAAGGCAAATCTGGTCCCTGTTATTCCATAGTGAAAGCTTAAACCATTCTTTAAATGCTTAATTTTCATGTTAACTTTAATTTTTATATCTTTTTTTAAAAAGTGTTTTCTGTTTCTATTTGAAAAGTGTCTATAGAGGGCTGGGCATGGTGGCTCACACCTGTAATCCTAGCACTTTGGGAGGCCGAGGCGGGCAGATCACCTGAGGTCAAGTGTTCGAGACTGGCCTGGCTAACATGGTGAAACCCCGTCTCTACCAAAAATACAAAAATTAGCTGGGTGTGGTGGCGCATGCCTGTTATCCCAGCTACTTGGAAGGCTGAGGCAGGAGAATCACTTGAACCCAGGAGGCGGAGGTTGCAGTGAGATGAGACTGTGCCACTGAGCTCCAGCCTGGGTGACAGAGTGAGACTCTGTATATATATATATGTGTGTGTGTGTGTGTGTGTGTATATATATATATTTTAAAGTCTGTGGAGATCTAACTCTGAGCACAGTTTAAAAATTATTTACAATTTTAAAAACCTGGCAGATTTAACCTTTTTGTTTAAGTGCATAAAAACAGCAAGAAGGGGGTATCTAATTAGGATTTGATGTACCTTAGTATAGGAAATAAATTGTGAGTATTCATAGGTTGTACAGTTATCTTTCTACAGATTAATATGTCCCATTTTCAACACCTAATGTTTATAAAAGAATTACAGGCCAGGCGTGGTGGCTCACGCCTGTAATCCCAGAATTTTGTGAGGCCAAGACAGGCAGATCACGAGGTCAAGAGATCAAGACCATCCTGGCCAACATAGTGAAACCCCATCTCTACTAAAAATACAAAAATTAGCCAGTGTGGTGTCACATGCCTGTAATCCCAGCTACTGGGGAGGCTGAGGCAGCAGAATCGCTTGAACTCAGGAGGTGGAGGTTGCAGTAAGACAAAATCGTGCCACCACACTCCAGCCTGGAGACAGAGCGAGACTCTGTCTCAAGAAAAAAAAAAAAAAAAGAATTACAAATACTTTCTGTAAGAGTGTGCACCTGCTTCCTGAGATGCACACTTTTACCTGATTTCTAATTTTTAATATTTCCATAAACATGTTTCATGTAATGCACATATAGCTGACCTCACAGAAGTGGCTGACACATTACAGATGGCTCTGAAGTGGATCATGGTGGGGGAAAGTAAGACTTCAGGCTGTATTATTTTAAAACTCCATACAGTATGCTCGCTTTTAAGCTAAAATAAAATGTAACATTTTTGTGTGGGTTTTAATATGTGTAGCTGAAATATGATCTATTTTTGAAGACCACAGACATTTACAAAGAAAAACTAAAAGAAGCAGTTTTTGTATCATTTTAGGATGGTAGGTAGTGCTCTCTCTCTCTCTCCTCTCTTCCAATGACAAGATTTTAAAATCATTTTTAGATTTTGTGAGTTAACTTTCACGTCTAGATTTTGGGAAGTAGAAAGAAAGTGAAGCTTCTAGCTGGAAAGGAGCTGTCAAGTGGGCCACTTGCTGAGTACTGAAAACAATGGAAAGGTACCTTGTCGGCTAACACAAAATTCATTTCAGACACTGAATATATTAATAGGAAATTTTAGCAGAACTTATAAGAAAGACAATGTCTAAGTTGAGAGCTCGCCTAGTCTTTTCAGCACCACTGAATGGCCTTATTTTTTTTATTTTTATTTTTTTTTGAGACAGAGTCTCGCTCTGTCACCCAGGCTGGAGTGCAGTGGCCGGATCTCAGCTCACTGCAAGCTCCGCCTCCTGGGTTTACACCATTCTTCTGCCTCAGCCTCCCAGGTAGCTGGGACTACAGGTGCCCGCCACCTCTCCTGGCTAGTTTTTTGTAATTTTTAGTAGAGATGGGGTTTCACCGTGTTAGCCAAGATGGTCTCGAGCTCCTGACCTCGTGATCTGCCCGCCTCGGCCTCCCAAAGTGCTGGGATTACAGGCTTGAGCCACCGCGCCCGGCTGGCCTTAATGTTTTAAGTAGAGACGGGAGGATCCCTCACCTTCATTACCTGCCATTCCATCTCCCAAAATTCAGAGGTAAGACAACTTTAGGAGTTTACGTTTTTCCTATGAAGTAATGAAGTATACTGTTAGGAGTTAAAGTCATCTTTGAATTTAGGTTTCATACTGGACTTTGCTTTCTTCCCTTCTCAGTCCCAGCCAGTGGAACTTAGTCTTCTGGGGTCAACCCAAACCTAGGTCAGATGGTGTAAACATGTGTCGTCAGTTGAGGCTGCTATAGCAAAATACCACATGCTGTGCTTAAACAAAAGAAATTTGCTCCCTTGCAGTTCTGGAGGATGGAAGTTCAAGATCAAGGTGCCAGCAAGGTTGGGTTCTGGTGAGGGCTCTCTGCTTGGCTTGTAGTGGCAGCTTTCTCACTGTGTCCTCACAATGGGTTGAGAGAGAGCTCGGGCACCTGCATGCTAGCTCTCAGGTGTGTCGCTCTTCTTATAAGGAACTAATCCCATCGATTTAAAAAAAAAAAATCATTATTTATTTATTTAGTGAGACAGAGTCTTGCTCTGTCTCCCAGGCTGGAGTGCAGTGGCGTGATCTTAGCTCACCGCAACCTAGGCCTCCTGGGTTCAAGCAATTCTTGTACCTCAGCCTCCCAAGTAGCTGGAGTTACAGGTGTGCACCACCACACCTAGTTAATTTTTCGTTGTTGTTATTGTTTGTTTTTTGTTTTTTGAGGTGGAGTCTTGCTCTGTCGCCCAGGCTGGAGTGCAGTGGCGCGATCTCGGCTCACTGCAAGCTCCGCCTCCTGGGTTCACGCCATTCTCCTGCCTCAGCCTCCTGAGTAGCTGGGACTACAGGCGCCCACCACCATGCCCGGCTAAATTTTTTGTATTTTTAGTAGAGACGGGGTTTCACTGTGTTAGCCAGGATGGTCTCGAGCTCCTGACCTCATGATCCGCCCGCCTTGGCCTCCCAAAGTGCTGGGATTACAGGCTTGAGCCACCGCGCCCGGCCTCTATTTTTAGTAAAGATGGGACTTTGCCATGTTGGCCAGGCTGGTCTCAAACTCCTGGCCTCAAGTGATCCACCCACCTCTGTCTCCCAAAGTGCTGAGATTACAGGTGTGAGCCTCCATGTCATCATTAAGGCCCTACTCTCATGATCTCAGTGGTTGATGGGTTGATGGAATTAAGGTGAAAATATGGAAGAAAATAGGAATAGGAATAGGAATATTTGAATGGACTTTATGTGAAGTGGTTGCACCTCCTTTACCTGAATGTGTTTACGGGATGGATATTATGTCTGACTGGGGAACATGTCTGTATCTAGTATTGTGAAGCAGATGGCACGGACGTTTGCCCTTCGGCCAATATTAATTGGACACACTAAAGGGGAACCCATGGGCCCGAGCCCAAACAGGCTGTTAATTTGAAAAAGTATGAAACACTCAGTGAGCAAAGAGATTTTCACTTTAATGACCTGTTGGAGGCTGGAATCCTGGTACTCTGGTCTCTGTGCAACAGCATTGTGCATGAGTGCCACCCAGTGGTGACCACTGGGATTTTGGACCAGGAAATCCCCAGACCTGGTAGGTAGTAGCTTTCGATTGGGCATTAATTGAAACTGCCCCTAAGACTGAAGGACATACTCTAATCTTAAAGCCTGAAATACACATGTTGTCTTTCGGGATGGCAGAGATACACTTCAATAAAGAAGGCAGTGCTTAGAAGAGTTCCATAATACAACGGAAATGGTTTCTACAGGAGCATGATACTGAGGGAATGCAAGGAGGGCTTTTCCCCTGGGGCTGGTTTTGGAACCAGCTGAGGACCTGCCAGGTCTATGGCATCACGGAGGGTGCCCCGTGAACAGTTCTCAATGGATAACAAAGAGCTATTTGGTTTGTGGTTGGCAGTTTCAAGGTAGGTGGACAACATCCAGATCTGAAGGCCACTACCTTGTGAGCAATAATGGGAAAACTCATATTGAAAAAGGCAAGAACAAATCAGCCCAGCGAGATGAACTGCATGCTGCGTTTCTTGCTGCGATGAAAGAATGGAACAATCATAAGAGCCCGTGTTTGGGTTTTTACTGACTCGTGGGCCGTGGCCAATGGCCTGGCCCTGGGACCAGGCAGAGGGTGATGGCAAACTGGGCTGTGAAAGGGATGCCCACGTGGAGCACAGCACTGCAGGAATTTCAGGGGCACGTTAAAGTAGGTCATGTCAATGCCCACCTGAAGAACCCCTCCCAGGATCTGTGGTCAGATCCGGTAGGTGGATATCCTGATGAACAAACTTGAGGTGGCCACCTGGGTTCAACAAAGGAGTGGGCGACAGTGCAGGGATGGGCTGCTCGGAAACATGTCCCTCCTGCACCCTCAGAGACACAAACGCCAACAAGAACTGTCTTGACAACAAGAAGATGGAGACCGCAGGTGGCTAAGGGGCGGATTCCCCAGCAGGAGAAGACCCCACATGCAGCTGGCAGGTGGACTGTACGGGACCCCTGCTGGGAGTCCTGGAGGGAGTTTAACAATGGGTTCTGGCAGGAATAGATACTTACTCCGGACTGAGCTTTACCTTCCCAGTGGCAGATGCAAATGCTTAAGATACTATAAAAGTACTGAGCAGAAGACACTGTATCAATGTGTGTCACTAAGTTACATACCTTCGGACCAAGAAACACACTTTACAACCCACACAGGGCAAGGAGACTTCCCATCAAATGGGTATATCATGCTGCACATTATCCTTAGAGCAGTTTGTGAGAGAATTGAAACGGGCAATGGAAACATTTGTTATCTTACATAGGGAGAGACAAAAGCATGAAGGCTTACACACCTCCATGCATGTGTGCTCACACTTAACATGTGGAGGTCAAGGAGGGTTCCCACTAGATAGATTCCTCCACTCTCGGGGTGATCTGGGGAAGATGGCTGGGAAGGATGCTGCTATCACTATGCAGTTCTTCCTAACAGCACCTCAACTTTCCTGTTTCCCACTTGATGAAAAGAGCCTGAAATCAGGCCCGTCAGCCACCAGTGTTGGAAGCATCTGCTACTGGGGAGGTAAAGCTCATGCCACCATGCCCAGATAATTTTTTTTATTTTTAGTAGAGACAGGGTTTCACCATGATGACCAGACTGGTCTCGAACTCCTGACCTTGTGATCTGCTGGCCTTGGCCTCCCAAAGTGCTGGGATTACAGGCATGAGCCACTGCACCCGGCTGGAAGCAAGAATGATTCTTAAGTGAGAAATAGTTGCTGTATCTTTCAACATTTGTGTCAGAAATCCTGAAGGTCTGATGGGATGGCTATGCCTCCACTGCATCTGGCAAATCAGAGGTGGTGACTGAGTGCAGCTGTATCTCCTGGTGGTCAGGGCAGCCTCCCAGTTTGTCTCTATGCAGCCCTACCGTACATGACTGAAATGGCCCTGGGGGAGGCACTTGCTGGAGTAGGATTGCTGCTGGTCATCTGGACCTACACAGTGGATGAAACTAACATCCCTTTGTCCTTTCTAAAGGTGTAAAAGTTTGGGTGAAAATCAATGACAAATGGAGAGAAGGAGAAATAGTAGCTGAAGACAAAGGAATGAATAAATGGGTTATGCAATGAGAGAAACCCAACAATACATTGGTGCCTTGAAGTAAGCTCAGAGCAAGGGAATGATATTGTCTCTTAGCACAGTTATACCAGATGCCTGAAAGGGTAAACTTGTATGTTTGTCAAAACCATCCCCGCTTTAGGAATCTGACGAAGTTGAATGGCAGTCTGCAAACCTAGTGACATCACTGTCAGCGACACTGTGGTCACACGACGATGAGCAAGTGGAACTCTAGCATCTTTCAACTCTGACTTTTCAGGGTACATCTATGACAAAGGATATCATCTGGGAAGGGGTTTTTGGGAACTACTCCCTATTGGGGCATCACACTGCATGGTGTATGATTGCTGGTTGACTGACTCCTGTGTAACTATAAACCCTGGTGATCAGAGACTTACAAAGGTCCCCCCGGTTATCTTGAACGTCATAGAATGGTGGCCTGCCCAACATGCCACAGTGTGCTGTGCACAGACACAAATCACCCTGTTCTGTGAACAGAAAGCTCTTACACAAACCAGGAAAAACCACTGGGATTCTGATAGAACTAAAGAGTAGGCATCACCTGGTGGGTCCAAATTCCCCAGGAGAGCATCCTCTCCATGCACAAGGAAGACAATGGAAACCTCTATGACATATTCAGACTAAATGACAATGAGGTGCGACCACCACTTATACAATGCAAGTATGGGAAAACCCAATACTTTTGGGTAATGAAACATGTATCCTAACTGCACTCAGCCATGAGGACACAGTGGCAACAACATGCATGGTGGCCTGAACACCGGCCCACCAGACAGAAAAGGGCCTTAGGCTTAGGCTTTGGCTTCATGGGATGAGCTGAATTTGCCGTTTTTTTGTTTTTGTTTTTTTTTTTTTTTTTTTTTTTTTGAGAGGGAGTCTCACTCTTGTTGCCCAGGCTGGAGTGCAATGGCGTGACCATGGCTCTCTGTAACCTCTGCCTCCCAGGTTCAAGCGATTCCTGCCTCAGCCTCCCCAATAGCTGGGATTACAGGCACCCGCCACCACGCCTAGCTAATTTTTGTATTTAGGAGAGATGAGGTTTCACCATATTGGCCAGGCTGGTCTCAAACTCCTGACCTCAAATGATCTGCCTGCCTTGGCCTCCCAAAGTGCTGGGATTACAGGTGTGAGCCACCGCACCCAGCCTGAATTTGCTTTTGATGAGGAGCAGCACTCAGGGGGGAAAGATTCATTGAAAAAAAAAATAAGCAGATTAGAGGCAGCAAGGGGTAGGAGTCAGCCTGGGAAGATGATGAGGCTTTGGTGAAGTGGGTTGGGTAATGTTGGGTAGAGCTAGCACCCAGTGTTGGGAAAGGGCTTCTCCCTAGATCCAGAAGGGTTCCTTGACTATCCGTTACAGATGGAGGCCAAAGTGGCCATGGGACAGTGGCCCTCTGTCCTGATTGCTGAGGCTCAGGGGGCCCACCTGTGGGAATCGTATGGGTCTCCAAACCTATGGAAGCTCTCTGAGAGCTCTTGCAACTTGGACCAATGCACTCTGCTCTGGATAACCCACATCCTGTAGTATAATCAGCAGGAAAAGGAACTAGTCTGAATCCCACCCACATCTCTGTCAGAGAGAGGATGTGAGCCCCGCTGTGTAACGGAAGCCAGTCTTGCAGTACAAGCCTGTGAACTAAGACAAGGTGACTGGCTTTGAAACCCAGGAATTACCAAGTCATGGCCAATTTTTTTTTTTTTTTTTTTTTTTGAGACGGAGTCTTGCTCTGTCTCCTAGGCTGGAGTGCAGTGGCACGATCTCTGCTCACTGCAACCTCCACCTCCCAGCTCCAAGAGATTCTTCTGCAAGCCTCCTGAGTAGCTGGGACTACAGGCGTGTGCCACCATGCCCGGCTAATTTTTGTGTTTTTAGTACAGATGGGGTTTTACCATATTGGCCAGGCTGGTTTTGAACTCCTGACCTGATGATCCGCCCACCTTGGCCTCCCAAAGTGCTGGGATTACAGGCGTGAGCCACCGCACCTGTCCTGTCATGGCCAATTGTAATGATGCCTGGTCATAATAATATGTGGCATGTGAACACGGGCGGATTCTGTTGGAAAGGCCTAGCAAATAGCACTGAAATTATGACTGATGTATTCTGTGATGAAGCTAAATTGTGTGATGCAGCACTGGCATCGTTGGTAACATTCAACTATCCTACATATATAAGTCATATGATAATCTGATGTTGATGACCAAAGATATTGGGAGATTGAGTTAAAGCCTCCTGAGGACGTAATATCACTGGAAAATCACTGGCTTTTGGAAGAACTGGATTTAGTTAACCACCAGCTAATTTCTGTGCTAAAGAGTCTATAGGAGGCTATCATAAGGTACAAACAGCAGTACAGCAAAGGGGGACTGAATAATCAAATTAATACAGAAATTTGAAAATGTATGTAATGGCTTTATAGGACGGGTTAGTTATTTCTTTCAATCTAGCCCTATCCCATCCTGGCTCAACTACATTTCAGGCACATTCACACTGATACTATTGCTGTCTGCTATACAAATTCTATACTAAATGTAGATGCTTAAACAAATATAATTGTCTTGCAGTAAGAGAGTTCAGCCTAAGTATCATGGAGGTGGCCTGAGCAGACTCAGGGGGCTGATTCAGTAGGCTTCGTGGGGCTCAAACTTGCACATTCAGGCTGGGTGCAGTGGCTCACGCCTGTAGCCCCAGCACTTTGGGAGGCCAAGGTGGGCAGATCACCTGAGGCCAGGAGTTCAAGACCAATCTGTCCAACATGGCGAAACCCTGTCTCTACTAAAAATACAAAAAATTAGCTGGGCATAGTGGTGGCACACGCCTGTAATCCCAGCTACTCAGGGGGCTGAGGCAGGAGAATTACTTGAACCAGGGAGGTGGAGGCTGCAGTGAGCCGAGATTACACCATTGCACTCCAGCGTGAGCAGCAAGAGGGAAACTGTCTCAAAACAAAAACAAAAACAAACAAACAAAAAAAACTTTCACCTTCCAAAGAAAGGAATGGCCTGGATTGGCTTCTGATTTTGTATCTTGCAACTTTGCTGAATTCATGTAGTAGTTCTAAGTTTCTTTGTGGAATCTTTAGGATTTCTGTGTATAAGATCATGTCATCTATGAAAAGACATAATTTTACTTCTTTCTTTCCAATTTAGATGTCTTTTATTTCCCTTTCTTGCCTAGTTGCTCTGGGCAGAACTTCCAGTATTGTGTTAAAGAGAAATGACAAAAGGGCATCCTTGTTTTCTCATCTTAGCATAAAAGCTTTTAGTCTTTTGTCATTCTATAGAATGTTTGCTGTGGGTTTTAACAGATTTTTTTTTTATCAGTTGAAGGAGTTCCCCTCTATTCCTAATTTATTGAGTGTTTTTGTTTTGTTTTGTTTTGTTTTGTTTTGTTTTGACAGTGTCTCTGTCGCCCAAGCTGGAGTGCAGTGGCCTCCTGGGTTCAGGCAATTCTCCTGCCTCAGCCTCCCGAGTAATTGGGACTACAGGCGTGTGCCACCATGTCCGGCTAATTTTTTTCTATTTTTTTTTTTTAGTAGAGATGATGTTTCACCATGTTGGCCAGGATGGTCTTGATTTCCTGACCTCATGATCTTCCCACCTCAACCTCCCAAAGTGCTGGCATTACAGGCGTGAGCCAGTGCACCCGGCCTATTGAGTGCTTTTATTATGAAAAGGTGTTGAGTTTTGTTACATGCTTTTCCTGCATCTATGGAGATGATTGTGTGGGTTTTCCCCTTCATTCTTGGTTTTCATGTGTGCCTCTACTCTCGCATTCCTGGAATAAATCGCACCCAGTCATGGTGCTTACTCTTTTAAATACGCTGCTGAATTTAGTTTGTTAGCTTTTTTGAAGATTTTTGAATCTATAGTCATAAACGATATTGATCTGTAGTTTTCTTGTGGTGTTTTTGTCTGGTTTTAGCATCAGGATAATACTGGCCTCACAGAATGACAGAATGACTTAGGAAGTGTTCCCTTCTCTTCGGTTTTTTTGAAGAGTTTAAGGATTGGCCTTGACATTTAGCCTAGGCTTTCCTGCTGCAATTCTTTTTTCAATGTTTGGTAGAATTCACCAGTGAAGCTATGGTGTGAAGCTATTTGCTGCTGCACTTTTCTTTGTTGGGAGGTTTTTTGTTGTGTTTGTTTGTTTGTTTGTTTTTGAGACAGAGTCTCGTTTTGTTGCCCAGGCTGGAGTGCAGTGGCACCATCTCGGCTCACTGCAGCCTCTACTTCTGGGATTCAAGCGATTCTCCTGCCTCAGCCTCCTGTGTAGCTGGGATCACAGGTGCACACCACTATGCCTGGCTAATTTTTGTATTTTTAGTAGAGATGGGGTTTTGCCACGTTGGCCAGGCTGGGCTCAAACTCCTGACCTCAAGTGATCTGCCCACCTCAGCTTCCCAAAGAGCTGGGATTACAGTCATGAGTCACCGGACCTAGCTGTTGGGAGGTTTTTGATTATTGATTCAATCTTTGATATAGTTTGGATGTCCCCTCCAAATCTCACTTTGAGATGTAATCCCCAGTGTTGGAAGTGGGGCCTAATAGGAGGTGTTTGGGTCACGGGGGTGGACCCCTCATGTCTTGGTGCTGCCCTCACCGTAATGAGTGAGTTCTTGTGGGATCTGGTTGTTTAATGTGTGTGGCACCTCCACCCTCTTTCCCTCTTGTTCTTGCTTTCTTTATGCAAAGGGCCTGCTCCTGCTTTGCCTTCTGCCATGAGTAAAAGCTCCCTGAGACCTCCCCAGAAGCCAAGCAGATACTGGCACCATGCTTGTACAGTTGCAGAACAGCGAGCCAATTTCACCTCTTTTCTTCATACACTACCCAGTCTCAGGTATTTCCTTTTTCTTTTCTTTTCCTTTTTCCTTTTTTCTTTTTTTTTGAGACAGGGTCTCGCTCTATTGCCAGACTGGAGTGTAGTGGCACAATCTTAGCTCACTGCAACCTCCCCGTCCTGGGTTCAAGTGGTTCTCCTGCCCCAGCCTCCTGACTGGCTGGGATTACAGGCACGTGCCACCACGCCCAGCTAATTTTTAGTAGAGATGGGGTCTCACCATGTTGGCTAGGCTGGTCTTGAACTCCTGGCCTCAACTGATCCACCCACCTCGGCCTCCTGAAGTGCTGGGATTACAGGCGTGAGCCACCATGCCTGGCCAGGTATTTTTTTTATAGCAATGCAAGAATGGATTGATACGATCTCCTTACTAGTTGTAGGTCTGTTCGGATTTCCTATTTCTTCTTGAGTTGGTTTTTGTAGTTGGTGTCTTTCTAGACATTTATCCACTTCACCTAAGTTATCAACTTTGTTGGTATAAAATTGTTCATAGTACTATCTTATAATCTCTTATAATCCTTTTCATTTCTGTCAAATCAGTAGTGATGTCCTCACTTTCATTTCTGATTTTAGTAATTTGAGGCTTCTTTTTGTTTTCTTTATCCAGTTAGCTAACATTTCATTCCTTTTGTTGATCTTTTAAAGAACCAACTTTTGATATTGTTGATTTTCTCGATTGTTTTTCTATTCTCTATTTTATTTGTTTTCACTCTAATCTTTATTATTTCTTATCTTCTGCTAGCTTTGGATTTGGTCTCCTTGTTTTTCTAGTTCCTTAAGATATACAGTTCGCTTTTAAATTTTGAGGTACTCCTTCTTTGTTAATGTCTGCATTCACAGCTGTCCATTTCCCTCTTAGCACTGCTTTCACTGCATACCGTAAGTCTTGATATGTGTGGCTTTTGTTTTCATTTGTCTCAAGGTATTTTCTGACTTCCCTTATGATTTCTTCTTTGACCCACTGGTTGTTTAAGAGTATATTGTTGGCCAGGTGCGGTGGCTCACACCTGTAATCCCAGCACCTTGGGAGGCTGAGGTGGGCAGATCACAAGGTCAGGAGATTGAGACCATACTGGCTAACACAGTGAAATCCCGCCTCTACTGAAAACACAAAAACAAAATTAGCCGGGCATGGTGGCGGGCGCCTGTAGTCCCAGCTACTCAGGAGGCTGAGGTGGGAGAATGGCATGAACCTGGGAGGCAAAGCTTGCAGTAGGCCCAGATCGTGCCACTGCACTCCATCCCAGGCAACAGAGCGAGACTCCGTCTCAAAAAACAAACAAAAAAAGAGTGTATCATTTAGGCCGGGCACGGTGGCTTACATCCATAATCCCAGCACTTTGGGAGGCCAAGGCAGGCAGATCACAAGGTCACGGGTTCGAGACCAGCCTGAACAACATGGTGAAACCCTGTCTCTACTAAAAATACAAAATTAGCCGGGCGTGGTGGCACATGCCTGTAATCCCAGCTACTCGGGGGGTTGAGGCAGGAGAATTGCTTGAACTTGGGAGGCAGAGGTTGCAGTGAGCTGAGATCATGCCATTGTACTCTAGCCTGGGCAACAAGAGTGAAACTCCATCTTAAAAAAAAAAAAAAAAGAAAGAGTATATTGTTTAAATTTTCACATAGTTCTGAAAATTTCAGTTTCCTTATGTTACTGATTTTTAGTTTCATTCCATTTCAAACAGAAAAATATACTTTGATTTCAAACCTTTTTTTTTTTTTTTTTTTTAGACAGAGTTGCTCTATCCCTCAGGCTGGAGTGCAGTGGTGCGACCTTGGCTCACTGCAACCTCTGCCTCCCAGGTTCAAACAATTCTCCTGCCTCAGACTCCCAAGTAGCTGGGACTACAGCCATATGCCACCACGCCTGGCTAATTTTTTTGTATTTGTAGTAGAGACAGGGTTTCACCATATTGGTCGGGCTAGTCTCGAACTCCTGACCTCAAATGATCCGCCCAGCTCAGTCTCCCAAAGTGCTGGTATTACAGGCATGAGTTACCACGCCCGGCCCAAACTTTTAAAATATATTAAGATTTGTTTTGTGTTCCTTGGCTGATATTAGTCTGTATCCTTTAGCTCTAATAAAACAGTAACCAGGTGTATAACAGCTTTTCTGGATTATCTGAGTCATTCTAGTGAATCATTAAACCTTAGTGTGCTCATGGGGAAACTCCAGATACAAAGACCTAGAAAGAAAACTGTTAAATAGAAGTGGTGAGAGTGAGCATCCTTGTCTCGTTCCAGCTGTGTACACTAGTACAACCACGATGGAAAACAGTGTGAAGATTCCTTAAAGAACTAAAAGTAGAACTACCATTTGATCCAGCAATCCCACTACTGGGTATCTACCCAGAGGAAAGGAAGTCATTATGTAAATAAGGTACTTGCGCATAGATGTTTATAGCAGCGCAGTTCACAACTGCAAAAATGTGGAACCAACCCAAATGCCCATCAGTCAATGAGTGGATAAAGAAACTGCGGTATATATATATGATGGAATACTACTCAGCCATAAAAAGGAATGCATTAAAGGCATTCACAGCAACCTGGATGGGATTGGAGACTATTATCCTAAGTGAAGTAACTCAGGAATGGAAAACCAAACATCTGACGTTCTCACTTATAAGTAGGAGCTAAGCTATGAGGGTGCAAAGGCATAAGAATGACACAGTGGACTTTGGGGACTCAGGGAGAAGGTGTGGGAAGAGGGTGAGGGATAAAAGACTACAAACTGGGTTCAGTGTGCACTGCTCAGGTGATGGATGCACCAAAATCTCACAAATCACCACTAAAGAACTTACTCGTGTAACCAAACACCACCGATTCCCCAAAACCTATGGAAATAAAAAATTTCTTTAAAAAGAAAGAAAATTGGGCCGGGCGCGGTGGCTCATGCCTGTAATCCCAGCACTTTGGGAGGCTGAGGCGGGCGGATCATGAGGTCAGGAGATCAAGACCATCCTGGCTAACACAGTGAAACCCCATCTCTACTAAAAATACAAAAAATTAGCCAGGCGTGGTGGCGGCCATCTGTAGTCCCAGCTACTCGGGAGGCTGAGGCAGGACAATGGTGTGAACCCGGGAGGCGGAGCTTGCTGTGAGCCGAGATCGCCCCACTTGCACTCCAGCCTGGGTGACGCAGCAAGACTCTGTTTCAAAAAAAGAAAGAAAGAAAGAAAACTGTCAAACAGAAAACATGAACAAATACTTGAACAAATGGAAAAACTACCAAGTTCTCCGATGGGAAGACTCAAAATAATGAAAATTCCAAATCTCCCGGAGTTATTTCCTAGATTAAAATCAATCCTAACAAAAATGCCATTAGCAATTTTTTAAACTAGCTAAGGTAACTAACTATACAATTTATATTGGGGGTTTGACGAAGGAAAGTAAGATACTCAGGACATTTTTGAAAGGGAACAGCAGGTGGGGACCTAAGATATCAAAGCCTACTGCAATGCTTAGTACTTTAAACAACGTGAAATTCATATGCAAATAGACACCCAACTGGAACAGAATAGAAAGTCCAAAAATTCCCAAGTACATACAGAATTTAAAATATGACAAAGATGGTACTTCAAATATATATGTTGCTGGGAAAATTGAATATCTGTTTTGCAAAAAAAAGAGAGAGAGAGAGAAGGAAGGGAGAAGGAAAGAGAAAGAAAAAAGCAAAGAAAGAAATAAAGAGAGAAAGAAAGAAACAGGCCAGGCGCGGTGGCTCATGGGTGGATCACCTGAGGTCAGGAGTTCGAGAACAGCCTGGTCAACATGGCAAAATCCCGTCTTTACTAAAAATACAAAAATTAGCTGGGCGTGGTGACAGGTGCCTGTAATCCCAGCTACTCAGGAGGCTGAGGCTGAGGCAGGAGAATCGTTTGAACCTGGGAGGCAGAGATTGCAGTGAGCTGAGATCACTCCAACCTGGGGGATAGAGCAAGACTCTGTCTCCAAAATAAAATAAAATAAAAAAGTAAAAAGAAAATAAGCAAATCTGTGCTTCATGCTATATACAGAGCACTACAGATTCAAATGTAAAACTCCCACAAAAATTAGTGGAACATGACTTGACGTAAGACTTTTCTAACTATGACAAAAACCCCAGAAACTCTAAAAAGAAAAACTTGATGCATTTGGCTACATTGGAATGAAAAACCTTTACTTAGTAAAAATCTCACTGGCAAAGTCAAAAGACAAATGACTAACTGGGAAAATGTGCAACTCATTTTATAATCAAGGGGCGATATGCTTAATATACAGAGTTCTATATCAATCAAGACTAATACCCAGCAGGAAACTGAGCAAAGGATACAATGTTCTCAAAGCTTGAGTGGCTTGGTTCTGATTGCACTCTTGCCATTTGCCATAATTTGCTTCTGGCAGCCACTGGTTCAAAGAGGATGAGAGGTTTATGAGACAAATTGGAACCTGTTATACGGCTAGGAGTCAATCCTGGGTGTCTTACAGCTCCAAGGAGAGCTACTTGGCTGAGCACAGACGGTGTCTACCAAACCGCAGTGGATCCTCAGTCCTGTGAGTGAGAAGTGGTATGGTAATCAGCACTATCACAGCAATAGCCAATTAACGCACCTGTGAAATAACAGATTACAAGCATATTAATGGCAGGATTTTTTTTTTTTTTTTTTTTTGGCAAAAACAATTATGTGGAAAAACTAAACGTCCCCCAAGAAGTGGTCATAAATTATGACCGGTCCATACAATGGATTTCTACACAAGGAAAGAGAATAAAGAAGCTCTGTGTTTACTGACAGGGAAAGTTCTCCAACGTAGTTGCCAAGTGAAAAAGGAAAACCACAGAGTAGAGTGTATGGTGTACTGCTGCTTGTGTTTTAAAAGAAGGAAAGGGGAGACAAACGAATTTATACTGACTTATGTATTCGCTGAAAAAAGGTCTCTGGAAAAATAAAGTGATAACTCTGCTTCTTGATGGAGGGATAGGAACTGGGCAAACGGATAGGGGTGGAGATTAAAACTAGAGTTATTTATAAGTAAAGTTTAAGAAAAGTAATCTAATAGTTGATAAACTTACTTTTCTTTCTTTCCCCCCAACACCCTGAGACGGAGTCTCCCTCTGTCGCCCAGGCCGGAGTGCAATGGCACGATCTTGGCTCACTGCAACCTCCGCCTCTTGGGTTCAAGCAATTCTCCCGCCTCAGCCTCCCAAGTAGCTGGGATTGCAGGCATTCGCCACTATGCCCAGCTGATTTTTGTTTTTTGTTTTTTGTTTTTTTGAGATGGAGTCTTGTTCTGTCCCCCAGGCTGGAGTGCAGTGGCACAATCTCAGCTCACTGCAACTTCTACCTTCCGGGTTCAAGCAATTCTCCTGCCTCAGCCTCCTGAGTAGCTGGGATTACAGGCACACACCACCACGCCCAGCTAATTTTTTTTTTTTTTTTTTTTTGTATTTTCAGTAGAGATGGGTTTTCATCATGTTGGCCAGGCTGGTCTTGAACTCCTGACCTTGTGATCCGCCCACCTTGGCCTCCCAAAGTGCTGGGATTACAGGCGTGAGCCACCGTGCCAGGCCTGATTTTTGTATTTTTAGTAGAGACGGGGTTTCACCATTTTGGCCAGACTGGTCTCGAACTCCTGACCTCAGGTGATCCGCCCACCTCGGCTGCCTGAAGTGCTGGGATTACAGGCGTGAACCACCGGGCCCAGCCAACTTACTTTTCAGTAAGGTTAGAGAAAAAAATGAAAAGGCCAGGAAGAACATTTTTCATTAAGAGTATACTTTTGGCCAGTCGCGGTGGCTCACGCCTGTAATCCCAGCACTTTGGGAGACCGAGGCGGGCGGATCATAATGTCAGGCGTTTAAGACCAGCCTGGCCAACATGGTGAAACCCCGTCTCTACTGAAAATACAAAAAAATTAGCTAGGCGTGGTGGCACATGCCTGTAATCCCAGCTACCCGGGAGGCTGAAGCAGGAGAATTGCTTGAACCTGGGAGGCAGAGATTGCAGTGAGCTGAGATCACACCACTGTACTCCAGCTTGGGCAACAGAGCGAGATTGCATCTCAAAAAAAAAAAAAGAAACAACATCAGAACCCTGTGGGACAGCTGGTACTCACTGTCCATCACGGTCCTGGAGCTGCCACCTCCATTCTCACACCCTGCTGTTCCCCAGGTCCCTGCTCTGGCCCCAGATTCATTCTCAGGAAGTGCTCTTGCTACCACTTCCTGCTCCTGTTCCTACAACAGACATTACTAATTGATCCCTACACAGGCTGCAGAGAAAGCTGCAGAGTCCTTCATGCAGCCATCAGGGCAGCCAGTGCTGGTCAAGCTCGTCTTCAAAATGATCCCCACCTGCAATCTGGCTCATGACGGTGTCCACCTGAACTTCCTGTCTTTGCATATTCTGTTCCCACGTCTGAAATGCTTGTCCCAGCCTCCCTCTAGCTGACTGGTATTCATCCTCATCCTTTAAGACTCAAGAGCCTCCCTCTAGGAAGCCTTTGCTGCCCCATCCAGATCCAGTGCTTGCTCGACTGTAGTGCTCACACTCACTTCCCCTGAGACCCTCTTCCCACTGTTTTACAATGGTTGGGCCACATTATCACCTGCTCTGTTAGACCGAGATGCTGGGGGGCTGGGACCCCTTCCTTCTCCCTGTTCCTTAGTCAGAGTGGCTTCATGGGCCTGTGACCTGTGCAGTCCCAGGGCCTCAGGCTTAGGAAGGCCCTGCACTTGGCTTCATGCTCTGCTGTCACCATCTCATGATTCTTAATACTTTTATCTTTGAGCCTGTGCTTTAGAGGTCAAGTCCAATGGGATGTTGGTCATGCACTGGTCACCAACTGCCTTCCTGCCTCTCTAGGACAACTTCTTGGTGGCTCCGTCCTCTTCTTCTTGGTGCCAGGTCCTGCCCAGCCTCCCCTCCTAGCCTGGAAACCCTGCCTGCCTCTGCCCAGGCAGCAACTGGGTCCTGTTGAGCCGAGAAGGCTGGGTGCAGGTGCCAGAGGGTCGAGTCAGGTGTGTACGCTCTGTGACATCTGGGGACAGGGACAGGCAACACTACAGCCATCCAGACTCTGAGTTTTGGGGGTTGCCTGTGTGCCACGGGTTGGGGTGACAGCTGTGGGAAGGGGAAAGGCCAGCTTGACTTCTTCAGAGCCCACCAGGCTGCCAGGGGGGTGCCCAGCAGCCATGGAACCCGAGTCAGAGGGCGGCTGGGTGACCTGGCCACGAGGATAGACTCCCTTGGAGTTCCCCATGCCCAGGAGCTGGGGTGCCCTCTTCTCTTTCCAACCTTCTAGAATTCAGCTTGCATTTGTCTCTTCTGTCTGGCTTGAGGCATTCTACATGCAGAAGATGCTACAAAATACAAATTGTAGAACTTTGGTGATTCTGCATGCGAGTTAAGTGCCTTATGTTTGCATCTAAAACCAGTACTGTGCAACGTAAAGATTCACAGGAAAAACCGTGCTAATGATTTAGAATTCTAACTTTTCTTTATTTCAAATGAAGTTAAATAGCAAACATAAACACCATGAAAAGTCAAGAGAGAGACCATAGCAGGAGAAGAAGGCTTTATATGTCACTCTTCTACTTTTTAAACGTTGGGCGTGGCTGGAGTTTTCATTTTTCACTGGGGTCCACAAATCCTATAACTAGCTCTCCCGCTGTCCTCAGTGCCAGGTGGAGAGCAGATTCTGGAGATTGTTGAATGAACTTGGACACACGTATTACTTTAGCCAAGCCAGCTCTGCCCATGACCCAGAACCGGACACCTCAGGGGCCTGTGTGCGATGCCTCTGTCCTGGCCCCAGGCTGCCGCTGCACTGTGCAGAGAAGGGTGGAGGTTCTCAGGGACGCCTCTCTGGGAACTCAACTGTGACACTATTTGCAATGAGCAAAGACATCCGAGATGCAGGGAAGCAGCCTTCCCTGGGGATTGACCTGGAAGAGAGTAAGATTCTAGGAGGATGGCATCACCTCCATGGCAACCCTTGCCAAAAGTCAGAAATCCAGGCCTGCAGGCTGTGGGTGCTGACGCCCTGTAGCTCTGTTCTGCCCAAGCTCTGCAGAAAGGTCTATTTCTAGCCAGAATTTTTTTTTAAAAACAACAGATCAGTTCCTATTACAGGTAGAAGTCTTCAGGATTAAAAAAAAAAAAGTCTGTAGGATGTAATACTGTTCCTTAATGGGAATCGTTTGTTCACATAAATGATTATTTACTGATATTTCGTTCTGTCTCTCTCTCAACACGGAGTCATATTTACTTTAGGGTTTTTTTGTTTGGTTTGGTTTTGGTTTTTTTGAGTCAGGGTCTTACTCTGTCACCCAGGCTGGAGGGCAGTGTTGCTATCATAGTTCACTGCAGCCTTGAACTCCTGGGTTCAAACAATCCTCCCACCTCAGCCTCCTAAAGTGCTGAGATTACAGGTGTGAGCCCCCAAGCCTGACTGACTAGGTTTCCTTTTAAGCATTAAGTGGTTACAAAGCTGCAGTTCCTACAATTCACTCTTGAGCCCAAATCCCACCCTCTCCATGCCCCGTCTTTCCTCAGAGAAAACCAGTGTTATGAATTTGCCTTCTCTGCAGTCCACACTGCCTTCCTTTTTCAGCATGTGGTCCCAATGTGTTCATTTCCAAATTCACAGGAATGCATTCGCACCGTAGTTAATGTTTTAAACTTGCTTCACTCCCCAATGTTATGTTAGTTAATTCATCCCTACTGAGATGTGTAGATTTACTTTATTCATTTTTACTGTGTTATATGGTATTCCATTTTACTAATACACCATAAAGTATTAATTTCTCCTCTAGATTATGGACGTCTGACCTTTCACGATTAAAGACACTGTTTCCGTGAATATTCTTGTGCTAGTGGCCTTGTGAGAGAGTGCTGGCTGTTCCTGCTATTTTCCTGCTCTTTACAAGAGATACCAACACCACAAACATTTCCCAAAAATTAAAAATAGCAAGAAGCTATTGAAAATATCTTTCTGCCAACAAGTTTGTGAACATAGAGGAAATAGACAATAGGCCTCCAATCTCTCCTGCCTCTTCCGTTGTTGCATCTCTCTGGTCTCTTGTTTTCTTTTCTTTTTCTTTCTTTTTCTTTTTCTTTTTGAGAGACAGGAGTCTTTCTCTGTTGCCCAGGAGGAGTGCAGTGGTGCAGTCTTGGCTCACCACAACCTCCGCCTCCTGGGTTCAAGTGATTTTCCTACCTCAGCCTCCTGAATAGCTGGGACTACAGGTGTGTGCCACCACGCCCAGCTAATTTTTGTATTTTTAGTAGAGACAAGGTTTCTCCATGTTGGCCAGGCTGGTCTCAAACTCCTGACCTCAAGTGATCCACCTGCCTCGGCCTCCCAAAGTGTTGAGATTACAGGAGTGAGCCACCATGCCCAGCCTCTTGTTCTCTTTTAAATATTTTAGATTCCCACAGTACCCAGCGAAACTCCAAAGCAAAATTTCATGTGAAAACAGAAAAAGCTCCCAGGATTTTCAGGAAATTATTTGCAGTGATGCCTTTCAGGGGGAAGCTGCTCTTGGCTTCTCAGCATCCACGTCATCCTGAGAAAGGACCCTTAGTGGCATTACCAGGTTCCAAAGAGAAATACCTAAAGGCCAGGTCATGTCTGTGCCTGTGCCGTGCCTTAGCACTCTGCAGGAAAGTCAACTTTTCATTTCAGAAGCCACCCTTCATCTTCAGGAATAGAAACAGCAGAGCTATTTCCTACTACAGAGAAGCTTGGTGTTTTTACAACTGAGGAGCAGAACAATCACCAAGGGAGCTGGTGGCCTAGGAAACTTCAGTGGCTGCTGGACCCTGCGCCCTCCTTGGCATCTTGCTTACCTCCTCCTTCCTGTCTGTCCCTCTCACCCTCATGGTTTTGTGTTCAGCATCACTGCATACCCCTAGTCTGCTAATGAATGGCCAGTGGACAGAGGCCTTGGAGGAATGAACTTGACCTTCCCGTGCAGTTTGGAGAGGCACCTAGGGGAGAGGCCAGAGAATCCCAACTGGAGGGGAAGTTACGCTGCCCTCAGGATCCTGGTGAGAGGGTCCTGCTCTGTGGCCGCCCTTGCAAAGAACCATTCCTGTGAGAAGCTGGTCTAAGGACACAGAGCCTAGGTCCTGGCCTGAGCCCAGCCACCTCTTGTGCTCATTTGTTCTTTCATTCTACAAACTGTGGGTTCCCGCGCTGTGCCTGGGACCATCCGGCCCTCAGAATGCATCAGTGAGGAAGCTGGCTTTGTGCTCAGGGCATTCTCGCTCTCCTGGAACGGAGCGATGGTCACCCTAGTCTGGGGAGGACCCACTGCTAGCTGGGCCTTCCTTATGGCAGCCCTGTGAGAGCAAGATTCTGTTACAATGCCCATTCTGCAGATGCAAAGCTGGTGGCCCAGAGTGAAGGGGCCTAAGGCCACGTGGTGGTCAGAGGCAGGACTCTGAGGGTGTACAGCTTGTGCCTTCTGCTTCCCTGAGTGGTCCAATATGCGAAGCTGAACCCCACCCCATCTCTGGTGCAGGAGGGCGTGAAGTTTCTTAAAGCCTAGAGCTGCCAACCCTGTGAGCACCATCCATTTACTCAGCAAATGCTCTGTGGCCCTCAAGCCACATTACAGGGGAGAAGCATGGCTGAGTGGAAAGCATGTGAGTTAGACATCTCATCCAGCCTTCATCATTTAAGAGCAGGTGAATTTTTTGTTTGTTTGTTTTTTGATAGGGTCTTGCTCTGTCGCCCAGGCTGGAGTGCAGTGGCTCAATCATGGCTCACTGCTACCTCTGCCTCCCAGGTCAAGCGATCCTCCTGCCTCAGCCCCCTGAGTAGCTGGGACTACAGGCATGCACCACCATGCTCAGCTAATTTTTGTATTTTTAAACATTTTCTGTAGAAACGGGGTTTTGCCATATTGCATAGGCTGGTCTTAAACTCCTGGACCCAAGTGATCCGCCCACCTCGGCCTCCCAAAGTGCTGGGATTACAGGCGTGGGCCACAGCACCAGGCTGAGTTATTCAAGACTTAGTTTCTTCCTCTGTAAAGTGGGGGATCTAAGGATTTTATGAGGCTCCACAGAAACGACACGTGTAACCTGCCTGGTGTGTATATGCCACAGGAAACATCAGCACTATGATTACAATATTTTTGTCTCCTCCAAAACTTATTACATTTCATGTTGAAATTTAATCCCCAATATGACAGTATTGAGAGGTGGGGCCTTTAAGAGATGAATGGGTTAATCCATTAATGGGTTATTGTGGGAATGGGACTGGTGGTTTTATAAGAAGAGGAAGACAACCCTGAGTAAGTACATCAGCACGCTTTGTGCCCTCACCATGTGATGGCCTGGGCCACCTTGGGACTCCACAGAGAGTCCCCATCAGCAAGAAAACCCTCACCAGACTTGGTTACTTTTCCTTGGATTTATCAGCCTCTATAATTGTAAGAAATATATTTTTTTAATATATTACCCAATTTCAGGATTTCTGTTATAAGCAACAACAACAACAAAAAAACCGGACTAAATCAGCACCTTCCCTTTTCTGAAGGTTCAGGTTGCCCTGTCAGACACTGACTGAGGTCTGAGGAAGGGGAAGTCTGATGGTCAGGGTGAGCTGGTAGCAGCCAGTGCTCTCTGCAGCTGGCGGGTGGGGGGTGGGGTCACTGACCAATACAGGGTATCTGTGCAGGGCTCCAATTTAAACAATCCCAACCTCAAGTCCTGAAGACCTCTTGGTTTGTATTTTCCCATCCAGAGAAGAGGTCACCATCCAATGGCGTATAATAAATCTAGAGATGTGTAACACATTACCCCCAAACTTAGTGACTTGAAACAACAATAAACACTTATCATCCACCCCAGTTTCTAAGGGCAAAAAGTTCAGATGCAACTTAGTAGGATGTCTGCAGCTCAGGGTCTCTCATGAGACTGCAGTCAGATGATGGCTGGGGCTGTGGACTCATCTGAAGGCTTGACTGTGGCTGATGATACACTTCCAAGGTGACTCACTCATGGCCACTTGGTGCTGGCTGTTGGCCCAGTTTTTCCCCACATGGGCCTCTCCACGGGGCCCCTTGAGCATCCTTACAAAACGGTGACTGGTTCATCTCAGAGTGAGTGACCCAGAAGACAGGCATCCAGGCAGAAGGTATTCTTTTTATGACCTAAACTCAATAGTTGTATCACATCACACCTACCACATTTGTTTGGTTACAAGTGAATCACTAAGCCCAGCACACATGCAGGGGGAGGTGAACCAGGCTCCACTTTTTGGAGAGAAGAATGTCAAAGAATCTGTGGATATATTTTAAAGCCACTGCACATGGTTTCTCTTTGTTCCTCGTTTCCAAGCCAATTTCTTCCCCACAGCCCCCAACTCCACCACAGCTCCAGTGCTGGAATTCCCTCTGAGCAGGAACTTGCGGAAGGGTTTGAATGTCTATCAGCTGTTTTCTTTCTATCAATGTTTCCAATTTGCTAATAAGGTAGCATGTGTTTAGACTACTGAACACTTCCTAAAACCATTTCCTCTTGGGGTTTCTAAAATGTAGGGCAATCTAAATCAGAGAGATTAATGGGAGAAATCGTTGTTTCACCTGTGTAAAGTAATCCAGGGTTCTGCCAGGCAGGGCCTCAGAGGTCACCTCCCTTGTTTCCAGCCTGCATATTCATTCATTGTCTTCTTCTGTCTTTTAACTCATCTCACCAGGTTAGTCTGAAATACCTCAACCACAAATGTTGAAGGGGGTTTTGACTCTAAAGGGTCTTCAAGGTTAGATTTGATTTAAGGAGTAAAACTCCCTAACCAGAAGTTGTCTGCAGAGCTTCTGTGCCTCAGGCACAGGGACGCACAGGCTGCAGTCTCTGTCCTGGGCACCATGGCATGGGGTGGACTCAGCAGTGTCACTGGAGTTTCCTGTTTAGGGGTGGCTGTGGACTCTCCAGGCAAGGCCCAGAGCAGTGGTTCAGGGTGTATTTGGTGAACCTGTGCTTCCCCCTGGGATGGGGCTCCTCCGCCTGATAAAAGACCATCCGTGATGAAATCGAAGGAGGCCAAGGACTTGTTGTTTATTAAGCACCTTCTGTGTACTAGGTGCTTAACGAGGGGTCACACATGGAATTCTCAACAATGATGGGGACAGGTTGGGAGGAATATGGTCCTCACTTCAAGGGGGACAGCACAGAAGCGGGGCGAGGTGGGGGCTGTGTGGTCGGGCGGGTCCCACCATGGACTGGCCCACACATGCTGTCCATCAGGCAAGAGGGCAGGGCCCTGCTGTGTGGGGTTGCTCACTAGCCAGGGCACAGGGGCCTTCCGTGTGCTGGCTTGTCTGAGCCTCCCAGCAGCCCGAGCAGAGGGGCCACACAGAGAAGACCCCATAGCCCAGAAAGGGACTCACCTGCCCCGGTCACACAGCCAGGGGCAGAGTGGGTTTGGGAACTCCGACTGCCTGGCTCCAGTCCTCCTGGAGAGCCTGGGGGGCCCCGACTCACTCTTGCAGCTGGCTTTTTCCCCTTTACCTGACCCAGAGTCAGAAACTGGAGAATTTTATTTCTGGCACCTCTGTGGGGCCTGAGTGTTAGGGAGGAAGAGCTGAGCTGCTTTTTTTTGAAGTCCTGTCCCCTCCCTCCTCTGGACTCACAGTTGCATTTGTGGCCTGGAGGACTCGGGCTTGGCGTGAAGAAATTGCCCACACCCCAGTGTGCCTGGCCGATCTCACTGGTCCCAAGTGGTTTCTCCCTGAGTGCTCACAGCAACTCCCAGAGGCAGGGGAGGGGTGCATCTGGTTTACAGATGGGAAGCTGAGGCTTTTGTGAGGCCACCAAGTTTTTGCTGCAGGGTGACTTAGTGGCGAGCCTTTATAGGGGCTCTCTTGGGTAGAGCTAGATACTGCTAAGTAAAGCAAGTGCGGCCCACACTCACTGTCACATAAATCCCCAGTAACACACAGATAGCAAAAGTCTCAGGACACCTTCCTGACGGTCTAGACTTTGCCTCAGAATCCTCTTAATACTAAATTCCAGCCACAAGCTCTTTGCAACATCCTCTCTTCCTTGACCTCTTGGCCTCCCTGAGATCTGTGGATCTGTGGCTATGCCCTCGCCCACATGGCTCTCATCCTCCTCCTTTCCCTGGCCTCCTGAAGTTCTGCCCATCTTCAGTCCATCCACCTCCTCCCTCTCTCCCTCCATCCTCCTCCAGCAGGGTAAATCTCAGAAGAAGGGAAGAACTCTTCCCCCCTGCACTCAGCCCCTTTCCTGCCCCCCACCACTATCTGGATTAATTTCAACCTCCTTGGTTGGGCTCCGCCTTGCCTTGTGTTCCAGTGGGGAACCTCGTGAGGTCCCCCAGCTCTCGCCCTGGGCCATCCCTGCAGCCTTTGCTGTCTTCTCTGTGACCTGTGTTGACCTCTCCTGACATCTGCTGGTTACTCCCTCATCCCTTGAGTCTCCCTTTTGGCCCAACCCCCAGTCTGGCAGCCAGACAGTCTTTGAAACCTGTAGTTATCAGGACCCTGCTGCTTAAAACCTACAGGGGCTTCCCACAGCTCTCAGAATAGAACCCAGGCCTCTTCCTGATCTGATGAAGACCCCAGGGCTGGTCTCAGCACCCTTCTTTGGTCTCATCTCCCACCAGGCTGACTCCTGCCTCAGGGCCTTAGCACCTGCTCTTCCCTCCGTCCTTCCCTCCTTCCTGTATCTTTTTTTTTTTTTTTTGAGACAGAGTCTCACTCTGTTGCCCAGGCTGGAGTGCAGTGTGTGATCTCAGCTCAATGCAACCTCTGCCTCCCAGGTTCAAGTGATCCTCTTGCCTCAGCCTCAGCCTCCCAAGTAGCTGGGATTACAGTCACTGCCACTGCCCCTGGCTGATTTTTGAATTTTTAGTAGATACGAGGTTTTACTGTCTTAGCCAGGATGGTCTTGATCTCCTGACCTCATGATCCACCTGCCTCGGGCTCCCAAAGTTCTCCCAAAGGGGTGAGCCACCGTGACCAGTCAAATAGCTTTTGTCTTAAAGGCTGAACTGAATTCTTTGTTGCTAGAACTTACAGAAAAATTGCCAAAGTAGTGCCAAGGATTCCCTGTGGGTATTTCTCACCCAGCTTCCCCCAGCGTGAACCCTTACAGAAAAGAGTACAATGATCAAAAGGAGGATATTTACATTAGCACAAAGTTATTAACTAACTCCTGACCTTTCTTGAATTTCACCAAATTGTCCATTAAATGTTCTTTTTCTGTCTAGGCTCCCACCCTGTATTGTGTCGTTATTTCTCCTGGGTCATCCCCAGTTTGTAACAGTGCCTTGGACTTTCCTTGTCAATGGTGATTTGGATTAAAGAGTCCTGAGCAGCTATCTTTGCAGTGTGCCCCTCAGTTTGTGCTTGCCCTGTGTCTTCTCATGACTGAAGTAAGCTTTGTATCTTTGGCGGGAATACCACGGAAATGATATGCCCTTCTTGGTGCATCCTACTGAGAGGCCCAGAATGTCTGTGCGTCTGATACTAGCCATGTGAACCTTGACCACTGGGTTAAGTTGATGAAATTTCTCCACTGTACACTTTGATGAAATTTCTCCACTTTATAGTTACCATCTTTCTTTTTGTAGTTCAGTATCTTGGGGGAGACTGTGCACATTCCATTCCCCCCAAAATTTCACCCACTAATTTTTGCCTCTGCTGTGGCATTGTGTCTGCAGCCTTTATTCCTGGTGTTTGCCTGTCGGCATGTTTCTATCTTCATTTCTTCATTGGAATTCTGTGAAGAAGCATCATCTCTTCTCCGTTTGTTTATTGACTTTTTTTCCATTACTAATATCAGCATGATGGATATTCTATTCTGTGGGTGAAAAATCTAATATCATCCTTTATTTTGTTGCTCAAATTATTCCATCCTTGGCAATTAGGAGCTCCTTCCGGTTGGGTCCTGTTTGGACAAATTCCTTCCTTCCTTCCTTCCTTCCTTCCTTCCTTCCTTCCTTCCTTCCTTCCTTCCTTCCTTCCTTCCTTCTCTCTTCCCTCCCTCTCTTCCTTCTTTCCTTCCTTCTTTCCTTCCTCCCTCCCTCCCTCGCCTGCTTCCTCCCTCCATTCCTTCCTCCCTCCCCTCCTTTCCTTCTTTCTCTCAGTACCTCTTCACTTTCTGGTATACAAGATGCTCCAGGTTCATGTTCTATGTTCTCTGCCCCAGCCCTGGAGTCAGTCACTTCCCCTGAGAACCCTGATTTCTATTACTGGAAATTGGTGCTTAGGGACCAAGCTCTGGGCACAAGGGGTGCTCATTGTTATAGGGTGTCATTGTTTGGTCGCTCTGATGAACAGAGCCCATTTAAATATTGTCAGTTGTCTGAGCTGTCCTGTCTGCAGGGTCCTGTGTGGCCCCAGTGCAGCAGTGATATGTCTAACTAGTGTCTTGCTAATGGAAGCTGCTGGGTTGCAGATGAAGAAAGCCCCATCCAAGCCCCAACCAGGCTGGTTGGTTGAAGGAAGCCCACTAAACAAGGGTGGCAGTGGCACCCCCTCAGTGAGGGTGGCAGAGGGACCTGGGCCTGACCCACCACACAGTGTGGGAAACCTGGAGGCTTTTCTGGGCCCCAATACCCTCTTGGGTGGAACTTGAGCTTGTGCTAGATGAATGTGGAGGGCAGGACCCTTGAGGTCTTCCAGGCCTGAGACATAGCACATAGCCAGATTCAGTGGTCCAGTGTGCTATCACCACCATCACCCTCCACTGGGCCCTTGGCCAGGTCTGGGGTCTCCCTAAGGTACAGGGGCAATGGCAGCAGCCCCTCAAAGAGCTACTGTAGGGCTGACACCAGCAGGCACACCAGACTCTTGGGAGAAGGTTGGAGTATGGAGTTCACACAGCACAGGGAACTGTGGTGGGGACCTTCACTTTGGCCAGTACCTGAAGGTGAACATCAGAGCATCTCCTAGGACAAGAAGGGGTGAGGTCCAGGTTGTGCCCAGGGTCAAAGAGGGGGTGGTTGTGGAGATCCACTCTGGGTTAGGGCAGTGTTGGGCTGCAGAGGTGGAGCAGACAGCTGGAGGATGTTGGGATCGACTGTATTAAAGAAAAAATATTCCCGTTGCTTGTTAAAACCCCATAAGGTCAACTTTATTCAGGCCCATTGAGATAGGTACAGGGTCTTGTAGTGGAAGAGAGATACTTGGCTCAGCTCCAAACACAGCATAGACCACTGGGGATTGAGAGCCAAGGGCAGGGTGGGGGTTGCCGGATGGAGAATGACAAAGGGAAAACAGCAGGGGGAAGGGCGATTCTGGCTCAAGCCACCTAACAGTATTGTTGCTGAAAGACGGCCACGGTGACCAGATAGCACCCAGGGTGTGGCACGGGATGGGGAGTCTGGCCAGTTAGTGAGGGTGACCAGTAGACTGAGGGTGGGGTATTCTGGCAAAATTGGACTTAGTAGGATCCTTGCTAAAATTGGACAATGTAGGCCAGGCGCGGTGGCTCATGCCTATAATTCTAGCACTTTGGGAGACTGAGGCGGGCAGATCACCTGAGGTCAGGAGTTCGAGACCAGCCTGGCCAACATTGTGAAACCCCCTTTCTACTAAAAATACAAAAATCAGCCGGGCATGGTGGCTACTTGGTGCCTGTAATCCCAGCTACTTGGGAGGCTGAGGCAGGAGAATTGCTTGAACCCTGGAGGTGGAGGTTGCAGTGAGCTGAGATCACACCACTGCACTCCAGTCTGGGCTACAGAGGGAAGCTCCATCTCAAAAAAATTGGTCAATGCAGAGATAAACATAGAAATCCCCAAATCAGGACTTGGTTGAAAGACAGTTCAATGGAGCCTGAGTAGAATCTGGTTAAGGAGAGAACCTTGTCAGCTGCCCTCATGACTTGGGGCCTGGAGTCTTCTCTTCCACAAAGCCCGACGTCAAAGCTAAGAGGACACGAGGCCGGTGACTTGACTGGGCTTCTGGGTCCCCTGATGCCAAGTAGAAAAAGTGTCTGAAGTTGAGGTTTTGTAACATGCTGTTTACCAAGGCTGAGCTGGCACGGGTCTTAAACACCATATTCCCAGAACATGGACAGGCCGATGCTGCCCTTACCATCATTCTGCCATGGGCCTGTGCACAGACCAGCAGCTGTGGGCAGGGAGGCTGCCTCAGCCGGGTGGAAACACTGTGTTTCCCTGTGTTTAGGTCCCGTGGGTTTGCACAGCTGGTAATGATAGGATTGGGGATCTGGGATGCATCATCCCGGAGTGCTGGAGCCTTGGGCGGAGCTGGAAAGTGGAGCTGCAGGGACAGAATAGGGAGGCAGTGAGGCCCCGACAGGGAGGGCCCTGGTTGCAAGGAGACATCATTTCATCATTTTGCAAGTGAGGTCCCCCAGAGGGAGTTTCTGGAGCGATGCAGGTATCAGTAAAGCATCTTTCCCACATTCTGGATGTCTGGCAAGTCTACCCTCCCTGGTGTTCCTTACCCGGCTGTGGCGGCCACCAGCACTCTGTCCTGCCAGCATCCTCAGGTCTGACTGATGTGTTCCAGGAGCCATCGCCACTGAAAATTAAAACTGCCATCCCCTCCAGATGCACTCCAGAGGGCAAGGGGGCAACCTGGGCTACGTAGCGGGGTGCTCCTTGAGGCCACCTGGGGAAGAGCATTCTCCTTCAGGGACCCTGGTGTCCCCAGGCGCTGATAGGGCTATACCGATTCAGCTCCAGAGCCTACCAGGGCTAGCACTGAGGTCAGAGAGCCCAGGAGCCCAGAAAGGAGAATCTCGGAGCTCCCATGCCCAGGGACACTCACTGCCCACCCTCACCCAGAACCGCTGTTCCCGAAGGATTTTACACATTGCTGATGGAGACGAGCCAAGTGGGACAAGCAATCTCCATGACGGGAATAGAGGGGCTGCTGTGGGGCGCCCTTGATGGCCAGCTGTGGGGCCTTGGCTGAGCCATGCCCTCCCCTGAGTCTCAGTTTCCTCATCTGTGGAACAGAGTTAATGATGGACCACCCAGGAGCAAATGATACCCTTGTGTGAAGGCCTGGCATGTACAAAGTATTTAGAACTATGTATTCATCATATATTCCATATACAGATGGACATGCAGTTATTTCGTAAAGAGTTCTTATTTAATTCCAATTTGGTGTGTAACACTTTACTCCTTCCCTTTGACCAGTTGCTACAGAAAGCAAATTCTGTTTTGCGGTAGGCTTTCACCTCCAGCCGCTGCACAGTGTGTTGTATGTCCGGGTAGGTTCTTCAGCATCTCGGAGGGAGGCTGCCATTCCTGGGCTGCTGGGCCCTAGCAGGTCTGACACAGCCAGTGCCCTGTGGCCGCATGCCCAGATGCTGAAACTTGTTCCTGGCTCAGCAGTTTGGAAAGAGTTAGTGCCACTATCTGTTCCTTCTCCTCCAGAATCAGACGGGAGGGTGGGGGCTAGCAAGAGCGGGTGTGAGACCGTCCACTGGGGCGACAGGAAGCTGCAATTGATGCTTCCGCTGTGAAATGTCACAAGCTTGTGGCTGAAAGCTACAAAGAAAGGGGAACGTGTCCAGCCCTCTAGGATGAAGCACTGGCACCTTTGTGCTCCTAGGCAGCAAAGGAGGACTGTCTTATTGGTGCAGGCAGCCACTTGGATATTTAAAAACCCAATAAATAAAGCTTGGAATTGAAGTGTTTCTGCATTTTTTCTGGGGGAAATCCACATTGCTCAAACTTCAAGTGAAGGCACCTTTTCCTTGCTGAGACTTTTTAATTTTATTTTGTTTTTGAGATGGAGTCTCACTCTGTTGCACAGTCTGGAGTGCAATGGCGTGATCTCAGCTCACTGCAACCTCTGTCTCCCAGGTTCAAGTGATTCTCCTGCCTCAGCACCCCCAGTAGCTGGGATTACAGGTGTGAGTCACCACACCTGGCTAATTCTTGTATTTTTAGTAGAGACGAGGTTTCACCATGTTGGCCAGGCTCGTCTCGAACTCCTGACCTCAAGTGATTCGCCCGCCTCGGCCTCCCAAAGTGCTGGGATTGTAGTCGTAAACCACCATGCCTGGCCTTGCTGAGGCTTTTGAACACAAAAGTTGCCATGGGCTCAGGCCATTTAGGGCTGAGTTCCATGGTAACATGTGGCCGACACTTTCCGTGGCAGGCCAGGGACCACCTTCTGGGGCAGGACTTGGGGCTGACCTGGACATGTTGCAGCTTTCACTCTCCTTAGTGTTTTAGAAGTCATGAAACAGCCATTCTCTGAGAGGTGTGTGAGAGTTTTGGGTGAAAAAACCCAGATTTTGATAATTAAATGAAACTCCCTAGGGAAAGTACCTGGAACATAATGGATACTTCGAAAACAAAGGAAATCCCTTGTTTTTTATTTTTATTTTTTATTTTTTCCTGTTTTTCGTTTATTACATATTTTTCTTTCTCTCTCTCTCTCTTTTTTTTTTTTTTGAGACGGAGTCTCACTGTATTGCCCAGGCTGGAGAGCAGTGGCGCGATCTCGACTCACTGAAGCTCCGCCTCCCTCCTGGGTTCACACCATTCTTCTGCCTCAGCCTCCCAAGTAGCTGGGACTACAGGCACCCGCCACCTCACCCGGCTAATTTTTTGTATTTTTATTAGAGATGGGGTTTCACTGTGTTAGCCAGGATGGTCTTGATCTCCTGATTGTGTGATCTGCCCACCTCGGCCTCCCAAAGTGCTGGGATTACAGGCGTGAGCCACTGTGCCCGGCCTATTATACATTTCTCATCACAACAAAAGAAAACAAGAAGAATATTTGCACAGAGTCCCACAACACACTGTGTCCTCTCCACGCGTGCAGAAATAGTTTTGACCAGGTGGTAATTGCAGCTTTCATGATTCTGTTTTTATTCTTTGCAGTGTTTTCCTATGTTGCCACATAACACCCCTGATTATTTTAACAGCCACATGACAGTTTGTGCATCAGCTCTTCAGGAGCAAAAGACCATTTAGTGAGATGAAGGCATTTTTCCTAGACCACAAGTCTATGTTTTTATTTGTGGGATTTTTCCCGGCACAGCGAAGGCCAGATCAGGACAGCTAGAGTGAGGAACCCGGAGTTGTCTCCACAGGAAGGGATGAGAAGCACAGGATTCCCCCGGTCCTGAGAGCCATCCCTGGGCATGGCCTGTTGGTCCAGACACTGCGTGGGAAGTCACCTACCAGGCAGGCACATAGTGACCAACTGGCAGCCCTGTGAGGCTGACCCTGTGGGACTGGGGTGCAGGCTGCCTGCCACACTGCTGGTTCTTGCCCAACACAAGTCCCAAGAACAAACCAGAAACGTGGACCCACAGGAGGTCCTCAGCTTAACAGAACTGAGCTCCCCTTGTAAGAACAAGGGGTCTAGGCCGGGTGTGGTGACTCATACCTGTAATCCCAGCTACTCTGGAGGCTGAGGCAGGAGAATCATTTGAACCCGGGAGGCAGAGATGGCAGTGAGCCGAGATGGTGCCACTGCACTGCAGCCTGGGCAACAGAGTGAGACACCATCCCAAGAATAAAAAAAGAAAAAAAGAACAAGGGGTCTGGAGGGTCTTGGGTCCACATGCTCTGGGTGGTGTGTGGTGTCCTGGGTTTGCAGGAATTTCTCTGTCCCTCTGTAAGATGGGCGTATGGCAGTGTAAAAATGAGCCATTGTTCATGGTGCCTTGAGAGCATCCGGGCAGAGTGGGGTCTGTGGGTCAGGGCTCGGTGAGAGAGGTGCCCGTCGGAGAAGGGAAAAAGTGCTCGATTGCTAGTTTCTACCCATGTCGACCTCCTATCAGGGACCGCAAGGGCAGAGAGTAGAGAAGCACCAGCAAAGAACTGGCTGGGACCCAGGAAGGACTGGGTGGGAAGAATCCCATGGCCATAGGAGAACATTTATTAAAAGCAAAAAGGTTGCAATATGTTGCAGGGTGAGAAAAACACACCTAAAACAACAGGCATGGTAGAGTCTGATTAAAAAATAAAAAGCACATGTAAATACTGGAGTAGTAGAATGGTACCAGCTGGCATGAATAGAGCAATAAGGGGGAGTTGGGCCATGGGTGTATTTGTGTCCCACGGAATTCTCTGGCAATGCCAAAGGAGGCTCAGCTAGAAGATGTAGAAGATGTCCACTTTACAGTTGAGGGTAAGAGGCCCCTCGCTTGAGGCGTGGGCCGAGGCTTAGACCTCGGTTTTGGCACTTAGGGACATCCTTTTCCTTCAAAATATTTTCTCTTCATTGCTTTTGCTTGCTTGCTTTCTTTCTTTCTTTCTTTCTTTCTTTCTTTCTTTCTTTCTTTCTTTCTTTCTTTCTTTCTTTCTTTTTCTTTCTTTCTTTCCTTCTCTCTCTCTCTCTCTCTCTCTTTCTCTCTTTCTTTTCTTTCTTGCAGAGTCTCTCTGTCATCCAGGTTGGATGGAGTGCAGTGGTGCAACCTCGGCTCATTGCAACCTCCGCCTCCTGGGTTCAAGCGATTTGAACATCATACACATACTGCTGAGACCAGCTCAGCTGGGGAGACCCTAACTCAGCAGCGCTAGAGGAATTAAAGACACACACACAGAAATATAGAGTGTGGAGCGGGAAATCAGGAGTCTCACAGCTGTCAGAGTTGAAAGCCTCGAACAGAGATTTACCCACATATTTATTGACAGCAAGCCCGTGATAAGCATTGTTTCTATAGATTATAGATTAATTAAAAGTATTCCTTATGGGAAATAAAGGGATGGATAGTTATCTGCAGCAGGAGCATGTCCTTAAGGCACAGATCGCTCCTGCTATTGTTTGTAGTTTAAGAATGCCTTTAAGCGGTCTTCTGCCCTGGGGGGGCCAGGTGTTCCTTGCCCTCATTCCAGCAAACCCACAACCTTCAGCATGGACGTCATGGCCATCATGAACATGTCACAGTGCTGCAGAAATTTCTGCAGCACTGTGGGCTGGGGGCCAGTTTATGGCTAGATTTTGGGGCCTATTCCCAACACATACTACAACACAACACACACCACATAAACCATACATGCACCATGCATACCACACACTACACATTGCACACAAACCCCCGTATCACACACACATCATACACAACACACAACATACCACATACACAACACAACGCATCCATACCACACCACACAAAAACCACAAAACATACCATACACACATCACATCCCACACACAACACACACACACAACACAACACACATACACTACAAAGCGCATCACACACACCATACATCAGATACACCATACAAAGCCTACCGCACATACACATACCACATGTACATGTCACACGCTGCACACACACCGCACACACGAGCATGCACAGCGCACACACACGTCACACACACGCACAGGCACGCACAGCCTCTGCACCAAGACTTCTCTAAGCAAGAGCCTATTTCCCACTCTACCCTCCCTAAGCCTGGAGGAAAGTGCTCACACCTAAAAAGGCGTTTCCTTGTGGTGAAGGAGCAAAGAAAGTTCCTGCTGCCCCGGGACACTCTAGAAAAGTCTGACAGAGGTAATGGCTCCCGGTAGAGGGGTCAGGAAAAATAAACAGCATTTCCCCTTGGCCTGAGGGACCCGCTGGGCCCGCAGCCCCCAGCGCTCGTTGCCATGGAGAGCGGCCTGCGCACCCGGGCCGGCGCCCCCAGCCCTCCCGCGGACTCTCCGCGGGCGGCTTTGTCAGGGCTCAGCGCGTCCCTGCAGCTGCGAGGGGAGGAGGAGACGCGGCGGCTGCTGTGGGTGCCGCGGACCTTCGGGGCGGGCCGGGGAGGCGGGACCGCTCCTCGGAACCCCAGAGACTTAGTGCTGGGCTGATTGGGGCGGGAAGCGCAGCGCGGCCCTCCGGGTCCCCAGGGAGACCCCAGCCTCCTGCCGCCCACTGTGAGCGACCGCTCCGGGGCTCCTCTGGAAGCGGCTCCGGCAAGCACCGAGCTCGCCTGTGCAGAGCTGGGGGAGCCTCCGACTTCCCTGTTTGCTTTGTAAATGGTTTCCGTCCCTAGAGGAAGGCGGTGAGTAGGTTCATTGGAAAAGGTGGAGATTTTCGTTGGTTTCAGGTGGCTTTGAGATCCTGTGTGGGGTCATTTTTCTGGGCGTCCGGGGCTGAGCAGGGCTTCTCCAGGGGGCGGGCTGGCGGGAGCCTTCTGAAGAAGGAGGAGGTGACTGCCTGGTGTCCAGTTTGAAGAGGGGTTTTAATCAGCTTTCTGCCCCCACCTGAGCACAGCCCAGGGGAGACTGAGCTGAAGAAGACCACCTTGGCAGTCCTCGCGGTGGGTCCTGGGGCCCTTGGCTCTGGAACAGGATTCTCCAGGATACCTACTGAATGAGAAGTGCTAGGCTGGACTGTGATGAGACCTGTTCTATTTCTGGATTTCTCCACCCTTGCCCATTCTTCCCATTTCTTTTCAAATGGATGGGAAAAGAAAATAGTCTGCTTGAAAAAAAGAACACATGTTATTGCCTGGGCGATTGCCATGGCAACGGAGACCCCATGTCAGATGCTGGGATTGTCTTTTCTTTTTGTTACCTTACTCTTACCACTCGGCATTTCCCCTAAGTGTCACCTCTTGTAAGGGAGAACATAAAACCAGGGTGAAAGCGGGTGCTTTGGCGCTGCTAGGCAAAAGTTTGAGGTTTATTAAGACCTCCGGTTCTTGGGCTAGACATGGGTGGAAAGAGGCCGCAAGGCCGGCTGTGCCCCTTTTCGTGGTTCGTGTCTCTGGTCCTTGCGGATCCAGGTTGTCCCGGCTCTTTGACTGCACGTTTCCTGTGCTCTGTGTCTGTGAATTGGGACAGTTAGAATGTTGTCATTTTCTGGGATGGCTGGGAAATACAGGTATCATTGCCTAAAATCAGTTTGAAGTGTAAACAATGAGTGTGTGTGTGTTACATCTATGTATGTGTGTGCACAGGATTTAATGTTGTGAACTATTAGGATGACAGCAAACCCCAGCCCCAGTGAGGTGGACCCTCTCTTTCATATTGTGCAGAAAAGTTACACATTTCTCAGCAGCAGGGGAACCTGGCTGCTTTCTGGCTGCTGCCCATGGCTCTTCTTCCCAGGCCCTTGTGTTGGGGCAGCGGGTGGTCAGCTGAAGGCCAGCTGGCTTTGGACACAACGCCTTCTCTGTGTTGTGCCCAGGGTCCCAGCTCATTCACTGAGAGTCAGCGGCTCACACCATCTGTTCTGGGTTTGGGCTGTGTCCCAAGTGCCCCTCCTCATCCTCAGACCTCAGGACTCACTGGGCAGAGGTTGGGCTGGGGCTGGAGGCCTCAGTTTCCTTATCTGCAAAATGAGGGTTATGACAGCTCATCCCTGGGGCCTTTAGTTGGGCTCCTGGGGGATTGTAGGCTTCTCCAAGCCCATCATGGTACTGGCTTTTCTCTGGACACCCCAGAGAGGGGGTCACACATGATCTGGGGGAGGTCAGAGCAGGACACATCCTCCTGTCACCATGGAGCACATGTGCTGAGGGACTGGTGCCTGGAAAGGGAAGCAATGTGGAAGGAAATCTGGCCCCATCCTGTGGACCAGTGCCTCAGTTTCTCCATTTGTAAGTGGGGTCATGTGTCACCCCCTGGTGGCTTGCTCTTGGGTGAAAGAGCCGAAGACTGCATTTTCACTGTGTGTGACCTGTATGGAAGCCTCTCATCCGCGATAGTGACAAGCACCTGCCAGTCTGCAGTGGGGCATCCGTCCACTCTGGCTATGGGGGAGATGTGGGCCCATTTCCCCATTATCCCTGCGTGTCCAAGCTCATGAGCACCAGTGCTGACTCAGCCCTGCAGCGTCAGTTCAGCCTTGAACTCATTGTCCAGGACATCCCAAGGAGGGACATCCAGTATCTCTCCTTGAGGGTCCCACCCTCAGGGACAGGATGGGTTTGGGTGGTAGCCATGGCTCTGCAGTCTCAGGTTGCCCAGGGCCACCAGGCAGCAGCTCTTGGCCCTGAGTGTATCTGTGTGGGCCAAGAAGGGGCGAGGTGCTCGTGTGTGCAGAAATGTGCCAGTAAGGACAGGGGAGACTCAGGCTTCCTCCACAGCACCCTTGTCAGAGTGTGCCTGTGAGGGGTGGGGCTCCCTCCTCGCACCACAGCCCTCTGAGGAACTTCCCTGTCCTGTTGGCCAAGGAGCTCTGTGCCCACCGGCAGGGGCTCAACTAACCAACCAACTAACCAACTAACCAAGCAACGAATTCATCAACTCCCTTTCTCTTCTGTTTTCTCCTTTTCCTCCTACTCCCTTCTTTTCCTCCCTTCCTTCCCCCCTCTCTTCTTTCCTTCCTCTTTTTTTCCCTTTTCTCCTCCCTTCATCTGTTTACCTGTTATTCCAGAAAGCCCTTCATCTGTTTACCTGTTATTCCAGAAAGGATCTGGTTCAGCATAGAGTGCAAAGGATAAAAAGAAGCAGATGGGGCTGGGCATGTTGGCTCACGCCTGTAATCCCAGCACTTTGGGAGGCCGAGGCAGGTGGATCACGAGGTCAGGAGATCGAGACCATCCTGGCTAACACGGTGAAACCCCGCCTATACTAAAAATACGAAAAATTAGCTGGGCATGGTGGCGGGTGCTTGTAGTCCCAGCTGAGGCAGGAGAGTGGCGTGAACCCAGGAGACAGAGGTTGCAGTGAGCCGAGATCGTGCCACTGCACTCCAGCCTGAGCGACAGAGCGAGATTCTATCTCAAAAAAAAAAAAAAAAAAAAAAAAAAAAAAAAAAAAGAAGAAGCAAATGGGTGAAAAGTAAGAGCAGGAAGAGCAGGTTGGATTTGCCAGACAGAACTTGTCATGGGGATGACAAAGTCTGAGGACACTGAGCAGGCCCCATGCAGCTTGGCAGTCCCTGCTCACAGAGGCCTGGACTTGGACCAACACTCCTGGGCCCCTGACTGAGGGTGGGGAAAGAAGGGGTCACACATGATTCAGGAGGGGTTCATTCAAGGCTGGCAAATGTAGCCCGAGTCCCTTCTGACCCCTGGTAGGGCCCTCATGAACTGTGGAGGCTGTGGTAGTCTGTGGCTAGGGTGCCTGGTGACATTTGCTCTAAAGAATTAAATCCAGATGCAGATGAGTCCACCCAGGAGGGATCTGTGGATGACAGCCGCTAAGTGACCTGGGGACAGCTGCCTTTTCTGCCTAGGCAGATGGAAATGGAGCCAGGATCCTTGTTTTGCCACATCCCCTGCATGCTGACGAGGAGACGGGCAGCAGATGTGGCCCCATCAGCGCTGGAGATTTGCTTCTCCCCGAGATCTGGCTGCCCCTGGCCTGCTTGGGCCCTGAGGAGAATGAGGAGAGGCAAGGGTGCCTAGGAGAAAGGTTACAGAGGTGGAGGGAGCCCTGCAGGCTGAGGATTGTGGGCAGGGGCTACTGAGACACCAGGCTGCTCTGGGGGTCCCGCTCTAGGTCTAGTGTGTTCATGAGGGAATTCCAACAGGCCTTTTAGGAATGTGGGGCTTTTAGAAGGAAAATGGTGGCCGGGCGCGGTGGCTTATACCTGTAATCCCAGCACTTTGGGAGGCCGAGGTGGGAGGATCACAAGGTCAGGAGATCGAGACCATCCTGGCTAACAGTGAAACCCCGTCTCCACTAAAAATACAAAAAAATTAGCCGGGCGTAGTGGCAGGCGCCTGTAGTCCCAGCTACTCAGGAGGCTGAGGCAGGAGAATGGCGTGAACCTGGGAGGCGGAGCTTGTAGTGAGCTGAGATCCAGCCACTGTACTCCAGCCTGGGTGACAGAGCGAGACTCTGTCTAAAAAAAAAAAAGAAAGAAGGAAAATGGTATATAGCATACTAATATGTGCTTGTTGAATGGATACATGAAGAAGGCCTTGTATTTTTCTGGTTACTGATATCCAGTAATTCTAAGTATTCCTAGCTTGTCTTCTCTGGATAAATTATTTTGCTTTTCAGAATATGCCAGCTAGACACAACCCGTAAGGCAGAATTTTTCACTGAAATGTGTCTTACATGGAACTTGTAACTTCCTAAAATAAAGTTATGTAGCCGAACAGGATGGCTCATGCCTGTAATCCCAGCACTTTGAGAGGCCGAGGTGGGTGGATGACTTGAGTCCGCAGTTCGAGACCAGCTGGACAACATGGTGAAACCCTTCTCTGCAAAAAAATACAAAAATAAGCCACGTATGGTGGCACACGCCTGTAGTACCAGCTACTCGGGAGACTGAGGTGGGAGGATTGCTTGAACCCAGAGGTTGAGGCTGTAGTGAGCCATGATTGTGCCAGTGCACTCTAGCCTGGGTGACAGAGTGAGACCCTGTCTCAAAAAAAATTGATTAATTAATTAAAGTTGTGTAGAGTTGGCGAGACGTGGGGTTGTGTCTAAGCATGCTCATGTTCTTGGTCCTTGAAATGTTGGTGCCCGCAGGATTCATGTAGCTGCAGAGGTGGTAAACTGAATGAATAAAACTGTGGCCTTTGACCATGCAAAGTGGGTGCAAAGTAGGCTTGGGGGGATCCCAGTCAGAAGACCCTGACTTTACAGCCACAGAGAGGATGCCCCTGTCCCCCGGTTCCAGGGCAGGCAAAATCTGAGGGGCTAAGATCTTCAGTGGCAAAAGGGGCATCTGGTTCTTTGACCCTCTCCCTGATCCTGCTTTTAAACAAGTTCCAAAAAATTTTGTCTGCAAAACAAACTATGCTGCATAAGGAATAATTCGTTGCCCTAATTCGTCCATTAGACTTCACACTTGACTCCCCACAGGCTTCTTAATATCCCTGGTTTCCAGCTCACGGGAGTCGATGCAGGGGGTGACCACAGCATATCTCTGTTTATTTTCAAGTATGCAAAGGATACATGCATATATCATTGTTGAAAGTCAAAAAAAATTTTTTTTTGAGATGGAGTCTCGCTCTGTCACCCGGGCTGGAGTGCAGTGACATGATCTCAGCTCACTGCAAGCTCCGCCTCCTGGGTTCCCACCATTCTCCTGCCTCAGCCTCCTGAGTAGCTGGGACTACAGGCGCCCACCACCACGCCCAGCTAATTTTTTGTATTTTTTAGTAGAGACGGGGTTTCATCTTGTTAGCCAGGATGGTCTCGATCTCCTGACCTCGTGATCCTCCCACCTCAGCCTCCCAAAGTGCTAGGATTACAAGTGTGAGCTGCGGCGCCCGGCCCAAAAATCAAAATGTTTTAAAGCCGAAGCGCCCCCCACCCCATCCTCTACCCTCCAGTCCTAAGGCCCTCCTTAACATGAAGGTTGAGCAAGTGTGGCTCAGATCTCTCCTTCCTTCCCCCTCTTCCTCCTTCTCTTCCTTTCTCTCTCCCTCTCTTCTTTCTCTCTTTCCTTCTTTCTCTCCTTCCTTCCTTTTCTCTTTCCTTCCCTTTTCCCCTCCCTCCTTCCTTTTTTTCTCCTTTAGAATAGTGCTGCTGTGATCACCCTTAGGTGCCTCCAATTCTAACCTTTCTGGTTACTTTCTCCCCCCAGGTCTCCCAGCTTAGCATCTGCCCTTAAAGGAAACCTAAATGAACATGTGCTGTTGCATTCTGAATAGCCTCTGGTTGATCAGGAGCTTAGACTAAGGACTGAATAGTAAAGGGTGGATCCAAGTGATTGTGAGAATACCATTTGGCAGAATGTGATGTCTGGATTGGACATGGAGTGCATAGGAAGGGACCCCGCACTTCCCTGGGTATGTGAGTGTTTCTGGTTGACGCTGTGCAGCTGCCCCATAACAATGCTGGAATTATCCTTTATTCAGGGCCTGACTGAGTGGGGGCGTGGCCACCCCTTTATTGCCTTATTTTTTTAATGTATATCATTCTCTATTTACACATTGATAATTTTTTCCGACAGGGTAAAAAAAAAAAATGCACCAGCCGCAGCACTTTCGTGTAAGTATAGACACATCAGAGCTCTTTGTTAAGAATAAGAAACAATCGCTCCCACTTCAGGCTCTAATGTTATCATAGCCAACTGCCAGAACCGCTCTGTGATTACGTCTCCTGAGTGGAAAACCCTCAAAATGCCTCTTGGTCTAAGAGTTTGAAGCTGGGATTGCCTCTCCACTTTGGCCAAGATGACTAAAGCATCACATATTTTTAGAGCAACTTTTAAGAAGTGAGGTGTGGTGAGTGATGACTAGAGAGCTCCTTGCTGCTCACACTATAGCATTTTACACGCATTTTCCCAGGGAGCCCCCAGGAACCTGGTGTCCAGGGATATTTTCCTCGTGTTGGGGTGAAGGGGCTCACACAATGTCACCTGCACGCGGGCCTCACAGTTCCAGATCTGGGCTTGTCCACCCTCCCAGCTGCCTGCTCAGGAGGAAGGCAGGTAAAGTTAAGGGCAGTGCCAAGGTTTAGGAAATACTGTCTGTCTTTGGATCAAATGTAATTTCAGTTTAAAGTAACCTAGAAAATGTTTTGCAAAAAATGTGTTTTCAGAAAGCAGAATTACACTCAGTATCCCTTCTTTTTTTGGTTTGTCAACCACATCTTTCCTTAGAGAGATTTAGGACAGCTAAGTAGAAATTAAATTTTCCATATGTAAACAGGCATGGAGACAGCTGGCTTTCATTGGGCAATAGTTCCCAGCTGGGAATCTCCAATGAGCAATGAGCGATTTTGATTCTTGTATTTTTAAACAGGTTGGCTTTCCTCCCAATTGCAAATATAAATGTTCCTGGTAGAAATTTATATGTTACTGAGAAGCATCAAGAAGCAAATGAAAATTCCCAGAAGCTCACCACCCAGAGACGGTCACCCTCAGGGTTTCACACAGCCTCTGTCTGGGGAGCTTTCGTTTCCTTCGGTCTTGTCTATTGTTAGGTCACATGTTCAGTAGGATTTGTCTTGGAGCCTGAACGCTGACAAAGGTGCACCACCCCCCAACCCCATCCAAAGCCACATGGGAATGACTCCTCTGGCCCCACCCACTTCCTGCCCTGGCTAGTGTGTTATTTTTGTGGCTTTCCCCTGTCTTGTCAAAAGAATGAGAGTAACTCAACGTGGATACTTAGTCCAAACCTTGGGTCTCAAGCGTTCTGGGAAGGATCCAAGACCTGTGGTTCTCGGTTCCCAAAAGCAGGCAGGTGATTGGAGAAGCAGCTGGGCTCTGAGTCCTGTGCCCGTGTGGCCCAAGTGACTGGCTGTGACCCTAATAAGTGAGCAGAAGGGAAGGGGCCGGGGTCACCTTGCACAGGAGGAGTGGCAGCCCTAAGTGTCTCTGCAGGCTAGAGCCGCTCCTTCCTCAGGGGCCATCTCCCGACCCTGCCGAGTATTCTTGTGTCCTAGGAGCCGCTCAGCAAATGGTTGTTGACTGACTGAGTGACAGCACTTTGGCCTCTCTGAACCTCAGTGTCCTGGTTATTGAATGGGACTCTTACTTCCAAGCTCTTTACTCCCCTGAGCCCCTGGTCCCCTGGTTCCCCTTTGTCCTGCACCTCAGGCTGTGTCCTAGAGACCAGCCGCCTCAGCTGCATCTCATTAGGCTCTGAGTGTCGTGGCCTTAACAGTTCCTCCACCTCTCTGAACCACAGCTTTGTCTTCTGGAAAAGGAGAAATGAGAGGATGCTTGGAGCATCGTTGCCTGCATTCATGGAACTCATGGTCTGCCTGGAGAGTGATGGTGATATGGTGTCTGTGTGTCCAAGAGCCAGCTGCACCCAGAGGGAAACTCTAAAGCTGGTGTGGCCAGGGGCGGCCAAGAAGCAGAGAGAACAGGGTCCGTGACGGTGGGGAGAGGTGCTCCCAACCATTGCTGAGGCCAGGAATGAGGCTGGGAGGCTGCAAGGACCGGGTTCCAGCCGGGCCAACTCTGAGATGACGCTGAGGATTCCAGCGTTACTGTGAGTCACTTGTCGGCTCACTGCTTCTCTTAAGAGCCAAGGGATGGCCAGGCGCAGTGGCTCACGCTTGTAATCCCAGCACTTTGGGAGGCTGAGGTGAGGTGTAATCACCTGAGGTCGGGAGTTCGAGACCAGCCTGACCAACATGGAGAAACCCCATCTCTACTAAAAAAAAAAAAAAACAAAAAAACCCCCCAAAATTAGCCAGGCATGGTGGCGCATGCCTGTAATCCCAGCTACCCAGGAGGCTGAGGCAACCTGGGCAACAAGAACAAAACTCCCTGTCAAAAAGACAAAAAAAGAAAAAAAGAGCCAAGGGATGCCACTAGCTGGTTGTTTAATTAAACTTTTTATTTTGAAATGACTGTATCGACACATAACAGATAATGCAGAGACACTATGGGTCTTTACCGAGGAGTTCCCAGTGGTGACAGCTTGCAAAACGATATAGCTCGGACATTGACACTGGTACAGTCAAGACACAGAGCAGCACCAGCACAGGGAACCTCCTGCAGCCCTTTGATGTCCACACCTGCTCCCTGCCTGCCCCTGACAGCAGCCAATCTGTTCTGTTTCTACAATTTTGTCATTTTGAGAATGTTATATAAATGGAATCATATAGCATGTAACCTTTTGAAATTATCCTTTTTCCACCAGCATAATCCCTTGGGATTTGTCTAAGGGAATTCATCCAGGGGAATCATCACACAGCTCGGCTGCTGTGTGTGTCAGTAGTGTTTCCTTGTTATTGCTAAGTGCTGTTGTGTGGCATGGATGTACTATAGTTCATGTGTAAATGGCAACACAGTTTTCATCTCCGTGTCTGCATGTTCATTGCCAGTATATACAAATTCAAGTGATTTTTGCGACTTGATTTTGTATCCCTGACCTTGCTAAATTCACTTACTAGTTCTGGGAGGTTTTTTTTTTTTCTGCTTCTTGGCATTTTCTTTGTAGACAATCATGTCATCTGCAAACGTGGACAATTTTATTTCTTCCTTTCTGCTCAGCATGCATTTTCTTTTCTGTTCTTGTTTTATTGCGCTGTCTAGAACCTTCTCCACTATGTTGAATAAGAGTGGTGAGAGGAGGCGTCTTTGCCTTGTTCTCACTTTGGGGGACTATTATGGGCCTGACTATGTCCCTGCAAAATACATGTTGAAGCCCTAATCCCTAGGACCTCCGAATGTAACTGTGTTGGAGACAGGGCCTTTAAAGAGGTAATGAAGTTAAAATGAGGTGCTGAGAGTGGGTGCTGATCTGTCATGACTGGTGTCCAATAGGAAGAGCTGAGGACTCACAGAGGGACAACCACGTGAAGACACAGGGAGACGATGGCTGCTTGTAAGCCAGGGAGAGAGGCCTCAGGAGAAACCAACCCTGCCAACACCTTGATCTCAGAGTTCCAGCCTCCAGGAACATGAGAAAGTAAATTTGTGACCTTTCGGCCACCTAGCCAGTGGGACTTTGTTCTAGCAACCACGATAAACTAAGACACTGCCCTCCAGAGCAACACAGGGCACCTCTGTTCTGACTTCAGAAACTAGTTCCGCCTGTCTTTGAACTTCATCTAACAGTCTTTTGTGTCTGGCTTCGAGATCCATCCATATAATAGCTTTTTTTTTTTTTTTTTGAGGCAGAGTCTTACTGTGTCTCCCAGGCTGGAGTGCAGTGGTGCAATCACAGCTCACTGCAACCTTGACCTCCAGGGCTCAAGCAATCTCCTGCCACAGCCTCTGAGTAGTTGGGACTACAGGCACATGCCACCACACCCAGCTCTACATCACTGTTATGTCAGTGGCTTACTCCTTTTTATTGCTGAATCCTGTTCTATCTATATTATGGCTGCACCATACTTTGCTTATAACGCATTCTCCGGTTGTCGGACCCTTGGGTCGTTTCCAGCTTCGAGTTATGAATACAGCTGCTCTGCACATTTGGGTGCAGGTCTTTGTGTGAACAGATGTTTTCTTTTCTCTTGGGTAGATACCTAGAAGTGCAATTACTGGGTCATAGGGAAGGTGTATATTTAACTGTGAGAAAATGCCAAACAGTTTTCCAAAGTGGTTGTGCAGTTTTCTGCTCCCACCAGCATGAGAGTTTCGCACTGAGGGTTACGTTTGCGCCACATCCTTGCCAGCACATGGCATTGTCAGTCTTTTTCACTGTAGCCATTCTGCTGGGACTGGAATCATTCCTCAGTGCGGTTTCTAGTTTCCCTGATGGCTGCAGTGTTGCCCACCAGCTCGTGTACTTACTGTCTATTTAGGTAACTTAAGTCAAATGTTTGTTTTTTGTTTCTCATTTTAAAAATGGAATTGTTTGTCCTTTTTTTAATTATTGATTTGTAGGAATCTTTATGTATTCTGAACACAAATCTTTTATCAGATATATGTATTGCAAATATTTTCTCCAAATCTGTGATTTGCCTTTGAAATTTTCTTTTCTTTTCTTTTGTTTTTTTTTTTTTTGAGACAGAGTCTCGCTCTGTTGCCCAGGCTGGATGCAGTAGCCTGATCTCTGCTCACTGCAGCCTCCACTTACCAGGTTCAAGTGATTCTCCTGCCTCAGCCTCCAGAGTAGCTGGGCTTACAGGTGTGTACCACTATGCCCGGCTAATTGTTGTATTTTTGTGGAGATGAAGTTTCACCATGTGGGCCAGGCTGGTCTTGAACTCCTGACCTCAGGTGATCTGCCCACGTCAGCCTCCCAAAGTGGTGGGATTACAGGCATGAGCCACAGCACCCCGCTGCCTTTGAATTTTTTTTTAAATATTTAATTTTTTTTTTTTTTTTTTTTTTGAGATAGGGTCTCATTCTGTCACCCAGGCTGGAGTGCAGTGGCATGATCTCGGCTCACTGCAACCTCCACCTCCCAGGTTCGAGTGATTCTCCTGCCTCAGCCTCCCAAGTAGCTGGGATTACAGGTGCGTACCACCACACCCAGCTAATTTTTGTATTTTTGGTACAGACAGGGTTTCTCTATGTTGGCCAGGCTGGTCTCCAACTCCTGACCTCAGGTGACCCGCCCTCCTTGGCCTTCCAAAATGTTGGAATTACAGGCGTGAGCCACCATGCCTGGCCTTAAAGACTTAACTTTTTTAATGGCAGTTTTACATTCACAGTAAAATTGAGAGGAAGGTACAGAGATTTCCCATATATTCCCTGACCCCACACATTCAGAGACACTCCCTTTATCAGCATCCTCCCCAGAGGAGACGTTTGTTGTAACTGATGAACCTGCCTTGACATATCATTGTCACTCAGAGTCCATATGTGGCCGGCCTTTTCATGTTCCTAATGGTGCCTTTCCATAAGCAGAAGTTTTCTGTGTTGATGAAACATATTTTCGTGTTGAAGAAGTTGTTTACCAAGTCTTTTGTGTGTGTGGCTTAGTGCCTTTTATACCCTAAGAAATCATTACCAACATCAAATTCATGAATATTTTCAGCTATGTGTTTTTAGAAGCTTTATAGTTTTAGCATTCACAATGGAGGTTTTGGTTCATTTCTAGCTATTTTCTGTGTGTAGTGTAAGTAAGCAGTCAAGGTTCATTTCTTGGTACGACTATCTAAATGTTCCATCACTGTTTGTTGAAAGGACTTATCTTTCCCTATCGATGTGTGCTGGCACCGTCATTGAAAATCAGTTGAACAAATGAATGAAAATCTATTAGTTCATTGATTTCCATTGATTTATCCTTATGTTGATACCACATTGTCTTGCTTTTGAAATTTATTTTATTACTTATTTATTTTTGAGACGGAGTCTTACTCTGTCGCCCAGGCTGGAGTGCAGTGGCGCCATCTTGGCTCACTGCAACCTACACCTCCCGGGTTCAAGAAATTCTCCTGCCTCAGCCTCTCGAGTAGCTGGGACTACAGGCGCCCACTGCCATGTCTGGTTAATTTTTTTGTATTTTTAGTAGAAACGGGGTTTCACCGTGTTGCCCAGACTGGTCACGAACTGCTGAGCTCAGGCAATCCACCCACATTGGCCTCCCAGAGTGCTGGGATTACAGGTGGGAGCCACTGCGCCCGGCCGAAATTTATTTTATTATAATAATTATTTTATTAATGAAAATAATTACTATAATAATATTATTTTAGTTAACAAAATATAATTACTATAGTAAGTCTTGAAATAGGGTAATTGGTTGAACTAGTTCTCTGTTGTTGGACCTTCAGCACATCTCTGACATTGGGCAAGGCTTGGTGGCTCATGACTGTAAATCCCAGCACTTTGCAGGGCTGAGGTAGGTGGATAGCTTGAGCCCGGGAGTTCAAGGTCAGCCTGGGAAACATAGCCAGAGTCCGTCTCTGCAAATGATAAAAACTTAGCCAGGCATAGTGGCACACCTGTGGTCCCAGATACTCAGGAGGCTGAGATGGGAGGATCCCTTGAGCACAGGAGGTCGAGGCTACAGTGAGTCGTGATCGGTCCAGTGCATTTCAGCCTGGGAAACAGAGGGAAACTCTGTCTCAAAAAAAACCAAAACCAAAAACAAACAAACAAACAAACAGCCCTAATAAGACTGTACAAAATGTCCTTGCTCATTTGTGTGGGTGTTTTGGAAGGTCGACGGCTGAAGCGAGTGTCCCTTATGTCTGCATGTCCTATGTCCTTGTGTCCCCATGCCCCCAAGTCCCCACCACAAGTCCAAGGCTCACGTCCCCACGTCCCCTGTACCCCATGTCCTCATTTCTCTATGTCCATGTGGCTCCACATTCCTCATGTCTGCATTTTCTCATTCCTCATGTCCCCATAACCTCCACATCTCGATATTCTTCATGTCCCCATGTCCCTCACATCCCCGAATCCCTGTGTTCCCGTGTCTCCATATTCCCAAGTCTCCATGTCCTCTTGCCCCATATCTCCATATTCTTTGTGTCTCCATGTCCCATATCCCCATTTTCCCATGTCATGTCCCCGTGTCCTCATGTCCTCATGTCCCTATGTCTTCAAGTTCCCATGTCCACTTGTCCTCACGTCCCCATGTCTCCATGACCTCCACTCCCCATGCTCTCATGTCCCTAGATGCCCATATCCTCATGTCCTCTATGTCCTGTCGTCATGTCGCCATGTCTGCACGTCTCCATATCCCTCGTGTCCCCAAGTCCCCCATCCCCACATCCTCATTCCCCCATGAGGACTCCTCCTATCCCCACATCCTCATGTCTCCCATAAACCAGCCCAGAGCAGGGTTTGCCTTCTGCTGTGTGCTTGGTAAATATGAGCTGCCTTCCTCCTTAAACCTTCCACTTAAAGGCCGCAGAATCACCATGTGTAAGATGGCTTCCCTGAAAAAATGCATCCCAAGTGTCACTATTAGACGTCAGGTGGACACTTTCCCCCACAGCGAATAAACTGGTAGCAACCCTGGGAAGGAATGGGGTGTAACGGTCAAGGCCAGCTGGCTGCTGTAGCAGTCCCAGGCTTAGTCATAGTCCAGTGCTGGCAATGGGAGAGTTGTGGGGGCTCTGTTCCATGCAGTCAGATGGGGAGCACTCACCCACCAGGAGAGAGGCCCAGGGAGAGCACTCACCCACCAGGGGAGAGCCCCTAGGCCAGCTGAGAGAAATTAGGCCAGGAGATGCTAAACAGGGTAGAGCCCCTGGGCCTCCCTCCTGGTGAGTGGGTGTTCCCCTTTGGCCTCTCTCCTAGTGGGTTATCCCCCCAGGTCTCTCTCCTGGTGGGTGGACCCTCTCCCCAGATCTCTCTGCTGGTGGGTGGACCCTCCACCCAGGCCTCTCTCCTGGTTAGTAGATGCTCCCCCTGGGCCTCCCTCCTGGTGAATGAGTGCTCCCCCTGGGGCTCCCTCCTGGTGAGTGAGTGCTCCTCCAGGACTCTCTCCTAGTGGGTGCTCCCCCTGGGCCTCCTTCCTGGTGAGTGGGTGCTCCTCCAGGCCTCCCTCCTGGTGAGTGGGTGCTCCCCCTGGACCTCCCTCCTGGTGAGTGGGTGCTCCTCCAGGCCTCTCTCCCAGTGGGTGTTCCCCGTGGGACTCTCTTCTGGTGGGCGGGCACTCCCCCTGGTTGAGAGTTCTCTGCCCGTAGGCTCTCTCCATCCTGGCCTCTGTGGTCACACACAGGTCCCTCTGGGTCCTGGACTTCACAGCTCCTCTACCTGGCCATTGCCAGCTTTCCTGGAAGACAGGGCTGGGGGTCCCTGGGAGAAAGCAAGAGTCCTGGGGAAACCCCCTTTCTTATCAGAGGCACCCACCCCTCATGAAGTGAGCCGCCTGGGGGAGGATGAGCAGTACCTCTGAGGGACAGGCTGAGGGACACTGGAGGCACAGGGCCTTCTCTGCAGAGCCTCTGACTCCATAAAGTTATTCAGGGGCTTTGAGATTGAATGGCACCCATGGATTATCACTGTGGCCCCCAGGAGCCCTCCATGGGTTGAGTAGTGTGGCCAGGAAAGCCTCTTCAAGGAGAGGGCAGAGAGCTGAGGGGCCTGAGTGACCCAGGGGACAGTGGTCCAGGCTGAGGGAGTAGCAAATAGAAAGGCCCTGAGGCAGGTGCCTGCAGGAGCCCTCCAGGGTAGGAGACTCATTTGAGCCATTGGAACATGAGTGAAATAATTGGTTAAAGAAATTGGAATATGTGTTACTACTTCCTGGTGGCCACTTCTCCCCACCAGGCTGATCCCACCATCCCCCAACTTCAGGTCACCCGTTGCCCTTTTTCCTGATGAAAATACTACATCACTGTAAAGCAACAGTAAACACTTAACTCTAGTTTTGATGGGTCAGGAATTGAGGTGTGGCTTGGCTGTGGCTTGGGGATCTCTCATGAAGCTGCAGATGGTGGCTGGGGCTGCAGTGTCATCTGAAGGCCTGACTGAAACTGAGGATCATCTCCAAGGTGACTTATTCACTCACTGCAAGTTGTTGCTGGCTGCTGACTGGGGGCCTCAGGTCCTCTCCACATGGGCCTCTCTGCAGGGCTGCTTGAGCATCCTCACAATATGGCAGCCGGCTCCCCCAGAGTGGGTAATTCAGGAAGGAAAGGGAAAAGCTGCAGTGTTATGTATGGCCTGGCCTTGGAAGTCACCTTCATCATTTCTGTAATGTTCTATTGTACAGTAGTATCCACAGGTCAGCTCTATTCACAGTGGGAGAGGCAGATGACCAGCAGTTGATGATGACTGGGCCATCGTGGGGCTGGCTGCCACAAACATGTTTCTTTTTGAATGATGTCACTCCCAGGTGGAGGCACCTCTTCCTCCCACTCACCCCCACCAGGGATGACAGGACACTTGGCCTCAGTTCTACTTTCAAGCCACAAACCCCTCCCCATCCTCTTTTTGTCCTTCACCTACCACAACCCCTCACCTTTCAGGTCATCACAGCCAGCCTGCCGCTGTGTTGCCAGAATTTATCTTGACCTTCTTAGGACGACAGTTGTGTATTCCTGGTGGACGTGGGTTTGTGTCCCTGGTACTAATGGGACCCCACTGCTGGCCTTCTGGTACAGGGGACGTCTGTAAAGGAGAAGGCTGAACCAGGTGGTGGTGGCAGGCACTGCTGTCCTTCCTGGCCTGGGCTGGCAGCATCTGGATGGTCCAGGGCTGTCTCCTCAAGGGGCAGGAGCCAAGACTCCAGGGCCCAGGCATTGACGGCACAGCAACGGTGATTCAGATGTTGGTGGCTGGGATCCCTTGAGTACCTACCGTGGGCAAAGCCCTCATTTCTTACAAAAACTCCACCATGTGCATCCCACATTTTCTCCATTTCGTGGAGGAAGAATGGAGGCTTCAAGAAGTTCATCAATGCCTGGGCGTGGTGGTTCATGCCTGTAATTCCAGCACTTTAGGAGGCCGAGGCAGACAGATCACCTGAGGTCAGAAATTGAGACCAGCCTGGCTAACAGTCTCTACTAAAAATACAAAAAATTAGTTGGGCATTGTGGTGGGTGCCTATAATCCCAGCTACTCGGAAGGATGAGGCAGAAGAATCTTTGAAACCGGAAGGTGGAGGTTGAAGTGAGCTGAGATTGTGCCACTGCACTCCAACAGAGTGAGGCTCCGTCTCAAAAAAATAAAATAAAATAAAACATAAAAAAGAAGAAGTTCAGCTATGTGGCTAAGGCCACAGCACCCATGCATCTGAGCTCAGGTGACACTGTCCACTCCATCCTTGTCACAGCTGGGTGTAGCTCTGCATCCTTACGCAGACAGGGAACTAGGGGACAAACTCCACATCACCTTGGCCTTTAGCTTTTGGGAGGGGGGGCACACTACTGTGTCCCGAGCCTCAGTTTCCCTGTTAGATGGGGATAACTATACAGCCCCTCACAGGGGCATGAAGGGGCCTGATAAGCAACCACCCACAGGGCACCTGCGGCAGTGCCTGGCACAGGGAAACTGAGGCCTAGAGAAATTGCTTTTATTTATTTATTTATTTATTTATTTATTTTTATTTTTATTTTTTATTTTTTGAGACGGAGTCTCACTCTGTCGCCCAGGCTGGAGTGCAGTGACCGGATCTCAGCTCACTGCAAGCTCCGCCTCCCGGGTTTACACCATTCTCCTGCCTCAGCCTCCCGAGTAGCTGGGACTACAGTCGCCCGCCACCTCGCCCGGCTAGTTTTTTTGTATTTTTTAGTAGAGACAGGGTTTCACCCTGTTCGCCAGGATGGTCTCGATCTCCTGACCTCGTGATCCGCCCATCTCGGCCTCCCAAAGTGCTGGGATTACAGGCTTGAGCCACCGCACCTGGCTGCTTTTATTTATTTATTTATTATTTTATTTTTATTTTTATTGAGATGGAGTCTCTTTCTGTCCCCCAGGCTGTAGTGCAGTGGCACAATCTCAGTTCACTGCAACCTCCACCTCTGGGGTTCGAGCGGTCCTCCTGCCTCAGCCTCCCTAGTAGCTGGGATTACAAGCATGCGCCACAACGCCCAGCTGATTTTTGTATTTTTAGTAGAGATGGGGTTTCACCAAGTTGGCCAGACTGGTCTCAAACCCCTGACCTCAAGTGATCCTCCCTCCTCGGCCTCCCGAAGTGCTGGGATTTCAGGCATGAGCCACCATGCCCAGTTGAGAAATTGCTTTAAAAAAAAAAAAGAATTTAAGGCTGGATTAACAAGCTTTATTAAAATGGAGTCAGACTTTGCACTCTAAGTCCTTCAGGACCCGGTGTTATTATTTATTGATTCTCTCCCTAAAACAATGAGGGTGTCCTCCTGGTGGGGCTGCTTAGCAGGGCAGGTGCTGGGCCTGTTGGAGCAGCACTCACGGGTCAGGTCTCCCAGGAAACATCTTGAAATATCTATTTGCTGGAGGTCTCTTCACTTTCTAACTTGTGACCATTTCATTGTTCCCAACCAAGAGGGTCTGAGGAAGCCTCTGATGGTGTTTCTGGTCTCACTCTGGGCTTGTCTGGTCTAGGGCCGGCCCCCTCACTCTCTGCTGGGCCCCTCCTCCCTGAAGATCTACACGGCAGATCTACTCACAATAGTCCACCCAGCAGAAGCAGGAGGGTGGTGGTTGTGGGTCCTCTGTGCGCAGCCCTGTTAACCTTTAAACCAGCACGGCTTCCGCGGCTGTGAGCCGAGCGCCTGGTCAGTGGAGAGCTGTGGATTGCATGCTTGTTTGCTGTTGCCCCCGCCACCCTGCAAGTTGCACCTTCTAGAACCAGCAAGCCAAGCTCCTCTCACCCCAGCAGAATGATGCGGAAATGCAAATACACCATCATGTTGTGACCCATATTGCGAAAATTAGAAAGAAGGAAGTTGTGTTTCGCTATTGCACGAAGTTCAGCCCGGAGGAGAAACTCGCTCGCCTTCGGAAGACAGGTGAGTGGGGCCGGCCCTGAGGTCTTGGCGGAGCCCCGAGATCTGACTGGTTTTGTGGAACTTTGGGGTGGTGGGAGCATTCAGGGCAGGAGCCATTTGAGGGAGACGGATGTTTTCAAGGCAGGAAGTGGCTGTGGTGGCACGGAATGGTGTCTTGTTTTTGTTCTGTCGTCTTTCTCTGGGTTCCTGGAGCGTGATGTGTAAAAATTCAGAGTTATTATGGGCCTCAAATGGCAAGCGTGAAAAGCCTTTGTCAACTGCCTGGGACAGTGCTGGGACAGTGTTGCCTATCATCTGGGGGTGGCTCAGGCTCTCACAAGATGAACGGTGCCTGCCTGTGTCCCCATCAAAGTCTGGCAGGGGCCCAAGTCCAAGGCTGACCAGATACAGGGAGCCTTTTTCCATCGGCTGGCAGTGCACCAGCCAGGGCATCGAGACCACGGCCAGACCCTCTCATGTCACCCAGGCCTCGGGGGCTGGGGGCAGTGTGAGCCTTCCTCTGCCTGAGCAGAGGTGGGTGGTCCCAGACGTGTCCTGGGGCTAGGCTTTCCCACACAGTGTGGCTCCAGAAGCTTCCTCTGCACTCTGCAGTTTAGATATTAGCAGATGTGGGCCTGTGTAGCATGGGGCTATGAGGAAGGAGTGCCGCGCCCACTGAAGCCTTCTCACACCCCGTGCAGTGCCTGGCAGTGTGGGACAGTGGCGGGGCCACCTCAAGAGGTGCGTGGACTGCTGGCAGGGTCCCAGCGACAGTGGCGGCACAACCCGACGCCACCGTGATTGTGCCCACTGTGCAGAGGGGGCCCGAGGGGCAGGGTCATGTTCGGGTCGCACAGCATGGCCACACTCATCTGTAAAGTGGGGACTGAGTCGTGCCAGGCTCACTGTAGTTCGGGACTGGACGTGCTCAGCAGGTGCCGCTGCCATTCAGATCAGTGCTTGCCAATGCCCAGGGCAGATGCTGGTCAGCCATTCTTGCAGGGAGAAAACTGAGGCACGGAGCTGACTTACCCTGGGCCCCCCAGCCTGCAAAGTGTCTGACTGAGCCCCAGTACAAATCTTCACCACTTGCTCCGCGGCCCCAGAGCTGGGTGGGGCTAGCCAGCTGCATGTGAAACGGAGGAAGTGGTTTGTCCCCAGCTGGGCTGTTACAGGAGGCCCCGGCTCCACTCCTCAGGGGGCTGAGGTCCGCGTCTACACAGAAACCAGCACTCCGCCATGTGCAAGACCCCTCGGAGCTACAGCAGGCTGAGTGCCCTGCACACAGAGGCCTGCAGCTGTGTTGTGCAGAGGTGAGAGCTGAAATGACCTTTTCCTGAGAAGCCGCACTGCTGTACAAGGACGGGCCTGACCTTCCTGGCCTGCACAGGTCTGCGCCCCTTGAGGATTCCCAGGTTAGTCCTTGGACTGAAAGAGTGACCCGAGAGTCACTGGTGCATGTGCTGGGAGCTCCCAATGCATCCTCCCCACCTGCCCCGATGGGTCTATCAGGAGCCCTGTTTACAGATAAGGAAACTGAGGCCCCTCAGTAAGGGCAGTGCTGGGCAGGTGTGAAACCTAGACAAGGATGAGACTGGGCTTGTGGAACAAGGAGTCGGCGGCAAGCATGTGCTGAAAACAATGAACAAGGACAAGAGGAAGAGCAGCCGGGCACTGTGGTGCCTGCCTGGCCCTGGGCGGGACAACCATCAGCTGTGGGGACTGAGCCAGTCAGGAAGGAAGCAGGACATGAGGACCTTCATTCATCCCTTACATTTCTCCCCGTGTGCTGCCTTCTCTTTTCTGCAGATATTGTGGGTCCTGGTAGGTGACAAGGGGCCCATTGTCTGAGGAGGGAGACAGGGACATGAGACTGCCACGGTTGGATCTGGCTGGCTGCAAGGACAGTGCAGGGCAGGCCCTGTGTGAAATGGGGGCTGCCACGTCTGGGCCTGGGGACAAGCTGCCTGATGCCTGGTGACACGAACTTGCACCCGTGGTGCCTCTGTCCCCACATGTAAGACGAACATGTGAGCTTCCCTACTCCCTCCTTCTGAGCTTGCCGCCTGCCGGTGAGTGTCCCTGGTCTCAGGAAAGTAGCCCACAGGCAAATGGTTGCTGCATTTTCCCAAAAGCAAGTATTGAACTCCTAACAATAATCCCAGCCCTCCAGGATGGGGCGCCCCACTCTGTGTCACAAGGTGTGCTGTCCCCCAGCCCCACCCCCCAGGTGGGGGCACCGCAGACTCAGGCCTAGAGGCTGCACCCGTGGGTCCTGCCCGGGGCCCACCCCACCTGGGGGTCTGTGTGAGGCCTCTGCCCAGGGTGCCAGTCTTCTGAGGAGCAGCGGTGGCTGTGCATGTGGACCAAGGAAGGAAGGCAAGAGTGCGTGAACAGGGGCTGAGCTCCATAGCCTCAGAAAGGGACACTAACGATCCCACCTCCCCCTGGATGCCCCCAGCTGGGCAGGGAGGTTGAAAAGGAGGCTGGCCTGGTGCAGGGCCTTGCCCTTCACACCTTGTCATTTCGGTATGAATGCAAAAAGCTTCTCATGCAAATCTTCTGAAATCCATACCTTTAAAAAAAGTTTTCTTTTTTAAAATGGCAGTAAAATACACATAACCTAAAGCATAGCACTTTCATCTTCTTTTTTTTTTTTTGAGATGGAATCTCACTCTGTCTCCCAGGCTGGAGTGCAGTGGCGTGATCTCGGCTTGGTGCAGCCTCCACCTCCCGGGTTCAAGTGATTCTTCTGCCTCAGCTTCCCAAGTAGCTGAAATTACAGGTGCCTGCCACCAAGCTGATTTTTTTGTGTTTTTAGTAGAGACGGGGGTTTTACCATGTTGATCAGGCTGGTCTCGAACTCCTGACCTCAGGTGATCCACCAGCCTCGGCCTCTCAAAGTTTTGGGATTACAGGCGTCAGCCACCGCGCCTGGCCTCCTTCATTGTTTTCAGGTGATCAGTACAGTGCCCTCAGCACATTCACGTTGCTGTGCAACCATCACTGCCGTCCATCTCCAGAGTGTCTTCACCTTCCCAATCTGAAACTCTGTCCCTGTTAAACCCTCTCCATTCCCTCCCCTGGCCCTGGCAGCCGCCAATCTGGTTTCTGTTTCTGAATTTGACTCCTCAAGGACCTCACGTAGGTGGAATCACACAGGATTTGTCCCTTTGCAACTGGCTTATTTCACTTAGCATAATGTCCTCAGGGTTCACCCCTGTTGTGGCATGGGTCAGAATTTCCTTCTGGTTTATTAATTTATTTATGAGTCGGAGTCTCTGTTGCCAGGCTGGAGTGCAGTGGCGTGATCTCGGCTCACTGCTACCTCTGCCTCCCAGGTTCAAGCTATTCTCCTGCCTCAGCCTCCTGATTAGCTGGGACTACAGGCGCCCGCCACCATGCCCGGCTAATTTTTGTATTTTTAGTAGAGACGGGGTTTCACCATGTTGACTAGGCTGGTCTCGATCTCTTGACCTTGTGATCTGCCTGCCTTGGCCTCCCAAGGTGCAGGGATTACAGGCGGGAGCCACTGCGCTCGGCCTCCTTCTGTTTAAGGCCGAACATGATTCTGTTCTGTGGAGAGGCCACCTTTTCTTTATCCAGGTATCTGTGAATGGACACTTGAGCGGCTTTCACCCTTTGTCTATTGTAGGGAATGCTGCTGTGTATGTGGGTGTACAAGTACCTGTTTGGGACCCTGCTTTCAAACCTTTTGGGAGAAACATTCTTGACTCGATGGACTCACATGTTGGAGTAAATGTGGCTGCCCTAAGAAAAGCTGCCACACCCTTGGGAGAGGTAGACGCCCCCCGCCCACCAGCCCCCAATCCCAGGCTGTCCAGCCTGTCCTCCCACTCCACAGTCACAGCGTTGTGCCAGGGCTATGGGTCATGAAGAGTCACACAGTCTTAAACAGTAGAGGTAACTTGTAAAGGTGGTGGTGTGAGCTGTATTTGTGAGTGTCTGCTCATGGCATGCCTGCAAACGGGCAGGTGCTTCGTTGATCTGCCTCCTCTTCTCCCTGCTCAGCTTGCCCTCGCCTCCCGCCCTCTCCGAGGTCCCTCTGACCCCCACCCCAATTCAGGAGCATGTGGCACCTCACTGAGTTCTCAGCAGAGATAATGGAGACCCCCCCTCTATCCACGCCCACAGCAGACAGGGCATTTCCCAGGCTGAGACCCCAAGGTAATTACTCTGTGCTTCCAGGCACCTCTGGGTCACAAGGTGGCTTTATTTATTTGTTTATTTATTTTGACATGGAATCTTGCTCTGTGGCCCAGGCTGGAGTGCAGTGGTGCGATCTCCTCACTGCAACCTCCGCCTCGTGGGTACAAGCAATTCTCCTGTCTCAGCCTCCAGAGTAGCTGGGACTACAGGTGCAAGCCATCATGCCCAGCTAATTTTTGTATTTTTAGTAGAGATGGAGTTTCACCATATTGGTCAGTCTGGTCTCGAACTCCTGACCTCAGGTGAAGGTCTCCCAAAGTGCCTCGGCCTCCCAAAGTGCTGGGATTGCGGGTGTGAGCCACTGCACCTAGCCTGGTGGCTTTAGTTGATTGCCATCAGCCATTACACCTGGGCATGGCCAGGGTGCCCTGGGCCTTGCTCACTGTGGGTGGCCTCAGTGGGTTTGGGACCTCAAGGCACCGAAGTTAAGCCAGGGAGAAGCCATATGGGGACCAGCAGACATGGGCAGTACACATGGTTTATTGTATCACCTGGAGGCACTTACAGTATTGCCTGGATTCTCTATTGCAGGGTAACGCACAAGGGAGATCTTGTCATCATCCCTCATGATTCTCGGCCACCTGGGTGCAGCAGGCAGCTCTTGCCCACAGGGCTGGGACCCATTGCAAAGGCTTCCCCCAAATGCTTCAGGCCTGGCTGCCGCTTGCTGTTGGCAGGGATGCCTCCGTCTGCCTCTCTGCGTGGCCAGGGCTCCCTCACAGCGAGGCGCTGGCTTCCAAGGGCAAGAGCCTGGAGCTGTCTTCCCTCCTGACTTGGCCTCCCGTATGCTGCCCTCTCTAGTTACAGCGAGTCTCTTAGGGGCTCTGTATTTAGGGGAGGGATGTCAGAGTCCGCTTTTATATTGAAGGGGCGTCAAAGAATATATGGCAGTTTAAAAACCACCACTAACGCGTTTGTTGCTCCCCCCACATAACATGCTGTTGTTATGGAGCCTTCTGTGTGCCGGGGGCCACTGGGCCACTCCAGCAACAGGACAGGGGAAGTCCTTGCCTGCTAGGTGCCAGACGGCCCAGTGGACAGGTGCCGTGGTGGGTTTCTTTCAGAGGGGAGGGGACTCCCTCACGGCCCCCAGGAAGGGACGTCTGGTGGCAGGTAGAGCTGGGTGGTAGGCAGACTGGTGGCCCATCTGTGGGACCAGCCCTGCCCATCTTGGGGGGCCGATGCACTGCGGAGGGACAAGGGGCAGGGCCAGAGCACTTCACCCCCCTGCTCACTGACTGCTGTGATGGAGACACATGAACAGTTCTAGGATGCCCTGGATTCTGGGCATTCTTAATTTCTTCAGGTTTGTGGATTTCCTCGTGCTAGGTGGTGGCAGCCCCGAGTGTCTGGGACCTGTTTCCTGGCTGAGTCCACAGTGGGCACGACTCATCTGGGTCAGCAGCTCCAGCCTTGCTCACCTCAGGTGGCTCAGGGCTTCCTAAAAGGAGAGCTGAGGTGGTGGGGTACAGAGAACTGACCTCGGCTCCCTCAATGCCCCTGTGGAAACGTAGGCATAGCCCTGGGTGGATCAGAGTGACCCAAACGCAGGGGCTTCCAGCACCTGTGTGCCAGGGCCAGCCTGCCTGAGCCTCGGCTTCCTCATATGAAGGACAGAAATGTCCCCTGCAAATGTGAGAAAGGGCTCAGCAATGACCCTGTGCCTGGGTGTGCATGGGTGTACTTGTATTATATGTGTGTATGCGTTGTCAACCTAAAATAATCAAGAGAATCACAATATAGTCTAAAGAGAGTTTATTCAAGCACAAGGTTGAGGACTGCAGCCAGGGAGACACTTCCAAGTTGCCTCAGGGAATGTCTGGAGAACAAGAGAGGCTCAAGTGTTTAAAGAAAGGATGAATCAGGAGAGGGGGTGGTGACCGTTGTTCATCAGGAACTCTCATTGGTTCACAGAAATAACACTGGTTAGTGATTGGCCAGTCACTGTTGAACTACAGGGAATGTGGCATTTTAGGGTTACTTGGCATCTGTTAGTCTAGAGCCTGCATAGCAAGTGGTTTCAGGAGGGACCCATTTTGCTCGATGGGGAGTGACACGTGACTGTGTTGCATTCCAGTGCTTCTCGACACCTGATTATATAAAGGGGCTGGCATTCCTCAGATAAAGGTCTTTTTATTTTTCAGCATACATGTGCACACATGTGTATGTATGTGCATATGTGCGCTTGTATATGCATGTGTGCACTTGTGCCTTGAAGGCCAGGCAGTGGCCACAGCAGCCCAGGAGGGTTGCTGCTGGTAAAGCCTTTGGCCGCAGAGGGGCTCTGCCCAGCTACACTTCCCAAAGTGGCTCCTCCCTCTCCTGCCCCTCTATCCAGCTTTGTTTGTCTGTTCTCATTACCTTTTATTTTAAAACAACACATACTCTGTAAAAAGTCCCTGCAACTGGGCCGGGTACAGTGGTTCACGCCTGTAATCCCAGCACTTTGGGAGGCCGAGACGGGTGGATCACGAGGTCAGGAGATCGAGACTATCCTGGCTAACACAGTGAAACCCCGTCTCTACTAAAAATACAAAAAAAAAAAAAAAAAAAAAAAATTAGCCAGGCATGGTGGCAGGCGTCTGTAGTCCCAGCTACTTGGGAGGTTGAGGCAGGAGAATGGCATGAACCCGGGAGGCGGAGCTTGCAGTGAGCCGAGATCGCGCCACTGCACTCCAGCCTGGGCGACAGAACAAGACTCTGTCTCAAAAAAAAAAAAAAAAAAAAGTCCCTGCAACAGAATAGAAGGAAGTGAAGTGACAATTAGGGGCTCCTCAACCCAGGTTGCCCCCACCAAGGGCACCCTAAAAGCCTCACTTTTAATTTGATTACCTTTGTAAAGACCCTGTCTCCAAACTTTTCTTCATTTTGAGGTACTGGGGGCTAGGACTTCAGTGAGTGAATTGCGGGGTACGACAGGATCCATAACACAGGTGTTGGCAATGCAGAGTTGCAAACGCAAAGCTGGAGGTGAGTGTCCTTCATTTGTTTTGGTTCATCTGCTCTTGGACAAAAGCCCTTCCAAGACGGGAGTGATTTAAGGGCCTCCGATAAGCACAGTGCACCTCTCTCCTCTGGACAGGATGTCCGGGGGCCGGGCTGCTTGAGCCTCCCAGGCTGCAACCACACACCTCCTCACCTCTCCTCATGATCCATCCTCCCTTCTGTGGTAAGGAAAATGATGCTCAGGAATGTCTGAAATTCACCAAGTTTGTACAGTTCTTAAGGGTGGGATTTTTCTTTTTTTTTTTTTCTTTTTTTTGAGACAGAGTCTGGCTCTGTCCCCCAAGCTGGAGTGCAGTGGCGAGATGTCTGTTCATTGCAACCTCCACCTCCCGGGTTCAAGCGATTCTCCTGCCTCAGCCTTTTCGAGTAGCTGGGATTACAGGAGCCCCCGACCATACCTGGCTAGGGTCACATTTTCTTGATCAGCCCTGTGAGGTATACTTGGCATACCATTGATGCATATGTTTAAAGTGTACAGTTGGATAAACTTTGACGTGGGGTATGCTTGTGAAATTATCACCACAATCAAGGTAATGAGTATGTCTGCAACATCCCTCAAAGCTCTTGTGCTCCTTTGTAAGCACCCTCCACCCCACCAGCCCCCTCACACCCCCAGCCACCTCTACCCCCTTCCCCACTCACCCCCCTCCCCCACGCCAATCCCATAGCCCCTCCCCTTCCTTCCAGGCACCCAATGACCTGCTTCTTAGCACCATAGGCTACTTTGCACTTCCTAGAATTCCGTAGTAATGAGAAAACACCGTAGGTCTTCTTTGGCTCCTTTTGTTCAGCATAATTATTTCTAGATTCATCTGTGTTCTACTCCCTTTTTAAAACTGGTCTGAAAGATCTGGCTGGACGTGGTGGCTCATGCCTGTAATCCCAGCACTTTGGGAGGCTGAGGTGGGAGGATCACTAGAGGTCAGGAGTTCGACACCAGCCTGGCCAACATGGTGAAAACCCATCTCTACTAAAAAAAAATACAAAAATTAGCCAAGCGTGGTGGTGGGTGCCTGTAATCCCAGCTACTCAGGAGGCTGAGGTGGGAGAATCACTTGAACCCAGCCCAGGAGGCGGAGGTTGCAGTGAACATAGATTGTGCCACTGAATTCTAGCCTGGGCGACAGAGTGAGACTCCATCTCAAAAAAAAAAAAAATGGCCTGAAAGATCATTAGATGTAGGTTTAGAATTAGCATCATTATTTTCCTGAAATGTTTGTAGAATTCACCAGTGAAGATCTCTGCGCCTGAAGTTCTCTATGTGGGAAAAGTTTTAACTACAAGGATTTTTTGTGCTTACTTTATACTGAGCTTCTTAGATGTGTAGATTTATAGCTTCCATCAAATCTAGAAAACTTGTCATTATTTCCTCAAATATTTTTTCTGTCCACCCCTTTTTGAGACTCCAATTACACATGTATTACACTACTTGAAGTTTTCCCACATTTCGCTGTTGCTCAGTTTTCTCTGTGTGTGTGTTTCATTTTGGGTAGTTTCTGTTCTTGTCTCTTCAAATTCACTAATGTTTCTTCTACAATGTTGAATTGGTTGTTAATTCCTTCCAGTGTGTTTTTGGTCTCACGCTTTGTAGTTTTCATCTCTGGAAGTTTAATGTGGGCCTTCTTACATCCTCCATGTCTCTACTGGATTTTAGAACATAGTAGGACACAGACATGATAGCAGTTTTGAATGTCCCTTTTTGCTGATTCTAACATCTGTGTTAGTTATGTGTTTATATTGAATTTTTTCTCTTCATTTTGTATAGTCCCTTTTATGCCTGGTAATTTTTTTTTTTTTTTTTTTTTGAGACAGAGTCTTGCTCTGTCGCCCAGGCTGGAGTGCAGTTGCACAATTTCAGCTCACCGCAACATCCGCCTCCTGGGTTCAAGCAATTCTCCTGCCTCAGCCTCCTGAGCAGCTGGGATTATAGGCACGCACTACCATGCCTGGCTGATTTTTGTATTTTTAGTAGAGATGGGGTTTCTCCATGTTGGCCAGGCTGGTCTCGAACTCCCGACCTCAAGTGATCCATCTGCCTTGGCCTCCCAAAGTTCTGGGATTACAGGTGTGAGTCATTGCGCCCGGTCTATGCCTGGTGATTTTTGATTAGATGCCAGACTATGGGAATTTTACCTTGCTGTGCACTACATATTTTTGTAGTTCTATATTTTTTAGCTTTGTTCAGGGATGCAGTTGTGTAAACATGTGGACTTCCTGTTAAGGTTTGTTAATATTTGCTAGGTGGGACCAGAGCAGTGATCACTGCAGGGCTAATTATCCATCATTCCTGAAGCAAGACCCTCTGAGTATTCAATGCAATGCCCCGTGAACTGTGGGGTTTTTCGGGTTGGCTGGTGGGCACAGGCGTGTTCTTGCCCTGTGAAAGCTCCCTGTGGTCCTTGCAGGTGGTTCTTTCTCTGGCCTCACATGCTCTCCCCACTGCACACATGCCGAGTGGTCCTCGAGGGGTCCCTCTGAGATCTCCGGGTTCTCTCTCTGTGTGCAGTTCTCTCCTCTTCAGGGCTCCATGCTGTGGACTCTGGCCACCGTAGTCTTCTGGGCCTCCCAGTTTTGTCTTTTCAACTCAGAGGGTCCACTGGGCCCCATAGGGCTCCCCTTCCCTGATCCATGGTCCAGAAATGGTCTCTGGGCAGTGAGCTGGGACAATAGGAGGGCTCACCTCATTCATTTCCATCTCTCAGGGACCACGGTGTTTTACTGCTTTGTGTAGAGCCTTGCAAACCTCTTTCGTAGGTTTTGTCCATGTTTGTTGTTGTTGTTCCAGGTGAGAGTAAATCTGGTTTCTATTACTCCATCCTGACCAGAACCCTAATTCCCCTGAGATGGGGTTGAACCAGGCTCTGTCTTGCCAGACAGCTACCTTTGAACACACTGAGGCTGAGCGCAGCTCACATTCCATCTGGTGTATTTTTATTGCTGTGCCACGTTTGACCTCTGGAAACCTGAGTTTATCTCTTGTGCTATGAGAAGAATGCGGCAAAACATGTATTTTCTGTTTAGAAATCTTAATATTGCCCCCCATTGAATTCGTTAGGAATGTGGCAGTAGCCAATCATAAATGCCCACCTGAGTGATTCTGGAGTCATTTAAAGAAACTTCCACTCAAAAGTGGTTTTGCCCCAAGAGAGCGAGCACTCAGGAGCCTGTGCGGGGTGGGGGTGCTCCACCGTGGAGCTGGTTGGCATCCACAGCCACTGGGACGCTGCCAGAGCCCAGGCCTGCATCACGCCCTGCCCAGAGGCACACCTGCCTGCTCAAGGCAGCCAGGGCTGGCTCACGGTGTGCCTGTCACTGTGTGAAGCCTGTTTCTTCACTGCCTCTTCTTTATTCTGCTTTGCAAGTGAGGCAGGAACACGTAAAGCTGCTGGCAGAGGAATATCTAAGTGTGAGTGTGAGTGTGCGTGTGTGTGTGAACCAGCTCATCGGTGTGTTTGAGGGAGCCTCTCTGTGTGTGCCTGGGGGAGGGTGTGAGGTGTGGGCTGGGGAGGGGCCTGGCGATGCCCACTGGCTCACCTCACACTGGACAGTGCCTGCACCTTCAAGGTGACCCTTCCCCTGGGCCACAGGATGCTGCATGGCCAGGGACAAGCTCAGCCCTGACCCCAGAGTTTCCAGCCGAGCAAGACACTGCCCACCCCACACTGAATGGCTGCTGGTGCAGGCGCCACCCTTTTGGAGGCGTTGTGTGCCAGCCTGGGGGCTGAGGATATGGCTGTGCAGACTGCCATGCCCCAATCCTGGATCCACTATGCTGGGCAGTGGCATAGAGCTTCCCTCCTCCACACACCCCCTAGAGCCGGGGCCTCTGGCTGCTCCAAATGCCAGTTGGAGAAGGTGGTTTTCTTTCTCTTCTAATGTCTTTTCAGTACCTCCTAAATGGCTCTACTTTGAACCTGCTGGGCAAGGAAAAGATTTTCAAGGAAACCATCTACTGTGCGCGAGTCCCTGCCGGCCAATCCCAGACCCCAGCGCGGAGCCAGGCGCCTGTGCCTGCCAACCCTCAGCACCCTCCTCGGAGAGGCTGGTGGCATCAGGTATGGGAATAAGTGACCGCCACTTGCAGCCCCTAGGCTCCTCGGCAGCTGCGTCTTGGGTTCAAGAGGATGATTTTGAGGGATGACAGTTTCCCTCTAGGCCCATCTCACCTTTGCTTCTCCTCAGAGGCGCCCAGTGAATTCTCTGTGCACTTAGAATTGACACTTGAATGTGGTCCATGAGAGGTGTGGTGGGCCAGTGGGAGGTGGCTCCAGTGCACAGGAGGCAGGAGGAGTTTTGGGGCAAAGACCTGGGTCCACATCCTCTGGTGAGACCCACCTCCTGCCCCAGCCCTCCCCTGAGGGATACAGTAGAGACAGCTGGGACCTTGGACCCCTGGGGGCTGTTTTCTGACCTGTCCAGCAGGCAGTGGTGGGGAGAAGGAGGAGGAGGACACTGGCCTCACATCCTGGGAGTATCAGAGGATTGAAAAGCACCACAGATGTGCTATAAACAGAAGCCACTGTGTTCCTGTTGGTTATGGTCACTACCTTGAGCATCTATTTGAATTTATTGAACAGCAGATAGCTTCACACCACAGGGTAACTTTTTTTTTTTTTTATGCAGAAGAAACTTAATTTTAAAAGAAAACATTTTCCACTTTCTGTTCTCTAAAAGCCTGTCTGTACAAGACCCAACTGAAGCTGACTAGGGTATTCACACTTCACACACAGCCCCCAGCCCACCTGCTCGAGGCTTTGGGTAGGGGGTAGAGGGTACTGCCTGGGGGCTGCATTTGGGGTTTGCACCTGAGGGGGCTGGTCCATGCCTGGCTAGTACTGACTCTGTCTTGTTTCTCCCCTACAGGAAGCCCCTGGCCAGCCTCCACCTGAGCCCAGTGACCTCAGCTTTAAGGATGGAGTCAGGCAGGGGGTCCTCAACCCTTCCAGGATCCATTGCTGCCCTAGAGGTGCCAGATACTGGACCTGGTAGTTCCTCTCTGGGGAAGCTCCAAGCACTCCCCGTCGGGCCCAGGGCCCACTGTGGGGATCCTGGCAGCCCAGCTGCAGCAGGGAACGGCTCTCTAGACACGGGCCCCGCGGGAGAGCAGAGTGGTAGCTTAAAGATCCCCAACCGGGACAGCGGGATCGACAGTCCATCCTCCAGTGTGGCTGGAGAGAACTTCCCCTGCGAGGAGGGCTTGGAGGCTGGCCCAAGCCCCACTGTGCTGGGGACACACCCAGAGATGACCCTGGACAGCCAGGTCCCGAAGGTCACCCCCCAGGAGGAGGCCGACAGCGACGTGGGTGAGGAACCTGACCCTGAGAACACCCCCCAGAAGGCTGACGAGGACGCCGGCCTGGCCCAGGTAGGCTTCCCCTTCTCTGTCCCCGCTGCAGGCCGCAGGCCTTTCCTCGGGAGGGTTTTGAGATTTTTAGTGGGCGTCACCCCACACCTTGTTTCCAGGAATGTGGCACACAGGCTCGTGCCGTGTGCAAGGGGAGGTCCTGGGATGCAGTGTGCCCGAGAAAATCCTGTGGGAAGAATCCGTGCAGGTCAGGCCAGGCCTACCTGACACCTTGAGCAGTGACCTCAGTCCTGAGCCTCGGTTTCCACAACTGCGCAGTGGGCACCTCCCGACCCTGGGAAGGTATGATGGTCAGTCCTACCGGTGGTGCTGCCAAAGCTGCCCTTTGCGCAGTGCTCACTGCCGACTTTATAAAACTCCTGGGAGGAGACAGTGTGAGTGGGGAAACTGTTTTCCTCAATGGGAAACTGAGGCACAGAGAGCATGGTACCTGGCCGGGGTCATCCATGGGGTGTGGCACAGGCTGGGTGCTCTGTGCTCTTCAGGACACAGTGGGGCAGGACCTGTGAGGCCCGCAGTGCAGTGTGGAGACCAGAGCAGACAGTTCCCACAACACGATGGGGCTGCATTGAGGGAGTTTGTTTGCATTCTCATTAGCATGTATGGGGCTCTTGGCTCGGTGCTGGGGTCTTGGGGAGATGGAGAAGCAGCGGATGGCCTCAGGCTAAGAGAAACTGTGGGTATGGGCACAGCATGGGTAAGCTGCCAAGTGACCAGGTCATGGGAGCGTTTTGCGGGTCAGGCTTGCTGGCGCCTGCATGGGGACGTTGCTGGCTGACACGGGTACCATCAGGAGACAGGCTGGGCAGGTGAAGGGAAGCCCGCTGCCTGGACCACTGGAAGCCGGCTTCACGGAGACGAGGCCAGGGCTGTGTTCAACGGAGGCTTTATTATCACTCAGGTGTAGGAAGGATCAGGAGACCACTGCCATTGACAAGATGGTTTGTCATCCTCAGTTTCCAAGAGAAAGGGGCACATCACACCACACCGTGGGGCCACAGGGAAGCCCAGGGTCCGTCAGGAGGCAGAGGGTTCAAGGGGAAACTGTGGGCCTGAGACGGTAATATGGTTTCCGCAGGAAGGAACGGGCAAGGCAGGGTGAGTGGGCTGAGGATTGGTTGGTGTGAATGATTTCATTGGGTTCTGGGGCACAGGGGCTGTCCCTGGCTGTCTGGTACCCGCCCTGGGGTGAGGAGGGCAGGGGCACATGGCCTGGAGTGTGAGGGCCCCATAGAAGGGGGGTGGGGGTGGGCTCTGTGGGGGTTGGTGGGCATTGGAAAGGCGAGTTTGCAGGGCAAGCCTGGGCCTTTACTCTCTCTAGAATTGGCTACCCTGGGAGGGGCAGTCCCTCCAGGGTCAGAAAGGTCCAGATGTCAGCACATCAGAACACAGACAACAGAAGGCCTGGTGAGTCCTGGCCACACCACCCACAGCTCCAGGGGTGTCCTGAGCGGGCTGTCCAGTCTCCTGAGTGCCGGGGACAGTGCAGACCCCAGGCCCAGCCCCTCAGGTTCTGGGGTGTGCACAGGGCCAGGCTTGTGTGGGGAAGGCCCAGGTCCTGGTGTCTGCAATAGGAAGTTTCCAGCGCTTGCTCTGGTGCTTCTGTCACTGATGGGAACGAGTTTGTCTCCTCCCTTGTGGGATGCCTTGACAGAGTGCAGTCTGTCACACACCGGCCAGTCCTCAGGGTGAGGCACCACACAGGATCTTTGGGTCCCGGAGTCTCCTCTACCCCACCCTGAGGAAGAACAGGGGTCTGATGTTGTGGGTGATGTAGGGGAACCCACGCCAAGCCAGTGAGCCAGGCTCTGTGCTGTGAAGAATTAGCCAGAAGCAACCTGGAATGTGATACAGGAAAGGCATTGGGGAAAGGTTAAGGATGCTTCAGCAGCACACTTCTTGTTCCCGAAATCACCCAGCTCTCAGGGGAACGTGGGGTTGCCTGGGTCAGGCATGAACCTGCCACTCACATGGAGACAGCAGGAGCACTGGGCCTGGAGCCACACAGCAGGGCAGGCAGGGCTGGGCTGGCATCCCTAAACCAACAGGGGGGTTTGGCCCCTTCCAACTCCCTCAGGAACACTCTTTCAGGAGGACTCTCCACCCAGCCCACCCTGGCCTTCATGTTTTTTGTTCGTTTGTTTGTTTGTTTTTGAGACAGAGTTTTGCTCTGTTGCCCAGGCTGGAGTGCAGTGGCACGATCTCGGCTCACTGCAACCTCTGCCTCCTGGGTTCAACCAATTCTCTGCCTCAGCTTCCCGAGTAGCTGGGATTACAGGTGCCCACCACGATGCCTGGCTAATTTTTTGTATTTTTAGTAGAGACAGGGTTTCACCATCTTGGCCAAGTTAATCTTGAACTCCTGACCTCGTGATCCATCCATCTTGGCCTCCCAAAGTGCTGGGATTACAGGCTTGAGCCACTGCGCCCAGCCTGCCTTCATATTTTTAAAAGGAGTTTCTTTCAAGGTTAGGTAAAATAAGGGAGGCTCAATTAGACTTAAACGTTTAACATCTTGCATTCCTGTCCTTGGTACATGGTGGGGTGAGGCCTCATGAGTGTTGGGGACACCACTAGCTTGTCTGTCCTTTCAGCATTGTTCATGGGGAAACTGGAGAGTGGGGGCTTTTTTTTCACAAATACGGAAATCGAGGCACAGAGGGGTTGAGTTATGAGTATGGGATCAAGATGTTCCAGGCTAAGCCCTCATCTCTCCCTGGTTTCCCCTTAGGCCTGTCCCTGTGAAGGCATCCCCTGGGCAACCCACTTTGCTCGCCAGAACCTGGGAGGTCTCCATGCCCTGCTGCATTGTTCCCTCCCACTCCCCTCCTGCTCTGAGGCTGGATCTCTCAGTCCCTCAGGAATTGTGCTCTCCTCTCTATTCCCATAGCCCCATCCCACCTGGCAACCCCCTGGGAGCATCCCCTCACCTCCACGCAGCTATCAGAAAACTCCCCTCTTCTTCCCATTGCCTGGGCACTGAGGCCTGATTTGAAGGCCCCAGGCTGGTGCACACGCCGCCCCAGGCTGGTACAGATGCCTCCCCAGCCTTATCCCACCACCAGCCGCAGAAAGGGCCTCTTTCTTTGCTAGGGACTCAGATCTGTGCCACCTGCCCAGGGGCCTGCAGGAAATCTGCCTGTGGGATTCCGGATCGCCCTGCCCATGGGTACCATCCTGGCTAGTTGCTTTGTGCAGTTTCCCCACTAACCTGCAGCTGCTGAAAGGGACTCACATGGCCTCTGCCCTGAGGTGTGGGTCACAAGGACTCAGGACCCAGTCTGCAAATGAACACGAGTAAGCCAACCCCAGATTGTCGAATAAGGTGAAAAACGCAAATCCAAGACGAAAGCGAATAAGGTGAAAAACGCAAATCCAAGACGAAAGCATTTTTTCACAGATAGGTTTGAGCAGGGTTCATTATTGGAGGTCTGGTCCCAGGTGTAGGGGAATGGGGCTCCATCTGGAGACCAGCGGCTGCCTCAGGATGCAAACTTCTTGGGCCTTCTCTGTAGAAGGCATTTGACAGACCAAGGGCAAGGAGGCCACTCAGCGACCAAGGGAAAGGGGCAGGAGCACCCAGAGGCCAGGCTGCAGAGGGGCCGCAGCCAGCAGTCAGCAGGGCCCCTGGCTGCGCCCCTGGGATACTCCACTGCTTTTTCTTTTTCTTTCCTTTCCCCTTTCCCCATGCTTTAGCTTAAGCAGCCTGGTGTGCTAAAACTATAACACAGGAGGCTGTAGGGAAGGCTGAGGCTCAGTGATAGATTGTCATTTAACCCTGTAAACTAAAAATAAAATCCTAAGCCCCCCAACAACTGAACAAACCCCCTCGTGGCCGAGGGCACCCCAGAAAAACCTTAAAAACTTCAGTTCCCAGCCGTGATGGGATGGGAGGTCAGACACACCTGGTTCTACTTCCTTCCTTTTGTAGTTTACACACAACTGAGTAGCATTAATCTTAAAACAGAGATCAGAAGACTGACAGAATAGACTCCGTGGCAATAAGATACCAAATTGTAAACAGAACCTGGCAAGTGTACACACCATACACTTAAAGAATAGACTATATTCTGGCTGGGTGCAGTGGCTCACGCCTGTAATCCCAGCACTTTGGGAGGCTGAGGTGGGTGGATCACCTGAGGTCAGGAGTTTGACACCAGCCTGACCTACATGGATAAAACCCATCTCTACTAAAAATACAAAATTAGCCGGGTGTGGTGGTGCATGCCTGTAATCCCAGCTGCTTGGGAGGCTGAGGCAGGAGAATAGCTTGAACACAGGAGGCAGAGGTTGCGGTGAGCCAATATTGCGCCATTCATGCCAGCCTGCGCAACAAGAACAAAACTCCATCTCAAAAAAAAAAAAAAAAAAAAAGAAAGAAACTATATTCTGATAGCCACAAGGTATTTTCTTTTTCTTTAGCAGCTAAACAGGCAATAAGCAATATTAAAACAACTGTAGCTCCACCAGATGCTGACTGACCTCCCCACCCCACCCCCATTCCACCAGTCATAACTGCAGCCTTGATTGGACAAAAGACTGATTCAGTAACTTTCTTTCAATAAGATCACTGACTATGTATGGACTAGCTCTGGCCAGTTTGCAGAGGCTGCCCACTTGCGTGCATTTGTGTCCTGAAAAGACCTTTTGGCATATAGAGCCTGACTGTAATAGATTTAAATGTTAAGGCTCCACCCCAAGGTGAACATGAGTTGCACGTTACACGCACCTTCCCCTCCCTTCCCCTCCCCTCCCCTCCCCTTCCCTTCTCTTCCCTTCCCTTCCCTTGAGACAGAATCTCACCCTTCCTTTCCTTGAGATGGAATCTCATTATATTGCCCAGGCTCATCTCAAACTCCTGGCCTCAAGTGATCCTCCTGCCTTGGCTTCCCAAAATGTCAGGATTATAGCTGCAGGCCACCATGCCCAGCACCAGCTGATTTTTTTGTGTTCATTTTGTATCCTGTAACCTTACTGAATTGGTCCGTTAGTCCTACCAGTTTTTAATGGAATCTTAAGGATTTTCTACTATAAAATCATGTCATCTGTGAACAGAACTAATTGTACTTCTTCCTTTGCAATTTGGATGACTTTTCTTCCTTTTCCTTTCCTAATTGCTCTGGCTAGGACTTCCCATACTATATTGAATAGAAGTGGTGAGAGTGGGCATCTTTGTCTTATTTCTAATCTTAGAGGAAAAGCTTTTAGTTTTTCACCATTGAATATGATGTTAGCTGTGGGCTTCTCATACATGGGCTTTATTATATTGAGGTAGTTTCATTCTGTTCCTGGTTTGTTGAGTGTTTTTATCATGAGAGCATGTTGAATCCTTTCAAATGCTTTTTCTGCATCAATTGAGATGACCATGTGGCTTTTGTCCTTCATTCTCTTAATGTGGTGTATTACATTCATTGGTTTTTGTTATGTTGAACCAGAGTTGCATTCCAGGAATAAACTTGGTCATGGTAATTAATCCTTTCAATGTACTGTTGAATTTCATTTCTTAGTATTTTGTTGAGGACTTTTGCATCAATATTCATCAGGGATATTGGCCCGTAGTTTTATTTTCCTGTATTGTCTTTGTATGGCTTTGGTATCAGGATAATGCTGGCCTTACTGAATGAGCTTGGAAGTATGCCTTCCTCTTCAATTTTTTTGGAAGAATTTCAGGAGGATTGGTTTTATTTCTTTTTGAAATGTTTATAGAATCCATCAGTGAAGCCATCTGGTCCTGGATGTTTGTTTGTTTGGAGGTTCTTTATTACTAATCCAATCTGCATACTCATTATTGTTCTTTCAGATTTTCTATTTCTTCATGATTCAGTCTTCCTAGGTTGTGTGTTTCTAGGAATTTACCCATTACTGTTCACAGTATTCTCTTACAGTCTTTTTTATTTCTGTGGCATCTCTTATAATGTCCCCTCTTTCATTTTAGTTTAGTCTTCTCTCTCTCTCTTTTATTTTGAGGCAGTCTATTTAAAAATCACAACATTTAGAAAAAAATCTATAAATTTAGACAGTAGAATAGATTTTTTTTTTTTTTTTTTTTTTTTTGAGATGGAGTCTCACTCACTTTGCTGCCCAGGGTAGAGTATAGTGGTGCGATCTCAGCTAACTGCAACCTCCACCTCCTGGGTTCAAGCAATTCTCCTGCCCCAGCCTCCTGAGTAGCTGAGATTACAGGTGTGTGCCACCACACCCAGCTAATTTTTGTATTTTTAGTAGAGATGAAGTTTCACCATTTCGGCCAGGGTTATCTCAAATTCCTGGCCTCAGGTGATCCACCTGCCTCAGCCTCCCAAGTGCTGGGATTACAGGTATGAGCCACCATTCCCAGCCTTCTTTTTCTTAGTTAACCTAGCTAAATGTTTGTCAATTTTTTTTGCTCTTTTCAAAAAACCAACTTTTCATGTTGTTGGTTTTCCTATTGTCTTTCTATTCTCTATTGCAGATACCTGTATGTATATAGATATCTCTTTATGTCTGATCTTTATTACTTCCTTCCTCCTGCTATCTTCAGTTTCAGTTTACTCTTCTTTTTTGAGTTTCTTGATGTGTAGAGTTAGGTTGTTGATTCAAGGTTTTTCTTTTTTAAAAAATGTACATATTTATAGCTGTAAAATTTCCTCTTAGCACTGCTTTTACTGCATTCCATAGGTATGTTATTATTTCATTTTTTTCTTTTATCCATTGGTTGTTTACGAATGTGTTGTTTAGGCCAGGTGCGGTGGCTCACTTCTGTAATTCCAGCACTTTGGGAGGCTGAGGCGGGTGGAGGGCCTGAGGTCAGGAGTTTGAGACCAGCCTGGCCAACATGGTGAAACCCTGTCTCTACTAAAAATACAAAAATTAGCCAGGCGTGGTAGTGGGCACCTGTAATCTCAGTTACCCGAGAGTCGGAGGCAGGAGAATTGCTTGAACTGGGGAAGTGGAGGTTGTAGTGAGCCTAGATCCTGCCACCATACCTGGGTGCCAGAGCAAGACTCCATCTCAAAAGAAAAAAAAGAAAAAAAAATGTGTTGTTTAATTTGCACATGTCTGTGGATTTTCATTGTGTTATTGAATTCTAGTTTCCTTCCATTGTGATTGAAAAAGATAGTTTGGGCCAGGTGCGGTGGCTCACACCTGTAATCCCAGCACTTTGGGAGGCTGAGGCGGGCAGATCACGAGGTCAGGAGATCGGGACCATCCTGGCTTACATGGTGAAACCCCGTCTCTACTAAAAATACAAAAAATTAGCCAGGCATGGTGGCACACACTTGTAGTCCCAGCTACTCGGGAGGCTGAGGCAGGAGAATGGCATGAACCTGGGAGGCGGAGCTTGCAGTGGGCTGAGATTGTGCCACTGCACTCCAGCCTGGGTGACAGAGCAAAACTCCATCTCAAAAAAAAAAAAAAGGAAAGAAAGAAAAAGATAGTTTGTGTAATTTTAGTCTTTGTGTGTTTGTTGAGACTTGTTTTATGTCTGCTATGATCTATCCTGGATAATGTTTCAGGTACACTTGAGAAGAACATATATTGTGCTGTTTTTGGGCACTGTGTTCTGTAATTGTTTGGGTCAACTGGCTGTAGAGTTGTTCAAGTTCTCTATTTTCTTATTGATCTTCTGTCTGTTTATTCTATTGGTTTATTGAAAGTGGGATATTAAAGTCTCCTAATATTATTTTGCTGCTATTTCTTCTTTCAATTCTACCAAAGTTTCCTTCATGTATTTAGGAGCTCTGAGGTTTGGTGCATGAATATTTATCACTGTTACATATTTTTGGTGACTTGACCTTTTTATCACTATATTCTGTGATAATAGAATTTATCACTATACTGAGTGATAAATATAGTGATTTATCACTATACTAAATAATAGTATTTATCACTATACTGAGTTCCCTTCCTTCAGATAAATGTCCAATAGTGCTATTGCTGGGTCATATGGTAGTTCTATGGTTTTTCTTTTTAAAAATTTTAGTTTTTTAATGTATTCATTCTGTTTTTCCTTTTCTTTTCTTTTTTTTTTTTTTGAGACAGAGTCTTGCTCTGTCACCCAGGCTAGAGTGCAGTGGCAAGATCACTGTTCATGCAGTTAGCTCCTGTTCTGCTTGATATTCATGAACATTTCAGCTCTCCATAAGATTCCTGAAAGTTTTTCCTCTATTCTAATATCATAATCTCCAAAGTTGTCAGAAACCTGCATTTAGGAGCACCTGTTAGAGTCCTATAGCTGACTATAAAAACCACCTTTTGGCCAGGCATGGTGACTCATGCCTGTAATCCTAGCACTTTGGGAGGGTAAGGCAAATGGATCACCTGAGGTCAGGGGTTCAAGACCAGCCTGGCCGACATGGCCAAATCCTGTCTCTACTAAAAATACAAAAATTAGCTGGGCATGGTGGTGCTTGCCTGTAATCCCAGCTACTTGGGAGACTGAGGCAGGAGAATTGCTTGAACCTGGGAGGCAGGTTGCAGTGAGCCAAGATTGTGCCAATGCACCCCAACCTGGGCAACAGAGTGAGACTCTGTCTTAAAAAAAAACAAAAAACAAAAAACTCACCTTTTAAAGAGGATTAAAACAAGACAACAATTGTCTGTGGATGACAGAAAGTCTTATGGTGCCACAGTCAAAGACACAATTGAAAAAGAAGTTTGTTATCTCTGTGGCTAAAATTGTTACCTCTAATTTTAACATAACAATTATCATTATTAGTGATAACATACTAAATTATATCATAATTATAGAAGTTTTGTGTAATTTTGGAACATGTACCAATAACACATTTATAAGGAGCAGAATAATGCTGTAATAAAACTCTGTTGTGCTTTTATTCCAATGTTCAATTTATGGAAAAACTGAATACTCCTTTAACTCTAGCCAATATGGTCACATACAGAATTTCTTTTACAAGATTAATTTTAACAAACAACTTGCTTTAACCTTTATCTTTATCATATATAATTTAAAACCATCCTTTAACCCTCTAAACTAGGCAAAAATATCCATATTTCTGTGCCTTCTTATAATCTTTTACCAAAATCACATTCTGCTTTTCCCACACACCTTACATGCAAACTGTTTTTCCAGTAGTGTCAAGTACACATTACACTGTTAACTCTTAGCAACTTTTACGTTTGGTGAAAAACCTAGTAAGTAAGCAATTCTAATTATGCACTAGGTTTGGAGCCTAGGACACCCAACAGAAATGCAGATAAGGTTTGACTCTTTCCAGCATGGATATGGGGATACAGTTAACTCTGTATGTCCCCAGGCCTTACCTAGCTGTAAAGCAGGCAAGTTGTACAGTTAAGAGTCGTGATCACCGTTTATAAAGCATTTTACAATTTGCACTGACCATCTACAGCATGCTTGGACTTTCTGACTTGACCTAAACATCCCTCTTTTAAACAACCAGTTATTTTACTTTGGGACAAGAATTTACCATACAAAATCCTTTTCATACAAAATCACTTTTCTTTATAAACTTCCTTACCAACAATACCTTTACCTTTATAACCTTTGAATTAGACAAAGTAATTTCCTTCTGTTAGGAAGTTATGGTTTGTACTACATGTTGCTGTATGGGTCCTGTGAAGCAGGGAGCAGACAAAGAGGTTACCTACATACTGTAGAAGGTATCCCCCCTTGAGAGATGCCTTGGTTATATTTTTGCTAGGGTTTGTCCAAATAAGTGTGGGCTATTTCTAAATCCCTGAGGTTGGACTGTCCAGGTTAAGGTTATTGGTTAAAGATTTAGGTAGCTTTCCCGGGAGAAATAGAGCTATTAGAGAGAAAGATGAATTCAGAGGTCAGGTAAATATTAAGCAAGCACCCATCTAAGGAAGTATATGTTTGCCCCAAAGAGGTGTAGGGTATTTAGACACTAGCAGGGACTGGTGGGAAAGTGGTAATTGGTCTCTTAAATAATGTTAAGGGGTGTGAATCTATTTTTTTTGGAAGGAGGGAGTGCTATTTGCCCACATTACCTGACTGCATTTGGAGAAGAATTGCTCAGAAGAGATTAGCACAGAGTAGGCAGCTCTTGAACCCAAAAGGGAAATGTATAATTTTTTTTGCTGCCTCCAGAGTCACCCTTGGCTTTGCCCTGCTAGTGCAAATGTCTGATTTGAAAGCCAGCTGGAGCAGAGAGCTCTCCAGCTCAAGGCCATCAAGGGCTGGGATTCTGTCCTGGGACCCCTTCAGCCTTCGAAGCAGTCCCATTTCCAGTGGCCAAGCTTTTGGCAGAGGGGGCAAACCATGTGAAGTTTCCTCCCTCTTGTCCCACTGGGGCAGTTTGCCTTCCAGTGGCCTGGCTTCCCACTCCAATGGCAGTTACCTGGAGGAGTGTCCTTAGGGCAACCTGGAGGAGGCTAGTGGGCTTGCAGAGCAGCCAGTAGTTAAGCCTGCCTCTGGTCCCTGCATTTCTCCTTTTCCTTAGCCCTGTCCTCCTTATTCTACTCCCAGTTATAAAAGACTGAGGAGGTGACTTTGAGGATTTCCTGCATAGGGACATTGGGTTCTGAGGCTGACTTTTGTAATTTAGTCCCAGTTAATTTTGAGGAAAAACAGTATTACAAAGAAAACCTAGTTTTTCTATTTTTGTTTGTTTGTTTGTTTTTTGACAGAGTTTTGCTGTTATTGCCCAGGCTGGAGTGCAGTGGCACAATCTCAGCTCACTGTAATCCACTTCCTGAGTTCAAGTGATTCTCCTGCCTCAGCCTCCCAAGTATCTGGGATTACGGGTGCCTGCCACCATGCCTGGCTAATTTTTTGTATTTGGTAGAGACAGGGTTTCACCATGTTGGTCAGGCTGGTCTCAAACTCCTCACCTCAGGTGATCCACCCACCTCAGCCTCCCAAAGTGCTGGGATTACAAGCATGAGCCACAGTGCCTGGACCATTTTTCTGTTTTAAGGTTTGGGGGATCAAACTTTTCCCACTTTTTGGGAATGCATCTGAGGGGTGTGTCCTGTGGTGTGGAGATATGATTACCCATCTGTGAAGACAGAACAGAGGAGAAAAAAGGTAAAAGGTGAAAGTAAGTCCCTTCTTACTTTCCTATTATCCTGAATAGGGCATCCCTCATTCATCCTTAGGGTTCCAGAATGGACTGGTCTTACTGTGTACCCTAAACCTTGGTCCCATTTCATCACAATTATCCACTTGAGAACAGAGGAGATACCAGAGTGAACAGCGGGCCCCCTGCTCATCCTTGGGGTTCTGCAATGTCTTACCTTGTACCCCTAACCTTGCCTTTGTCTCTGTTTTAGTGATAATCTATTAGCCTTTATCTCTGTCCTATGGGTCTCTTGTGCCTGTGGCTTTCAGCCGGCCTATATCCTTATCTCCATGACCTTATAGTGACTCTTGCTCGGAGCATTCTGGCAACAAAGTGATGATCTCTTTTCGCAGGGTCCCATTTCTCATGTTCTTCAAGTAGATGAGAAGCCTGTTTTTCAGCTAACTACCACAAGGGGGCTGACTCCCCTCCCTGCGAATATGACCTTGAAGGTCTTGATGCATGTTGAGAAGGATGTGGAAGTGATTAGAGAAATGGAGGCTACAGGAGGAAGTGGGAGGAGGCAAGAGGAATACTCATGGAAAACCTTCATATGCTCACAAAAATAGCAGCCCTTCCATTTGAGAGGGCGATGTTTATTTTCCCTCCTGACATAAACGAATAACCTCTGGAGGACTTGGCGCTTAGGGTAAGAACTTGTAATGGCAAAGGAAGAATGTTCCCTCCTCCCAAAAAGTGCTAACTCAAAAAAGCAAGTAGGCAGGGTCCTTAAAGGGCCACAGAGTGAGGCCCTGTGCCCGCAGACAAACTGCTTCAAAAGCCACTGGAAAACTTGGCCCTGGGGCATAACAGGAATGAAAAGCATATGGTAAGTCATAAGGAGCTGGCAGAGCCAGGGTTCCAATTAGTGTCTGTCCCGACCATGTGCCAGTAGTCAGGGGAAGGGTTAGAGGTCATCCGAGCTGGTAGGGTAAAACCAAGTATAAATCTCAGGGCGTATCCCCAAGGGAGCCTGTGTCTTTGCTGCCACACAAATGCAGCAAGAGCCATGGGTGCATGAATAACAGGGAGTGTGTGTTTAAGAAGTCAAGTGACATGCAAAGTGAAAACAAAGTGGCAGACTTGCCCCCAAGGCAGACAGTCCAGTGAGTGCACAAGCCATTTCAGAATACACACAGAGAAAACAGGAGAATAGGCAGTATGGGTTTTTGGAAAAGAACCAATTTTAGTTGAAAAAGCAGAGGAGGCCAGGTGCAGTGGCTCATGCTTGTAATCCCAGCACTTTGGGAGGCCAGGGCGGGTGGATCATGAGGTCAGGAGATTGAGACCATCCTGGCTAACACAGTAAAACCCCATCTCTACTAAAAATACAAAAAATTAGCCAGGCGTGGTGATGGGTGCCTGTAATCCCAGCTACTCGGGAGGCTGAGGCAGAAGAATGGTGTGAACCCAGGAGGCGGAGCTTGCAGTGAGCCGAGATAGCGCCACTGTACTCCAGCCTGGACGACAGAGCAAGACTCTGTCTCAAAAAAAAAAAAAAAGGCCGGGCGCGGTGGCTCAAGCCTGTAATCCCAGCACTTTGGGAGGCCGAGACGGGTGGATCACGAGGTCAGGAGATCGAGACCATCCTGGCTAACACGGTGAAACCCCGTCTCTACTAAAAAATACAAAAAAACTAGCCGGGCGAGGTGGCGGGCGCCTGTAGTCCCAGCTACTCGGGAGGCTGAGGCAGGAGAATGGCGTGAACCCGGGAGGCGGAGCTTGCAGTGAGCCGAGATCCAGCCACTGCACTCCAGCCTGGGAGACAGGTCGAGACTCCGTCTCAAAAAAAAAACAAAAAAAAAAAAAACAAAAAAACAAAAAAAAAGAAAAAGAAAAAAAAAGAAAAAGCAGAGGAAACAACAGACATTGCATAGTGTTAGGCTTTAGCCCTGCCACTCTCGTGAGCCTCCTGTCTAGGAGGGCCATGGGTGCCTCAGTTCTACTCAGTGCAGACTCCAAGGTCCCTTCTCTCTGACTTGAGAGATTCAAGTGCTCCATTTAACCTTTGACTTAGGGTGATTCTGCACTGGCATGCTTCCAGGGAGTTACATTCCTTCTCCCCTGATTCTTTTGTGTGGTGGGCTGTCTGCATGCCCAGTGGCCCGCCAGCACTTGGGAGGGGCCGTATGCATCGTGTGTTTACTGGAGTTGTGAGCATGCTCACTTGAGACGTTCTTCCTGTACCAGTCAAGAGTTCCTAGAAGGTCATATACCAACTACACTCCACCATTTCGCCCCTTAGTGCGCATGCATGAGCCCATTTATCCAACTCCTGAGATCTTATCAGGAAGTTGATTACCTGTTTCAAGTTTTTCTATCTATCTGGAGACTGCCTTTCCCTGGTGCTGGCTGCTACCAATTATTATTTTAGAGAGGCTGTTTAGCAACCACCTGACCAATGCAGGATTTTTTGCTCCTTAGTTCAGCTAAAATCCGGGTTCTTGTCTCATTACCAGGAAAACTTAGGCACGAGGACACATTGAAGGGTGAGCAGGGCGGATTTATTAGGCAAAAAGAAAGCTCTCAGCAAAGAAAGAGGGGGTCCTGCCAACAGGCTACCACCTCACAGATTGAATACTAGGCCACCACACACTAGTTGAAGAGGCCAGGCTCCTCCCCTGCATGAGGCATGAATTCCTGGTAGCTCCACCCCACTTCCCCAGTGCCTGTGGGCCTCCAGTCCATTGCGGGCATGCCCAGGCAAGACCCTGCGCAGGTTCCCTTACCTACACAAAATCATCTGGCATAGGCCAGGCGTGGTGGCTCACACCTGTAATCCCAGCACTTTGGGAGGCTGAGGCGGGTGGATCGCAAGGTCAGGAGATGGAGACCATCCTGGCTAATATGGTGAAACTCCATCTCTAATAAAAACACAAAAAAATTTAGCCAGGCGTGGTGGTGGGCACCTGTAGCCCCAGCTACTTGGGAGGCTGAGGCAGGAGAATGGCGTGAACCCGGGAAGCGGAGCTTGCAGTGAGCCGAGATCGCACCACTGTAGTCCAGCCTGGGCAACAGAGCAAGACTCCGCCTCAAAAAAAAAAAAAAAAAAAATCTGGCATAAACGCTTGCGGAGCAGATTGGAGATTCTCCAGGGACCCTTTCTTATCTGCCTCCTGCATCTATTAAGACCATCACTGATGATGGTCACCCGATATTCCTGGTGTGGCGGGGAGCCTGCTGCCCTGCTCGTGTCTGCCTGACTACCTACCTTAACGCTAATCTGCCATGTTGACTTCTGATTAATCATAGTTCCAGGAATGCCTCTAAGATTTCTATCTTATTACTGTTCCTTGTATAAGAGCAAGTATTTATTGTAAATCTTACCCTTAGGTCATGACAACTTTGATGTTATCATAAACACATATTTACCATAAATCCTGCTGTTACGCTATGATAAATACAATATTCTTGACTTTCCCCAAGGGGTTGATTTCAGTGTCCTACACATTCCTTCTGAAGCATCGTATACCCTTTCCCTATGGCATATAAGTCCTGGGTTTGGGGGTTGATAGTGTGAGGATCTACCTGTTTTGTGGCCACTCAAGACACATCTCCTGTCTGTAACTTCCCCAATAAATCACCCCCTGCTGAGAAACTACATTAGTCTGCCTTGTTCTTTGGTTCCTCAACTCCTTCAGCATTTGGGGGTCTCTGCATGCACAGCCCTTTCATGAAACATTATCTGCTTCAATTTCTTTCATCAGTGTTTTTTTGTTTTGTTTTGTTTTGTTTTTGAGATGGAGTCTTACTCTGTCGCCCAGGGTGGAGTGCAATGGCTCAGTCTAGGCTCACTGCAACCTCTGCCTCCCAGGTTCAAGCAATTCTCCTGCCTCAGCCTCCCGAGTAGCTGGGACTACAAGTGCGTGCCACCACACCCAGATAATTTTTGTATTTTTAGTAGAGACAGGGTTTCACCATGTTGGCCAGGCTGGTCTCAAACCCCGACCTCTTTTTTTTTTTTTTTTCTTTTTGAGACTGAGTCTCTCTCTGTCACCCAGGCTGGAATGCAGTGTTGCAGTCTCAACTCACTGCAAGCTCTGCCTCCCGGGTTCACGTCATTCTCCTGCCTCAGCCTCCCGAGTAGCTGGGACTACAGGTGCCCATCACCACATCCAGCTACTTTTTTTGTATTTTTATAGTACAAACGGGGTTTCACCATGTTAGCCAGGATGGTCTCGATCTCCTGACCTTGTGTTCTGCCCACCTCGGCCTCCCAAAGTGCTGGGATTGAAGGTGTGAGCCACCGCACCCGGCCTCATCAGTGTTTTTTTAGTTTTCTTTTGTAAACCAAAAAGTATCTGAGACTGGTCTCAATCAATTTAGAAGTTTATTTTGCCAAGGTTGAGGTTATGCTTGGAAGAAATAAACATGGAATCATAGAAAAACAGTTTGTGGCCTGTGCCTTTCTCCAAAGAGGACTTTGAAGGCTTCAGTATTTAAAGGGGAAAAGTGGGCTGGAGGGGAGAAAGGGAGGGTGTGTTAATCCACATGTTGCAAGAGAAAAGAAGCTGGTAGGGGAATAGTCAATTATGTATTCATCTGGTGCTCAGTAAATCGGCACTTTACACAAGATGGGGTAAACATAGGGCAGCCACCTGTGGAGATATTTAACCTTTCATCTATAGCTGTCTGCTTAGGAACAAAAGGAAAGGCAGTTTCTTGCATGACTCAGCTTTCAGCTTAATTTTTTTCTTTTGGCATCATGAATTGGGGTCCTGAGTTTTTGTTTTCCTTTTGCACCTTGTAGAGGTTTTTTTTTTTATCTCCTTCGTTAAATTTATTCCTAGGTATTTATTTTTCAGTTATTGTATATGAGATTGCCCTCTTGATTTCTTTTTCAGCTAGTTTGTTGTTTGTATGTAGAAACACTACTGTTGTTCATATATTGATTTGGTGCCCTGCAACTTTATGAAATTTATCAGTTCTAAGAATTTTGTGCTAGAGTATAGGTTTTCCTATATATATAAGATCACATCAGCTAGGTGTACTGGCTCACACCTGTAATCCCAGAACTTTGGGAGGCTGAGATGGGAGGATTGCTTGAGCCAAGGAATTCAAGACCATCTTGAGCAACATAGTGAGACCTTGTCTATACAAAAAAAATAAAAAAGTTAGCTAGGCATGGTGGTGCAGGCAACAAAGTGAGGTCCTGTATCAAAAAAACAAAAAAGATTATATCATCTGCAAACAGGGACAATTTGATTTCCTCTATTCTCATTTGGATGCCTTTTATTTCTTTCTCTTGCCTAACTGTTCTGGCTGAAACTTCCAGTACTATGTTGAATAATAGTGGGGAAAGTGGGCATCTTTGTTTTTTTGCAATTCTTAGAGGAGAAGCTTTCAGCTTTTCTCATTCAGTAAGATGTTAGCTGTGGGTTTCTCACATATGGGCTCTATTATTTTGAGGTATGTTTCTTCTATACCTAGTTTGTTGAGGGCTTTTATAATAAACGGATGCTGAATTTTATCAAATGCTGTCTCAGCATATATTAAAATGATCATATGGTTTTTGTTCTTAGTTCTCTGAATGTGATGTATTACATTTATTGATTTGTGCATATTGAACCATCCTTGCATCCTGGGATAAATCCCACTTGATTCTAGTTTATCTTTTTCATGTGCTGTTGGATTTCGTTTGCAGGTATTTTGAGGATTTTTTCATCTATTTTCATCAGGGATATTGGCCTGTAGTTGTCTTTTTAGTTGTGTCTTTTCCTGGTTTTCGTATCAAGGTTTTGATGACCTTATAAAATGAGTTAGGAAGAATTTCCTCTGCTTCAATTTTTTGGAATAGTTTGATAATTGGTATAAATTGTTCTTTATAGGTTTAGTAGAATTCAGTGGTGAACCCATTGGGTCCTGGACTTTTTCTGTTTGGAGATTTGTTTGTTTCTGAGACAGAGTCTCACCCTGTCACCCATGCTGGAGTGCAGTGACGCAATCTTGGCTCACCACAACCTCTGCCTCCCTAGCTCAAACTATTCTCCTGCCTCAGCCTCCCGAGGAGCTGGGACTGCAGGCACCCACCACCACACCCAGCTAATTTTTATATTTTTTGTAGAGATGGGGTTTCCCCATATTGCCCAGGCTGGTCTCAAACTCCTAGGCTCAAGTAGTATGCCAGCCTTGGCCTCCCACAGTGCTGAGATTACAGGTGTGAGCCATTGTAAGGGCTGCCTGGCCCTTAAATTTCATTCTTAATTTCTTCCTTCATCCATTGGTCATTCAGGAGCATGTTATTTAATTTCCGTATATTGATATAGCATTGAATGTTTCTCTTGTTATTGATGTCTGGTTTTATTCCATTGTGGTAAGATAAGATACCTAATATAATTTTGATTTAAAAAAATTTTGAGGCTTGTTTTGTGTCCTAATATATTGTCAGTCCTGGAGAATGTTCCATGTGTTCATGAGAAAAATGTGTATTCTGCAGTTGTTGGGTGAAATGTTCTGTAAGTGTCTGTTTGGTCCATTTGTTCTATGGTGTAGTTTAAATCTGATGTGTCTTTGATTTGCTGTCTAGATGATCTATCTAATACTGCGAATGGGGTGTTGAAGTCTCTAACCATTATTGTGTTGGAGATCTATCTTTCCCTTTATATCTAATAATATTTGCTTTCTATATCTAGGTGCTCTAGTATTCAGTGCATATATATTTATAATTATATTCTCCTCCTGAATTAATCCCTTTATTATGTAATGTCTTTCTTCATTTATTTTTATAGTTTTTGACTTGAAGTCTTCTTCATCTGATATAAGTATAGCTACTCCTGCTTGTTTTGGGTTTTGGTTTACATCGACTATGTCTTTTCACCCTTGACTTTCAGTTTATGTGTATCTTTACAGGTAAGGGGAGTTTCTTGTAGACAGCATATAGTTGGGTCTTGGTTTTTTGATCCATTCAGCTAGTTTATCTTTTAAATGGAGGAATTTAATCTGTTTACATTCAAGATTATTATTGATTGGTGAGAACTTAACTCCTGTCATTTTATTGATTGCATTCTGGTGGTTTTGTATATCTTTTGTTACTTACCTCCTCTCATTATTTATTTTTGTAGTTGAGTGGTTTTCTGCAGTGATAAGGTTTGATTCATTTCTTTCCTCCTTTGTGTATCAGCTTTATCAGTGAGTTTTATAGTTTTACATGTTCTCACGATGGTGTTTATTGTCTTTTCACTTCCAGATATAAGACTGTCTTGAGCATTTCTTATAAGACTGGTCTAGTGGTGATGAATTCCCTTAGTTTTTGCTTGTCGGTTAAAGATTTTATTCCTCCTTCCTTTCTGAAGAATAGCTGGGAGGATTGCTTGAGCTCCTCCTGGGTTGGAATGGCAGATTGTTCTTTTAGCTGAAAGCGTGGCAGTGAGGGTTGGTTTCCCTGCTGTGCAGGAACAGAGTCACAGCTGATCCTGGGCCCAAGCTCTATGCAGCTGGGGCTGTGGCATTCAACCACTCATGTGGTCTTTGTGGAATGGAGATGGAGCCCCAGTGCTGGAGAGGTACAGTAGCTACTGCCTGGAGCACTCTGGAGGTGGCTCTGGTCTTAGGATGGTGCCATGCCACAGCAGCCTGCTTCACAGTGGGTGCTTGGGGGGGTGGGATGTGTATACTTTGTGATCCTAATCTGGGCAACGTAGCTGTGTGAATTCTCACAGCTCTCCAAACTGGGCTTGGGGCTTGCAAGGAATGTGGGATTCTCTCGTGTTGTACTTTTTCCCTGCAAAGGAATGTCCCTCTTGACTCTGGATAGATGCTATCTGGTTGGAGGGAGATGGGACCACTAGAGGCTGGGTGCCTCCACACTGTTCTCCCAGTCATCACAGGTGCATCTCTACTCCACCACTCACTCCAGCGCCAGCCAAATCTTAGTTTTTTGTGCCTTAGTCTTTTCCTGAGATAAGGGGAATGCCAGGTGTTTCTACTCAGCCATCTTACTGCTGTCACCCTCCTTCTTTTTTTGGTACAAGGTCTCACTATGTTGCCCAGGATAGCCTCAAACTTGTGGGCTTAAGTGACCCACCTCAACCTCCTGAGTAAGTGGGACTATAGGTGTACACCATTGCATCCAGCCTTGTAACAGTTTTTGCTGTAAAGTCTATTTTATCTAAGTATGGCCACTCCTGCTCTCTTTTGGTTACCATTTGAACGAAATATCTTTTTCCATCCTGTCACTTTAAGTCTGTGTGTGTCCTTATATCTAAAGAGAGTCTCTTGTCAACAGCATATAGTTGGAGGCTGTTATTTTTAATCCATTCAGCCACAATTTTTTTTTTTTTTTTTTTGAGATGGAGTCTTGCTCTATTGCCCAGGCTGGAGTGCAGTGGCACAATCTCAGCTCACTGTAACCTCCGCCTCCTGGGTTCCAGTGATTCTCCTGCCTCAGCCCCCTGAGTAGCTGGGATTACAGGTGCGTGCCACCATGCCCGGCTAATTTTTGTATTTTTAGTAGAGACGGAGTTTTACCATGTTGGTCGGGCTGTTCTCAAACTCCTGACCACATGATCCCCCCACCTTGGCCTCCCAAAGTGCTGGGATTACAGGCGTGAGCCACCATGCCCAGCCGCCAATATGTCTTTTGATTGGCAAGTTTAATCCATTTACATTTAAAGTAGTTACTGATAGGAAAGGACCTACTACTGCCATTTGGTTGTTTTCTGTATGTCTTATAGGTTTTTTGTGTCCCTCCTTTACTCTCTTACTGCCTTTCTTTGTGTTTCATTGATTTTTTTGTAGTGATATGGTTTTATTTCCTTCTCATTTCCTTTTTAATCTATAGATATTTTATTTGTAGTCACCATTGCAATTACGTAAAACATTTTAAAGTCATAGCATTCTATTTTAAACTAATAACAACTTCAATCACATGCAAAAACTCTTTTACAATTTCACTTCCCTCTCCCTGCTGTTATTGATATCATGAGTTCATCTTTATTTATTCGTATAGATTTAAATGTTTAAACGTTTTTGTAATTTAAATTCTATGCACCACAAGGACAATAGTACAAATTATCGTATTTATCCATGTGTTCACCTTTACTAAGAACCTTATATTATCATGTGGTTTCATGTTGCTTTTTACCATCCTTTTGTTTCAACATAAAGGACCCCCTAATCTTTTTTTATTTTAGAGCAGATTTAATGGTAAAAAACTCCCTCAGCTTTTGTTTAACTGGAAAAGTGTTTATTTCTCCTTTTTTTTTTTTTTTTTTTTTTGAGACGGAGTCTCACTCTGTCACCCAGGCTGGAGTGCAGTGGCCGGATCTCTGCTCACTACAACTCCGCCTCCCGGGTTCCCGCCATTCTCCTGCCTCAGCCTCCTGAGTAGCTGGGACTACAGGCGCCCGCCACCTTGCCTGGCTAGTTTTTTGTATTTTTTAGTAGAGACGGGGTTTCACTGTGTTAGCCAGGATGGTCTCGATCTCCTGACCTTGTGATCCGCCCGTCTTGGCCTCCCAAAGTGCTGGGATTACAGGCTTGAGCCACCGCGCCCAGCCTATTTCTCCATTTTTGAAGGACAGTTTTGTCAAATAGAATATTCTTTGTTGACAGTTGTTTTTTTTCCTTTGAGCACTTTGAATGTATCCTCCCTCTACCTTCTGGTTTACAAAGTTACCACTGACAAATCCTCTGATAATCTTATGGAAGACCCCTTATATGAGACAAATTACTTTTGTCTCACTGCTTTCAAGATTTTCTTTGTATATTTGACTTTAGACAGTTATATAGTGTCTTGATACGGTTCTCTGTTGATTTACTCCAGTTGGAGGTCTTTGAGATTCTTGAATTTTTAAGTCCATTGCTTTCCTCAAATTGGGGAAATTTTCAGCCATTATTTCTGTAAATAAACTCTTTGCCCCTTTCTCTCTCATCTCCTTTGGAACTTACATGTGCATATATTGATCTACTTGATAGTGGTCCCGTACATCCCTTAGGCTCTCCTTGCTCTTCTTTTTTTTTTTTCTTATCTGACTCTCTGATTTCAAATGACCTCTCTTCGAGTTTGCTGACTTTTTCTTCTGCCTGATCAAGTCTGCTATCAAACCCCTCTTAAAAATTTATCGGTTCAGTTAAAGTGTATTTCAGCTCCAGAATGTCTGGTTTGTCCTTTTTAATAGTTTCTGTCTCTTTGTTGATATTCTCACTTTGTTCATGCATCATTTCCTGATTTTGTTTTTTAGTCATCTGTCTGTTCTCTTTTATCTCATTGAGCATCTTTATGACAACTATTTAGATGTTTTTTTTCTCAAGCAGCTCATAGATCTGTGTTTCCTTAGGATCAGTTTTGGAGTTTTTTATTTTGTTCCTTTGATTGGGCTACATTTTTCTGTTTCTTTGTAGCTAATTTTATTTCACTGTCCAATATATTTTGAGGTGCTTGCTGCAACTGCTCTGTAGTCAAAGGCCCAGGAGGGTGGAGTTATCTTTGGGCTAGAGAGGCTTTTGGGGGCTGCCAGAAACTACTGTGCTTTTCCCAAAATCCTCCATGCGAATATCATCTATGAGAACTGAGCACGACATCGCCAGCACAGTGGCCCCCTCCTGTCCCCGATCCTGCCCCTGTGGCCTCCTGCCGCCCCCATGGCCCCTGGTTCTCCTGCACACAGTGGCAGCCTGTTAGGTACCGATTCCCCAAGGCTCATCTTCCCCAGGTGAGCTGCATCTCTTCTCTCCACAGCACTCTGGCCCGCAGAAGCTTCTCCACATTGCCCAGGAGCTCCTGCACACCGAGGAGACCTATGTGAGGCGGCTGCACCTGCTGGACCAGGTAGCCCACATGGCTTGGGGGCCCACCTTAGTCCACTCCCAGAGTTTCAGTTGGCAGTTTCAGTATCTCTTAGCATTGGCTGGGCATTACAGGTGCAGTATGAATGACTTAAATACTAAAACTCAGACAAATTTAAGTCTGGTCTACAAACTTTTTTTTTTTTCTTTTGAGACAGAGTCTCATTCTGTCGCCCAGGCTGGAGTTCAGTGGTGAGATCTTGGCTCATTGCAATCTCCGCCTCTTGGGTTCAAGTGATTCTCCTGTTTCAGCCTCCCGGGTAGCTGGGACTACAGGCACATGCCACTATGCCTGGCTAATTTTTGTATTTATAGTAGAGATGGGGTTTCATCACATTGGTCAGGCTGGTCTTGAACTCCTGACCTCAGGTGATCCACCAGCCTCGGCCTCCCAAAGTGCTGGATTACAGGTGTGAGCCAGCACGCCCATCCTAGAAACTTATTTTTTGTTTTCAGTGCTTATGACTCTGAGGAAAAGGCTTTGCCAAGTCACCTGTGGGACATTTCTTCCTGGCAGCTGCATGATCTGAGCATGTAAATGGCTTCTGGATGTTTTTCTGCATAAATAGTCGGGACAGGGGTTGCCACTCATCCCTATCCACATGACAATGTGGGGTTTATGAGCTCAGAAAATAAAGCGCCCGTGGAAGCCGGGGTTTTGACAGACGGTGCTGCTGCTGTTTTTATCTGACAAGACAGAGAAGGAAGTCTGAACCTTCCATTTCGCGTGAGAGGTGGCTGAGGAAAGATGTCCTTCCCTGTCCTCAGGGGACTGTCCCTGCCGCACCCACATTCCTAAGTCATAAGTGAGCTTGCATTAAGACCATGAGGTTGTCTGAACCAGTTCGATGAAAAGGGAGGACAATAATTCTGAAGTTCATTAAGAAAACACAAGGTGGCAGCAGCGGCCCCTCCCGCGCGCCCTCACCTGTGGCCGAAGCGGGACGCAGCTGTGCTCAGCGGAAGAGGCTCACTGGCCACACGTGGGCTTCTCTATGCTCAGGTTTTCTGCACCAGGATGACGGATGCGGGGATCCCCCCAGAAGTCATCACGGGCATATTCTCTAACATCTCTTCCATCCACCGCTTCCACGGGCAGTTCCTGCTGCCGGAGCTGAAGACGCGGATCACGGAGGAGTGGTGAGTACCGTCTGCGGATGCCCGTGGGGCCCCTCAAGTGGTCTCTAGACCTGGGTTCATGTGCCTGAGAGCCAGGCAAGTGCTGGGGGACTGTGCCATGGTGGCTGGGCGCCTCCCTTCTCTGCACGGTCTGGGTCCGGTCCAGACTCCACCCCTTCCTGGTTGGTGACCTTGACCGGCCACTTACGGTCTCCAAGGCTTAGTTCCTGAGAAAGCAGATGATGTGGAATGAAGGGCTTTTAACGCCCCACTCGGGGCTCTGAGACTAAAATGAGGTTTGACATCTGGAAACGCCACACAGTGGATAGTGCTAGTTAGTTTTCTTTTCCCTCCTAGCTTACACTCCACCTTTGTTTAAAAAATGTTATTTTTCCCCCTCAACAGTGGACATCAGATCCTCCTCCTGCTGTCCCTGGGGCCTGTCCCTCTGTCCCACTAATGCTTCTGTTCATTAGCAGAGGGACAGCTCAGTGCAAGTCACAATTCATGAAACTTCCCAGGCGTGGCCCCCAGGCTCATCAGTTCGCCACGTTGCGTGTTACCTTTCCCCTCATTCTGGGTGCCGCTGCTGTTTGACTTAGGGTCTCTGCTGCCTGCCTCGTTCGCAGGCCCGGCTTCCCTCTGCATCAGGAGCCAGGCCCTTCTGTGTCCCACAAGCCTGTTCTCCAAGCTGCAGCCCAGGAGACCCCGGAGGCTTGGCTGGAATGGGAAGCCAGGGGGAGTCTTTTCACCTGTTGCTCAGGGAGGGACTATGTCAATTCATAAATTTGTACAAGGACATGGTCCAGCTGCCGAGCAGGTTACATTGTGTCCCCAAGGCAGTCAGGACTGGATGCGGCCTTCTGGCTGACAAAATCCATGCTTGGTAGAGACAGGTTTTCTCCTGCAAGGCCCTGGAGACTGCTAACTCATGAGCGCACGTGTGACCTCCTCTGCTCCTTTTATAACAGCACAGGGGTCCCATGACTTAGCCACCCTGCCCTTTGGATCTTTCAATTAAATGTATGAGTGCAGTTCACAGCCACGCCTCAGTGATGGCTTTGTGCTGGTGGCTTTTTTCTTTCTTTTTGAAACAGTCCTAAGGACAAAGACGATTAGTATATGTTTCTGTTTCTTGAAAATTATTTGCAAATCCCTGTCCAAAGCAGCTTTTTTCATTATCGGTACTGCAAAGAGTTACTTTCCCCAGGACTTCGCCAGCATTGAATAGAACCATTGTTTCTAATCTTTGCCCATTTAAAAGGAGCATAATGGTATTTTGTTGGTTCTCTTTGATAACTGTGGCTCATCGTTCAGGTGATTCTGCTACTACTGCTATCTCCTGTGTCTGGGGCACTGGTTCTAAGCTTGCAGCTTGCACTTTCAACTGTTTTACAGGCACCTTTCATTTAATTGCCCTGTTAACTATTTTCTACTCTACATGACATAGGGGAGGAAGCTAAAGCTCAGAGAGGGCGACCAATTTGCTCACCATCACACAGAGCTGGCCGCCACCCCACACTCCCCTGGTGGAGTTCATGTCCACTAACCTCGGAGCCCCCATTGCACCCAGCTATTTCTCTGATGATTCACTTCTCCACGAAGGGACACAAACCCACGGCTCGGGGACATCCTGCAGAAGCTGGCCCCATTCCTAAAGATGTACGGCGAGTACGTTAAGAACTTTGACCGAGCCGTGGGGCTGGTGAGCACGTGGACCCAGCGTTCCCCATTGTTTAAAGACGTCATCCACAGCATCCAGGTAAGGCGGGCAGCGGGAGTGTGGACACGGATGTCCTCAAGATGCACAGAGCCCGGTGTTTTATTTAAAATATATATATATATATACTCCAAAAAGTAATATATGACATTACTGAAATTTTGGAACATAGAGAAAATTAGGAAAATTATGAGATGTGTCCAGATGCTCTTTGTGTCCAGATGTGTCCAGATGTTGTTGCTTTGAGCGTTACAATAACTCCCAGAGACGAATCAGCATTCCCATTGGAAAATCGTGGCTCAAGAAGCTGTGCAAGCTACAGCATCACAAGCTATTATCTGATGGAACCTGAATTCAAAGGACAGTCTCTGATTCCACAGTGTTCCTCGATATCTAGTGCAGGCATTTTTGTTTAAATGTTACATTGCTTTTTTCTTTTTCGCTTTCTGCTAACAGCCTCCTCACAGCCCTGGCTGCTCTTATCTCCTGTAGGGTTGGTCTCTTTCTTCTTGATTCACAAGGCTTTTATATGCTAAGAACATCAACTACTTTCTCTCATGCATGCCACAGATTATTTTCTCCCATCTTTTATTTTTTATTTTATTATTTTATTGAGACGGCATCTCACTCTGTCGCCCAGGCTGGAGTGCAGTGGCACGATCTCGGCTCACTGCAAGCTCTGCCTCCCGGGTTCACGCCATTCTCCTGCCTCAGCCTCCAGAGTAGCTGGGACTACAGATGCCGCCACCACGCCTGGCTAATTTTTTTGTATTTTTAGTAGAGATGGGGTTTCACTGTGTTAGCCAGGATGTCTCGATCTCCTGACCTCGTGATCTGCCCGCCTCGGCCTCCCAAAGTGCTGGGATTACAGGTGTGAGCCACCACTCCCGGCCCAGAATTTTTTATTTTTAAGTACTTCCTCTCACCACTTCTTAAAATGTAAAGCTTATTTTTAAATGCATTTCCCACTACCCAAGACTGTATAACCCCATCTCTACTAAAAATACAAAAATTAGCTGGGCATGGCAAGTCTGTAGTCCCAGCTACTCTGAAGGCTGATTCAGGACAACGGTTTGAACTGAGAGGCAGAGGTTGCAGTGAGCTGAGATCATGCCACTGCAATCCAGCCTGGGCGACAGAGAGAGACTCTGTCCCCTAGACCCCCCACCGTTAAAAAAAAAAAGAAAAAAAAAAAACACACAAAATCCGGATTAATTTGGTTTTCTTCCCGGGTTGCCAATCAAGCTGGCAACTCCCATCTAGGCTTCAGAATGAAGTAAGGGAAGGGCATACTCTGTGTAGACGCTGAGACAGTGAAATTAGTCACATGACCATGTGGCATAATGATACGTGTGTGCTGTCCAGCTTGAATGAGCCCTTCCAGGGTGCAGCGAACAGTCACTCTCCTGGCGCAGGCTGTGGTCCTCTGTCCATCCCTGGCAGACCCCGTTCTTGGGTCCAGCAAACCCTTAGGAGGCTAGACAGTTTCTGGATTCGGATGCAGACACGTCTGCAGCAGCTACCGCAGCACTGCCACATCCTGGATGACGTCTGCCTGGGGACACTCGAGGCAGACATGGTCCCGGTTGCAGGCCAGCCACTGGTCTGCACATCCCCTCACCGTAGGCAGGTTGGGCACAGGGCCAGGCAGGCTGTGGAGAGGGCTCTCCGCCTGGACTCAGTGCCATCCATCCATTCCCTGAAGGTGAGTTTGCCCGCCCGGGGATCCCAGGCCATATCTGCAGACGTTGGTGGTGCACCCAGCATCTGGTGGGTCCAGGGATGCTGCAAAACACGTTGCAGTGGACAGGATGGCCCACCGCAGAGAATTCTCTGACCCGAATGTCCATAGTGCCCAGGGTGAGAAGCCCTGGCGTGGACAAAACAGGATCACGTGACAGTCAAGTTTCCCGTGGCCTTTTGCAGGTTTCCTTCCTTTAATCCAAAGCATGTTTTAAACTTTAAACTTTTATTTTGAAATAACTTTAAACCTTTACAGGAAAGTTGCAAAAATGCCAAATTGTTATGCACTATTCACATTTCGTTAATAGCCTTACTTTATTATTCTCTCTAAACTCCTACAGATGATGATGACTTTTGAGCGTTTCAAGACTAAGTTGCAGACACTGTAACCCTTTAGCACTAAATGTGAACAAGGATATTCTCTTGCGTACTCCCAGCTCAGTGATCAAAATCAGGGATTTTACATGGATGTCCTGGTGCTGTCTACTCCGCAGCCCACACTCAGATGTCACCGATTGTCCCAATAACGTTCTTGTTTTCTGGTCCATAACCCAGCCCAGGGCCGCACATTGCTCTCATGATTGTGTTTGGCTTCCTGGGTCTGGAGCAGGCCTAGGTCCTTGTCTTTTTGAGGGGTGCAGGCTAGTTACTTGTAGACTGCCTGCTTGGGCTTTTCTGCTGTTTGTCCAGTTTGATTGAGGCTGTGCCTTTTCCCAGAGTGAGGCTGTGTTTTTCTGCCTGCGTTCTGCCCGGTGGCTCAGTCTCTGCGTCCTGGGGATATTGACTTGATTAAGGGCGTGTCTGCCAGGACTCCTCAGGTGAAGCTGGGTTTTTTCCCCAATTAATACGTTTCTTGGCTGGGCGCAGAAGCTCACGCCTGTAATCCCAGCACTTCGGGAGGCCGAGGTGGGTGGATCACCTGAGGTCAGAAGTTCGAGACCAGCCTGGGCAACATAGTGAGACCCCCCCCCCATCTCTACTAAAAATACAAAAATTAGCTGGGTGTGGTGGCACACACACGCCTGTAATCCCAGCTACTCGGGAGGCTGAGATAGGATAACTGCTTGAGCCAGGGAGGCAGAGGCTGTAGTGAGCCAAGATCACTCCACTACACTCCAGCCTAGACGATAGAGCAAGACTCCATTAAAAAAAAAAAAAAAAAAAGTTTCAGCCAGGTACAATGGCTCACGCCTGTAATCCCAACACTTTGGGAGGCCGAGATAGGCAGATCATGAGGTCAGGAGTTCGAGACCAGCCTGACCGACATGGTGAAACCCCGTCTCTACTAAAAATACAAAAATTAGCCAGGTGTGATGGTGGGTGCCTGTAATCTCAGTTGCTCAGGAGGCTGAGGCAGGAGAATCACTTGAACCTGGGAGGCGGAGGTTGCAGTGAGCCGAGATGGCGCCATTGCACTCCAGCCCGGGAAACAGCGAGAGTCCGTCTCAAAAAGAAAGAAAGAAAGAAAGAGAGAGAGAGAGAGAGAAAGAGAGAGAGAGAGAGAGAGAGAGAGAGAGAGAGAGAGAGAGAAAAGAAAAGAAAAGAAAGAAAGAATAAAAACAAGTTTCTTTTAGGGAGACACTTGGAGATTATGTCAATATGTTGCCGGAAACAGTTGCTTTTAGGAAGATTTGGGTTTCTCTCACCCTGTTGTATCCCAGGCATTTTTGAGCTCATCTGAGCTGGAAGCCGTTCTATTCTGGGCCCTGAGCCGGGTGAGGGTGGTTGAGGCCCTCAAGTTGCTGGCAGGTGGGTGGGGAAGCTGGTGGACAGGATGACGGCGGCAGCAGGCCCTCACAGGCTGCCCAGTGGGCATCGTCGGGGGAGGCAGAGGCAAAGTGGCCCGGGCAGGAGGACCCGAGTGGGGAGCATAGAGGTGACAGGGTGGCAGCATTCAGCACACGTGTCTGGGGTTCGGGTGCCAGACGCAGACGTGGCAGCGAGGAGGTGCTGCAGGGTGGGAGGCAGGCACGGGGAGCCGGTGAGCAGTGCTGGGCACGGGTGGGGCGCAAGGGTCTCAGCACCCGACTGGAACACTGGTGCGTTTACGTCGAGCGCGATCTGCAGGAGGACTCCCCAGCGGCCTCTAGGCATGAGGACAGGCCCTGGCCCGATTCCCAGTGGGGAGAGTTGGGCGAAGCTCTGCCTGATTTCTCAGCAGAGGGGTCAAGGGAGTGCTGCATAGGCCCACGGGTGGGTGGGGAGTGGGGAGAACCCGATCTTGAGAGGAGACAGTCCTGTCCAGGCATTTATTTTCTCCACCAAGGATGCATATAAGAGAGCCAGCTCTGGGCCAAGGGCCAGGCTGCCTGGGGTTCCAGTCCTTGCTCCGTTGGTCAGTCTCTCCGAGCCTCAGTTTCCCCTGTTGTAAAGTGTGGTCTGTGCCAGCCATGTCTTGAAGGGCAGTCAGTTCTGGGCAGCCAGTTCCAGGCAGCCTTCTGGGGCTGTGGTGGCCAGAAGCCGTGGTGGGGCCGGTGTCCACACACGTGTCCTTGGGGTGCCCCATGCTCCCTCTGTCCCCACAGAAGCAGGAGGTGTGTGGAAACCTGACGCTGCAGCACCACATGCTGGAGCCCGTGCAGAGGGTCCCCCGGTACGAGCTGCTGCTCAAGGACTATCTGAAGAGGCTCCCGCAGGACGCCCCAGACCGGAAGGACGCGGAGAGTAAGCTGGGGCCAAGGGCTCCCAGGAGGGCACAGGGGCACCTGCCAAGAACTCTGGGAGTGGGGAGAGAGGGGGAGAGAGGGTCGTGGGGGTAGGGGAGAGAGAAACAGAGAGACCAGAGGGAAAGAGACAGAGACAGGGGAGGGAGAGAGATGGAGACAGAGAGAGAGATAAGGAGACATCGGGGAAAGAGAGGGAGAGGGAGGGAGAAACAGAGGGGAGGGGAGAGAGACACACAGAGACAGAGGAAGGAGAGAGAGAGAAAAAGTGAGACCCCTAACAACCCAGGAAGGGACTTAGTGTCTTTGAGGGCAGAGGAAAATCTCCCCTGCTTGAAGTACGCTGGTGGACGTGGGTCTAGGGAAGGTGCTGCTAAATGCTGGCGCCATTCAGAGCTTAGGCCCCAGGAATGGGCCTTATGGGGCTGGTGGGGGCTGCTCCTGGTCCAGTCACTGCCTGGTGTGGCTGGCAGGCAGCCCGGGCAGGCGTTTTCAGGATTGTGGGAGCCCCCTGCCTGGTATTGGCCCCAGCAGAAGGGATGTGTCTGCAGGGTCAGAGGCAGGGTCACCCCCTTCCTCTGGGCCAGTCCTCTAGAGTAGCCCAGGCACCATGGGAAAGGCCGACAGCAGAGACAGATCCTCTCTCTGGAGGCAGCTGCCCTGGAGCCCCTCAGGCAAGCAAAAATGGAGCCACCGTGGCCCCAGGCTGAACCCAGTCTTCCTCCTGCAGGGTCCTTGGAGCTCATCTCCACAGCCGCCAACCACTCCAATGCCGCCATTCGGAAGGTGGTGAGTGCGGGGCTGTGGCGGGGACCAGCAGGGTGGTGAGCAAGAGTGAGGGCCAGGGGCCCTTGTGGGCCAGCCCTTCGCCCCCATCCTTCGGGGGGCTCCACGAGTGACTCATTTACACCTCCTACCCCCATCCCCGGGGGGTCAGCTGGACAGCCCCGCCCCTTGCTATAATAGATCTGTGTCCGTGGTGAGTTATTTAACGCTCTATGCCTTAGTTTCCCCATCTATAAAATGGGAGCCCTGACAGCCTGTCTCATTGGGCGTCTGTGGAGATTAAAAGAATCACTCTGGCCGGGCGCGGTGGCTCACGCCTATAATCCCAGCACTTTGGGAGGCCAAGGCGGGTGGATCATGAGGTCAGGAGATCGAGACCATCCTGGCTAACACGGTGAAACCCCGTCTCTCCTAAAAATACAAAAAATTGGGCATGGTGGCGGGCACCTGTAGTCCCAGCTGCTCGGGTGGTTGAGGCAGGAGAATAGCATGAACCCGGGAGGCGGAGCTTGCAGTGAGCCGAGATCGCACCACTGCACTCCAGCCTGGGTGACAGAGCCAGACTCCATCTCAAAAAAAAAAAGAAAGAAAGGAAGAAAAAAAAAAAGAATAAACAAAAACCAGGAAAAAAAAAAAAAAAGGAATTTCCTTTGTTTTCTAAGTATCCATTATGTTCCAGGTACTTTCCCTAGGCAGTTTCATTTAATTATCCAAATCCGGGTCTTTTCTCCCAAAACTCACACACCTCTCAGAGAATGGCTGTTTCATGACCCCTAAAACGCTAAAGACAGTGACAGCTGCAACATATCCAGGGTCAGCCCCAAGTCCTGCCCCACAAAGCAGTCTCCGGCCTGCCCCAGACAGTGTCGGCCACGTGGTACCATGGAACTCAGCCCTAGATGGCCTGAGCCCATGGCAACTTTTGTGTTCAAAAGCCTCAGCAAGGCCAGGCAGGGTGGCTCACAGCTGTACTCCCAGCACTCTGGGAGGCCGAGGAGGGCGAATCACTTGAGGTCAGGAGTTCGAGATCAGCCTGGCCAACATGGTGAAACCCATCTCTACTAAAAATACAAAAATTAGGCCTGGTGGCGCCCACCTGTAAGCCACCGGGTGTGGGGGAGCACTCTACATAGAATGCTCAGAACAGGACCTGGTGCAGGAAGTGTCAGTGCTCGGTGTTACTGTCATTCATTCACTCACTAAAGCTGCATTAGTCCCTTCATGGACTGGCTCTGTGCTCACCCAGCCCCCCAGGACATGACAGGTGCACACCCAACCCTCCCAGTACATGCCAGGTGCATACAGTTCTCCACTATTAGACACCAGCTGCACACGCAGCCCCCCAGTACATACCACGTTCACACCCAGCCCCCGGTACACACCAGCCACACACCCAGCCCCCAGTAGTGGGCAGGTGCACAGCCAGCTCCCCTGTGTATATACCAGGTACCTGCCCATTCCCCCAGTTCTCAAAAGACCCTCACCCCTACCCTGGTCTTCTCCTCTAAGATCTCTGCTGCTGGCTCCTCTAGTGCCCCCCACACCGTGTGCCCACTTACACCTACCTGCGTTGGTACCGGAGACAGAAGGGTCAGCCAAACCCACCTGCCTCCAGGGTGTACAGGCTGAGATCACTCAGGTCCAAGGACAGGGCTTCTGAGGCACGGCAGGTCCAGACTCGGACACATGACTGTTGTCGAGGTTGCTGCAGGCTCAGCTCTGCCTTCCGCCGCACTGGCATCCGGCTCAAAGCTGGGCCATGAGCTTTCACCTTGTCCCATCGCACTTCTGGGTGCTGGTTACCCACATGACCACCCCCCCAGTCACCATGGCCAGGGAAAGGTGACATACGGATTGTCCGAGTCTGGGTCTCAGACACTCAACTGACCTCTCTGTGCCTCAGTTTCCTTGTCTGTAAAATGAAGATAACAATGGCACTCACCTCACTAGGTGAGTTAAAACGTGTATCATATGTAGAACAGCACCTGGCTCACAGCAATGGTTAGCTCTGTTGCTGTTTATCGTTGTTATTATGTTCTGCATGGCGAACTCCTAGTCATCCTTCAATACTCAACTCAAACATCACTCTGATTTCCCTCCCACCCCTGTCAGTAGCTCATTGTCCTCTCTGGATTCTGGGCCACAGTTGCAGGGAAGGGCTCCGCGTATCTCTAGGTCACCAGCCACTTTCACAGACCTTTGGTGCCTGAGCCCCATGTCTCTTGCAGGAGAAAATGCACAAGCTCTTGGAGGTGTACGAGCAGCTGGGTGGGGAAGAGGACATTGTCAACCCGGCCAACGAGCTGATCAAGGAGGGCCAAATCCAGAAGCTATCAGCCAAGAACGGCACCGCCCAGGACCGCCACCTCTTCCTGGTGAGCCTGGCTCCTGCCAGCCCAGCCGCAGAGCCTCCCTTGCCATTTGCCTCAAGCCCAGGGCAGTGCCAGCAGGGCTCTGGCTGCCCAAGGACATGGCTCTTCTGTGGCCTCTCCTACTGGGACTCTGGCTCCCTCTAAGACCCTCAGCATCCCTCCCCTAGCCACAGGGAGCCTCGCTTCTCCACATTCAGACACCAGACTTTTGCCGCGGCTTCTCCCCATTTGCTGCAAGTATCTAATTTTTAAATCCCTCACAGCCAATACCTCTTTCCTCCCCGGAATTGAGCAGACTCCAGCTTGTAGCAACCAGGAGAGCACAGAGAACTGTAGCAGCAAATCATGTTTTCAACTATTCCTAAGCCAAACCCTGGCCGGGAGGGAGGGGGAAGGCGGGATGGAAGTGTAATTCGAGACCCACCCTGGGTGCCGTGGCGCAGTAGAAACAGATATGTTTCTTCTTTCCTCCTCTATTTTCCTCTAGCTTCTAATTCTCCTTGAATAAACAATTATTTCTTTGAAAGTTTTTTTTAAGTTTTTAAAAATTATGTTAACTAAAACTCATTTTTGCTTTACAATTCTGAGTTTTGACTAATACAGTTGTGACCACAATCAAGTTACAGAACAGTTTTTTGGTTTTTTTTTTTTAAGACACAGTCTCGCTCTGTCCCCCAGGCTGGAGCATAGTGGCTCAATCTCTGCTCACTGTAACCTCCACTTCCCGGGTTTAAGCAATTGTCCTACCTCAGCCTCCTGAGTAGCTGGGATTACAGGCATGTGCCACCACACCCGGCTAATTTTTGTATTTTTAGTAGACATGGGGTTCACTATGTTGGCCAGGCTGCTCTCGAACTCCTGACCTCAGGTGATCCACCCACCCAAAGTGCTGGGATTACAGGTGTGAGCCACTGTGCCTGGCCAAGTTATAGAACAGTTTGATCACTGCCCCCCTCCCACCGAAATTCCCTTGTCCCACCCCTTTGTGGGCAAGTGCTCCCCTGCCCTGGCAACCATGGATCTCTTCTTTGTTGCTAGAATTTTGCCTTTCCTGAATGTCACATCAATGCCATGAGATGAGTCTGGCTCCTTTAGCTTCCCATGTGGGTTTGAGAGATTCATCCGTTTTGGTGAATGTATCAGTAGCTCATTCAAAAGTTTTGGTTTGGCTGGACGTGGTGGCTCATGCCTGTAATCCCAGCACTTTGGGAGGCTGAGGTGGGCGGATCACCTGAGGTCAGGAGTTCGAGACCAGCCTGGCCAACATGGTGAAACCCCATCTCTACTAAAAATATAAAAATTAGCCAGGCGTGGTAGCACCTGCCTGTAATTCCAGCTACTTGGGAGGCGGAGGTTGCAGTGAGCCAAGATTGTGCCATTGCACTTCAGCCTGGGCAACAAGAGCAAGATTCCGTCTCAAAAAAAAAAAAAAAAAGTTTTGTTTTTTTGATTATACAATTAGCTCATGTTCATGGTTTAAAAATTTAAAAATAGAAATGAACAAAAATAAAGCTAGTGACTAGAGTCTCCTCACTCAAAGATGTAACCGTAGTTAAAATTACTGCACATATCTTTTAAAAATATTTTTCACTTTTTAACATTTAAAAAAAATGAAAAGATCCCATGAAGCTCACTGGGGCCCCTGGGGGTGGCCTGCGGGCAGCTCCCGTTCCTCACCTGTGCCATCCCTCTTGCAGTTCAACAGCATGATCCTTTATTGCGTGCCCAAGTTGCGGCTCATGGGCCAGAAGTTCAGCGTCCGGGAGAAGATGGACATCTCAGGCCTCCAGGTGGGTGAGCTCCTCCATCTCAAACCTGTCCCCCTGGAAGGGACATTGAGCAGGGCTGGGGACACCGGGCTCTGGCTGCTGAGGCACTCACCTCTGTGCAGCCTGGCACCCCTGCCTGCTTTTCCAAGCCACAGACCCTGTCTGTGACCAAGGCATCGTCTCAGTCCTGGTGCCCCAGGCCGGAAGGGCAGGATTCCATCCCTCTCTGCTTCGCCCACCTGCCACATTGCTGCCAACTCCCCTTTCTGCAGAGCCTTGGAGGATGCGGGGGCAGTAGGGATGGCACCAGGACCTGGACTGAACCCTGTCATCTCTAAGACTGGGACTCGGGGCCCTATTTACAAACAAAAACATGAAGCCCAGGGTTGCAAGGAGAAATCCTGGCTGGGGCGAGGGCCTGCTTCCCTTGCCTGGTTCCTGGGTTCCGAGCTCTTTCCTGTCCTCCTGCACCAGAGCTGGGGGAGGGTTCCAGGCATATCTGTAGCGTGGTCCAGAATGACCTTTTTTTTTTTTTTTTTTTTTTTTTTGAGACGGAGTCTCGCTCTGTTGCCCAGGCTGGAGTGCAATGGCGTGATCTTGGCTCACTGCAACCTCCACCTCCTGGGTTCAAGGGATTCTCCTGCCTCACCCTCCCGAGCAGCTCCAATTACAGGTGCACGCTACCATGCCCAACTAATTTTTGTATTTTTAGTAGAGACGGGATTTCACCATGTTTGCCAGGCTGGTCTCGAACTCCTGACCTTGTGATCCACTCACCTCAACCTCCCAAAGTGCTGGGATTACAGGTGTGAGCCACTGCGCCCAGCCTAGTTAGTCATTATTTTTAATGGTAGTTCTTAACCTGGAGTACAATGGTGTGATCTCGGCTCACTGCAACCTCCACCTCCTGGGTTCAAGGGATTCTCCTGCCTCACCCTCCCGAGTAGTTGTGATTATAGGTGCATGCCACCATGCCCAGAGACGGGGTTTCACCATGTTGGTCAGGCTGTTCTCAAACTCCTGACCTCGTGATCCACCCGCCTCAGCCCCGCAAAGTGCTGGGATTACAGGCGTCAGCCACCATGCCCAGCCATGACTGATTTTTTATAGAGAAACACTAGAAAAGTGGTTTCTTCTAACTACTATAAAAAGCCAGGCACGTAGTTTTGGTGGCTCACGCCTACAATCCAAGCACTTTGGGAGGCTGAGGCAGGAGGATCACTTGAACCCAGTTCAGGACCAGCCTTGGCAATGTAGTAAAACCGTGTCTCTATAAAAGATAAAAAATTAGCCAGGCATGGTGGTGCACATCTCTATTTCCAGCTACTTGGGAGGCTGAGGTGGAAGGATTGCTTGAGCCCAGGAGGTCAAGGCTGCATGATTGTGCCACTCACTGCACTCCAGCTTGGCTGACAGGGCAAGACCCTGTCTCAAAAATAACTTAAAAAAAATAATAAAACAACCTTAAAAAAAGGTATTTTCTCTAGTTAGTCTTTTATTTCTTAACCTGAATTCAGAGAATTTCAATGTAAGAAGGGATTGTTGGTGGCATTAAGCAAATGACTACATATTTTGATTTAGCGAATGTTTTTGGAGCACCCATTCATTCAAAGTCCTCTCAGCTACCACTGCAATGAGACACGGAATAGGTGTGAGCTACCGTGCCCGGCCATGGTCTCTGTGGTCTCATCCTGATGGAAGAGGATGGAATTTGAGGCTGTGGTTCTGTGAAGAAGTGACCCCATTTTCATTAGTTCTGGGCACGCATTGTCCTATTTACATCTCATCTCAGGGCACACCTGCTCAGGGGCAGAGACTCTGCAGGGTGGCTTAGGCCATCCTTGCTCTTCTCATCAGGTCCCTTTCCATCCTAAGGGGACGTGGCTGCTGTAGGGGGGCAGTGCCCAGTGGTACCTGTGGGGAATGGCTTGGCTTCGAGGAGGATGGATGGGGGCGACATGGGGAGGAAACCTGACAGGCTGGGTGTCAGGGGATGGATTTGGTCAGCAGAGTTCCAAGCACAGAAGATGAGCGGTCCCAGCTGTGTCTGAGCAGGGTGGGAGGCCTGCTGTTCCCGATGGACCAGCTCATGCAGCAGCCACGGTGACCTGAACCTCTGCGCCCCTCTCCCTGAGAACTGTGGGGCCGCAGGCTCACCTCTGCTACCTCCTCGGGGAAACACTTCTAAGTCAGAAAACGTGAGGCTGGAGTTAAGGACCCGCTAAAATGACTAGCTGGGGTTTGCTTTGTTCTTTGTTCTTGCCTCTTCAGGTGCAGGATAGCGTCAAGCCAAACACAGCACATACATTCATCATAACGGGAAGGAAAAGGTCCCTGGAGCTGCAGACGCGGTACGGAACGGGCTGTTTCTGTGAATGTCTTTGACCTCATGTCTTCTTTTTCTAAACTGGATAACCTGCAATATATTTTTATTTATGTATGGCTTAAAATTTAACATTACTGTTACCCAAACACCAGGGTGCTATCTAGGTCCTGCTGCTTGCTGCACAGAAAGCCCATCACTGAGATGATTATTGCCGAGGAAGAAGCTTTAATCGGCCAAGGAGATGGGAACTCAGTCTCAAATCCATCTTCCTAACCAACTAAAACTAGGGGCACATACAGCAGGGAAGAAATGTAACAATGTGTAAGAAAACAGGAACTAGTGGGGGCAAGGAAGCAATCATGATGGATAAAGGGTCTGGGCATCTCATTGTCTGGATGTGGTGACCTGGTGAGTTCAGTCCCTTGATGGTTTTTTTGAGAGGCCTTAAGGTTACTGAGGAAGGAACTCAGATAAAACAAATGTTAACTTTCAAGCTTGAAGACTGGAAGGGTCAATTTGTGTGTTTATTGGAAAAACTATCTATAGGATGATCGGGGCCCTTTCACTACCAAGGGAAGTTGGTGAAAATTAAGCCTCTGCCCACCTCCTGGTCAGCAGGCCCAGCACATTCTTAGTCCTCTCTTGAGTATTCTTCTAGGATTTTCTTTTCTTTTCTTTTTTTGAGACAGAGTTTCGCTCTTGTTGCCCAGGCTGGAGTGCAGTGGCGCAATCTCAGCTCACAGCAACCTCTGCCTCCCAGGTTCAAGTGATTCTCCTGCCTCAGCCTCCTGGGTAGCTGGGATTACAGGCGCCCGTCACTATGCCTGGCTAATTTCTTGTTTGAGTGAAACCCCAACAGGGTTTCACCATGTTGGCCAGGCTGGTCTCCCACTCTTGACCTCAGGTGATCCACCCCCCTGACTCGGGCTCCCAAAGTGCTGGGATTACAGTGTTAGCCACTGCGCCTGGCCCCTTCTAGGATTTTCTATGCACATGCACCTGTGTCTACGTTTTAAATCACAGATGACTGTTTATACTTGTCCTGCATCTTGCTTTTTCACTTAATTTGTCAAGAATCACCCCATATCTGCACACCATTCCTAAAGAAACATGATTTCCCATTAATGATCATTAGCTAGTTCCCGCTGACGAGGACCTGGGCTCCTCCTGAACCTGGCCATCACAAATGGTGCTGCAAGCAGTGTCCTTGTTTTTAGATGTTTCTGCATATGTGTAGTTGTAGCCATCAGATGGATTGCTGACGTAGAATTGCTGGTCACAGGGTAGTGCATCTGTTTGAAATTTTGGTGGCTGTTGTGTCAGGCTGTGCTCTGACTAGCCATACATGGGAGTTCTGTTCTCCCACAGCCAACCAACAGTGGGATCTTCGTAATGACCCATTATGGTCCAAGGAGGCATTGAATTCCAGCCACTACAGAGGGCTCCACGTGGCTCACCTGGCCCCACCAGGCCACAAGTGTTTTGAGGCCCTTGGGGACAATCTTCCCATCCTTGAGCTGTGTTGACAAGCCAGTGCATGGCTCGGGTGTGCTGCAGGGCTGAGAGAGGGCTGGTCATTTAGAGTCAGTATCCAAGACTGGATTAATACAAGACTGTTTTGGTTTTATAGGACAGAGGAAGAGAAGAAAGAATGGATTCAGGTGAAGCTTCTAAACTTGTAAAGTAACCAAACGACCAAGTGATTGAGCAGTAAGGCCATTTATGTTGGGACAGAGGGTGGGGGCCCTGGCCTCCGGGACTGCTGGCCCTGTGCTGCACCCTGCAGGGATGCAGTGACCACACTGTGCCTTCATAAGCACCTTCAGATGTCACAGGCCTTTCAACCCATTCATTTGTTTGAGAGCCCCCAAATAAACATGAACAGGCCTGGTGGAGTCACAGGCCAGGTTCCCCGCTCAGGGTGGATCTCCTCAATCTGGACAGCTCGAAGGGGAGACCACATCATTGGTAGCAGGGAAAGGAGATGGCCGGTGGCCTGGGCATTGTTCCGGGAACGCCAGGGCCCGTCCTCGGGACAGAGGCAGGCGCATCCTTCCTGCGGGTAGCGTCCTCCCACACCCCTTGATGGTCCTCCCTGTTGTGTTGCTGTGTCCAGATCATCCAGGCCACCATCGAGAAGCACAAGCAGAACAGTGAGACCTTCAAGGCTTTCGGTGGCGCCTTCAGCCAGGATGAGGACCCCAGCCTCTCTCCAGACGTGCCTGTGAGTCAGTGGCCCGGGGCGCAGAGGGGCCTCCAGGGGACAGGCTGCCTGCGGAGAGCAGAAGGCGCTGGCATCTGGGTGGGCAGCCCGACCTCCAGGCTTTCCTCCTGCTGTACTAGGGACCAGGACAGCGGGCGCTCCCTTGTGTTAAAAGAAAAACTTCAGACAAATGAAATTTAACAATTTAATTGAGCAAACAACTACTCGTGGATGGGATAGCACCTGCCCCCTACAACCCTTGAGACCAGAGTAGGTCCAGAGAGCCTCCTCTGCTGCTGTGTGGTCGGAGAGGATGTATGGACAGAAAAGGGAAAGTGAAGCACAGAAGCAGCTGGGTTGGTTACAGCTCCGCGTTTGCCGTGTTTGACGTGGTTTGAAGTGTCGGCCACCTTTCCATGGCAGCTTTAGACTGAACTGAATTTCACCCCTACCCACCCTCCACTAAGTGCCCGCTGCAGCCTGCTGGGCCCCAGGCCCGTGGTCAGCGCCCAGGTGGGCGGGAAAGCAGGATGTGGCCGTGGAGGAAGCGCTCCTGCGTGACCTGTTTGGTTGTCTGGTGCCTTCTGCGCAGCATCCTATGCACCAAGGAATGTTACATCATCCCCGTGGAAACTGAGTCTCAGAGGAGCTCGGTGACATCCCCAGGTCGTGGGTGGTGGACCCGGCGTCACAGGGCTGTGGTGCACTGCCCGCATACCACTTTGGCCCAGGACGGCCCATGAGTGCAGACACCTTTCTGTGACTGTATTTTCCCCCCAGTGCCCCCGTGCCCTGGGAGATGGTGGCTCAGAGCCCCTTGGGGGAAGCAGTAGGAGCATCTCATGCCCCATCCTCATGTGGAGCTTCCCCAAGGGCCCAGGGGGATTTCATGTGGAGACTTAGGCTGGGAAAGAGGCAGGGCTACAGGGTCCTTGCCGAGAAGCCTGGCCAGGGAGTCAGGGCTGCAGCCCCAGGACCAAGCCTCAGCCATTTCTCCCCACAGGGCTTCCCTGGAGTCAGGGAGAGAGGATTGGGTGAAGAGGCTGCTCTCTGCCCGCTGCAAGGAAGGCCCTGGAGCCACTGGCCCTGGACAAGGCATAGGGGTTGGAACTGTAGCAAGGACACATCCGGGGAGGCACCCAGGAGAGACGGTGCCCTGAGCCCTATGCCAGGCCCTCTGCTCCAGCCTTCATGGGGGTACCGGGCATGACTCAGAGTGAGGGTGCCCCAACTCTCGCTGCCTGACCCAGACCCCGCAGGCCCAAATCCCAACTCCAGGCTGGCTCTGCCCTCTGTACCACCTCCATGGGTCTGCCTGGCGCAGTCCACTTCCCCCATATCCACTTCATATTTGTATCAAGTCCACTAGGTTTTTTGTGCTTTCTGCATTCACTTTGTAAGAACTTTGCATCATCCAGAAAGGAAGAGTCCTGGGACTGCCTTGAGTGGAGGTGACCTGGGAATGTGAGACACTGAGCCTGGCTGTCCTTAAAGCTGGCCAAGCCCTTTCTGTCCAGAGACTAATCCCAGAGCCTCACTCTGCTGAGAAAGTGGGGGCTGCAGAGACTCTCCACAAAGAGCCCTGGAGGATGAGAGAGGACCCAAAGGGACCCTCCTCACTCACTGGGTGACTTGGTGTGAATTAGAGCCTCTGATCAGGGTGGGCCAAAGGGAGGCATCACCCACCAGCCACCCACCACACTGGCAGATGCTCCTAGGAGAGGCCTTCAGCTCAGGCCAGGCCCAGGGAGGAAGCAGCTTCCCCAAAGGCACAGCAAATCCTAGGCCTGGAAATTCCTGCTCCTGAGCCTGCCCTCAATGCACGGAGGTGCTGGGGGCTTCAGGAGCTGTCCCCGCTGCACAGGGGCTGCGTGGCCCTGGAATCTCCTCTCACTTGGCCTCTGTGTCCCTTCCAGATCACGAGCACCAGCCCTCTGGAGCCTGTGGTGACCACCGAAGGCGGTTCGGGTGCAGCAGGGGTAAGTGCCGTATGCTCAGCGGTCAGCAGGGGTGAGAGGCAGAGCAGGGGGTCAGACCAGGATGACTTGTAGGGAAGTTGGAGAGGGACGGTCAGACCAGGGCCTCCTGGAGGCTGAGGACTGAGGGGCCAGCCTGTCCTGCTCACTGTGCCTGGGGGCCTGGGTGTGTGGAGGTGAAGCCATGTCTGAGTCCAGGCTCTAATGACTTGTGTGGTCACTGCAGAGGACTCTGTGAGGCAGGCATGCAGAGGCCTGTCAATGTGGGGATGTCCATTACCTAGTTGGACGTGGTCACACAGCTGGGCACACATGTGAGAATCCTCTGAGCTCCAAGTGAATATTTATGCTCTTAACATGGTGAATCGTCCCATAAAGCGTGTATTGACAGTGCAAGGTCCTCAGGAGGCTCAGTAATGCAGAGGACTGCTTAGTCCTTCACCCCAAGCTGCGGCCAGGGAGGCCTGAGCCTCCCTGCCTCTCCCCGTCTGTGTTCTCTTGTGCCTTATGGCAGCCAGCCCACAAGGGTGCTGCTCCGGCCAGGCAGGCTGTGTCCACGTGCCCGCCTGCCAGGGGATGTGCTGTAGGAACTGGGATGGGGCCTGCCTCCTCCATTTAATCCGGGAAGTTAAAGAGGATGAGGGCCGAGAGCATCTGTACCTGGAGCCATCATCATTGACGCCCAGGCCTGGCACTCACCAACGCTGACAGCAACATCACCCTGGAGCACCCCGATGTGGCTGCTGCACCCAGATGCAGGAGGGCGATTCTCCAGGTGCTTCGCCTCCCCCTATGCTGTGCAGGCTCAGAAATGACGTGGCCCCAGATGGCTGCCCTAGCCCGACCCCAGACAGGCGTCTGTCCAAGTGGGCTGGCTGCTGGCCGCCCCCTCCCATGACCTGAGCTTTACCAGGCCCCACCCATCGTGATCTGGGCTGGCCTGGCGTTGGGAAACCATGAAGACACTCAGGAGGTCTTGGGAAGGATGTAGTGTTTCAGGGGCACAATGGAGTGTGCAGGCGTGGGGGGACTTCCACATACATCCCAATGGACAAGAGGAGAGACCCCAGATTCACAAAGCACAGCCACCTGGCCCCTGCAGAGCAGACAGGCACCCTGCAGGGACATCTTCTTAACACTAAAATGAGGAAGTCTCACAGCCTGTGGGGAAGTGGTCCCCTGGCCTCCTAGGAGAGAATCTCCTCTCACTTGTCTCTCCTTCTGTCTGGCCTCACCCCGCTTCCTGGCCACCCTCCCTGCAGATGCCCTGGGCTCCCCTTGCCCTGCCAGGCCCCAGGGCCTTGACATCTGCTGTTTGCTCTGTCCAAGTCTATGAAGCCCCGTAGCCTGCCCCAGGGGCCCCTGATCAAAATGTCTCAATGACAGGAATCTGCCCATCAGCAACTTGTGTTTCTTTGAGACGGAGTCTCACTCTGTTGCCCAGGCTAGAGTGCAGTGGCGTGATCTCAGCTCACTTCAAGCTCTGCCTCCCGGCTTCACACCATTCTCCTGCCTCAGCCTCCTGTAGTAGCTGGGACTACAGGCGCCTGCCACCACGCCCGGCTAATTTTTTGTGTGTGTGTGTATATATATATATATATATATTTATTTATTTTAGTAGAGACGGGGTTTCACCGTGTTAGCCAGGCTGGTCTCGATCTCCTGACCTCGTGATCTGCCCTCCTCAGCCTCCCAGAGTGCTAGGATTACAGGTGTGAGTCACTGCACCAAGCCTTTTTTTTTTTTTTTTTTGAGATGAAGTGTCGCTGTGTCACCCAGGCTGGAGTGCAGTGGCACAATCTCGGCTCACTGCAACCTCCACTTCCCAGGTCCAAGCAATCCTACTGCCTCAGCCTCCCAAGTAGCTGGGACTACAGGTGTGTGCCACCACACCCAGCTAATTTTTAATATTTTTAGTAGAGATGGGGTTTCACCATGTTGGCCAGGATGGTCTCAATCTCTTGACCTCATGATCTGCCCTCCTCATCAGCTGGGATTACAGGTGAGAGCCACCACGCCCGGCCTATGACGGGAATCCGCCCATCAGCAACTTTTTGTATTGCCAGCAGTAAGTGAGAGGCTGGCTGTGCCCCAGACTCACAGAGCTCTTCAGTCCCTTTTCTGGAGCAGTAAGGAAAGTTATGAAAAGCAGTGTGTCCTCATGGTATGAGTGCAGCCACAGAAGCGTGAGCTGCCCACAGTGGACACACAATCGCAGGGTCACAGTGGGGACGTGACAGCCCACACCTGTGTGTATGAGGCACTGCCTGATCAGCCCCACTGCCTGGCATCCCACAGCCAGGGCAGGCATCCCTGACAGTTTCCATGGTGACGTCCTGGCACAGAGCACTGCCTCCCACACATACAGCTCATGTAAGGAGTGAGCTGGACTGGCCTCCGCTCGATGACCCTCCATGTCCAGCCCCGGGCCCTGGGCCAGGCTTATGGAGGCATCCGTGGTCACAGTCCCGCCGCAGAGGCATCAAGACTCAGCGACAGCCACCTGTCCTTTGTGAGTGCGTCTGTCCTGTGTGTGAGCCCATAGGCCCTGGAAAGGCACCTTCAGTGTCTTGGGGAGGCAAGGAAGCAGAAGTGGGTGGAGGCCACATGCTGAGGGAGGCCCTGGGTGGGCAGGCCCTGGGTGGGCTGTGGAAACAGCAGGAGCCCGGGCCTGGCTGAGGGGATCCACACAGGGTGTCTGAGTGTGGTCCTGGGGAGTCTAACCCCGGGTTGGTGCCTGGACAGGAGAATGTTCTAGCTGGAAGAACCTGCAAGGCCATGGTTTAAAATGTTTTAACTTGTGGGAAGACACAGCTTGGAGATGGCCTTGGAGCAGGGCTTTGAGGCACTGCTGGCCACACAGGCAATGCCCCTATTGGCCCCCTGCTTCCGTCACAGGCGAGAAGGTAACTGGGGCTCGGGGCCTCAGTCAGTGTCCGGGCGTCTGCTGGACCAGGCTGTGGCCAGCAGACCCGCTGTGCCTCCATGGGTGCGCCCAGCTGGGTGGACAGTGCCGCTGGCCCCACTCCCTGTACTTCCCCTGGCTCAGGGCCCAGCTGCCTCAGGTTCTGCAGCAGCCCAGGGAGCCAGGTGCTCAGGGCCACAGTTCCAGTTCCGGTCTCTTGTCTCTGTCCCTTACCCACACCAAGCCAGGGCTGGGCCCACGACAGACCACTGAACAACAACAGGCCTCGGCTCCAGCCCACAGCCTCCCTACCCCCAGTGGATGTGGCCTGACCTGGCCGTGTGTTCCTCACTGGTGGCTTCCTGTGAGCAAAAACAGCAGAGTTGAGACCGTGGTGGGAGCTGGGACAGCTCAGTGTCGGCATCGAGCTGCACAGGGTGAATGTGGTGTGATGGAGGTGAGCTCAGTGTGCATTTTACAAAGCACTCAAAAGCAAGTTCATCCTCTTATCCACAACAGTGATTTTTGCTACAGTACACCAAACTGAAACTTACTTCCTGAGCCCGATTTCTTCAGTGGTATAGTCCCTGTAAGCCCCTTTCCTAAGAGAAGCTACACCCGAGCCAGGAAGTTGTGCAAGGGGCCTTGCGGAATTCAAAGGCTTCCCTGATGGGCAAGCATCGAGTTGCTCTTAACAGAAACACAAAATGTCAGAATCCAGAAGGTCTCTTAGGGCCTCAGACCCGCCGTGGGTGACACATGAACCCCTCCAAGGTGCCAGTGAGGCATCAGAGGGCACCCTTGACAGGGCAGTGCCAGGGCCTCTTCTCAGGCACTGCCCCGTCTCAGGCACTGCCCCTCCTGGGACGAGGCCACGCCCTGTGTCTACCCTCGGGGCTCCAGGGCAAGGCTGTCACGAGGGGCACAGCCTCAGGCCTCAGCCCAGCCACCCTCTTGTTGGAACATCCCCAGGCAGTACCTGTGCCCCACAGCCTGTGTCCCCTGCTGGGTCATTTCTAGTATCTGATGAAACTGACTTGTCTTCATCAGGGTCACTTACTGGGCTCCAATTCTATGTAACTCAGCTGTGCCCTCTGTTCCTGGATGTGCAGCTCAATTTGCTCAAGAAAAATTGCTGGAGGGGGCAGCCCCGTTGACCCTTGGTTGAGACCACTTTCTGGGTTAACGCTGGTGTGTTTTGGGCGCTTTGGGGGTGAAGTCATTCGGTCAGATACTGAGGAAGCCACAGTTCTCCATCTTCCTGGAGAGACTTGGGCCCAGCTTTTCTGATATCCTGACATCCACAACGAAAACCTGAGCTCCCTTCTTTGGGTCAACCTGCGTGGGAACATCATCCACAAAGGGGCGTGTGCATGGCCGAGAGACTATCCCTGGCTACTTAGGTGGGCCTCTTGCCCCTCAGCCACTGGGTCATGCCTACAAATTCTGCCACACCTTGATGACGGGAGCTGGAGGGTTGGCCTCGGTGGGCTGCGGGCCTCAGCTCCATGGGAGCTGGTGCAGGGCCAGGACCCATCCCGAGTGCTCAGCTCAGCTCCACAGCTGAGAAGATTTGCCAGATGAAGGAAGCCAGTGGGACTCCCGGCACCGCCCCAGCCCTGAGCCACACTCGCTGCTTCCAGAATTGTTGTCTGTCCCTTCACTGGGACCTGGTCCCCGCTGGTCTTCAGAGGCCAAGCTCTTGCTGTGCACCCAGCCCCGCAGGTACCTGTCCTCCTACATGGCTGTTCTTCGCTCCTCCAGTCCCTGCTGCCCCCTGCCCCATGAGCATGCCATGTGCTGTTCTCAGCTGCCATGCAGTGCTGCCCCTGGGTGCCGTGGCACAGGTCCCCCTTCTGGGGTCCTTACGAGCAGGCAGTTCTGGGCTGAGGTGCACATCGGGGCCGCCCTTCCACCAATCACTCCCACTTCCCAGCCTCTCTGGGTGCCCACCTGGAGAACAGGCTTTTACCACCAGGTCAGTGATGCCAATTCCCCGCCTAGTGTGCTTGGAGCCCCCACTGGGGTCTTGAACGTGAGAAAAACTGCAGAAGGAGCCGAGGCCGCCTCACCCATGTCTTTGGCACAAGGCCCATTCATCAGAGGTGCTGGGGGCTGCAGCACAGCGAGTGAGCGTCCCTGTCACCCTCAAAGGAGCCAGCCCTGCCCTTGGGCTCCTGTGCCAAACTGGCCGGGCGCTTGGGGGACCTGCAGGTGGGCCAGTGAAGGGGGACCACAGACCAGGCCACACAGCTGGAAGTGCCCGGCCAGAATTTGCCCGGAGGCACTGGTGTCAGTGTGTTTTGGCTGCCAGAACAAAATACTACCTGAGGCTGGAGTCTGAGATCAAGGTGTGGGCAGGGCTGGTTTCTCCTGAGGCCTCTCCTTGGCTTGGAGATGTCAGTTTCCTCCCTGTGTCCACACACAGTCTTCTCTCTGTGTCTCGGTGTCCTCATCTCTTCTTATAAAGGCACCAGTAAGATTGAATCAGGGCCCAACCGAAGACCTCATTTTAACTTAATGTCTCTTTAAACACCCTGTCTCCAAATAGAGTCACATTTTCAGAGATACTGGGAATTAAATTTTCAACATATGAATCTGGGGGGACACAGTTCAGCCCATCCCAGCCTCCAATGCTTATGCCCAATCTGAGCCACCCCTTTCTTGCTTCTTTACCCCCAACCAGTTCAGTTCATCTTTTTCTTTCTTTCTTTCTTTCTTTAATTTTTTGAGTTGGGATTTTGGCATGTCCTCAGGCTGGAGTGTGGTGGTGTGATCACAACTCACTGTAGCCTCAACCTCCCGGGCTCAAGTGATCCTCCCACCTAAGCCCCCCACATATCTGGGACTGCAGGCACGTGCCACCACGGCAGATAATTTTTTGAATTTTTGTTGAGACACAGGGTCTCACTATGTTGCCCAGATTGGTCTCAAACTTCTGGCCTCAAGCAACCCTCCCGCCTCCCAAAGTGCTGGAATTACGTGCGAGAGCCACGGCGCCTGGCCCTTTCTCCTTGAACCTGAAGAGTTTCTGTTAAACTTTTTTTAAGCGTATGTTGTTCAGCGTTTTCCTGCGGCAGTTTTGGACCCACACAAGTGGGGATAACTGCAGTGAGTGTCCCTCCCCAGCTCCAGACACCTCAGCCTGGTGCTGTTCTTACGGCCCCTCGGCCCCCAGCCCTGCCACCCCCCCCCCCCCCACACACACACACTTCTGTTTACTGTAATATTTTAAAGCCTATCCCAGACCTGTTTTTATTCTGCGCAGCTATACTAATGGCTAGCTTATTTTAGGTAGTTTTCTTTTAAACAGAAAAAAAAAAAAGAAAGAAAGAAAAACAACACCTGCAGGCTTCAGTTTCCCTGACTGGAGAGGTTGAGATAAACATTTCTAGGGGCAGCTCCAGCTCTGACATCCTGGGGAACTCGAGACATAGCTTTGCCTTTTCCTAAAGTCTTCTTAAGGGTGTTTTCTGCGCCCATAACAAAGTATCTCAAGGGAGGCGCCTCCTCCCCAGAGAGGAAATGCTGGGTGTGGACCAAGCTTCAAAAGCCCAGGAAGTTATTTCATCAAATGATGAGGCCTTTCCAGGGTTGCAGACTATAACATGAAAGGGTAATTAGCTTCACCAGGGCCTATTGTGGGGCGGGGGGAGCGGGGAGGGATAGCATTCGGAGATATACCTAATGTAAATGATGAGTTAATGGGTGCAGCACACCAACATGGCACATGTATACATATGTAACAAACCTGCACCTGCACGTTGTGCACATGTACCCTAGAACTTAAAAAGTATATTAAAAAAAAAAAATTCACAAGTTGAAAAAAAAAAAAAGAAAGGGTTAAAATTAGCAACTTTCCAAAGTGGCGGTTTTATGTACTGTGATGAGGCTTAGGGCCCAGGGACCAGTCACTCATCCCATTTTACAGGTGAGGAAACTGAGGCTTAGAAAGGAGAGGTGAGTCATCCAGGGTCTCATGGCTGACAGGAGGCAGGAGCCTGGGGTCTCTCCACCTTGCACGGTTCATAATCAGACAGGGAAACCAAGGCTGGGCTGGGCAGCCCCAGGCTACACCTGCTGCAGCCTCCACACCACCCTCCTCTATAGGCAGTTCAGGCAACAGGAGACAGAGGGAGGCACAGCTCTTCATGGCTTCCTCACGTCCTCCCAGATTTTTTTTTTTTTAAAGTCTCGCTCTGTTGCCCAGGCTAGAGTGCAATGGTGCGATCTTGGCTCACTGCATCACTGCAACCTCTGCCTCCTGGGTTGAAGCGATTCTCCTGCCTCAGCCTCCCGAGTAGCTGGGATTACAGGCACCCACTACCACTGCCACTACCATACTCGGCTATATTTTTGTATTTTTTTTTTAGTAGAGACGGGGTTTCACCATGTTGGCCAGGCTGGTCTCAAACTCCTGACCTCAAGTGATCTGCCCGCCTCAGCCTCCCAAAGTGCTGGGATTACAGGTGTGAGCCACTGCGTCCGGCCTCCCCCTAAAATGTTGCCATGCTTGTCTGCACACTCAGGCATGTGGGTGCACACCTATATTCATCCATGTGGCGTGTCTGGAGGGTGTGGCCCCCCAGTGCCCAGCATAGAGCAGGCATGTGGCCACATGGCTCGGGTTGCAGGCAGGGGTACCCCCGTCCCCAGGGCTGCAGGCCGTGGCTGTGCTACCCACTGCCCACCCTAGTAAGCGCTGTGTTCCTCCAGCTGTGGCTCCTTTCAATAGTTTCTCAGATGCACCAGATAAAGTCATTGGCCAGGTTGTTCCAAATATGAAGATCTTGATCCACTTAAAATCTTTACTCGGTGCAATAGGCACAGGCAGCCGCTTGCGGGGTGAGGGAGGTAAGAGAGATGTGGCCGACTTGGCTCTTCACTTCATTCCCTTCTGCATGTTCCACTTTTTGCCTTGAGCCTGTGTGGCTTTTACAGTCACGAGAGCTGCCACTCCACTGCCGTGTGGGGTAGGGTGCACACATGACTCGGAAGCTGATGGCATCTATTTGCCTCCTTGTAGCTCGAGCCCAGAAAACTATCCTCTAAGACCAGACGTGACAAGGAGAAGCAGAGCTGTAAGAGCTGTGGTGAGACCTTCAACTCCATCACGAAGAGGAGGCATCACTGCAAGCTATGCGGGGCGGTGAGTCCCAGGAGAGGGGGACAGGGACAGGAGGCCACCCTGCTCGGACACAGCAGCTGAGTCCTCACCAGCAGCACACCAGCCCTGCACAGAAGAGCTTCCTGATCCTGGCTCATGGATATAGATGCCCTTGAGTGCAAAACTGTCCTGTCCAAAGTAGAATCTGATCACTTTTCTCTGGTCAGCTCTGGTGTTCAACAAACACTCCTTGTGGCTGGAGAAGTGCTGGATTGGGAACCACAGAACCGCTAGCTGGGTGACCTTGAGAACAAGGAGATGATAGTCCTCATTCCTTGCAAGGTGTAGTGGAGATGGGCGAAGGGTGTGGCTGTGCTGGGAGCTCCTACTGCTGATCTTTGCCCCAGCGCTCCAGTGGTGCTGAAGGCCTGGTGGGCCCATGTGATGAGGCAGTGCCTCCACCTGGCACCCCAGCTGCACACCATCTCCATTCCCCTCACTCCAAAGCCCATTCTCCTGAGAGTGGAGAAAATTCAATGCTTAATATTGAATATAAAAGTATCCCTGAGGAAGGAACTGATGATTTAAGTATCTTTAGGTTAAGAGGTTAAAGTTAAATCTACGTTAGCAACTGGATCTCAACACAGAATGCTTTGGTGTTTTTCCAAAGGGCACCAGCAACTTGTGCCTGAAGCAGTTGGTGTTACTTGTCATACCTTTGCCACGCAGCAGGAGGCAGCAGGGGGAGGGGAGTAAGTGGATGAGTCCTTGGAAGGATGGATGATGGATGGATAGGTGGGTAGAAGGATGGATGAATGGAAGAGTGGATGTAGAGGTGGGTGAATGGATAGGTGGGTGGGTGGATGGATGGATGGATGGATGGATGGATGGATGGATGGATGGAGGGATGGATGGATGAGGGGATGGATGGATGGATGGATAGGTGGGTAGTTAGATAAATGGCATATGGAAGTATGAATGGAAGTGGATATATAGGAAGTATAAATGGATGACTAGAGAACTGATGGATGGATGGATGAATAGACAAATAGTTGGATGGCATACAGAAGTATGGATGGATGGATGAAGGATAGATGGTGGAGGATGGATAGATGAATCGTTGGATGGATGGATGAATGGATGAGTGGATAATGAATGGGTGGATGGATGGATGGATGGATGGATGGGTGGATGAAGGGATGATGGATGGATGGATGATGGATGGATGAATGGATGGTAGAGGATGGATGGGGAGGTAAGTGTGAAATGTGATCTGTACCTCTTAAAGAACTCTCAGTTTGGGGCCCAGTTTATACTCCAGAATTGGGGGATTTAACTTAAACCTGGTTTCCCCATCAGACCTGAGGGGAATCTGTTGCTTTAAGAGCCATCCTCAGACTATGTGCCCAGGCCCCTGCTCAGCTCCAGGCCTCAGGCTTTGTGACCACTCAGGATCAGAAGCTGCAGCCTCTGTTAATCTTCTTTGGAGTGGGCGTCCTCATGGCCAACCTGGACTTCCCCGCACAGCAGAGGTGGCTCAGGGCCCTCACTGACGTCACTGCATCTCCATGTCAGCCTGCTGGGGCTTAGCTTTCATTGCCTTGGTTTGTCCAGTATTCCTGCTTCCTCACACAAGTGATAGAGAAAAGATAAATTCCAAAAATAAATAAAATCCTCGTAAAAATAGGACTCCAGAACAGGGTGCCTTCCATCTACTTAAAAAGCGCAATCTCCCCCCTGCTGTGGCTCCTGAGACCTTTGATATGAGCTCAGTGTTTGAGTGCCATGGTCCCTTAGCAGCCGGTGCCCACAGGTTTAGGTTCAAACTAGAATTTCCCAAGGTTTGAACAAGGATCTCCCAGTCCTCTGCAATATTCGGTACACGGGGCAGGATGGAACAGGAGAAGCAGATGCAGAAGTGGGTGTGGGTGGCCCTGAGGCAGCAGGAGCCTCTGTGTGCTGGGAAAAGGATCCAGCAGAGGGAGGGAGACCGAGGCAGAGAGAGACAGGACCACTGACGGGACGCAGCTGGAGGGGCCAGAGGAGGGGGCACAAGGGGGCCTGCCAGAAGTGTCCAGGGTAGGAAAAGCTCTGGAAAAGTCACTGAGGAGCACTCCTTGGCTACATTCCCACGCTCCACCCATGCATCTGAGTCACATGTCACTGTACAAACAGACCATGACGACTTCATCCATTCATCTGCCAATGGACACGGGCTGCTTCCAGCTTTTGGCTACTGTGAATAACACCGCTATGGACGTGAATGTACAAACATCCCTTCAGATCCTCCTTTCAGTTCTTTTGGGTACATGCCCCGAGTGGAACTGTTGCATCGTATGGTAACTCTGTGTTTAACATTTTGAGGAGCACCCTACTGCTTCCCACAGAGGCTGCGCCAGTTTGCTTCCCACCAATAGTGCAAGGATTCCGATCTCTCCACATCGTGCCAACACTATTTTCCTTTCGTTGCTGTTGTCATTGTTGGTCTGGAAAATAGCCGTGCTGAAGGGTGAGAGGTGGTTTCTGCTTGTGAATTTGATTTGCATTTCCCTGATGGCCAGTGATGGGGTGTCTTCCCGTGTGCTTGGCGGCTCTTCCCACTCTTCTTCCCATGCACACAGACTCCTGGACTCTGGACCCTCCAGGACAGGAGGGTGGATACCAGATGCCCAGCAGGGTCAGCCTTGCTCTCTGCCCTCAGACAGGACTCCCCCCTGCACGTCAAGGAGAAGCCCTTACGCCTCCCCACACTGTGTTAAGTCTCCTCCCGCCCACTCCACCTCTCCTCTGGCCTCTTCCTGGATAATCCTCTGCCCCAGAGCACTGGGGTCACAGGTGCCCTCTGTTTGGCAGGTCATCTGTGGGAAGTGCTCCGAGTTCAAGGCCGAGAACAGCCGGCAGAGCCGCGTCTGCAGACAGTGTTTCCTGACACAGCCAGTGGCTCCCGAGAGCCCCAGCCCCGAGGCTCCGGCCGAGCCCAAGCAGAGCACAGAGGTGGGTGCTCCCAGCTCCTGCTGCCATCCTGGCAGTGTGGCAGAGCCTCCAGACACCTGCTTCCGTGCCCCAGCAGCTCCAGCTGCCTCTGCTTTCGGGCGTCCTTGGGGCCAGGACAGATGTGAGTGTGTCTCAGTGGGGCCCCCAGGCTGGGAACACACTCGGAAGATCCCGTGTGTGCACACTGGCTGCTCGGGACCAGCCACGGCCAAGGCTTGGGAACCATTTGCATCTAGGAGTTAGATGGGAACAAGTGTCACTCCTGGTCACCTGGTTGGAGGGCATGGATTGAAGCTGCCCTCAAGTCCAGGCCTTGAGGCCCACCTGAGGGGAGACACTGCCCTTGTCTCGGCCTGCCTCACCTCCAGCTGTCAGAGGGTGAGCAGGGCCCTGGAGGCAGGCACCTCCTCCTCCTCCTCCCACTCCCCTTCTCCTCCTCCTCTTCCCCCTCCTTCCTCTCCCTCTGCATCCCTGTCTTTCTCCTTCTCCTCTCCCTCCTCCTCCTGCTCCCTCTCCTCCTCCCCATCTTCTTCTCCCCCACACTCCTCTCCTTCTCTTCCTCTGTTCCTCCTCCATTCCTCTTTCTGAGAGTGGCTGCTGCTTTCCCTGCCTTCTTTCCTCAAGAACACAGTCTATTCTGGGGGGTTGCAGGAAAGCTGAAAAAGAAAACGTGAGCTTCCAGAAAAGCGCATCGCCCTTTCTCTGCACTCGACACAGCCTGCAGTTCGCAGTGCCGGCTGCACGCTGGGGTCTCCTGGGAAGCTTCTAGTGTTGATTTCCCTCGTAGAGGCTCAGTCAGATGATGGGGGTCAGTGTGTTTTCAGGGTCCCAGCTGCTCTGACTTACTGGAGCCCTGACCTCGGTCCTCGGTCTCAGAAGTCAAGGATGTAAGTCTATTAGGACTGAGCGTTGAATGGTCTTGATGGTGAAAAAGGACCTTGCTCTGCCCACTGAGCTCCCTCATGCCTGCAATTTAAATACCAAGGTGTGTTCTGAGAGCGCCAGGTCCTTGGGGCACGGGCCTCCAGGGTCCTGTAAGGTGGACTCTGGCCTCGAAGGGGGCCCAGGTCTGAGGAGTCCAGCTCTGGTGTCTAAGCCATGTCCAAATGGTGGACAGTAGCTTCAACAGTGACATGACAGAGGGAGGGCCTGTGTGTGGCACGTGTGGTGTGTGTGCTGTGTGCGCATGCACACGCATGTATACGGTGTGTATAGAACTGACACGCGTGAAGTCCCTGTCCCGTGACCCACCCTCAGGTACTTGCTGTTGGGTTTTCCTGTGATTTTGATGTGTCCTGACCCAGCATAGGGACACCCTCCCCTTAGAGAGCGCAGCCTGCAAACCCCGCCTGACACCACACACGCCTACGTCCTGCAGGCTTCTGGTGACCCTTGGAAGCCGGGTGAGCCTGGTCCCGGTCTCTGTGCAGGGCTTGGCCAGGTCTCCACAGCCAGCTCCTCCCAAGCAGTGGCCCTGGCCCTGCCCCAGCCTCCTCAGAACAGGGTGTGACCACTGCAGGCGAGACTGCCCCTAACCTGTGTTTTTGTATCCCCAGAAGACACCCGCTGCAGACGCCCAGCCCAGCCTGCTCTGTGGCCCCCTGCGGCTGTCAGACAGCGGTGAGACCTGGAGCGAGGTGTGGGCCGCCATCCCCATGTCGGATCCCCAGGTGCTGCACCTGCAGGGAGGCAGCCAGGTACGTGTCCCCACACCCCCAGGCCCTTGGGCCAGCAGGCCTGTGCCACCAGCTGGGGCCCACCTGCTTGAGCAGTGTCACCTGGGGCCTCAGTTTCCCCAGCAGCGCAGGATTCCCTCTGCTCCCCAGTCACAGGAGACAGAACCTACTGGCACCTGGGTGGACCCCAGAGCCAGCCAGGGTGCAAGGAGGGGTGGGCCAAGGGGGCACAAAGGGTGGCCAGGAGCCACAGAACCTGTCAGGTGAGACTCAGGAACCCACACAGCCCTGGCCTGGCCCCTTGGAGCCCCAGTTGCTGCTCTGTCATAGGGACTGGCCTGTCCTGCCTCGCCTCCCCAGGGGCCAGACAGCCCAAAGGAGGCCATGGAGTCTGGGGGGTCAGGTGAGGGGGGCAAGGCGTCCCCTCCCCTATATCCTCCCTCGGGGAGAACCAGTAGGTCCCCCCACCAACTGGCCTCCTGTTGACAAAAGACAGTGCAGGCACAGCCACCAGGCCCCTCGGGCTCAGCACCTGCCTTGTGTTGCAAGGGTCTGGGAGTGGCTTCCTGGGAGAGGCCCCTGTCACTGAGGTGAGCCCGAGGCCGGGAAGCTGAGGCACTGCTGACCATCTGCTCCTCTGCTGCAGGACGGCCGGCTGCCCCGCACCATCCCTCTCCCTGGCTGCAAACTGAGTGTGCCGGACCCTGAGGAGAGGCTGGACTCCGGGCATGTGTGGAAGCTGCAGTGGGCCAAGCAATCCTGGTACCTGAGCGCCCCCTCCGCAGAGCTGCAGCAGCGATGGCTGGAGACCCTGAGCACTGCTGCCCGTGGGGACACGGCCCAGGACAGCCCGGGGACCCTGCAGCCTCAGGTCCCTGTGGGCACAGCTGCTCCGTGAGCTGAGTCTCCTGCTGCCCTGCACTCCACCACATTGGGCCTGTGCTCTCCTGGGAGGTGGTGTCAGAGGCCAGATGAAGACCGCCCTGGACTGCTGAGGGTGGGCCAACGGCCCAGAGCTCAGGACACTTGGCTTTGGAGGGAAGGAAACTGAGGCCCAGAGAGGGGCAGCCACTGGCCAAGGGTCACCCAGCAAGTCTTGGCTGAGAGCCTGGCCTCCAGCCCCAGCAGTGTGGCCCAGAGCAGGGGCCGACTGCCACAGTAACCATCATCCATATGGATCGTGTGGTGATGCTGGCCCAGAAGGCAGAAGGAGGCAGCATGGGCACTGCCAGGGACAGCCACATCCGGCCGGTCTGCAGTGTGGTCCACCCCCGCCTCTGCCCAGCCTGTCTACACCGTGTGAGCTGAATCATGACTCGCTTCCCACCTCCCTTCTCTGTCCTCTCCTGAGGTCCTGCCTCCAGCCCCCAGGAAGTGGACCTGCCGCGTCCTAGCTGGACTCATGGTTCCTAAATAACTGCACTCGGAAGCTCTGCTGGGACTTACCCCAGCCACTGAGTGGCAGACGCATGAGATTTGTGGCTGTTCCTGGCGCTAGTGGCACACAGTGCTTATCTGCATAAATAAACACTGGCCACCGGCAGTGGCGCAGCCTCAGTGCTCTCTCCTGAGCCCCTCAGCGGGGTCCCCCCCACAAGGTGGACTGACTGATAAAAGGTTGAGGGATAAGGGTGATGGAACTGCACACCGCCTGGAGAGCAGTTCTGCATCTGCTGTCCTGCCAGGGGTGGGCAGATGGCAGGTGAAGATGGCCAGGCTCAGAGATGGGGAGGGTGGGGTGCAGGGCACTCGAGATGGTGCCAGTGGGGACCTTGCAGAGGCCACTGGGGTGCGGGTGCTCTTTGCACCAGAGCCCCAAGGGCCTCTGGGAGAGAGTGGGGGAATTTAGGGACCAGTGATGGGGGATGCTCACTGGTCAGGACCCCCACTCCTCTAATATCCATATAGCACCATGTGGAGACACCTAGGAAGACATGCAGGGCACCTACCGGGGGGCTGAGAGGGCAGGGGGAGGAGCCAGAAATGGGAGACTGATCCCAGGTGGGGGGCAGGTGAGCTGGGAACACAGGTAGGGGGGACAGCTGAGATGGGGGCACAGGCGAGTGGGGGACAGCTGAGATGGGGGCACAGGCGAGTGGGGGACAGCTGAGATGGGGGCACAGGCGAGTGGGGGACAGCTGAGATGGGGGCACAGGCGAGTGGGGGACAGCTGAGATGGGGGCACAGGCGAGTGGGGGACAGCTGAGATGGGGCACAGGCGAGTGGGGGACAGCTGAGATGGCACAGGCGAGTGGGGGACAGCTGAGATGGGGGCACAGGCGAGTGGGGGACAGCTGAGATGGGGGCACAGGCGAGTGGGGGACAGCTGAGATGGGGGCACAGGCGAGTGGGGGACAGCTGAGATGGGGGCACAGGCGAGTGGGGGACAGCTGAGATGGGGGCACAGGCGAGTGGGGGACAGCTGAGATGGGGGCACAGGCGAGTGGGGGACAGCTGAGATGGGGGCACAGGTGAGTGGGGGACAGCTGAGATGGGGCACAGGCGAGTGGGGGACAGCTGAGATGGGGCACAGGCGAGTGGGGGACAGCTGAGATGGGGTCACAGGCGAGTGGGGGCACAGGCGAGTGGGGGCACAGGCGAGTGGGGGACAGCTGAGATGGGGCACAGGTGAGTGGGGGACAGCTGAGATGGGGGCACAGGTGAGTGGAGGACAGCTGAGATGGGGCACAGGTGAGTGGGGGACAGCTGAGATGGGGGCACAGGTGAGTGGGGGACAGCTGAGATGGGGCACAGGTGAGTGGGGGACAGCTGAGATGGGGGCACAGGTGAGTGGGGGACAGCTGAGATGGGGCACAGGTGAGTGGGGGACAGCTGAGATGGGGGCACAGGTGAGTGGGGGACAGCTGAGATGGGGGCACAGGTGAGTGGGGGACAGCTGAGATGGGGGCACAGGTGAGTGGGGGCACAGGTGAGTGGGGGACAGCTGAGATGGGGGCACAGGTGAGTGGGGGACAGCTGAGATGGCACAGGTGAGTGGGGGCACAGGTGAGTGGGGGACAGCTGAGATGGGGGCACAGGTGAGTGGGGGACAGCTGAGATGGGGGCACAGGTGAGGGCGAGGGTGAGCTCCCATGAGCTCTAGCGGGGCCGTGCTTGGATGCTGCAGCCACTGCACACGGAGCCCCTGCTGGCTACCCGGGCCTCTGCCACTGCTTCCCACACTGTGCTGGATGTTCTGGTCCCACTTCACACTGAGGAAACTGAGGCTCAGGCATGCTAAACAATGTGCATGCTTCCACACTGGACAGTGCCCGCCGGGGGAGATGGGATCAGACCTTTCTAGCTGCACAGAGGTGCCCCGACCGGCTCCAGCTGCTGCTCAAGGAAGCAGCAAAGCCCCTCACCCCGCTAGGGACAGGGGTGGAGGAGGCCTCAAGGGGACCCCAGCTGCTGGTCCTGCCTTCTGCCCTGCAGATCTGAGCTCTGACCCACATTCATCCCCTACGGAGCAGTGGCGGAGCCGCTCCCTCACACACATCTACTGAGCATCCGCGGCAGCCCTCATGAGGCCCTTCTTTGAAGGGTCAGGACTCCGTCCTCTGCCTGCTCCAGTAGTTCCATTTCTGCCATCTCACCACAACCCCAGGAAATCCCCACTTGACAGCTGAGGAAACTGAGTCAGAGAAAGGACACCCCCAGAGCCCCACAGCTCTGGAACTGAGCAGGCACCTGGAATTGGCCTGCCGGGCATGGTGAATCCAGCAGGGCAGGGGTCTGCTGGGGCCAAAGACTGTGCTGTGGGGGTCGCCATGGTGAGTCCCCTAGCCTCAAGCCCTCTGTCTTGCACCCACCAGTCTGGCTAGTCCGCTGGGAGGCAGGGACAAGGTGCGTCACCGCAGGTCTGGGGCAGGGCATGCCCCCGGACTCTGCCACCTGCTGCGAGGCCAGTCCTGATGGGAGCTTGTTTGCTGTCATACTGGTGGCTGTAGGCTGTTGTTCCCACTTTTTCCAAAAGAGGAAGCTGAGGCTCAGACAGGGGCAGTGAGAGGCCTCCGGCATGCAGAGCCTACGTGCTGTGCCCTTACAGATCCGGCCTTCCTAGGGTCTGTCCTCAGAGACCCCTCCTGCGGGACACCCCACCAAAGATGCTGCTGGGGAGCTGGCTGCCACGGGGGCCTCCACACCGGGGCGTCGGTGCTGCCTGGGCCTAGCCTCTCGCCACACACTGCCCCACCCCCCGTTCCGGCCCTCCCACCCCACAGTCCAGGGCTTGGGCACACTCCACTGCCCATTAAAGGAGTGGCGGAGCCTGGACGCATGCTGGACGCATGCTGGCTTTTGGCCTCTTTACCATCTTCCCTCCCCTTTCTCCCCAAGGCCACCCCCTCCAGAGGCATAGGAGACCACTCCCTGGGTTGGAGGAAGGGAGGCCTGTGGCTGAGTGGGAGGTAGCTCCTGGTGTCTCAGGCCTGAAGAACGTGGAATGGGGCAGCACAGAGTCTGGGGAGTCCATCACCACAGGAGTCAGGGAGGGACTGGGCTGGGGGCCCTTCTGAGGCTCCCCCACACCCTAGCCTGCAGGATGGGGGCTCCTGGTACCAGCCCAAGGGCTAAGGTTGGAGCACAGTGGACACCAGAGCTGAAAGGCTTTCACAGGTGCAAGCGGTGTGGGTGGTGAGAGCAAACCAGCACAGAGGGGAAGCAGTGTGCTTCTGCCACGGGCAGGTTCCCCGCCCGGCACACCCCACCTTACTAGGCCCAGAGCAGGGTGCTGGCTGCAGCCTGGCAGTCCTGGGGAAGATGAATGAGCTTCCAGGAGGGCCTGCTGCAAGCCCAGTGCTCCCCGGCTGCCTGAGAGGAGAATGATGACTGAGAAGGCGTTTTGGCAGCAGTGAAACTGAGACCCAGAGAGGGAAGTGCACGTTCCCAAGGTCACGCAGTGAGTTAGGGGCTGTCTAGAATTCCCTCATTCATATATATATATTTCTTTTCAGATGGAGTCTCGCTCTGTCACCCAGGCTTGGAGTGCAGTGGTGCGATCTCAGCTCACTGCACCCTCCGCCTCAGCCTCCCCGGTAATTGGGATTACAGGTGCACACCACCACACTTAGCTCATTTTTGTATTCTTAGTAGGGATGGGGTTTCACCATGTTGGCCAGGCTGGTCTGGAATTCCTGACCTCAGGGGATCTACCCGCCTCGGCCTCCCAAATTGCTGGGATTACAGGCATGAGCCACTGCATCCGGCCCCTAATTTACTTTTCTTCCATTTGCTCATGCACCAGGCACCAGGTACTGCTAGCAGACTCTTTGGGGGCTCAGCCTGGGCCACCACACAGGGGAGGCGGGCCTCCTGAGTGCCCCGTCCCATAGGGAAGTGCACTGAGCATCATTTGGACTTCTGGGAGAGGGAACCAAACACCACCTGTAGCCCCAGGCACAGTTACACTTTCAGCCCTGTCACCAGGCGGCAGCTACCCGGCCTTCAGAACCACCAGCCTCCTTTCCTCCTGGGGCCTTGGCACATGCTGTTCCCTGGGCCTGGGGGCTCCTCCTGCAGGGCTTCGTGGGCCGCCGCCTCAACACTCACTGGGCTCAGACACCGCCTCCGCAGACAGCCCTCCAGCCTCTCCACTTGTTTGTTTAGCCATTTGCTCTCTGGTTTAACCTCTCTTTTCCCATGTAGGTTAGAAGCTCTGAGAGGGCAGAAGGCAGCCTCTCTAACAGTGCCTGGCCCACAGCAGGTGCTCAGTGAATACCTGTCCATAGCCTTGGAAAGGCTCAGTAACTCCCGCCTTGCCATAGGGGCCCTGAGCACTTTGGGTCTGGGATCCTCATTTTATAGACGGGAAAGTAGAGGCTGTCTGAGGTCATACAGCCCAGTGCTCGCCTGCCTCACTCACCGTCCTGGGTCTCGGGGACATCAGAGTCAGCTCCTTCTCAGATGGTTGGTCCTGTTGTAAAGATGGGCACACTAAGACCCAAACAAGCTTCCATGCCCCCAGGACATGGGCAGAGGGAGACCTGGATGCAGGTCAGTCCAATTCCCGCTGTGCCTGCCTCCCACCATCCCACGGAGGCAGCAGGATCCACAGCAGGACAGGGCCTCTGAAAAGCCACTGGTCCCCACAAGCCCCAGCCTAAGAGGGCGGCTTACCCCAGAGGTCAGAGCCCAGGCCTTTGGGTAGTCCCAGCCCTGCCCTCCCTGCAGCCATGGAGGCCTCCAGAACTCTGTCTTATCACCAGCTGCCCCAGGAGCATCTCCCACTTTCCAGAATCCAAGCCCCTCTGAGCAGCCAGTTCCGGCACTGAGCATGCAGGAAGAACGGTGGGCTCACCTTCCCTTGGGGCTGCTTGCTGTGTGTCTGCCCACAAACTCCCTCTGGATGATCCCTCCAGGGCCATCCAGGGGGAGCTTTGGGCCCAGTGGTTCCTGGGGGCAGCTGCATCATGACCCCACAGCCCATTCCTTCAGGCACCCACCCCAAGACACCCTATTTTCTGGGCCCCAGCAGGCAGGGCCAGTGGTGGTTGGCTCTGAAGCTGAAATACTATGTCCATGCAGGCAGCGCCTGGCACTGGGCAGGATTGGTCCAGGCCCCTCCACCCTTCCCCTCAGGACCTCCCTCTCGCCCCAGGTTGAAGCAGTTACGGTTCCTGAGAGGCACCTGTTGGTCTCTGCAGCAGCTGACTGCGACAAGAGGCCAGGCTGCTCCCTGCCTACAACATCGTTCACAGCGTTACTCTGGATGGAGGATTCCTCCCCATATACTGGGGAGAAAACTGAGGTTGAGGAAAGGGACCCGCTGGAGCCACAGGCTCCGTCTACCTCCAGGGCTCCTCCCTCCGTTCCAGGGGTGTTACATAAAGCTGAAGGTCTGGGTGGGCCAAAAAGTGAGGCAGGGCAGGCCATCGGGGAGCAACCAGGCAGGCACCCCACATTCTGCACATTCTATCCTGGAAAGCAGCCGCCTGGGCCTCCCGGCCTCAGGGCCTACCCGGCTCTCCTCACACTGCCTTGGTGGATTTATGGGCTCAGTGCCCTGCGCCTAGGTGGGAGGCACTGAGAGGCTCCCGCAAGCCTCCGGAAGGCTGCAGCTTAGCCAGGATGACAACGGTGTGGTCGGACAGCAGCCACATGCCAGCTCCCAGCTGTCGGGCTCCATGGCCCCTGAATCTCTCGTGCGCTAAGGCCCCTTCCAGCTGGGCCACAGGAGGTGCAGGCCTTAGTGCCGCCTTGGACATGAGTGTTCCCGGGGTCCCTGACGGCAGCAGCCTGCCCACTTCCACGCTTCTGTCCTTGCTCCCTTGGGGCCTCCTCCCACCCTGTTGATGGATGCCCAGCACTGGCCCCAGGCTGGACTCAGCCCTCCCTGTCTAGCCAGGGCGGGGCAAACACAAGGCTGTGCCCTGCAGGCTTGGGGACAACAATGGGTATCATCACCTAAGAGAGAACGAGCTGGAGGCTGGGTGTGTGTCAGCTGAGCCCCGAATTTCTGGAAAGTGAAGGTGTTTCAGGAAGACTCCACTTCGGGGGCCTGTGACTCGACCGGAACCAATCAGCATCCCCATTCCCTTGGCCACAGTGATTGGTTTGCATGGTCACATGGCCCAAGATGGCCTCCCCACCCCCTCCCCTCCCCCAATGGCAAGAGGGAGCCTGGCTGCTGAGCTTGGGCGGCCATCTTGGAACCGGAAGAGCCTCCCAGTGAGACCCAAACAGAGGTGGGAGGAAGTCAAATCTCTGGTTTCATCTAGGTAGTTAGTCATGAGTCAATAAATGTCACGTGGAGTCAGGTTTTCTGCTAACTGCTGTCCTTCTCCACCCAGCAGCCACTGTTTTGCACGGATCAGCCTCTGCTCTCCAAAATGTCCTGCCTGGGCCATACTTCCCCCACCCAGCATCCAGGCTCATAGCATCTCTTCCTCTTTTCTGCCGGGGCCAGGCCTGGCCCCCTCGGAAAGCTTAGTCTTCAGTGCCCCAGTGCTGCCCGCTATAAATTCTACACACAACTTCCTCATGAATCTGCATCTCAGAAAGGAAGCCTGGCTTTCCCTTTACCTTATCAAAACTCAAGTAAATTATCCACCCCTGGCCAGGCATGGTGGCTCACGCTGTAATCCCAGCACTTTGGGAGGCCAAGGCAGGCGGATCACCTGAGGTCAGGAGTTTGAGACCAGCCTGGCCAACGTGGTGAAATCCCATCTCTACTAAAAATACAAAAACATCATCCAGGCATGGTGGTGGATGCCTGTAATCCCAGCTACAGGAGACTGAGGCAGGAGAATTGCTTGAACACAGGAGGTGGAGGTTGCAGTGAGCCGAGATTGCACCACTGCACTCCAGTCTGGGCAATAAAGCAAGACTCCATCTCAAAAAAAAAAAAGATCCACCCCTTCCAACAACATCTGTTCAGAAAAGACATTGAAAAACTGCAGACACCTGAACAGCCCATTCACATTTAAGAAAAATCATGGCTGGGCGCGGTGGCTCATGCCAGTAAAGCATTTTGGGAGGCTGAGGCAGGCAAATCATGAGGTCAAGAGATCAAGACCATCCTGGCCAACATGGTGAAACCTTATCTCTACTAAAAATACAAAAATCAACTGGGCATGGTGGTGTGTGCCTATAGTCCCAGCTACTTGGGAGGCAGGAGAATCGCTTGAACCTGGGAGGCAGAGGTTGCAGTGAGCCAAGATCGTGCCACTGCACTGCAGCCTGGTGACAAAGCGAGACTCCATCTCAAAAAAAAAAAAGAAAAGAAAAGAAAAGAAAAAGAAAAATTATATTGGGGTATAGTCTCAAAGCACCCCTCTTCCCGGAGTCATGAAGTGAATATTTCGCTCTGTGAGACAAGAGGATTCTCTCCTCTGCCGTCAACAAAACCTCAGAGGAAAGAGCTACTATCCTCACCTGCACGGAGAGAAGTACTCTGCAGCTCAGCACGGGGAGGCCATGCCTGAGGCGTGTTCTCCCATAGCAGGCCCTGCTATGTAGATTTCAATGTAAGGAGTTTATTTGGGAGGTGATTTAGGAAACCGAGTAGGGGAGTGGAGATTGAGGCAGAGAAAGGCTGAAAGTCAATCAAGGTACAGTGTGTTGAATAATGTCACCTCCAAATTCCATGTCCATCCAGAACCTCAGCACGTGACCTGATTTGGAACTGGGATGTAATTTGTTAAGATGAGGTCACTGTTTGTGACTTAAGTGAGGCATTTAGGTCAGGTTCGGTTTAGTCAGTGGGGGACCTCAGACCAAAATGACAAAAGGATTGAGTTTCTAATTCACGAAGCCCAGGGAGCAGAGGGCAGCATGCTTCACAAGGTCCATGGGAAAGGGAGGGGATGTCTGGGACACGTGCTCAGCAGCAGGTAAGGAGAAAGAGAGGGGAATCTGGGGGCCAAAGCCTTTACTGGGGTCCAGGGTGTTATCTGCATGGGTTTCCCAAGTCAGGGGCTCATTGGTTGATTTAAAGGAAGCATGAGGGTAAGCACTGGAACTTGGCTACATTGTCAAGTTCACCAGACTTAAAGAAGTAAGGTGATCCTGCAGTTCAGAGTATGAGACCTTATCTATCCAAAATGCAAACACAGGAACTGCGTGGAGACTGTGTCCAAATATATAGCTCAGGTGTGACAAGCCAGGGACAGGACAAGATGGATGTTGAGGCAGCATTAATATGAATGAGAGTTGTAACAGCCACATTAGATTAGGATAGCCCCTAAATCCAATGATTTTTGCCCCTGTAAGAAAAGAAAAGGGCCGGGTGCGGTGGCTCACACCTGTAATCCCAGCACTTTGGAAGGCCAAGGTGGGTGGATAATGAGATCAGGAGATCGAGACCAGCCTGCCCAACATGGTGAAACCCCGTCTCTACTAAAAATACAAAAAGTATCCGATGTGGTGGCACACGGCTGTAGTCCCAGCTACTGGGGAGGCTGAGGCAGGAGAATCACTTGAATCCAGGGAGTGGAGGTTGCAGTGAGCCAAGATCACGCCACTACACTCCAGCCTGGGCGACAGAGCAAGACTCCGTCTCGAAAAAAAGAGAGAGACACACAGGGAAGAAGGCCATGGGATAGCAGAGGCAGAGATTGGAGTGATGCCTCTACAAGCCAAAGAATATCAAGGATTTCTGGGAGTCACCAGAAACTAGGAAGAGGCAAGGAAGGATCCTCCTCCCCTAGAGCTTTCAAAGGGGTCTTGGCCCTGCCAACACCTAGATTTTAGACTCCTGGCCTCCAGAACTGTGAGAGAATTAATTTGTATGGTAGCCCTAGAAAACTAATACAGATTTTGCACCAGGAAGTGAGGTGCTGTTGTGACAAATTTTTGAAAATGCAAAAGTAGCTTTGGAGTTGAGTAACGGGTAAAAGCTGGAAGAGTTTTGAGGTGCTCGATAGAAAAAGCCCAGATGGCCTTCAAGTGCTTGTTGGTAGAAAAGTGGACATTTATTTAAGGTACTCCTCATGAGGATTAGAAATCAAAGAAAAAATATAGAGAAATCTATCGTCTTTTTTTTTTTTTTTTTTGAGAAAAGAGTCTCACTCTAGTTGCCCAGGCTGGATGGTGTGATCTCGGCTCACTGCAGCCTCTGCCTCCCAGGTTCAAGCGATTCTCCTGCCTCAGCCTCCTAAATAGCTGGGATTACAGGTGCCCACCACCACGCCTGGCTAATTCTTTGTATTTTTAGTAGAGACAGAGTTTCACCATGTTGGCCAGGCTGGTCTCGAACTACTGACCTCAGGTGATCCACCTGGCTTGGCCTCCCAAAGTGATGGGATTACAGGCATGAGTCATCACACCTGATCGAAATCTATCATCTTAAATAATATATATGTCATGAAGAACAGGCCAGGTGCAGTGGCTCACATCTGTAATCTCAGCACTTTGGGGGACCAAGGCAGGCAGATCACGAGGTCAGGAGTTCAAGACTAGCCTGACCAATATGGTGAAACCCCGTCTCTACTAAAAATATGAAAATTAGTTGGGTGTGGTGGCATGCGCCTGTAGTCCCAGTTACTGGGGAGGCTGAGGCAGGAGAATCACTTAAACCCAGGAGGCAGAGGTTGCAGTGAGCTGAGATTGCACCACTGCACTCTAGCCTGGGCAACAGAGCGAGACTTCATCTCAAAAAAGAAAAAAAAAAGAACAGAATGTTCGTAGAAATATGAACATCACAGGTGCTTCTGGTGAGGCCTTAGAAGACAGTAAGGAACATGCTATTGGAAAGAGAAGGAAAAGTGATCTGTGTTATAGAGTGGCCGAGAAGTTGGCTGAACTACATTCTAGTGTTGAGTAGAAGGTAGGAGATTTCCAAACGGTGTGGAAGGTGTGGCCTGGTTTGTTTTTGCTGCTTGTAGCAATTTATCTCTTTTAAGAGAAAAGAGATAAATCGAGGAAGGAACTGTTAAGCAAAAAGGAACTGTACTTGGTAATCTGGGAAGCCCTTAGCCTGTCCAGATTGCTAAAATTAGCAAATTCACTATTGAGAAAGTGTGGAAAGAAAGTGTGAAGAGAACACCAAGGGTGTTGCTGGACATTTTGTTGAAGACATTATGAATGTGACTCGTGGATCCAATCAACCATCTCAGTGGAACTGAGGAATAGAGATGAGGTTATCCAGGAATGATCTGTGGATAGAGGCTCTTGTCTGATGGCATTGGTCCCTGTAAACTACACAGGAGACCAACAAGATTTCTGAGAATATTGCACCAGCAGAAACGCTGCCAGCCTAAATTGAAAGGCGGGGGACCAGGTGCGGTGGCTCACGCCTGTAATCTCAGCACTTTGGGAGGCTGAGGCAGGCAGATCATGAGGTCAGGAAATCAAGACCATCCTGGCTAACACGGTGAAAACCCCGTCTCTACTAAAAAAAAATACAAAAATTTAGCCGGGCCTGATGGTGGGTGCCTATAGTCCCAGCTACTCGGGAGGCTGAGGCAGGAGAGTGGCGTGAACCCAGGAGGCAGAGCTTGCAGTGAGCCGAGATCACACCAATGCACTCCAGCCTGGGCGACAGAGTGAGACTCCGTCTTTAAAAAAAAAAGAAAAGAAAAGAAAAAAGAAAGGCATGGGGATGGGATGAAATGAAGGAAGAATGCCTTGGAGGACAGCAGGCATGGATGCAGAGACAGGCTGGGGCGGGCCTGCGGGGGGCAGGTGGCAGGAGGGTGGCTGCTGCTGCTGCCAAGGCCCCAGAGTGCAGGGCCAACAACACAGTCCCAGAGGACAGAACACTGAGCCACTGAGGATTATTTTCAGATCACGAAACCTAATGGAACTTGCCTGCTGGGTCTCAGACTTACTTAGGACCAAGAGACCCTTTCGTTTCTTCCCTTTCTCCCTTTTTATTTATTTGTTGTTGTTGTTCGTTTGTTTTTTAAGATGGAGTCTTGCTCTGTCGCCCAGGCTGGAGTGCAGTGGTGTGATCTCGGCTCACTGCAAACTCCACCTCCCGGGTTCACGCCATTCTCCTGCCTCAGCCTCCCGAGTAGCTGGGACTTACAGGCGCCCGCCACCACGCCCGGCTAATTTTTTGTATTTTTAGTAGAGATGGAGTTTCACTGTGTTAGCCAGGATGGTCTCGATCTCCTGACCTTGTGATCCACCCACCTCGGCCTCCGAAAGTGCTGGGATTACAGGCATGAGCCACCGTGCCCGGCTCCTTTTCTCTCTTTTGGAATGTGCTCAGACTTTGGAGGATATTGGGATGAGGTGAATGCATTTTGAACAAGGGACCACAGTGACCTTTAGGGGTTCCCACTGTAGTGAGTTGAATAGTGTACCCACAAATTTATGTCTGCCTGGAACATCAGAATGTGATTTTATTTGGAAATAAGATCTTTGCAGATATAGTTAGATATGGAAGTCATACTAGATTAGGATGGGCCATAAATCCGATAAGTAGTGTCCCGATAAGAAGAGAGACACAGAGATGTGGTGGTGGAGGTAGGGATTGAAGTGGTGCAGCTACAAGCCGAGGAGTACCAAGAATGCCTTTGTTTTGAGACCCCGATTTGTGGTACTTTGTTGCAGTGACCCTGGAACACTAACACACAGGGTGGGTAGCTAAGCAACTAGGTCTGGAGGCAACTGGAACTTAGTCTGCAGGGGACTCTGGTAGCTACTACTCCATCCCTCCAGTTAATAGCCCCAGAACACATCTGCTGATGAACAAAGTTGGGTTTGCAGACTTGCTGCAATGAGCGGGAGCACATGGCGTTGGGAAAGCTTAGGGCGTTGCAGTGGGATGCTGTTAGGGAGGATGTGGAGTAGGATTTGGGCTGTGTTAGGTGGTTTTGAGGGGGTTTCAGAAGCCAGTCTGCATTGGATGCTATTAGGAGCAATTCTATGCTTGCGTATCTTAATACATTCCATCAGAAAGCAGAGGAATGAAATGAGGCTCAAGCTGCAATTGGTATGAAACAGCAGCCACTTGTATCACCCAGGATGTTGGTATTGTCTTTCCAGTGACTTTTTTTTTTTTTTTTTTTTTTTGAGACGGAGTCTCGCTCTGTCACCCAGGTGGAGTGCAATGGCACGATCTCAGCTCACTGCAACCTCTGCCTCCCGGGTTCAAATGATTCTGCTGCCTCAGCCTTTCAAGTAGCTGGGATTACAGGTACCTACCACCATGCCCAGCTAATTTTTGTATTTTTTAGTAGAGACAGGGTTTTGCTATGTTAGACAGGCTGGTCTTGGCTGAACTCCTGGGCTCAAGGTTATCCACCTGCATCAGCCTCCCAAAGTGGTGGGATTACAGGCGTGAGCCACCACACTTGGCCTGTGACTTTGACTTTGTTTTTTCTGTGCCAAGACAAGATGTTGAAGTGGTCTTGTCTGATACTGATGCCCAGGGAGACTGTTTATGTTCAACAGGAGCGGTGAACGCCAGTTCAGTTCTGGCTTCTCACAGGGTAGACAGTCACCCCAGTACCATCCAGCTGGGCATTTACCCTCCAACACCTCGGAGATACCTGGAGACACTGGTTGAGGGCTTCTCTAGGGACCATTCATCATTCTCCCATGTTTCCGGCTTGCCCTGCCTGAGCAGAGGGACTTGACCTGTTTGAAGATGATTCTGGTTTTGTTATTATTCAGGTATGGTGAGGCCAGCAGACCAGTAGACAACTACCATTGAGAAGATAGCTTGCTATCACAGATCCGAAGTGGAAGAGGCCTCCAGCCTCGCAGGGCCACACAGGGAAGCCCCAGGGTTGGTCAGCAGGCAGAGGGAATGGGGGGACGGTGGGCCGGAGCCTTTACTGTGGTTTTGCAGGAAGGTGTGGGCAAGGCAGGGTAAGCAGGCTGAGTACTGGCAGGTGCGAACCATTTCCGTGGGCTCTGGGGCACGGAGGCTCTTGCTGATTGTCTGGCACCTGCCTCGGGGTGAGGAGTGCAGGGGGATGTGGCCCGGAGTGTGGGAGCCCCGGATAGGCGGTGTAGCATGTGGGCTCTGGGTTGGTTTGCGTTTGAAAGGCGTGATCACAGGCAAGTCCTTTACTCTCTCTAGGGACTGGCTATCCCTGGGAGGGGCTGTCACTCCAGGGTCAGCAAGTCCCCAAGATGTCAAAGCATCAGAATACAGAAAATAAAAAATATGATGAATAAGGGCCCCCAGAGGGAGTCTCCAGCAGCTGGAAGTTGGGCTGAGGGCCCCCCGAGTGGGCACGGCTGAGGCGACATGGCAGGCACAGACGGCCTCTGCTACAGGTGACCACCCCAAAGTCAGCTGGCTCAGGACCAGGGTTTGAGCTCAGGATGGCCTGAAGCCAAATTCCAGATTATGAACTAGAGCTCAATTTGGTGAGAGGAGAGAAAAGAACAACAGGTGTTTTCCAGTGTCATCGACCGCATTACCTATTCGGACTGTCTCATTTGCATGTTCCTCAGACCCTCACCAGTGCCTGCTCTGTGCCCGGCCCCACGCTGGGCTCTGGGGCCACACAGATGAGTCAGGCATGGTTCCTGCCCTTGAGGTATGATTTGTCTGCAGGGGATTTGAGGAGGGAGCAAACCTGTGGTCCAGCCCCACCCAGCCTGGATGGCTAGGGAATCCTTGCTGGAGAACGTGGTGCCCGAGCTGAGTGCTGAAGCACTAGCAGGGCCACAGAGCTGAGCAGAGCAGGCAGGAAAGTCACTGCAGCTGGAACACTGTGGGGACAGGGCTGGGGCAGGAAAGTCACTGCAGCTGGAACACTGTGGGGACTGGGCTGGGGCAGGAAGGTCACTGCAGCTGGAACACTGTGGGGACAGGCTGGGGGAGGGGGTCTCCTGCTTCACTGGGGAGTGAGGACTTTGCTCCTGGGCCCTGTGGATTTGGGAGATCTCCAGGGCCAGCAGCATGGAGCACAGAGACAGGCAGAGCCCATCAGTGTTAATGAGTGTATGGAATAAAATTGGGAAGCAGCCGGGTGCGGTGGCTCATGCCTGTAATCCCAGCACTTTGAAAGGCTGAGGTGGGCGGATCATGAGGTCAAGAGATCCAGACCATCCTCGCCAGCATGGTGAGGTCTCTACTAAAACTATGAAAATTAGCTGGGCATGGTGGCACACACCTGTAATCCCAGCTACTCGGGAGGCTGAGGCAGGAGAATTGCTTGAACCCAAGAGGCAGTGGTTGCAGTGAGCCAAGATCATGCCACTGCACTCCAGCCTGGCGACAGGGTGAGACTCCGTCTGAAAAAAAAAAAAAAAAATCGGGAAGCAAGGGGAAGGACTTTTGACTCCACGGAAGAGCCGGGCAGGGGCCTGTTCACAGAACCATTTCTTGAAGTCTGACTTCCAGAGGCAGTGGCCGTTTGCACTACAGGTGGTCTGTAGCACAGGACCAGTACGCTCTTAGCCCCGGAAGGCTGCAGTGACATGATTCCCACCAAGGATTGCCATGTTCAGTTGAGCAGGTCATCCACTACACAGAGGCACTGAGGAATGTGTACATACATTGATATCCAGCCCATGTACCACCCTCAGGGATGTGGCCTTCTCCAAATGTGTACAAAGTCACCAAATGGGCTAGCTTTGGCCCTCTCCTTGCCCTCTGCAATGCTCTCTGAGGAGCCGAGAATGAGGTGGTTTCTGGGAGGGCTCAGGACCATAGGGGTTGAAGGAGACAAGAAAGAAAAGAGCACAGGGGGCTGGGGGTGGTAGCTCACTCCTGTAATCCCAGCACTTTGGGAAGCTGAGGCAGGCGGATCACTTGAGATCAGGAATTTGAGACCAGCCTGGCCGACATGATGAAAGCCCGTCTCTACTAAAATACAAAAATTAGCTGGGTGTGGTGGTTCTTGCCTGTAATCCCAGCTACCAGGGAGGCTGAGCCAGGAGAATCGCTTGAACATGGGAGGCAGAGGTTGCAGTGAGCTGAGATCATGCCACTGCACTCCAGCCTGGGCAACAAAGTAAGATTCTGTCTCAAAAAAATAAAAAAGAAAAGAGCGCAGGAGATCCTGGATGGCGCTGTGAGCTTGGACCCACCTGGGCTAAGCCAGGCCTCAGGGAAAAAACAAACTGCATACCATCATCGGATTCATATGCACTCATGACCGACTACGAAATATGGTCTCGTCTCTGGTAATGGGGTGCACCTGCCTGCCCCCACAGACAGCGTCCTTACAGCTCAGAAGTACAGACCAATGAAACAAACATTCCTCTAAAGAGTTTAGCAAATATGGATAGGCACTAAGAACAAGTACCTCACGTGTATCTCCACCCAGTAATAACACCACACACTTAGCACCCTCCAGCCATCCCTGTGTTTGGATCTGTCTGTATATGTGTGTGTCTGTGTTTTACCAAAAAATAATGGGGGTCAGGCGCGGTGGCTCACGCCTGTAATCCCAGCACTTTGGAAGGCCCAGGCGGGCAGATCACAAGGTCAGGAGATCGAGATCATCCTGGCTAACACGGTGAAACTCCGTCTCTACTAAAAACACAAAAAGTTAGCTGGGCATGGTGGTGGGCGCCTGCAGTCCCAGCTACTCGGGAGGCTGAGGCAGGAGAATGGTGTGAACCTGGGAGGCGGAGCTTGCAGTGAGCCAAGATGGCACCACTGCACTCCAGCCTGGGCAACAGAGCGAGACTCTGTCTCAAAAAAAAATAATAATAAAAGGCAAAAAAAGAAAATAAAAGTCATGGGATCATGTGTACATTTCGGGTCTCAGCCTGATCTTGGCGTTCTAATGACGAGCGGCTTCTGGAGCTCAGGAGCACAGCAGATACTCAAGAAGTGGTTGACAACAACCTGGCCTGGTGCTCCTATCCAAAGCACAGGCCTTGGCCCCTCTGGTGGCCCTTCCATTTGTTGACACTCCCATTGAAAGTGAGGTCTGGCCGGGCGCGGTGGCTCAAGCCTGTAATCCCAGCACTTTGGGAGGCCGAGATGGGCGGATCACGAGGTCAGGAGATCGAGACCATCCTGGCTAACACAGTGAAACCCTGTCTCTACTAAAAAATACAAAAAACTAGCTGGGCGAGGTGGCGGGCGCCTGTAGTCCCAGCTACTCGGGAGGCTGAGGCAGGAGAATGGAGTAAATCCGGGAGGCGGAGCTTGCAGTGAGCCGAGATCTGGCCACTGCACTCCAGCCTGGGCGACACAGCGAGACTCTGCCTCAAAAAAAAAAAAAAAAGAAAAGAAAGTGAGGTCTTTGTTTCTACTCCTTGACTGAGCTCTATGCTTGGTGAAAATAATGTAACAGAAGTGTCGTTTCTGGGCCGAGGCCTTGAGAAGCTGGCAGCTTCCACTTCCTGTCCTCTGGAATGCTTGCTCCTGGAAAACCAGCCAGCATGCTGTGAGAAAGCTCAAGCTGCCCTGGGGAGTAGTCAACAGCCTGCACCAACGTGTCAGCCTGCAATAAGCCGGCCTGGGAATGGAGCTCTGCTCCAGTTGAACCTCCCCAGGGAGCAGAGACCAGACGCTGGGTCCTGCTTATATTGCAGGTTCATGAGCAAAGGAAAGGATTATTGCCATTCTAAGAAATATCTGTGGTTATCCAGTGACAGGTACAGAGATACTGGAACCCTCGCCCAGCCAAGTGCCTCTGCCTGGCCACAGTGTAGAGGGTGATCCTGGGATGAGATGTCAGGATCCTGGGAGAGAGCCTTGCCCTGCCTCTAGGACTGTGAGCTGCAAGGTCTTTGCTCAGAACCTCGAAGCTGCAGCATCCGTGGTGGGGTGGATGAGGCCAATAGACAGAGGAACGCATGCTGAGCGATGGAGAGACAGACGGAGTCCTACAGACACCTTTCCCCCATCACCCATAGCCTGCCTCCTTATTCACCCATGGGTTTAACTTGGGTTTTTGTCCCCTGCAACTAAAGCAGCCACTTAGCAAATACGTGACTCACAGGCTTAAGCCTCCGTTTCCCGTCTGTAAAATGGGGATGGTGAAGCCCTCATCAACGGTAACTGAGTGATTATCAGAAAACTGGAGCTGCCAACGCAGGCAGAGGGAGAGGCGAGTGTAGACAGGGAGCCGCCAGCAGCCCTTCCTGCTCTCCACTTTCCTCCAGAGATGGCAGCAAAGCTCCACCTATCATGGGCTCCACCCTTGGCCCTGGGACAGGAGTCCTGGCATGCCCATTTTTTGTGGGGAGTGGGAGGAAACTGAGGCAAAGAGAGCCCAAGTCACATGCCCAGGTCCCACAGGCTGACCCCAGACAGGCTCCAAAGCCTGGTTTGTAGGGAGACTCTCCCCTCGCCGCAGGCCTCAGTCTCCCCACCTGTAAAACAGGAGACTTCCAAGGAGCTTCCTAAGGCTGAGTCTCTCTGATGTCTCTGTATGGATGAGCCTCAGCCAATCTTACAGGCCACTGAGAGGCCACCCGGGGGCCATATCCAGATGGAACCCTTGCCCCCGCTGGGGGGCCGCAGGAATGCCTCCCCCAAAGATATAAGCCAGGCGGTAGGCCAGGGAACCTGAGCGGCCCGAGCAGAGACTCTGAGCTTCAGCGGCATGGCTGCCAGATACACTGCACCCGCCCCAGGCTGTCAGGACCCTCCGATTTAGCCCTTTTTAAGAGGAGGTGGGGAAACTGGAGCCCAGGGGGTGCGGGCTTACCTGAGGCCACCAGAGGGCTGGTGAAAAGGCAGGACTAAAACACACTGAGCCTGGCAGCTGGTGAGGGCTGAGCAGCCGCTGCTCTGTCGGGGGCAGGGTGGGAGCTGGCGGGAAGCCTGTGGGGAAGGAGGAGGCGAGGCTCTCACGCTTCTCCAGTGACCAGGCACTTGGGGGCCCATGCTGCTTGCTGTGCAGGTGCCGGGCATCAAAGAAGCTTAACTGGCTCTTCAGCATTAAGCCTCGGGCTGCCCTTGACCCACCTGTGCACCCCCTGACCTGCCAGCTTAGCTGGGAACAGCTCCAGGCCAATGGAAGCACAACCCCCCACCTGAAATCCTATGCTTGGTTGTAAGTCCTCAGAGCATGGTAATGCCGTGTAATCCTAGCACCCGAGGACCCCGGTCAGTCCACATCTTTCCTGACAAGTGAACATCAGAATGGTCGTGGGAAATTTTGCAATAGTTTACATTTACAAAGCATTTAAAATCCTTGTTTCTTATCAGAGAATAGATACATGCTCATTGTGGGAAGTTCAGAAAGTACAAAAGGAGTTGAGGGTGGGAAAAAGATGAGCCGCTATCTACCAGCCGAGCGGTGGCCGGGCAAAGGCCCTGGCTTGCAGGATGAGGATCGGGGGAGCAGCCCCTGGCCAGAGTTTGTCCCTCCTAGGCCCAGCTGTATCCCAGCTTCTAAACTGGCCTGGCACGCAGTAGGTGCTTGGTAGTACCTGTTCCATGAACCTGTCATTCCTTCTGCCCTCCGGGCGCCTTGCTTTATGTCTCTGAGTCACCATTTCTTTTTTTTTTTGAGACGGAGTCTCGCTCTGTCGCCCAGGCTGGAGTGCAGTGGCGCGATCTCAGCTCACTGCAAGCTCCGCCTCCCGGGTTCCCGCCATTCTCCTGCCTCAGCCTCCCGAGTAGCTGGGACCACAGGCGCCGCCACCTCGCCCAGCTAGTTTTTTGTATTTTTAGTAGAGACGGGGTTTCACCGTGTTAGCCAGGATGGTCTCGATCTCCTGACCTCATGATCCGCCCGTCTCGGCCTCCCAAAGTGCTGGGATTACAGGTGTGAGCCACCGCGCCCGGCATGAGTCACCATTTCTGAACCTGAGGGCGGCGGCTCGATGTCATGTCACCCGGGCTGACTGATCTGTTTGTGCAGGCTACGGCCAGGTAGGACAGTCTGATGGTCAGAGCTCAGGCCCCAGCAGCGGAGTACCCCCCGGGAGAGGCCTTTGTCACTGTGCACAGTGGGGACAGGGCTCTTGCCTTGCTTTAGGAGGATAAGTGGTGTGTGTTGAGGGCTCCAGATGGCCTAGCAGAAAACATTTTTGGGAAAATTGTTTTCTCTGCAAACATTTGGCCTATTAGAACTGCAACCTCAGGTTACTTTTTTTTTTTTTCTTGTTTTGCTTTTAGTTTTTAAAAGGTAATACAGTTTTTAAAAAGAGAAGATACCCATGAGGCCACCAGTGCTTCCCTGACTCTTATCATTTTGCAAAAGAACTTTCTGGACGTGGTCTATTGTGAGAGGTTTTCAGAACAAAAATCTCATTTTCTATTGAGTAAAAACTAAAATCAAGAATAAAGCAAAAACGTGGCTCACACCTGTAATCCCAGCACTTTGCGAGGCCAAGGAGGGTGCATCACCTGAGGTCAGGAGTTCAAGACCACCCTGACCAACATGGTGAAACCCTGTTTCTACTAAAATACAAAAATCAACTGGCGTGGTGGTGCATGCCTGTAATCCCAGCTACTCGGGAGGTTGAGGCAGGAGAATTGCATGAACCCAGGAGGTAGAGGTTGCAGTGAGCCGAGCTCATGCCACTGCAATCCAGCCTGGGTGACAGAGCAAGACTTTGTCAAAAAAAAAAAAAAGGCAAAACACAATGTTTTAGATTTCCACAATTATTATCTAATTTTAGAAAAACTCGTCAAGCCAAGAACTCTGTCACCACCAGACTCCTGCATGGGCCCCCTCCCAGGCCACCATGGCCCATGGGTGCTGAGTCAGGCAAATCAAGGGTTGAGGAAGACTTCCTGGGGATGGCAACACCTCAACTAAGGTCTGAGGAAAGAGGAAACCCCCAAGCCAGACCCTCACCTTCCCCTGGAAACCTCTGGCCACGCATGAGACCCCCATGTTACAGAGTGGAACACTGAGCCCCAGGGCTGCCAGGCCTCCCCCGCCTCCCAGGTTCCATCCAACAAGCGTCCACTGACAGTGCACTGTGTGCTCCCAGTTGCAAATGGAGCTGGGAAGAGGCTGCGACTTTGGTCAGTTCCTCAGGCTGTGACTGACTCTGCTTCCTTCTCCCGGCCTGCCTTGTCAGCAGTCCATCCGTTCCTCCTAGCCTCCTCCCCTGCCTGTTTAGCAGGGGAGCCCATATTTTTTTGTTTGTTTGTTTGTTTTGTTTTTTGAGACACAGTCTCCTCTGTCACCCAGGCTGGAGTGCAGTGGTGCAATCTCAGATCACTGCAACCTCTGCCTCCTAGGTTCAAGCAATTTTCGTGCCTCAGCCTCCCGAGTAGCCGGGATTACCGGTGTGTCTGACCTCAAGTGATCCTCTTGGCCACAATCGGCCACATGTCCATAGCTCTACACCTGGCCACATGTCCTCTTCATTTCAGAGACGTGACATAGGCTGACCAGGCCTTAAGGACAGGTGGCACGAAATGGCTCTGACACGGAGTGCCATCAGGGAGGGCTCCATGGAGGAGGAGGGTGAGGAAGGCAAAGAGACACACTCAGGCAGGCGAAGCCCAAGCACTGCTCCCAGTTTGTGCCTAGACTTGGAGAGTCTGGGAAACCAGGCAACTAGGAGAGCTGGGTGGGTGGGCCAAGCTCAAATGCTGACAGGGTCTTGGCAGTCCAGCTCAGAGGCTACCACTCCATCCTGAACACATCACGGTCTCTCACTTGCCTTGAGAGGGTGGCAGGACCACGTCCACCCCTCAGATGAGGACACGAAGACTCAGTGCAAGGGTGCCCACCCCTGCCCCAGGGATCAGGGAAGCCTGTCAGAGAGCCATGGTTCCCACCATGGAAGGGGGCACCCCAGGCGGTTGTCCTTGGTGGGCCCATGCCATTCCTTCCACATGCCTCAGTTTCGCCCATGTGTGTGGCTGGAATTGCTGGGCTTTGTAGGAGCAAACCATTCCAAGGGCCTGGGAAAAGGTGGACAAGATGGCCCTGATCAGGGTTCAAATAGGTGACAGGCCCACCTCCAGAACCAGGCTCAGATCCCTCCCACAGCTCCTGAAGATGGCCTTTTGGCAGCAAATGGGTATTCTGAGCCACAGCAAGGCATACTGTTCCCCGTGGAAAGGACATGACAGAGGTCCTTAGGCCACCTCCAGGTCCCCTAGCAGTACAAATGGAGGCCCAGCGCCACAAGCCTAAATGTCCACAACCCAACCAAGCAACAGACTGCTCAGAAAAACATGCTCTGTCCTCCTTGATCCCACCTGTCAGGGGCTGAACTGGGTCCCCTAAAATCTATGTTTAAGTCCTAACCCTCAGTACCTCCAAATATGACCTTATTTGGAGACAAGGTCTTTACAGACTCTTTTTTAAAGTAACTGGGACTACAGGCACGCGCCACCACGCCCAGCTAATTTTTGTATTTTTAGTAGGGACAGGGTTTCACTATGTTGACCAGGCTGGTCACGAACTCCTGACCTTATGATCCACCTGCCTCCGCCTCCCAGTGTGCTGGGATTACAGGTGTGAGCCACTGCGCCTGGCCAGTCTTTACAGACTCTTTATAGGGTCTTAAGTTAAGATGAGGACATTACGGTGGGCCCTAATCCAATATGACTGGTGTCCTTAGAAGAGAGATGTGAACACAGAGAGACACAGGGAGAGCACCGTGTGTAGACAGGAGTTAAGTTACCACCGGCCAAGGAACTGCCAGAAGCTGGAAGATGCAAGGAAGGCTGTTCTCCTGGAGTTTCTGGAGGGATTGTAGGCCTGCCGACACCCTGATCTCAGACTTCTGGCCTCCTGAACCATAAGACAATAAATTCCTGTTGTTCTCAGGCACCCAGTCTGTGGCACTATGTTATGCAGCTCTAGGAAACACACTTCCTAAATGGCCAGGTGTTTAGCATTTGAGGAGTCCTGAAGGCCTGGGCCACAGCGTGGTGGCTTAAGGAGCTGCAGGCAGCCTAGTGTTTTCCATCCTCACCTAGCTCCACCCAGCAATTGCAGGGCTGCCCCAGACCTCCCTCCCAGCCCTGTCCATGCACCTACAGGCAGTGGCCCTCCGCCCAGGGGTGCATGGTGGGCAAAACCAGAGAAAGGACCACACAGGCCTGAGAGATGGGTTAGGGGCCACTTGGCAAGACATTCTGGGGTCCCAGAGAGTGGTCTGCAGTGGGCACCGCTGATGGTCCTGCACTTCCCGACACGGCGGAAGAACACACATGCTGGGTTTTGAATAAAGGCGCTTGAAGTAAGCCATCCTGTGTGACCCACAAGGGCAAGGAGGAAGAAGATATCAGGGGTGACGCCAACCCTGATGGCGAAAGGGGGAGGGCCCCTCACGTTTCACACTGAACCTCAGCTTTGGAGGGCTCGGAAAGCAGAGGCGGGGAGGGGCTGCCCTGCTGGAACCCCGCTTCATGGTCCACCTGAACATCCACACTCTTCATGGTCACCTGCCAGGCACTCTGGAGACAGCCTGGCCCACCTGGGCCACCTTCTGCACTCCTGCAGGCATGCCTCAGCCAGCTGCTCTGGGCTTCTGCTGCCACACATTGCCAAACCAGGGCCTTTGCTCCTGCTGTTCCCTCTGCCAGGATTGCCTTTGCCAGCTCCACAGGGATAGGCACGGCTCAGGTGGCCTCCCACAAGCAGCCCAAGATCCAGGATGTCTGAGGCCTGACACCACACCCCACCCTTTGGTGGTGGTTTGGGAAGGGCGCTGAGCCTGAGTTGGGTGGGGTCAGGGAGAGAGAAAGAGCCCGGATCACAGCTCTGGGCCCGCTGCAGGTGGAGATGGGTAGGAAGGGGAAGCCAGGAGAATGGAGGCCTCCAGGTGCGTGTGGGCCCTGCAGCCAGACCCCAGGGCTGTGAATCCTGTTTCTCCCAGCCGGGGGCCCCTCAGTGAGAACCGAAGACAACAAGGGCACCCAGACCTCAGGGTGCCTCAGAAGGCCTGGCCCAGTGAGAGACAGGGAAAGAAGGCTGGGTCCACACAGGACTCTGGGGGGGAGTGGGGTGTGGGAGGGGCGGGCCGGGGAGGGGTTTTGCTCTTTGCCCTTTGGTACCGGCAGAATCCGGCACCCTGAGAAGGCAAAATCCTGCTCAAAAAATAAAAACATAGAAGCGCATGGAAAAACCACACTAGGAATGGAGGTGAGAACAGGGCGGGATGGGGGAAGGGTGTTAGGCAGAGGTAGCCGCGCGTGCAACGCCCCGGAGGAGCAACACTTGCCGCTCGGCCGGCTGGCTTGGCCCGCTGGGTATTCGGGCTCCCCAGGGGACCCCGCCCCCGCCCCCGCCCGGACCTCGGTCCCAGCCCAAATGTGGGCGTGGTCTGTAAGTTGCATGGCACCGCCCCTGGGCGGGCACGGGAGGCGGGGCTTGTTGCGTCCCGCCCCCACAAGCCCGGCTCACTGCCCTGGCAGACCCCGCCAAGCGCCTCGGAGGGCGCAGGATGCGCGGGGCGGCCGCCACCCTCCGTGGCAAGGCGAGGCCCCGGGGGCGGGCCGGGGTCACCACGCCTGCCCCAGGGAACCGCACAGGTGAGGGCTGAGGCCGAGTGGCCGCGTGCGGGGCTCTGCGCCCATTTCACAGACTGGAAAGCCGAGGGGAGGGGGTCGCGGGGCCGCACAGCCGTGGGTGGGGGCCACAGCCGCGATCTGCCCCGAGTATGAACCTCCTCGACCCTCCGCCAGCCCAACAGGCGCCCTAGCGGAGCCGAAGCCTGGCAGCGAGCAGCAGCCCGCGCGCCCCTTCCCGAGTCGCCGCCGCGCCTTGGTCCCGGGCGCCTGCGGACACCGCGGCCGGCCAAGCCTCTCCACGCCGCAGGCGCCGGACCCCTCCGCGCCCCTCCGGGGGAAGTCGAAACCGGCCTCACCTGGCGGGCGGGCGGCGCGGAGGCGGGAGCGGGGAGCCCTCTCTGCGCCTGAGGGAGGTTGCATCTTCACGATTCCTTGGTGACCACCGCAGCTCCACTTTACAGATGGAGAAACTGAGCCTGCGAGAGGGGAGTGGCTGTCCGAGGTCATCCTATGGCCAGGCTTGGGATCGCCTCGGCTGTCTCCGAGGCTCAGAGGCCTCCGGAAGGAAGAGAGTCTACTTTTTATTTTAAGTGTTTGAATTCAAGAATGTGCTTAAAGAGCTTTCTGCTCCCGTGCCCAAGGCTCTGGGGTTCGAATGCTGGCCTTGCTCCTTGAATGATTATAAAGTCTAACCCTTGTAGAAATGGAACCAAACCGGAACTCGGGGTCTCAGATATCCCAAAAGCTTTTTTCCGTGGCCACTACCCACGAGCGTTAGGCCTGAGGGTCCTGGCTGTCTCGGACGTTGCGGGGCTAAGGCGCTGCGCAGGAGGAAGCTGAAGCCCTGAGTGGGGTGGGCTGGACCAGGTCACGCTGTCAGCCCACAGCCCCAGGGAACTGGCAGGAAGGTGGCAGGAGGCTGGCTTCCTCTCACAGATGGGGAAACTGCGGCTCAGGGAGCTAATTCACCGAGCAGAGCTCCGCAACTCGGCAACGTGAGCGCTGAGACTTGTTCCTGGAGCTGGTGGATTTGGTTTGTTTAGTTTGACTCTCTGGCAGCCTAATGTCCAGAGTCCCTAATTTGGTGTTGGGGTGATGAGCACTTTTGCTCCTGTGTTTGAGCAAGGCCTGCCCAGGGCCTGGTACTGCCTGAGGAGCCCCTTCTACTGGCACAACAGCCTGGAGGAGTGGGTGCCAATGCCCTTTGGATAGCCTTGACTTGCCCAAGGTCAGCCCAAGGTCAGCCCAAGACCAGGGAGTATCTAGAGGCTCTGGCATATTTGCATACAAAAGGTTGTTTGCCTTGGAATTTGTGCTGGGAATGGAGCTTAGTCTGGCACCCTGTGCTCTTGTTCATCCTCCCTGGCCCTGGCTCTGCCTCTGACCACCATGACCACTTCCCAGGCACTGGCCCCCTTGTTGGAGTTTTGGGTTAGAATCCCCCTGTGACCTGGGGTGAGTCGCTGCACCTCTGTGCCTCAGTTTCCCCATGTTCCCCAGTTTCCCCACTGTATACCTGCCCCCAAGCTTGTGGACAGGCCCAGTGGAGCCCCGGGAGGATACTTGTTCTGGTGCAGGGATGATGCCATCGTCTGGACTCCATCACTCTCCTGCCATGAGATCTCAGTTTCTTGATCTGTGAAATGTGCTGTGAAGTGAGAGGCTAGGGGGTTGGGAGTCTTTGGAGAGGATTTGACACTAAAACACCACTGGCCAGGAGTGGTGGCTCATGCCTCTAATCCCACACTTTGGGAGGCTGAGGCGGGCGGATTGCTTGAGTCCAGGAGCTCGAAACCAACCTGGGTAACATAGCAAGACCTCATTCTACAAAAAATGCAAAAAAAAAAATGAGCCGAGCATGGTGGCATGTGCCTGTAGTGCCACTTATTCTGGAGGCTGAAAGGTGGAAGGATTGCTTTAGCCCAGAGTTCGAGGCTACAGTGAGTTGTGATCACCTCACTGCACGCCACCCTGGGCCACCAGAGTGAGATTCTGTCTCAAAACAAAACAAAAACCAAAAACACAGCATAGGCGTGTGTGTTTTTCCCACCATCTTTAAAATGGGACCATTACCGCCGGCTTTCCTAGAGTAGCTATGAAGAGCACAGTAGTGCAGACACACTTGTCTTCCTGGGAGGCAGGAAGTGGTCTTCCCTCATCTCCCATGAGCGCCCTGGGAGAAGGGCAGCGTGCGGGGCAGACTAGCTCAGAGTAGGAGTTTATCATGTTTGTTGTGTGACTGGCCCCTGGCCCTGCTCCCAGGTCAGCCCCAGCACTCCCTGATCTGGGAGATTGTCCAGGAAAGCAGGGTTCCAGTGGCTGTAGGTAACCCCCCTAGCATCCCTGGAAGGGCCTTGGAGGAAGGGCCTGGAGGGCGGGGTAGCAGGAGGCGTGCTCTGCCGGTGCCTTCTTGGCTTCACCCCTGAACTTCTGCCCCATAACTGAACTGTGTCCATTTTACAGAGGAGAAATTGAAACCCCGTGAATGCCTGTGTAAGTCAAAGCGAGGCGGACATGCCCCGTGATGCCTGTTTATGGCCTCCTGCCAAACATCGGCATTGACAGAGCAGCTGGTAGAAGACATAGGTTCCAGGGCCCTCGGTTTTCCACCAGGGATGTGGGGGTACACGTTCCTCATTTGGAATTAGCCCCCCTGTGTTCTGGAGGATTGTGAGCTTTCCACATCCTAAGGCCACCCTGCTGCTCAGCCTGGAGATGGAAGACTGCAGTGGCTCTGAAGCCTGTACCCACCCTCCATGTTGAGATGGGCTCAGAGAGGGCAGTTGACTTACCTGAAGACACACAACCAGCGCTGTGGGCCACCCACATGTAGTGTTGGGGCCTGTCCCCACTGCCAGGGTCTTGGGGTCCTGTTCTCAAAGCACCTCTGTGTGCACAAGTCACCCCCTTTAAACTCTGAGAAATTCCTCTGAAGGTTCCTGTTTCACATTTGGGGGAACTGAGACTCAGATTGAGGTCACACAGGGACTCACTGGCAGGTGGGGATCGAGTCTAGGTGAGACTGGGTCCACAGCCTGCCTCTATCACTCGGGTGCCCTCTCTCCCACAGCCTCAGCCAGCATAAAAGGGAACATAGTTACTTGGTCGCATAGCAGGCGAGGTCAGGGTATAGGGGCTGTGTGGCGAATCCCAGGAGGGAGGATGGAAGGGCTGACCTGGGGTCCAAGGTTCTAGATAAAAGATTAACAAGTACGGATTGTTCTCAGACGCCTGACTGGCCTCGTGGGCTGGGAGGATGAGGACCCACCCGGTCAGGCCTGCCCGCCTCCGTACATAAGGCCAGGGAGGGAGGAAGCGCAGCTGCAGTAGGTGGCCGGGCAGAGGCGCAGGTGCGGCATGTGGGCTGAGGGCCGCTCAGGCATCCCACAGGTGTGCCCCCGAGGTACTCATTGGCCCTCTCCACCTGCCCCTGAGCCGTGGGAGGGTCAGGCAGGGCCTCATGTGTTTGATTTTGTACCTTGTTTGCATCAAATCGGGTTTCTGTTGCTTTTCCCTCTCCTTTAAGATTTACATGCAAAGGGATCTAAAGGGTGCCAGGTAAGAAATGCCCCAGCGCTGGGCCAGCAGATCAAGGGCAGCCACAACCAAGGGCTGGGGAACAGCAGGCAGGTAGGGTGGGGCTGGAGGGCAGGACAGATCCAGGGAGGCAAGGCCTCTGTCTCCAGCTTTAGGGAAGAGACACCCTCAAAGACAGCTGGGGTGTGGGGTCCCCTGCAGGGATCAGGCACAGGAGGGCCATCTGTGGGCAGCTGAGAGTTCATGAGTATTTGAAGCAGGGGAGGGGACAGGTGGGATCTGCCTCTCAGGCACCAGGCATGGGGAGGGGCTCAGGAGGTCAGTGAGGGGTGGCCCTGGGTCCCCTGGGAGTCCTGGAGTCTCTGTGTGAGCAGGACTTGGCTGTGTGGTGGTTAGAGCCCAGGGTGATCCACCAGCTCCATCCTCATGCCTTGGTGATTTCTTGGAACGCCCCTGGGAGTTGGGTGCAGGTAGAGACTTCGTAGGCCATAGCTCCTGACACTGTGCTGCCTGCCTGCCCCATCCTGGCTGTGAGTTCGCTGTGAATCCTATGGAAAGGGCTACCCCAAGGGGACAGGAGTGCAGGCTCCTACCCTTGGCACTGCCATTGTGCAGCCAGGGGCCTTGGGCAGCTTTATGGGCCTCAGTTTCCTCATCTGGAAAATGGAGCCAGCCCAGAGAAAGTGTTTCCTGACCTCCCAGGCTCAGGAAAGGAGTGCAGGAGACCCCACTGGGGCCTGGAGGGTTGAAGGTCCCCTGTATACTGCAGACTTTGGGGGTCAGGGACTAAGGGCTGAAGTTTTCCTGGGTTTCATGGACCTTGGGGATTGAGGCCCAGGGCCCCAGTAGGGCTCATGTCCTGGGCTGCTCAAGCCCTGACCTAGGGAGTGATCCTGTGCACCAGATCCTGTTCCAAGGTCTCCACAGGGCAGTCCTGCTCCTCTCAGACTCCAGGAGGGCAAGTCACCAGTTTTGCAGACAGAGAAGTTGCGACTGAGCCAGGTGAGAAATCCAGGTCCAGGACCTGCTGCTGGGAAGGGTCTTGTCAGGATCAGACCCTGGGAACCTATTGATTAGCCTTCCAGGAAACCTGCCCACCCAACTGGGGGCTAAGACAGGGCATTCCCGGTCAGTGGCTTCTCTTTCTGGCAGCAGAGACCACAGGAACATGAGGCCACAGGAACATGACTTTGCCTCCCCGTGCCCTCTTGGCTGAGGGCTTAAAGGAGGTTGGACCTCTCGGCTGCTCTGAGGAGGCAGATCAGGGCTGTGAGTGTTCAGCGAGGACTCACCCTACCCTCCCTCCTACCAGTAACTTTCCCAGACCCTCTGCTTGACTTGTGAAGGAAAGCCATTCCAGCAGGGCACTTACGTTAGGACCTGGGCATAAGACCCTCCTGGTCAGCTGGCTAGAAATGCAGGGTCTGACGCCAGGAGTGCATTTAAGGCCCCCCAGCCCCACTAGGCACCATCCTTCTCTGCTCATGTACAGTTAGGGGGCTGGCATCAATTGTACTGGGCTTGTACTCCAAATCGTTTTATACTTCTGTTTGAGTTTTTAATTTGACAGCACATCCCGGACTTCTTGTAGGTCAGTGTTACCGCGCTGGCTGGTCCCCTTTCTTTGGTTGTGGGTGGTGACTTCGCCTTTTTTTTAATCTTTTTTGAGACAGAGTTTCACTCTGTCAACCAGGCTAGAGTGCAGTGGTGTGATCTTGGCTCACTGCAGCCTCTGCCTCCCGGTTCAAGCAATTCTCCTGCCTCAGCCTCCCAAATAACTGGGACTACAGGCGCACACTGCCACACCCTGCTAATTTTTATTTTTTTAGTAGAGATGGGGTTTCACCATGTTGGCCAGGATGGTTTTGATCTCCTGATCTTGTGATCCGCCCACCTTGGCCTCCCAAAGTGCTGGGATTACAGGTGTGAGCCACCGCGCCCAGCCGACTTCACCCTTTATCCCCCGTGTCTGTGAGGCTCAATGATGCAGGCAGGACAGGCTCTGGGGATGCTGGGAAGGGGCCATGCTTGCCCCCTTGTTGATGCCTTTCACTGTGACATGTAATCCACTACCTGCAGTTGCTGTCTGAGGACAAGAGCCCTCACTATAGCAGAACCTGGCGGCTGAGAACACAGGATGTGGCTTTTGACAGATGAAGTGCGAACCAAGACAAGACCTTGGTTGACCTCAGACATGCCTAGGCGAGAGCCGACTGGTCAACCTCAGACATGGCTAGTCATGAGCTCCCCACCCGGCTCAGCACAATATGTGGGCAGGCAGGGGCAGGGGCTGCTGCTCCTCCTTTTTTATTTTTTATTTTTTATTTTTTGAGATGGAGACTTCGCTCTGTCGCCCAGGCTGGAATGCAGTGGGCACGATCTTGGCTCACTGCAAGCTCCGCCTTCTGGGTTCACACCATTCTCCTGCCTCAGACTCCCAAGTAGCTGGGACTGCAGGTGCCCGCCACCACGCCCGGCTAATTTTTTGTATTTTTAGTAGAGACGGGGTTTCACTGTGTTAGCCAGGATGGTCTCGATCTCCTGACCTTGTGATCCGCCTGCCTCAGCCTCCCAAAGTGCTGGGATTACAGGCGTGAGCCACCGAGCCCATCCGAGGAGCTGCTCCTTCTAAAACACACTTAGAGGAAGTCAGTTGTGGAGGTGGCCTTGCTGGGATGATCATCATTTCATCCAGTCCTTGCCCCACTCTGCCTGCTGTGGTATTTGTAGGTGGAGAAGTGACCAGGGTCCTCTGGAAAAGCCGGGCCGACCCTCAAACCCAGGTCCTCTGGCTCCAGAGCTGGGCCTGGCTGCCTCGGGTGCATGGGAGGCCCTGGTGGTCACATCTGTCTGGTTTGAGAGAAAGCTATGTTCCCGCGGTGACACACAGTCTCAGTAGAATAAGTCTCGAGGATCAGCCCAGTGCCCAGACGGTTCAGCAGTGGTTAGTGTCTGGGTCCTGGATGGGGAGTGGTATGGCCGCCCCTTCCCTGGGACCCCAGTGAGTGGGAAGGGGATGTGCCCAGGGGATTCGTTACATGTCAGCAGTGGGGATGCTCAAGGTCTTCCCCGAGCATTTTTCTTTTGAACGTGTGGCAGAGTTGAAATAATTTTTTGCCTGGACATGCACCAGCTCGATTCCACCCTTCGCATTTCGCCGTGCCTGCTTTCTCACATCTGTCTCTATCCCTTAGTCCACCCCTCCAGGCATCTCATTATTCTAACGAAGTTATCGTTTTATTTTTAAAGAATGAATTCACATTCATCCATTCATCTTCTCACTGGGCAGACACAGCCAGGTGCTTGTTGTGGGTGCGGGGTACACTCACCCTCGCCAACCTCCCCTCCCATCCGCCAACGGCTACTCGCAAACCTATGGCTGGTGGGGCCTCCTCTCTGCAAGGGCCACAGTGGACTGGGAAGCCACAGAGGAATGCAGAAGTCGCAGCTCTAAATTAAGGACTGGGAAGTGTTGGCCGCCTGGCTGCCCTGGAGAAGGGGCCACGTGGCCAGCCCGTGGCTGCCCTGCTGTGTCTGCCAGGGCTCCAGAATCCCATAGGCACCTCCTTGGCCAGAAGAACAGTGCATATCCAGATCCCAAGATCCTGAAAAAGCAAAGTGGTTTCTGGCCCTTGGGGAGTGCTGATCACGACTCTTGTCTGTGAGGTCAGGCTGCCCGTCCTCCATTCATTTGTTCTTGCATTCATTCATTCATTCATTCAGTCCTACACTGATGTCTGCGGATACGGAGCGTGGTCGTTGATGAAGAGCCCAACCCTGGAGACAGAATTCAAGTCCTAGCTGTGCCACTGGGAGCTAGGTGACCCAAGGCCAGCGAGACTCAGTCCAGGGTTATAGGAAACAGCCCAGGCCAGGGGTTAGAGCTGTACCTGGCACAGGTAATGCCCAGTGTCAGCTGTCATCGACCCAGCATCCCTGGGCGGTTCTGCCTCCTGCTGACTCCAGTCCTGCCCACTGTCCCCTCCGTCCCCCGGAAGGACAGGGCGGCTCCTCAGGCCCTCCCCACTCTGTGTACCACCCCTAGAAATTGTGCACCCCTCCCCTGCAGCCTCCCTAATCTGAAGGGCTGGTCTTTTTAACCCTGACAGAGATAAGAAGCAAAAAAAGAGTATCTTCAGTTGCTTTTTTTTTCTTTTTGAGAGGGAGTCTTGCTCTGTCACCCAGGCTGGAGTGCAGTGGCATGATCTCAGCTCACTGCAATCTCCACCTCCCAGGTTCAGGGGATTCTTCTGTCTCAGCCTCTGAAGTAGCTGGGACTACAGGCTCACACCACCATGCCCAGCTAATTTTTGTATTTTTAGTAGAGACAGGTTTTCACCATATTGGTCAGGCGGGTCTCAAACTCCTGACCTCATGATCTGCCTGCCTCGACCTCCCAAAGTGCTGGGATTATAGGTGTGAGCCACCGTGCCTGGCCAAGTACCTTCAGTTTTAAATGTGCATTTCTTTAATTGACATATTTTCCCCCTGATTCTTTAAACAACTTTACCGGGCTATAATTCACATACCATACAATTTACCTATTTAAATCATAGAACTGAGTAGCTTTTGTACATTCATAGATATGTGCTACCATCACTCCAGTCAATTTTTTTTTTTTTTTTTTTTGAGACAGAGTCACTCTGTTGCCCTGGCTGGAGTACAGTGGCACAATCTTGGCTCACTGTGACCTCCACCTCCCGGGTTCAAGTGATTCTCCTGCCTCAGCCTCCCAAGTAGCTGGGATTACAGGCGCCCACCACCACACCTGGCTAATTTTTATATTTTGAGTAGAGACAGAGTTTCACCCTGTTGGCCAGGCTGGTCTCAAAACTCCTAACCTCAAGTAATCCACCTACCTCGGCCTCCCAAGTCCTGGGATTACAGGCGTGAGCCACTGCGCCCAGCAAACCCTTGGTATTGCCTGTCTTTTTGACAGACTTCTTTGTGGTTTTGATTTGTATTTCCCTGAAGGTTAATAATTTTGAGAATCTTCTTGTGCTTATTGGCTGCTAACTTATCTTTTTCAGAGAAATGTCTGTTCAGATCCTTTGGCCATTTTAAAATTTTGTCAACTTATTATAATTGAGTTGTAATAATTCTTTATATGTTCTAGACACATGCCTCTTATCAGATACATGATTTGCAAGTATTTTCTCCCTATTGGTAAGTTGTCTTTTCACTTTATTGAATGTGTCCTTTAAAGCACAAACATTTTTCATTTTGATGAAGTCCTGTTTGAATGTGTCCTTAAAGCACAAACATTTTTCATTTTGATGAAGTCCTGTTTTTCTTTTTCTTTTGGTGTTTGTCTTTGGTGTTAGACCTAAGAAAACATTGCCAAAGTTCACAAAGATTTTTCCCTCTGTTTTCTTCTAAGAGTTTCATAGTTTTAGCTCTTACTTTTAGGTCTTTGATTCATTTTAATTTTAGTATATGGTATGAGCTAGGGGTCCAGCTTCAGTTGTCCCAGCATCAATTTGTTGAAAAACTATTCCTTTCCCATTTAATTATCTTGGTACCCTTGTTGAAAATCATTTGACTGTAAATGTAAGGGTTTACTTCTGCATTCTCAGTTCTATTCTGTTGGCCTTTATGTCTGTCCTTATGATAGTACCACACTGTTTTGATTACTCTAGCTTTGTAATAAGTTTTGAATTTGGTAAGTGTGAACCCTCCAACTTTGTTCTTTTTCAAGAGTGTTTTGGCTATTCTAGGTCTTTTGCATTTCCATATGAGCTTTAGGATCAGCTTGTTGATTTCTAGAAAGAAAGCAGCTGGATTCTGATAAAGATTTTGTTGAATCTGTATATCAGTTTGAGGAATACAGTAGATTCAACGAATACAGTAGATTCAATGAATGCAGTAGATTCAATGAATGTAGTAGATACAATGCATATAGTAGATACAATGTATCCAAGGGGGATACATTCCAAGACCCCTCAGTGCATGCCTGAAACTTCAGATTATAGGTTGTTTTTTTTCTAAACACATGTACCTATGATAAGTTTAATTTATAAATTAAACACAGTGAAAGATTAATGATAGCTCGTAATAAGTTATACCAATTATAACAATATATTGTAATGAGAGTAATGTGAATGTGGTCTCTCTCTCTCTCTCTAAATATCTTAATAGACGGTACTCACCCTTCTTGTGATGATGTGAGATGATAAAATGCCTACATGATGAGATGAAGTGAGATGAAATACATAGGCCTTGTGATGGAATGGGAAATTCCAGAAATAATTTGTAAGTTTTACACTGTGAGCCACTCTGGGTATTTTAACGAAATCTCACCCATCCTGCTCCACCCCGCCTGGGATTGCTGTGAGTCACTTAGTAGCCCTCTGGGTTATCAGATCCCCTGATACTGCAGTGTTTGTGTTCGAGCAACTCTCATTTTACTTAATAATGGCCCCAAAGCACAACTGTTGTGAGGTAACTCTTTTCTGACTGTGGAACCACCACCAGTAACTGAAACCATGGAATGTGAAAACAAGGATAAGGAGGGACTACCATAATACGTTGCCATCATAACGATATTAAGTCTCCTGATCCATGAGCATGGGATGTTTTCCCATTTATTTAGGTCTTTAATTTCTTGCAACAACGTTTTGTAGTTTTCAGAGTTATGTTTTGCACTTCTGTTATTAAATTTGTAACATTCTTTTTGATGCTATTGTATAAAATGTTTTTCTGAATTTTCAATTTGCTCCCTGCTACTGTACAGAAATACATTTGACTTGTGTATGTTGACCAGTATTCTACAACTTTGCTGAACTCATTTCTATTTATAATAGCTTTTAGTGGATTTCTGAGGCTTTTCTACATATATACAAAATCATGTCATCTAATGGAGATTGTTTTACTTCTTCCTTTTTTTTGTTGTTGTTGTTGTTTTTGTTTTTTTTTGAGATGGAGTCTCACTTTGTTGCCCAGGCTGGAGTGCAGTGGCCGGATCTCAGCTCACTGCAAGCTCCGCCTCCCGGGTTCACGCCATTCTCCTGCCTCAGCCTTCCGAGTAGCTGGGACTACAGGCGCCCGCCACCTCGCCCGGCTAGTTTTTTGTATTTTTTAGTAGAGACGAGGTTTCACCGGGTTAGCCAGGATGGTCTCGATCTTCTGACCTTGTGATCCGCCCGTCTCGGCCTCCCAAAGTGCTGGGATTACAGGCTTGAGCCACCGCGCCCGGCCTGTTGTTGTTGTTGTTTTTGTTTTTTTTTGAGATGGAGTCTCACTTTGTTGCCCAGGCTGGAGTGCAGTGGTACAATTTCGGCTCACTGCAACCTCTGCTTCCTGGGGTCAGGCGATTCTCCTGCTTCAGCCTCCCAAGTAGCTGGGACTGCAGACATGTGCCACCCACACCCGGTTAATTTTGTATTTTAGTAAAGATGGGGTTTCACCATGTTGGCCAGGCTAGTCTTGAACTCCTGACCTCAATTGATCCACTGCCTCGGCCTCCCAAAGTGCTGGGATTCTCAGGTATGAGCCACCGTGCCTGGCCGAGCCATTTGTCTTTCTTTTCTAACTTCCCCATTTTGTTGTGATTTTTGTCATTGGCTTATTAATATCTAAGTGCTGTTTATGTAGAGAAGATACAAATCTCCTATTACATATATGTTACAAATGTAAGAATCTCAGACACTGCATCTAGTGGTGGCTCCCTCCCTGCTATCAGTGGGCATTTGGGCAGGTGAGTCCACCTCTTTGAGCCTTATCTGTAATAATGCAGATAAGGAATGCGGGGTGCTCTTGAACAAAATATTCCATCCATACATGCATTGTTATTGTTAGTAGCTGTGCGAATGCTGAGGATCTATGCATAGACAGGGAGCCATCAGAATGACCCTGCCCAGGCCAGAGGCTGGCCTTCCCCAGATACTGAAGGGGCAGAAAGGATGGGGACAGCCCGGGGATGAAGAGCCAGGTGGCTGCGGTTGACCCTGGCAGAACCACAAACTGGCTATGTGACCTCAGTGTCCCTGAGCCGTGGTTTCTGGGGCTGCAGAATGGGGGAGGCAGCTCTTCCAAGGACAACATGGCTCCTGCCCTCATGTGTACCAGGCACAGCCACCTTCCAGATGCCTTCCAGACACCTCATTTCCTCCACATTCCAGTCCAAGGTGGGCACAACAGCTGTACTGACGTTGACGCCGGGGCAGGCTCCCTTGCCTGGGCCCCCAAATGCATGTGGTGGAGGTGGCCTGGGAGCCCCACAGGCTGGACCCCGTGTGTTCGTTTATGTACTGTCGCCCGACAGCTGCTGAAGCGCTCAGCACAGAGTACAGCCTAGGCATTATTCTTCCTTCTATTATTATTGTTGCTGCTGATATTCCTACTTTTGTTATTGTCACCTTGGGGCCCCGAGTGGGCCAGGCAGAATCCCAAGCGCTAAATAGGGCACTGGGCTGAGACGTGTTGCTGAAGCTTTGTATCAGACTTGAGCCAGTCCACTTAACAAATCCACAAAAAAACAGTGGCCTAACTCCAGTTGGAGTTTATTTCTGTCTCTTCTTAGGATCCGAGAGGTTGCTCTGCCCCTTCACACGTCCACCATCTTTGCTCCCTGTATTAGTCAGGGTTCTCTAGAGGGACAGGACTAATAGGATAGATGTATATATAAAGGGGAGTTTATTAAGGAGTACTGACTCTAACGATAACAAGGTGAAGTCCCACAATAAGCTGCCTGCAAGCTGAGGAGCAAGGAAGCCAGTCCGAGTCCCAGAACCTCAAAAGTAGAGAAGACAGTGCAGCCTTCAGTCTGTGGCTAAAGGCCCGAGAGCCCTTGGCAAGCCACTGGTGTAAGTCCAAGAATCCAAAAGCTGAAGAACTTAGAGTCTGATGTTCAAGGGCAGGAAGCATCCAACATGGGAGAAAGATGAAGGCCAGAAGATTGAGCCAGTCTAGTCCTTCCACGTTCCTCTGCCTGCTTTTAGTCTAGCCTCACTGGCAGCTGATTGGATGGTGCCCACCAGATTAAGGGTGGGTCTTCTCCCAGTCCACTGACTCAAATGTTAATCTCCTTTGGCAACACCCTTACAGACACAGACACACCCAGGGACGATACTTGCATCCTTCCATTCAACCAAGCTGATACTCAGTATTAACCATCACACTCCCCAATGCAGAATTGGCACAGCATCTATGCTCACACCTCATTGGCCAGGTTCAGTCACGTGACAGCTCCCTGGAGGGCAGGTTGGGAAATGTAGTTTTCAGTGGTGATCACATTTCCAGCTGCAACTCTGGAATGGGGAGAAGGGTTACTAGAGGTAACTGCAGCCAGGAGTGGGAACTAGAGTGGAAGCTGCCCAGGATGAGGTGAGATGGGGCCGATGCTACCCCCTGGGCTTGGCCATCAGGTGGGGCTCCTGACTCAGTGTACTGGGTCCCAGTTCCATCCCTACCACCTTCCTGCTGAGTGACCTTGGGCATGCCACTGAGCTTTGCTGTGCCTCAGTTTCCACATCTGTAAGCTAGGGGTAGACCACCCTCCTCATAGGGCTATAATGCAGTACGGCACCCATTAGGCCCCCAGTGTTGTTTGTGTTAGATCAGTCCCTCCCCCATCCCTCCCAGAAAAGTACACAAACCATAAGCCCCTCCCACACCTCTTCCTCCCTTACTAGCAAGTGTCGTCAGGGCAGAAGCAGTGTAGCCTGACCTTCCCAAAGTGGTGAGGTATGTCTGCCTCAACCCCTGCTGAGGGCCACCCCTGCCTCCACACTCTCACCCTCAGCATCTCAGCTTGTTAAGGCCCTGGGGTCCTCAGTGACGCAGAGGCCAGGGGGCAGGGGGACCACCGGGTGCTGCTGGGGAGTAGGTCAATGTGACCTGGCCAGCTACAGCCAAATGCCATCCTTCACTGTCACTGCCATGGCACAGAGCCTCTGGTAACCTCCACTTTTGCCAGATCCCAGACCAGACTTCCGGGCCTGGCCTGAAGCCCAGCTCTACTGATGCCCATTAATAGCCATGGCACACATGGCTGGGGCAAGGGGTGGTGTGACCTCTCTGAACCTCAGTTTCCCCCTAGATGGGCTTGTGAATTCAGATGTGGGATAAGAAATGGAGTGCTAGGTCTTGCAGATGAAGACCTTGCCTGGGCACACAGCCAGCCCACGTGACTGTTCCTGGGCGGACGTGAATAAATCTGGGGGATGGTATGCAGCCTACCTCAGATGTCTTTGGTAAACATTTTAAAATTAGAGTCCCCAGAGTTTGCTGGCAAATTGGTTGTGGATTGAGAAAGTAGGTTTCAAGGTTTGGGGCCCAAGCAACTGAAGGATGGAGGGACTGCTGATTTAAATTAAAGTTATAATAGGAGAAGCCACATGGTGAGCAGGTTTGGGGAGCTCGGAAGCTTGGCTAGGTCTCATCTCAGGCTCGGTGGGCAGTGGGACTTCCATGCCTGGCACCCGGGGCATGGTCCTGGCTGGAGACACAGCACACAGAGGACAGGGGAAGGTCATAGCAGGTCAGTGTGGAATATTGGAGTCCCTCAGACTCTGCATGCCCCAGTTTTTGTCCCCGCCATCACCCCCATCTCTGGGTGCCAGTCTCTGCCTGTGCAGAGGGAGACAGACACAGAGATGTTTAGGTGGCCCTTCACCACTGCTGTCTCCAGTCAGTCTCTGCCTCTGCACATGCCATGAATCAGCACGGCCTGCTGTCCCTGTTCTTTTTTTTTTTTTAATTTGAGACGGAGTCTCACTCTGTTGTCCAGGCTGGAATGCAGTGGCGCAATCTCAGCTCATCGCAAGCTCCGCTTCCTGGGTTCACGCCATTCTCCTGCCTCAGCCTCCAGAGTAGCTGGGACTACAGGCACCCGCCACTACACCCAGCTAATTATTTTTGTGTTTTTAGTAGAGACTGGGTTTCACCGTGTTAGCCAGGATGGTCTCAATCTCCTGACCTTGTGATCTGCCCACCTCAGCCTCCCAAAGTGCTGGGATTACAGGCGTGAGCCACCGCATCCGGCCTGTCCCTGTTCTTTACCTGTGGTGCACCAGCGGTCCACTGTCAGTGCCCAAAAATCAGGACATACCAGATAAGCAGGAGGAAGAGCCTCTTGCATTTGGACACCACGAGACCTGCTCGAGGATGTCTTTAGCAGTTTCACTGAACATCCTTGAAACCCAGAGGCAACTCAGATGCAGGGAACAGGGATACACGCTGAGGCCCATCTGCACAATGGAACACTTCACTGCTGTGAAAAGTAACCAGCTGCTGATACATGCATAGCACGACAACTCATAGGCATTGCGTGTGTGTGTGAATGTGTGTGAAGTTAGACCAGAGCCTCCTTGTCTGGTTCTAAGTCTTCCCTCAGCATAAGAGCTGTGTGACTGCAGAAAGTGTCGTAAGACCCTCTGCCCGGTTTGCTCATCTGTGGATGGGGATAATGATGGCTCTCCTCGGGTAGGCTGCTGTGCCGATAGATGATGGCACACGTAAGGCAGGTGCAACGGCGTCTAGCCACAGTAATCTTCTCAGTCCCAGCTGTTGTCGTCATTAGAATTTTATAAAAATTCTCGATTGCTGCTGCATCCAGAGCATCTCTGTGTCCTCATTTAAGAACGTCACTGGCCAGGCACGGTGGCTCACGTCTGTAATCCCAGCACGTTGGGAGGCCACGGCGGGCAGATCACGAGGTTAGGAGTTCGAGACCAGCTTGGCCAACATGGTGAAACCCTGTCTCTACTAAAAATACAAAAAATTAGCCAGGCGTGGTCGCACACTCCTGTAATCCCAGCTACTCGGGAGGGTGAGGCAAGAGAATCGCTTGAACCCGGGAGGCGGAGGTTGTTGTGAGCTGAGATTGCGCCATTGCGCATTCCAGCCTGGGCGACAGGACGAGACTCCGTCTAAAAAAAACAAAACAAAACAAGAACATCACTGTAAGTGCTCCCTGGTATTTTACCATCTGGATGGACCTGGGTGAGGGAATCATTCCCTTCTGCGGGAGATGTGGGTTGTTTCAGCCTTTCTCTATTACGTATGGTTCTGAGGTGGGCTTCCCCGTAATCTTGGCAGCAGATTCTTTTTTTTTTTTTTGAGACGGAGTCTTGCTCTGTCGCCAGGCTGGAGTGCAGGAGTGCAGTGGTGTGATCTCGGCTCACTGCAACCTCCGACTCCCTGGTTCAAGCATTTCTCCCACCTCAGCCTCCCAAGTAGCTGGATTACAGGCGTGCACCATCACACCCAGCTAATTTTTGTATTTTTAGTAGAGATGGGGTTTCACCATGTTGGCCAAGCTGGTCTCAATCTCCTGACCTCGTGATCCACCCGCCTCGGCCTCCCAAAATGCTGGGATTACAAGCGTGAGCCACCGCGCCCGGCCAGCAGATTCTTATTTCCTGTGGCTGAGGGTGTGTATGCAACATAGGGTGCTTAACAAATTTACCAAACGCTCTGCAGAAAGGTTGGATCTGTACCCCAGCCTAGGTACAGGGCTTCCCAGGCCCTGCCAACTTGCACATTGTTTTCTTTTTGCCTTCATCTCACTGATGCAGGAAAAATGAGCTCTCCCTTGAATCAGCATTTCCTCAGTTGCCTGTGGGTCTGCATTTTTCATGACTGTGGGCCATTGGTGTCCTTGCGAATTGCTTGTTCACACATTAGAACTTGTTGTTTTTTTAAAAAAACAGAAAATTCAGTTTTCATTGATGTGTAAGACCTCTTTATAAATTAAGACTGTCGAACCAACCTTTGTCCTGTGCTTTCCAAATATCCTTTCCCGAATTTTTCACCTGAGTTGGTTGTTTTCCATTATTAGGGAGCCTCAGAAGCTTTTGCTTTCTGCTTTGTATGCAGTCAAATCTGTTGCTCTCTCTCTGTCCCTCTTTTTTTTTTTTTTTGTTCTGATTTCTGCCTTTGGAACTGTGTTTAGGTCATAATCAAAGGCAATGCCTCAGTGTTTCAGGGAAGGTATATTTGCTTTTATTGTCTTCTAACATGTGTTTCTTTTTTTTAACGCTCCAATCCTCAACGTCTAGCGTGTACTTCCTGGAGGGATCCAGCTCTGCATTGTCCCTGGGTCTGGATGACCCCATGTGACCTCTAGAGCATCCAATGGCCTTTGGAGCCGCATCCCGCCCCTGTGCTCCCCAATGCTATGCCAGCTCCTCCCTCCAGGGTCCTGCCCAGCCCCGCCCTGCGTGCCCACCCGCCATGCCTCACACCTGCCTCTCTCCCCAGGCACCTGCGCTCAGCTGCGGCTACCCCCACAAGCCACCTTCCAAGTCCTTCGTGGCGATGGTGCTTCCGTGGGGACCGTGCTCATGTTCCACTGTCCCTCCAACCACCAGATGGTGGGGTCCGGGCTCCTCACCTGCACCTGGAAGGGCAGCATCGCTGAGTGGTCTTCGGGGTCTCCAGTGTGCAAACGTAAGGACCCCTCTCTCAGCTCGGTAGCTCTGGGGGTGGGGGATGGCCTCAAATCCTGTCATGGGGATGGCGCGGGTGGGGATGGCCCCAAATCCTGTCATGGGGATGGCGCGGGTGGGGATGGCGCGGGTGGGGATGGCGCGGGTGGGGATGGTGTGGGTGGGGATGGCATGGGTGTCTACTCACAAGGTCTGGGCCAGTGTGTAGGATCCCGTTCCCAACACTGACAGCCTGCTTACATATCAGCAGCCAACTGGTGGCCCTCAGCCCTCCCAGTGCCATGTTGGCAGCGTGGACCCGAAGCCTAGCAGCGGGCCTCCAATCCTGTCTCTGCTACTGACTTAGCCCCTCACTGCCAAGAGGCTGCGCAAGCTCTCTGAGCCAGCACGTTTTCATCTGTTAAGCAGGAAACTATGTTCATTCATTCATTCATTCATTCATGTACACATGGACATGGCAAACTTTAATAGGATATTTCATGTATCAGGAATGCTAAGTACTGGCAACACGGAAGGTCACGATGTGCCTGGCCCTGGAGCTCCCAGTCTGTGGGAGGAGATGGTTTTCTGGTTGTATTTGTTGTAAAGGTGTTGGAGGGTCCACAAGGTAGTCCCTTTTCAGTGCCCAGAATGACACGTCCAGAATGAAGCCATGTGTATTATGTTCATGTGTTTTGTGCATGAAAAGGGCTCAGAGTCAAAATATAGTTTGGCAGCTTCTGGGTTTTCATGCTGCCGGACTTCTCAGAATCTTTAAAATGTTCACATGCTAGGTGATTCTCTGAGAATGCGAGTGTTAGGATTAGATTTTGAGAGGCAGAAAACCCAAAATGCTAGGATTAACTATGATGGAGCTCAACCTTCGGGGTGGGCAGGGAGGCCTGTGTGGGCTCCATGGCAGTGGGAGCCAGGCCCATTCCCTGGCATGGCTCTGCTGGGCATGCCCTCAGCCTCATGATTCAAGGTGGCAGCAGCTGTGTTCCAGGCAGCTGTTATGGGGTGAGGGGCCCCAGGGCCAAAGGGCAGGCCCCAGTATCTCAGGGAAGGTTCTTAGAAGCTGTCCCACATCACTTCTTATCCTCCACTGGCCAGAACGTGGTCCACTGGGACCACTGGGAAATGTAGTCTCCATTCTGGGTGGCCAGCATCCACTAGGGAGCATGGGAAATGGGGACCAGGGGACAGGGCCGTGGCCCCTACTAGGGGAGTACATGGTGTTGCTCAAATTAGGATTCTGGGGCCTTTTTTAGCCAGAACATCTAGTAGAATCTGATGGAACTAGTGTTTGGAGCATAGCTGAGGTCACATAGCAGATACATAGTATTTTGGGCCTTCCTGGAAAGTGACCTGAGAAGGAATGTAGGCCCCCTGAAGAATGTTGCCACCTTGGGGCATTGTGAGAACCCAGACCATGGACTGGGCAAGGCCTCCTCAGCACCGTCTGTGGTCACCTCCTCTCTGTGGCCTGCCCTTCCTTCATTCCTCAGGCAGGACTCCACTGGGTAGGAGCCACGGAGGCCATCACTCTGAACTCCCTGCCAGAGCTTCTCTAACTGGCTGCTCTGCAAACTCCTACACACCCTACAAAACCCTGCTCAAATACCCTCTTCAATTAGCCACTCTGCATACTCCTACACACCCTACAAAACCCTGCTCAAATACCCTCTTCAATTAGCCACTCTGCATACTCCTACACACCCTACAAAACCCTGCTCAAATACCCTCTTCAATTAGCCACTCTGCAAACTCCTACACACCCTACAAAACCCTGCTCAAATACCCTCTTCAATTAGCCACTCTGCATACTCCTACACACCCTGCTCAAATACCTGCTTCTTGGGGAGAGTCTTCTCTGATAGCCCCACCTCCAAATATAGTTTGCACAGATCCTTGCCTCAGCCCCCAGCACCTCACTGCCCCCTTACCATGCAACAGGGCTCACTGAGGGCTGCCCGGGCCCTGTACACACCCAGGCCCTGCCCCTACCACCCCTGAGATCCCCAACCCCTGGGCCAGGCAGATCTGGGCAAACCTCGCCCAGGAGCTGTGGTTGTCTCCCACACAGTGGTGCCACCACACGAGACCTTTGGCTTCAGGGTGGCCGTGATTGCCTCCATCGTGAGCTGCGCCATCATCCTGCTTATGTCCATGGCCTTCCTCACCTGCTGCCTCCTCAAGTGCATGAAGAAGAGTGAGCGGCGGCGCTCCGACAGGTATGGTGGCCTCATGGTCTCAGGGTCCTCCCGGGAGGCGCCTCTTGGCACCATGGGAGGAGGAAAGGGCAGAGTGTTTCCTGGGAACCCCGGCACTGCCCTCAGGGCACACACCCGTTCCTACCACCGCTCTGAGCCTGCGTCTCACCAAGTGCTGCTCCTGGCCCATGCAGCAGCCACGGGCAGCATCACAGCCGGGGAGCATGTGGGCCTCTGAGGCCCTGCTCTCTTAGGCCAGGCCATGGGTTCATGGGGGATTGTTTTTTGTTTGTTTTTTGTTTTTTTTTGAGATGGAGTGTTGCTCTATCGCCCAGGCTGGAGGACAGTAGCGTGATCTCAGCTCACTACAACCTCCACCTCCTGGGTTCAAGCAATTCTCCTGCCTCAGCCTTCCTAGAAGCTGGGGTTACAGGTATGCACCACCACACTTGGCTAATTTTTTGTATTTTTCGTGGAGATGGGGTTTCACCGTGTTGGCCAGGCTGGTCTCGAACTCCTGACCAGGGATCCACCTGGTGATCTGCCTCCCAAAGTGCTGGGATTACAGGCGTGAGCCACCGCGGCCAGGCTGGGATTGTTCTATTCTTAAACCTGCACACATATGCAGTATGCACTCTGCTGTGTTAACGGCCTGCAGGGCTGCCACACACGCCCCCTAAACCTTAAGAGGGAGTCACTGTCACTGTAGATGGAGGGCTGGTTAGCTGCAGCCCACCAGTGAAGTCCAGCTCTCTGTCAGGTTTTTTCCCGGTGGTAATTTATTATTATTTTTTGTTTTTATTTTTTATTGTGGTAAAATATCAATACATCAGACTTACCTTTTTAACGTCTACAGTTCAGTGGCATTAAGTATGTTCCCGACGTAGTGCAGCCATTAGCACTGTCCAGCCCTAGAACTTTTCACCACCTGTATTTGTAACTAAAGTTTTATTGGAACACAGCCATGTTCATCGTCTACTGGTGTGTGGCTGCTTTTGGGCTGCAGCGGCAGAGCTTCGCTGTGGGAGAAATCATGTGTCTCACCACACCTAAAACATCCACTGCCCAGCTCTTTGAGAGGTTTGCCAGCCTGTGCTGGTCCTGCAGACGGTGCCGTGGGCCTACATGGAGCCCATTTTCTCCGCTGTCGGGGACACACGTGCATGCTCAGAGTCCTTCCTCCCAAACTCTCCTCCAGGTCAGCCCAGCTGTGGTCCCAGCTGAGAGATGAGGACTTGGAGACAGTGCAGGCCGCATACCTTGGCCTCAAGCACTTCAACAAACCCGTGAGCAGGTCCAGCCAGGCGCACGACAACCACAGCTTCACCACGTGAGCCCGGGTCTGGGTGGGGGGCATGCTGGGGGACAACGGCTCCAGCTGGGTCAGGCCCTGGGCCGCCTGCTGCTCCCACACTCTGACAGCCTGAGAACACCTGGCCCACCCAGAACCTTAACTCCCATCTCTAAAACAAGAGGCTGGGGGTCCTTGCAGCCCTCTGTCCTGACTAACATTCTAGGACTCAGAACTGCCCCCCAGATTGTTTTCATCTGGAGGGTCCACCCTCCAGGGAAGCTGAAGCTTCTACACACCTGTGTTCCCTCCACCCACACCCAGCGGGGCTCTGCACTGAGCTTCAGTCACGTGCTCTCCCTCCCGTGCTCTCTCCCCCTCCTTTCTCTCTCTCTTATTACACACATACTTTTTTTTTGCCCTGAACCAATACAAGGACATTCTTTTTCTGAGTCCAGAAATCTGATACTGATTGGCCAGGCGTGGTGGCTCACACCTGTAATCCCAGCAGTATGGGAGGCTGAGGTGGGAGGATCACCTGAGGTCAGGAGTTCAAGACCAGCCAGGCCAACATGGTGAAATCCCATCTCTACTAAAAACACAAACATTAGCTGGGTGGTGGCGTGTGGCTTTAATCCCGGCTACTCAGGAGGCAGAGACAGGAGAATCACTTGAACCCAGGAGGCAGAGGCTGCAGTGAGCCAAGTTTGCGCCACTGCACTCTAGCCTGGGCAACAGAGCAAGACTCCGTCCCAAAAAAAATAAAAACCAACAGAAATCTAATATTGATTGCATGTGGCCTGTCGAGTGGAGAACGTCTCAGTGTGGTGAGCAGCATTGAGCGTGCCCACCCTTTGGTCCGTAATCACATGCAGCGCTCAGCTGCCAGGTCTCTGGGCTCCTTAAACTGGTATGGGCCTTCAGATTTTCATGGTGTAGTCCTCTGAGGGCTCCAGGCCAGCGGGCCCATGCAGAGGCTCCTGTCTGGATCTGTCTGGGGTTTCTGTGTGACCAGGTCCAGCCGTGCACTTCTGGTACAGGGCTGCGTGTGCAGATCACAGACATGGGCCAGGCCACCCCAAGACGCCACATGGAATGGGGTCTCTTGGCTGAGGCGAAGCCCCCAGATCCCTCCACTGTCAGAGCCTGAGGAAGGGGCTCTGCAAGCGTCCCTCCACTGTCTCAGCTTCCTCCGACTCGTGGTCTCAGCGTGCAAGGGTGATCCTGCCAGATCTGCTCTTGCCTTGGGCATTACAGAATGGTGACTTTGTTCATTCTGTTGCACTTCTGACATTCCTTCTATCAAGGATGAGGATGAACTGTTTTTTTCTTCCCTTTTTTTCTTTCGATTTTGTTTTGTTGTTTTAGCATCACATGAACTCATGAATATTCTTTTCTGAAACTTATTTTGGGAAAAGTTCACAAATACACAAAAGTAGAATATCGTCACGGATCTCCTGTCCCTGCCTTCCGTTCTCACGGTTACCAGCTCAGCCAGGCCACCTCATTCATGCCCCTTCCCCCGTATTATTTTCAAGCACACTTTTTGTGGGCTCCAGTTGTTCTTGGCAGTGGCAGCTGTGCCAAACCATGGCCTGTGTCCTTCTGATCCATCCCCATCAGTCTGTGAGTGCTTCCTGCCTTGCACAAGATGTCCCAGGCCCATCTCGTGCTTTCTGTGCCGAACTCTGTGGTTCACTGCTTCTCCGGGAGCCTGTTTCTCTGGGTGGAGAACAGCGCTTAGACGCCGGGCTCCGGGAAGCCATCGAGACGACATCATTGAGCTTGTGTTCCCTTCCTTCAGGCCCTCCTGCTGGAGCCTTTCAAGGCTGCAGTGCACTTGGTCCCAGCCCTCATGGCCTCACTGTATGACTGTAACAGCTCCATGCCTCGGTGTCCTCATGTGTAAAGTGAGGATTGCAGTAGCACCCACCCTTTCAAGTTGTTGAGGTTACCTGAGTCCAGGTGTGTGCCTCTCTCGCCAGGCCCAGGGGAGAGCTCAGTGAATACTGGCTGTTAGTGTCGTTGCCACTCTTACGACCTTATGCAGACAGGGAAACTGAGGCACGGGAGGTGGTGATCTGTGCGGCCCTGGGTTGCACACATCATGCTGGGTCTAGCCAACACCTGCAGGGAAGGAATTCACCTTTCTGTCTCCTTTCCTGGTGCTTCAGGTGTGTATGACATCAACACGCATGTAGCAGAAATGCTGCCATTGAGACTTCTGCACTTAGCAACACGTTCCAGGTCACCATGGTGGTCTGAGGCCTCCAGGCTATCATTCCTTACAGCAGCCCATTATTCCAAAGCTTCCAACATCTGCTAGGCCCTCCCCTGCTGAGTGGCCAGGCGTGGTCAGTGTCTTTTGGCTTAGTGCTGCTTTTCTTTTCAAGACCACAACTCTTGGAGGTGATCCTAGGACTCGATTGTTTAGGCCCAACAGTCTGAATATTTTATGACCACATTATTTCCCTGGGAGCTCTGGTACGAGTGAGTGTGGCCATGTTTTTCTGGTAACTGCATCATCACTGAGTGCTGACCATTTGTTTATCATTTGTTTCTTACAGTAGCTACAAGTTGTGTGGGTGGTTTCCGTCAGCATTTCTTTGATAAATGTCGAGGAAGAATGTTTTCTCCAGCCTTGGCTCACCAGTGCCATTGCTGGCATTAGTCATTTTCTCATTTTCTCTGCTGAATTACCTCCTAATGTTTTGTTCCATGTGTTGCAGGAGGGCACCTGACCCATCGATTGGCTATAAATTTATTAGGCCTCTTTCCTTTTTTTTTCTTTTTTGAGATGGAGTCTCGCTCTGTCGCCCAGGCTGGAGTCTCGCTCTGTCGCCCAGGCTGGAGTCTCGCTCTGTCGCCCAGGCTGGAGTGCAGTGGTGCGATCTCGGCTCACTGCAAGTTCCACCTCCCGGATTCACACCATTCTTCTGCTCAGCCTCCCGAGTAGCTGGGACCAAAGGCACCCGCCACCACGCCCGGCTAATATTTTGCATTTTTAGTATAGACAGGGTTTCACCGTGTTAGCCAGGATGGTCTCCATCTCCTGACCTCATGGTCCGCCCACCTCAGCCTCCCAAAGTGTGGGATTACAGGCGTGAGCCACCATGCCCAGCTCCTCTTTTTTTTTTTTGAAGACAGTCTCACTGTGTCGCCCAGGCTGGAGTGCAGTAGTGCTATCTCTGCTCACTATAACCTCCGCTTCCTGGGTTCAAGCAATTCTCCTGCCTCAGCCTCCCGAGTAGCTGGGACTACAGGCACGTGCCAGCATATCAGACTAATTTTTGTATTTTTAGTAGAGATGGAGTTTCACCATGTTGGCCAGGATGGTCTCGAACTCCTGGTCTCAAGCAATCCACCCGTCTCAGCCTCCCAAAGTGTAATCCCAAAGTGCTGGGATTACAGGTGTGAGCCACCATGCCTGGCCCCCTTTCCTTTTTATTTTAGTTTTGTTGGGGCCATGGTGGCTAATGCCTTTCCTTTTGGGTAGTGAGATATCCAAAGCCAGTTTCAGAGCTCCTCCATTGCCCCACCTGTGATCCCACTCCCCATTACTGAGACCACATCGTCCTGTGTCATAACTGGGAAAAGTGCCCATGGAATGGGGGAAGGAATAATTGCCTCTCAAGGCAACACGGTGTCCGAGATGATGGCAGCCACAGCTGCTGCTGCTGCTGCAGGGGCTTTGCTGGCCAGAGGGGCTCCCAGGGGTGCCGTTTGGGGCCACACGTCTGCCTGGTCCCAGCGCCACAGACACTGTCTCTTCCACTGCAGGAACTTGCGCAGTATGTGGTCGGACGTGTGCGTCCCGTCCAAGAGTGACCACGGATCTGTGTACAGAGCTGTGTTCACCTCCCCGGGGGAGTGAGACAGCCAGGGCGGGAGGGAGGCACCCTGACAGGGCTGCGAGAGGCTGGAGGAGGCCAGCTTGGGGGACTCTGATAGTCAGCGCAAGAGGCAGGAAGTGGTGGTGAGGCTGAGGGGGGTTGGGAGGGGGACGCTTCGGGCAGAGCCCTTTCCCGGAGCTCTCGCACACATGGGGACCTCGAGCACTCAGCCCAGCTTCGTGGGGACTCAGAGAAGCCAGCTCCTGCCCAGGGCTACGCAGCTAATGGAGGCAGAGTTCCCTGAGTCCCCAGCCCTGGGCCCCGGGCTGCCAGGCAGGATCCTCGGGATCTGCCTGTTCTGGGACCGCCCACCCCTCAGGCAGGGCCCAGGCTACCTCCATAGATGGTAAATTTCCTTGAGCAAGGTGAGGTTTGCCTCTTGACCTTGTTTTTATTTCATAAGTACTTCTCAGAAGTTGCAATGTGACAGGCACTGTTCTGAACTCTTTCAAATATTAACTCTTTTCACCTAGGGGTGGGCACTACTTTTATCCCATTTTCCAGGTGAAGAACCGTCAGATTAAGAAACTTGTGTAGACTCCCACACAACCAGTAAGAGAGGCTGGGTGAAGTCAGTCTGGCTCCCGGCTCCCCGAAGCTACCTTTTGTCTCCACCAGTTATTGATTCTTTAACTTACTCATTGCATAAGCAGATCATTTATTTCCTACTACTTACTAGAGTTTTTCTGAGAATTAGTTGTGGGTGGGAGCTGTGGTCCAGGAAGGCTTCCTGGAAGAGGTGATGCCGGAAGTGAAAGGACTAAGAGAGCCTGCTTTGGGAGGGGAGAGAGACAGCCTCTGAGAGGAAGAAAGGGCAAAGGGCTGGAGGTGGGAGCCACCAGGCAGCCCACATGGAGCAGAGGCCAGTGTGTGTGGAAGCTGGAGATGGGGCAGGGCCAAGGTCTGGTCAGCCTGGGGAATGGCTTGGTTTTTGTCTGCGGGGTGGGAGAGCCACGAGAGGACTGAGGGTGGAGCAGGTGGGTGATCCAGCTCCTGGCCACCAAAGAGGCAAGGCCTGGCAGGAGGGAAGATGTATTCCCCTTGACCTCCTTCTCCCCAGCATCCCTCCTCTGCCTGGGACGTCCCAGGCCCTGGCCAGGCAGCTGGGTTCCTGGTGGTTTCTGCACACTCTGAATGAGTCCCAGGAAGTCCCTTCCCACACCTTAGAGGAGCGAGTGTCTGACTCCTGGGCCACGCCCTGGTTGTGTGGATGAAGGACCCACTTGCCAACAGGGCCCAGCAGGGAGATGGAATGGCCTCTGTGCACCTTAGGGTGCAGGGCAGCTCCTGGAAGGAGGAAGCGAACTCCCCAGTGCTCAGGTCGACAGTTGCCCCAGGCCCACTGAAGGCCCAGGGCCTGGGTACCTGGGAAGGTATGGAGTTGGAGGTTAAACCCTATCTACACTCTTTTGCCAACTCATGCCTCCTCTCTCCACAGAGACCATGTTGAGAGCACCAGCAAGCTGGCCAGTGTGACCCGCAGCGTGGACAAGGACCCTGGGATCCCCAGAGCTCTGAGCCTCAGTGGCTCCTCCAGCTCGCCCCAAGCCCAGGTGATGGTGCATATGGCGAACCCCAGACAGCCCCTGCCTGCCTCTGGGCTGGCCACAGGAATGCCACAAAAGCCCGCGGCATATGCCCTAGGGTGACCGTGCAGTGAGGCTGGCGCCCATGCTCCACAATGGGAGGCCAGACTCAGCCCACCAGCCAGTCAGCTGCAACTCCACATGAACTCCACATGCGTCCAGCTCGAGACTAATGAGTGGAATCAGCTTCCAGGTGTAGGGACCCCTTGGGGGGCCGAGCTGACATCCAAGGCTGAGGACCCCAGTGGGAGTGTTCTGTTCCGACATATCCTGGCTGTAACGATTTTTATAGTTATGGACTGCTTGAAACTACTACTGAGGGTAATTTACCAGCTGTGGCCTCCCACTAACTAGTATTCCTTTAAAGAGACTGGGAAATGTTTTAAGCAAATCTAGTTTTGTATAATAACATAAGAAAATAGCAATAAACTTCTTTGCAGCAACTACAGATGGCTACCTCAACATCTTCCTCCACAGGAAGGAAGCTTCCGAGCAAGGACCCGTGGACGGTTCTGCATCTGTTGTCTGTAAAAGTGCAGATGAGGGGTATGAAGTAAAACTACATAATTATATCTAATACTGAAAAATATAAAGGTTGGTTGATGTTAGAGTCTGCAGAGGAGACTTCCCTTTTTTTGTTTGTTTTCAGGGCTAGTTTCTGTTCAACTCTGAAGAAAAAAATCTGATATTGATTAGTGAGGAAGGAGCGTACTGCGGCGTGACTGACCTGTCTTAGTCATGGCCAGGTCTCCTTGGCCAAAACAGGTCCATTCAGTCAGTCAGTGGGGCTTAAGATTTTATTTCAGAGCCGTAGCACCCCCACGTGGCAGCCTCGTGGCCTGGGCTTCCTCACAACATGGCAGCCAGTGTTCAAGGTGGAGTTGCAATGTGAGCACCAGGTGGAGGCCATTTTGCCTTTCAGGTCCCGGCCTCAGAAGTCATGCTGTGTCTGTTCACTGGGAGTCGAGTGGGCCTTCTAATCAAGGGGTGGAGAGTTGGACTCCCCTGCTAGGTGGGAAGAGTGCTGACTGGTGAGAAGGCAATTGGCAGACACACTTTACAACCATCACAGTCACCTTTTTTTTTTTTTTTCTGAGACAAGGACTTACTCTGTTGCCCAGGCTGGAGTGCAGTGGGGCGACTTGGCTCGCTGCAACCTCCGCCTCTGGGGTTCAAGCATCACAGTCACCTTTAACCCAATCACTTGTCAAAGCAATTTTATAAAAGGTGATTAATTTTGGTCGGGCACGGTGGCTCACACCTGTAATCCCAGCACTTTGTGAGGCTGAGGCGGGCGGATCACCTGAGGTAAGGAGTGTGAAACCAGCCTGGCCAATGTGATGAAACCACGTCTCTACTAAAAGTACAAAGATTAGCTGGGCATGGAGGCGTGCACCTGTAATCCCAGCTCCTTGGGAGGCTGAAACAGGAGAATTGCTTGAACCTGGGAGGCAGAGGTTGCAGTGAGCTGAGATGGTGCCATTGCACTCCAGCCTGGGCAACAAGAGTGAAACTCCGTCTAAAAAAAAAAAAAAGACTAATTTCTTCCTCTCCCAGCTTCACTCCCAGAGGGGTTATTTGTATTGCAAGCCTGTGTGTACATAGCCATGCCTACTGCAGGCGTGGTTTTAGCCATTTCTGCCTGCTGCTGCACCTCTTGTTTGCTTCTACTTAAAATGAACTCAGAGCTCATTTTGTAGCTCTCCTCCCTACCCTCTCTCTCACCTCTGAGCCCCCCATTTGTCCTGGGCCAGTTAAAACTACCCCTTCAGCCTCCCATAATTTGGGGTGTGACCTGTCTCTGGCCATTGAGAAAAGCCACTGGGTTTGCCCTTTGATCTCTCCTGCTTCCTGCCTGAAGCCCAGCAGCCACGTTGGGGCCATGAGGAAGAGGAGCCAAAGGTCAGGAGGAAGAAGCCCTTACTCTGCACGGCTCCTTGCAGACTGAAGCTACACTTGTCATGTCCCTTCGAACCAGATGCTTTCCTGATTCGCGCTGCATAGTTGTCCACCTGACAGGTGTCCCATGATTTATGTGACACATCCCCAGCCAAAGGATGCTTGGGTGGTTTCACGTTTCTGGCCTTCACATCTCTAGACACCTTGATACTGGGATGCCGTTTCCTTTGGGTGGACTCCTGGAGCGGGATCGTGAGGCCAGAGACTGTGCCTGGTGGTTTCCTGTCAAGTGCTAGAGCATCTCAGGGCCTCTGTGGGCACAAAGGGACACCGAGGCAGGGAAGCACGGATCCAGCCCTCGCCGGCCCAGTGCAGTTTTCCTCTGCTGGGGCTCCTGACAGGCTCAGGAGAGCTGTCCTTGCCTTTTTTGTTTGTTTGTTTTTTGTGTTTTGTTTGTTTGTTTGTTTTGAGATGGAGTCTCGCTCTGTCGCCCAGGCTGGAGTGCAGTGACGCGATCTCAGCTCACAGCAAGCTCCGCCTCCCGGGTTCACGTCATTCTCCTGCCTCAGCCTCCCAAGTAGCTGGGACTACAGGCACCCGCCGCCACGCCTGGCTGATTTTTTTTGTGTTTTTAGTAGAGACGGGGTTTCACCGTGTTAGCCAGAATGGTCTCGATCTCCTGACCTTGTGATCCGCCGGCCTCGGCCTCCCAAAGTGCTGGGATTACAGGCGTGAGCCACCGCATCCAGCCTCTCCTTTGCTTTTATGGGAGTGGGAACTGGTGCCTCTTGGCTGCAGGCCTCTGGGGACCGGTAGGCTAAGCAGCAGGTCAGGGTCAGGGCTGGTGGTGGTGCGCTGGCCCACAGGCCCAGGCTGCCACCGCTGATCTGGATACGGTCAGGGTCAGGGCTGACAGTGGCCCACAGGCCCAGGCTGCCACCACTGATCTGGATATGGTCAGGGTCAGGGCTGGCGCTGGCCCACAGGCCCAGGCTGCCACCGCTGATCTGGATACCAGGGATATTGAATCACTTCTAGCTCCTTAAAGGACTTAAGCAGCACCAGGGTTTGGCGCTGTTGACAGAAGGCTCCGGGCTCTCCTGTTCTAAGTTCTAGTCCCCATTCAGCCCTTTCTACCACTAACCCCCGTTGTGAGGTGGGACCAGGTAGGTGGAGGCTGTAGATCACCACCATGCAGGACAGGACAGGCCAGGTGGCTGGAGCTAAGGGGAGCCCAGAGGCCTCCCTTGAAATTTGAGGGGCCTGCAAAGGGAGATGGGTGTTTTGCACCCAGGTGGCTGACCCTGGGCTATTGGAGCAGAGAACAGGAGAACTGGGGTGAAGGGCTCCAGCTCCCAGTAGCTGACAGTTACAGAAATGGGTGTCCAGATGGCCATGGAGGGGCTGCACTGGGCAGGGGGCCAGAGGAGAGGAAATGACATGGGGCGTGGCAGCACAGAGCCATTGCCCAGGGGAGCTGTGGGGCATGAGCCCCTCACAGTGCAGCATGCTGGATCCCCCCCGCCGTCTGTGCCATGGCCTAGGGGTCACAGCTGGACGGAGAGATGGTACAGCCGGGGAGCAGAGAGCCGAGTACTCCTGCACACATGTCTGACAATGCGTGTAAGAGGACTTGGCTCTCTGGGCCTCTAGGATTTTTCTGGGGAGATTTGGAGCCAGCTCTCCCTTCACCTTGCTCCCAAGGCAAGGAGCTGGTCCCAAATCTCCCCAAAAAACCCTAGAGGCCCAATTCCCACTAGTACTGGGAACAAAGAAAAGGGACCACCAACCGCTCTGATTTTCCCGGACACACCCTGCTCACTCCCACTGGAGGCCTTAGCACACGCTGTTCCCACTGCCTGGAACGCTTGGCCCTTGCTGGCCACATGGCACATTCCCACACTCACCTCAGCTCAAAAATCAGCAACTTTTGTTATTATTGTGTCCATCAGGACTAGTGAGGCTATGCGACTGAAACGAACAATCCCCTGAATCTCGGGGGGTCAGACAACCAAGTTTATTTCCCACTTGCACTCTGTGTCCGGCTGGATTGGCAGGGGTGGGCTCCACTCCATACAGTCACCAGGGACCCCGGCTGGTGGAGGAGCCCCCATTCCAGTGTGGGAGTCCACAGTCTCGTGGCAGGGGAAGAGGATACAATCCACAGACTCATGGCCTCTGTGCTAGGCCTAGGACGGAAGAGGATACAAGGGTAGGCGGTACTTGCACTAGCAATTAAATGCTCTGGCCTGGAGGGAGCACACATCGCTTCTGTTCATAATGTGTGGATCAGACTAAGCCACACCACAAAGTCACCGGGGGTCCCTCTCCAGGGGTGGTAAAGGAGTGGGGAAACAGCCGCAAGCAACATCCAGGCTACAGTGGCATCCTTCTTGTCGTCTCCAGACCACTGAGGTCTCAGCTGTCTTTCAAATTTGGTGTTGGCGAGACCCATGTTTTTCAGTCCGGATGAAAGCTAAGTTATCAAAGAAACGTGGCTCAGCCTTAAATACAGGAATGGTGCCATTGTGATAACCAGAAGGGGCTCAAAAGTTAGAGAATTGGCTTAAGGTGTCAAAAGGAGACATCTTTACTCAGTAGAATGTAAGTGACTGGGGGAAAACATCATGTCTCCTGAACCAATCCTCAACAACTTGGTTACCTATGTGTTTCATTTTTCTATTGCTATATAGTGGATCACTCCAAAACTCAGTGGCTTAAAGCAGCAGCCGCTGCCGCCATGTTATCCTGCGTGTTCCTGGTTCTGAGGGCTTGCTGGGCGCAGCTACGTGGTTCTGGCTTGTGCCTCTCACATGTGGTTGCAGTCAGATAGTGGCCAGGGCAGAATCTCCCAGATGCATGTTCACTCATTGGATTTCAAGAGTAAGCAGCCCAAGAGACAGCAAGTGGGAGCTGCTGGCTCCGTGAGGCCTGAGCCTAGCACAATATTCTATTGGTCAGGCAGTCCCAGAGCTCAGATTTGGATGACCCCAGACATCTCAAACTCAGCATGGACAGAGCAGAACTCAGTTTTCCTCCCTCCTTCCCTACCCCCAGGCCAGAGCCCTTCCCTTTCTCTCAGGCCCCACAGCCAATCCTCTGGCAAGTCCTTTGGTGCATCCTCAAACTTCATCCAGAACCCACCCTCCTCCCCACCTCAGAGCTGTGGGAGGGGGAAGCACCTTCGTCCTGGTTCAGGCCTCTCACCTGGACCATGAAAGTGGCCTCCTCATGGTCTCCCTGCCTCCAGTCAAGCCCCCGACAAGAGTCAACTTACAGCTACCAGAAGCTTTGTTTTGTAAATTATGGCAAAATACACGAAAAGTGTACCTTTTCTTTTGAGACAGTTTGCTTTGTCATTCAGGCTAGAGTACAGTGGCGTGATCATAGCTCACTGCCACCTCTACCTCCATGGCTCAAGGGATCCCACCTCAGCCTCCCAAGTAGCTAGGACTACAGACACGTGCCACCACACCCAGCTAACTTTTTTATTTTTTTATTTTTTTGTACAGACAGGGTCTCACTATGTTGCCCAGGCTAGTCTTGAACTCCTGGCCTCAAGTGATCCTCCTGCTTTGGCCTTGCACAGTGCTGAGGTTACAGGTGTGATTACCATTTTAATCGTTTGAGGTAAACAGGTCAGTGGCATTAAGTGCATTCGCGTTGCTGTGCATCTGTCACCACCGTCGATCTCTAGAACTTTTTCATCTTCCCAGACGGAAACTCTGTCCCCATGGAACACTAATTCCCCATTCCCTCCTCCCCCCAGTGCCTGGCAGCCACCATCCAGTCTTCTGTTTCTATGAATTTGATTACTTTAGATACCTTGCATAGGTGGAGTCCCGCAGTATGTGTCTTTTTATAACTAGACTATTTCACTTTGCATGATGTCCTCAAGGTTCACCTTTGCTGTAGAATGGCTCAGAATTTCCTTCCTTTTTAAGGCTGAATAAGGCCACATTTTGTGTATCCTTTCACCTGTTTTTTTTTTTTTTTTTTTTTTTTTTTTGAGATGCAGTCTCGGCCGGGCGCGGTGGCTCAAGCCTGTAATCCCAGCACTTTGGGAGGCCGAGACGGGCGGATCACGAGGTCAGGAGATCGAGACCATCCTGACTAACACGGTGAAACCCCGTCTCTACTAAAAAATACAAAAAACTAGCCGGGCGTGGTGGCGGCGCCTGTAGTCCCAGCTACTCGGGAGGCTGAGGCAGGAGAATGGCGTAAACCCGGGAGGCGGAGCTTGCAGTGAGCTGAGATCCGGCCACTGCACTCCAGCCTGGGCGACAGAGCCAGACTCCGTCTCAAAAAAAAAAAAAAAAAAAAGAGATGCAGTCTCACTCCATCGCCCAGGCTTGAGTGCAGTGGCATGATCTTGGCTCATTGCAACCTCTGCCTCCCAGGTTCAAGTGATCCTTCTGCCTCAGCCTCCTGAGTCGCTGGGACTACAGGCACCTGCCACCACGCCCAGCTAGTTTTTGTATTTTTACTAGAGATGGAGTTTCACCATGTTGGCCAGGGTGGTCTCAAACTCCTGACCTCAAGTGATCCACTCACCTCGGCCTCCTACAGTGCTGGGATTACAGATGTGAGCCACCGCCCAGCCTATCCATTCATCTCTTGATGGACACTTGGGTTGTATCCACCTCTTGGCTACTGTGAATCAGTGTGCAGATATCTCTTTTGAGACCCTGCTTTTAGTTATTTTGTGTATACAGAGGATTGTTAAAATATGTAAATCAGAGCAAATCACCATACCCTTCCCCCAGCTTACAGTCCCCAAACCATGGGCTCCTAGCTGCCTGGCCTGTGTGACCCAGCCTAATATGCCCAGTCACTCCCTGTTATTGTTCCCCTTGCTCCACTCCAGCCACAACATCACATTGGCTGTCTCTCAGGCACAGCAGGTTCACTTCCACCTCGAGGCTCCTGTGTGCCCTGTTTCATCTGGAACACTTCCCCAGCTATCATCTGGCTTCCTCGGTGCAGCTAGGCCTCTGCTCAGATGAATAGTACATTAGTTATTTATTGCCGTGGAACTGATTACCCCAAAACATGGGAATTCAAACACAACAATTGCCATTTATTCTCTTTCACTTGGTGGGTCAAGAATTTGGGCTTTGCAGGGTGGTTCTGACTCAGGGTTTCTTATGCCACTGCAGTCAGATGTCAGCCAGGGTTGAGGTCTCATCTGAAGTCTCTACTGGGGCTTAGGATCCACTTCCAAGATGATTCCCTCTCTCACAGTGAGTCACTGCTGGTTGTTGGCTGGGGGCCTAGTTCCTCTCCACACAGGGCTCTCTGCAAGGCAGGTTGAGCATCCTTACAATATGGTGGCTGATTAGCCCCAGAACAAGCTATCTGAAGATGCAAGGCTGAAACCATGATGCCTCTGTGACCCAGCCTCAGAAGTCACACTGTCACCCCTGCCACACTTCACTGGCCACACAGACCAGCCTGATTGACTGTGGGAGGAGTCTACACAAGGGCATGACCTGGAATGTGAGGATTGCTGGGGCCACCTTGGAGGCTGGCAACCTCACAGGCATCCTCTGCCTCTTTCTTGGCCTGACCCACCTCCCTAGCTCTTACTAGATCAACATGCAGATGTGTGTTTGTGTCCTCTGGTAACAGGGAGGCTCCATCAGGGGGATGGAACTTCCTGTCTTCCCTGTGATCCAGCTCTGGGTGGGGCATATGTTTAGGAGATATTGTTGAATGAATTAATCAGTGGCTGAGTGGATAAATGATGGCCTCTGGTCATGTGAGAATGTGGGAGGAGAATGTCCTTGCTCCTCAGTGTTCAGGCCCTTCATCACCCACCATCACCTCTTGGCCTGGTTACAGATGGCTTCAGCCATGAAGGTCTCCCACAGCCCATGGGGGCCTCGTGCCTCCTCCCCTGGCCTAGAAACACTGTCTTCAGTGTCAGCCTCTCAGGGAGGCCACCCTGTCATCTTTATAGCATCTGTCCTTGCCCTCCTATCCTTAACCCTAATTGTCAACAGAGCTATCTGTGTGCATTCATTAAGTGCCTCCTGCATGCCAGCCTTTGTGGAGTGAACACTACAGCACAGATAATGGTCAGTGGGGAAACCGTCATAGGGCAAGGCTAGCGCTCTGAAGAACTGAGACTGGGGGTGGGGTGTGGTGGCGAGTGATGTGGTCCAGAAGGGCCAGACTCCAAGCGGGGACGAGGATGCTAGGCAGTGAGCTGGGAAGAACATTCTGGGTGGTCACAGCACACATGAAGATTTGTAAATGGCAGACGTGGCTGCTGGAGGAACAGGAAGGCTATGAGCCCGGGGTGGGAGAAGAGGACGGTCAGACTCAGTGTTATGGCCTGTGGCCGCCATGTGAGTACTGGGCTGTGGGGACAAGGATGGGGCACGTCTCACATCTCACAAGAGACGTGAGAAGGCAGCTGCCACCTTCCAAGCAAGAGATAACAGGGATGGTGGTCACCGAGGTGGGAGCAGGGCTGGGCTTGGAAGGCAGAGCCCACAGGGGCAGGGTGCAGGTGAGCAGAGGCCTGAATGAGGAAAGGCTGGCCATAGGAAAACCAGGGGGAAGTGCCCCCACCCAACCCAATGCAAAGAACACCTGTGGAAATTAGCTTTGCCTGCATAATTTTAAAATTCTGCCTGCTTTCTAACGAGATCAAGCATGTGAATGGCAAGAAAATCTGAAAGAAGCAAATAGTAAGGTGGAGGCTGTTCAGAGGAGCGGGTGTGTGTGTGTGTCAGCGCCCTGGCTTCTATGACATCCACAAAGATTCTCTGCTTGACCAAACTTTAAGTCAGGCTCCTGAACTTTCTCCTTGGCCCATCTGTGAACTTCCTTGTAAAATCCAGTTTCAACAAAGAATCCTCCTAGTGAGTTTAGCAAGAACTCCCCACCCTGGATACCTGATCACCCTTGATACCCCATCAGGGTCCTCACCCGCACCATCCTCTGGGTGAGATCTGATCAGCCCAGGCTGTCTTTGCAAGAATTCTGTCAGCTGGAATCCCCTTCACCCTGATGTTTCCTCTTCCTAATTTTCCATCCTCAAAGCTGCCTCCTGTCCCAAGTGTCCTTGCTGTATTCGGAGTTGAGCCCAGTTCTCTGCTGATGTCTCTCTTCCCCTATCACAAGAGTCCTGAATAAAAATCTGTTTTTACATCTGTAACCACAGTCCAGCTCTGGTTTTTCTTTGACAGTGTCCAAGGGCGGGACTTCCTGTCACACCTCAGTTCACTCCTCCTAAGGGGCCCCCCGACTTTCCCAGGAACTCACTTTCCATTTGGGGTCCAGGCAGCCATAGCTGGCAAGAGCTAGCCAGGAGGGAGGATGCGTGTGCTATGCCTGGGGGAGGGGGAATGCCCAGGACCTGCCCTTTGACCATGGGGGTGTCCATGCCTGCTTGCAGCCCCCGTGGTGGGCATCTGCGCTGTAGACCCCTGGCTGCACTAGCAGCTGTCCTGCTTTCTGCCGTGACCTTCCATCCCATAGGCTTGGAGGGCACATCCCAGAGGGCACAGGGCTTTGAGTCCCTGCATGCAGGATTGGGGTCCTTGAAGCAAATCCTCTTCAAACCCTCAGGTGGCCGAGGAGCAGCGACCTGTACTTGGGAGGCCACACCTGGCTGCCAGACTTTGGGCAAGGGGCTTCATGCTCCAAGCCTCAGTTTCCCTGTCCATCACATGGTCAGCGGCAGTCCTGAGGGTGCAGAAGTGGTTGTGAAGGTGGGATGCTAGCTTTCCCAAAAGGGGCTGGGGTCAGGGCTCCCTGAAGGTGGGCAGTGCATGGAGCCACTGCGGTCCCCACTGTGTCTCCCTTCCACTCTGTCCCCACCCTTATGGCTCTGACATCACTCAGGGGCAGGAGTGTGTGCAAAATAAACCCAGAGAGCTAAGTACTAGACGCCATAACGGTGTGATGGATGCAGAAGAATTGGCGTCAGGCCACATCCCATCGGGGCAAAAGAGGCCCTCTGGGGAAGCCCCCTCTGGGTCCTCCAGGGGAGCACCTGAAGCCCAGAGCCAGCCTGGACTTACCCAGGCACATAAGCAGATGAGAGGCCTGGAGGGACCCACAGGCTGGGCCACTACCCTCCTGCTCTGGGACTGGCCCTGTCCATGGGCCTGGGGCAGGCTGGGTCTGATGGCAGCCTGGCCTCCTGGGGAGCCTGGGCAGGGGCTCACCTTCAGTGTTTGGGGACAGGGGTGGCTGCTGTGTAGTGGCCATGACTGGGCCCCAAGAGTTTTGAGGTTTCTAGGTGACAACTGCACCCATTCTCCTGATGCCCCATATGCTGGCCCTGATGGGAGGTCATGGCACAGGAGAGAACTGAGGCACAGAGACAGATGGCGCATGAACTGCAGGGACCCCAGTGCTGTCCGAGAAGGGGATACTGTGTTGGGCCCCGATTCTGGGTCAGGCTCCAGCATCTCATATTAGAGCTGCTATGAGGGAACGGCCCACACAGGCAGAGAAGGAAACGGGAGGGCACTGCTTTGCTTCCCTTCACGGGTCTCCATCTCCTGGCTAGGGCCCAGTGCATTCACATCATATGGGGCTGGCGTCTTTTTGTGGTGGGCACCGGAGCTGGAAAGGCCAGGCCTACGAGAGAGGGAAAGCGGGAGGGAAGGTGGAGAGTTTGCCTGAGGTCACTCATTTTACAGTCCAGGAAACTGAGGCTCAGGCAGGTTAAGTGACCTCCCTAGTTACGGTCACACTGCCAAGCTAGTGTCTTTTGAAGGTGGGGGACTGGGGTCCCCTAAGAAGGCGTGGCCACCCCCCTCCTCCCCCCCCGCGAGGTCACACCGTTGAGTCCTTCTCCCCTGGATTTGGGAGAGCATCACTGGGCACTGCCTCCTTTGGCTGGTCCCTGCGGCGTACTGGACGCCAACCGGTCTTCTGCCCCAGGCCTGGCCCTATACTCCCCAGGGCCTGACTTTCTGTATGCCCTGGGATCAGTCACCTCCCCTCTCAGTCTCAGTTTCCTCAGCCAAGGGGTGGGGCGCGAGGCCGAGGGCTGGGCGGTGGACTGAGCCGGCTGCAGCCGTGCCACCTGGATCCTGACTCCGCCACCCAGCGCGGCAGCGCCCGGAAGGGCGGGCCCAGGACGGGCGGGGCCCCGGGCAGGAGCGGGCGCGACCATGAAGGCGCGCGGCTGCCGTAGCTCTGGCAGCGGTGAGGGTGGGACTCGGGCGCCGGCAGGGCTCCAGTGATAGGCGGGGCTTAAGGCCGCTGCGACGGCGTTGTAGGCGCCGGCGGGACCGGGACCCAGCAAGGGGTGGGACTCTGGGTCCCTCGCGGCGCCTTAGCGGACGCTGGGAGGGGCGGGCGGGCGGTCCGGTGGCGCCCGCCCACGCCCGCAATGGCTGGGTACAGCAGGAAGGGGCGGGGCTCAGGGCCCCTGGACGCGCGGAGGCCGACGCCGGAGGGGAGCGGGACTCGAGTGAGGGGCTGGCCCAGGGCTCCTGGAGGCGCGGAAGCCGTGCCGGAGGAGGCAGGGCCCGAGTGAGGGGCGGGGCCCAGTGGGTCCTTGAAGCTTGGAAACCTTCGTCGGAGAGGGCGGGGTTCAGGTGCAGGGCGGGGCTCAGGACTCCTGGAGGCGCGGAAGCCGATCCGGAGGGGGCGGGGCTCGAGTGAGGGGCAAGGCTCAAGGATCTTCGTAGCGGCCTATCCCAGGACGGCAAGGGGGCGGGATTCGAGTGGGGGGCGGAGTTTAGAGCCCGGGCGGCGCCGTAGTGGACGCGGCAGGGGCGGGGCCTAGCGGGAAGGGGCAGGGCTCGCCGAGGGGCGGGTGTAGAGCCCCGGAGTCTCCACGGCCGAAGGCGGGGGACGGGCCTAGCCAAAAGGGGCGGGCGAGCACGGCCCGCGGGCGGCGGTCACTGGAACGGCTGTGCTGGGCGGCTGACCGAGGGGCTGACGCGCGGCGGGGTAGACAGCTGGGGACTGCGGGCGGCGCTGTGTCCGTCGCCATGACAGGTGGGCACGGGGCTGGCTGGGCGGCAGGGATGCGGGCGCCCTGGATGGGTGGCCCGGCCCGAGGGTCCGGCTGTCTTGCGAGTTGCCTGCAGGCCGCGCCTGGGCTGCGGGGGCCGAGTGACCTTGGCCCGTCAGCTGCCAGTGGTGCGCGGGAGCACCCCTGCGAGGTGGTGGGTGTCCCGGGCTTCTGCCCGGCGGGGCCATGCCAGCCGAGGCGGGGTGGGGCACGATGGGTGGTGGCCAGGTGCGGGGCCTGAAGAGGGCGGGGGCGACAAGGCAGCTCCAGGGTGGGGCTGCACAGCCAGGGTCTGGGCTCGGCCACTGCCGGTCTATGTGTTGGGAGGTGTCCCGTGGTGGGGAATTTGATCTGAAAGAGTAGGAGGTGGTAGAAATGACAACAGAGAGAATTCACAGCGGTCCTGCTGTGATTCTGGTCACGGAAACAACGCTCCATCCTTGCAACCACCCCAACGACCTCGCAGCACAGGCGATGCGTTCCTCGGCTGCATGTGGTTCCTGTGGGACTCTTGGAGCCTCCCAGACTCTTTTGGGGGTCCACGACGGTCTTGCCCCTGTTTAGGCCTAAGGGAATCGGGGACAACGACTGGACCCTCCAGTGTTGTTGTGCTCCACACTAGTGGCCCCAGCCCAGCCTTCCTCCCCAGGGCCTCTCTGGGGACCTGCCCACCATCCTCCTGATCCCAAACAGGGTGACCCTGCTCTGTGGACCTTCACCTGTTGGAGAAGCCCCATGAGGGTGATGGGCTGGTAAAGGACCCCATGGCAGCCCGGTCAGGGAGTATGGGGGTTCCCAGAAGCTATACTTCATTCTCACTGTTCTGTTTCATGGAGCAGAATTGGCTCAGGGGCTCAGGTTGTCCCCAGAAGTCCCTAGTCCTCTCAGTGCTCTCTCACTTGAGTCTCAGCCTAGGTCCTGCACACAAATAGGATCTCATGGGCTGGAAACTGATGACTTCCAGGACACCAGGTCAGAAGAGACTTCCAGCCTAGACCACAAGAGACCCCCCAGCTGCCACCTGCTCCCCTTTGTCCTCCTTTCTAACCCTTCTTATTTGTGGCTCTCATATCTGAGCACTTACTGTGTATTGGACCCTATGTTGAGTGATTCCTGTCTGAAAATGATCAGATGGGGACCAGGCGCCATTGCTCACGCCTGTAATCCCAGTACTGTGGGAGGCCCAGGCGGGCGGATCACAAGGTCAGGAGATCGAGACCATCCTGGCTAACCTGGTGAAACCCCATCTCTGCTAAAAATACAAAAAATTAGCCAGGCATGGTAGCGGGCACCTGTAGTCCCAGCTACTGGGAAGGCTGAGGCAGGAGAATGGCGTGAACCCAGGAGGCAGAGCTTGCAGTGAGCCGAGATGGCGCCACTGCACTCCAACCTGGACGACAGAGCAAGACTCCGTCTCAAAAAAAAAAAAAAAAAGAAAGAAAATGATCAGATGGGGACACGTGGAGTATCTTGTCTGTGTACAGATGGGGAAACAAAGTCAAATTGTGCCCTGCCCAGGCTGGAATTCCTTAACTCCCTTCATGAGTTCATCAGAATGCGTGGGACACAACTCAGAGCTATGTTGGTCTCCAGGGAGCCCTGTCCCAGGGACTAGGTGTTGGCAGAGCCTGAGGCCTTGCTGTCCATTGAGGAGCCTTCCTGCACAAAGGGACCCTGTCCCTTGCTCTCTGTCAGGGAAGCTTCCTTGCATAAGGGGATGCTGGAGCTGGGAGATCACATCAGGCAGGGGTCCCTGAAGGCTCTGATTGTAGGCCTCACCTTTTCCAGTGTGTGCTTCCTACCTGCTGGGTCTACTCACTGGGCCTGGAGACATCCCCTCACAAGCCTTAATCTTTGGAATGGAGAGCCAAGGCCCTTGGAGCACAGCTCTGGGAGGGTCATATGAACAGCCCTGCAAGGCTGCAGACCCGTAGTCCCAGGCTCACCACCTCTGTACACCAAGTGGGGTCCTGCCTGGCGCCAGCCCTCGTTGCGAGCAGCGCATGTGAGCCAATGCCTGCAGAACGCCGAGGAGGTGTCTGCGTGGGGCAGGTGCTTGACAAGTTACCCCCCTGGGCTGTGCCGGGGAGTGAGCAGTTTTAGTTGGGCTGAGCACTGAGACAAGGGGGCTCCTGGAAGAAATACGGGAGGGGGCCGGGCGCGGTGGCTCAAGCCTGTAATCAATCCCAGCACTTTGGGAGGCCGAGGCAGGCGGATCACGAGGTCAGGAGATCAAGACCATCCTGGCTAACACAGTGAAACCCCGTCTCTACTAAAAATACAAAAAATTAGCTGGGCGTGGTGGCAGGCACCTGTAGTCCCAGCTAGTGGGGAGGCTGAGGCAGGAGAATGGCGTGAACCCGAGAGGCGGAGCTTGCAGTGAGCCGAGATCGTGCTACTGCACTCCAGCCCGGGCGACAGAGCGAGACTCCGTCTAAAAAAAAAAAAAAAAAATTCGGGAGTGGAGGTTGATGCCCAAGTGTCTGGACTCCAGTTGGTTGGGGATGACAGGAACTTCGGAAGCCCTCTTGCACGTAGGAGAGCAAGGTGAACGTGAATTAACCAGGTGGAAACTGAGGAGCAGGTATTCTCAGCCTGGGGCAAGGTTGCCAGACAGGAGGGTGCTGTTGGGGACTGCCACGCAGGAAGTCTCATGGTCCTGGAGGGCCGGGTGAGAGTGGGTGGGGCCAGCTCCCATGGGGCCTCGAATGCCAGGCTGAGGGCATCAGTCTGAGCTGATAAGAAGGTTCATGTTGGGGTAATAGAGTGGGGGTCTATAGTGCTGGTGCCAGCTTGGCAAGAAGAAAGGGGAGGTAGGGCATGGTGAAGGCTTGCCGGGTCTGTGCCAGAGCAAGCCATCTTCCTTTGTCCTGTAAAAACAGTTCAGGGACTTATTTATCGGGAGCTGGCACTGAGATGGTTTCCTTTCTTGTGACTTTTCTGGCTTCCAAGTGCTGCCTGTTTGTGTGCACAACTCACAACCACAGGAAGCACAGAGCCCCCAAGCCGCGGAGCCTGGCTTCAGCCCCCAGATCTTGCGGCCTGTGCCAGCTGACTCACGGCTCACGGTGACTCATGGCTGTGCAGCAGCGGAGGCGCCGCCTGGTTAGCGGCTTGCAGGGCAGGAGGAGGCCGCTACAGGATGCTGGCCACCATCCACTACCGTGCTTGCCCTTGGGCCTTGGACCATTCGTTGCGGAACTTTTTTTTTTTTTTTTGAGACAGAGTCTCACTCTGTCACCCAGGCTGGAGTGCAGTGGCGCTATCTTGACTCACTGCAACCTCTGCCTCCCAGGTTCAAGGAATTCTCCTACCTCAGCCTCCTGAGTAGCTGGGACGACAGGCGTGTGCCACCACGACCAGCTAATTTCTTTCATATTTTTAGTAGAGATGGGGTTTCACTATGTTGGCCAGGCTGGTCTTGAACTCCTGACCTCATGATCCACCTGCCTCAGCCTCCCAAAGTGCTGGGATTATAGGCGTGAGCCACCACGTCCGGCCTGCAGAACTCTTTAGTGAGCACCTACTGGATGCTTAGCCAAGTGGGCAGTGCTGGGGAGGACAGCCTTGGGTCTGCTCTTGGTCTCTTGGTCTGGCAGGGAGTAGACTGCTGTCGCTGATTATAGTGAAGTCGCATGTTAATTAGAGAGGCAGAATGTCTGGATGTCAAGAGGTGGTCCTCAACACGGCTGTGCCTGGGCCTGGATCTTGATCTGTCACTTCATTCTGGTTGCAGTCTTGGGCAGGTACCTTATTGTCTCACTGTGTTTTAGTTTCCCTGTCTGAAAACGGGGCTGGTGGTGGTCCCTATGTGGCAGGGCTGTTGGAAGGATGAAGGTTGTAGGTAGACGCAGGGCTCACAGAGTGCCAGACGTGTGGGATTGCTCTGTAAATCTTGGCTAATTCATCTTAGTTCTTGTAACTAGAGGACTGCAGGCGCTGGACCCAGACTGCCCAGCTGGGCCTGTCCGTGTGGCCTTGGCAGGTCGCTTGACGTCCTTGCGCTCAGCTTCCTCACCATGGTGGGGCTGCTGGCGAGTCCACGTAGGCTGCTGGGGGACTCAGTGCAGGTGAGGGCTGAGCCAGTCCCCAGCCATCTGCCATCCTGCGCGGCCCATGGCAGGTGGCTTCAGCCAGATGATGGGGTGGCTAATGGCCTCAACGTGGGCATCACCAGGGACCCTGTGAACCAGGATGGCCCCCCTGTTGTTCTCTGGAGGGCAGGTATCTGTGGGGTTAAGGATGTGTTTGTGGGGTTGCTTGGTGAATGCCAGCCCACACCCCTACATTGTGAGCCCCTGGAGGATGTGGATGGATCTGCCCATCACCGTGGTCCCCAGCCCGGCGCAGGGCAAGCATGCTGAGATGGGCTGTTCTCACCTGGGCCTGGGTCTGTAGGGTCTGCACAGAGCCCCACAGAGCATGGTTGCTTTTGGGGCGGGTCCACATTCTGGGGGGCAGAAAGACCAGCCAGGAGGAAGTGGCAACTGGAAAGAGGCATGAGAAAGTAAAATAGTCTGTTGAGTCTGTGCCTCAAGGAGGAAACCCAAGAGGGGGCCCCGCTATGTCCAACACGATGACACTGTTTTTGTTTTGGTTTTTTCTTTGAGACAGTCTCACTGTTGCCCAGGCTGGACTGCAGTGGCGCACTCTTGGCTCACTGCAACCTCCGCCTCCCAGGTTAAGCCATTCACCTGCCTCAGCCTCCCTAAGTGTTGGGATGACAGGCGTGAGCCACCACGCTCAGCCTTCATTTCTTTTTAGCACTGAATAATATTCATTGTATGGATAAACCAGAGTTTATTTATCCATTTACATTTTTTTGTGAGAAAATATACAGAAACATAAAATTTACCTTCTTACCCATTTTTCAGTGTACACTTCAGTGATACTAAATACACTCACAATGTTGTGCAGTTGTCACCACTGTCCATTTCCAGAGCTTCTTTATCATCCCAAACAGAAATTTGGTACTCATTAAACAATAACTGCCCTTTCTCCTTCTGCTCACACCTCCTGGTAATCTCTATTCTATTTTCTGTCTGTATGAATTTGACTCCTCTAAGTACTTCATATAATTGGAATCATATAATATTTGTCCTTTTGTGCCATGTTTATTGCACTTAGCATAATGTTTTCATTATGTAGCATAAGGTTCATCCATGTTGTGACATCCATGTATCATAATTTCCTTCCTTTTTAGGGCTGAGTAATATTCTGTTGTACATAGGTATATAGCACATTTTGATCATTCATTCATCTTCTGGTGAACATTTGCACTATTTCCATCTTTATTTTGAATAGTGCTGCTATGAAAACCAGTGTGCAAGTATCCATTTGAGTTCCTGCATTTATTTATTTATTTATTTATTTATTTATTTATTTAAGACAGAGTCTCACTTTGTTGCCCAGGCTGGAGTGTAGTGTTGTGATCTTGGCTTAGTGCAACCTCTGCCTCCTGGGTTCAAGTGATTCTCGTGCCTCAGCCCCCTGAATAGCTGGCACTACAGGCGAGTGCCACCATGCCTGGCTAGCTTTTTGTATTTAGTAGAGACGGGGCTTTGCCGTGTTGGCCATGCTGGTCTTGAGCTCCTGACCTCAGGTGATCTGCCCAGCTTGGCCTCCCAAAGTGCTGGGATGACAGGCATGAGCCACCACCCCCGACTGAGTTCCTGCTTTTTGTTGTCTAAGGTATATACCTAGAAGAATTTCTGGATCACATGATAATTCTTTTTTTTTTTTTTTTTTGAGACAGAGTCTCACCGTTGCCCAGGCTGGAGTACAGTGGTGCAATCTCAGTTCACTGCAACCTCTGCCGCCCAGGTTGAAGCGATTCTCCTGCCTCAGCCTCCCAAGTGGCTGGGATTACAGGCGCCTGCCATCCCACCTGGCTAATTTTTGTATTTTTAGTAGAGACCGGGTTTCACCATGTTAGCCAGGATGGTCTCGCTCTCCTGACCTCGTGATCTGCCTGCCTCGGCCTCCCAAAGTGCTGGGATTATAGGTGTGAGCCACCGTGCCCAGCCATCATACGATAATTCTATGTTTAGATTTTTGAGGAACTGCCATACTGTTTTTTTCCACAGTGGCTGCACTGTTTTACATTTTCAGCAGTAATGCCCATGAGTTTGAATTTCTCCATATCCTCACCAACATTTGTTATATTAATATATAGCTATCCTAATGAGTATGAAGCAATATCTCATTGTGATTTTTATTTGAATTTCCTTAATGAGTAATGATGACCATTTTTTCTTTTTCTTTTTCTTGAGACAGTCTTGCTCTGTTTCCCAGACTGGAGTGCAGTGGCGCAATCTCGGCTCCCTGCAACTTCCATCTCCTGGGTTCAAGTGACTCTCTTGCCTCAGCCTCCCAAGTAGTTGGGATTACAGGCACACACCACCATGCCTGGCTAATTATTGTGTTTTTAGTAGAGACAGGGTTTCTCCATGTTGACCAGGTCAGTCTCAAACTCCTGACCTTAGGTGATTTCAGGTGATCTGCCCGCCTCAGCCTCCCAAAGTGCTGGGATTACAGGCGGGAGCCACCGCGCCTGGCCTGATAAGCATTTTTTTGTGTGTTTGATGGCTAGTTGTATATTTTCTTTAGAGAAGTGTCTATTCAAGTTCTTTGCTTATTTTTGAATTGGGTTTTTTGTGTTTTTTGTTGTTCAGTTGTAGGAGTTCTTTATAGAGTATGGATACTAATCCCTTATGAGATACATGCTTTGCAAATATTTCTCCCATTTATGTGAACTATTTTTTCACTCTTTTTTTCCACTCTTTTAATTAAGAATAGGGTTTAATTCTAGACTCTCTTATTCTATGCCAGTGACCCATATATCTGTCTTTATGATAGTACCACATTGTTTTCATTATTGTATCTTTTTACAGTAAGTTTGGAAAGCAGAAAATATGAGTCCTCCAACCCTGTTTTTTGTTTGTTTGTTTTTTAAGATTTTTTTTCTTGTTGGCTATACAGGTATTTTGTTTTGAAATTCTATATGAATTTTAGGATGGGTTTTTCTGTTTCTGCAAAAAACACTTGAGATTTTGATAGGGATTGCATTGAATCTGTAGATTGCTTTGGGTAGTGCTTGCAGCAATGTTTTGTGGCTTTCAGTGTACAAGATTTTTGCCTTCTTGATTAAATTTCTTCCTAAGTATTTTATTCTTTTCAATGCTATTATAAATTGAGTCATTTTCTTAATTTTTGGATTGTTCATTGTGAGTATGTAGAGATGAAATATTTTTGTGTGTTGATTTTATATCTTGCAACCTTGCTGCATGCTTTTAATTAGCTCTAACTTCAAAGAAAAAGATTTTAGGATTTTCTATATATAAAATCATGTCATCTGTGAACAGAGAAAATTTTACTTTTTCCTTTACAATTTGGATGCCTTTTATTCCCTTTTCCCTTTCTTGCCTAATTGCTCTGGTTGGAACTTCCAGTACTATGTTGAATATAAGTGGTAAGAGCAGACATCTTTATCTTATTCCTGATCTTAAAGAAAAAGCTTTCAGTCTTTCACCATTAAGGTATGATGTTAGCTGTGGGCTTTTCATATAAAAATGTCCTTCAACATATGAGGTGGGATGATTCCAGGAATCCCCTCAAAATCATCTGAGGATATTCAAATCCCTTATATAAAGTGCCATAATATTTGCACCTACACACATCCTTCCATATATTTTAAATTATCTCTAGGTTACTTATAATACCTAACACAATGTAAATGCTATGTAAATCGTTGTACTGTATTTTTAAAACTTGTATTTTTTTGGCTGTAGTCTTATTTTGTATTGCTTTTCCCCAAATATTTTATATCTGCTGTTGATTTAATCCCTGGATATGGAACCTGCAGAGACAGAATGCCAACTCTATGGCCTTTATCATGTTGATAAAGTTTCCTTCTGTCTTAGTCCATTTTGTGCTGCTATAACAGAACACTTGAAACTAGGGAATTTATAATGAGCAGAAATGTATAGGCTCATGCTTCTAGAGGTTTGGAAGTCCAAGATCAGGGAGCCAGCATCTGGTGAGGGTCTTCTTGCTGTGTTATCCCATGGTGGAAGGCAGAAGGGCTAGAGAGAATGAGAGGGATTAAGAGGAAGAAAACAAACCCGAAACTTCAAGCCCTTTTGTTATTGGCATTAATCCATTCATGACGGTAGAGCCCTCATGACCTGTACACCTCCCATTAGGTTCTATCTCTCAGTGCTGTTACTTTGGGGATTAAGTTTCCAATACATGCTTGTTGACACATTCAAACCATACCATCTTCTAGACCTAATTAATTAAATATTTATATCAAGAAAAGATGTTGACATTTATCAAATGCTTTTTCTAAAACAACTGAAATGGCCATGTATTTTTTCCTTCATTCTATTAATGTGGTATATTTCATTGATTGATTTTTGATTTTTACATGTTGAACCATCCTTGTATAGCAGGAACAAATCAATGTATACTTCTTTTAACATGCTGCTGAATTTGATTTGCTGGATTTTGTTGATTTTTTCCATCAATATTCCTAAGGAGTATTGGTCTGTAGTCTTTTCCATTTTCCTTTTTTTCACAGAGACAAAGTCTTGCTGTATTGCCCAAGTGTGGTCTTGAATTCCTGGCATCAAGTGACTCTCCTGCCTCTCTCTCCCAAAGTGGTTTTCTTTTCTTGAAGCGACTTTGTCTGATTTTGGTATCAGGGTAAAGCTGACCTCACAGAATTAGTTACCCTCCTCTTCAGTTTTTTTTGTAAGTTTGAGAAGGATTGGTATTAGTTCTTTACATTTATGGTAGAATTAACCAGCAAAGCTATCTGGTCCTGAGCTTTTCTTTCTTGAGATATTTTTCATTATTGATTTAATCTTACTAGTTATTGGTTAGATTTTCTATTTCTTCATGGTTTAGTTTTGGTGGATTGCGTTTTTAGGAATGTTTTCATTTCATTTAGGTTATCTAATTTGTTGGTATACAAATGTTCATAGTATTCTCTTACATTCCTTTATTTCTGTAAAGTTCATGGTAATGTCCTCACTTTTATTCCTGATACTAGTAATTTGAGTCTTCTCTTATTTTTCTTTGTCAGTCTAGCTAGTTTTGTCATTTTTATTGATATCATCAAAGAATCGACTTTGGTTTTCTTGATTTTTCTCCACTGTTTTTCAATTCTCTATTTCATTTGTCTTCACTCTAATCTTGATTATTTCCCTCCTTCTGTGAGCTTTGGGTTTAGTTTGCTCTTCAAGCTCTCTGGTCTTTACTTTTTCCTTTTCTCACTCCTTAAAGTGTGATGTTAGGTTACTGATTTAAGATTTTTTTAAAATATATGCATTTGCAACTATAATTTTCCCTCTCAGCACTGCTTTTGCTGCATCCCTTAGGTTTTGGTGTAGTGTAGGGGGTGTGTGTGTGGGTGTGTGGGTGTGTGTGTGTAGGTGTGTGTTTCCGCTTTTCTCATGTTACTTCCTAATTTCCCTCATGATTTCTCTTTTGACCCATTGGTTTTCTTGTTTGTTTGTTTGTTTGTTTGTTTGTTTGAGACAGAGTCTCGCTCTGTCACCCAGGCTGGAGTGCAGTGGTGCAAATTCAGCTCACTACAACCTCCACCTCCCAGGTTCAAGGAATTCTTGTGCCTCAGCCTCCCAGGTAGCTGGGATTACAAGCGTGCACCACCATGCCTGGCTAAGTTTTGTATTTTTAGTAGATAGGGTTTTGCCGTGTTGGCCAGGCTGGTCCCAAACTCCTGGCCTCAAGTGATCTGCCTGCCTCAGCTTCCCAAAGTGCTGGGATTACAGGTGTGAGCCACCATGACTGGCGCCCCATTGGCTATTTAATTTTCACATATTTGTGAATTTTTTAGTTTTCTATTATTGATTTCTAGCTTCATTGTGGGTGGTCAGAAAATATATTTTATATGATTTCAACCTTTTAAAATATATTAAAACTGATTTTTGTGGCCACAGACTTGTTTTGCGGCCTATCTTGAGGAATGTTTCATGTGCACGTGAGAAAAATATCTATATTGTTGGATGGAGTGTTCTGTGTATGTCTACCAGGTATAATTGGCTTATGGTGTTGTTGAAGTCCTCTATTTCCTCATTTATCTTCTGTCTGGTGGTTCTGTCTCTTACTGAAAGTAGTGTTTTGAAGTCTCCAAATATTATTATAGAGGTATCTATTTCTCCCTTCAACTCTGCCAGTGTTTGCTTCATACATTTTGAAGCTCTGATATTTGGTGCATATATGTTTATAACTGTTGCATATTCTTGATGAATTTATCCTTTTATTAATACATAATATACTTTTTAATCTCTTGTAAGAGTTTTTGACTTATAGTCTATTTTGCCTGATGTTAGTATAGTTACCTCATCTCTCTTTTGGTTACTATTTGTATGGGAATTTTTTTAGGTCCTTTCATTTTCAACTTCTTTGTGTCTTTAGATCTGAAGTGAGTCTTTTGTAGACAGCACTTAGTTGTCTCATATTTTAAAAATCCATTCTGCCAATCTATGCCTTTTGATAGGAAAATTTGGCTGGGTGCGGTAGCTCATGCCTATAATCCCAGCACTTTGGGAGGCCAAGGCAGGCAGATCACCTGAGGTCAGGAGTTTGACACCAGCCTGGCCAACATGGTGAAACCCTGTCTCTACTAAAAAAATACAAAAACCAGATGGGCATGGTGGCGTACACCTGTAATCCCAGGGAGAATTGCTTGAACCCAGGAGGCAGAGGTTGCAGTGAGCCGAGATTGGGCCACGACACTCCAGCCTGGGCAACAGAGCAAGACTCTATCTCAAAAAAAAAAAAGGAAAGTTGAACCTATTTACATTTGAATTAATTGCTGATAAGGAATGTGTTACTACTGCCATTTTGCTATGTGTTTCCTGTATGTCTTGTAGCTTTTTTGACCCTCATTTATTCTATTACTGCCTTCTTTTGTGTTTTGTTCACTTTTTATAGCAACACATTTAGATTCCCTTCTCATTTTCTTCCGTGTTATGTTCTATAAATATTTTTTTTGTGTATATGGGGAAACAGGACAAGCTGCCACAAGTATGTAAGGTGATGCACATGTTCAGTCCCTGTGGGGATCCTGTGCGCCATCCTCTCCATGCCCTCCTGTCGTCACTCCACTGCTCAGCCTTAAAGATCTGTCATTCTAAGAAATATTCTTAATGGAAAAGTGGTACAATGATATTTTAATGGTGATTCTGGAAAAAAAAAAAAAGGCAAATGAAAAGCGTTTCTAGCCCTCTGGGAGGACTCACTGGTTTACTGTTGGTAGAAGCTTCTTAAGGCCTTTCAGACACACTGTGTCCCATCGTGATCCCAGCACGGGCCACCCTGAGCCCTGTGTCCCTGTATCTGTGCCAGTGTGAAGATCTGCAGAGCCCACGTCTGAGCATTCTTGATCTCGAACTCCTGAGCTCAAGTGATCTGCCCACCTTAGCCTCCCAAAATGTTGGTGTTACAGGGGTGAGCCATCGCACCTGGTCTGAGCCACCATGCCTGGTCCTGGGCATTCTGAGCCACCTGTGCCACCCTAGGCCCCAGCTATTTCCTGATGGCCCTGCAGGTGGCCCATGAAAAGCAGATTCTTAGCCCCTCTGAGTTTGTTTTCTGTGATGAGCTCCGTGAAAGTGGGTTTCCAGCACAGCCCTTCACTTCCATCTTCTGGTGAGGCAGGTGGGCAGGCCAGGGGCAGTTCTCAGCTGTGCAGTGCACACCACACAGGCTGGGGTGGCTGTGATTCTGCAGGTGCACCCTCCTGGTGGGCACCCACTTCAGGGGTGATGCCCTCCTGTGGTGTCAGTACAAGGCTGTCGTCTCTGGTCCCCTTGGGCTGTGCTGGCTCATGCCCCTGTGCTGTCTGTTTTAGATCAGACGTATTGTGACCGCCTGGTGCAGGACATGCCTTTCCTGACAGGCCACGGGCGCTTGAGTGAGCAGCAGGTGGACAGGATCATCCTCCAGCTGAACCGCTACTACCCACAGATCCTTACCAACAAGGAGGCGGAAAAGGTGCTGAGGAGGTGAGGGGGGTGCCCGAGACACTGCTCAGTTTCCCTTCCCTTCTGGGCTGGGAGAAGCTGGTGACCAGCCCTGGGTCATTCTCTCACAGGAATGACACACTAGGTATGTCAGGATTCAGAGGTGACATATCTGGACCTGGCTACTAAGGCTGCCTGAGCTACAAACTGACCCTTTGGGGCCCTTTGGACCAAACAAGCCCAGAACGTCAGCTCTCTATGCCTCGGTTTCTTCCTATGTCATTGGGTATGCTGTCCCTGAGTTGCTGGGAGATTACAGGAGATAACGTGACAATACATGAAGCACATGACAGTATAAGACGTAGAGGGAGGCGAGAAAGAGGGCGAGAGGGAGGGGTGAGGAGGGCGGAGGCAGAGGGAGAGCTGAAGTGGGATGGGGAACAGATAGTCCTGGCCCACCCCAGTGCCACAGCGCTTTGCATTCTGCATCTTCCGAAGGTTCAAAGTGGGCAAACAATTGTCTAATTTCTACATTACCATACGAGGCTGGAAAGCCCAGCATGTCACAGGTAGGCAACCGAGCTTCTAGGAAGGCAGATGCTGACCCACCCCACAGCCGCGCCACAGTCTGCGCCTCTCAGCAGTGCTGAGCGGGCTGGTCCCCTCGGAACCCCAGCTTCCCCATGTGTGGAGCAGATGCTGAGAGCCCTGCCTGGCAGGTGTGGTGTGGACTGACTGAGCTGAGCCGGGTAAACGCCTGCCCGAGAGCCCTTATCACCAGATGGCCCTGCAGCTGTGTGGGCACCGCGCCTATCACCCCATCTCACAGAGGTGATCCCAAAACCCAAGAGGCAGCCGCTTGCCCTGGGCCGCTCATCTCAGGAGTGCCAGGCCACGTCCTGAGTTCATCCTATTGTTTGGGAAAGTGCCCAGGGCCAGCGGCTGTCGCTCTGTCACATGGCCCTGGCCTCTCAGAGCTGCAGAGCTGGGAACACCAGGGCGGCTCTGCTGGAGATGGCATTTAAGATGCAATTCCTGGGCTCTGTCTTGGGAGGTCTGTCCTGCCCCATCACCCCAGTGCCAGGTGGCCCTGAGGGGACATTGGATGAGAGAGTTAGCCACACCCTGCCAACCCCGCCCACATCTGTGGCTCTGGCGCCCGCACTGAGCCACCTGTTCCTTGACAGCCATCACCAAGACCAGAGGGATGGGCAGTGAGTGCCGGAGACCACTAGGCCTTCAGGGTACAGGTCCTGCTAGCCTCCTTCCCCTCTGGGTGACCCCAATTGAGTCCCTTCTCTTGGAGCTGTCGTTTCCTCACTTGGCAGGGGGTCATGATGCAGGGCTGTCCTTAGGGTTGGGGCATCTCCTGGCACAATGAGGTTGGCCCACAACAGAACACAAGTCAACACGGGCCCTGCTACTGGCTCAGGTGCTTCTTCCATTGTGAAGGTGATACAGTAATTTTAAAAGTTAGGAGCTCAAATCCATCTCTTATTATTGTAATTGAAGTCTAACGCATGTTCACTTTTAGAAAGTTTAGAAAGTTTCGGATGTTTATACAAGAAAAGCCACATATTCCTTCCTCACACACACCATAGCTTCTGCCACCCATCTGGCTGTCATTTCCACACTGCCACGGTTTTACTCCAGTTTCCTGTGGCCATGTAGAATGATGTGCTGCCACCAGGTGGCAGCACTGGGCCACAGACTCCAGGTCCTGGCGGTCAAGGCCCAGTGGCCTGTCCACTGACCTTGAGAACCACACATTTCTTTGTCAGATACATCAAAAGAGCCAATACTTTTGTCACCCTTTTCTCTTTTTTTTGAGATGGAGTCTGTCACCCAGGCTGGAGTGCAGTGGCGTGATCTCGGCTCAGTGCAACCTCTGCCTCCCAGTTTCCAGTGATCCTCTGGCCTCAGCCTCCCAAGTAGCTGGGATTAAACATGCACCACCATGCCTGGCTAATTTTGTGTACTCTTAGTAGAGATGGGGTTTCGCCATGTTGGCCAGGCTGGTGTCAAACTCCTGACCTCGAACTCCTGATCTGCCTGCTTCGGCCTCCCAAAGTGCTGGGATTACAGGCATGAGCCATCGCGCTCAGCTTCAACTTATTTTTCAAAAACTTGAATCACATTCCTGTAGACTGCAAAATAACAGAAGTTAGCACTTATACCTCACTTCATTAATTCCCTGTCACAGCCTACCATGAGGGTTCATTATCCCCTTTTTACAAATGAAGAAACCAAGTCTCAGAGGGGTGGAGTTGCTGGCTGAGGTCACACAGGAAGCTACACTATGTCCTAACACTTGGAATGATGTCACCAGCCCTGTGCTTTCTTCTTTTTTTTTTTTGAGACGGAGTCTTGCTCTGTCGCCCAGGCTGGAGTGCAGTGGCGCGATCTCAGCTCACTACAAGCTCCACCTCCCGAGTTCATGCCATTCTCCTGCCTCAGCCTCCCGAGTAGCTGGGACTACAGGTGCCTACCACCACACCTGGCTAATTTTTTTGTATTTTTTAGTAGAGACGGGGTTTCACCGTGTTAGCCAGGATGGTCTCGATCTCCTGACATCGTGATCTGCCTGCCTTGGCCTCCGAAAGTGCTGGGATTACAGGCGTGAGCCACGGCGCCCGGCCAGCCCTGTGGTTTCTTTGTGACCGCTCCTGGCCTGTTTCCCAACCTCCCACCCCACAGGGAGTATGAGGAGTAGCAGTGATGCCTGTGACAGGCAAGGCCAGGCACTATGTGGTGTGGGTAAGGGGCAGGGTGTCACAGGAGCTGCCATCCAGCAGGTGTCCTGACACTCAATGGGGAAGCTGAGGCTGGGGGCCTGACCTTGGTGCCCTGCCCTGACCCACAGCCAGCCCCCCTGGCCTGATCTTCCCTGGCACCCCCTTGTACCCTCAGTTCCGGAACCCCAAGGCGTCCTTGCGTGTGCGGCTCTGTGACCTCCTGAGCCACCTGCAGCGGAGCGGCGAGCGGGACTGCCAGGAGTTCTACCGAGCCCTGTATATCCATGCCCAGCCCCTGCACAGCTGCCTGCCCAGCCGCCATGCTCTGCGTAAGTTCCATGTCCCCAACCATGCATGCTTGGTGCCAGCCCAGGGAGGGCACCCCAGCCTGCTGTTGATGGCATGGATGTTCTCCGTGGCCTCCCAAGTCTGCTGCAGCCCAAGCCTGGCATCCCCTCTCGCCTCAGCCCCTCCCCAGAGGCCACCCTCAGCCCCGAGGGGAGAGTGTGGCAGGCACAGGCAGTGCGGATGTTGGTCTCTGTCTCCCACTTTCTCCATCTCTCTCTGTCATGGCAGTTTTCACACAGAAGGGGGTATCTTGTGCGTCCTCTCTTGCCCTTCCTTTTCTAACCTCATTCCAGGGGGATCCCTTCCTGTCTGTGTGGACAGCAGCCTTGTTCCCACAGCCGCAGAGCGCTCCTAGGCGGTCCCCGCTGGAATTACCCAACCCCATGACGAACCCTTTCATTGCCGCGATCTGCACACGTGTGGGGGTTTCCATAGGGCGTGGTCAGGCCCGGGTGGCTGGTCCGAAGCACAGGCATTTCAGCTCTGAGGCTCCTGTCCTCAGGCAGTGTGTGCTCAGGCCCCGGGAGTCATGTGGATGCCAGTAGCCTGGGCCCACAGAGCTGCCGGGACGTTCAGGGCGCCTCAAGGTAAAGATGGCAACTCTCATCTGACGCCTCTGTGGTCAGGGCCCTAGGAGGAGGGGCTACTGCCCCTTGGCCCTCAAACAACAGGACAGAGACCAGAGGGACTGGGTGGCTCACCCCAGGCTACTGGGCTGGGGGTCTCTGACCCCCCGGAGGCCTCCCCAGGCCTCACAGGACACAGTGCAGTTGGTGGGCAGGGAGGGCTCGAGGGGAGGCGCAGCCCTGCAGGAGGGACTGGCTCTCCCTCCCGAGCCACGAGTATGCCACAGGGGGCTTTGAAAACCAGGCAGGGCCAAGCCTCAGCCCCACTGGAGGTGGAGCACCTTCTGTGGCTCCCGCGTGCCTTTAGGCCCATCCATCAGGTGTGAGGCTGGATAGCCTCCGGGGGAGGCCTGGCAGACAGCTTCCGGCCCAGCTGCACCCAGTGAGGCAGCCACCAGGCTGACAGCAGCCACTTGTCCACAGCAGTGTTCATGCCGCCGCGTTTGGTGCCTGTGGCCACCAGGGTACAATGACCTTCCCCATGCCTGTGGCACTTGAAGTCACAGCAGCTGGACCACCGGAGAAGACCCAGACTGTGCATAGTTCCCTGAGGAGGGTTGGTCTCGGGTGCCACGGCCTGGTGTGGCCTGGCGGCCCCAGGAGGCAGCAGTGGCCTTGGGCTTCCTACGGGGTGACGACCTTGCTCTCCGGCGCTGCCCATTGACTAACCATGCTCTGTGGTTTTGTTTCTAGAGAACTCAGATTGCACACAGCTAGACTCGGGCAGCCAGAGCGGCGAGCTGAGTGACAGGGGTAACACCTCCCTGCTGCCCCCCCTCTCTCTCCCTCTCTTTCCCTCTCTCTTTACCCTCCCCAGGGCTCCATCTCCGCCTCAGGGGCTTCTCCACCCCAAGTGTGGCTCCATTCCTGGCCTTCTGTTGGTGACAGACCCCCTAAGGTGCTCGCTTGGGGGCTCTTCAGGCAGCACCTCAGCCTGGCACCCCCACTCCCCTGCGCAGCCCCCGAGCCTCAGGACCCCACCCCTCTGAGGCCCAGGGGAGTGCTGTTCACGCTGGTTTCTCCCCAGGACCCATGAGCTTCCTGGCTGGTCTGGGCCTTGCTGTGGGACTGGCCCTGCTCCTGTACTGCTATCCACCAGGTGGGTGCAGGCGGACCCTCACAGGGCTGGGCCTGCTTCCCCTCTGCCACCAAGCCAGGGCCCCAGACCCTGCCCAATTTGGGACCCTTTGGCCTCTCCACACCTCAGTGTCCACACTTGAGCAGTGGGATGGTGTCACCTTGCAGGGCTCATGAGAGATGGGATGTGAGGAGGCTCCCAGCATCCACTGGCTCCTGCCACCTTTGGGAACCAGAAAATGATGACCCCTAGCAGGAGGAGGGGTGCAGCCAGGACTCTGGGTGTCACAAAGCCCTGCCACACCTGTGACCTTGAGCCATGTGGGGCCCTTGAGCAGGTCACGTGCCCCAGGGCCTTGGGTCTCTCCACCAGCCACAGGCCTGATGCATAGGAGCCTCCCAGGGCCCGTCTACTGGCACCCAGCCTGGCCTGCCCTGTCTCCCTTTTCTGTGATGCCTGAGTTTGTCGTGCTGGGAGGCCTACTGGGCGTGAGGACACAGGCACACGTGGCAGGACTCAAAGGCCCATGGGTCACTTGGGTGGGAGCTAGGGGCTCTGGAATCTGCCCTAATTCTTGTCTTTTCAACTCAAGCCAAGACCATGACCGGGAGGGAACACCCTGCCCCAGTGCCCGCTCCCACCCACCCCCGTGGGAGGGATGGAAACACAGAATTCACCTCTGGGACTGGTTCTTGAGCTTTTGCCTCCCCTTTTGTCTTCTAGACCCCAAGGGCCTGCCAGGGACCCGGCGCGTCCTCGGCTTCTCACCTGTCATCATCGACAGACATGTCAGCCGCTACCTGCTGGCCTTCCTGGCAGATGACCTAGGGGGGCTCTGACAGACCCCGGACCCAGGGCCTCACTCGCCACTCAGCCAAAGAGTCCTCCAGCCAACCCGCCAAGGGGACTGCTGCTTCTTTTTCTAAATGCTTATTTTTCATTATTTATAATTTGTGTAAAAAACACACCTTCGGCCGGGCGCGGTGGCTCACGCCTGTAATCCCAGCACTTTGGGAGGCCAAGGCGGGTGGATCGTGAGGTCAGGAGACCGAGACCATCCTGGTTAACACGGTGAAACCCCGTCTGTACTGAAAATACAAAAAATTAGCCGGGCGTGGTGGTGGGCGCCTGTAGTCCCAGCTACTCGGGAGGCTGAGGCAGGAGAATGGCGTGAACCCGGGAGGCGGAGCTTGCAGTGAGCTGAGATCGCGCCACTACACTCCAGCCTGGGCAACAGAGCGAGACTCCGTCTCAAAAAACAAACAAACAAACAAACAAAAAAAAAACCACCTTCATCTTACAAGGTGCTGACCATATTAAATGTTCAAGTTCCCTCAGCCTGCCTTGTTCCTCAGTCTCAGCAGGGCTTCAGAGATGACGGCAGCTATGGCTACTCCAGCTGGGACTGGCCCTGGTGTTCCCGGCATCTCCACATCCAGCTGCTGGCACAGACCCCCAGACAGGATGCCCCCAACATGGGCTCACCTGCCTCGGATAAGCCCCCAGGCACTGCCTCCCCACCTCAGATGTCCCCCACACTGCCCCCTCCTCCCACCTTGTGTGCCTCTCTCTGTCACACACACACACACACACACACACACACACACACACACACACACACACACACTCACACTCTCTCTCTCTCTCTCTCTCTCTCTGGCTGCTAAGCCTGGGCCGGAGACCTGCTTCCCTCCCCTTGTCAGCTCCTCCCCCAAGCCTTTTAGTGGGGAAACAAGAATATTTGTCAACCCGCAGAATCATCATGAGTTTGCATTTTCCAGGGGGTTTCTGGAGGCACCCAGGCTTTGCCCCAGAAGGTGCTGGGAGCCCCTAACCCTGGGGTGATGCCACTGGCAGGGCGAGGCTATGAGTGCGGCTCCTGGAGGGACCGTGCTCAGTCGCAGGGTCCCTGCGCACGTTACAGTGGGAACCAGGCTGACAGCGGAGTGTGGAGCTTCAGGACATGATGTCCCGTTACTGGGCGGCGCTGCTGCTTGGTCATCACAGTGCCTGCCCCTTCAGGGATCTGAGGGCCAGGGGCAAGGAAAGCCAGAGCCTCAGAGCCCTCCCACCTGCCAGGCTGCCACGCGCCCACTGAGTGGGGTGGCGGGGGGACAGCCCTAGCTGCCCTCTCCCTCCTCCACCCTGAGCCGCGGGGCCAGGGCCTGTGCTCCAGTCTCAGCCCCTTTGCCCACCTGTGAAATGGGATCCCTCCCTCGGGACTCCTCCTTGAGCGTGGGTTCTGTCACAGCCCCCCTGCCTCGGAAATCCTTTTAGGAATTGACCACCTTGCTCCAGGTGCCCCTCATGCCTGGGTAAAGGAGACACATACTTAGTGAAGGTGACAGGTGTCTGGGTGAAGGGTGTAGACAGGTGTGACTTGTCCCTGGAGAGTGAAGGAGGGATCTCCAGGGACATTAACATTCTATTACTGCGTCAGCTGAAGGCAGGAAACCTCCGAGGCAGGCAGGGCACAGGCCGGTGTGTGGCCTGGGCAAGTCCTAGGTGGCCCGGCCGGAGGCCGTGGAGGACACACACACCTTCTCAGGGCTGCCTGACACCACCTGAGGCCCTGACTCCCCAGGCCCCGTGGGCAGGTGTCATTCCTCAGTGAGGGGCTGCCTGGCCTCAGGACTGCTGCCTTCCCTGTCCATCTGTGTGCACTCACCGCCCTGCCCTGAGGCCCACATCAACCAGGTCCTGAGCCCCACTGTCCTTGGACTGCCCTCCCAGCGCCCAGCTACCCCCAGCTCCATCCCTGACCAACTGGACTCAAGCCTGGGTCTGAGTCTGTGACGTCCCTGACCACCAACCAGGCCCACTCTTGCATCTGCCGCCTCCCACCTGGTGGTTGCCCCACCCTTTGAGGCTGGAGCCTGGAGGAAGGAGAATGATAGGCACCCATGTCTGGGCCTCAACCACCATCAGGCCCAGCCCTGCCAACCACCGGGCCAACCAGTTCCTGTGACCAGCAGTGAACTAGGTCCCCAGGGAGGGGAAGGCAGCCTTGGGCAGTGAGGCCCTCCTGGCTGTCCTGAGTCCCTGCTTCCACACTACATCCACAGATGGCCGTGTCCTGTGCTTCCACACCTGTGCTGCGGGTGTTCAGGCAAAAACCATGCTGCTCCCTCAGCTTGGGACTCCTTACCAGCCCTGCCCATCAACTCATCCTTCAGGAATGCCACCTCCTCCAGGAAGCCCTCATGATACCCTAGTAAGAAGAGCAGTTTCCTCCAAGCTACCCCACCTGGACATGGGATATTGTTCTCACATTCAGAACTGTGCAGGAGCTGGTAGGAGATGCTGGGGTCGAGGGAACTCCCATTACTAAAGCTTTGGTGTGAGGGAGGGGTTGTGGGAGAGCTGGAGTCGAAATGCAGAAGGTTGTGAGGGAGAGTGAGTGAAGGAAAGGGGGTATGAGGAAGCGGGTGTGAGCGATGGGCTGTGGATGAGGGAGGGAGATGAAGGAAGGGGAATGAGGGGGTGTGTGAGGTAGGTGAGGAAGGAGATAAGGGAGGGGGTGAAGAAGGGGTGAAGGAGGGGTGAGGGAGGGGGTAAAGGAGGGGTGAGGGAGGGGTGAGAGAGGGGTGAAGGAGGGAGGTGAAGGGGTGAGAGGGAGCGAGGAAGAGGGTGAGGGAAGGATGAGAGAGGGTTAGGGAGAGGTAAGGGAGGGAGGGGGTGAGGGAGGAGGTAAGGGAGGTGATGAGGGAGGGGTGAGGGAGGATAAGGGGGTGAAAAGAGAGGCATAAGGGAGGGGTGAGGGAGGGGTGAGGGGGTGAGGATGAGGGAAGGATGAGAGAGGGGTGAAGGAGGGAGGTGGAAGTGGGTGAGGGAAAGGTGAGGGAAGGATTTGAGGGAGGAGGGAGTGAGTGAGGGAGGGATGAGGGTGGGGGTAAGGAAGGGGTGAGGGAAGGGTGTTGGGGGGCGCCTAGGATGGAAGCCAGGAGTGTATTTGTCACAGGTCAGCACTTGAGCTCAGAGCCCGGAAGTATAGCTGGGTCTTGTACAATCCGCGGCACCCGTCTGCGAGAAGTGACCCTGCTGACTACAAACACAGACTGGGTTTTAGGGGTGCTGACGCGGCTTTCTTGTGCTGTTGCTTCCAGTTCTGCCGGCTCAGTGCCTTGTGACCGGGGCCAGCGGCTCCTCCGCAGAGGGCTCACAGGGGTCCTGCCCACTCAGTACCTCTCACACCTCTGCACCAACCCGGGTCTCAGCAGCCACAGGGTTCTGGCCTTCCTTGGGTGAGCCCTGGACACCCCCCCTCACACAGACAGGTTCAGAATCTGGGAAGGGGTCCAGCCTCTTGTGCGCCCTACTGTCCCCTGCACCTGAGGGGCACTCGGGAGATGGAGTACGAGGGGCATGCTGTTGTCACCATGGCCTGCTGGGGTCATGTCACAGCTCAGAGCTTTGGTTCCCCCAGCTGTAGGGTTAGCATGAGCATGGCAGGTGAGGAACACCCACCCTCCCGCAGCCTGGCTGGGCAAGTGCTGGATGGGTTGCGGTGGGACCCCAAATGGTGATCAGATCTGGGGAGGGGACCTAGCACTGCCTTGCAGAGGGGCGAGGGAGCGGGGGTGGGTCTCCACAGACCAGGCTGCAGCCACAGGTGTGGAGGGAGTGGGCTACACTGGCCTAAAACTTGCCTACAGACAGCTGGTGGGAGAGCCCGGCTGTCCGCTGGCTGGAAGGACGAGGACGTGCTGGGCTGGGGGCCAAAGAGGCTGCAGCTGGTGGGGCAGCTTCCTGAGGTCACAGCAGGGCAGCAGCACCTAGAGTTAGTGTTTCCTCTAAAGTAAAGTATTTGAGAGACAGAGAAGGAAAATCTGAAAGCATTCAGACCCCTAATTTTTTTTTTTTTTGAGACGGAGTCTTGCTCTGTTGCCCAGGCTGGAATGCAGTGGTGCGGTCTCGGCTCACTGCAAGCCCCAACTCCCAGGTTCATGCCATTCTCCTGCCTCAGCCTCCCAAGTAGCTGGGACTACAGGCGCCTGCCACCATACCCAGTTAATTTTTTTTTTTTTTTTTTGGTATTTTTAGTAGAGATGGGGTTTCACCATGTTAGCCAGGATGGTCTTGATCTCCTGACCTAGTGATCCGCCCATCTCTGCCTCCCAAAGTGCTGGGATTACAGGCATGAGCCACTGTGCCGTTTTTTTTTTTTTTTTTTTTCTTTTTTGGAGTCTCGCCCTGTCGCCCAGGCTGGAGTGCAGTGGCGCGATCTTGGCTCACTGCAACCTCTGTCTCCCAGTTCAAAAGATTCTCCTGCCTCACCTTCCTCAGTAGCTGGGATTACAGGTGCCCACTACCACACCTGGCTTATTTTTGTATTTTTAATAGAGACGGGGTTTCACTATGTTGGCCGGGCTGGTCTTGAACTCCCGACCTCGTGATCCGCCTGCCTTGGCCTCCCAAAGTGCTGGGATTACAGGCGTGAGCCACCGTGCCTTTTTTTTTTTTTTTTTTTTTTTTTTTTTTTTTTTTTTTTTTGATACAGAAATCTCGCACTCTGTCTCCCAGGCTGTAGTGTAGTGGTGCGATCTCAGCTTGCTGCAACCTGCGCCTCCTGGGTTGAAGAAATTCTTGTGCCTCATCCTCCTGAGTAGCTGGGATTACGGGCATGTGCCACTACACCCAGCTAATTTTTTTGTATTTTTAGTAGAAACAGGGTTTTGCCATGTTGTCCAGGCTGGTCATGAACTCCTGAGCTCAGATGATCCACCTGTCTCAGCATCCCAAAGTGCTAGGATTACAGGCATGAGCCACTGCGCCGGGCCCAGTCCTCTGATTGTTAAGAATAATGCAGTACAAAAAAAAAGAATAATGCAGTGAAGAAACAGGCACTCCACTCTGACTGAACACAGGTGGAAGTGGAGGTCTCTAGGAAATAGAGGGGAGGGCTGGGCCTAGGGTGTGACGTGGGTTCTGTCACAATGGCCAGCTCCTCAGTACACCTGGATCAGGTGCTCCTCCCTGCCTGGCCCTACCAGGCCTGGGCCCAGCACCTTGCATGGAGGCCCAGTTGCCTCCCCACTCATCTGGCATGAGCTGCCCTCGTCCTTCCTCTGCGCATGTGGAATGAATGGGCCAGGCCCTTCAACGATGAACCAGACAGGAAGCACTGCCCTGGGAGAGGGAGCCTGTAGATCCAACAAGACTTAGAAGACACTTCCAGTGCTTTTAGGTGGGCAGGAATAAGCAGGGTCCAGGACATGCACAGGCACCCAAGCCATGAAGAGTCCCGAGCGAGGGATCCCTCTAAGGGAGTGAGCGGCCCAGGCTGGGCTTCAGGCTGGCACAGCGGTACCGCTTCACCTTGGAACAAGCCACTGAGATCTATGCCTGCCTACGTATCTGTCTTCTATCCATCACCTATCAAACTATCCAATGTCATCTATTTCTCATCTATCATCCATCTATCAGTCAATCTTTTCATCTTTTCCATCAAATTAATACAACAGCTTCTAGCAATCATCTCTTTCTAATCATCTATCTAATCTATCTATCCATCATCTATCTATTATCTATCTATCTAATCTATCTTACCATCCATCCATCATCCATCCATCCATCCGTCCGTCCATCCATCCATCCGTCCATCCATGTATCTACCATCTATCTATCTAATAATCTCTCTGTTATAGGAAAGAGGTTAGGAGACCCTCCCATCACACTCTGCCCCGTTGGTCATCTCCAGCTGTATGTGACTGCCCGTACCTGCTCCCACACCTCACTGCTTCCCCAACAACAGCCCAGCTCACAGGACTTGTGCACAGGCTTCCTTGTCCTCAAACCTTCTTCCCAGACTTCCACATGGCCCCTCGCCATCATCCCAGGTCACCTACTGACCTCCCTGCCCATCCCTCCTGAGCTCCCTGTGTGTCCCTCCTTGTCCCCCCCACCACCCAACTTGGTGGGTACATCTTGTTGACTTTCCAGGTCCCCCATGAGAACAGAGCTGAATCCACGGGCAGGACAGGCTGGAGTGGATACATCAGGTCCTAGGATCCCATAGGGGCTATCGAACCCTCCTAGAAGCTAGCTTGGCTCTCAGCAGCTCCTGGGCCTGTTTTTTGTCTGTCCCTTGGCTGCTGTGATAGGTGCACAGGGCCTAGCACAGACAGGCAGGTGAATGGGTTCTGCCCCAGACATTTACTGAGCACCTACTCTATGCTGGACAGTGCTGAGGACACAAGCTGCAGGTAGGTGGTGGCATCTGGTAGGAGAGCCAGGTCAGACCAAGGATCCTGAAGTAGGAGAAGCACAGACAGGGATGCGGGTGCCAAGCCCTGCCCCCGGCTCCTGCAGAGCCCCTTGGCCCTTAGGAGACCCAGCAGGTAGAACACTCATTCTCGGAGTGCCCGCCCTGGACTTGGGCTGGACTCAGACACCAGCTCCAGAAGGAGAGTCCACCTGGCTGCACTGTCTCTGGCAACATGGACAGTGACTCTAGCCCAGGGCACCAAAGCATAAACTGCAATGGGGCCAAGACAGTGATCAGGGAGGGGTGGCATCAGACTGGTCAGGAAGGCCTCCGGAGCAACCTTAGAGCTAAGCCCCGGCCAGCCGATGGGGGCCTGGAAGGATGCTCTTCGGGGGGCAGCAGCACAGGCTGAGGACTGAGATGGGAACCCTAGAAGTCAGGGTCAGAGCTGGTGGAGTGGTTGGTGAATGAGCCTGGGAGTTGGTGGGCGGGGAGGTTGGGGGCAGCCAGCATGGGTGTCTGAGTAGGTGAGGCCACCTTGGCATGGGGACCGCAGGGGGTCAGGGTGCACATATCCAACTGGGGATGGCCCAGGGCCCAGCACAGCCATCTGGGTTCGCCCCTCCCCCTCGGTCCTGGTGAACTTCCTTTCCTGGCCAAAGGAGGAGCTAAGACGTGTTGGCCAACATCCGGCTGCTTGTGTGTGAGGCCAGGCACACAGGGGGCCTTCTCTCCTGTGACCGCCAGCCAGCCCACACGGCAGGCCGCGGCCAAAGCAGGGACCGAGTGCTGGGCGGCATGCATCTGAGTCAGCTCTGGCCACACAACCTGTGGCCAACGCCACATCGCCTCCTCTCAGGACACATTTCGCACCCACCATATACCTTCGCAGCTTCCTTTTCCACTCAGCACATCTCAGAACCCATTCCCGTATCAACTGCTTTTCAAACCCTCTATGGGACAAACACAAAAGTGGAGAGAGCAGTGCCACGAGCTCAGCTTCTCGGCATCCACACAGTCCACCTACTCAGTAGTTGCTGCTGTTTTCCCCGGGAGTGCTTTCAAGCAGAGCCCAGGTTAGACCCCTTCACTCAGGAGTGCTTCTGCTTTCCGTCACTTCAGCAATGGGGCTGTGCAGACCCGATGTCAGCCCAGACACAGGACTGCAGGGTGGGGGCCGCTCATCCATCCGAGGAACCGGGAGCTGGAGCCACCCCAAGTCATGGGGCCCAGCCCAGATGGGGACAGAAGAAAAGCGATGAGGAAGTAAGTGGGGGCCTTGGCAGTGCTGGAGGCCTCGCCCCTCCCCTGTGCCCCTGGAAGGCTGCTTGGAGGAGGAAAGGGCAGAGGCTGGCAGGAGATGCTCAGGTACCACAGCGGGGACACAGAGGCAGTGTGGGATGGAGGATGGGGCAGGCTGGCCCTCCTCCCACCTCAGGCCACCAGATGCTCCGCGTCCCGGGAGATGAGGGACTGGGGCTGGGGCTGGGAGGGCCAGTGGGGAGAACAGAATGGGTAGTGGGGGGTTGGGGAAGGACAGGGGACCAAGGAGAAGAGAGTGAAGCGCCAGACACTGGTGGCCCGGGAGCCAGATTTCCACTGGGTGAGGGGTCCTGTGGGGCAGGTGGGCCCTGAGAATGCAGGGCCTGGTCCCAGCACTCTCAGGAGCTGGCTCCCAGCTCTCCTCTGCCCAGAGAATGTCCCCGCTGACCACAGGCATCACTGGACACCACTGTGGGGAAGCAGCAACTTCAAACTTGGCAGAGAGACGCAGGGGCAGGACCTCAAGGCCTGTCAGCGGGCGGCCAGGAAACAGTGCTGGAAACGTGTGAGGGGCAACACGCCGCTGCTCCACACCTGACCCTGCCTGGGTCAGAAGTCACCAGGGGCTGCTGATGCAGTGACCTCAGACTTCCACCTCTGTGCCTCCAAACCTCACCCTGGGAGATGTCAGGAGCCAAAGAGCTCCCCAAGCCAAGATTCTGGAGAAGGCGGCCCTGGCCAGAACTGTGTGCTCCTGACGCCCCTGCAGGATAGCTGGAGAGGGGACGGGGAGGTCAAGGCCGGTCCAGCCCTGGGAACAGGGAGATGGCACATGGAGCCTGACAAAGAGCATGGGCTTTATTGGTCATTCATGATTAGAAAAGTGGGCGCTGGGACCCCCGTGGAGGGGGCTGGGCTCTGCCTGGTCACTGCTGGTGCGGGGTATATACAGGGTCTATGGCCCTCACAGGCCTGGCTGGCTCCCTCTTGATGGCCACCAAGCCCAGGCACTTGAGACCAGAGCCAGTGACCATTAGTAGGGCCAAAGGCAGTTCTGGCTGTGCAGGGTCCCTGGGTTAGGAAGTGGATAGAGGCTGGGGTCACCATGGCAACCCGGACAGGGCCCATGCGAGGTGGGGACGCTGGTGCTTCACGAGATGGAGAAACATCTCCTTGTCCTTCTGGAATGTCCTAAGACAGAGGCTGGCCCTGGTCCCTCATCCAGCCCATCCACGGACCTGCTGTGTGTCCTTGGGTGGGTCGAGATCGTTCTCTGGGCACAGGTCTCTGTGGCTATCCAGTTCTGACCCTCTGGGCTATTGTGGCCAGCCCCATGTGCCAGGAGGAAGCTGCCTCCTGGGAACAGCCGCCGAGAGACAAGAGTGGCCTCCTGCATGGTGCTTGGTCGCACTCAGAGCAAGGGCTGGAACGGGGACATGGTGCAGATGAGGCCGGCCTGGGCTTTGGCAGTCTGGGGAGTGCCACGTGCAGGGAGGTGGACACCTCACAGGTACGGCAGCTCCTGGGGTCGGGCGGCTGAGTTGCAGGGCAGGCAGCATCCAGGGTCCTGAAAAGGAGCGAGAGGAGAGGCTCTGAGCCTGGAAGGAGCGAGAGGAGAGGCTCTGAGCCTGGAAGGAGGGAGGTAAGAGGGTCTGAGCCTGGGAAGGAGGGAGAGGAGAGGGTCTGGGCCTGGAAGGAGGGAGAGGAGAGGGTCTGAGCCTGGGAAGGAGGGAGAGGAGAGGGTCTGGGCCTGGAAGGAGGGAGAGGAGCCTGGGAAGGAGGGAGAGGAGAGGGTCTGGGCCTGGAAGGAGGGAGAGGAGAGGGTCTGGGCCTGGAAGGAGGGAGAGGAGAGGGTCTGAGCCTGGGAAGGAGGGAGAAGAGAGGGTCTGGGCCTGGGAAGGAGGGAGAGGAGAGGGTCTGGGCCTGGAAGGAGGGAGAGGAGCCTGGGAAGGAGGGAGAAGAGAGGGTCTGGGCCTGGAAGGAGGGAGAGGAGCCTAGGAAGAAGAGAGAGGAGAGGGTCTGGGCCTGGAAGGAGGGAGAGGAGTCTGGGAAGGAGGGAGAAGAGAGGGTCTGGGCCTGGAAGGAGGGAGAGGAGAGGGTCTGGGCCTGGAAGGAGGGAGAGGAGAGGGTCTGAGCCTGGGAAGGAGGGAGAAGAGAGGGTCTGGGCCTGGGAAGGAGGGAGAGGAGAGGGTCTGGGCCTGGAAGGAGGGAGAGGAGCCTGGGAAGGAGGGAGAAGAGAGGGTCTGGGCCTGGAAGGAGGGAGAGGAGCCTGGGAAGAAGAGAGAGGAGAGGGTCTGGGCCTGGAAGGAGGGAGAGGAGTCTGGGAAGGAGGGAGAAGAGAGGGTCTGGGCCTGGAAGGAGGGAGAGGAGCCTGGGAAGGAGAGAGAGGAGAGGGTCTGGGCCTGGAAGGAGGGAGAGGAGTCTGGGAAGGAGGGAGAAGAGAGGGTCTGGGCCTGGAAGGAGGGAGAGGAGCCTGGGAAGGAGAGAGAGGAGAGGGTCTGGGCCTGGAAGGAGGGAGAGGAGTCTGGGAAGGAGGGAGAAGAGAGGGTCTGGGCCTGGAAGGAGAGAGAGGAGAGGGTCTGGGCCTGGAAGGAGAGAGAGAAGAGGGTCTGGGCCTGGAAGGAGGGAGAGGAGCCTGGGAAGGAGGGAGAGGAGAGGGTCTGAGTCTGGGAAGGAGGGAGAAGAGAGGGTCTGGGCCTGGAAGGAGGGAGAAGAGAAGCTCTGAGCCAGGCTGTGACCAGCCCCAAGTGTCGGCGCCATTTGGACACCCGAACTCAGGAAGGAGAAGAGACTGATTCTGACATGAGAGGTGTCAAAGTACTCCATGCCTCAGTTTCCCCTCTGAAAATGGAATGAATATAGCATGGCCAGGTTACTGCCAGGACTTAAAGGCCTGGCCCACCATGGGGTCTGGGGCTGGGCAGCTGTGACCATAGCCACCCACAAAGCCTGAGACCTCTCTGGCTGCTCCAGGCAGGACACACAGCAGCTTTGGCCTCCGAGCCTCTGAGGACAGCCCTAAGGTCCACTGCTGGGTCCCCACCTGGCCCACAGGCCCAGCACCCTCTTCCCGGCAGGCAGATAACTGATATTTGGGAGAGTTAGGGACTGCATTCAGCACACACAGCAGGTGGTTAATAAAGGGCCTGGCCACATGCCCCAAGCCAGGGAACAGCTGACATCTAGGTGTTCTGGAAGGGGACAAATACAAACTGGAGGCAGCATCTGAACAGTGACTCGGACCCCACTGGGGCCGCTCACATCCGGGCCCTTTCAGAAAGGTGACTTCAGAATCCACGGCCGGGACACTGGGGCTGGTGTGACCCCACTGGGGGAATGGCCATGGGTGTGGTAGGGGAGCATCGGTCACCACGAGCCGCGGCCACTCCTAGCTGGCCCCTGTGTGGGGAGGGGCGAGGCCGGGTGGATGTGGGGCGTTCCCAACCCAGCTGCTGGCCCCAGCACCCCACCTCTTCCTCCACTACGCCCTCTTGGGGAATTTTTTTTTTTTTTTTTTTCCGAGACAGAGTTTTGCATTGTCGCCCGGGCTGGAGTGCAATGGCGTGATCTTGGCTCACCGCAACCTCCACCTCCCAGGGTTGAGCAATTTTCCTGCCTCATCCTCCAAAGTAGCTGGGATGACAGGCAGGCGCCATCACGCCCGGCTAATCTTGTATTTTTAGTAGAGATGGGTTTTCTCCATGTTGGTCAGGCTGGTCTCAAGCTCCTGACCTCAGGTGATCCGCTCGCCTCAGTCTCCCAAAGTGCTGGGATTCCAGGTGTGAGCCACCGCACCCGGCCTGGGGAAATTTTTATATATCCTTGACACACAGGCGCTCTGTCCCAAGCACACTGCTCCTGTCCACTCTGCCGTGGGCCACCACTGGTGGAGAGATGGCCACCTGCCAGGAGTGCCCGCCCCTCCCTTGGCAACTCACCTCCACCTCTGCTACAAACCGGAGGGGCGACCCCTAGGCCCGAGGTTGCAGGGACTGTGGTGTGTGGCCCTGGCCTGGCTGCATCCTAGGCCTTCCTGTGGGTCCTGCTCCTAGGCTGTGTCACTGGGCAGACGCTCACCCCTCTGAGCAAGGACACAGGGAGAGGCTGTGTGTGGTGTGGGAAGTCTTCCTACACTGGGTACCTCGTCCTGTGGGGACAGCCTCCATCTGCATCCCGCACACAACCAGGCTCCAGCCTAGGGCAGGCAGCGAACAGACTCTGTGAGGCCCGGCACGGGGCAGACTTTAACAGTCACAGGGGCTCATGTGACAAGATCCTGAATCCCACTGTCCTGGTCAGACTGGCACAGTGGGGTGGGCATGTCAGGCAGGCGGTCATACCAGGGCCCCTTTTTCTCAGATGAGGGCTGGGAGGAAGCTTCACCTGCTAAGTGGAGCTGATAAGGGGTGCAGAGCCCCTGACTTATCAAGAGAAGCCAGAAATCTCTGGGTTTTGGGTGTTTTTTGGAAAGAATCTTACTGTCGCTCAGGCTGGAGTGCAGGAGTATGATCTTAGCTCACTGCAACCTCTGCCTTCTGGGTTCAAGCGATTCTCCTGCCTCAGCCTCCTGAGTAGCTGGGACTACAGGGATGTGCCACCACACTCGGCTACTTTTTGTATTTTTAGTAGAGACGGGGTTTCACCCTGTTGGCAAGGCTGGTCTCGAACTCCTGACCTCAAGTGATCTGCCCGCCTCAGCCTCCCAAAGTGCTGGGATTACAGGTGTAAGCCACAGCACCTGACCCAGAAATCTTTTTTTTTTTTTTCAGACAGATGTTCTGAATACATAGAAATCTTATGTTTAAGTGAGTTCTCCAGGATGTTCAAGTGGTGGCTCTTACACACATTACATCTAAACATTGTGACCACAGGACCCCAGGTGGCCAGCACCAGTGGCAAGGGTGGCCTCAAGACAGTGGCCAGGCATTGGCCTTGTAGGTGTGGACAAGGATGCCCATAGCCTAGGAAGGTGTCCAAGGCTGGCCAGCCAGGGACTCTCCACACCGCAAGAGCCTCCGACAGCGAGCAACCCCAGGACTGCAGGCCTCGCGCCCCATCTCCCGGCTCACCTGGGTGCCCTATTGCTGGGGCGCCATGTCCATCAAGGGCTTCTGGACCCCGAAGGCCGTGATGAAGATGTTGACTACCACGATGATGAACACCAGGCCCGTGGCCAGGTTGTTGAGGAAGTCCAGCTTGGCGTGCTTGGCCGGGTTGTTAAGGTCGTACTTGACTGTGGGTGAGAGAGGAGTGGATGGTGCCAAGGGCAGCCCAGATGCAGCACCCCAGCCTGGGACAGTGGAAGGGGACCCACCCCAGTGGTCAAGCTGTCCTGGGACATTACAGGGCCCTCAATCGCATTTATGATCAGTTTTGTCGCCCAGAGAAAAATACATGTTTTGCTGAAACACTGACAACAGCACCCCTGGCTTGGGCAGCCCCTCAGTCTACGACCCCACCTTCTGTAGCCCCCGCACTTTCCTTATAGGAATTGAAGCTATGGACGTCAACCAAAGGCCAGGTTTGGGCAAATGCACTGGGCCCTTTGCGGGCCTTAATCTAGTGATTCTTGCCACAAACTGCAGTTCTATTATGATGCCTGTTTTATAGGTGAGGCCTGGGAGGTTCAGCCACTTGCCCAAGGTCATGCAGTCACGAGGAGGACCCTGGGCCCAGGAGGTGAGGACTGGCATGGCTGAGGCTATCTCATGGCATGAGTCAACAAGAACCCAGTGAAACACCTGCCCTAATGCCCACAGGCCAGGCCCTGACCCCACTCTGTGCTCTTTCAAAATGCAGGGTGGAGCCAGGCACGGTGGTTCATACCTGTAATCCCAGCACTTTGGGAGGCTGAGACAGAAGGATCACATGAGCCCAGGAGTTTGAGACCAGCCTGGGCAGCATAGCAAGACCCCATATCTAACAAAAACAAAAAAAATTAGCCGGCATGGTGGCACATAGCTGTGGTCCAGGCTACCTGGGAGGCTGAGGCAGAAGGCTCGCTTGAGCGTGGGAGGTTAAGACTGCAGTGAGCCATGATCAAGACAGAGAAAGACCGGTTTCAAAAACAAAGCAAGGCCGAGCGTGGTGACTCACGCCTGTAATCCCAGTATTTTGGGAGACTGAGGCTGTTGGATCACTTGAGCTCAAAATTTCGACCGGGCAACATGGCGTAACCTCATCTCTACAAAAAATACAAAAATCAGCCGGGCATGGTGGTGAGCGCCTGTAATCCCAGTTACTTTGGGGGCTGAGGTGGGAGGATCACTTGAGCCCAGGAGATGGAGTTTGCAGTGAGCCGAGACTGTGCCGCTGCATTCCAGCCTGGGTGACTGTTTCAAAACACAAAACAAAACGAAACAAAAACCAAAGTGGAGGCCATGGGTGGGGGTGGGGTACCACTTCCTGGACTGCATGTCTGGGTGATGAGGGCCACGGACTCGGCAGCTCCTTGAGAGCCAAGTGTGCAAGGTGGTGGGCACCTGTCCCAGGGGGTGTGAGCAGATGCCAGCAAGGCAAGCAGGTGGCCCGGCTGCCCCACCCAGGGACCTACCGAGGAAGATGAGCAGCACCCCCACGCCAATCTGCAGTGCGAGGGAGATGGAGATGAGGACCACCAGGGGCACATAGAAGGCGAAGCTGGGGCCCTGTTCCACGACGGCCTTCAGCTGGGACGCGTTGGCCATCAGCAGCGCGATGTCCAGCATGCTCTCGGCTGCGCTCTTCTTGTTGGCATAATGGTTCACATTGATGGGCCCGTGCCTCCAGCCCCAGCGGGCAGGCTGCGGGGAGGGGGATGGTCAGCAAGGAGGGTGGGGGAGGGGCAAGGGCTGCGCCTGAGTTGGGCTCTGGGGGTCGCTGGGCCCTGCAGGTGAGGGCTTCCCTTGCCCCCACCCCGGTAAGTGCTCAGTCAGAAGTGCTTATTACCCTAAGGAGAGGCTGCGAGAATGTGCTCGGTCTTTACAAAACCTCCCCTAGGAATACAGTCCTGGAGAGAACGGAAATGACATAGCAACCCTAGTACATGCACTCTGGTTTTCCACTGGAAAGCGTTGCCGGATCCTTGCCCTCCTGCCATAGGCGCGGCTGCTCCTCCCTGCCTGCCCCTACCCATCTGTGCCCTTGGCCTCCTCTCCCCCCGCCTCAGAGTCTGAGCTCCTGATGCCAGGAAAGGAAGTGACGTGTGGGTGGTGGACAGATCTGTGCACGCTGGCCCAGGCAAGAAACGAGTCTTCCTGGGCCGGACCTAAGGGCTGAGATCGCCCCTGCCACCTCCCAACCTCCCAGACTTGGGGCCCGACAGGCCACTCAGCCTCCAGGCCTCAGCACAGGCCTTGCAGAACTATCTGGCCATTAGCAGCAAGCCCTCACTGAGGTGGGCCACCCAGAGCCGGGCCGCCACACAGTAGAGGCTCATCAGATGCCTTGGCATACGACATACAGTGGAGCTTAGCTTCCACATTACTTCTCAGAGTAATCAAATGGAAATGCGAGTTCTGATGGAATCCTCTCTGCCTTAGGGGCCGATCTGGGAGGGGCCCCCTACAGTTCTCTTGGAGCCCCCAGTGCCTTTCCCTGTTGCCAGATACTCTCAAGCTCCAAGGCCCCACACAGAGGCCGCTGCTTCCAGGAAGCCTCCCAGGACTTCCCCTGGCAGGACATGGCCCTCTCTCCTGCCACAGGAAGGTCCTATCTAGCACTGGCCCTTCGTTCCAAGGCAGCCCAGTATCCAACTTCCTCTTTCTCTGGAGCAAGAGTCTGCCCCTCTCAAGCTGCCCTGGTGGGGGCCCCTCTTCAGTCACTCAGGACAAACCTGCCACCCCCTTGGCCCAGCCCTTTGTCCGCAGGCACCCCTGAGCTGCCAGACCCTGGACCACAGCCTCCCAGGACTGGTCACCTGCTTGGAGGCAGCTGTGAGAACCCACTGCTGGCAGCCAACCTCCTGGGGCCTGCTCTGGGAGATACTGTTTCCAGACTCATGAAAGATGCAGGCCGGGAGGCCGGGGTGCCGCAGGGCCACAGGGAGGGGCGGACACGGGCATCCATCCAGGCCTTGACTTTCTGCAGGCTGGAAGCATGCACAATGAAAAATACATGAGGCAGCCAATACAGAACCAGCAGAGGCCAGGGGCCTCGATTTCATGCTGTGCGTTTTCAGTTTCATCTGAAATTATGTACCCAGGAGGAAGAGACAGTGGGCGTCAGGGGACACCGGCGGGCTCTGCTGCTTACACCTGGGCCTGGGCATTCCAACAACCTGCCTTCAGCATCAGCCGCTCTCTAAGTAGCAAGTTCACGTGGACACGGGTGTGCAGAGGGACAGCCGCCTTTACCTGGGCCAGCCAGCAGCCCTGTCCCTGGGGCCCTGGTGTGCTCTCGGGTCACTCCATGCATATCCCGAAGCCACTGTGGGGTCTCTACTTCGCCTCTCCCACGCTGGGCCTGACGCTGCACTCCCTGGGATTCCCCCAGGCCCCAGCACAGGCAGGGCACACGCCGACTGGAAGGCTGTGCTCCTCTCCCATTCTACAGACCAGCAGATTGCAGCTCGGAGGAGGTTTGCCCAGAGCCACCTCCCAGGACTGTGTGTCCCTGTCCCACCATGATCCACTTAGGGGCTTCCTTCCAGGCTGCCCAGGGTCTGGGTGAGGACGGCCCAGACGTAAAGGCCTGTGCCTGGCACTGAGTTCGTCTCCAGCTCTGTTCCCTGTGCCTGGCACTGAGTTCATCTCCAGCTCTGCTCCCTGTGCCTGGCACTGAGTTCGTCTCCAGCTCTGCTCTTTCGAAGCCGTCCAGCGGGTCACACCCCATCACACGTGTGCTCTGTGAGGTGCAGTGTCGAGGGGGCTGCTGGCCACAGTGGGCATGTGCTCCTGTTTCACAAACCTCAAGTGCCAAAGTGCCTTCCTTCAAGGCCACCCTAATGCTCATCCGGGTCTCCATCCCAGGGCTTGTGCTGGGAGAAGGCGGCCAAGTATAGACCTTGTGAGGATTTCCACCTTCCAGGGGCATCTACACAAATATGTGCATGTTCCTAGTCACACAGGCACAGAAACACACATCCCCCAGAAAGACACACATAGACACGTGAGACACACAGGTGCACACAATGCAGCACACACAAATACACATGCACATACATATACAAACTACACACACACATACATAAACAGACACACATGCCCAGGCTAACTGTGTTGGCCTCTGGGCAGGAGGAATAATTCCCTTTTTTCTGAGCTCTGCAGAGCCGTTTAAATATTTCATAGCCATGCTGTCACGAGGAACACTCAGATCCATTAAAAAGGATCGTCCGCGCAGAGCCCCCAGCTCCCGAAGCCTCAGCTCTCAGCACCCCCAGCCACGGGGAGCCTGTGCCCCTGCTGTCCTCATGCCCACTTAAGGTGGGTAAACTGAGGCCCAGCAAAGGCGGTTCCTTACCCAAAGCCACATAGCAAGTGAGGGCTTGGTTAGGATTTCAACCCAGGCACCGGGACTCAGGAGCTCTGGTAGCTGATGCCATTGTCCCCTTAGGGGTTGAGCTCTCAGGGGCTCCCTGCTTCAGGCTCCAGCTGTGTAACTTCAGGACAACTAGCCCCACTTTGTGCCTCAGTCTCCCATGTGTACCAAGAGGCTGTGGAGCAGATGCCCCGGGATGGCCTCCAAGCCCTGAGTGGCCAGCAAATGCCCTGACCACACACCCCTGCTGGTGAAGGGCACTTCCAGCCCATCCGGCCATCTGCTTCCTGTCCAACCTGCAGCTAAGGAAGCTTCTGCATGCAGGTCAAGCCCTGGCTCACCACAGCCCAGCCCGTGGCCCTGACACAAGCCCCCCCCCTCCGTTGGCCTCAGTCTCCCACTCAGTGTATCTAGGGTTGCACCTGGGAAGCTCCCACTCACCAAGGGAGAGGCTGTGTTCCTCTCCATTCTACAGACCAGCAGACTGCAGCGCGGAGGAGGTTTGCCCACAGCCACCTCCCAGGACTGTGTGTCCCAAAGCATAGGGCTGCCCCAGGATACAGCGTAGCTGGCAACCACCGCGGGTAGCAGGCCACATTGGGAGCGTCATGTGGAGGGGAGGGCGGCAGGGCCGGTCTGCTTCCCTGTCCCTAACCTCGGTGCTCTGCGCCTTGGAGCCCCGGAGCTGACCACCGCACAGGAAGGTCCCAGGGAGGACGACCCCACTCTCCCCCAGTCCTGGGCACTTGCCTGTATGTTGGGATGGGCCTTAGGGTGGCCGGGGGACCCAGCTACCACACGTGAGGGAGCCCTGTGGTCCTGACCGGCCAGCAGGAGCTGCCAGGAGCTGAGCCCTGCCGAGACCTGTGCCCATGGCTTGGACAGGGCAGGGAATAAACACCCTGGTTAATATATTCCCAGGGCCAGCGGGACTTCCCCAGAACCTCAGCAGCACCCGGGGCCTGGGGCCAGGCCAGATATTTTTCCTCTGAAAGTTAGGAAGGAGGCTTGGTGAGGAGGTCAGCTCTGTGCAGGGGCGTGGCTGGCTCTTCGTGCAACCTTCTGTGGACAGTCAGCCTCCCCATTGCAGGCTGCACGTGTTGGGGCTGGGCCGCACGGCGGGTCCCAGGGCCACTGCAGTGAGCATCCTCGGCTCAGGCAGGAGGGGCTGGCACAGAAGTGGGATATGAACCAGGCTTGCTGCATCCACGGGCCTGGCTCTGGCCATAGCATAATGGGTGCTCCGGCTCACCCAGGGCTTGGAAGGGCAGAGACAGGGTCGGGGGCTGTGGGTCCACAAATGTGGTGATGCGTATCATCCACCCCTTCCAAGGGCCTGTGAGAAGCAGGGCTGGAAGCTGCCACAGCACCTCCTCTACCTCCCCAGTCCCGCCTCAACACTGACTGCTCTATGCCTCAGTTTCCTCATCTGTAAAATGGGTAGACAAGGATGTGGAGGCGACTGAATGGGATGGTCTCAGAGGCCCCGTAGCTGGTGGAGCACATGGCAGTAGGTGGCAGGGCTGTTCTTCCTTGATGCCTGGCTCTCACTGTTTTGAAAGACTGCCTCCCCAACCAACTCCACTGACTCAAAAGCAGCTGAACAGGTTCACATAACAGTCACACGGCAAAGAAAGGACAGCCTGGGGCACAGGCTCTCCTGTGCTGAGCAGGACCCAGCAGGATAACAGGGATGAGGTGCCTGCCCTGGGTGCCTGGGGGGTCCTAGTCTAGGCCTCGGCTGCTCACAGCCTGTCCTGCTCACCGGCCCTAACCTTGGACTCAGCAGGCATTGGCAGACGGTGGGGGGACCTGAGACTCAGGCAACCCCTCTTCTCCCCTACCATGTGCTAGGACCTGCCTGGGGCCTCCGGCATCCCTTGTCTGACCCACCAGTAGGGGCATGAGCTGCTGTGCCCATTCCCCAGATGCCACACAGATAGGCGGGGACTGGCACTGGAGCCCTGCACCGTCTCCTACCGGCCAGCCCAGGAAGCAGGCCCCGAGAGGGTCTCCCAGCTCCACGTCTGTGTTCCTGGCAGGAAATCCCCAGCAAGAGAGCAGGAAGTGCTGGGAGGCGGGGTCCCCACCGCAGCTGGGCCAAGCAGACCCACTTCCCGTAGACTCAGCACTGACCAGGAGTGGCCCTGAGACCATGTTAGGATTGCCTTTCAGAACTTGGCCCAGACCCTGCCAGCCTTAGGATCTGCCAGGAAAGCAGAAATGCGAAAAAGAGCAAACCTCCCCCTGGGCAGCTGAGGCCATGCACGGCCCAGACGGCAGGTGTACCGGGCACAGCTACCTGTGTCCGAAGACCATGCCTCTCGGCCCAGATGTGGCCCCAGGAACCTTCAACCTGCGGGTCGTGAGGGTCAGGAAGGTGTGGCTGGCACCAGATGGCCGTGTCCCAACCCCATCCCCACCACCTCCCTGCCTTGAGACGCCCTGGGGATAACAGATTCAGGCCATTTTCACATTGAAATTGTTGTTTACTGTTCCTTCTGCTGACAGCCACAGCGAGCTGACTCAATCCCTGGACACTGATGGGGGCCCTCACATGAAGGGCCACAGGGGCACAGGGCACACGGGGCGGGGGAGACCTGAGAGCTTCCCACGGCCGTGGCCCAACAGAGCCCACCCAGGCCGGAGTTCCACGTGTGGCTCCTCCCTGAGCCTCGGCCACCCTGGGAGGTGAGCAGTTGTGCCCCATTTTACAGAAAAGGAAACTGAGACTCTCCTTGGGACCCACGCTGGGCAAAGCACTGCCCTCTCCAAACCACGGCCAGAGGTCACCACTGGGAGAGGGTCTCCATGGCAGGCAGAAGTAAGGATGAGGGCGCTGAGTGCTGGCCTGGCTCTAAGCACTTCATGTACATCAGCCACTGAGTCCTCACCACCCTCTGCGGCAGGCACTGCAATCACGCCCATTTCACAGATGAGAAACTGAGGCACAGAGTGCTGACATGATGTGCCCAAGAAACGGAGAAGCAAGGTCTTGAGGGTGGGAAGAGGAACAGGTGTGTTGGCTGGTCCTGGGCCTCCAGGCTCGGTGAGTAGAGCGGCCCTGGAAGTTTTTACCCTTCAAGGGGAAATGTGCTCATCCTCACACTGGCTCATAGCCCTTCCACAGCTCCCTGGACACCAGACTGTGATCAGGCCTGCAAGGCCCCTCCCATCAGCCTGGCTTCCCATCCCCCCACCTCCTACCCAGCCCTCATGTGCTTTGTGGTCCAGCCTCTGAGCCTTTGCTCCTGCTGTTCCCTCTGCCTAGATGCCCTTCCACACATCTCAGAGAGCCAGATCTGCCCACCTGTCTTCCCCACCCTCCAGGGCTCAGCGCCAATGTCCCCACCTCCACAGAAAGCCTTCCCTGACCACCATGCCCTGCCCCCCACAATGGGCCACCAGCCCCTAGGGCACCCCATGCTTTGCCTTGGCCTCTCCTGCCCTGTCTGGGTTGGGCTGCTCTCCAACCGCAGCGTGGTGGGGCGGGGCTGTGTTTCCCTCCCTCTGGTGCCCAGAGCCAAGACAGTGATCCGGGAACAAATCCAACCCAATCTCCTCTGGGCCTGAGATGCACCATCTCAGGAGGCACAGCCCATCCTGCCGCCCGCAGAGGTGAGCAGAGACTGCTCTGAGTGGAGGGCACTGCCCAGGCAAGGTCAAGGGTGGGGGAGCAGTAGTATCCCTCCCTTTCCAAGGTGCTTCCAAGTCACTGCCCTGTTTACTACCTGACTTGCTTTCCCCACTTCCCTGAAGGCAGGTGGGAGCCTCTGTTCTGTCTTTGTTAAGACCATGTCTAAAAGGCCCAGCGAGGTGCGGCAACTTCCCAGGGACACACAGCCAGAGGAGCCCCCTGCCTATTGCTCCAAAGTGCTCACATATTGGGGTAGGGGCAGGTCCCTGGGGTCCTGCACACCAGTCAAGTCCTGCAGTGCGACGGCTCTTCTCAGCCCTCAGTTTCCTCATCTCTAACCTAGCGACAAGTGTCCATGCAGCCCCAGGGCCATCCTATCCCAGGGCTCATGAGGCCCCACCTCCCTGAACATGGGCTGTCCCCACAGCACGGCCTAGGACTGTCCACCAGCAAGCGGGCAGAGCATCTTTGCCCCCGTCGGGTCCACGCCACGGAGAGGCCTGGAAAAACCCACAGGCTGCTGTTCCCTGCCCCCATCCCTGGGGGGTTGGAAAAGGAAAGAATGTCCAAAGTAAACAAGTCAACAGAGGGCCATGCCAGGACCTTGCAACGAACACAAGGTGCTCAGTAAGTGCTGAGTCCTGGGATGAAGAATTCTGAAGCAAGACCATTGCCAGGGCCTGCCCCTGCCCACAGTCCTCCTAGGCCGGACAGGGCAAGCTCTGGAGGGCCTGTGGGGACATACACTGAAGGTTGTGTGACGTTTCTATTTCTCAAGGTAGGTAAGTGGAATAGGGACCACAGCGGGCCCCAAGTTCCCCCAGCAAGGCACGCATCAGATTGTGTAGTCAGCGTGGGGTGACGTAAGTGTCTGCATGCCGCTGGTCTGGAGCCCAGAGGCTGTGACTCCTCTCCGCCCACCCCCGGGCAAAGTGCGCTGAGGAGCCGGCGCGGCTAGACTGAAGTTAGAGGGGGCCGCGCGGGAGTCGGGGGAGGTCGGGAAAGCCGGGCGCCGGCAGTCCTCAGCCCGAGGAGCTGCGCCCAGGCCCGCTCCGCCGCGCAGCCAAACGCGGGCGCTGCTCAGTAGGGCTGGGGACGCCAGCCAGCCCAGCGCCCCCACGCCCCTACATCCCGCCCACTTGCCGGGGGTGGCTGGAACTCCCGTGGGCATCGTTCTGACCCTGATGGGGCAGGAGGGACTTGGCCTGGAGCGGGACGTCCCCCTCCACTCTGCAGTGCGAACGCGGCGCGCACTCGGCCGGGCGCCCACAGGTGCCCGGGGAGCCGCGGCGCCCGGAAAGGACAGGGCCGGGCAAGATCACGCAGCGGTGGGAGGAAGGTCTTACCGAGGCGTCCGGGGAGCCGGGTGTGCCCGGCGGCAGGCCGCCGTTGAGCTCGTACTCCTCGGTCCCCGAGTCCATGGTGCGGCCGCCCAGGCCGCCAGGATCCGGGCCTGAGCGCGCCCGAGCCTCAACCTCAGGCTCCAGCTGCGTGCCCGCCCCCGGCCCGCCCCCGGCCCGCCCCGCGGCGAGCCGCTGCCCCAGACTCCGCCTCCACCCAGGGCGGAACCGGGTCTAGAGGCCGTCCGCTGAGAGCGAGCGGTTCGGGGCGACTGAAACGTCTCCAGCCTGAGATGCTCCCGCGGGACCCCCCATGGGAGGGGGCGCGACGCCGATGGCCCCAGAGGACCCTGCGCGGCGTCTTGCTTCGAACTTCCGTCGCGGACACTTTTAATACACAAAATGAGGCCAAGAACAGACCTTTCCCTGGCCACCAGGCAAACTGCATGAAAGCGAGCGGGCGTTGCCGCTGGCGCCCACGTTGGGTTTTTCCCAGGCGGGGTTCGCTCTGGGAACCGCAGATCGTTCCAGCACAGCGCCTACTGCGCCCCTAGTAACAGCGTCAGAGTCCGGGGTTCCCCTGACTGCGGGTCACGCTGGCATGCAGCTTCCCACTCCCTGACCTTAGGCTTTCTTGCTGGGAAATGGGGGTTATGAGGGCACAGACTCCTGAAGGGGCTGGGGGAGGCACAAAGGGCATGAAGGTGCGCTGGGTCTCAGCCCGTCCCGCATGATGGAGCCGTTTCTGCGTCCGGGGACTAGAGGGAGGCTGACTTGCCCTAGGGTGGCACTCTGTGCCCAGGCCAGTCACCAGGGGCTGGGCAAAGTGTGTTGGACCTTCCAGCCCTTGGTTCAATCGGCCCTTTTTTCCCCAGGACGTGCTGGTAAGCCTCTTCCAGGCTGGAAAGCCAGGTGAGATGCAGAGGACATTATTTCCCCTGGTGGCACTGGGCTGCAGGAGCTTGGGGTGAAGGCTGGGATGCTGTGTCCTATCAGAGGAACCTGCCCCCGATAATTCAACGTTATTTCACGTAGGTTCCTTTCTATTTTCCTAGGTGTCGGCCAGTCTGAAAAATAAAGGGAAAGAGTACAAAAGAGAGAAATTTTAAAGCTGGGTGCCGGGGGCGGCATCACATGTTGGCAGGTTCCATGATGCCCCCCAAGCTGCAAAATCAGCAAGTTTTTATTAGTGATTTTCAAAAGGGGAGGGAGTGTACGAATAGAGTGTAGGTCACAGAGATCACAAATATCACAAGGCAAATGGAGGCAGGGCGAGATCACAGGATGGGGCAAAATTAAAATTGCTAATGAAGTTTAGGGCACGCATTGTCATTGATAACATCTTATCAGGAGACAGGGTTTGAGAGCAGACAACTGGTCTGACCAAAATTTACTAGGTGGGAATTTCCTGGTCCTAATAGGCCTGGGAGTACTATGGAAGACCAGGGCTTATTTCTTCCCTTATCTGCAACCGTAAAAGACATTCCCAGAGTGGCCATTTTAGAGACCTACCCCTAGGAACACATTCTCTTTCTCAGGGCTGTTCCTTGCTTAGAAAAAGAATTCAGCGATATTTCGCCTATTTGCTTTTGAAAGAAGAGAAATATGGCTCTGTTCCTCCCGGCTCTCAGGCAGCCAGACCTAATGGTTATCTCCCTTGTTCCCTAAACATCGCTGTTGTCCTGTTCTTTTTTCAAGGTGCCCAGATTTCATATTGTTCAAACAATTTGTGCAGTTAACGCAATCATCACAGGGTCCTGAGGTGACATACATCCTCAGCTTATGAAGATGGGATTAAGAGATTAAAGTATTTAAAGACAGGCGTAGGAAATCACAAGAGTATTGATTGGGGAAGTGATAAATGTGCATGAAATCTTCACAATTTATGTTCAGAGACTGCAGTAAAGACAGCCGTAAGAAATTATAAAAGTATTAATTTGGGGAACTAATAAATGTGCATGAAATCTTCACAATTTATGATCTTCTGCCATGGCTTCAGCCAGTCCCTCTGTTTGGGGTCCCTGACTTCCCGCAACAGTGTCTTTTACTTCTGGCCTTGGCCTCACTCCCAGATCCCACTGCTTCATAGCCCCCCACCCCTCCAGGACCCACCCAAGGCGTGCATTCTCTCACTGTGTCTGCTGGTGCCTCCACTAAAGCCTCCAAAACAGTGAGTGGACCCTTGACCCCCCAACCTCCCTGGGGAGGTCAGATGGGGGTCACCCTGCCAGGACTCTACATCCCAGAACTGCCACCAGTAGTTATGTGGGCTCAGGCAGGTGGCTTAACCTCTCTGCATCAGCTTCCCTTTTGGTGCTATTAGCATTAAAGGAGGAGACCACCCCTCATACTGTCTTATGCCCAATTTCTGCCTCCAAAGAAAGAAAAAGTAAAAACTAAAAGGCAGAAATGAAATCCACAGGCAGACAGCCTGGCACTGCCCTGGGCCTGGTAGTTAAAGATTGACCCCAGACCTAATAGGTTCTGTTATCTATAGATTACAGACATTGTATAGAAACGCACTGTGAAAATCCCTATCCGGTTGTGTTCCCATCTAATTACTGGTGCATGCAGCCCCCAGTCACGTACCCACTGCTGGCTCAATCAATCACGACCCTCTCATGTGCACCCCCTTAGAGTTGTGAGCCCTTTTGCTCACTTGGGGAGCTGGGCTCTTGAGACAGGAGTCTTGCCGATGCCCCCGGCCGAATAAACCCCCTTCCTTCTTTAACTCAGTGTCTGAGGAGTTTTGTCTGCGGCTCGTCCTGCTATAGCATAAGGCTGGGGTTTGGTCAAGGCCATGTGAGCGTGATCCCTTCTCCCTGCCTGTAAAGAAACAAGAGCAGAGAGAGGTTAGGTAGCAGTGTGCAAGATCACTATGCAAATCCTCAGGGCAGCCTGGAGCCCAGCCCAGTCTAGAGTTTCTTCCTGTAAGTGGAAGCCTGCTCCTGTGGCACCGATGGGGTCCGACAATGAACAAGAGGCACACAGACAGCTGCGTCAGTTCTTGTTTTACTGTCAGCCCTGGAAAGTGGGCATCCCCCCCAATCTGACAGGGGAGGAAACTGAGGCACAGTTGGGGAGAGCCCAGGAGGGAGCCCTCAGCACCGGAGCCCCTCCTCAGAACTCCTGAGGAGGCTGTGCTGTCCTGTAGGCCACAGCTTGCCTGCACTGTCCCCTGCCTCACTGGACGTTCCCTAAGGTGAGGTCTGCTCAGCCCTCAGGCTGCACGGGTGGCCACCCAGCCAGCATTGGAACCCAGTGCCTGCCTCACCTGTGTGGGACTCCCATTCTCCCCCTGACCCATGCCTCACCCCTGCTGGGGGAGGGGGTGAGATTTGTAAGTGGGGAAAATGCAAGTCACCATGAGCAACTTTTCAGAAAAAAAGGATCTTCCACTCCACCCTGTCCAGGCCTTGCTCCTGACGCGGGCACATCCGTGCCACCTGTGGCAGGAGGTGGGCTGGGGGCATCACAGTGCCCAGAACCCTGGTCAGATGCCAAACGGGTCTCCACCTGTTGTATGATTGAAGTGGTTGCTTGGCCTCTGTTTCTCCATCTGTTCATTTCTCAGCACTGTGCCCACCGGGGGTTGACAGCATGTGAGGGCCACCCTGGGAGGCCAGAGGAGTTCATCCTGACCACAGCATCGTCAGCATTCGGCAGCATGGCCACCCTATTTCCAGAAGGGCAGAGGAAGGAAGGCCAGCTCAGACCCCAGGCTCCGTCTGACCAGGCCTCCAGCGGGACAGGAGGTAGGAGTGTATGGGCATGGGCAGGGCAGCAGGATTGCGCTTGTCTGGCTCCTCCCAACGGGGGTCATCCCTTGAAGGAGGAGCTGTTGTTGGCCCACTTCACAGCAGAGAAACTGAGGCTCAGGCTGTCACTGCCCCAGCTCTGCCTCAGAGGGGATCTGCAGGACAGGGTCTGGCATGATGACCCACAATGGGGATGGTTGCTGTTGTTCTCGCATAATCATGATACTGTTGGCACACCTGAGTGTTCACCAGCAGTTGGAAATCCAGCACCATCCACACAAAAATGTGTCTCGTGGCTCAAAACTGTAATCCCAGCACTTTGGGAGGCCGAGACAGGTGGATCATGAGGTCAGGAGATCGAGACCATCCTGGCTAACGTGGTGAAACCCTGTCTCTACTAAAAACTACAAAAACTAGCCGGGTGCGGTGGTGGACGCCTGTAGTCCCAGCTACTCGGGGGGCTGAGGCAGGAGAGTGGCATAAACCCAGTAGGCGGAGCTTGCAGTGAGCTGAGATCCGGCCACTGTACTCCAGCCTAGGGGACAGAGCGAGACTCCGTCTCAAAAAAAAAAAAAAAAAAAAAAGTATCTCATAGTATGGGACAAATTCCTATTCTGGGGATAGTACTGGCCCATGAGGGCTCAATTCCTGAAGGGGCAGGAGGTGGGGGACCACAGAGAAAATACGGCACACCCAGAAAGGGCCCTGCGAATGAGCCTTGAGACCTTGGAAGGCCAAGGGCGGGTGGAGAGGCCCTGAGGTGGGAGTGGGTGGTGGGAGCGGTTGGTGGGAGGGGTTGGTGGGCGGAGACCCTATCCTGAGAGTATTCCTTCCTTCGGGCCATGCGGCAGCTCCTGCAGTGTGCTTCACCATTCCCGCTGTTTTTTGTTTGTTTGTTTATTTGTTTGTTTTTGTTGTTGTTTGTTTTTTTAGATGGAATCCCGCTCTGTCACCAGGCTGGAATGCAGTGGTGCAATCTTGGCTCACTGCAACGTCCACCTTGCAGGTTCAAGCCATCCTCCTGCCTCAGTCTCCTGAGTAGCTGGGACTACGGGTGTGGCACCACCACACCTGGCTAATTTTTGTATTTTTAGTAGAGTCGGAGTTTCACCATGTTGGCCAGGCTGATCTCAAACTCCTGACCTCAGGTGATCCGCCCACCTCGGCCTCCTAAGTTGCTGGGATTACAGGTGTGAGCCACCATGCCCGGCCCCATTCCCACCTTCTAAGAGGAAGCCAGGAGGGTCACAGCGCCAGTGACATTGGGAAATCAGCCTCAGGGTTTGTAAACCTCTGTGCTGGCCGTCCGACCCTCTCCCAGCCTCAGTTTCCTCAGCTCCTGGGGCTGCTGGGAGGACGTGTGGGTGTCAGGGCTCGGGCAGGCTACAGCGCTGGAGTTCCCGGAGTTCCCGTGTCTGCTCCGTCATCCTCATTTGCGTTTGTAGTGTCTGTTTTCCCCACTGTGCTCAATGCTGTTTACCCAACTGTTCTCTGCTGGATCCAACCCAGGACAAGTCTTAAAGGCACAGTGTCCCCCGTGTCCCCTCCATCTACCTTTTTTTTTTTTTTTTGAGCTGGAGTCTCGCTCTATTGCTCAGGCTGGAGTGCAGTGGCGTGATCTCAGCTCACTGCAACCTCTGCCTGCCAGGTTCAATGATTCTCTTGCCTCACCCTCCCGAGTAGCTGGGACTACAGGCACGTGCCACCACACCCAGCTAATTTTTTGTATTTTTAGCAGAGACGGGGTTTCACCATGTTTGGCCAGGATGGTCTCCATCTCCTGACCTCGTGATCTGCCCTCCTCAGCCTTCCAAAGTCCTCGGATTACAGGTGTGAGCCACTGCACCCGGCCCATCCACCTACTTTCAAGTTCTCCTGGAGACCATGAGTGCATGAGCTGTCCAAGACCAGTTTCTAGATGCTGCTCCTGAGCTGAGGGACACGTCCCCATGAGAGACACAGAGGAGGGCTGTGGCTGGGAGGAGCGGGCCGGCAGGTGCTCCGGCAGAGCAGGCCCATGTGTGTGGGTGGGTGTGCACAGACAAACACTGTATATGCACGAGGGCCCCAGGCCTCTGCGGAGCAGCCCACAGGGTATTTCAGGATGCCTCTCTGGTGCCCAGGGAGGCGTGGTGCATCCCTCTCCCCCATCAAAGACTGGCGGATTCTTCTGGGGCTGGTGTTGAGTTCAGATCTGCCCCTTCTGGCTTGGGGTGCGCTTCCTCATATGTAAAGTGGGTATATGGCAAGATGGCATGTGAGGACCATGGAGGCGTCACCTCAGCCCACTCCTCACAGTGCCACCTCAAGCAGGTGACTCCATCCCGCTGACCAAGAACGAGACCCCAGTGGGGCAGAGGACAGGCACACCAGAGGCCTGGATCTCCCACTCACCCACTGTCCTAGCAGCTGGGACTGAGCACGGTCTGAGCGCCCCCACCGCCTGCTGTGGGGAGTACAGTCGTGTCTCTCAGACCTGGATAACATGTGGTGAAAGCACTAAGCTGTTGAAAGGTCAGTGGGTCAGATGGACCATGTTTTCACCCACAGAAAGCCTTCAGAAGCAGCCAGCCCGGGCTGCCTCCACCTCGGAGAGGCTTGCAGGCCGGGATGCCATTTCCACATCAGCAAGGGAGAAAGCGAGTTTGGTAAGGTGGCATGGCATGCCCGAGGCGACCCAGTTCTGCATGCCCGCCTGCCCGCCTGCACATGCTCTTGCTAACGTGAGCGGGACAAGGACGGGGCTGGTAGTTGGCCCAGGGCAGTGGCAACTCCCTGGAAAACTGTGGTATTGCCAGCACCAGGCGTGGCCTGTCCACTCCCCACCCACCTGAGGGAGCCGTTACCTGGCATCAGGATGGGCCCAGAGTCTGCATTGCTATCAGGCGGTCCCCAGGGACCACAGCTCCCACCAGGTCAGCAGACAGAGCAGGGAGGTAAGGGAGGCGGGAGGGTGGCATAGCCACCCCATTTCCAGAACGACAGAGGAAGGAAGCCCAGGCCTGTGAAGACTGGATGTGGCCATGCCATCATCCCCACACTAAAGACGGGATGGCGGAGACTCGGAGAGCCAAGGGACTCACCAAGGTCACCAGGCAGGGTTCAGTGGGAGGGGAGGCACAGCCAGGTCAAGGATGATAAGGGGCTAGGTGACAGGAGATGAGCACCACGCAGGTATGGTAGCCTGTCATGCTGTCCACCACAGAGGAGCAATGTGTTCAGGCTGCACAGCGAGGCACAGCTGGCCCTAGAAGGCCACATAACAGCAGAAACAAAGTGGATGTCCACCACAAGGGAGTAGCTAAGTGGATAATGGCCATCTGCATTCGGGAGTGGGATGCTTCGTCTACAGAGCAAGCAAGGCCAGGCCAGGAGATGTGGAGGGGTCCAGCTGCACTGTGGGCAGAGAACAGGCAGGAGCAGGAGTCTGGCCCCACTTCCTCTGCTCCGCCCTGACACGCTGCTCTGTTCCTGCCTGTTTGTGCTTCCGTCTCTCCCACTGGGGCTCCCAGGGGCCAGGCTGGGGCTGATGCCACTTTGCATTTATGGACATCTGTGCCCAGCAAAGCTCTTGTCCCCAGCTGCCACAGCAAAGTGGCAGGGAGAGTAGTCATCCCCCACTATCTGTTCTCTTCTTCCCCCTCAGTCACAGGCTGCTGACTTTCAGCTGCACCAGTGGCTTCTCGGAATCAGAGCTTCATTTCCATCTCCCCTGCAGCTAGAGATACCCTTATGTACGTCTGGAAATGAAAGTGCGTGTGCAACATCAGGCAAGGGATCCTAAACAGAAGGGGTGTGCCATTCTTTATTACTTCCTCTGTCCTGCTGACTGGAAAGTGGATGTAATGGCTGGAGCTCCAATAGCCATGTTGGACCATGAGGAGACCTTGGCTGTGGGAGCCTCAAATAGTGGAGCCGAAGACAGAAATAACCTGCATCCACAAAGCCTGCAGCACAGGCCTCCCTGGGCTGCCCACTTCCAGACTTCTTAAGTGTAAGTAAGGAAAAAAAAAAAACCAAAAAAACACAAACAACTATCCTGTTCAGAGACTGCTGTAATTTAGTTTTTTTCTGATAGAGCTGATGTCAATCCCACTTTGGAAAAGTGAATTACATTATGTCACTGACCAGCTTAAATCTCCCTGAAGGCTCCCCGTGACCATCCTTACTCCTGGCCCCTGCATACTGAGCCCCCACATTGCCCGACCCCCTGCCCTCCCCTCGCCCGCTCCACACTGGCCATCCCCTTCTTTTGTTCTGTCGACTTTTCTCTACCTCAGGGTCTTTGTCCTCCCCATTTCCTCCACCTGAATATCCTGCGCCAGATCGCCACATGACTGGCTCCTTCCCATCGTCACCTGAGTGCAGAACACCTGTCTACACCTGGGTCAGTGCCGGCGCTTGTGTGTGTGTTGTTTGCCCTTCTCCCCGAAAGGCTAGCATCTCAGTGGCAGTGGACCTAGAGGGAGGGAAATCCACTTCAAAGCCCCCAGGTGCTGCTGACAGGCTGCCCACCACCCAGGTGGTTGCCCGGGGCATGGCCTGGCCACGTTCTCTTTATCCAGCCTCCAGGCGCAGTTCCCAGGCGTCCCTCTGTCCAGCCTGCTCAGCCCAGCCCATGCCCAGCAAACCACTAATGACAGGGGCCGCCCAGGCTTCTTATTCTTGGTCCTGACATCGACCGCTGACTCAGGCCACAAAGCCACGGGGCCAGAGAGCATGGGAGCAAGGATGGGCCTCTGGCGGGGCAGGTGGTCTGTGGTTTGGCGAACAGACATCCACCTGCGAATCAGATTCAGCGTGGGTACCTCCCCCTTCCTCTCCCAAGAGCCCAGGCCAAGCTCCGAGCTCCGAGCTCAGCCTCATCTGCTGGCCTTGGCCCATCCAGGGAGCCAGCTGGGCTGAAAGCCCAACCCTGGGGCTACAATTAGGTAACATCTCTTTAGTCAACTGGGTCTCAAAGCTCAGTGCCTGGCCCAGGGCTCAGTGCACAGCCATTAATGGGCCAATGTGAGCTCGTATCAGATGGTGGTGGGGCTACTGCACCCAGCCAGCAGGCCCCGTCTCTCCTGCCTCCTCTGCCGGGGACCAAAGTCCCCCTTCTCCAAGTCTGGGGCACCTCCTCCAATAAACTCCCAGATTCCCCTGAGGGCATCCTCTCTGCGCACACATGCCCCTCACTAGGTCCACTGGGGCCCACAGGCTTCCCCTTCCCACCCTCAGCCCCCTCCATGGACTCCCCATGCCCCAGGAAGTTCAGAGGGCTGAACAGTAGCTGTTTCCGTCCGTTAGCACCCAACAGCCTCCCACACATTTTCCCACCTGTCCCAGGCTGTTGGGGTGTCCAGAGCTATGAGTTATGGCTGTTTTCCTAAAAAATTTGAGGGCCGGGCACAGTGGCTCACACCTGTAATCCCAGCACTTTGGGAGGCTGAGGTAGGTGAATCACTTGAGGTCAGGAGTTGGAGACCAGCCTGGCCAACATGGCGAAACCCTGTCTCTATTAAAAACAAAAATTAGCTGGGCATACTGGTGAGTGCCTGTAATCCCAGCTACTTGGGAGGCTGAGGCAGGATAATCCCTTGAACCCGGGAGGCAGAGGTTGCAGTGAGCTGAGATTGCACCACTACACTCTAGCCTGGCGACAGAGTGAGGCTCCGTCTCAAAAAAAAAAAAATAAATAAAATAAATTAAAAAATTGAAAGAGTGATGACACCACCACCACTGAGAGGCTGAGTATGGAAATGTTACCAAAACACCAGGGTTCTGTCTAGGTCCAGCTTCTCACCGCGCACAAAGCTAGTCACTGAGACAAGTATTGCCAAGGAAGAGGCTTTAATCAGGTACTGCAACTGAGGAGATGGGAGCTCAGTCTCAAATCCATCTCCCTGACTGACTAGAACTAGGGGTCTACAGAGCAGGGAAAAAACGTAACAATGTGTAAGAAAACAGGAACTGGAGAAGGGCAAGAAAGGGTCATGGTGAATCGGGGTCAGGCATCTCATTGTCTGGTTGTGGTGATTTATTAAAAAAAAAAGAAACAAAAAAGGAAGGTGGGGGCAGTGGCTCACACCTGTAATCCCAGTACTTTAGGAGGCTGAGGCAGGTGGATCACTTGAAGTCAGGAGTTCGAGACCGGCCTGGACAACATGGCAAAACCCTGTCTGTACAAAAAAAATTAAAATGGGGCTGGGCATGGTGGCTCATGCCTGTAATCCCAGCACTTTGGGAGGCCGAGGTGGGCAGATTACCTGAGGTCAGGAGTTTGAAACCAGCCTGACCAACATGGAGAAACCCCATCTGTACTAAAAATACAAAATTAGCCAGGTGTGATGGCAGGCGCCTGTAGTCCCAGCTACTTGGGAGGTTGAGGCAGTAAAATCGCTTGAACCTGGGAGGCAGAGGTTGCAGTAAGCCAAGAACTCACCATCACACTCCAGCCTGGGCAACAAAGGGAGATTCCATCTCAAGGAGAAAAAAAAAAAAAAATATATATATATATATATATATATATATATATATGTATAGAAGAGAAAAGAAAGCCCATCTGTAAGGCTGTTGGGTGGGTCTCAATAGCAGTCGCTGCTGAGCGCACTGTAGCCCAGGTGTGGTGTGCATGATCTCATTATGGGGTTGTGTCTTTTCTACAGATGGGGAAACTGGGGCTCTGAGAGCTGAGATTCAAACCCAGATTGCCTGAGTCCACACTGCACCCTCTGCCTACTTTGGCTGGGTGCCAGGAGCTACCTTGCAGCCAAGGCAAAGCCCTTTCCTGTCCTGCCTAGGGAATTTCAGCCCACCTCAGGCCCAAGGCTGCCTCTAGCTTCCTTGATGGAGACCTCTGTGAATGTCACAAGAGCCCACGGTGGGGCGGGGGCTTCAGGCTCAGGCTGTGGAAGCCTCCGGTCCCCACTCCCTCCCTGTGCTGTGGCAGGGAGGGCACAGAGGTCAGCCTGCAACTTCTGAGCACGAGCTCACAGCTGTAGAACACCATCACTCCCGGCCTAGAGGGGCTTGTCTGGTCCTGTTTCTGGTTGGGCCCGCGGTTTTCAAACTTGGACATGCATCAGAACCCCAGGAGAGCATAGCTCACTGGGCCGAGTCCCAAGGGGCTGATGCTGCTGGCCCAGGAACCCTACTCCAAGCCAATGGGTACGGCTGTCCCTGGAAGTCCTGAGGCGGGGATGTGGGCCAGGCTGAGGATTGATGCAGGGGCACGGGTAGGGGAGGGCCTGCTTCTGAGCGACTGCCCCCTGTAAGCCTGGGGCCCAGTGCCTCCCACAAACCCTCCCACTGTCCATCAGCATGAGGCAGGTGTCCCCCCGCTGTGGAAAAGTCAGGAGTCATCAGTGTGGCATGTTGGAAACAAACATACTGTAAACATGCCACTTTTAGTTATTTTCCTTGCATAAACCCGTGAAGGGACGAGGCCTAAAGAGGACTCTGTCCCAAGCCCGAGACAGCCGGCCCACATGTTTTCATGCTAGTTGGGATCATTGTGGTCAGGCCGGGGATGTCCTCACTGGGTCAAGTAGAGGGTTGGTGAGCACATTCAGGCCAGCAGGAAAGCGAGTATCGCCTTCATTTTGGTCAAGGATATGTCATCAGGGGCTAGGTATGGTGGCTCACACCTGTAATCCCACCACTTTGGGAGGCCGAGGCAGGCGGATCACTTGAGGTCAGGAGTTTGAGACCAGCCTGGCTAACATGACAACACCCTATCTCTACTAAAAATACAAAAATTAGCTGGCGTGGTGGGGCATGCCTGTAATCCCAGCTACTCGGGAGGCTGAGGCAGGAGGATTGCCTAAACTAGGGGTTGGAGGTTGCAATGTGTGGAGATTTCGCTACTGCACTCCAGCCTGGGTGACAGAGTGAGACCCTGTCTCAAAAAAGAAAAAAAAAAAAGATATGTCATCTGGGACAATAACCTTGAAAAGCAGGGGTCCCAGATGACCTTATTTGCAGAGAATGTAACTGCAGATGGCAAGCAGTGGGCTTAACTTTCACTGAGCCCTTCGTTCTCTGTCCTCTGCCCTCTGCCCCAGCCACTGCTGGCCTCATCTGAAGGCCATCTGTGCCTCACGGTCTGAAAATGCTGGTTTCCACAGTTGTTTCTCCTTCCAAATTTCCCTGGAATCTTGCTTTGGCGGCGAACCTCTGGTTCAATTCCTTCCTTTTAACCGAAGTCTATAGGAAAAATTTGGAAGTTGAAATATGCTAGTCCAAGGAAGTGGACGTGAAGTTCTGGGGACGGTGGGCTGCCAGGGATATGGCACTGTGCAGGGGACGGCCCCTGGGACCCCCTGGTTCCTGTCAAGGGCAGATAGGGTCCGGGGGCAGTGGCTCACGCCTATAATCTCAGCACTTTGGGAGGTCAAGGAGGGCGGATCACCTAAGGTCAGGAGTTCAAGACCAGCCTGGCCAACATGGTAAAACCCTGTCTCTACTAAAAATACAAAAATTTGCTGAGCGTGGTGGCAGGTGCCTGTAATGCCAGGTACTCGGGGGACTGAGACAGGAGAATAGCTTGAACCCAGGAGGCGGAGGTTGCAGTGAGCTGAGATCGCACCACTGCACTCCAGCCTGGGTGACAGAGCGAGACTCTGTCCACACACACACACACGCAGATCAGGTAGGATGTGCAGTGTGTCCTCATGGCCGGGCATGGGGTGCGTGGGGCCGGATGACCACAGGGACTCGTCCTGTGGCCACTGCTGCTCAGGAAGTGGATCGCAAGGAGCAGAGTCGCCAGACCCTTCAGTTCCCAGCTCCACATTTAAGGCAGGTCTGGCCATGAGCCAGGCCTCTGCATGTGACCCGGGGCCTCACTGTGGCGTGGCTGCCTGTCCTGCCTGTGGATGTTGCCTGTGCTGTGCAGAAGCCACACAGCCTCCAGGGCGGCTCCCCAGAATGCCACATTTCCTGTCTCTGGCTCTGATGGCATCTAGGCTGGCAGGGGCCCCAGCCCCAGCAGGCCTGTTGCTGGGCAGAGCCCAGGGCCACGTGCAGTTGGGTCTGGCTGAGAGCGTCTCATGGGTTGGTGAGAACCCTTCCAGCACAAAGGGGCATTTATCAGACAGGGATGGCATGTCTCGGGCTGAACACAGGAAACACAGAAATAGCCTTTTACAGAGCGCCAGCAGGGCTGGGCTCGCTTGCTGTGGAGGGTGTCGGCTTTCCAACTACTTCTCCAAGCTGTGCGACCCATCCATGCTCCCCAGCGAGTTGTTCTGTCCCTGACAGGGTGCTCTCTGAGAACGGTCCTGCTGCAACTGGAGGGAGAGCGGCAGGGAGGGGAAAGGGGAAGACTTGGGGGAGAAGGAGGAAGGGAGACAGATGGAGACGGACAGAGGGAGGGATGGAAAAAATGAGAGAGAGAGAGAGGGAGGGAGATGGAAACGTAGGTTGTCTCCACTGGAACAGTCTGCCTCCATGGTTCTCCATGATGGGAATGGAATTCATATCTCACCTGACAGCAAGGGTCTCCACAGTATGACTTCACCTTCTTTCTCTTAGTAAGGCAAGAGCAGACAGGCAAACAGTCCAGAAGTGACGGATGTGTCCCTGAAAATACCTGTCTTTCCCAGTTTGTACATCTTTGCTTGTGTTATTTCTTCTGCCTATAATGACTCTCAAAATACCCAGACTGAAAAAGAATTAAGCCCCACTTGACACCTATAAATAATTTCTCTCATTGTAATATGCTAAGAGAAACAATGATAGTAAGGTTTTGGAGAGGTAAGAAGCAGTCCTGTTGCTAGTACAGAGATTGAAGATTCAAAGCCTTCACTAATTAGGATGTGTTTGTCTCTCACATGAAAAGAGCCTGGAGATAGGCAATCTAAGGTCAGCATGGTACCCCCATATATATATATATATATTTTTTTTTTTTTTTTTTTTGAGATGGGATTTCGCTCAGGCTGGAGTGCAGTGGTGTGATCTCCGCTTACTACAACCTCTGCCTCCCGGGTTCATGTGATTCTCCTGCCTCAGCCTCTCAAGTAGTTGGGATTACAGGCGCCTGCTGCCCCACCCAGCTAAATTTTTTTGTATTTTTAGTAGAGACAGGTTTTCATCATGTTGGCCAGGATGGTCTCGACCTCCTGACCTCAGGTGATCCACCCACCTCGGCCTCCCACAGTGCTGGGGTTACAGGCCTGAGCCACCGTGCCTGGCCTGTTTCTTTTGTTTTCATTTTTTGAGACTGAGTCTTGCTCTGTCTCCCAGGCTGGAGTACAGTGAGGCAGTCTCAGCTCACTGCAACCTCTGCCTCCTGGGTTCAAGCGATTCTCTTGCTTCAGCCTCCTGAGTAGCTGGGATTACAGGTGCCCACTACCATGCCTGGCTAATTTTTGTGTTTTTAGTAGACAGGGGGTTTCACCCTGTTGGCGAGGCTGGTCTCGAACTCCTGACCTCAAGTGATTTGCCCTCCTGGGCCACCCAAAGTGCTGGGATTACAGGCGTGAGCCACCATGCCTGGCCCCCATAATGTTACTGGGGATCTTTCTTTTCTGTTTTGCAAAGTATATAACTTCCATCCTCAAAGTAGCCTCATGGTACACAAAGGCTGCCGGATAGCCAACCATCACAGTGGGAGGTGAAAGGTGTGGACACTTGCTGATTGATGACCAAAATATCCCAGGTATATACCCTTTCACACTTTTCCTATGCTTTTTAAAATAAAGACACTCTTTACCAATCAGAATCACTGTACATATTATTTTGCCACTCAGTTATATGTACGACTACATCTTTTTATGTCATAAAAATTATTCTGCAACATGTGACTGCTTGCAGTTCTATTTTGTGGTCATATCATGATTTATTCAACCTGATGGACATTTCTCTTTTCCTTTATTTATTTATTTATTTATTTATTTACTGAGACAGAGTTTCACTCTTGTCACCCAGGCTGGAGTGCAATGGCACGATCGCAGCTCACTGCAACCTCCACCTCCTGGGTTCAAGCGATTCTCCTGCCTCAGCCTCCCAACTAGCTGGGATTACAGGCATGTGCCACCACACCCGGCTAATTTTGTATTTCTAGTAGAGACGAGGTTTCACCATGCTGGCCTCGAACTCCTGACTTCAGGTGATCCACCTGCCTCAGCCTCTCAAAGTGCCGGGATTACAGGTGTGAGCCACTGTGCCTGGCATCCTTCTTTTATTCTTCTGAAAACAACGCTATAATGACCATCCTCTCTGGTATGTAAATCTCTGCACACATACTTGAATGATTTAAGAATTAATTGCCAGCCTCAAGATGGCCCCCAATGATCCTTGCTTCCATATTCATAACCAGTGTAGTCTCCGTTCCCAGGAAATCAGGGAGAGTGCATGTGGCCAGTAAATTCCAGCAGAGGTAGATGGTGTGTGACATCTGAGGCTGGGTCATAAAGTGCATTGTGGCTTCAGACTTTCCCTTCTGGACTGCTCATTTTGGGGGAAGCCAGTCACCACGTCATGAGGACAAAGCAGCCCTGAGGAGAACCAATCCCTTGTGGAGAGGAGCTCAGCCCCCAGTCAGCAGCTGATACCAACTTGCCATGTGTGAGTGAGTCACCTTGAAAGTGGATCTGCTTTCCCACCCAAGCCTTCAGATGAGACCACAGCTCTGGCCAACACCGGACTGCAGCCTCATGAGAGACCCAGAGAAAGAACCATCCTGTTGAGTCTCTCTTGATTTCTTGGTCCATAGAAATTGCTAGTGATAGTAAATGATTCTTGTTTTTTAAACCACTAAGTTTTAGGTTAACTTATTACACAGCAGGAGTGATAACTTAAATGGTAACTATTTTGGTCAAAAGAGGCCAGGCTCTGCTACAATATCAAATAAACCACATCTTGATGGCTAATACGATAAGGTTTATTTCACCCTCACTTACGTCTAATGTGGGTAGGAGGACTCTCCTGCTTGGCACTCAAGTCCCAGGAATGGAGAGTATTTTCACCTAGAAGCAGGACACTTCTCCTCACATTCAGGTGGTGAGAAATCCATGTTATCACACCCAGCAGCATGGGGCTAAGAAACATAGTTTGGTTGTATGCCCCAGAATATAACTAGATAATTTTTTAGTATTGCCTCTGCCACAGTGAATCAAGAGAAATAAAAGTGACTACTATGTATTTGAAAAGTGAAAATTCCCAGAAGTACAGAAATGCATATTGAAACTGATTCACAGTGTTTCACTTCCTATGACATAAACAAAACTCCCTTTTTGAAATCTGAGAATACCCAAACTTCCACAATTGCTACAGGATAAACACTTCCACACACAGCTGATAGGAATAAGAATGGGCTTGACTTTTCCAGATAACAAAGTTGCAAGATTTATCAACAGCCTTTAAAATATTTATATTCCTTGACCCAAATAATTTTGCTTCTGGGAATGCATTCTAGGGAGATATTTTGTAATAAGATAAAAGCTTTATGCATAATTCACCATACCATTATATGAAATAAGGAAAAGTTGCAGGCAACTTAGATGTATGCCAGAGTAAAGATAAATTATGGCATCTCCAGGCGATAGAATATGTGCAAGCATTACAGGAAGTACAGTGGAGCCCGTCAAAGCTGACGGTATAGCCTTACTTGGAAAAGACTGCAGAGCTGAATAATCAGCAATGATGTAAATGCAGACACATAGGAAATAAACATTGAAATGTTACCAGTGGTGTCCTCTGGGTGATGGGATGAGGTTTGCCTCCTCTGCGTCCTTGCTGTCCTTTCCCAGTTCCCCCAGGGGGCGCATGGCACATTTGTAGGCCTGCTGGTCTTTCTCTGTCCATCTGTTTATTTGTTAGATAACAAAAATGCCTTCTTCAGAGGGTTTGCCTCTGGTGCAGTGCCGTGTGTACTTCCTACATTCTTGTCATTATTATTATTTGGAGATGGAGTCTTGCTCTGTCGCCCAGGCTGGAGTGCAGTGGTGCGATCTCTGGTCACTGCAACCTCCACCTCCTGGGCTCAAGCGATTCTCCTGCCTCAGCCTCCCGAGTAGCTGAGACTACAGGCACCCGCCACCACACCCAGCTAATTTTGTGGAGACAGAGTTTCACCATGTTGGTGAGGCTGGTCTTGAAATCCTGACCTCAGGTGCTCCACCTGCCTCAGCCTCCCAAAGTGCTGGGATTACAGGCATGAGCCACCGTGCCTGGCACAGAGGTTCCTTTTGATTCAGTGTCCTGGATCGCAAATGCAGGCAGGTGAGGCAGTAATAGTGGGGCCTCACGGTTGTGCCATGATGGGTCAGGATCTGAGTATGGAAAACACCAAAGAGCATAGAGTTCTTGGAAAACTTCACAGACGAGGACAAAAACGAGAGAGTGTGGAGAGAGAGAAAGAAGGGAGTAGGGAGAGGGAGGGAGGAAAAGGGGTGATGGGGGCCGAGCCTATCCCATTTCTTCCCCACTCCAGCACACCTGCATGGTCTGGTTGTCCCCTGAGGCCACTGCCCACCTTCTTGTTGACTTTGCTCGGGCTACAGTGACCATGAGCTCCCTCTAGCAAGTGGAGCTGTCCACGACCAGTCTGCCGCTGTCTGCAGTGATTGACTTGGGCCCTTGCGACACGAGGGCTTGCTTCCGGCGGCCTTGCAACAGGTATCCTTGGCCAGGACTGGACCCTTTCCTCTCTCCCAGTGGCCGTTGGACATGGGTGTCCAGCTTCCCAATTAGGGTGGCAGTTCTGGCTTTGGTACAGGACACATCATCACCAAAGGCCAGCAACCACAATCGTCACCCATCCTTGCACTCAGAGTTTGAGGTGGGGGCCACCCCGGGGTGAGGCACCAGCTCACAGAGGCCTTGCAGGTGGCAATGCTAGCTCCAGCGGCTTCTAACAGCTGCCCTCATTCCCTGGGACTCACTGCTGTCCTCGGGGTGTGATGAAAGGCAGGGAGCAACTGCTGTCACTAGGATCTGCCTACAGGGTCTGCCCTTAACCCTGGTGTCCATAAGACTGTAGGACAGAGGAGTCAGAAGCTCTTTTCTCTGTTAAAAATTCTAACCGTATTAGAAAATAGCAGAATTTCCCTCCTTTTTTCCCCCTTGTTTCTGTGAATTTGTGTTAAACATAAATGTCAATTAAAGTGGACTCCGATTATCGTTTTTCTTCCTTCTCTCCATACTGGGCTCATGTGCTGGCCCAGCTGGGGATGAGGGAGGCACCCATTCTTCCCAAGATGGGTTCCAGAAGCAACATGAGGCCTCTGTTTGTGGAGATACAGAGGTAGATGAAATGCTTGTGCTTCACCTCCAGGCCAGGTGAGAGAGAATACTTTAAAGGCAGCATCACAACTTATCACCAAATGTGTGTCCTCCCCTCTGGTGTCCAGTCTGACCTTGGGAGATGGTGGCCAGAGAATTCATCCTTGGGCGCACTGCCAGCGTTGGTCTATAAGCTACCCATATCTGTCCATTAGGAATGGGATGGGGCTTCATGTAACAGAAATAAAATTTCCTCCCACCCATCACTGCAGCAGACCTGGGCAGCGACCGTCTTGCTCAGAGGCTTGATGTTGTGTGGGCCTCATCTCTGGGATGCTGTTGGCCTTCTCCTCAGGGTTGCTGCCTACTGGTCACAATAGGGCTGCTTGAGGTCCAGACAGCATGTCTGTGTGCAGTCCGGGGAGAAACAGGGAGGAGACCACAAGCCACATGGGCCCCCTTTTCTCTTGAAAGCAAAAGCCCTAAATTTCCCCAGTAGACTGCACCTTAGGTTTCAGAACCACCCTTATCTTCGAGGAAGGCTGGGAAATATGGAACTGAATTGGCTTGTCTTGACCTGTCACCTGGACTGAATATGCTGTCCCCCGGGGCAAAGAATGGATATATCCAGTATCCATTCTTTCATTCTTTTTTTTTTTTTTCGAGATGGAGTTTCACTCTTGTTGCCCAGGCTGGAGTGCAATAGCATGATCTCGGTTCACTGCAACCTCTGCATCCCAGGTTCAAGCGATTCTCCTGCCTCAGCCTCCTGACTAGCTGGGATTACAGGCGCCCACCACCATGCCTGGCTAATTTTTGTATTTTTAATAGAGACTGGGTTTCACCATGTTGGCCAGGCTGGTCTCGAACTCCTGACTGCAGGTAGGAATGTTACCTGCAGTCCTACCCAGAGTGCTGTGATTATAGGCATGAGCCACCTCACCCGGCCACAAAATGTTTTTGAGGCTCATCCATGTTGTTACCTGGATCAGCGGTTCTGAAGTCCTTCTCCCTGCTAACCAGCACTCCTCTGTTGGGATGCACCCCAGTGTGTTTATCCATGCACCTGGGGAATAGATATTTTGGCTGTTCAGCTTTAGTTGTTACAAATAAACCTATTCCTTAAGACACTGGTGTGTAAGTACTTGTTTGAGTAAAGGTTTTTATTTCTCCTGAGTAAACAGAATGAAATTTCTGAATTATATAGTAAAAGTATGTTTAGTTTTATAAGAAACTGACAGACCATTCTCCGAAGTGACTGTGTGTTCCATTTGCTCCGTGTCCTAACACTTGATATTTTCCGGCTTTTGAGATTTTAGCCATTATAATGTGCTTGAAGTAGTAACTCATTGAAGTTTTAATTATCCCTTCCCTGGTGACTAATGGTATTGCATACAAATTCATGTTCATTAACTCTTCATATATTTTCTTTTGTGAAGTGTCTGTTCAGGTGTTTGGCTCATTTTACAATTCAGGTCCATCTAAAACATTTTTTGTTTTAATTAGCTGGGCATGGTGATGCATGTCTGTAGTCCCAGGTACTCAGGAGGCTGAGGTGGGAGGATCCCTTGAGTCCAGGAGGTCAAGGCTGCATGCAGTGAGCTGTGATCGTACCATTGCACTCTAGCCTGGGCAACAGAGCAAGATTGCGTCTCTAAAAAACAATAATAAAATTCAGGTTATTCATTTTTTTTAGCATTGGCTTTTAAAAGGAGTTCTTTATATATTATGGATACTCGTTTTTTTTTTTTTTTTTTTTTTGAGACAGAGCGTTGCTCTGTCGTCGAGGCTGGAGTGAGGTGACTCGATCTCGGCTCACTGCAACCTCTGTCTCCCGGGTTCAAGTGATTCTCCTGCCTCAGCCTCCTGAGCAGCTGGGACTACAGATGTGTTCCACTACGTAAAAAAAAAAAAAAAGTAATTTTTGTACTTTTAGTAGAGATGGGTTTCACCATATTGGCCAGGCTGCTCTCAAACTCCTGACCTCAGGTGATCCACCTGCCTCAGCCTCCCAAAGTGCTGAGATTGCAGGCATGAGCCACTGCACCTGGCCTGGATACTTATTCTTTTTCAAGTATAGTTGTAAATATTTTTTCCAGTTCTATATCTTGTCTATTATTTTCTTAATAGTGTATTTTGATAAGCAGAAGGTTTAAATTTTGAAGTCCAACTCACCAAATTTTACGGCTATTTCTTTTGGCATCCTGTCCAAGAGGTCTCTTTTTTCCTCTAAGGTCACTGCATCTGTTCACTACCTCTGAGCTCCAAGTCACCCTTCAGTTCCTGCTCTGGGATAACATTTCTCCCTCCCAGTGTGTGCAGTGCCAGCCTTTCGCTATAGAGGGCGCTGGGGGGCACTGCACGAGGAAGGGCTCTTTTGCCAACTCCCGACTCCCACAGCTGCAGGGTGGGTCCATGGTGTGGGGTGATGGTGCCTGGTGCTGGCCATGTACTCCAAATGCACGTCCCCTTTTGACCCTGGCTGGTGACTACATTTCCATGCCCTCTTGATCTGGAATTCCACATGCTCCAGGCCTGCCTGCGCCCAGACTTGCTGCACGCCTGGCCAGCAGGGCCCCAGTTCCACAGTGCCGGCACCCCACCAGCAGCGGCTGCAGACTAGCCTGGCCCAGGCAAACCCACGGACCTAGCAGCAGACAATAGCACATCTAGTGGGCCTCAAATACACCTTCTCTGTGGAGGCCTCCTTCCACATGGGCCTTCCTGGTGCCTCCCTCGGCCCTTGAGCACTTGAGTTTTCTTGTATCTTCTCAGTGTGTTTCCTATCCCTGATGACACAGCCACAGAGATACTCCTCTGTATCTTCCTCTGGAAGCTTTAGGTCTATGGTCAATGTGACATGAATTTTCTTTTGCCATTTTAACTGCTTTTTTGTTTTTTTGAGACAGAGTCTGTCTCCGTTGCCCAGGCTGGAGCGCAATGGCGTGATCTCAGCTCACTACAACCTCTGCCTCTTGGGTTAAAGCAATTCTTCTGTCTCAGCCTCCCAAGTAGCTGGGACAACAGGCACATACCACCATGAATGGGTAATGTTTGTATATTTAGTAGAGACGGGGTTTCTCCATGTTGGCCAGGCTGGCCTCGAACTCCTGACCTCAGGTGATCCACCCACCTCGGCCTCCTAAAGTGCTGGGATTACAGGCATGAGCCACCGTGCCTGGCCTTAACCATGTTAAGTGTATAGTTCAGTAGTGTAAGTATATCCAGATTTATGAAACAGATCTCTAGAGCTTTTTCATTATCCCAAACGGAAACTCTGTCCCCATTCAACACTGACTCCCTATTCCTCCCTCCCCCAGGCCCTAGCAGCCACCATCTGACTTTCTGTTTCTGTGACTGCAGCTCCCCTGGGTATCGTGTATACATGGAATCATGCAGTATGTGCCCTTTCATGATCAAGTTATTTCATTTAGCATAGTGGCTAAATGATGAACCTCAAGGTTCATCCATGTGTAGCATGTGCCAGAATGTCCTTCCTTGTTGAGACTGAATAACATTCCATCATATGGAGACACCACATTTTGTTTATCTGCTCATCTGTTGCTGGACACTTGTGTTGCTTGTGTATCCTGGCTCTGTGGATAATGCTACTGTGAACCTGGGTGTGCAGATAGAAGAAAATGCGTGAGTGAATGTGGCAGGTAGCAACAAGGAGATGACTTCCCAGTGCCTGCTCAGTGCTAATGCAGGGCAGTGAGGCTCAGGGCGGTGATGGGGGAAGGGTGCCAATGGAGCCGTCCAAAGCCTGCACATGGTGTTTAGGATTTAGAAGACAAGCAAACAAGTGCAGCGTGGCCTGAGACTGTGCTTTTTCTGCGCTGGTCACGCTGGGATGGACCCAAGAGGCATTAGTACTGTGCTATCCGCCTCCCTGCCTCCCCTCCACGCTGTCTCTCACACGCCCCTCCCCTCTTAGTTGACCGTAAACCTATTTTCACAAGTGTTCAGTGTGAGAAGGGCTCTTGACTAAGTTAAGGCTCAGGCACTGGGCTTGGAAGCGGCTGAGTGCCCAACCCCGTGTGTGGGACCGCTGCCTGCGCAGAGGGGCAGCCCAGCATGGGGCCTCCGCAGAACGTCACTGCAGCCTTTGTTCACTGGCGTCTGTGGAGCCTTTTCCATTCTGGGCTGCCATCCCTTTGGCACCCAGAGGACTTTCCTGCCACCCAAACAGCAGATGGTCAGGAAATGAAGACTCACACTAACATCAACCAGAGGAAAATCTCATTCAATTGGCAGAATCTGCAGTGAGCGAAGCATGCGGCTGGACACATGTCATCTTCTTAGGGCAACGCCCTCTGCCAGTGGGACAGTAAGTGCTAGAAACCGTGGGCGCTGTGGCCTTCGAAGGCCGATGACCCGCAACCAACCGCGGGCAGGTCGGGGCTGGGGCTGGCGGGACTTTGTGTCCTCCTCTGGGTCCGCTTCTCTCCCAGGCTCCCAGGAATCGCTGGGCTTCAGGACTGGGTTCCCTTCTCCCTGCTGCAGACATGGGGTTACTGGGGGAGGCTCAGCTGCAGCACGTGCCGTGAGTCAGGCCCTGAGCCAGGGGCTCTATATGCTTTGTCACTCAGGCCTAAGTGTCACTATGAGTGACACCAACCGCAAAGTACCAGTTGCTTAAACAAGACAGACATTTCTTTATCACACAAATGATGTCTGGAGGCACGCTGTACAAGGCTGGGGTGGCAGCTCCACATTCTCCAGCACCTGTTTCCTCCTAGCTTCCTACCCTGCCATTCTCTACTTATAGCTTCCACCTCATGACCTAAGATAGCTGCTTGAGTTGCAGTCATCAAACTTGCATGCCCGCCAGCAGGAAGGAGGAAGGGAGGAAGAAAGGTGTGCTCTGACCCTCCAAGACACTTCTCAGAGCTTTCTGGACACACTCACTCACGTGTTGTGGCCAGAACTTCACCACGTGGCCACACCTAGCTACAACGGAAGCAGGGAGATGTAGTTTCTACTCCAGGCAACCATGTTCTCAACTAAAGTTCAGGGTTTCTATGCCTGAGGAAGAAAAAGAGAATGAATAGCGGAGGACACTTAGCCATCTCAGCTACACACACCTAATTTCTATAAGTTCTAGTAATATTTAAAAGTTTAAACCTTATGTATATGTTTTTGTTACAGACTAACCACACATTATGAAATTCAAAATGGTGAACGGTTAACCTTTCCTTCCTTCTCCTATCCCCAAGGTGCCCAGTGCTACCAAAGGCCATCTAGGCCAGCAGTCCTCAAAGAGGATCCCAGGACCACAGTGCCAGCATCCTTGGAAACGTGTTGGAAATGCAGATTCTCAGGCCCCGGCCTCCTCCACCCCACCGATTTAGAAGGTCTGAGGGCGAAGCCAGGAGTCTGTATTTTAGCAAGCCCAATGGAGGGGCTCTGTTGCCTGCTGAAGTCTGAGCACCCCCGGGCTGAGCAAAATCAGGCTGATACATCTAGCTGTAGGTCTCCCTGGCCCCCATCCGCACCACTCTCACTTAGCTCTGCCCGAGCATTTCAGGGAACAACGTTCAGCACCGTTCGTTTTCCCTTTCCTATTTGTTTGTTTATTTATTTTTATTTTATTTTACATTTGGAGATGGAGTTTCACTTTGTTGCACAGGCTGTAGTGCAGTGGCAGGATCTCAGCTCACTGCAATCTCCACCTCCTGGGTTCAAGGGATTCTCATGCCTCAGCCTCCTGAGTAGCTGGGACTAATTTTTGTATTTTTAGAAGAGACAGGGTTTCCCCATGTTGGCCAGGCTGGTCTCAAACTCCTGGCCTCAAGCGATCCGCCTGCCTCGGCCTCCCAAAGTACTGGGTTTACAAGCGTGAGCCACTGCAACTGGCCCCCACTTCCTTTTTAAACAGCTTTAGTAAGATATAATTCGCATACCATACAATGCACCCGTTTAAAGTGTGCGATTCAGTGCTTTCTAGTATATTCACAGACTTGTACATCTATCAACGCAATTTTAGAGCATTTTCATCATTCCTATTTATTTATTTATTTATTTTGAGACAGAGTCTTACTCGGTCGCCCAGGCTGGAGTGCAGTGGCATGATCTTGGCTCATGGCAGCCTTTGCCTCCTGGGTTTAAGCGATTCTTCGCCTCAGCCTCCCAAGTAGCTGGGACTACAGGCACACACCACCATGCCTGGCTAATTTTTGTATTTGTAGTAGAGACGGGGTTTCACCATGTTGGCCAGGCTGGTCTCGAATGGCTGACCTCAGGTAATCTGCCCTCCTCGGCCTCCCAAAGTGCTGGGATTACAAGTGTGAGCCACCGCACCCGGCCCCTTTTAATTTTAATTTTGAATACCGATATTTAACTATTTACATTTTCAAAAGGCCTCCCAGCCATGCCTGTCCCTACCGCCCCACCCAGGTAGCCATGGTTATTTATGTATTTAGGTCTTCTGTTTCCTTCCAGAATGTCTTTTTGTAGATGTGTGAAGCAAACACAAACTTAGGCTGTCTATCCACACAGATGGACGACGGTAGGGGCCCTCCTCTCAGCCCTGCACTTTGCTTCTTTCTGTAACTCTTCTGTTTGGTAACAGAACCACTAGGCAGGCCCCTGGAGGGTCGGGGGGCACCTTGAGCAACAGGTTCTGCTTGAAGCAGGATCAGGACCACGAAGCTTCCAGTCCCTACAGTCAGACATCAGCACAGGGCTGTGGGATACAGGAAAGTGACATCCCTTCTCCCATACTCCCCCGACAGACTCCCAACTCTAAACTCCAGAACTTGGCTCCTGGGTCCTAAGGGTCCTGCCTGGACTTGCCTATGGCTATTATTTTATTTTATTTTATTTTATTTTATTTTATTTTATTTTATTTGAGAGAGGGTCTCACTCTGTGACCCAGGCTAGAGTACAGTGGCGCCATCTTGGCTCACTGCAACCTCCACCTCCCGGGTTCAAATGATTCTTCTGCCTCAGCCTCCCAAGTAGCTGGGATTACAGGCGTGCACCACTATACCTGGCTAATTTTTGTATTCTTAGTAGAGATGGGGTTTCACCCTGTTGCCCAGGCTGGTCTCGAACTCTTGACCTCAAGTGATCCACCCGTCTCAGTCTCCCAAAGTGCTGGGATTACAGGCGTGAGCCACTGCGCCCGGCCTTCCCCTATGGCTCTTGTTTGTTGTCTGTTTCCCAAGACTGTGAGTTCGCCAGGACATGGTCTCTGTTTCTCTTTACTGCCACGTGCCTGGGCTCAGCAGGGGGTCTGTGTGAAGTACATCCTCATAAATGTTTGTTGAATGAATGAATGAATGAGTGGGTGTCAGTCAGTCCCTGTTCTAGAGTTTAGTAACCTTACAACTTTGAGCACTCACTTCATTTCCCTGAGCCTTGGTTTTCTCTGTTGAATGGGGATGAGAATCTTGACCTCGCAGGGTCAGGGTAGCATGAAATGAGGAACGGCTGTGGTCTAGTGCTGGACCTGGGAAGGGGAAATGTTTTCCTTTCCTTCCCTTCCTGGGAAAATGACAGTAGCCATGAGCACAGATGCTGGTCTGTCAAGTTTATCATCTCTAACTCCCATGTTCTCAGAGCCCCTCATTAAGCCAGTTGGCCTTGATAACCAGCCTGCGTGGACAGGGAGGGCAGCAGGCGCCTCCCAGGACTGGGACGACAGGGTTGGAGATGCCTACAGCCGCCAGCAGGGGCCGCAGTGCACCTGGGCTCTGAGAGCAGGCCTGGTGTGGGAGGGGAAAGGAGGTGACCAGGGGCCCAGAGGGGAGGGGCAGGGACTCAGCCAGAGTGTGGCAGATCTAGCCGAAAGATTGATGGCACAAGCAGCCAAAGAAAAACAATAGATCATCTGGATTTCATCAAAATTAAAAACTTGTGAAAAGACAACCCACAGAATGGGAAAAAATATTTGCAAGGATCTTATATCTGATAGGTGACCAGTATCCAGAATATAAAGAACTCTCTTTTTTTTTTTTTTCTGAGACAGTTTCCCTCTTGTTGCCCAGGCTGGAGTGCAATGGCGCGATCTCAGCTCACTGCAACCTCCGTCTCCTGGGTTCAAGTGATTCTCCCGCCTCAGCCTCCTGAGTAGCTGGGATTACAGGTGCCCGCTGCCATGCCTGTCCAATTTTTTTCGTATTTTTAGTGGAGAAGGGGTTTCACCATGTTGGCCAGGCTGGTCTCGAACTCCTGACTTCAGGTGATCCCCCCACCTCGGCCTCCCAAAGTGCTGGGATTACAGGCGTGAGCCACCGTGCCTGGCCCATAAAGAACTCTTGAATCTCAACAACAGAAAGACAAACAGCCCAACTCACAACTGGGCAAATAATCTGAATAGACATTTCTCCAAAGAAGAGATACCAATGGAGAATGAATACGGGGAAGCTGCTTGGCATCGTCAGCCACCTGAGAAAAGCATACCAAAGCCACAGCACGATTCTGCCCACACCCTCCAGCATGCCAGCGTTAAAACCAACAGGCAGGCCAGGCACAGTGGCTCACACCTCTAATTCCAGCACTTTAGGAGGCCAAGGCGGGCGGATCACAAGGTCAGGAGTTCAAGATCACCCTGGCCAATATGGTGAAACTCATCTCTACTAAAAATACAAAAATTAGCCAGGTGTGGTGGCAGGTGCCTGTAGTCCCAGCTACTCAGGAGGCTGAGGCTGGAGAATCGCTTGAACCCAGGAGGCAGAGGTTGCAGTGAGCCAAGATTGTGACACTGCACTGCAGCCTGGGCAACAGAGCGAGACTCGGTCTAAAACAAAACAAAAAAACAACAGGCATAGGGCAGGTGACACCCTCCAGTATGCCAGCTTTAAAACCAAAACCAACAGGCAGAGGGCAAGCATCAGCGAGGACCTGCAGAAGCTGCAACCTCACACATTGCTGGTGGGAATGTAAAACAGTGCTGCCACAGCGGAAAATCGTTTTGGAGGTTTCTCAAAAGGTTAAACATAGAATGATCTTTTGATGACTGGGAACAGTGGCTCACACCTATAATCTCAGCACTTTGGGAGGCCGAGGTGGGTGGATCACCTGAGGTCAAGAGTTTGAGACCAGCCTAGGAAACATGGTGAAACTTGTCTATACTGAAAACACAAAAAATTAGCTGGGTGTGGTGGTGGTGCACGCCTGTAATCCCAGCTACCCAGGAGGCTGAGGCAGGAGAATCGCTTGAACCCGGGAGGTGGAGGTTGCACTGAGTCGAGATCATGCCACTGCACTCCAGCCTGGTGACAGAGTGAGACTCCATCTCAAGAAAAAAAAAAAAAAAGAACGACCTTTTGACCCAGTAATTCCACTTAAGTTTGTACAAAAACACAGTAGATGAGTGTTTATTGCAACACTGTTCACAATCACCAAGAAGTGGAGACAACTCAAATGTCTACCAGCTGGTGAATGGATGAAGAAAATGTGATTTATCCATTCAGTGGAATATTATTCAGCTACAAGAAGCAATGAAGTACTGATGCAGGCTAAACACAGATGAGCCTTGGAAGCAGCTCAGATGAAAGAAGCCAGACACTGAAGGCCACATACTGTATGATTCCACTTACATGAGATGTGCCGAATTGGCAAGTCTCTAGACAGGCAGCAGATTAGTGGTTGCCAGGGGCTGGGGAGGGGGTGATGGGGAGTGACTGCTAATGAGTACAGGGTTTTTAGAGGTGATGAAAATCTTCTGGACTTAGTGGTGATGGTTGCACAACTTCGTAAGTATACTAGATCACACTGAATTATATACTTTAAAAGGATGAAACTTATGCTATGTGAATTTTGTCTCGGTAAACTGTGTTGTTCAGCTTGAGAATTTTGTAGCGGATGGTTGGGCATTTCCCTGCAACGCTGGCCTCTTGGCAACCTCCAGGATGTTGTTATGCATTTCTGCCCAATTTCCAGACCTTTCGACCTTTCTAATTCATGTTCTCATTCATTCACCCCATCATTCTTTCTCTGGGCTGGGAAGTAATGGACCATCTGGTGGTCAGCAGTATGTCCAGGGACGCACAGCTGAGGGGCTGGGCAATGCAGGTGGGGGCAGGACGATTCACCGTTCCAGGGCAGTGACATGACAGATGTGAATGCAGTGAGGCACCTCTGGGCAGACACCTGTCAGAGGCTTGGGAGGGGCTTCCTGCATCCACTGGAGGTTGGACCTGACCATCCAGACTTTTTGTGTCATGTACAACTCACGCACATTTTCAAAACAATTCCAAAGTTACAAATAATATCTCTGGGTAAATTACCATATTCGACAGAATGGCAAATTCATGTTGTGTTACAAGTGGCCCTCCTGCAAAACTACCCAAAGCTAGGTCCCTTTCAGTGAGCTGCTGGCAGCGAGCTGCTGAGCTGAGATGGCGCCACTGCACTCCAGCCTGGGCGACAGAGCGAGACTCCATGTCAAAAAATAAAAAATAAATTTAAAAAAATAAATAAAATTGGAGGATGATTCAGGCAGGGCTGCAAGCACAGAGGAAGGTCACCGGAGAGCCCTGCAGGAACCTCTTCTCTGTGCAGAGGTGACTTTTCAGTTGGGATCTGACTGAGGAGGCAGAACCACAATTGAGTACTGAGGACAAGGGTGTCGGGAGCAGGGAGGGAGATAGATCCAGAGTCCACGGCTGGGCTCCTGGGGTCCTCGGTGTCCTGCTTTGCCATCCAGCTTCTCCCTGGACACTCTGATGATAGGGCAGTGGGGACAGGGAAATGGGCCCAGTTGAGTTGGGGAATGGCCAGGGCCGGGACAAGCCTTTTGCACTGCAGAGCCTCACCTTCCCCTTGGTTAGCCGCGATGATCAGACGAATTTCTGCCGCCGGGCATCGCCGGACACTGACTCTTCTCTACATCCCCAGGAGGAGGTGCCGGTGTTGTTCCTGCTTTCCGGTTACGGAGATGGCGGAGCCCAGGTTTGAGCCCAGTGGTGGGCAGAGAGCCTGGCCTCTCTTGGCTGCGGGAAGGTGCCATGTCCACACCATGCCACACATGAGCTGAGAGCAGGCTCGTGTTGTGGCTGAGGCTCTCCCCTTCCCACAGCCAGACACTCGGAGGCTGGGAGGCCTTGTCCTGACAGCCATGCCATCATTCAGGTGTCCCCACACTCAGGACTCATGTTGGAGCTCTGGGCCCTTATAATGGGGCAGGAAGTTGCCAGCCCCTGTGTGGGCAGTTGGCAGAAAAGCGGTAAGAATGATCCCTGACCCGGCCAGCTGCGGTGACTCACTCCTGTAATACCAGCACTTTGGGAAGCTGAGGCGGGTTGATCACCTCAGGTCAGGAGTTCAAGACCAGCCTGACCAATGTGGTGAAATCCTGTCTCTACTAAAAATACAGAAAATTAGCCAGGCATGGTGGTAGTCGCCTGTAATCCCAGCTACTTGGGAGGCTGGGGCAGGAGGATCACTTGAACCCAGGAGGAGAGGTTGCAGTGAGCCGAGATCGCACCACTGCACTCCAGCCTGCACGATGAGAGTGAGATGCCGTCTAAAAAAAAAAAGGCCCCTGACAAATGGGAAGACTGCTGAGCCTCCCTTGTAACAAGAGACATGGAAATTACTGCTCTTCTCCTAATCTCAAAGTCAATTAGCACTCTCGGTGGGAGAGGCCGCGGAACGGAGGCTCCCCTGCCTCAGCTGCAGGGGGTGCGAATTGGTACAATCTCTCTTGAGTGCAATCTGACAAAAGCTATCAAAATTACAAATGCATACACTTTTCCACCCGATAACTTCACTTCTAGGAATTCATCCTACAGAGGGGCATGACACGAGCAAGTCACAAGCTCACTGCAGCCTTATTCGCAAAAGCAGAATGGCCTGGTTACATAAACCACGATCCCTGTCGGATCAGGGGAATGCCACACAGCTGTCAAAAAGAACAAGCACCGCTCGTGTAGACCGTATAGAAGATCTCTGAAGCATAGTGTTAGCCTGACAAGGAAGCACTGAGGGGCGGCTTCTGCAGGCTCTTCTGGTGTGAACAAATGAGGAAATTTAAGCACCTGCACTCTTGTATGTGTGTAAACTTCAGAAATGAGGGTTGGGGTTGTCTGTCAGTGGATGTGTGCTGGGGAATCAGGGGTGTGAGAGAGGCTTTATCTTTTATACCTGTTTATACTTTTTTTTTTTTTGAGACAGAGTCTCACTCTGTCTCTCAGGCTGGAGTGCAGTGGCATAGTTTTGGCTCACTGCAGCCTCTGCCTCCCAGGTTCAAGTGATTCTCCTCTCTCAGCCTCCTGAGTAGCTGAGATTACAGACATGTGACTCCTCATCTAGCTATGTTTTTAAATTTTTAGCAGGGATGGGTTTCTCCACGTTGGTCAGGCTGCTTTCAAACTTCTGGCCTCAAAGTGATCCACCTGCCTCGGCCTCCCAAAGTGCTGGGATTATAGGTGTGAGCCACAGTGCCTGGCCATACCTTTTCATGACAATAATAATTAAATATTGAATGACAATAATAGTTAAAAGATTTCTCACAGCCTCTCTTGGGTCTTGGGAAAGTTTTTTTTTGTTTTGCTTTTTTTGTTTTGTTTTTTGATACTGAGTTTCGCTCTATCCCCTAGGCAGCAGTACAGTGGCACGATCTCAACCTCTCAACCTCTGCCTCCAGGGTTCAAGAAATTCTCATGTCTCAGCCACCCAAGTAGCTGGGACTACAGGTGTCTGACACCGCGCCTGGCTAATTTTTGTATTTTTAGTAGAGATGGGGGTTTCACCATGTTGGCCAGGCTGGTCTTGAACTCCTGACCTCAGGTGATCTGCCTACCTTGGCCTCCCAAAGTGCTGCAATTACAGACATGAGCCACTGCACTTGGCCTTGGGAAAGTTTTATAGCAGATGTCCAACACAATGCATTACTTTTGTTATCCTTATTAAAAAAAAAAAAAAAAAAAAAAAGGCCAGGCACGGTGGCTCACGCCTGTAATCCCAGCACTTTGGAAGTCCGAGGCGGGTGGATCATGAGGTCAGGAGATCGAGACCATCCTGGCTAACACGGGGAAACCCTGTCTCTACTAAAAATACAAAAAATTAGCCGGGCGTGGTGGTGGGCACCTGTAGTCCCAGCTACTCGGGAGGCTGAGGCAGGAAAATGGCGTGAACTCAGGAGGCGGAGCTTGCAGTGAGCCAAGATCACGCCACTGCACTCTAGCCTGGGCAACAGAGCGAGATTCCGTCTCAAAAAAAAAAAAAAAAAAAAAAAAAAACTTTAACATTTATTTGTTGTTTGTAATTGCTAAAGTCACATGGTACAGCTGTAGCTGTCCGTCTGAAAATACCAGAAAAGCACCAAGAAAAAAAGAAATAACCGCAGATAATAGTTGGTATAGTTCCTTGCAGTACTTTCTCTGAGGTACTGAGGATCTTGATTTGATCTTTTTTTTTTTTTTTTGAGATGGACTTTTACATTTGTTGCCCAGGCTGGAGTGCAGTGGCACAATCTCTGCTCACTGCAGCCTCCACCTCCCAGGTTCAAGCGATTCTCCTGCCTTAGCATCCCGAGTAGCTGGGACTACAGTTGCATGCCACCACACCTGGCTAATTTTTTGTATTTTTAGTAGAGACAGGGTTTCACTGTGTTAGTCTGGATGGTCTCGATCTCCTGACCTCATGATCTACCCACCTTGGCCTCCCAAAGTGCTGGAATTACAGGTGTGAGCCAACATGTCCGGCCTATTTGATCTTTTAATAATTGTTCATTGAGTTTCTATGATACACTCAACTCTTGTAGTGCCAGGAACCCAGTGCTGAGTGTATCAGTGAACATTTGCTGCAGTAACAAACAATCTCAAAATCTCAGGCACTTAGGATAACAAAGATTGACCTTTCATTCAGTTTATATGAGGGTTTTGTGACAGTTACACTCTGCTCCCTGTACCTTCCCATCCCACAGCCAGAGTAGGCAAGGAGCAGTCACCATCTGGAGGAATACAGGGGCCAAGAGAAACTGAAATCTTATCTGAAGCTGCTGCCAGTGCTGATGCACAGCCTTCTGCACTTGGGACTCTAGGCAGAGTCTCCTTGCTGCTCCTTTCAGTGGGTGAGCTGAGGAACATTTGCCCCAGGCAGGAACAGCTGCGGACACATGACCAGGAAGAATATATAATCTCCCTACAGTGGAGGGGATAAATGAATGGCAACAGCATTACGACGACCTACCTCAGGGAGCAACAATTAATAAATGTAGCACCTCTTCCAAATAGAAAAGTGAAATTGTTTTACAAGCATTTCCCCACGCCTTTCACAATTTCCTTACAACTATCCTCAGCCAGCGATTCCATCTGTTATGGAATAGGACATGTCCTGTTCTCAGCCCCAGGCCCTCTGGCCAGAACCTGTGACTGCTTCCAATCTTTTGGACTTTTTTTTTTTAAATGGAGTCTCACTCTGTCACCCAGGCTGGAGTGCAATGACACAATCTTGGCTCACTGCCACCTCCACCTCCCAGGTTCAAGCAATTCTCCTGCCTCAGCCTCCTGAGGATCTGGGACTACAGGTGCGCGCCACCACTCCCAGCTAATTTTTGTATTTTTAGTAGAGACAGGGTTTCACCATGTTGGCCAGGATGGTCTCGATCTCTTGACCTCGTGATTCACCCACCTTAGTCTCCCAAAGTGCTGGGATTACAGACATGAGCCACCGTACCCAGCCTAGAACTCTTGATCTCAAGTGATCTGCCCACCTCAGCCTCCCGAAGTGAGCCACTGCGCCCAGCCTCTTTCGGCCTTTTGAATAACTCTTAGATAAACAACTTTATCCTTCAATCTCTGCTTCCCTTGGGGTAAATTCCTAGAAGTAGATCAAAGAGCAGGAAAATGTGAGAGACTTTTGCCAAATTGCTTTCCTACAGGATTCTGCTGACTGGCCTGCCCACAGCAACATGGAGGGCACCCGTCTTGCCAGTCCTCTGCCAACTCTGGACCTTATTGGAACAAGAACAGCTAAACTCATGTGTGAAGACATCTGTTTGCCTTCATTGCCTCACAATTGTTCCCAATGAGACCACACTGTTGTCTTCTGGGTTTGTGACGTTCTGTGACTCCTCCTTTCTTTTGGGAGCTTGGTCTTTACTGTGCCGATCCACATGAGTTTCGTGCATATTAAAAATGCCCTCTTACATTTCATGTCGTGTTCTCAAATCGATGGCTGCCTTCTAATCTCATTTAATATTTTTTAAATAGGTCAGATGTACCTTTCGCTTTTAAAATCTCTCCATCCTACTCCCATTGCTCTTGTGTTCAGGGACACTCCCCACATCTGGTCGATGCTCACAGATAACTAACTCCCTCTGGGCTGGCCGCCCAGGAGCCTAGAGACCTGGCTCTTTGGTGACCTGCTTGCTGGGGGCCTTTGGGCAGTTCTCTTTTCCTCTCTGGGCCTTGGTTTCTCCACTTGTCAAAAGAGTAGAATGTCCAGCCCAGGCATTTGAGGAGAGGCCAAGGGCTCCTTGCGCCTCTCACCTCTGCAGCCAGAACGCCCACTGGCTGTCTGTCTCTGACCCCTGGACGGGTCTGACCTCTGGCCTGGCCTGATGTCCACTCCTCAGCTTCAGCTCCAAGACCCCCTTTCCCCCCACCCTCCGAACCCACATCATCAGAGACCAAAGCCTGTTTAAGCCCCACAAAGCACAACGAAGCCTAAGCCACCCCATGTTCCGTAGCCTTGCGGGCTGCAGGGCTCTGCCCCAGCCTGGCCTGTGGTGACCCTGTGGCAAAACACCCAGGGACCCAGGCAGCTGGGGAGTAACCTGCTGCCGCCCTACAGACATCACTCTTTTTCAGGTCTTTATTTAAAACAAAGAAGCCTTCTGGTCTCACCAAACCAATTATCTTGCAAAACAGCAATTCTTTTCTAAGATCAATATGTATTTGTTCATCGAAAGGGTCATTGCTGTGGTTTATTGATCAGTGACTTCCTTGAGCAGTTCACATAGAGCCTTTTAGAGAAACATAGGTTCCCATTCCAAAGGCCACAAGAGAATGTGACTCCCTTGCAGGCATGTGCTGAGCACGGAGCCTGGGAGGACAGGGCTGGCATTTGATGGGCACCTCCTGTGTGCCAGGTCATCTGGGGGTCCTCCCACGACCCCCTCCACAGCCCTATTTAGTGAGCTGTTTAACAGACCAGCAAACCGAGGCCAAGAGAGTAAGAGTCATGCCTGGGAACCCCTGGGAATTCGTGAAGACCTTCAAGGTGAGCCAAACCAGCCTCCCCAAGATCAAGGTCATGGGAAGGTGGGACAGGTGACCTTCCCTCTTCTTCTGGGATCAACCCCTATTCCAGCACCCTGCCCTCTGACCCCAGGTGCATGTGACCCAGGCTGCCAGATCAGAACACTGCAGCCCTGTTCATGGTGATTGGTTTAGGGATGAGCAAATCCTTAAGTCAGCCAATAAGATTCCACTGCAAGGCTTTTCCTTGACTGCAGAGACCAGGCCAAGAAGGTCATGTGGGAGCTGCTATGGTCATGGGTATCCCTCTAGGGGGAGTTGGACCAGGCATGCCACCTTCATGAAGGGAAGTGGAGGCCGGGTGCGGTGGCTCACGCCTGTAATCCCAGCACTTTGGGAGGCCAAGGCGGGTGGATCACCTGAGGTCAGGAGTTCGAGACCATCCTGGCCAACATGATGAAACCTCATCTCTAGTAAAAATACAAAAAATTAGCTGGTCATGGTGGCGGGTGCCTGTAATCTCAGCTACTTGGGAGGCTGAGGCAGGAAAATCACTTGAACCCAGGAGGCGGAGGTTGTGGTGAGCCGAGATCGCACCACTGCACTCCAGCCTGGGCAACAGAGTGAGACTCCGCCTCAAAAAAAAAAAAGGAAGTGGAGCTGAAAGAGGGAAAGGAAGCGCTTGTGTGCCTGGATCAAGCCATCCCTGAAACTATTACTGCTTACCAGATTTTCCACTCTAGGAGTCAATGAATTTCCTTTTGGGCTTAAGCCAGTTTGAGCTAGCATTTTGTCACTTGCAAGCAAAAATGCTGAGATGTACACTAGAGGGAGGACATATACTAGAATCAGCAGCGTCTCCACATTTGAGCTCAGAGTTTTTGAGTGAAGAGAGGCTGGCCTGCAGCTGTGTACAGGTCACTCATTAGGGGAACAGCCCAAAGGACGGCCAGGGACACACAGAGGCAGAGGCAGTGATACCTGAAGGCAGTCAATGCAAGCAACAGGGAGAGAAAGCAAAAAGTAAATGTGGCAAAATCTCACAGTTTTTCTTGTGGGTTTGAAACTGTTCAAAATAAAAGTTGAGCCAGGCAAGGTAGCACACATCTGTAGTCCCAGCTACTTGGGAGGCTGAGGCAGGAGGATCACTTGGGCTCAGGAATGCGAGGCTGTTGTGTGCTATGATGGCGCCTGTGAAGAGTCACTGCACTCCAGCCTGGGTGATGTAGTGATCCCCCTCCTTATTTGAGACGGCGTCTCACTCTGTCGCCAGGCTATAGTGCAGTGGCATGATCTCGGCTCTCTGCAACCTCCGACTCCCTGGTTCAAGCAATTCTCCTGCGTCAGCCTCTGGAGTAGCTGGGATTACAGGTGCACAACACCATGCCCAGCTATTTTTTGTATTTTTAGTAGAGATGGGGTTTCACCATGTTGGCCAGGATGGTCTGAATCTTCTGACCTCGTGATCCACCTGCCTCGGCCTCCAAAGTGCTGGGATTACAGGTGTGAGCCACTGTGCCTGGCTGACCCCCTCTTAAAATTAAAAAAAGAACGAAAAATTTAGTAAGCAAAAACAACTCCGCTACCAATCTCATTCTGGCTGACAATGGGGAATGTTAGGAAGTGCGGTGTCAGGAGCTCTGCCCCACCCTGCTGGGCACCTTTGATTCTTGGAGCTCGGCCTCCTGAGCAGTGAGGCCGGGCTCAGGACCACCTGCCTCAGTTTGCACACACTCCCCAGGTACCAGCACATGACCTTGGGTGGATGACTTCGACTTAGTGTCTCAGAGCCTGGCTTATCTGTAAACCTAACTCTGTGGGAGATCCTTCGCCGTGCACTTTCACACTTTCTCATTTTTGCCAACTCAAGAAGTAGAACCTGGCATCATGAGGACTCTCATTGTGGTTTCAATTGGCAGTTTTCTCTTCATGAGCAAAGTTGCGCATTTTCATATCGAGAAACTGTTCGTATTTTTCTGAGCAGAATCACAGTTCCTACTTTATAGGGTCACTGTGGGATCTTAAATCAGCACATGTACATCGGGTGTGGACCAAGCTGGTCCAGAGGGTGACAGTTATTACTATGGAGTGTCGGAGGGGCATGTCCCGTGACTGGGTGACTGCCCTGGGTCTGCCCTAGACCATCGGGCTGGGTGGCACAATAGTTACCTGTGTGTCTGATCTGTGTGGACTCTCTGTGGTCCACACCCCACATAGGGTCCACAATCTGCCAGCACTGGGTAGGAGGTGGGAGGGGGTCATGGTGGGAGGGGGTCATGGCGGGAGGGGGCATGCCCCACCCAGGCCTCAGCAGAATGAGCTCACAGCAAGAAGGCTTGGATCTAGGACCCGCCCTGCCTAGGCCCCAGCACCCATGCTGTGGTCCCCTCTAGGCCACTGCCCTGTGGCTGGGACTGGTGATCCTGTCAGAGACCCCCTGCAGGGGTTGCCTGAGGCCAATGTACTGGCTCCAGGGAAGGCTGCAGTCCTGCCCACCCACCTTACTCGTCAAATGCCTGGGGCCTTGCTCCTCAGACTACTGAAAATGAGATGTGAAGATAACGCAACCCTGCACACACAACTGAAAGAATAAGATAAGCCCTACAGCAACATGAGGGAGAGACAAAAGGCAAGTCACTCGTAATGAAATAGTCTGTCCTTGAGCCTACAGAGCAAGCTCCTGGGGAAGAACCCTGCCTCGGAGACCCCATGCATTTGTGACTTTCCTTGACACAAACAGTGGATGGCTGCCCCCAGCAAAGCATGGGACAGCCTGTCCCCACGGCCAAGCCTCTCAGCACACTTTCGTGCTTCCTCATTTATGCTAGACCAATAGGTAGAACCTGGCGTCATGAGGGCTCTCGTTATGATTTCAATCGACAATTTTCTTTTCATGAGCAAAGTTGCACTTTTTCCTATCTAGCAGCCATTTTTATTGTGTGTTTTTTTGTTTGTTTTGTTTTGTTTGAGATAGAGTCTCGCTCTGTTGCCCAGGCTGGAGTGCTGTGGCGTGATTTCGGCTCACTGCACCTCTGCCTCCCAGGTTCAAGCAATTCTCTTACCTCAGCCTCCGGAGTAGCTGGGATTACAGGTGCACGCTGCTACGCCCAGCTCTCTCTTTTTTTTTTTTTTGTATTTTAGTAGAGACAGGGTTTCACTGTGTTGCCCAGGCTGGTCTCGAACGCCTGAGCTCAGGCAACCCACCTGCCTCGGCCTCCCAAAGTGCTGGGATTACAAGTGTGAGCCACCACATGTGGCCCATTTGTATTGTTTTCCTGTTAATTCTCTACTTACATTTGTCCCTTTATTTTCTGGGTTGTCAGTCTTCTGCATTCTATTTAGTGCCACATTTTCTGGGTTTTTGTTGGTGATTTTGCTGTTTCAAATGGCTGTAGGCACCGTGCTGAAGAGCTGCCCTGTTTTTTCTTTGTTTTTTTTTTTGTTTGTTTTGTTTTTGTTTTTGTTTTTTTTGAGATGGAGTCTTGCTCTGTCGCCCAGGCTGGAGTGCAGTGGCACAATCTCGGCTCACTGCAAGCTCCGCCTCCCGGGTTCACGCCATTCTCCTGCCTCAGCCTCCCGAGTAGCTGGGACTACAGGCGCCTGCCGCCACGCCTGGCTAATTTTTTGTATTTTTAGTAGAGATGGGGTTTCACTGTGTTAGCCAGGATGGTCTCAATCTCCTGACCTCGTGATCCACCCACCTCGGCCTCCCAAAGTGCTGGGATTACAGGCGTGAGCCACCGCGCCCGGCCTGCCCTGTGTTCTGAAGCATAGAGAAGCTGTGATGTGCCTAGGGGAGAAAATGTGTATTAGAGAAGCCTCCATCGCATGTGAATTATGGTGCTATCAGTTATGGTGCTGTTGACTGAGGTTCCCTGTTAGTGAATCAACTGCCCATCCACAAAGAGGAGAGGAAACGTGCCGGTCTGTACATGGAGCTGATTGGAAGTGTGTTGTGTTTTGCTGGGACACAATGGTTTGGGATTCGCTAATTCAGTGTTGGAAGAGACTATAAAGCATCACTTCCCCGGATCCAAGAATCGACTGCATAAGCTGTAGATCCAGCTCCTGGATTGTGTGGCATTCTTAGAAAGCCCTCCCGCTTGGATCCTCTAAGAAACGACATTGTCTCATCATCTTCTTCTTCACCTCCTAATCCTGGGTTCCGTGCCCCTCGTCTGGGCAGCTTCCCGGCTGTCCCGGGTGGACGATGCCTCCCACGTGGTCTGTCCCATGCTACAGTCGTTTTCCAAGGCAAGCACTGGGCCATGTGCACAGTAGGCCATTTGACAACAGTCTCATGTCCACCCAGGCACACCTTCAGTCTGAGTGAGCCAGGCACTTCCAGGGACAGGCACGAGCAACTTGGACTGAGTCTGCTGGAAAAAAACAGAAATCAGGCAGGCAAGTTCATCAATAAGTGGAAAAAACCCTCTTCTATATTCACACAGAGAATGATGCGGCCCCTTTGGGGGTTCTCAAGGGGACGTGATCGGCTCCAATTGCCAGGCTGCCTGGGGCCCCACCGGGTGCAAATTGGAAATTCTGGGCAGGAGAGACCCCTGCCAGTCCCAGGCCTGAGTCAGCTCCCCCAGCCGGGAGGACAACCTGGCCTTGGCCACGGTCAGAACCTGCCTGGACAGCAGGTGTAGACTCTGGTCCGAGGACCCCACCAAGCCCATTGGGTGGGGGCCGAAACTGGTGGCTGCCCAGCTCCTTCTTTCTGCTCTGTCCACACAGACCCCCGCTGGCTCTGTGGTCTTGACACACCTTCTGCTGTGTTCCCTGAACCCCCGAACCTCCGTGTCCCCCTGTGGAAACGGAGGTGAGGACCTGCGCCCAGGCAGATTGGAACGGGTGGCCATTTCTGTGGGCAGGCATTCCCGGCAAGGCGAGGACAAGGAAGCTGGGGGTCCAAGCCAAGGCCTGAGTTTGCCCAGAGTCAAGTGGACAGCAGTAGCCAGTTTCCCCAAGCTGTCCCAGCACACCTGATGGCCATCTCTGCAGCCTGCAAAAGCCAACACATCTGCCTCTTTTTGGGGCTGCTAAGACCTTCCCCAGGACTCTCTCACAACCAGGGATGAGGCACCTCCATTGTCCCTTTGACTAATGAGGAAACTGACATTCAGATAAATTAACCAGCCAGTTGAAGGTCATGGCCAGAGGGCGTCGCCAAGGCTTAAATCAGAGCCAGGAGCCTCCAGACCCAAGCTTTGAGCTGCGTTCAACACTCTCTGCTGAGCCCCCTCCTTCATCTCATGGTCTCGTTGGGGGTCTGTCAGCACCCCCTGTCTAAAGACACAGGCGGAACTGCCTCTTGTCTGACGTACAGACGTATGTACAAGAGCGGAAGCATTCACTGGCAGTGCTTTGGTGTATTTCCTTCCAGCGTTTCTTCCTGTGTGTTTTCACTTCACAGTATCTCTAATCATTACACAACTCCATGAAGAGAATTTAAATGGCTCAGCTTTTTTTTTTTTTTTAGACAGAGTCTTGCTCTGTTGCCCAGGCTGGAGCTGGAGTGCAGTGGCACAATCTCAGCTCACTGCAACTTCTGCCTCCCGGGTTCAAGCGATTCTCCTGCCTCAGGTTTTCGAGTAGCTGGGATTACAGGTGCCCACCACCATGCCTGGCTAACTTTTGTATTTTTAGTAGAGACGGTGTTTCACCATGTTGGCCAGGCTGGTCTTGAACTCCTGGCCTCAAGTGATCTGCCTGCCTTGGCCTCCCAAAGTGCTGGGATTACAAGTGTGAGCCACTGTGCCCGGCTCGACCATATTTGATTATGTAGGAATAGCACTGTTTCCTTAACTATATTATTCATAATGTTTTATTACAAATAATCCTTCAGTGAACATCTTTATACAACACCATCTGCATTGCTGGTCACTTTGTTAGTGTAAATTCTCCAAAAGAGAGTTACTAACTTAAAGGGTCAGAACAATTTTTAGACTCTTGCTCCAGTCACAAATTGCTTTCAGAAAGCCTGTACCGGCCGGGCGCGGTGGCTCAAGCCTGTAATCCCAGCACTTTGGGAGGCCGAGACGGGTGGATCACGAGGTCAGGAGATCAAGACCATCCTGGCTAACACGGTGAAACCCCATCTCTACTAAAAAATACAAAAAACTAGCCAGGCGAGGTGGCAGGCGCCTGTAGTCCCAGCTACTCGGGAGGCTGAGGCAGGAGAATGGCGTGAACCTGGGAGGCGGAGCTTGCAGTGAGCTGAGAGCCGGCCATTGCACTCCAGCCTGGGCCGTGACAGGGCGAGACTCCGTCTCAAAAAAAAAAAAAAAAAAAAAAAAAAAAAAAAAGCCTGTACCAGTCTACACAGGTGACTCGATTTAAAGGCAGCAGGGGCCAGGTATGGTGGCTCATGCCTATAATCCCAGCACTTTGGGAGGCCAAGGCGGGTGGATCATGATGTCAAGAGATCGAGACCATCCTGGCCAACATAGTGAAACCCCATCTCTACTAAAAATACAAAAATTAGCTGGGTGTGGTGGTGCGCAATTATAGTCCCAGCTACTCAGGAGGCTGAGGCAGGAGAATCCCTTTAACCTGGGAGGCAGAGCTTGCAGTGAGCCGAGATTGCGCCATTGCACTCCAACCTGGTGACAGAGCAAGACTCTGTCTCAAAAAACAAAAATCAAAACGAAAACAAAACAAAAAAGACAGCAGGTATAAGACAGTGGTCGTAGGCTGAGCTGGGGCTGGCAGGAATGGTCAGGGCCAAGGGGGAAGGCCAAATTCAGGGCCTTGGCAGGCAGTGGTTATGCTGGAGGGCAGTGAGCACACAGGGTTGGGCCTGGGGTCAACGTAGAATTAAAGGAGGGTCATGACTCAACTTTCTGTTTGTAAGAGAGGAGTCCCAAGAGAGAAGCCTCGAGGGAACCTAGGACTTGCCACAGAGGTCTGGGGACAAGCTGGATGGCAGCTGCAGGATGGAGTCATGGGCAAGTCCTCCTGGGCTCACCTCCAGGCTGCACGACCTGCTGGGTGTGGAGCTGTCATGATGGGTTCCCTCTCCACGCTGCATTTTTATCTCTGAATGCTGCCACATCCAGGGGGTCCTGAGGGTGAAATGAGAGCATTTTTGCAAAGCATTAGCTCAGCACCTAGCACAAACTGAGTGCCCAGTAATGGTGGCCATTATTATCATTACTTCAGCTGTAAGACTTAACTGGGGTTTCACCACTTACTGGGCTCCACAATTCACCTCCAGCTTCTCACAAGTCCTAGTTCCCGTTCCTGGTGCAGTTTGGCAGTGGTCTGATCAGAGGAGGCTGGGAGGCAATGATGCTCTCCATGCCTGGGGGCTGGCCCCCCTTCAGCAGGAGTCCTGGTCGGCATCTCAAATACCTGCAATCCCAGGACGTTTGAGGGGCTAAAGCAAAACAGAAAATATGACCTTTTATCTGGTGTAAGCCTAATCAAGTAAAATTAAATAATAACCCTGTAGTTAGAAGAAACATGTTCAATCACATTCATTTATTTGATCTGCACTCCCATGTGGACAGCTGCACACAGATAGATGTGTACTTGCCACAGGGGCTGTGGGGGGGATCATGTTGAGGTAGTGACATTGTGCACAACTTAAAACACTTTTTTTTTTTTCTTGAGGCAGAGTTTCGCTCCTGTTGCCCAGGCTGGAGTGCAGTGGTGCGATCTCAGCTCAACGCAAACTCTGCCTCCCAGGTTCAAGCGATTCTCCTGCCTCAGCCTCCTGAGTAGCTGGGATTATAGGCACCTGCCATCAGAACCAGCTAATTTTTTGTATTTTTAGTAGAGATGGGGTTTCATAATGTTGGCCAGGCTGGTCTCGAACTGCTGACCTCAGGCAATCTGCCCACCTCGGCCTCCCAAAGTGCTGGGATTACAGGTGTGAGTCACTGCGCCCGGCCTAAAACACTTTTATTTGGACTTTTTCTGTTTCAAAATTTTTGGTTTTAGATAGTCTTACTCTGTCTGCCAGGCTTGAGTGCAGTGGTGTGATCTCAGCTCACTGCAACCTCCGCCTCCCGGGTTCAAGTGCCTCAGCCTCTGGAGAAGATCAGATTACAGAGGTGCACCACCATGCTTGGCTAATTTTTTTTGTATTTTAAACAGAGACAGGGTTTCACCACGTTGGCCAGGCTGGTTTCAAACCCCTGACCTCAGGTGATACGCCCACCTCGGCCTCCCAGAGTGCTAGGATTACAAGCATGAGCCACCGCACCTGGCCTTATAAATTTTTCTATAATGAATTTGCGCTCTTAAAAAAAATCAATCCAGGCCGGGTGTGGTGGCTCATGCCTGTAATCCAAGCATGGGAGGCTGAGGTGGGTGGATCATCTACCGGAGGTCAGGAGTTCAAGACCAGCCTGAGCAACATGATTAAACCCCATCTCTATTAAAAATATAAAAACTTAGCCTGACGTGGTGGCAGGCGGCTGTAATCCCAGCTACTTGGGAAACTGGGGCAGGAGAATCCCTTGAACCTAGGAGGCGGAGGTTGCAGTGGGCCAAAATCGCGTCATTGCACTCCAGTCTGGGCAACAAAATGAGACTCTGTCTCAAAAAAAAAAAAAAAGAAAAAAAGAAAAAAAAATCAGTCCGTATATCCACACAATGGAATATTACTTGGACCTAAAAAAGAATCGCGGCTGGGGGCGGTGGCTCACGCCTGTAATCCCAGGACTTTGGGAGGCTGAGGTGGGTCGATCACCTGAGGTCAAGAGTTAGAAACCAGTCTGGTCAACATGGCAAAATCCCGTCTCTGATAAAAAAAATACAAAAACTAGCTGGGTGTGGTGTCGGCGCCTGTAGTCCCAGCTACTCGGGAGGCTGAGGCGGGAGAATTGCTTGAATTCCAAGCGTGGGAGGCTGAGGCGGGTGGATCATCTACCTGAGGTCAGGAGTTCAAGACCAGCCTGACCAACATGATTAAACCCCGTCTCTACTAAAAATATAAAAAATTAACCTGACGTGCTGGCAGTGAAGTGAGGTTGCAGTGAGGTGAGGCGGCACCACTACACTCCAGCCTGGGTGACAGAGGGAGACTCCACCTGAAAAAAAAAAAAAAAAAAAAGAATTGCACCACTGCACTCCAGTCTGGCAACAGAGCGAGACTCCATCTCAAAAAAAAAAAAAAAAAATCCAAAGAAATGAAATTCTGATACATGACAGAATATGAATGAACCTTGAAAACATGATGCTCAGTGAAATAATACACAAAAGGTCACACGTTGTATGATTCCATTTATGTGAAATGTCCAGAATAGGCAAATCCATAGAGACAGAAAGTGGACCAGTGGGTGCTAGGGGCTGAGGCGAGGAGGGAATGGGGAGCGACTGCTAGCGGGGACAGGGATTCTTTCTGACGTGATGAAAACGTTCTGGAATTAGACAGAGGTGATGGTTGCACAACGCTGAATGGACTAAAAACCTCCTAATCACACACTTTATGAGAGTGAGCTTTACGGTATATGAATTATATCTAAATAAAGCTGTTATTTAAAAATCAAAGTGTTTTGATATTTGGGAGTAAAGGAAACGTTACACAATTTTTTAAATTATTAAAAACAGAGAAATAAGGACTGTGTTCTACAACATTGCACCTCCTCCCTCTGCCCTCCAGACCCCCATCTCTGACTCTGGCGGCCAGATGTCCCCAGCAGCAGCAGGGAAGCAGGCCAAGCCAAGTTCACCATCCCCTCCCACAGCACACCCGCTCCGGAGCTCCCTCTGACCTTCGTCAATGGCCCCACATTCTCCCCCACCTCTCTAGGCCCCGATGTCACTCTCCCCTGTGGGCCCATGGGGAACATGTGGTAGCCTAGGCTTGGGGTCAATCAAGGAGATTTGGCCAGATCACCCCTGGGAAGGTCATACCCTGAAGAAAGCAAAATCCTGACACTTCCCTGGCTTGCCCTTCACATGAAACGCTCTGCTCTGGATGTAAGCCGAAAGCGAGTGTCACCCCAGCTGCTTCTGGTCCCCAGTGAATCCAACCTTGGGTATTTCCTTGAAAATGTCAGCCTCAACTTGCTGCAAAGATGGCCTCGTTTCCAATCCTTGCCAACTGTGCCTGATGATTTGTTGTGGCCACTGGGAATACGTCACGCCGGAGGATGCTGCTGGTTTTCCACCACGAACGGGCTGGCGTCAATTCAGCAATCATGGTATGTCAGTTTTTGGCCAGCTATGCCCCTTAGCTTTTCTTAGGCTCTGTCCTCTGTCTCTGAGGGACTGGTGCCACCCAGTCCTGTACCATCAGACAGGCTATGGGTGTGTCCTGGTGCCTCAGGTGGCCACTGCCCTGGGGCTGCGGACTGCAATGCTTATTTCCCCCTGGGGGCATGGAGCCCCTCCCTCCATGGACCTTTCGGTCAACCCTGAACTCCCTGAGGCCCTGCTGGACCCTGCACCTCCAAGAGCAGAGGAACAGGATTCTTTTATTTTTTATTTTTTCCTTTTTTTCCTTCTTTCCTTCCCTCCCTTCCTTCTCTCTCTCTCTCTTTCCTTCCTTCTTTCTTTCTTCTTGATGGAGCACAATCTCAGCTCACTGCAACCGCCGCCTTCCGGGTTCAAGTGACTCTCCTGCCTCAGCCTTCTGAGTAGCTGGAATTACAGGCATGAGCCACCACGCCCAGGTCATTTTTGTATTTTTAGTAGAGATGAAGTTTCTCCATGTAGGCCAGGCTGGTCTCGAACTCCTTACTTCAAGTGATCCACCTGTCTCAGCCTCCCAAAGTGCTGGGATTACAGGCATGAACCACTTCACCCAGCCACAGGGTTCTTTAAATAGTGGGTACTCTGCAGCCCCTCCACCCCGCTGTGGAGCCTCCCCCAGGGGGCCAGAGCAGCGAGGCCCCATCATCTGCCCTTTGAGCCACACGAGCTGGCTTAGCTGGCCTGACCCACAAAAATGGAATACAAGCCTGGGTGAGCAGGACCTGGGGTCTTTTCCAGGGGCAACAGGTACCTGCCTGCCCCTCAGGGCCACCTGGGAGCCAGGTGTCAGCATCCAAGTCGGTGAAGCTGTGGGGCTCCAGGAGCCGAACTTTCCTTCCTCGCCTGAGAGAAACAAGCAACCCCAAGAGGCCCATGGCACAAGGCTGCCCTTGGTGAGCACAGCAAAACAAGATCTGTGGCCAGAGAGTGCAGTGGACGGTCTGCTCTGTTGCTCTTTCCACGCAGGTGTGCCCCCCGATGCAAGAAGCTTTTATTGAGTGCCATTGTGTGCCAGACCCTCACAGCACGTGGAGTCTCCGCAGGACCACCTGGAAGCTTTCAAACACCTGAGGCCAGGCCCACCCCATCCCACACAGCAGAATCTCCGGGGGTGGGGCGCACCTCAGGCCTCGGAGATGCTGCAGAGTAGCTGTGTGTAAGACTCACTGGGCTAGAGGGCGTGAGACAGGGTCATGCAGGTCTGACAGTAACTCCTACCAGCAGCTGAGATGGCCCAGCGGGGCCCACACTACAGATAGAAAAACCGAGGCCAGAGGAGCTGTGGGGGAGGTCAGGGTGACTCTGCCTTCCTCCCACAACCGTGCACTCTCTTTTCCCCTGTACTTGCAGTTTTACTTTTCTTTTCCTTTATTTATTTATTTATTTTTTTTGCAATGGAGTTTTGCTTTTGTCGCCCAGGCTGGAGTGCAATGGTGTGATCTTGGCTCACGGCAACCTCTGCCTCCCAGATTCAAGCGATTCTCCTGCCTCAGCCTCCCAAGTAGCTGGGATTACAGGCGCATGCCACTGTGTGTGGCCTTTTTTGTTTTTGTTTTTTTGTTTGTTTTTGTTGTTATTGTGAGACACAGTCTCACTCTGTTGCCCTGGCTGGAGTGCAGTGGCGCAATCTTGGCTCACTGCAACCTCTGCCTCCCAAGTTCAAGAGATTCTTGTGCCTCAGCCTCCTGAGTAACCAGGATTACAGGCACACACCACCACGCCCGGCTAATTTTTTTGTATTTTTAGTAGAGACAAGGTTTCACCATGTTGGCCAGGCTCGTCTGGATCTCCTAACCTCAGGCGATCCACCCGGTTTGGCCTCCCAAAGTGCTGGGAATACAAGTGTGAGCCACCGCACTTGGCCTCCTTTTAGCTGTATAATCTGCCTTACCAGAACTGAGCATTACCCCAAATCTCACCTCTCCGCTAGAATCGCAAATAAAGTCCTACATAGTGAAGTGTTGACTTAGGAAACTGGGGATCGTTTTCTGATTTGTGTGTCATACTTCAGAAGATTTCTAATGGAACCCTGTTGTTGGAAGGAAACAAGTTCTTCAACCATTCATCCGTCACAGCTGAGTCAGAAGCGTTGAGTCATCCCGTACCAGCCGACCTGCCTACCTCAGGCCCTACCCACCGGGAGCTTCCATCCTGCTGGTTGTCCTGAGGCTCTATGACCCACAGCACGAAGACTCTGCAGCCTGGTCATGCCCTTTCCATCCTCTGACATCATCTTCCAGGAGTAGGAACCCAAGCTTCCACAGCCCATCTGCTCCCACCTACTGCCACCTTCCTGCCACCACACATTGTCAGGCCTTTGTCCTGTCCCCATACCCTTCCTCAGGTCACAGGTCTTCCTGCATTCCCCCAAGCCACTTGCCTGGCCTCCCTGGGCTCTGCTCTTCTAGCACTGTCCTCCCCATCTGATGCTCCTACCAGGGTATCCTCCCCATGGTGTGACCCGGGGGGCATTCAGGCAAGTGGCCTGGCCACACTGGACCTGTGCACTAAATAGGTTGCCTGACTCCACTCAGAGGCAGACCTACCCCAGGGGCAATTGTAGACTGAGCTCCCACTGGGCATGGCCAGACCCTGCTCTTCCTTCTACCCAGTGACCCTTGATGGGCCCTGATGTGAGCAGAGGCAGTGGGGCTGGCCCCATCTCCCTTCCTCCCTTCTTTCATGAGCATTTGTTGAATGCCTTCTGTTGCCAAGACTGCTGGGCATGACCATTATGCCCATCTCACAGATGAGCAAACTGATACCATGGTCCTGTTACTTGCTGGGGCCCAGCTCCTGGAACTGCATCTGCATGGAGCAGGTGTGTGCCTGCACATGCCCACTGGCTGGGGCAGGCTAGAGCACAGCCTGGACTTGGAAGAAACTTGTTTCACCAAAGGGGCTCCCTGGCATGGTGGAAGCTAAGGTGATAGCTGTGGGTGGAGGTCACTGCCTCCACTCTGAGGCCTTGAGAAAGTTACTTAAAGTTGAAAAGTCTCTCGGGGAGACCTCAATGTACTCATCTGTTCTAAACATTGAAGACAAATGCTGCCCCGTAATCCCGGCACTTTGAGAGGCCAAGGTGGGTGGACCACTTGAGGTCAGGAGTCCAATACCAGCCTGAACAATATGGTGAAACCTCGTCTCTACTAAAAATACAAAATTAGCCGGGTGTGCTGGTGGGCGCCTGTAATCCCAGCTACTCAGGAGGCTGAGGCAGAAGAATTGCTTGAACCTGGGAGGCGGAGGTTTCTGTGAGCTGAGCTGAGATCCCACCACTGCACTCCAGCCTGGGCAACAAAGCGAAACTCCATCTCAAAAAAACAAAAACAAAAATAGAAAACAAAAAACAAACCTCCAAAAGACAAATGCTGGCATCATGACCCTGGATCATGCAGCCTCAGGACGCCCAGCAAAGCAGACTACAGTACATATACTCCCTGTCTTAGCAGCAGGGAGATGGAAGCTCAGAGATATCTAGTGACCTGCCAAAGGGCGCATAGCCAGTGCTGTGAAGTCCTGACTTCCAAGGTCGGTCCAAGGATCCCTCAGGCTCCATCTGCCAGGATGCTGAGCTGCTCCTGAGCCCAGCCTGAGATTCCTTGCAGAGGAAACTGTGACCTGTCCACTACTGACTTAGCTGTGTACTCTAATGGTCATGGGTTGGCAGAGAGAATGAGCTCTCCACCATGGGAGGCGTGTAAGCAGGGATGCGTGAATTCACCCCTAAGGGCTCAGAGAGCACACAGTACTCTCTCAGGGACAGGCTGTCCCCCACTCCCCCCAGCCTGGTCTGCTCCCTTGGGTGTAGCCATCCTTTCCCACGCATATCTACAAGTGTGAGTGGGCAGCAGCCATGGGTGCTGATGAACCTTCTCCAATGCTGGCAGGTATTTTGCCCACACACTGCCAGTGTGGCCTGTTGGGAGCAGGAGGAGGCCAGATAGGTGTGTGCTGGTCTCAGAACATGCTTAGCTCTGTCCCATCCTGGTTTTCCCTTGGATGGGCTTGAACACACCCATCATGAACAGGTCCGTGGACATGGTGCCCTTCCTAGATTGACTGAATCCACAAGGAATTGGTAGCCTTTTAAAGTGGGCAAGCAGGATGACCAGCCCGCTCTGCAGGGCTGGATACTGGGGCTCAGGAAGGATCAGGACTTGCTCAAGTTCACTCAGCTGGTTAGGGGCAAGGTTACGGGGTCTTTAGCCTCCAAAGAGAAGACAGAAAATATCCTTTTCCACCCCTGACCTCTACCTGGAAGACTCCTGCCCCAGGAAACTTAGATCCCTGTCCCTCAGGCCTCTCCGTCCTGCAGAGCTGGCATCTGCTGTTTGGCCTCCTCCTCGTGTGAGCTCTGGGCTCATGCCAGCGGACTCGAGCCCCAGAATGAACGCCTGTCTCACAAGGTAGATGTGAGGATTATATTATATAAATAACGGGCAAGTGCCAAATGCATAGCCCCACACCTAGCACACTGTTTAACCACTGGCTCTCTGGAGAGAAAAGTCCTGATTTGAGGTGTTTGCCAATTTCCATAGTGTAAATACTCCCAGCATTGCTGACTTCAGGCTACAGGGTGGCACTGCTGAACCCAGAGCTGGGAAGGCATGTGCACTATTGCCCCTCACCAGTTAGTTTCAGCCAGTGCCAGTGTCCAGCAGGGCTCCAGGAAGTCCTGCTTCTCTGGGTAACAGTTGGCTTGGCATATTCTTTCCTCTTCATTGTGAAGGTGAGATATCACCTCTGCTGGTTTTTATGCCACACGAGTTACTTTGTGCCAGGGGCTCCAGGGCCAGCAGCCCACAAGCATCTTTTCATCTCTGGAAGTGTGTATGTATCTGATGGGGGGGGGGGGTCAGCCCAGGGAGATGGGGACTGAGATAAGAATACTCTGGTATCTCCCTTATGCCTCAGTTTCCTCACCTAGGATCATGCAGGCTGGGGTGAGAGTGAGGTGTTAGCTCAGGGCATTGACTGGAGCAGGGCTCAGAACTTAGCAGTATGGTTACTGACACAGGTCACCGCTGCATTATGGCCAGAGACGTCCAAGAGAGGGCTTGTCCGTGGGGGTCTAGTGGAGGAAGGAGACAGAGATCATGGAAGACTTCTTGGGAGAGGTGGCATCTGGCAGAGGTGGGAAGGAAGAACATTTTGGGTCAAGGGGCTTCTGGAAGCCTCTCCATATCCCATCCAAGGCATTCCAGCTCAGCCTCGGTCGTGGAAGTTCTGGGATTTAGAGCATATAACTTCTGCCTTTGGCGCCTCAGTTTGCTCTAGATTGTGAAATGGGCACAATGGTCACCAGTGCCTCCCTGGGTGATGATGAGGTCCTCATGGTTCCTGGTGGTGAAGTGAGGGCAGGAAATGACATGCTGACTCCCACCAGGCTTAGCCCCAGGCTGGACTCCCGAGGGTGGCGGTACCCCTGGTCCTTTTCTTCCTAGCCTGCCCATTCTGTCCTAGCACCGGGCCTTGAGGTGTGGCGCGCCGGGCTGCGGCGTGCTGAGGCGTTGAGCCTGCTGCCTCCTCTCAGGAACAAATGGGGTGCTCTGCAGCTGACAGCCCTGCGGAGCGTTCCAAAGAACTTCAGAGGCCAGGAGCGCTACCTCGAGCAAAGAGCCGCGGGCGGCACCCCAGGTAGCCGGCCCGCAGGTGGCCGCGCGCACCCGCCCGCCAGTCCGCAGCCAGGTGGGCGTGCCAGGCCCAGCCCCCTGCGCCGGTCCGGGGCGGGGCGAACGGAGCCCCGCCCTCCCCGCGCGCCGGGTCGGAGCCGGTGCGGGAGCGGAGTCGCGCGAAGCCGGCAGGAGCACGCGGGAGCGCGGCCCCGCAGTGGCCCGGCCCGAGAGAGCAGCGCGCAGGAGCCGGAGCGGCGCAGCGGCCCCCACCCCAGCGCAGACCTCGCCCGGAACTCGGACCCCGGCCTCGAAGCGTGATCTCGCCCTCCTCGCAAGCCCCGGCCGCCGGGCCGCGGGCATGGACGGCGTCCGCTCGCCCTGTGAGTGCCGAGCCTCCCCCCAACGCCGCTCGCCGCCTTTGTGTGCGCGCCGCGGCGCTGCAGCCCCCTCCCCGCGCGCCCCTCCCGCGCCCCGGGCCCGCGTCCTTTGTGGAGCCGCCGCCAGGCCGGTGCCTTCCTCCTGCCCCCGGGCCTCCCTGTCCCCTTTACGGCTGCCTCCGGGACAGCCTAGCAGGACCCTCCCGGGCCGGGGCTGGGCAGGGCGCGAGATCCCTCTGCTGGCCTCCGGGGCCCTCAGAGACACCCTAGCAGGTCCTCTCTCCCAGGGTTCCAGGGACACCACAGGCCCGTCCCTCTCCGCAGCCTGGGGCTGAGCAGGGCACGGACCCCTCCTCCCCAACCCGAGCCTCTGGTCCCGTCTGCAGTCCCCCTTTCCCAGGGCCCCCAGAGACGGCCCCCGCAGGCTCTCTCCGCGGTCGGGGCTGGGCAGGGCGCGGACCCGGGGCGGCGCTGTCTCATTCCGCGGCCTGGGCAGGTGCGGCAGGGCCGGCGCTCACACGGGCCTGTGTGTCCTTGGCCCACAGAGATGGACGGCGATGGCGGCCGCCGAGACGCCCCCGGCGCGCTGATGGAGCCCGGGCGCGGCGCGGGGCCCGCGGGCATGGCGGAGCCTCGGGCGAAGGCGGCGCGGCCGGGGCCCCAGCGCTTCCTGCGGCGCAGCGTGGTAGAGTCGGACCAGGAGGAGCCGCCCGGCTTGGAGGCGGCCGAGGCACCGGGCCCGCAGCCCCCGCAGCCCCTGCAGCGCCGGGTGCTTCTGCTCTGCAAGACGCGCCGCCTCATCGCGGAGCGCGCCCGCGGACGCCCCGCCGCCCCCGCGCCCGCAGCGCCGGCCGCGCAGCCCGGAGCCCCCGGAGCCCCCGCGGACGCCGGCCCTGAGCCCCTGGGCGCTCAGGAGCCCTGCCCGGACCCCATCGCAGCCGCTGTCGAAACCGCCCCTGACCCCGACGGCGGCCCCAGGGAGGAGGCGGCGGCGACCGCGAGGAAGGAGGATGAGGGGGCGGCCGAGGCGAAGCCTGAGCCCGGGCGCACACGCCGGGATGAGCCCGAAGAGGAGGAGGACGACGAGGACGATCTCAAGGCCGTGGCCACCTCTCTGGACGGCCGCTTCCTCAAGTTCGACATCGAGCTGGGCCGCGGTTCCTTCAAGACGGTCTACAAGGGGCTGGACACGGAGACCTGGGTGGAGGTGGCCTGGTGTGAGCTTCAGGTGAGGGCGCCCCAGCACGCAGGGGGTTTCCGCAGGGTCTTTGCGCGAGTCGTCCTTGGGCCCGTCCTTGCTCCTGCGCCTGGCCTTAAGAAGCCCTGGGGGCGACGGCGCTCCATGTGCGTCGCCCTCTGCGTGGGTGGCCGGCAGGATGCGTACCAGGTGTGCGGACTGCATGTGCGGCCCGGCTGTGTCCGTGCGCAGGTTGCGGTTTGTGAGTCAGCTGGTGACGAGGGCAGGCCTCTGGTGTGCTTTTGGTGTAAGTGTGCGCGCTGTGGGCATAGAGAGGGCCCTGGAGAGTGGGCCTCGGAGGCTGTGTCTCTTAGGCTGCTGCTTCTCCAGTCCTGATGACCTACTTTAATGACCCAGGGAGTCTGGACTGTTGTGTCTTTGCAAAACAGTGTGGAGGCTTCAAGGCCCGGTGTGTGCAGTTATAGAGTGGTTTGGGGGCTCTGAGCTGCCCATGAATTAGTACTTTCCTGTGTCCGGCAAGCTGTGGCTGCCCCAGCAGGGATACCTGCAGAGACTGCTTCTGACCCTGGGCCTGTGACCCAGAGCTGGTGCCTGGTAGAGCTCTGGGGCCGGCTGGGCAAGGCCTGGAAGTGTGGTTAGTCGCCTCTGCTGTTCTGAGAACTCCATTTGTTCACAAAATGGACGTGTGAGAGGTCTTAAAACCGAGTCATGCAGAATGGGGGGGGGGGGGGGTTTCTTGGCTGCAGAGGCTCTGGGTATGCATTTTTCATAATCCTGCCATCTCCGTGGTGTCAGCCCCAGCCCTGGAAGATTATATAAACAGCCACCCTAGCTGTCCTGGGCCAGCCTTGGAAGCAGAGGCCATGCCTGTCCAGGGGGTGTTGATAGGCCTCCCTCCTTGGAGGAGGGCAGCTGTCAGGCGGGAGCCAGGCTGGGAGAGTGCCGGCTGGAGGTGTAAATGTACTTCGTTGGCCTGTAAAGTTAGCTGGCCATCCAGTCCAGGCCTGACACGGGGCTGGGGCTAGCTGGGGCAAGCTGTGCTCTAGGGCCGCCGGCCACACTGCAGGACGCTTGTATTTTTGACTCAGAAATGGGATTCAGTCGCTATATCCTCGGGCCCCTACGGGGTGGCCTGCATGTGTGTGCAAGCCTGGCTGATTCGGTGGGTGTCGACCTGTCGTCAGCCTTTCTCCCAAGACAAAGAGCTCCAGAGACCTGCCTCTCCACCACCTCTTGGTTCTGCCTTGGAGATGTGGCTTTTCAAGGCAGGGGTCAGTGGCATTGTGTGAGGTCCTTAGGAGGGACTGAACAGCTCCCCTCCTTCATGGCCCTGCAGGTTCCAATGGTACGGGAAAGGTGGTGGGTGGGGCAGGGGGCTGTGATCTGGGGGTCCTGGGGTGTGCTGGGCATTCCTGCTGCAAGGGAAGGCAGAGGGAAGAGAGGTCCTGAAAGGGGAGATGACTCTTGATTCTGGTGAGCAGTCTTCCTGCTCTTGCCCACCGACCCGAGCACCCTCAGGTGCTGCTGCCCAGGGCTGCCTGTGCAGGCTGGCGGATGGAGCAGGGGTGCTGCCGCAGACTGGGTTTGAGTTAGATCTCGGCAGCCAGAGCCTGCTGATTTGGCTGGGGCATCTCAGGCGCATGTGACTCTTGGAGCTTGTTGGTTCCCATTCCCTTTAAGGAAAGGCAAGCAGTTCTGTCTCCGGGTCTGTCCCCTGCGGGCATGGGGTGGAGCCTGGCCTCTGTCCAGGGGTCTCTTGCTCCGTGACTCTAGATGGGAACAGCAACCTGGAGGTGCTTCGGGTCTATATGCTTCTTGTCTCTATGTTGATGTTCCTTGCCGGGATGTTACTGGTGCCCCAAACTGGTGGTTTCCCTGCACCTCCCCCAGAAGAAGTACCTCCAACATTTGTCCCTGGTCGATATGTGTCATTTGGGATCAGCTCCCTCTGTCTGTGCTGATCTGAGAGGGTTTTCCATGAGAGGGAGTCTGGACCCGCTTAGAATAGCCCCCTTTGCTGAGAACCTGTGTGTTTTGGGGCTGTGCTGGAAGCCGCCTCATCACAAACTGAGGACTGAGGGCAGCAGCCCCCAAGGTCGCCAGTGAGGAGATGGCAGTGCACTGTGGGATCAGGGGAGGAGGGCCCCTGCCTGTGTGTAGAGTGGTGCAGGCTGACTTTGTGCAGAGCTATTGGAGGGACTGATGGGGCTGCCTATGTGATGTCGTGGGTGTGGGCCAGGGGCTGGTGGGCGTGTGGAACGGAAGAGGGTGGGGTGTAGGGCTGCAGGGAGATCAGGGCTGTGGGAGGGGCGTTGTATTCCACAAGGGGAGTGTGCTCCCGGGTGGGATGTGGGGTCAGGTCTCACTGAGCAGAGGGGCCACCCTGCCAGGGAAGGGCGACAGGTGGCCGCTCCTTCTCTAGGTGTGTTGGCTTTGTGCCGGGAGGGGCTCTCTTAGTCCACAGTGTGGAGATGCCATCTGGCACATGACCCCAGCATTCTGGGCATGGAGAGGGTTCCTGGGAGTCACGCTTTACACAGCGGAGGGAGGGTCTGTTGCGTTCAGCCAGGAGCCCTTCTTGGAATTGCTCTTGGCCCCCATCCCTTTATTCCCCTACGCCTGCAGCACCTACAGTCTGCCCAGGTGCCTGGGCTCTGTTCCCCTTCCTGCCCTCCGCAGGCTGGGGGGCCTCCCTGGAGAGCTGAGAGGCGCTGGTGGGGCTCACTTGTGTTTTTCAGGGTTCCCTGCCAGATGGGGAAACGCCTTCATGTGGACCTAGTAAGCCTGGCTTGGAGGACGTTTGATTTCCTTTGACAATTAGCGTTGAAAGAGCTCCGTGGAGAGGGTGATGTTTATTTATCTCACATCTAAGGGCAGTGAGGTGTTTCACCTTCTGAATTCAACAGATGTGCAAAGCTGGAACATGCACTGTTTTTTGTGGGAGAAGCCATTTAAAAATATCTCCCTGTCATTCTTCTCTTGAATAAACTTTCATTCTTGGCAGCAGAACACATTACGGTAACAAAGAAGGAAGTAAAACACCAGAATCCCACCGCCTTCCTCCTTGCCCACATGTCCTGTGTTCCTGTGGCCATCTTTGGCCAGCCCTGGTTCCCTCGCAGACCCCTGTACTGTCAGACAGGGTGTGGGGTAGCCTGGGGCTCCGTGTCGGCTCTGGGAGCATCTGCCACCTGCCATAGCCGGCAAAGCTACGCTGGGGGTGCCGATCTGGGTCACTGACCTGACCTTCTACAAGACCCTCTTCTAGGGAGTGGTGAGGCCACAGTACGGCACAACAGGGAAATCCTGGCGTGGTGCCGTGGCCACCACTTACTCTGCCACTTTCTGTTGGGTTAGCACAACCTTGTTCCCTCCTCGTTTTGGTGTTGAACTTTTGTGACTTCCTTGCCCTTCCTGGCTACCCAGGTTGCTGGACCAACACTGTTCTATGTGGCTCAGGGCTCCTGCTCTCACTTGCCTCCACCTTGGAGCTGGCCATAGGTCCCCAGTTTGAGAAAAACTAGCCAACTCAGACCCAGGGAGGCAGCCTGTTCGCCTTTCCTGGACCTTCCTGTTTCTGCTGTGTCTCCTTTGGGGACCTGGAGTAAGTTTGGTTTTCACCCCCTTTAACAACACTGACCCCTGCCTGTCAGCAGCTCCCTACTTTGGGGGACACAGGATCTTAGGACCTCGGTGCCGCTGCCTCTCAGCTGCTGTGGCAGGCCTGGAACCTGAGTTTCCTGAGGTGGTGCTGGGGCCTGCACCCAGCGTGGGGGTCTTTCTACTTCATGGAGACGTGCACTCCTTGGTCCTTGGCTCACAGCACTTGCTGGGCCCTGGCATAGCGGTGTGAGTCCTCCAGAGGACTAAGAGTGGGGGTGCTGCTGCTAGTTCCAGAAAGTTACAAAGTAGGTCTTGCTGCTGCTTGGTGCTGCCCAGAGGGGGCAGGAGTGACGTGTCCTGCCCAGCCGGGTGTCTCAGTGTCCTGTCCATCTTCCTGGGTCTGGGAATGGATGATGCCTGTGGAGACTTGCTGTGTACAGCCTGTGCCAAGCGGGTGGTCCCCCCACCATCCTCCAACGACAGCCTAGCCACCCGACACCCTCTCTCCCAGCCATGAGCAGCCCCGCCAGTGCCAGTGCTGAGCTGGCCCGCCGTCCCCTGCAGGTGGGATCCTTATCACCTTTCTAGGCAGGCCCTCTGCATGTCATGGGCCGTGCAGCCTCCGGCCAGGGTTTGGGGCACTGGAGAGCCTGCGTGCTTTGCACCGATGGCCTCTTGTTGGAGGCCCGGCTGCCAGCCTCACCTGCTTTCAGCCCTGACCCAGCTGACATGGGGAGAAGAGGAGACAAGGGGGCGAGCCAGTGCTGAGCACAGAGGAGGTGCGTGGCACGCACTCACTGGGGCAAGACAATCAGAAGGCTTGACCCGATTTGGCTGGTGGTCACCCCTTTTTAAAATTCTCTGAAGTGCTTAGTTTTATTGGGAGAGTTGTAATTTGAAATCATTTGGATGCCAGCACTGAATTCGTTTTCCTGGGTGAGATGTTTTCTGCGCCATGCTGACCATGGTTTTGGGTTAGTTGGCAAAAAAGGCTGGCGCTAGCTGCCTGAAAGGCCTGTGCAGACGGGCTTTCCCCCCCTGCCACCAGGGCAGAAATGTGGGCACTGAGCTGTCAGTGGTGCTTCTGTCCCTGAGTGGTGGTGGCAAGGTGTGTGTCCACAGCGATGACAGACAGCAGCCTGTGCAGGTCACCGTCATGGGGGACACGTTGAGGCTCAGGCACCACAGCTTGTTTTCTGCTAGAAGCAGGTGCTTCCGTGGCTCAGCGGTGCCTCGTGGGTGCCTGGCTGAGCTGAATCAGGACCAGGCCGCCATGGGACTCGAACGTAGCTGTGCTGCTCTCTGAGCCCTGGAGCGAGGACCCCAGCCCTGGCTCAGATGTGTGGAGGGCCAGCCCCCACACGCTGCTCGTTTGATTTGCTTTTGCCAAAGCTTGTGTTTTCTCATTCCTCGTCAGCGTGTTAGGAGGTCTGCCAGGGCAGCTGGACATGCCCTCCCGCAGCACTGGAACCTTCCGTGGTGGCAGAAACATCCTGCCTCTGCATTTGTGTCTGCAGGCCCTGTGGAGTGCCCGGGATGTGGCTGGGACAGCTGAGGGTCAGTGTTCTTATTTTTCCTCACATTAAATGCGGATGCGAATGTCCACACGTGCCCTGGCTGCTTCACGGGTCACCTGCGTCTCCAGGCTTGATCTTGGGCCCTCTTCTAGGCGGCTGCCTTTCCAGAGGATAAAACAGACCCAGGTGACCTAGAGGTGGCCACTGGGATACCAGACAGACCCAGATGGGGACAGCTTATAGACCACCTCACAGCAAGGGAGACAAAGGGGCCGGGACACATCAGGGCTGGAGAGGCCCAGGAGGCGTGAGATGGGGCCTGCTGGAGACTCCCGGGGAGGACAGGATTGGGGCACTTGGGCTGTGAGGATCTAGACTTGGTGACAGTGCCATGACCATGTCAGGCTTTGGGAAGCAAGTGGCCACCGAGTCCAGGACAAGCTCCAGGTCAGCGGGAGGATCTCGTGGGCCCTGAGAGTTGCATCCCCCCACCCCTGCCCTGTCATTTCCTGGGATAGCTAGGGGCTTACTCTCAGGTTGGGTAAAGCTTTGTTGATGGACAGCTAGACAAAAGATATCATCAAGAGAAGGGGAGGGAGCAGACGTTCCAGAAGGTTCCAGAGGCCTGTGCCCGGGTCTCAACAGCGCAGGCTTGTGTGTACGTTGACTCAGTGAGCATTTGTTGAGTTTGTGTCCTGGTTCTAGGCCTGGGGCTACCGTAGTGAGCAGGACAGGTCACCGCCCTGGGAGACAGAGCCTGCGAGACCCGGAAACATGTTGGGCAGGTTGGGGAGCTCTGAGGGAGGCCGGAGGAGGGGCTGGAGTGGAGTCAGGTTTTGACAGGATCTCTCTGGCCACCTTGGGTACAGTTGGGGATGAGGGTAGAGGCAGGGGACCAGCAGGTAGGTGACTGCCACTGTCTAGGTGAGAGACTGCAGGGCTAGTACTGGGTGGGATAGAGGCGGGGAGGGGAGAAGCATCAGATTCTGGGTGCAATTGAAGGTGGAGAGCACAGGATTTACATCAGATCTGAAGGTAGAGAAGGTAGGAATTGTCTGGGCGCGGTGACTCACGCCTGTAATCCCAGCACTTTGGGAGGTTAAGACAAGTGGATCACTTGAGGTCAAGAGTTCGAAACCAGCCTGGCCAACACGGTGAAACCCCGTCTCTACTAAAAATACAAAACAATTAGCCAAGTATGGTGGCGGGCGTCTGTAATCACAGCTACTTGAGAGGGTGAGGTAGGAGAATCGCTTGAACCCAGGAGGCAGAGGTTGCAGTGAGCCGAGATTGTGCCACTGTACTCCAGCTTGGCAACAGAGCAAGACTCTGTCTCAAAAAAAAAAAAAAAAAAAAGGCTGGGCATGGTGGCTCACGCCTGTAATCCCAGCACTTTGAGAGGCTGAAGTGGGCGGATCACAAGGTCAAGAGATTGAGACCATCCTGGCCAACATGGTGAAACCCCATCTCTACTAAAAATACAAAAATTAGCTGGGTGTGGTGGCGGACGCCTGTAGTCCCAGTTACTCAGGAGGCTGAGGCAGGAGAATGGTGTGAACCCAGGAGGCGGAGCTTGCAGTGAGCCAAGATGCACCACTGCACTCCAGCCTGGCAACAGAGCCAGACTCCATCTCAAAAAAAAAAAAAAAAAAGAGAGAAAGAAAAGGTAGGTAGGAATCATGGTGGCAGCAGCTTTGGGCCTGGCAGGATGCGGCTGCTGCCCTCGTGCGGGAGGAGGAAATGTGGATTTGGGGGAAGAGCAGGCCTTGGCTTGGGATGTGCTTAATCTGAGTGCTTCGTAGGTGGCCAAGGGTGGTCCTCGTGGGAGTGGGATCTCCCAGGCTGATCCTGAGTTGGAAGCCTGGGTGTGCACCCCAAGAGTGCAGGGATGGGCCAGGACTGTGTCTCAGGGGGGCCTGGAGGGAGGAGCTTGTCACCGTGCCCAGAGGGCCTGCCCAGGACAGGAGGGCGCTCCAGGATGCCAGCACTGTTTCAAAACATGATTCATGCAATGGGCAGCAGATGCCGAGTTTTAGGTGCTAAGACAAAATTGGGAACTGTACTGCATCTTAAAGACAACGGTCCCTTCCCTCGGGAGTTACCCTTCTTCCCACCCCTGGACCCTGCTAGCCACCATGAGTCCACGGTCTGGGTGGGGCTGGCCAGTGGTCCTGGACTGGCTGGGCTGGCCCCTCACCTTCCAGGACAGCTGGGACCTGCAGCCCTTCTATGCCCATAGGCATCTTGTAGGTGTCTCTCAGGGCCTGTGGCTTGGGCCTGGCTTCAGGCTGCAGCTGGAAGATACCCAAGGTGATGGCATGAAGCTTTAGGTCGCCTTGTTGATGGAGAAGAACTTGACCTGGCCCAGCAGAGGTTTGGGCCGTGTGTCTGGGTCTCCCTTGTGGTCCGCCCTGGCTGTGCAGCCGCGATGGGGCATCAGCATCTGCCTACTGTGATGGGAAGCGGGGTTTGGGAGCCTCGCAGCCAGGAAGCACATCGCCCAAAGGTCCCGGCCACCCTGCGCTGGTGCACACAAAATACCTCAGGGTTAGGAGGGCCCTGCCATGTTCCCAGTGTGTGGCCGTGGAAAGGCACCTGTTTTTGTGAGCCTCGGTTTACCCTTTTGTGCAGTGCGGATGGTGCTAGCTGCCCTTCACGGCTGGGGGCACTATTAAGAGAAGTGTGTTTCACCTGAGCACACAGGGTCCTCAGGTCAACCTCTTTTCACCCCTCTTGTTCCCCCTGCAAAGTAAACAGTTGTCTCCAGCAGAGATGTGGAGAGCAAGCCGAGCTAGCAGGTGGAGGCTGGTGCCCGGGGCTGCCTGTCTACCCGCCCAGAGCTGTGGGCACCCCTGCCGCTGCTGCCTTAGCGCTTGAGCTCAGATAAGGAAAAGGGTGTGAACGGCAGCAGCTGGGATTTTTGAAAAGCAAGCTAGGATCTGCCTCTGACCATAGACAATTCAGGGCTGCGTTTTGGGGAATCCCAGCTGGATGGAGAGGCCTGAGCGGGGATGCTGGAGGTTGGCAACCTGAACACTGTCTGCAAGTTTTCCTGCTTCTGAGAGTTTTCACATCCAGTTCTCTTCCCTGGAGGGTTGAATTCTAAGGATTTCCCAGAATACTTGATTACAACTTCTAATTTAAGTTAGTTCTCATTAAATTATATTAACTTTTTTTTAAAAGAACGGAAGAAAAGTGGTCAAGGCAGTGCAGTATTGGTGAAAGAACAGACCAGTTGATCAATGGAATAGAATAGCAAGCCTGGAAATAGACCCTCATGAATAAAGTCAGCTGATCTCTGACAAAGGAGCAAAGGCAATAAAATAGAGACAAGATCATCTTTTCAACAAATGGTGCTGGAACAACTGCACATCCACGTGCAGATAAATGATTCCAGACATAGAGCTTACACCCCTCACAAAAAGTAAAATTGGCCATATGCCTAAATATAAAATCCAAAATTATAAACCTAGTTTTGGCAGTGACTTTAGATAGAACACCAAAGCCACAGTCCTTGAAAGAAAATAATGGTAAGCTGGACTTGATTAAAATTAAATGCTTCTGTTCTGTGACAGACACTGTCAAGAGAATGAGAAGACAGGCCACAGCTGGGGAGAAAATATTTGCAATGACCCATCTGCTTAAGGACTGTTATCCAAAATATACAAAGAACTCTTAAAACTCAACAATAAGAAAACAATCAGCTAAAAAAAAAAAATAGGCCAAAGAGCTTAACAGATACCTCACCAAGGAAGACACACAGATGGCAAATAAGCATATGAAAAGATGTTGCCCATCATAAGTCATCAGGGAATTGCAAATTAAAACAGTGAGCTCCCACTGCACACCTACTAGAATGGTCAAAATCTAGAACACTAACACCAAATACTGGTGAGGATGTGGAGTGACAGGAACTCTCATTCATTACTGGTAGGATTGCAAAATGGTACAGCTATTTTGAAAGGTCTTTTGGTAGTTTCTTATAAAACTAAACACACTCTTGCTATGCAATCCAGCAACTGCGTTCCTTGGTATTTACCCAAAGGAGTTAAAAACTTAGGTCCACACAAAAACCTGCACACGGATGTTTATAGCAGCTTTATTCATAATTGCCAGAACTTGGAAGCAGCCCAGATGTCCTTCAGCAGGTGAATGGATAAACAAACTGTGGCACATCCAGACAATGAAATCTTATTTAGTGCTAAAAGAAATGAGCTATGAAGACACGAAAACACAGAGAGGAACCAGAAATGAATATTTAAGTGAAATAAGCCAAATCCGAGAAGGCTGCGTATTGTATGATTCCAACTAGATGACATTCTAGAAAAGGCGAGAAACCATGAAGACAGTAAAAAAAAAAAAAAAAGGATCAGTGGTTGCCAGGGATTAGAGGAAGGGAGGGATGAAAAGGCAGATTTGCAGGACAGTGAAACTGTTTTGTGTGATACTTTACTGGTGAATACATGTCATTATACATTTGTGAAAACCCATGGCATGTACAGCACCCAGCGTGAACCCAAGGGTAAATGTTGGATTTTAGTTAATCATCAATGTTGGTTTATTAGTTATAACAAGTATACCACACTAATGCAAGATATTAATAATAGGGGAACCTGTGTGTGGATGTGAGGGAGTGTATGGGAACTCTACTTTTTGCTCAATTTTCCCATAAATCTAGAATATCTCTAAAAATAGTTGATTAATTTAAACAACACAACAGCTACATTAAAGATGTTTGCAGAAATGGGCCGGGCGTGGTGGCTGATGCCTGTAATCCCAGCACTTTGGGAGGCCGAGGCGGGTGGATCACCTGAGGTCAGGAGTTTGAGACCAGCCTGGCCAGCATGGTGAAAACCTGTCTCTACTAAAAATACAAAAATTAGCTGGGCGTGGTGGTGGGCACCTGTAATCTTAACTACTTGGGAGGCTGTGGCACTAGAATCGCTTGACTCCAGGAGGTGGAGCTTGCAGGGAGCCAGGATCGCACCACTTGCACTCTAGCCTGGGCGACAGAGTGAGACTTTGTCTCCAAAAAAAAAGGTGTTTGCAGAAATGAAAACAAAATCACCCATAATCCAAGTGAACACAACTGCTTTTATTTTTGAATAGGACCTTCTAGGTCTTGTTTACATGTATATATCATTTAAAAATACAGCTGCAGTTCAAGGTGTCACGACTTAAAATCTGTCTCTGGAGTATCTTTAAAGCTATCGTTTTGCAAGAGGCCATGGTTCTGAGGTTCGTTCACTGGTCTTAGTGCTGTTTTGAACCCTTTGTTGAGGCTGGCTGCAGAAGGGGTGCTGTCACTAGATGTGTTTGGGGAGTGGTGGGTCAGGCAGGCGTGGCTGTTAAGGAACTTCTCAGAGCCTTTACAATGCCCACTGTGTTGTGAAGCTCTTGAAGTGTGCAACGGGGAAGGTGCTGGGCTGCCCCTTTTTTTTCTTTCATTTTACAGTTATCTTATAAGCCAGGACTGGCTCGGGGAGGGGCGTAACAGGCTGACTGGTGGTGGAGGGTCACTGGGGCTCCCTCTGGTATCCATCCCCCCCTCTACCCCTCACCCCTGCTTTCTGGGCACTGTGTGTGCTTGCTCTCCGGTGGGGGAGATGGGACAGTTCTCAGCTGTGAGCTGACTGTGGGAAGCAATGCTGACCTTTGATCCTACTCAGAATCTGGAATCTGGAGATGGCCAATGTGACAGTCCTGGAGGTGGCTCAGCAACATCAGCTGGGACATGGGGCTTTCTCTCTGTTTCTTCTGTCCTCATCCGTGTTGGCATTTTGTCCCAAGTCTTGCTTGGCCTCATGGCCACAATAGGGCTGCCACAGCTCCAGGCATCACAACCACATTTGATGGCAGGAAACAAATGGGTGGTTAGGTGGGGGCCAAGCAGCCAAAAGGTCAGTTTCTCAAGTGGCTTTGTTCATATTTTAATCCATAAAGAGAAATATTTAGCAGGGATTCTCTGGTCTCCTTGGTTAGCATGGGTTTGTGTGGCCACCTGTAACTGTGCATATATCTGGGAAAGGCTTGATTGGTATAACAGGTTATGCTCTGTTCCCTGGGGCTGGGCATAGTGAGTTTCTGGGTTTCTGTTGGTCAGGAGGGGTGACAGACTGTGGGTGGAGCGTGCCTGCTGTGTCTGTCTTGGTTACCTTGTCCCTTCAAGACCGTCAGTGTCTGTGTGCGCTGGAGCCCTCCTCTGCCCGGGCCTGCAGAGAACAGCACAGCACACATGCCCGCTGCGTCTGCAGGCTCCTCCCTTCCCACAGCTCCCACACCCAGGCATCTGTGGGCCCTGATGATTTTCCTTCCCTCCTGTGTGGCCACCCCATCTTCCTACCCTCTGTGCCAACCCTGGCAAAGCTTTTTCCTCTCTGCCAACAGTTTCGTTTTCATATACCCCTAACGTTTTATTTTGGAAAACTTTGGAAAAACCAACAGAGAAGTTGGAGTTACCAGTTGTTGGTGTTTGCCGCTGTCTTGTATATCTGTGCCTGTGATTTCCTGGCCCATTTGCCGTTCACCCCTGGGGGCTTCAGCCTGTGTCTCCTGGTAGGAACGAGGATGCTCCCACATCGCCTCCACCCCCTGCCATGCTCCAGGCACCCCAGGATAGGACCTGAGGCGCTCAGTGAGGTCTCGGATGGGTGGACTGCGTGTCCCAGGGAAGGGATCCGGGAGCCAGTCAAGGATCAAGTGTTGTGTCTGTTTGTCATGTCAATTTCAATCCAGAACAGTCCCTCCGCCTTTTATTATTACTGTTCTTAAATCTGTCAGCATTGTCTTCTGAAGGTTTAGGGCCATTGGTCTTGCATGGAGACCCCATCTGGATCTGTGTGGCGTTTCTTTTTTTTTCTTGAGGGAGTCTTGCTCTGTCTCCCAGGCTGGAGTGCAGTGGCGTGATCTCAGCTCACTGGAACCCTCTTGGGTTCAAGCGATTCTCCTGCCTCAGCCTCCTGAGTAGCTGGGATTTATAGGTGTACATCACCATGTCCAGCTAAGTTTTGTATTTTTAGTGGAGACACAGTTTCACCATCTTGCCCAGCTTAGTCTTGAACTCCTGACCTCAGGTGATCCGTCTGCCTTGGCCACCCAAAGTGCTGGGATTATAGGCGTGAGCCACTGTCTGGCCCTGTGTAGTGTTTCTGTAGGACCGTGTGAGGTTGTGCATTCCTGACTCGGGTGCTGCGTGTGCAGGTCAGACCCGGCTAGGCTGTCCCTGTGGGGGACCTAGAGGAAGTCAGAGTGCTGTTATTAACACAGAAGTGACCATGCTCACGTCAGTGGGGCACCGCTCTAGGGGCATATCTGCTTCCTGGGCGGGAGGTGCTGCTTCCCAGTTTACTAAGGAGGAAACTGAGGTACAGGAAAATACAGGATGTTGTCCTGTACACCCAGGCAGCCAGGGGCTGAGTGGGACCCGCACAGCCTGAGGGGTTGTGGCACAGCCTGAGGAGGGTGGACTGCAGGCTCGGGTGGTTCTGGGGCTCAGGGTCGCCCAGCTCCCTCCTCCCTTTAGGTGCCTGAGGCACCTGAGCTGGAGCTCAGTTAGGTTGAGTGGTTGATGCTACCAGGACTTGCTGTCAGCCTGGAGGGAGCTGAGCGGCTGCAGTTTCCCCAGGTGGGCGGGGCTTGCTGGCAGGAGGGGGCTGATGGGAACCCACCTGTTGCCCATCCAGCTGCTTTGGGTGGGGCCTCTCCTCAGGCCTCACAGGGCTGTGTTGTTCCTCCCACCTGCCAGCCCTGGACCAACTCTGTTGAGTTGGGGGAGGGTGCCCGGGCATTGGGTTTCATGGGGATGGGGGGGATGGCCACTGTGGAGGGGATGCTTCCTAGGGAAGATGACATGATGGACGTGGAAGCCTGACAGAGGAGCTGTCCACAGCCTCCATCCTCTGACATGGCAGTGTTCACTTTGGTATATGCCCTTCTTAGCTCGTTTTTTATACTCTTGGGCATTTTTGCTAAGTCATAATCATAGCGTCTGCGCTGATATGTGCAGTGACAGTGAATAGCCCAGACCTCCTCTGGGCCCCCACTCCCAGCCCAGCCCTGGACCTGCTGCCCCTCTGTCCAGCCCTGCCCTCTTGCCCCATTGTCCTTCCACCTCTGTCCTTGCTGCCCGAGACCTGGAGTTGAGCTGGGCAGCTTTGGTGCAGTCTCGGGCTCGGGGCCTTCTCAGGTGTGAGTCAGGCCTGGGTCAGACCCACTTGTCATCCTCTCGCTGGCTCGGTTCGGAGTGGGTGGAGGCCTGGCTCAGTCCCAGCCTGGCCCCCTCCAGCTGGACCCAGGCTCCCACACACGCTGCATACCTCCATGCTGTCCCCTGTGGCTGGAGGTCCTTGTGTGGACCTTAGACGTGTGGGCAAGTCCCTTTGCCCTCTGTGGAGTGCGGCTTCTCAGCCTGGCGGTGCTGGGATCACATAGGCCTCCCAGAAGGAAGATGACCGATGCCTGGGTCTGAGTGGGCCACCTCTCTCCCATTCTGGTGGCACCAGGACTGAGCCGAGATGCCCCTGATTTTCTTGTTTTCAGGCTTCCCCCAATGTTGAGGACAGTCCTGAGCTCTGGACCTCGTGACCTCCCACTGTAGCCCTGCCCAGGTTGGTGACTCTAGGCTACGCTACTCCACCCAGTGGCGGCCGGGCTTGTGCGTCCGGCGGTGAGAGATGCCCTGGGCCTCCTATCTGGCCTTGTCCTGTGTCTTTAAGTTAGGCAGCCATCTTCCTGGGTCAGCCACCTGCAAGGCTGTTGACATCTGCCCGGACAGGTCTCTTGGAATTTCTTGTCTTTAATTAAGAGGTTCGAGCAGTGTAGTGAATTTGTGTTTTGGAAGAAGCATTGAAAACACAAAGCTATGGGCCGGGTGCGGTGACTCAAGCCTGTAATCCCAGCACTTCGGGAGGCGGAGGCAGGCGGATCACGAGGTCAGGAGATCGAGACCATCCTGGCTAACACAATGAAACCCCGTCTCTACTAAAAATACAAAAAAATTAGCCGGGCGTAGTGGCAGGCACCTGTAGTCCCAGCTACTCGGGAGGCTGAGGCAGGAGAATGGCGTGAACCTGGGAGGCGGAGCTTGCAGTGAGCCGAGATCGCGCCACTGCACTCCAGCCTGGGCGACAGAGCAAGGCTCCATCTCAAAAAAAAAAAAAAAAAAAAGAAAAAGAAAAAGAAAACACAAAGCTGTGGAGAAGAGCTAGGAGGGGCAGCAGTTGGGCAGGTTGTGTGTATGTCCAGGGCAGTCCCAGCCCGGCGCTCCATCCCCTCAAGGGGGGCGAGTGGTGGGCCGTGCTGAGCAGGCACTGCATGGGGACGCTGCCTGGCTTAGTCTCAGCCTCCCCTGCCCTCGGCCCCACCTGGGAGTGCACACCATGGGGGGTTGCAGGAGTTAAGGTGCTGAGGGGTGGGGAAGGTCCATCAAGTGGAGTTGTTGACTCTGACACCCCTGGGGACATGGATGGCTTATAGGGTGCCTCCTCGAGGCCTGGCCTTGCTCTGGCCCCTCGAGCCGGAGGTCCAGGGCAGGTTTGTCTGATGGGCTGTCCAGCCTGCATCTGTCACTGTTGCAGCAGGTCCTGGGGCAGCTGGATATGGCTGGGTGATCTTCACAGGAGGGAGGCCCGAGGCTGGCTGTGTCTGCCCGGAGGAGGGCACGTTTCTGCACGTTCCCTCGAGAGCTGGCGGTGGTGGGAGAGCCACAGCGTTGGGGAGCCCAGTTGCCGGCTGGACAATGATGGCCTATTGTCCCCTTCAGCCTCTCGGCAATTCGACGCCTACCCTGGGCTGCCAGTGCTCAGTTCCTCAGCCTGTCAGTCCCTCTGGTGCCCTTGGCTTGGTGTGGTTGGACGCAGTGAACTGGGCACCCTCGTTTGCGGCTGAGCTTGGGGAAAATGGAGCCCAGAGGACGCCGGAGCACGGCCCTCCTGCTCTGGGTACCTCTTGGGCCTCTGGATTGGGTGGCTGACAGGTGAGATGGCCACATGGGCTCAGGGTGTGGTGGTTGTAGTGGGCTTTGTACAGACAGCCACCTGTGCCATTTGTAAAAAGAGGGTTAAAAAGGGAGGCATGAAAGCGGATAAACTTGGCTAGGCGCATTTATGAGAAGGATAAAATAGGGTTAGCTGAGGGAAAAGGGCAAAAACCTTTAAAACAGCTAGAAACGAAACAGAAGAAGATGAAAAAATACACGGAAATAGATTTTAAGATAGAAAGGGACAGGTGATATTTTTTAAAGGTAAAGGAAAATAAAATGCTAACAGCAAGGGGCCTTGCTTTTACTGGGATGGATTCTTAGGGACAGTTAAGCCCCGTGTGTGCAGCCCCTCCCCAGTGAGGACCTAGGCGTCCGCTCACGGCAGAGGGTCCCGGTACCACCGATTCTTTCCATCCTGTGTCTGTACTCTGCCTGCTTTAGGGTCCTGCTTGAGATGAGTCTGTGCTCTTAACACCCCCTCTGTGTGGCCGAGGGCGTTTCACTGTCTGCTTATCTCTTGCCATCTGTGGACACCAGGGCTGTCTGGGCTGAGACTGTCCCGAGCAAGGCTGCCTAGTGTTCACCCTGGGCTGGAGGAGCAGGGGGAGTGGGGACGGGTCCAGGTGGGCTGCTGACCTGGCCTTCACGGCTCAAGGCCCCCGCGTGCCGTCCTAGGTGGGGTGCTCACACTGCATGCTCTTGGCAGCCTGGGAGGTGGAACGTGGAGAACACGTGCCTGGCCACACGGCTCATTCTTCCTGCTGCAGAGCTTGTGGGAGCAGGGCTGGGGTGTCAGCCCGGCCTGGCCTGTTTCTAGCCCTGAGCACTGTGTGCAGAAAACTAGCGCCTTAGCCCCAGGTGGGGCGTGTCTGAGGGCTACGGACAGTTCCCGCAGGGAAGGCCCTTCATTCCCTTCCCTGCCCAGGGTTATATGCCGGACCATGTGCCTCCCAAGTGCCCAGGACCTGCACCTCCCCCGTGTCCTGAGAAGAGCCCTTTTGGCTCATATCTGGCCTGTGTGAAATGGCCTGTCAGCCTCTGTAAATATTTGATGAAGGCAATGATAAAAAGACAAAGGCATGCTCTGTTCCCCCGAGGGGAGCGAGATGGTGACATTGGAACGTTCCGGCCCTGCTGGCTGCTTCCCTCAACTGTTTACGGATGGGGTTCAGGCAGGCCCTTTGTGTCCACACTCCCACTCACCGCAGGCCAGAGTGGAGCCCCTTGGGGCCTGGCAAGGCTGAGCAGAGGCAGCTGCCAACTTTCCACCTGGAAACCAGGCTGGGACAATGAGGGTTGCTGGCTGCGCTGGAGGTCACGGGGGTCTCACGCTCTGATGCTACCTGGGACATACGTAGGCCTTGGCCTCCAGGTGGGCTTGGAGAAGTGAGGGGTGACTAAGGTTTGGCGTGGGACGCTGACCATACAAGATGGCTGCGTGCCCAGATACCACTGGGCCCTGGTGGGGCGGCTGCTCAGCACGATACAGGCCACCCCCACCCATGCCTCACTCCATGGCTGACCCCAAGCTCCTGGCCCTGCTGCGTGTGGGGGCCTGGTATGCTTGTCAGGGCCTCTGCTGGGTTCCGTGTGCGCGCGCGTGTGTGTGTGTGTGTGTGTGTGTGTCTCTCGCCTTTGGCTTGCTTGCCGGGGAACAGGCCCGCCCCTCTGGCGCTTCCGTGGGAATGAGGAGCCCTTTGAGTTGACCTAACTGAGGGGCCACCTGTCCCGTGGGCGGTCGGCCCGGCCCTACCAGGGGAGAGGACAGTTTCTGCTTGGGAGGGGCAGGAACTGCTGGGAGCCGCAGCTCTCAGGGAGGGGTGGGTATTTGCACGGCTGATGGCCTTTCCACAAAAGGTTTCTGCTGTGTTTTCTCGTTGGGGGAGGGAAAATTACATGTGGGTGGGGCTGGGGCAGGTGGCATGGTGGGGGCCGAATCAGGAGGGTTGGTTCTGGACACCAGTGTGATTCTGGACACCACTGCAGCTGGGGCTCAATGCTTCTCCCTCACTGGAGCCTCCCTGAAGCCCCTGAGGAGCTTTCCCCCGGGGTGGGAACACTGAGGCACACATAGGTTGTGCTTGCTGGACGCTTGTAGCTGGAAGGCCTGCTCGGAAGGGCTAGGCTGCCTTTGCGGGGGTGGGGATTCTTGCTAGGGGAGACATCACCCTTGTTCCTGCAAGAACCACATCTAAGGCCATTTGCAAGCCACCCAGGCTGGATTCCACATGGCAACCGTTGGAGGAGAGGGGCCTCTGGGGTCTGTGTCCAAGTGGGTGATGCTGGAGGGTGGGGGCACGGGATGCTCAGGGCCCCATAGGCCTTGTGGGGTGGGGCAGTGATGTTTCTGCTGGAGGGGTAGGGCCCCAAGCTTTTTGGGGGGTGCTGGGAAGGTCCTTCCTGGGGGCTGCAGGTATGACCCCAGTAGGGGAACCCCAAGTATCCTTCGCTGAACTCAGCTGCAGGACCTTGAGCTGCAGTGAGTGGTGGGCCAGGGGTTTGGCCCAGGGAAAGGTGTGGCAGTCAGGACCGTGGCTGGAGTGGACAGTGGTCTGAGCTGGGGGCATTGGTGGGGGTGGTAGCAGAGGATGCAGAGGAGTGGCCATCCAGGTTGGGGAGGCGGGGCACAGCGTGGGGTAGGGGACTTGGGGGGCGCCTGCCGAGTGAGGAGGTTTTGGGTTTTCACTGAAAGAAAAAGCAAATGAGAACAGGCAGCCCCGGGGAGCTGGGAGACCCTGGCCACAGAACGGGTTGGGAGGGAGCCTGTGAGGGTGGCTGTGGGGTCCAGGCCAGGGGCACAGGGGCTGGGTGACGAAGGCCTAGTCCCTGCAGCCTGTGGACGTGCCACTGCACGCGGCAGAGGTGACTTTGCAGATGGGATTAAGTTAAGTATCTTGAGACTGGGAGATCGTCTTGGGCTATCAGGGTCAGCTACATGTCATCTTCAGGCCGTCCTAAGTGGGAGGCAGGAGCTTTGGGACAGAGAAGGGGATGTGGGTGTGGAAGAGGGAGGAAGTGACTGTGGGACAGGGAACGAGGCATCTCCAACTGTAAGAGAATAAAGGTGTTGTTGGAAGCCCTGTGTGTGGTGATTTGTTGCTGAAGCCGGGGGAGGCTGCTGCAGCCTGATCACGGTTCCTACTGGTTACCCGTGCAGCCCTGTGGACATGGTGCAGCCGGGGCCAGTCAGGCGCCCTGTGGGAGGGATGGCCCGAGGGCTTCCTAGACAAAGCTCCCTGAGCAGGGCCGGAGGCATTGATGGGGTCGCGGGATGGCAGCCTTGGGAACGGGTGTCAGGGAAGGCTGGCTGGTGTGTGTGTGGTGGGGATGGGGGGTGTGTTCTGACAAGTGCTGGAGAGGAGAGGGCTGACATAAGGCCACACTGAGGAGGTGTTTTAACTGCCTGCCTGGTCAGTGGGTACTAGGGAACCACTGAAGGCTCCTGGGGGAGAGTATATGAAAACCATTCAGAGATACAGGCTTCACAGGTGTCTGTGAGGTGCTGGGAGTGGGAGAAGCAGAGGCAAGGACAGCCTGGGTGCTCAGCATTTCTGCTGGGGAGGCAGACGAGGGCGAGCAGAAGAAATGATGGCCTCTGTCAGCTGCATGGAATGGAGAAAGTATATTAGGTTACAGCTTCCAAGAGTCAGGCAGGCCCAAGCACCTGCAGGTAGAACTGCCCAGGTTTGGAGTGGAGGCCAGAAATGCGGGGCCAGCCCTCGGGGCTGTGGGCCCCAGGAGGACTCAGGGTTCTAAATGTACTAGGAAGCCCCACTTTCCCCCAGCAAACTGTGGTCGGGTGCCCAAGGTGCCTGGCATGGGGGATGCTGCAGGAACAAGCTGCTGGCTCCCACTGAGGGGCAGGGGTGGGGAAGGGTGCTGACTCTGAGCCATCATGGGCTGGGTGTGCAACAGGAAGGGACAGAGTGGGTGTTTGGAGGCTCTGTGACATGGACTGCCTGGCTCTGATGTGAATGTTGCAGCAGATTGTCAGCACTGTCCGGGGCTCAGGAAGGCTCAGAGAGTGAGGGATGTCTGAGGACACCAAGGAGGAGCATGGGTGTGTGGTGGGAGTGTGGGGACCCCCAAGCTGGGCAGGGCTTTGGGGCTGTGTGTCTGGTGGCCCTGGACTGACCCTGTCCTTCCTGGCCCTGGGTGAGGACAGAGGAGGCCTGAGGCCAGCAGGGCTGGAGAGCTTGTCATACTGGAAGCCACAGGCCAAGAAGTGAACTGGGCTTTCAGGGGACAGCTTCAGGTCAGAGGAGGCCAGTGGATATTGGAGTTAGGCACTTTGTAATATGTTGAACGTGTTGGGCTCAGATCAGGGCTATGTTAACATCTGTGGGAGGTCCTGCTTTCTTCCATCCATTCTGGTACAGATTTTCCAGTTGAGCATACTACCTCCTCCTTACCCCTTCGTTTGTGGATCAGTGTTACCGGTGACTGGGAGGCTTGAGGAGCACGGGGCTGGGACTGTGCACTTTGGTAGCACCTTACCCACTTCCTGAGGTCAGGGCGTCTGTCAGCACAGATGTGTCAGTGAGCAGATGGCCACTCTGTGGGAGGGCCAGCACCAGCCTTCATGGGGAATGGGCAGCCTATGTGCATGCAGGTGGGAGCCCCTGGAACCCCCAGGTCTGGAGAGGCCATTGACCCCAGTGGGTGGAGGCTGGCACTCAGGCTTAGCCCTGTCCTGGGCCCCTTGTTCCTGGGGGCCCACCCTGCTGGCCAGCCTCGGTCATCTCCCCCACCCTGCTGGTCAGCCCCTGTCGGTCCCTACACCCTGTGCCTGGCCCCCACTCTGTCCCTCGGCCCGCCCCGCGGCCGGCTGTCTGGAGCCTGATCTCCATAGCAACAGTTGCTGCTGTGGAAGCTGGCGCCCGCTCAGCCTTATCCCGTGGGGAGGTATTTTTGGCACTGCTGAGGGATTTTATTTTATCTTTGGTGTTGACTTTTACTCTTTGAGTGACACAGACGGAGCTGGGGGCAGCCTTTGAGAAGCTTCTCTCTGGGGGACGTGGTGTTAAGGGCCTTTCTTCGTGGCCCCTTGAGTGCAGGGTCCTCCAAATGTCTTTCTGCTGGGGACACTGGCTCCGTGTGACGCCGGTGCCTTCTGGCAGCCTCTGGGCCAGTGGGTCTCAGGCTCCAGACGTGCTGGGGGCTTTGGATGGCATGTGGAAAACCAGGGGTGGGTTTGAGTCTCAGGTAAAGCCACCAGTTTGGTGGGGATACCCCTGGAGGCAATTGTTGAGTGCTGGCTGTAGTCTAAACCCCGTGCGGAGCCTCGGGGCACAATTTTATGGGATCCTCCTGCCCACAGCCCATTTTGTAGTTTAGGAAACTGATGCTGCAGAGGGCGGTGCCTGAGGGGCATGCGGGGTGCAGGGCATCGCTGGTGTCTTCTGTCCTCGCTGCCAAGGCCCGTGTGGACAGTCTGGAGCACATGTCTTTTCTCTAATATGTAGGGCCCCATTTCTTTGGGGTTTGGGGCTGTCCCTTTTGAGCCCTCTGGTGCTGGTGGACAGGCCGAGGTGGGCACAGGGAGTTGCTAAGGGTCACCTGCAGTGACATGGGCATGTGGACGTAGGGTGCTGGGGGAAATCCCCCACCCCTTCACCTCCCTGACCTTCGTGGCTGAGGGCACAGCATTTGGCATGCACTTGCCCTGGCTCCAGTCCCTGCCTGGGGACCCAGGAGACCCTGAGAAGCACGTGACCTGCCCCACCCTGGCCCTGGATGCACCCGGGAATTCTGGCTGGGGGCGGGGGTGGATTTCTAGGCAGCCATATTTAGTGCCCTTGGATGGGACAACACTGTGGAGGGTGGTAGCTGCGTGACTGGGGGAGGTGGGCGGGCCTGTCCCAGGGGCCAGCACTGGGCAGACGTGTGCTTGGCCTGCCCTTGAGGAGTGAGTGTTGACCATGGGCCCCAGTGCTCCTGCTGCCATCAGGGCCCCGAGTTTGGGAGAGGGACAGGAGGAGGCTGTGCCCTCTTGGGGAGGGCAGCCAGAGTCCAGGCCCAGAGTGACGCCTGCTTCCCCGAGGCAGGTCTCGCCTCGTGTTCGTAGGTTTTTCTGGGGATGCACTGTGGCAGTGACTGGTGTGCAGCAGCCTGGGGTTCCTGAGAGCTGGACGTGGAGGGGGAGGCAGTGCGTTTTGTTCTGGTTCTGCCACCCCCTGTGAGTGTGGAGGACTGCCTGGTCCTGTCTCTATCTGCTGAGTGGGGGGGCAGCTCCCAGCTTGGAGGGGCGCCTTGGGGCTGCTTGTGATGCCCACCCTGCCAGGCTTCCTTGGAGAGCAGAGAGGCTGCTCCCAAAGGTTAATATCCTGGGGCATCCAGATGAGAGGCCAGGCCAGCTGTGCAGGAAGCTGAGACCAGAACCCCCAGGCATTATTATTAACCCGTTATCATGGGAACTTGCAAGCAGACCGGAAAGTAGAGGATGCCTGACAAACCTCACGTCCCACCCCAGTTAGTTATCAGGGTCTCCCGTATGTCCTTTACCTTGTTCTAAAATGCTCAGGCTTGGATAGCACTCCTAAGTTGCAGAGCCGTGGGTTTGACCTGCCCCAGATCCCTGGCGGGGGGCCTTGTCCACCATTCCCCTGCAGGCAGCAGACCTTCAGCTCCCCACCAGCTCCTGAGGAGGGTGTGCATCTGTCATTCATGACTTCATGGTCAGCGTGCAGTAGGTGTCCAGTGCACGTCCGGGGTAATCAGGCCAGCCCCTCCTTTTTTGGACCCTTCAGGAGGAGCCCAACAGGCTGGTGAAAGCTCAGGCAGAAGCATTTGGGGTTTGTGAGCTTTACAGAATTGGTAATTCTGTCTCCAGTGAGTGTATTTGGTGCAAACCCCAAAGCCATTTATAGAACAGATGCCAGAGGGAGCACTTGAGGAAATTAAACTCCATGGTAACCTCACTGTGGAAATGAAAATAGCCTCACTGTCAGTGCTCTGCTGCTGGCCTAAGTCACGGGCCAGGATCGCGGTGCCTGCAGCAGGGAGGCTCGCCTGCTGCCAGCACCCACGCCCTCTCCAGGCGCTGTCTGTTTTTAGTTTTGTGAAGTTCAGTAGATTGCAAAGAATTTGGGAAATACAGGAAAGAAAAAAAAAATTCCCGTGGGTTCAGAGAGAACACAGCCACCGTTCTCGTTCACAGTTCCGTTCTCATGCCTGTGGGCTTTAGGGGCATAGCTTCATGTCCCGCCCCTTCCACGCGGCACCTTGATGCCTGCTCCCTTCCTCCTTGTCCGGGGGCTTCGTGACTGCCCTGAGGACCTTCATCTCCTCCCCAGGCCCTGCCTCCAGTGCCTGGTTTTTCTTGCTATTATAAATAATGCAGCAGTGACGATTCCCAGACAGAACACACAAGTATCTCCGTTTTGGTTGGTTTCCTGGAGGAGGGGACGTTCCCAGGTCCAAATTACCGGCTTTGGAGATGGGTGCCCCTTGTCACACCACCCGGCTGGAACCGGACGTTTCCACTGAAAGTGGAGTTTTTGTGTTCATGTTGTCTGCCGCCCTCTCACTTTATATTCTTCTGAGAAATATTTTGAAAACAATAGAGGTAACACGTTTTTGTAGAGAAAGGAGAACCACCCACACCCTTGTCACCCAGGCTGAAAGGGAGGCCTCATTTTTGTGTGTCCTGCCATTTGGCTGGTTTCTGTGTGCACATTTTCTGTGTGCATGTGTCTCCATGTATACATGTTCTCCATGTGCATGTGTTCTGTATGTGCATGTGTGTTCTCGGCATGTACATGTTATGTGTATTATGTGTGTGTGCACATGTTCTGTGCACATGTGTTTTCCACATGCGTGTATTCGGTGTGTTCTCCATGTACACGTGTCCTGTGTGTGCGTGTTCTGCACATGTACGTGTTCTCCATGTGCACATGTTCTGTGTGTGCATGTGTTCTGTGTGTTTGCGTGTTCTGTGTGTTCTTTGTGCGTGTTCTCTGTGTGTTTGTGTGTGCATGTGTTCTTGTGTTTTGTGTGTTCATATGTGTTCTGTGTATTCTTTGTGTGCGTATTCGTGTGTCAATGTGTTCTTTGTGTTCTTTGTGTGTCCATGTGTTCTGTGTATGTTCTTCGTGTGTGCGTGTGTTCTGTGTGGTCTTCGTGTGTGTGTTCTGTGTGTTCTTTGTTCTGTATGTTCTTTTGTGTGTGTGTGCTCTGTGTGTTTTTCGTGTATGTGTTCTGTGTGTTCTTCGTGTGTATGTGTTCTGTGTGGTTTTTTGTGTATTCTGTGTGTTCTTCATGTGTGTTCTGTGTTTTTTGTGTGTATTCTGTGTGTTCGTGTGTGTGTTCTGTTTGTGTGTGTGCTGTGTGTTTTGTGTGTGTTCTGTATGTTCTTCGTGTGTATGTGTTTTTTGTGTTTTGTGTGTGTGTGTTCTGTGTTCTTCGTGTGTGTGTTCTGTGTGTGTGTTCTGTGTGTTTTTCGTGTGTGCGTGTGTTCTCTGTGTGTGTGTGTTCTGTGTGTTCTTCGTGTGTGTGTTCTGTGTTTTTTGTGTGTGTTCTGTGTGTTCTTCGTGTGTGTGTGTTCTGTGTGTGTGTTCTGTGTGTTCTTTGTGTGTGTGTATTCTGTGTGTTGTCTGCATGTGCTCGTGTCCTCTGTGTGCATGTTCTGTGGCTGTGTGTGCTTTGCATGTGTATTCTGTGTATATGCATGTTCTTCGTGTGTGTTCTGTGAATGCATGTGTCCTCTGTGTGTACAGGTTCTGTGAGTGTGCATGTTCTACAAGTTGTGCGTGTTCTTTGTGCATTCACATGCATGCAGCAGAGCCCCTCCCTCTGATGGTGTCTTGGTGACCACAGCTCGGGGGGTGCTTGGTGCCCTGGCAGAGCAGCCTCATTCTTGAGATTTTCCTTTATAATCGGACCAAGATATTGCAGCTCTCATGTGAAACTGTGGCCTTGAAGATCCTTAGGAATAGCTTTTTTTCTTCCAAATGATTTCCTGGAAAAAAAAATGCTGAGCAGAAGGACATAGACCTTTGAGCAGGGGAATGTGGTGGTGGGGCCAGCTCCACCCCAGGTAGGTGTGAGCACCTGGCGGCCTCCCTGGGGTACGGAGTCCATGACGATCTGCTGGGGCTGTACGGCCACAGGACAGGCCTGTGGCTCCTGAAGGCACACTGGCGCAAGGCTGGGACATGCTGGTCTCTGTGCCTGCTCCCCGCCCCTACCCACCGCGTGTGTAGCAGGACAGCTGTGGGCTGGGGCTGCTTGCTCTCCATTGGGGTGGCCCATGGAACACCTCAGCCCTTGTGTGCCTTTGAGACGGGACAGGTCTTGTAGCCTGAGGTGGACCTCAGTCCCTTCTCCCTCGAGTCCAAGACCCTGGCTGAGGCCTCAAGAACCTTAATTTGGAACATCTGGGATTATTCTTTTTTTTTTTTTTTGAGACGGAGTCTCGCTCTGTCGCCCAGGCTGGAGTGCAGTGGCCGGATCTCAGCTCACTGCAAGCTCCGCCTCCCGGGTTTACGCCATTCTCCTGCCTCAGCCTCCCGAGTAGCTGGGACTACAGGCGCCCGCCACCTCGCCCGGCTAGTTTTTTGTATTTTTTAGTAGAGACGGGGTTTCACCGGGTTAGCCAGGATGGTCTCGATCTCCTGACCTCGTGATCCACCCGTCTCGGCCTCCCAAAGTGCTGGGATTACAGGCTTGAGCCACCGCGCCCGGCCCATCTGGGATTATTCTGGTCTTGGTTTGTTCTTACCACCTCAGAGAGGGTTCTGTAGGGTTTTGGGGTGCTGTTGAGGAGGAACAGTTCAGAGGAGAAGGGGCAGCTCCCAGGGTTGTGCTTGGGTGGAAGGAACAAGCCTGCACGTGGTGGAAGGGGGCTGGGGTCTCTGAGCCAGGCGTGCTGGTGGCACTGGCTGTGTGGCCTCTCTGGGTGCCTCAGGGCAGGGTGGAGTGAGTGCTGAAAGTCGCCATGGCTGATGACCCAAGCCCGCCCTTCCCCCAGGATCCCAGGGGGATTCTCCATGTTATCCGCCAGGAAGCATGTGGGGCTGGTCTGTCAGGGTCACATGGTGCCTGTGTCCCCACTCTAACTGGGGGATTGGTGGGACACCCCCACAGCACGGCCAGGGAGGAGCCCCATGCCTGTGGGCACCAAGATCATGACCTCTCTGTGGACAGGTGGAAGATGCATTTCCATGCTGTGGTGGGGACTTGGGGGTTTCCCTCTTTGGGGCCCCACTGTGAGGATGGCGGGGTTGGGCAGCAGTCCCACGGCCTGACCCTGCCCGCTTGGGTGAGCAGGGCCCATGGCTGGTGTGGCTGATCAGCCGACGGCCTCATGCACTGTCCCCACGTGAGTGACTTCCCTGCCTCTCTGCAGTAAGCGTTCCCACCCCGGGGATGTGGGCTGTGGTGCTCCTGAGATTTGGGGAGGACAGTGGGGTGTCGAGGGAGATGGGGCTGTTTGTGCTGATGGAGGGGTGAGGGATGGGCAGCGTGGGCAGGGATGGGGGACTGGGGCGTTGCTCACTGTTGGGCCCCTGCTGGGTGACTAGGGGCGCTGGCCACAGTATGAACCCGGGGCAGACAACTGGCTGCCAGGCTGTGGAGTTGGGTCAGGGGCGGCTGTCACGGGAGCGAGTGGGACCCCACTGTCTGCAGCTGCCTCTGGTCCCATTGAGCCCAGGTGCTGGGGAACTCGCCTTTCTGTGCACATGGGTACTGGGGCACTTGAGCCTGCCCCGCATCAGCCTGGTGACCTGTGCTCTCACTCAGATCTGTCTACCTCCTGAGCCTGCTGAGATCATACCAGGCCCCTTCCTTGTGGGCCCGCAGGCTGCACTCTGCATCCCTGAGCAGGTGAGGGCTCTCTGCCCTTCTGGGCCTCAGAGTAGAGAGTGAGATGGGCAGGCCTGCTGCCTGAGGGCCGGTCTCTCCCACTTCAGGCTCCAGGGCACCATCATGGTCATTTTTTCTCCAGATGTTTGTTGTCTCTTTTATGTCCCAGGCTGTGTGAGGCCAGCACAGACACAGACCGGTCTCAAGGGTGGTCCAGGGCTGCCATGGGAGCACCAGGGACTTCAGTGGCTTCCAGGAGAACATGTCCTAGAGGATGTCTACCCTCATGTGCTCATATCATTCACTCATTCACTCCCTGCCTTCTTCACTGACTCATTCACTCACTCACATATTCACTCATTCATTCAGTATACATTCACTCACACATTCCCTCACTCATATATTCACTCACTCATCCACTCACACATTTACTCATTTACTCACTCATTCATCCACTCACTCACTCATTCACTCACTCACTCATCCTCTCATCCACTCACTCATACATTTACTCATTCACACACTCACACATTTACTCATTCACTCACTCATCCACTCACTCACTCATCCACTCACTCATTCATCCACTCACTCATACATTCACTCATTCACACACTCACACATTTACTAATTCACTTACTCATCTGCTCACTCACTCACTTATCCACTCACTCACTCATTCACTCACTCACTCACTCATTCAGTCATCCACTCACTCATCCACTCACTCACCCACTCACTCATCCACTCACTCACCACTCATCCACTCACTCATCCACTTACTCACCCATTCACTCATCCACTCACTCACTCGTCCACTCACTCATCCACTCACTCACTCATCCACTCATCCACTCACTCATCCACTCATCCACTCACTCATCCACTCACTCATCCACTCACTCACGCAGTCACTCATCCACTCACTCACTCACTCATCCACTCACTCATCCACTCACTCGTCCACTCACTCATCCACTCACTCACTCACTCATCCACTCACTCATCCACTCACTCGTCCACTCACTCATCCACTCACTCACTCATCCACTCACTCACTCATCCACTCATACATTCACTCATTCACACACTCACACATTTACTCATTCACTCATCCACTCACTCACTCACTGTTCCACTCACTCGCTCACTCATCCACTCACTCATTCACTCACTCACTCATACATTCACTCATCTACTCACTCATCCACTCACTCACCCACTCACTCATCCACTCACTCACTCATCCACTCACTCACCGACTCACTCACTCATCCGTTCACTCACTCATCTACTCACCCACTCACTCATCCACTCACTCATTCATTCACTCACTCACTCATCCACTCAGTCACTCATCCACTCACTCAGTCACTCATCCACTCAGTCACTCACTCACTCACTCATCTACCTCATTCACTCATTCATTTACCCACTCACACATCACTCACTCATTTACTCATTTGCTCACCATTCAGTTATTCATCTACTCATTCATCATCTGTTCTCTCACTCATCATTCCTCACTCATTAGTTGTTTATTCACTAGCTCATTCATTCATTCACCTAATTTTAACTCTTCAATTGTGGGAGGTGCCCCCAGACCCTGCAGGAAATTACAAAATGGAGAGATTTCATTCCCTTTCTTCCCAGGCTACTCTAGGTTTCAGCAAAGCCAGCAGCCAGACATTGGGATGAGGATAGGTTAGTCATGCGTAGAGTGGATTCTGTTGCCGGGCTTGGTGTGGCTTGACTGCCTGGTGGAGTCAGTGTGTGAGTGGCCCCCCAGCAGGACAGCATCCCAGAGAGGCTGGCCGCAGGCCCACCCGTCTGGCTGACAGATGTCTGCTCACCCTGCCTGCTCAGAGGCTCCTATCTTGAGTCTTCCGGGATAAACCCTGGCTGTGTTGTTTCAGCCAGGCTCTCCTCTCCCTCCCTGTGGCCCCCAGAGTGGCCTCTGGTCAGGGGTACATGATAGGGAGGTAGCCAGAGTCAGGCTGCTGAGGTTCAAGGTCCGGCCTGCCCCTTGCTAAGCTGCTGAGCCTGTCCTAGTCTTCACTTCTCTCTCTGTAAAATGGGAGCGGCATGAACATGCAGGGCTCATAGGACTGAGCCCTCAGGGCAGAAGTCCTGTCTCAAGGTCACCTTCATGGGCCCAGTGTGTGGCTGCCCAGTAGGTCATGACCATTGGCAGATGTTTGTTTAAGGGAGAGAGAGAGAGGAAGGTGTGGAGGAAGGCGTTTCTTTATCTCTGGGTGTGAGTGAGAAAAAGACAGACTCTTCAAACTTGGGCTCTCCAGGGTGTGTGGTCTTGGGATGTTTGGACTCAGAATTTTGGACTCCGCCTTGGGGCTGTTCCCACCTTTTGAATGTGAAACGTCATAGGTGGAGGTGGCGACTATCATTTGTGTATCAGCCAGTTCCAGGGAGGGGCATCGACGGAGCCCTGAGCTCTGTGTTGTACTTTTGTTCCTCTTCTGATCTTGGGAAGGGATACAAGAGCCGTCTTCCCAGAGTAGATTGGAGCAACAAGGATGGTTGTGCTTCCGCAATGGGCAAGTCTGGGAGGCCTGGGCTCTGAAGCTGGACAGTTGAGGAGGGCAGGGTAGCAGGTGACAAGAGGGCAGGAGTGGTGGGCTCTGCGAGTTGTGTTCATTGCACCTGTCATTTTATTTCACTTCCTAATTTTTGGTCATTATTTTATCACATACTCATGTATCCTTGTTGGTAATTTTAACAACCAATGTGTATTCTCAGATGTGGCTGCCCTGTAATTAGATGAGCTATTCATGAATCTTTGGGCAATTTGGAGTTTGCACTTACAAAGTTCTTTATAGATTTGTGTATAAATTTTTAGTCTTAACCGGGCATGGTGGCTCACGCCTGTAATCCCAGCACTTTGGGAGGTGGAGACCGGTGGATCACCTGAGGTCAGGAGTTCAAGACCAGCCCGGCCAACATGGAGAAACCCTGTCTCGACTAAAAATACAAAATTAGCCAGGCATGGTGGTGTGTGCCTGTAATCCCAGCTACTCAGGAGGCTGAGGCAGGAGAATCGCTTGAACTCGGGAGGCAGAGGTTGTGGTAAGCTGAGGTCGCACCATTGCACTCCAGCCTGGGCAATAAGACCAAAACTCCATCTCAAAAACAAAGCAAAGCAAAAATGTAGTGGTTATGCTGGAGATTACAACATGTATCCAAAGTTATTGAAGTTTAATATAAACTAGCACTTTTCTCACATCGTGGGCAGTGTGAGCATCTTAAGACATTTGAACTCCATTTACCCACTCCTTCTTACCCACCCCTGCTTTTTGTGTACTGTTATGTAATTTAACCCTCGCTGTCTTTTGTATCCCATATGACATTATTAAATTGTTCTTTTGTATAGTTAATACTAGCAGAGAGTGACAATGACTGGTACATTTCTCGTTTCCGTTGCTTTCTGTTCTTGTGTTTCCGTCTCATACCACTTTCCCTTTACCTGAAGTTTTTCCCTTTGTATTCCATTTAGTACCCATTTGCTGCCGCTGCTATCTCTGTCTAAAAGAGTCCCTATTCTTATTTAAAGAATAATTTTGCTGGATACAGAATTTGAGATTAATAGTTTTCTTCTTCATCACTTTTTTATGTTTAAATTTTATTTATTTATTTATTTTGAGACGGAGTCTCGCTTTGTGGCCCAGGCTGCAGTGCAGTGGCACAGTCTCGGCTCACAGCAACCTCTGCCTCCTGGGTTCAAGTGATTTTCCTGCCTCAGCTTCCCAAGTAACTGGGATTAGAAGTGTAGGCCACCATGCCTGGCTAATTTTGTATTTTTAGTAGAGACGGGGTTTCACCATGTTGGCCAGGGTGGTCTCAAACTCCTGACCTCAAGTGATCTGCCCGCCTCAGCCTCCCCACCGCGCCCGGCCTTTTCATCACTTGAAGATGTTAGTCATCACTTGAAGATACATAGTCATTTTCCATGGTTTCTGTTGAGGTCAGCTGTCAGTCTACTTGAGGCCCCTTTGAAGGTAGTGCCCCTCCCCCACCCTTTGCTGAGTTTAAGATATTCTCTTTGTGTTTGATTTTTTGGAGTTTTATACTATAATGTGCTCAGATGTGGCTTTCTCTGTATCTAATCTGCTTGGGACTTTTAGCACTTCTTGAATATGTGGGTGTCTTGCTTCAATTTTAGAAGATGTGGGGGCATTATTATTATTATTATTATTATTATTATTATTATTTTAGAGATGAGGCCTTGCTTTGTCACCCAGGGTGGAGGTCACTATAGCCTAGGACCCCTGGGGTCCCATGATCTTCCAATCTCAGTCTCCTGAGTAGCCAGAACTGCAGCCGTGTGCCACTATGCCTGGCTGTTTTAATTTTTTTGTAGAGATGGGATCTCACTGTGTTGCCCAACTATGTTGCCCAAGCTGGTCACAAACTGGGGTATTATTTTTATTTATTATTATTATTTTTTAATATGCTGATTTTTGCATATTTAGTAGAGACTGTTTTGTCATGTTGGCCAGGCTGGTCTTGAACTCTTGACCTCAGGTGATCCTCCACCTCAGCCTCCCATAGTGCTGGGATTACAGGCGTGAGCCACTGCACCTGGCCGTATTTTAAAAATAATGTTTTGATTTCATTGTTTATACCCTTTTTTCCAGAACCCCATTTACACATAGGTTGTACCTTCTCCTTTGTCTTCTATAAGTTTTTTATTTTCTTTTTCATATGCATTTGTCCATGTTTCAGTTTATTTTCTACTGCCTTCCAGTTTGCTAATCTTCTTCTCACCTATGTCTAATCTGCTGTCGAACTCAATAGATGGGTTTAATTTTACTTTTTTAGTTCTAGATTTCCATTTGATTCTGATTTCATAGATTTTAGTTCTGGTGAAATGATTTGTCCTGCTATTTTTTGGGCCATACTAATTTTACACTAATTTTGATTTTGCACAAATTTTAACGTCTGTGTCTGATAACTGCAATATTTGGATCCCCTGGGAATTTGTTGTTATTGTCTATGTTTTTATTCTTTTGTTTTTAATTTTCGTCACTTGGTCTCGTCTCCTGATCTTCTTGGTCATTTTTTATTGATGTATTTAGAAATTATGGACATATTTGAGACTCTGGATGATTTTGTCTTTCACTAGAGATTTACTTTTTACTGCCTCTAGTAGGCAGCAGAATAAGAGCAAATCATCTTAATCCAGTCTGGAATTGAACTGATTCAAAGCTGTGTTTCAGCCCCTGTGAGGGCTGGCTGGTCTGTTCTGTTTTATCTAGGCTTCTAGTATACAGCCCTTCTGGCAGGGTTAATCTGAAAGCCTGCACGTCTACCAAGGCCTCTCTTCCTTGGCAGGCTCTGGGCTCTGATTGCTGTCTTCTCGGCCCTGTGAGGCTGCTGAAGTTCTGCCCTGCTTCTCTGCTTTTAGTCTGCTGCTTAGTGCTGATGCTCCAAGGCATTCCTGTCCTATAGAAATGTCATGTGAGCCACAAATGTGAGCCATATGTGCAATTTTCAGCTTAGCAGCCACTTTAAAAGTATAAAAGGAACAGGTGGAAGCCAGGCATGGTGGGTCACATCTGTAGTCCCAGCATTTTGGGAGGCTGAGTTTGAGACCAGCCTGGGCGACATGGCAAAACCCCGTCTCTACAAAAAATACTAAAATTAGCTGGGTGTGATGCTACTGGGGAGGCCGAGGTGGGAATATTGCTTGAGCCTGGGAGGTCGAGGCTGCAGTGAGCCATGATCACACCACTGCACTCCAGCCTAGGTGACAGAGTGAGACCCTGTATCAAAAAACAAGAAACAAAAATTAGCCAGGCGTGGTGGCGAGCACCTGTGGTATCAGCTGCTTGGGAGGCTGAGGCAGGAAAATTGCTTGAACCTGGGAGGCGAAGGTTGCGGTGAGCCAAGATCACACCACTGCACTCCAGCCTGGGTGACAGAGTGAGACTCAGCCTCAAAAAAAAAAAAAAAAAAAAAGAAACAAACAAACAGACCTAAAAAAACAAACAGGTGGAATTAATTTTAACAGGTGGAATTTAGTATATCTAAAATATTATGTTTTTGATGTGAATCAATAAAATTATCAATAAGATTTTAAAAAAAAATCTTATTTATTTATTTATTTATTTTTTTGAGACAGAGTCTTGCTCTGTTGCCCAGGGTGGAGTGCAGTGGTGAGATCTCGGCTCACTGCAACCTCCGCCTCCTGGGTTCAAGTGATTGTCCTGCCTCGGCCTCCCAAGTAGCTGAGACTACAGGCACGCGCCCCCATGCCCAGCTAATTTGTGTATTTTTGGTAGAGACAGGGTTTCACTGTGTTGGCCAGGATGGTCTTGATTTCTTGACCTTGTGATCTGCCTGCCTCAGCCTCCCAAAGTTCTGGGATTACAGGCAAGAGCCACCGTGCCTGGCCCAAAAAATCTTTTAAGAAGATACTATGTCGCTGCAACGTACTGTGCACTTACAGAACATCTCAGCCTGGACTTGCCTCATTTTAGGTGCTCATTAGCCACATGTGTAGCTGCTGTTTTGGGCTGCACAACTTTACGGGGAGAAGCAGTGCTGAGTGTGGGGTTTTCTTTTCTCCGGAAGAGTCAGAACGGTGGCATGAGGATGAGTGGTGCTGAGGTTTATCTCAGGTATGTGTGTGCTCTGCACCTGCCATCTCGGTTGTGGTCTCCAAGGCTCTTGCCACCAGTTCTGGGAGGTACTGAGGAGTCAGTTAATGGGATTGGGGAGCAGATGTGGGCAGCGGGGCCTAACCTCATCCCCATGCTGCTTTACATTTCCGTGGTCCTCCTGTGGCCCTGATCTCATGCTGCTGGGGCCATCTGTTGGTGCCCTCACTCCCCTGCCAAGCAGCCTGGTGCCATTCCTGGCTTAGAGGGACACCACAGATGTTTGTGCCTGGGTGCATGTTTATTCAGCAGACATCTTGACCTGAGGCCAACACCGGCCTTGAGCCCCAGTAGCCTAGCCTGCAAGGTCATCTTAGCTCTTGGTGATAGCTTGGGCCACCTAGGGGCTCTGGGGAGGGAAGGAAGTGAGGCCTAGGTGACTTCATTCTGGGCGTAGGCATAGAAGACTGAGCCAGAACCAGGGCCTTGTACAGTAGCAGGCACCAGAATGCCCAGCCCTTGCTCAGTGCCCAGAGCTACAGGTCTGGGTATTTCCCTATGTTGGAGGGGTGGGATGGGGGAAGGGCCTGCCTTTGAGGGTCCACGATATTCCACAGACTGTTAGACCCTCACCCACTGCCAGCTTGGGGTGCCCTGAGCCTTTGAACCCTGTGTAGGGGCAGGGCAGCCACAGGGATGACCCCAGTAGCTTGGCCTCTGCAGCTGTCTCCTCAGAATTCTGTGGGACTCCACAGGATTCCACAGGCCTTGCCCTGGGGCTGCCCTGCCTGCCCCACCCCACAGGAGCTGTTCTTGATGGTGGAGCTGCTAACCCTGCTGACCTGTGTCCCCGGTGCTATCCAAATCTATCTTTAGGTGTCCCTGTGGGAAGTGGCCATGGGGTGGGGCTGGCCCTTTCTAGAAACCAGATACCAGATACATGGTGTGGTCAGATGCAGGAGTGGCCGCCTGGCCTGTGCCCACCGGGCTCCCAGTTACCTTGGGTGAGTGCCGATGTATTCTCCTGGGGAGGAGCCAGGCCTGCAATCAGGAAAGTTTTTGGGGTGGGATGGCCCCATGGGGATTTCTCTTCCTCACTTGTGTGCCTGCTGGGCCAGCCCCATTTTCATTTCATCCTGAGGTGGTTGAACCACTGCTCTGGTCCAAGGCTGAGGGTTCGAGCAGACATTTCCCCGTTAGGAAGTAATGTCAGTGTTCCCTTGAGAACAGGAAAGGCTTCCTCGTTTGGGGCTGGCCTGCCCAGTGTCTGCTGCCTGCACAGCTGCCTGTCCGTGTTGAGGGAGTGTCTGGGGCTAGCCCTGCACAGTGTGTGCTGCCTGCACAGCTGCCTGTCCGTGTTGGGGGGGTGTCTGGGGCTGGCCCTGCCCAGTGTGTGCTGCCTGCACAGCTGCCTGTCCGTGTTGGGGGGGTGTCTGGGGCTGGCCCTGCACAGTGTGTGCTGCCTGCACAGCTGCCTGTCCGTGTTGGGGGGGTGTCTGGGGCTGGCCCTGCACAGTGTGTGCTGCCTGCACAGCTGCCTGTCCGTGTTGGGGGGGTGTCTGGGGCTGGCCCTGCACAGTGTGTGCTGCCTGCACAGCTGCCTGTCCGTGTTGGGGGGGTGTCTGGGGCTGGCCCTGCACAGTGTGTGCTGCCTGCACAGCTGCCTGTCCGTGTTGGGGGGGTGTCTGGGGCTCGCCCTGCACAGTGTGTGCTGCCTGCACAGCTGCCTGTCCATGCTAGGGGGGTGTGTCTGGGTTGTCTTGCTCTCAGGGCCAGGGCTGCCCCAGCTCCCTGGGGTTTGGTTGTCCTGAGTTGGCTGCACCCTTCTGCCCCAGGGACACCTATCCTGGCTCTCCCTCTTCCCCCTGTGTCCGAGGGAGAACGGATGGGTGTGGGGAGCCTGGATGTGGCTCTCAGGACTCACACAGGGCCAGGGCAGCCTGCTGACCTCTGGCCTTGAAGAGGGGTGTGGCCATCCAGTGACACGGCACCAGGACTTGTGGCTGAGACCAGGGGCCGTGACTGTGTCCCTCTGCCCCTCACCTGCCCGTGTTAAGCCCACCTGTAGGCAGGAGAGAAGGGCACCTGCATGTCCCTGGAGGGGAGGGGCATGGGTTCAAACTCTCTCCCTCCCTCCAGCCTGATGGCAGGTGCCCTGGGACGAGGTGGCACTCTGACAAGGTAGGTTTCTGTCAGCCACTTCCCCCAAATGTGAATGGTCGGTATCCACCAATACCCCCAGTCCCATTGGTCAACATGCCATGGGCGGGGCTGGCCACTGTCCTGGAGGGCCTGCGGCAGCCCTGGGTGATACTGGGCTCGAGTCCCTCCTGCTCCTGTCTTTCAGAAAGTGCACACAAGGACAAATGCTCATCAGTTCTTCTGACCACAGTAGGGATACCTGCATCCAAAAGTGTGGATATGGACCCTAGGGAGGAAGCCCTTTCCCTTTCCCCCCAGAGACCCCCTAACATTAAGGATGAAGTGTGGATCATTTCCAAGTTTGTCATTGGCTTCATTTAAGGATGCCGGTCCTTGGGGAGACCCCTGTCCACAGACGGCTGGGCAGGCGTCTGCTCGGGGCAGTGTGGGCCGAGGCTTAGCCCATCTGGGGACCCGCAGTGCTGAGAACGGGGGTGCTCAGGTGGAAGAGGCTGTGTGGGGGCTCCTTTGCTTTTATGGAGCTCTAGGTCAGCCCTGCAAGCTTTAAAACTTTTATTTGGAAATAAAACACCCGTATGCCACGTGCCCAGCTCCACCTGTTGCCACCAGCTAGCTTACCTGCTTCCTTGCTTGGGCTCTGTCATTTCTGATCCAGCTGAGCACAGATGCAGATGGTGGCGCTGGCCTTGGTGCCCTGCCCTGGAAGCCTGGAGAGTGCAGGCGTGTCCGGGCCCCACCCTGCCTAGTGCCCAGCTCCTCTCGGCTGGGATATCACATGGTATTGGAGGCCTAGGACCAAAGGGGATCCCCTCTTCCTCCAGGACAGGGTTCCCTGGCTGCAGGGTTGTGGGGGAGGGAGTCTTGGTTGTTTAAAGTGGTTTCCCCAGGGTGTGAAAGAGCGTAGGTCCTGCCTGCTTGATCTGCAGTGGGCCAGGCCTCCCCTGGAGGCAGGTGCACTACCCAGAGCCCATGAGGGTGTATGCAGGGTGCATCTTACTGGCTGAGGGCTGGACACTGTGGGGGACGGGTGCTGCTATCCGTCCAGTACACAAATGGGGAGCTGAGCTGAGAGGCAGGGTCAGTGTCTGAGCCTAGGTTTCACCCCATCTCTCTGGTTGGAACAGCCTTTCCTGTTCTGTCCACTCTGCCCAACACCAGTGCAGAATGGGGCATGGTAGGGACGGGCCGAGGGTGAGGCCAGCTGTGGCAGCTGCGGTTCTGGGCAACTCCACCTGTTAGCACAGCCTTGCACCAACCCTGAGGAGACCTCTGACCTTTCCTGTTTTGTGAAGGGGGTGGGGCCCAGTGAGGTAGAGCTGATGACCCTGCAGCCCAGCCAGGAGCTGACGGGCAGAGGGACTAACTGGACGGCACGTCACAGCTGCTGTTGGGCAGAGGGTTGGGTCTCCCTGAGGCCCTAGCTGGGTGGGGAGACCTCCATGGGGTGGCCTTCATGGCGCCATTCTGTGGTCCTGCCCTCCTCCTGGACTGCCCACACATTCCTGCCACGTGGTGACAGCTCCACTGGCTTCCCACAGTGGCCCTGTCTCTGCCCACGATGGAGGGTAATGGGTGGGCCTGGGATGGGGAGGGCTCCTGCAGCCTGCCCTGTGCCCAGGGCCCTGCGGTGGGGAGGGTGGGGCCCTGCACAGAGGGCCTGGCCCAAAACTGACCTGCTGTGCTCGTGCTGGGCATGGGGGCTTCCTTCAGGCAGATGGGTGGGGACCCCTGACCTTCCCTGGACCTCCCCTTGCTGCTGGCCCTTATGCTGGGTGCTGGCATGGGGGGCCTGTATGGACTGGGCACCACCCCCATTACATGTGTTCAGTAAAACCTAGAGGAGTCCCTGGCATGGCTGCCAGCTGGTCCCAGGGAAGGACAGCTGGAGTTTTGTACGTGCTCGAGGGAGCGTGGAGAGTTCGTGATAAGGCCATGGCAGACTGTCTCCACTCGTCTACTGGCTGGCAGGATCAGGCCTTCTCAAAGTTCAACATCCACACACCAGAAGGTGGACAGAACGATGCTGGGCCTGCCTCCTTCTAGACATGATTTAGAGTCACCCACGGACACCCCAAGTAATTGGCACAAGAGCTCCATCTGGCTCAGTAACGGAGGCACTTTCAACAAAATTAGTTATCTCTTTGCTTTGGTCAACTATGCACTGCTAATTTATGGTAGTGATTCAGTCCTGAAGAAAATCCTGTGGGCCTTAGAGTCTTATGAACTAAGAAAAGCTAGATTCCAATAGGAACGATGTGATGGCAGGAAAGCGTGGCAGGGCAGTCAGTGGGAGGCTTTTGGGAGGAGCCACGTCGTGTCCATCAGCTCCGTGGGAATGGAGGTGTGTGTCCTGGCTGGAGCTGGAGACGTGTTTATTCATGTGTTTAGAAACAACTGGTGAAGGGCATCAGATTGCTGACATTTGGGTTCCATGGGAAACATTTCAAAGAACATTTTTAAAAAGTCAGTATTTATAAAATGCTGGAAATGACATCTTTTACAACTGTTTGAACCTATGATGACACATTTTACATCCCAGCTTACCCCTGGGGCAGGCAGGCACCTACTTCTTTCTGTGTGTGGGTGACAGGGTGAGTACCGGTGTATATATTGGGGGGCAGGGTGCCAGGTGGCCTTTAAGAGAGTAAAGCTCACTTGGCACCTCCCCCTGTTCCCTCTGCCCCTCCCTGCCCCCTTTCTTTGAGGCAGGGTCTTGCTCCTTGGCCCAGGCTGGAGTGCAGTGGCAGGATCTTGGCTCAGCTACACCCTCTGCTTCTGGGCTCAGGTGATTCTCCCATGTCAGCCTCCCAAGTAACTGAGACACCAGGCGTGTGCCATCACACCCAGTTAATAATTCCTCCCTCCCTTCTCAGATAAAATAGTATGATTTACAAAAGCAACCGGGGCCAGATGTTCAAGCTCAGGTTTGTGCCTTAGAGAATTATAAACTTCTTGGAGCCCTTGACAAAGAAGACTGAATGTGGGAAGAGCCCAGTGCCGCCGTCTCACCCCCACTGAGCACCTCCTTCTCCGGCTGCACTCACCCAGATGGAGGTCGGCATCTGGGACAGGTCACTGGCATCAGGGTCCCTCTTCTGTGAACATTCTGGGACCATATCAGCCTCTGTGACTCCTTGCACCCGTTGGCCACTTTTATTTGGTGGTGTCGGGAAAAATGTTCACCTTTATAATGATGTTCTTTTTTTTTAAGACGGAGTCTCACTCTGTCACCCACGCTGGAGTGCAACGGCGTGATCTTGGCTCACTGCAATCTCCGCCTCCTGGGTTCAAGCGATTCTCCTGCCTCAGCCTCCCGAGTAGCTGGGATTACAGGCACCCACCACCATGCCTGGCTAATTTTTGTATTTTTAATAGAGATGGGGTTTCACCACATTGGCCAGGCTGGCTGGTTCCAACTCTTGACCTCAGGTGATCCGCCCACCTCGGCCTCCCGAAGTGCTGGGATTACAGGTGTGAGCCACCGTGCCCAGCTATGATGTTGTTTTTAAAAACATGAATTAGAGAAAACACACACTGGCGCACCTGTCAATACGGTTGTGTCATTTTGTTGCTCAAGATGAGGTTAAAGAGGGAACTTGGCTTTAAAGGAAGTGAGTGTGTTTGAAGACCAGCAGAGAATGTTGGAGGCGGCAGGTGGAAGAGCTCCGTCAGGCCTGCCATTCGCTGGCGGTGGCGGGTGCATGGTGTTGATATCAAAATGGCTCCACTGAGCCCACCGACCACTCACTACAGAGCAGGCCCAGCGCCTGCCTCTTGTCCAAGTGGTGCCCTGTTGCCTGGCCCTGTAGTGACGTAAACCGCCTACTGCTCAAACATCATGCCTGCCCCAGAGGCTGCTTCCTCCAGGGACCCCAGACGTGCCCATGCCTTAGGTAGGGTGGGAGGGTACCCTCCTCCCCAGGCTGCCTGAAACTGGAGCTTTTCCTCAGGGCCAGGGTTGCCCTGACTGGTAATTTTTGGCACAGTGTGTAGTTGAATATTTATTGGTTTTCTCATTTGTTGGCTGCATTCCCATGGGGTTGTGAACAGCCCTTTCCACATACGCAGAGCCTCCGTGACTATCTGAGCAACTCCAGACAGAGCATGGGGGATGGTGTGGCTTGCTCTGCAGCAGCCATGCCTGTGCACTTGCCAAACCCTGACCTCCTGGAACCAGACCCAGACCCTCCCTCCACTTCGTGATGAAAGGGCAGGCAGGAGCGTGCTGGCCCCCAGCTTGGTTCGACTGGTTCAAATCTTCCAGACCTGGGAATAGCAGGGAGGCCCTTCCCACCAAGAGGGTGTGGAGTGTGTGGGGATGCCAGGCCTCCTGAAGCAGTGGGGACACTCTCCCGGGGGTGGAGGGGACAGAAGGGGACACATATATGGTGGAAGTCTCATGCTGTCTTCCCAGTGTGTCCCTGTGGATATCATGGCTTTTGGGTGTGAGCACTTAAGTGACAGGGAGGTGAGTCCTTGGTTAGGCCCAAGCTCTACCAGAGACCTGATGCCCTCCCATGCTGCACCTGGGGCCTCTGTCCTGGGCCAGTTCTCCGTGCATGGGACTACTGTGGACAGAGATGCTCCAGGCTTCCTTTGGTTTTGATTTATGGCCCCATGGAACTGGAGCGAGTCCCTGCCGCAGGCTTGTCTTCTGGGGCTCAGCCTTGCTGGTTCTGGGCACTCCTCTGCCCGAGTGTGTGTGGGGCTCACCTCCTGGTGGGACCCAGTTCTACCCCTTCAAGAGGTTGGATTTTGGGGTCCTGCCTAGCTGAAAGGGGGATGCCATGGAATCCCAAGTGTGCCCCTGGTAGGTCTGACATCTCCAACCGTTGCCCACTGGGGACTGTTCTGGCAGAGCAGGTGGCCCTGAAGTGTCATAGGAGGGGGCTGCCTGTAGACACCCTGGCATGTTCAGGGCAGGAACCTCTGATGCTCTCAGTCCACACCGAAGGCAATCCCCGGAGGTTTCCCAGGTATCCTGGGGGTGCTGGGAAGGCCCATTGGGACCAAGAATCTTCTGACCATCCTGACTGTGTGACTTGTGCAGCCCTGGAGGGGCTTTGCTGCCCGGCTTGGAGGGTGTGTCCTGCCTCGCCTGTGTGTGACCCACAGGGCCTTTTTCCTAGAGCAAATAAGAGCTGGCATTGTCCCAGAATGCCTTAAATCTGTTGTCGTCTGATTGATTTTCACCACTATGAGGGAACAAGAGCCGTGAATTTGCATAGCACTGGGGACTTGGTAGGAAGAAGATTGGTGCTCATTGACGTTACCCTCCAGTGTCTGGGAGGGAGGAGTATCATGTTGAGTGAGCAGCCAGGAGCCCCCCGTCCCTGACTCAACACCAAACCTTGAAGCACCGTGTGAGCCTGGCAGGTTTTGAGAATCGTTTAGGGATCGGGTGCATCTTCCTGCCGTGGCTTGTTGACTGTGAGCCTTCCTGGTAGGTTAATGAATGAGTTCAGCCCACAGATGTTCATGGAGTTGCTCCTGCAATGCAGGCCAACCCGAGATCAGCAAACAAGCGATGAGGATGTGGACAGGCTCTGTGGGGGGCAGCACACCCTGTAGGTGGGCTCCGGGCAGGGCTCGGAGGGGGACACACTAACTGACCGTTAAAGTACCAAGCAACCTGGGCGTGGTGGCTCACATCTGTAATCCCAGCACTTTTGGGAGGTCAAGGCAGGAGGATCTATTGAGCCCAGGAGTTCAAGAGCAGCCTGGGCAACATAGTGAGATCACCATCTCTAAGAAAAAAAGAAAATTAGCCAGCATAGTAGCATGCGCCTGTAGTCCCTGCTACTCAAAAAGCTGAGGTGGGAGGGTCACCTGAGCCCAGGAAATTGAGGCTGCAGTGAGCTATGATCACACCATGGCACTCCAGCCTGGGTGACTGAGTGAGACCCTGTCTCCCCTACCATAAAAATTACCAAGCAATGTGTCATGTTGATTAAAATAGTCGTGTGGCCTGGAATATAAAATGAGATCCTCTTACCTTCCAGGCCCACCTCTAAGAGGCACCATTGTTAACCATTTCTGACTTTCGTGTCTTAAATTTATCAACTTCGGTAGGTAACTGCTGTGAAAAACAAAGACTGTAGTGCAGGCAGGGTTCGCCCCCCACCTCCCGTTTTTTCTTAGTCATTTAGAATGTGAACATTTTGCTCTGAAACTACAATGAAATCTTTTACACGTTACTGTTGGTGCTAAAACACTGGCAAAAATAACTTGTGCTATAAATGATTCTTTGAGTTCTCCTAGAATCAAGGACTAAGCGCACTGAAAGGGAATCGTAAACTGACATGCTGTTTCCCAGAGAAGGCTTCCTGGGCGAACTGGCCTGGCTGAGCACTGCCATCTCCTCTCCAGCTTCCTTCACCCCCAGGGACCTCGAGGGTCACCCTGGGTGCATGTTTTTCTGTTGTGTTATGTTGTGTTGTGTGTTGTGGAAACATTTCTTCCAGGAACTTGTTCCACCTAGACTGCATGGGAAGTTAACTTTGAGCTCTTGCATGTCTGAAAATGAGTCCGGACCGCCTGGCTTCGTGTCCATTTGGCAGGGTATAGAATTCCGAGTTAGCACATTGAGGACACTGTCCCCGCCACCTGCACCCAGTGTCTCCTTTTAGAGTCACTGCCCATCTGGGCCGTCTTTTGTGGATAGGACTTGCTTGGGGTGCTGACATTTCACTAGAACAGCCTGGAGGTGGGCTGTTCATTTACTCTGACCTGGCCTTCGTGGGCCATTTTATTCTAAATCGTTCTCCTTCCAGCTCAGGGAAATGCTATTCTACCATCTGTTTATACTTCCTGGTTCCTGTTCTTAGAACCCTTTTGACATAGTTTGACTTCCAGGCAGTTCGTCCATGTCTCTTAATGTTTCTCTTCTATTTTCTTTCTTCTACTTCTCTTATTTGGTCTTTGGATCTTTTTCCTTTTTTTGTTTTTACATATGAAAAATTGAAGGGTAATTTGCATGTAACGAAACACACAGAACTTAAGTGTGCAAGTCGAGCTCTGACCAACGCACATAGAGGTGCAGCCCACGTGCGCTGTTATGATGTGGAACATTTCTCTCTCACCCCCGACCCCGAGATCTCTTGGCTCCCACTTCTACCCACCCCGGAGGCAACCATTATTCTGATGGCATCTCCCAGATATTAGTCTGTCTTTTCCAGAGTTTCACATGAAGATGGGGTCCTACCGGACATAGTCTTTAGTTTGGCCTCTTTTGTTTGGTGCGATGCTTTTGGCCTTTCCCTCTGCTGCTGAGAGGCAGGAGTGCGCTCCTTTTGGCTGCTGAGCCATGACCCCATTTGGATGGGTGCAGCACGGTTCATTCACCTGGCCCCAAACGTTTTTGTGGTTTCCAGGTGGGGCTATGATGAATTATGCTGCTTCCAATATCCAAGTCCATTTTTTATGGACTTATGTTTTCCTTCCTCCCAGATGGATCCCGGGAGGGGAGTGGCTGGACACAGAGCAGGTGTGAACCCTGCCAAGCCGTCCTCTGAGGGCTGCACCACCTGAACTCCTGGCAGCAGTGTGCCAGGTGGGGCTTGCTGTTCCCCAGCCTCCCCAGCAGCTGGAAGTATTCATCTTTTTTTTTTTTTTTTTTTTTTGAGATGGAGTCTCACTCTGCCGCCTAGGCTGGAGTGCGGTGGCGCGATCTTGGATCTTGGCTCACTACAAGCTCCGCCTCCCGGGTTCATGCCATTCTCCTGCCTCAGCCGCCCGAGTAGCTGGGACTATAGGCACCCGCCATCACGCCCAGCTAATTTTTTTGTATTTTTCGGAGAGGCAGGTTTCAGTGTGTTAGCCAGGACAGTCTCGATCTCCTGACCTCATGATCCGCCCGCCTCAGTCTCCCAAAGTGCTGGGATTACAGGCATGAGCCACCACGCCCGGCCGTATCCGTCTTTTAATTTAGCCTGTCTGGTGGGTGTGGGGTATATCTCAGTGTGGTCTTTGTTGGCATTTTCCCAGTGACTGATGATGCTCAGGCACTTTCTGTGTGCTGTTGGCCATTTCTGTGTCTTTGGTGAAGTATCTGTTCACATGTTTATTATTGAATTTCAGGAGTTCTCTATACATTTTGGATCTGAGTCCTTTGTCAGATTTATGTATTGAGAATAGTTTTTCCCAGTTTGTGACTTGACTTAAATAAATAACCATTTTTTTGGAGATGGGGTCCCGCTGTGTTACCCAGGCTGGTCTCGAGCTTCTGGGCTCCAGCCATCCTCTGCCTCAGCATCCCGAGTAGCTGGGACTTAGGTGTGAGCTACCACACCTGGCTTAAAGAGTCGTTTTTGATGAGTAGAACATTGTTTGCATTTTATTGTCTGGATTAAACATGAACTTTTTTATACACAATGTTTCATTGGATTATGGAATATCTTATTTCTAAAATAACACTGAGCTTGTTAAGAAAGGCAGTCCCCATCCCTGTGTTAATTTGCAAGAGCTCTTTCTCGAGTGTTCCTTTCTCAATAGAAGCTTGATTTTACTTACTTGTGTCAACTTCTTGAGTCTTTATGGGAACATTAATTAGATGTTTTTGGGAGTTGCCGTTGGTCTCTGAATTCTTTGTTTTCTCGGTTGGCCCCATCATGACGGTGGCTTCTCTGGGTATTGCCTGGCCCTGTGGTGATAGTCACCGCGAAGTCTCATACTGGAGTGAAGGGGCACCATGAGGGTTCTTGCTGTGGGGAGGGGTCTGGCGGATTGATGGAGGAAGAAGGGTCTCCTGGGCGCAGCCGCATTTGGGATGTAATTTTTTTTCCCAAGATGACCCTTGTCGCGATCCTGCCGCCCACTTCTCCTCTCTGCTTTGGAGTCTGGCTTGCTTGATGTTCTCTGGGCCTTTCCGGAAGGATCCAGGGATCTGGGCTTGCCTTTACGTTCACTCTGATCTCTCCCCTCATCAGTCCAGATTTACTTGCTTTCTGTCTGTTTAGAATTTCCTGGAATTTTGCTGTTCTGTGTTCAGTTATGTTTCTAGTTTCCTTCTGATAATACACGTTTCTTTTCTGACGTTCTCATGGGAATGGTGGAACGGAGGCAGGCATTGCTCCGTGGGCTCATTGGACCAAGACAAGGAGTTGATCCTGGGGGCAGGACCTCGGGTGGAGGTGAGAAGGGTGTGGCATGTGTGCATCAGGAGGAGAGTCCTTGACTGGGCCTTTGGGCATGGCTATCACCTCGTGAGGGGAAGTTGGAAGTACATGGAGCCTTCGGGACCATGTGGGCTCCCTGGATTTATTTTGAGCCCTCTGTGGAGAGAATCTGTTGAAGTATTTGGGGGAAGGGAAGGGCCAGGATCCAGGGGGACTACATTGAGGGAGGAGGTGGGAGACAGGGTGGTGAGGGATGGATGAGCTCAGGCAGGGTGATGGGAGTCAGAGGGGAGAGGTGGAGGTTAGGCAGGTGGCGGGAGGGTGGGCGGTGCTGGGGCATGTTTGAATGTGGTGCCTGGGGTTGGTGGTCCCCTTGTGGGATGGTGGGTGGAGCGGGAGTGTGGGGCATGCATCTGACCAGGGCTCCCGGGTGATGATGGTGGTGTTTGTTTGCTGTTTTCTATTGTAAACTTAGGTCAGTGAGTGGTTCTGCTGGCTTGTGTGGACACAGTGGGCCAAGGGTCTGGGGAGGTAATCTGCTGTGTCCCTCCTGCACTGGAGGGCCTGGGCTGCCCTCTGGGCTGCTGGCGGGTCAGTTTGTCTCTGCTGGGGCTTTTCTCTTCCCTCCATTCTCAGCTGTTGTCTCAGTCACCTGTCCACGTCTCCTCTGTTCTAATCTACTGGGCCCTGAGCACTTCCTTCGAGTTGTGTATTCGTTAGAAGTAAACTGACGGTTCATTCTTTTCACAAACACACAGAATGGGAGTGATTGTGGAGGCGGCAAAGGCCTTAGACGTGTATTTTTGGAAGAAGCGCTCAAGTGTGGCTGTGTGGATTTACGAGACCTTCGGCTTCCTAGGATGTCTTTTTGCTGAGGTTCCTTTGTGGGGGCTGTGTCCAGGGTTGTGGGGGCCTAGGAGTCAGCAGTTGTGGTGCCACTGTCTGCGTGCCCCTCTGTCGTAGCCGCTCAGCTGCCTGTGGGTATGGGAAGGGCTGGTCCTACTGCGTGGCGCTGCTGGGATGTGACACCGCCGTGTCCCCTCCTGTGTCCCATCTCTTGCTCACTTAGCATGTCTCTTGCCCTCTAGGACCGGAAGCTCACCAAGCTGGAGCGGCAGCGGTTCAAGGAAGAGGCTGAGATGCTGAAAGGCCTGCAGCACCCCAACATCGTGCGCTTCTACGACTTCTGGGAGTCTAGCGCCAAGGGCAAGCGATGCATTGTGCTGGTGACCGAGCTGATGACCTCAGGGACGCTGAAGACGTAAGCTCCGCTTCCGGAGGACTGGGGCAGGTCCTGGCATGGGTGCAGGGCCACCATAGCTGGGGGTGAGGTCTTGGGCTGCTGGGGCGGTCCTGGCTGGTGCCTGTGGTAGGCTGTCTCCTTCCTCTTTCCTCTCTGTGTGGGATGCCAGGAGGTGCTTGACTTCCCAGGGAGATGGTTGATCTGTCTGTGGTGTCTGGGCCTTGCTTCTGGCTGGGGTTCTGTTTCCGCCTGGGAGCCAGCCCGGCACATCCTGAGGCTCAGGACGCAGGCTGGGCAGGGTGCACAGTGGGGACTATGGGATTCTGAGGATGTGCAGGTGGTTAGTGAGGGGTGGGGAGTGGGGAGTGGGGTGGCCACGGCAGCTTGTTGCTGCTCACTAAGGCCCCGGTCTGCACTGTGGGGATGGGGCCTGGTGCTGTATCCTGGGTCCATCTGAATCGTTGGACCCTGCAGCCTTAGGCAGGGCTTCAGTGCCCCTCAGCCAGGTGGTTTCCCTCATAGGTGGATGTGCTGCAAGGGGAGAGCCCTTTTCTCAGCTTCACCCACCACCTCCTCCTAGGGCACAGCTCAGGGCAGGCCACACAGGTGGCCAGTGGCAGGGAGAGCCCCACCTGGCCCCTGTGGTTCTGACAGGCCCTGGGCTTTCGTAACCCTCACCCCCGCACCTGAGCATCTGCTGGCCGGGACTCTGTCCTGCCTTGGGCAACTCGTAAGTCAGCCTGGCACCGTCTCCCCGTGAGGCCAAGATGGGAGCTTAGTATGAGCTTTAGCAGCCAGGTCTTTGGCATGAGGGGAGCAAGAGGGTCGTGAGCCCACCCTGCCACCTGCTCAGGTGCCTGGCTCCAGGACAGAACTGTCCGGCCTTCCCATCTCACCTTCACTACCTGTCACAGGTGTGCGCCATGTGCGCTGGAATGGACTTCCTGAGCAGTGTTAGGTGGGGGCTTTGCTAGGGGGCCGCTGCCGGCGAGCTGCTTGGTGAGCTGTGCCTGTGCACCCCTGTAGGTACCTGAAGCGGTTCAAGGTGATGAAGCCCAAGGTTCTCCGCAGCTGGTGCCGGCAGATCCTGAAGGGCCTGCTGTTCCTGCACACGAGGACACCGCCCATCATCCACCGAGACCTGAAATGCGACAATATTTTTATCACCGGACCAACTGGGTCTGTGAAGATTGGCGACTTGGGCCTGGCCACTCTCAAAAGAGCGTCATTTGCCAAAAGTGTGATAGGTAAACCTGCTTCTCCTCCCCAGGGCCTGGGAGCCCATGAGAAGCCGGGCAGTGTTCAGGGCTGGCGAGCATCCAGTTTTGTTCAGACCTGGTGCAGGAGACCCAGTGGGAGGAGCGTCTGGGCACGGGAGCCTCAGGCTGGGGTGTCTGGGCTATGCCGCCAAGCCTTTGGTAGCTCAGCTGGAGGGCCTGCCCACTCGTTGGATTCCCAGGCCACTTGGGCTGGGACAGCTGACTTGGCTCCCTCCCTCCCCTGCTGCCCCCGCCTTGTCCGACTCTGGCCCCAGATGGTCTTTGTGTTCCCTCCCTGGCTGTGGCTTGGGTGCCAGCTCTGATTTTCTAGCAGGGGAGGTGGGCTGGGTGCCGATGCTCGCGGTATGTGTGGGCGCTGTGGGCACTCGGGAGAGGGAAGCTGCCCTGACCACAGAGGAACTTGGGAGATTTGTAGCCAGTGATGCTGGAGCTGTCTCAGTGGGCAGGGAGGGGCCACCCAGGCTGTGAGGCCCAAGACAGTGAGAACTTGGAGTATCTGGGGAATCCACATACCTGCGGAGCAGGGCACAGAGCAGGCGCTGTGCACAGGGGAGCAGGGCGCCGAGTAATTAATTCAGTTTGTTGGGCATTTCAGGCCTCGGTGCAGGCGCCCCTCCTGTGAGAAGCCTTCCCAGCCTTCTTTTGGGCTGAGATGCCCTCGACCCTAGGGACAGCTTCTTTGCAGAGACCAGGGGTCTGCGTTGTGCCATGTGCCTGGTCCCAGGTGTGCTCCTGGCACAGTGGGTGTGAAGTGTCCACTGGTCCTGGGTGGAGGCCTCCACGGGCTTTGAAAAGATACTTGGGTTGCCGTGGAGCAGCTGTTTCTGGGGTCAGGATGATGGGAAAGCTCCAACATCTGCAGGGCAAGAAGCATGGGTCAGGGCTCAGGAAGCCCAGATGGGACCCGATCAGATTAGATTGGGAGAGGCTCCCCGATTTTAAGACCCAGTGTGCCCCTAATGTGAGGGCAGGACAGTGAGCAGTCGCTCTTGGGGCTTTGTGAATTCTTAGTTCTGCTGCATGTTTGGGGACAGAACTTGGCAGGTAAGGGGAAAATGAGACTCCAGAGCTGCTTTGGTTGGGGAAGTGTCTTCAGAATGTGACATCTGGGGCAGGGTGGCTGCCCGGGGGTAGCCCTGTGGACACAAAGCCTCTGGCATTCTGGGGGAGCTGAGTGGTGGGGCGTAGGGGCTGACCCAGGGTTCAGTTTCCCCATCTGTGAAATGGGTGTATGGGTGAGGGTCTCCACTCCCTCCTGGAGGGGCTGAGAGCAGGGGCTCAGGACCGTGGAGAGCCCATTCCCCAGGGCTTCGAGCTCTGCACACTTTCTGGGCAGATTTTGCAGATTTGGCCTCAGAAGTGGTAGGAACCCAGGTCTCAAACCCCGCAGTCGGGTGGCAGGAGGGAGGCTTCGGATCTCCCACTCAGGAGTCAACACTCCTGGAGGAAGAAGCACAGCCCACTGTGAAGTGGCCGCCCTGCCAGAGCCCCTCGGCTTCCTCCGGCTGGGTGGCTCTTTGCCCTCTTGGAGATGAGGTTTCGAGTTGCTGGATCGGGTTGAGATGAAGGCCAGGTGTTTCCAGCAGGCACAGGGGGGAGACCTTGTGACCCGCATGGTTGCCCAGCTCTGTGGGCTGTCCCTCGTCACTCCAGCTTTTGCTCAGCTGGAGTCCAGGAAGCTTTGGTTAGAGGCTGCAACCAGGGGTGTCCTCAGCTGCTCAGGCTCCTAGAGAATGAGGCTCTGTTGATGTGACACCCCAGGGCTCTGGGCAGTAAGGCCAATCTTCAGCAAGGGGCCAGCAGCTGGCGGGGGTGGAAGTGGGGGACTGTGGCCAGATCAGGGGTTCCCCTTAGGCCCTATTACCTAGGTGTCCCCCAGCTTCTATGAATGGGAGCCCCCAGGTCTATTTATAGGAGCCTCCCAGGCCTGTTAGTAGGGCTCCCCTGGCCTGTGAATGGTGTTGGCTTCGGCAACCCACAAGTGCTGGCCCTGGTGGTAAAGGGTCCAACCCTCCTGGGGTCTGTGTCCTTCTGGGATGCATGGTCCTATTGGAAGGACAGCCTCAGGCCATAGGCCTGTCTCCTCAGGAGGAGGGCCCTCCCTGCTCACCAGTGAATGCCTTGGGCCAGTTGGTGCTATGGGCCCCTTTCAGCTGAGGCTCTCAAGGTCTCCTCTTGCAGATAGGAGAGGAGAGCAAGTAGACATTTGGTTTGCACTTTAAATGTGGCCTGTGCAAGGGACCAGGATCAGCCGCCAGCTTCCCAGGGCTGCTCTGGGAGGGACCTGGATGGATTGAGGGAGACAGGATCCCTGTGCCCGATGTCATTCTCATTGTGAGGGCTCCGACCATGACCTCTGGGCCTAGCCATGTGAATGAGCAGGGTCTTGCATGCCTTGGAGGTGCCCTGCCCACCTGGGAGGGTTTCCTGGAGGAGGTGATGATGGAAGCAGATCCAGTGGTGAGTGAACTGAGGAGGGGCCAATGTGAACTGAGGGTGGTTTTTGTAGAAAGAGCCACCGGCTGCCCTGGATGATGGGAGGGGTTGGACTGTTGAGTGGCTGTGGCACTTTATCCAGACCCTCTTTGCAGCCCCTGAGAAGCACTCAGGGGGGCTCCAGGCAGTGGAGGGAGCTGTTGCTGCCAGCAGGTGCTGCCTGCTCACCTGCCCCCCTGAGAGCCAGGGAGGTGGGTTCTGCCTGTCTGGTGAGAGGAAGGATGAGGGCCGTCTGTGTTGGTTTGGTTTTAATAGAAATGGTGAAGATAGTTAGGGCTAAGGAATCTTTTGATTTCCCTAAAGAAAGTCATTTGTCTTTCGTTACAGATCTGGAAACAAGCAAATCCTAATGCAGGGTGGTTTTCAGGGGATACAAGGTGATTTTGGCATGAGGCTGGAGTGGGTCCCTCCCTCTTATCTGGCCAGAAGCAGGGACCCCACCCTCCAGGAACCGAGACTGCCTAGTAACCACAGAGGGCTGAGCCACAGCCGCTTCTCCTTGAAAAGAAGAAGGGCCATTCCGCCAGAGTCCTTATCTGCCTGTTGCAGGAGGGGTCTGGGGAGGGGGCTGTGTGGGGCCTACACTGCCATTCGGCACAGGCAGGCTCTGGCCCGGCTGAGGGAGACGGAGCCCTGACATCCTGACTTTTGCACAGTTGTTTGCAGGGACTTCAGGTGCAGATGAATGTGCAGAGGGGGCTGTGGGCAGGGGTGCCCCATTGGGTGGCTCTGCAGCTGATGGCTGTCCACGGAGTGGGGGGCAGTGGGTGAGACTGTCCACTGGACACACACACACACCCACTTTTAGAATTCAGATTTAAGTGACTGCAGTTTGAGGGAAAGATAAAAAGAGTCTGAGGGCATCAGTGAGCACCAGCGTCCGAGCATGTGCAAGAGTGGGCTTCATGAGGGGGTCCCTGTGCCCCCACTCAGAGCTGCCCCTGTACCTGTGACCCACCCCTCAGAGCCAGGTTGTCTGGGGCCTTGGAGTAGTTCCTACAGAGCAGCATCCTCGGTTCCTGAGGGTCTCAGAAGAGCTGGAGCCCAGGGACACTGTCACCTCTGTCAGACCCCCAGTGCTGTGCTGGCAGTCAGGCCATTGGGGTCCTTGCAGGTGCCAGAGAGTGGCTGGCTCAGCTCCTGGCTTCCTGCCCAGCAGCCCTGGGGTTGGGGCTCCCTTTAAGCTCTTCCGTGCGTACAGATATGGCCGGGCTGAGGGCCTAGGATGTGGCTGTGGGGCTCCCTGTCATACCCTCCTAGCAGGAAGGAGCTTTGTAGAAGTCCCTCTCTGCAGTCACAGGGCTGGGGTAGCGTGGGTGTCATTGTGGACAACCGAGGTGGCCCTGGGGAGTGAGTGCTTCCCACCTGTGGCTTGGGGCTTTCCCCTGAGTCAGCCGTCACGTCTCCCTGTGTGCCCGCTGCCATTAGGAGGGCCTCCTTGGTGGCTGTGGCAGGTCTAGGCCCATGCAGCAGGCAGTGAATCCCTCCAGATGGCTGCCAGGGGACCCCTGGACACATCAAGAGAGTGGGAGAGGACAGGGAGCAGGTGTTCACGTTGTGGTCAGGCCAGGCTCCCAGCCACAGCTCAGGCCACTTCCTTTTGTGGCATTTTTGCTTCCTGCTCCAACAGGGCAGCTATTTAGTGAGAAGCTTAGGAAAGGAAAGAAACTTAAAAATATTAACTTAAAAATTATCAGTACAGGGCCTGGCACAGTAGCTCATGCCTGTAATCCTAGTACTTTAAGAGACTGAAGCAGGAGAATTGCTTAAGCTCAGGAGTTGGAGGCTAGCCTAGGCAACACAGTGAGACCCCTGTCTCTACAAAAAAAAAAAGAGAGAGAGAGAAAAAGAAGGAAAGGGGAAGGAAGGAAAGAGAGAGAGAAAGAGAGGGAAAGACAAAGAAAGAAAGGAAAAAAAGATAAAGAAATTAGCCCAGCGTGGTGAACACCTGTGGTCCTAGCTACTTGGGAGGCTGAGGTGGGACGATTGCTTGAGACTTAGGAGGTCAGGGTTGCAGTAGTGAGCTGTGTTCATGCCACTGCACTCGAGCCTGGGCAACAGAGCACAATCCTGTCTCAAAAAAAAAAAAAAAAAAAAAAAAGGCTAGTGCAGCAAATTTTCAGTATAATCATGTGGTTGAAAAACCCAAAAGGATAAAAGTTCCCAGCACCAGGTCCCTCCACTCAGCTCCTGTTGTTTCTCATGGGTTCTTCCAGAGTTCTGTGTGCATAGACTGAAATCTAAACAATATTCTGGTCCCAATTTTTATCTAAAACGTTAACTTTAAAAAAGAGTGGCCAGGCATGGTGGCTCACACCTGTAATCCCAGCACTTTGGGCACTTTGGGAGGCCGAGGCAGGCAGATCGTTTGATGTCGGGAGTTCGAGAACAGCCTGGCCAACATGGTAAAACCCCATCTCTACTAAAAATACAAAAAAATTAACTGGGCATGGTGGCGGACGCCTGTAGTCCAGCTACCTGGAGGGTGAAGCAGGAGAATTGCTTGAACCTGGTGGGTGGAGGTTGCAGTGAGCCAAGATCGCGCCATTCCACTCCAGCCTGGGGGACAGGGCGAGATTCCGAGATTCCGTCTCAAAAAAAACCAAAAAGTAACACATTTTAAATTGAAATGACGGGTAAACAAAACATGTGCTTTTAAAATGCACTAATTAGTTAGCATGAGCTTTTAAAAAGAAACTAGAACATTTTGAAGACCTTCCAAAGTCAACAAATATCCAGACGTTAAAAACATCCGTACTGAAGTCTCTAGTCGCCTTTCTTTGCATTCAGCGTGACAGACATGCACCCGGACTTATTTTAATAAAAAGGCCTTTCCAATTGCTGTGTTATGAAAGCAAAAGCTTATTATAGAGAACAGAGAAACCCCAGACCAATATAAGTAAAAGAAAAATCAGCGCTCGCACCCGCAGACGTCATCTTGCCCTGGGAGTTTGGTTTTGCATAGGTGAGACCAGCCGGCACATCTAGCCTTGTGCTCGTTTTGCTCAGCCTATTGTAACTTCGCCACGTCCTTAAAAATTCAGTCAAGACACTGTGCATCTCTTGTGTTGAAGAGCCACGTGCAGTTCCCTTCTTAGCAACTCTGTGGTTCTGTCAGGTGGGCACCATTTTCTACCCCACCCTCATTCAGGGGCGCTGTCTTCGGTGTTGCTGATTGTTGTACGTGCTGCGTGACACTGTTGTGGGGTGGGCTGAGTGTACCCAGCCTTTCCCCGCCTTGGGACATTTAGGGGTTTTGCGGCTTTAGGTAGCTCTGTAGTAACCCAAGTTCTTTCTGCTCCAGGGTGTCTGAACGTGGCTGCGGCCGAGCCTGTGGCAGGATCACAGTGTCCACAGGCGAGGGCGTGCTCAGGGTTTTGCCTCCTTCCAGGCTCGGACGCCGTCCCCTGGGAAGTCGTAGTCTCCCAGCTTATAAGCAGGGCATGGCTCTGTCACCTGATTTCTAACTCTGGACTCCTGTGGTTCCAGGTGGAACTTTTGGAGCCCCTCCGTCTGTAACGCACACCTGTGTCCCAAGTGAGGGGCAGGGTTGGCCCTGGGGTCCAGGTGTTCTAAGTGTGCCATGGGATGTGGAGGGGACATGGGGTTCTGGGCAGCCAAAGCTCCCGGGACACTGGCTCCAGCTCTTCCTGGGCCCGTGGCCAGCTGACCACTGCGTCTGTTGCTCCCGGGCTCAGGTACTCCCGAGTTCATGGCGCCCGAGATGTACGAGGAACACTACGATGAATCCGTGGACGTCTATGCCTTTGGGATGTGCATGCTGGAGATGGCCACCTCGGAGTACCCCTACTCGGAGTGCCAGAACGCGGCCCAGATCTACCGCAAGGTCACCTGTGTGAGTCCACCTGGCCCCTTGGTTAATTAATAAGGACACGGAGGCCTCGGGCCGTGCCCTGGGCTGGGCTCCATGTGCCTCTGTGAAACCCTCCTGGCAGCTGTGTAAGGAAGGAGATTGGCCATTTTACAGAGGGGGAAACTGAGGCTTAGCAGGGGGTTGGTTACTCAAGGTCTCCTACCTGAAGTGATGGTGGTGCCTGGGGCGCTGTGGGCAGTGCTTAGCCGTGGAGGCTGTTGCTCTCACAGCAGGGACGGTGGGGAGACTGAGGCTCAGAGAGGCTGGAGCTTCACCATAGCCCCCTGCCTGGAGGCGTGCCCAGGCCACGCATCCCCAGTGCTCACACTCTGGGCTGCCCATGGCTGCCTGCTTTCCTATCTTATTTTGAAACAATGGTTTGATTTCTTTTTCAGCTAAACCAGCCACACCTACACCAAGTGTGTCTCTAGGCAGAGTCGCCAGCACCGGGCAGCTGGGGACATTAATCCCTGTTCTGCTGTCGCTGTGATGTTTTTTCTTTAATCGGATGGCTCAGCTGCATAAACAGATCTGTCTTGTCCTCCCTCTGTGGTGGCCCCGCTGGGTGGAGGGAATGCAAACAGAACATCTGGAAATGGAATGGCCAGGCCGAGGCTTTCTGTGCCTGTTTTCTGCACCGTGCGTCTTGTCGTGAAGCCCAGGGGCCTGCAGAGCTGTCCCTGACACGTGGTGTCCACACTGAGGGCCCGGGCTGCCCTGATCCCTGCAGTCCCTGCTGTCCCTGCTGTCTCCACATGCCGCCTGACTGGATGGGGCCGCGCTGTCCCTCAGTGCTGCTCTGCGGCACCGTGGCTGCTTCTGCCAGTGCACCAGGGGCTGTGGTCCTTGGCAGCTGTGCAGTCTCACCCTGACCCATCCCTCCTTCCTGAGCCCTCCTTGCAGATTACTTGCATTTCTGTCGCTTGGTTGTTGTAAATCATCAGTCACTTGGTGGTTCTGAGCCCCTCCTGTGTGCCCTTGAGGACGTGGGAGGGCAGACAGAGTTCTTGACTCACTTGTGGGCCTGGGTCAGAAACTTCACAGACAGGTGCACAGTTTTCCATGGGTGCTGGAAGGAGTAGGGACCTGCGGGCTGTGTGCAGCGGCCCTCCAGGGAGGCAGGGATGGTCTGCAGCAGGAAGTGGGCGCTCCAGAGATCAGGAGCTCCATTTGCCAGGACTTGGGTTGCTGGTGTGGGATGGGGGAGGCCCCTGGATTCACTGTGGAGGGTGGATGGTGGTCTGTCCCGAAGCCATCCCAAGGGGCTGGTGGTGCTTCTTGACCCTGGGGGTGTATACTACTGGGCAGAGCCCTTAGGTTCTTCACTCCTGTGTCTGCCCCAGACTGGGGGCTCCAGCAGCCTGAGCAGGTGGTCATGCCCCCACCGTCCTCCCTGACCTTGGGAAAATTTATGCTTTATATTCTGTATATTAAGAGTCAGGTGAAGCTTTTGAAGGCTGAATCATGTTGAAGGAAGAAGAATGTGATAGTTGGTACCCTCCATTGTGTTTAAAATTTTTAAAAATTAGTTGCTCATACACCGTCTCATTCCACTTCCAACACAAAACAACCTAGCAGTTTGCAAGTGGCACCTGGCCCCACCCTGCTGCTTCTGAGGTTTGAGTCCGGTTGCAGGGCTTGCCCTCTGCTCCCTTCCTGCACAGCCATCGGCTGGGCGAGGAGCCACCGTCCCTCAGGCTGCCACCTGCACCCCCCTGCAACAAAGCCGCATGGCCTGGCCCTTTCCCAGCAGCAGTGACCACAAATAGTACTTCTGCACACTCAAGGAGGAGGTGTAGGGAGGAAGCCCAGGCGTGGTTAGAAAGGCCTGGCTCTGTGGGAGGCGTCCCATCCTCCGTGTCATGGCGCTGCCTCTGCCAGCCTCCTGGCACAGGGGCCCTCATGGCCCTACTTGGGAGGCTCGGTGAAGCTCTGATCAACACCTTTCCAGGGACTGACTGCTGCATTTGAGGTGTTAACCCCAGTATCAAATTCTGCAGCTTAGGTGGAGGTGTGCAGTGTGTTGTGGCTGGGGTGATGGTGGCTTTGACAGACATAGGGTGACCCAAAAGTTTCTAAATGGTAGGAGACCAGGCTCCTGGCTTCAAGCAGTGGGGAGGGGAGACCTCGGAAGGGAATTGCAGTGGTTTCACAGAATTCTCCAATTTATTCCCTGCTCTGCTTTATCTTGCTTCATCTATGGGCATAGAGTTTCCATCAAAGTTGTGAATTTTTCAGCCGTTATGTCTTTATGTCCCCTTATCCTTTTTGGGATTCCAGTTTTATGGATGTCATGTGCCTATGTGACCTTGGTAGCATTCCACATTCTGAAATGAACGGAGTAGAGCCTCAGTGACCGTTTTTCTCTGCTGCACCACATCTTCAGGTTCACTCGTCTGTTTTCTGCAGTGTGTAATCTGCTGTCAGTCTGCTGCGGTCAAGTGTTCCATTCAGATGTACTTTTCATCTTGAGTTCTATTTGGTTCTGTGTTTTTTTTTTTTTTTGTAGACGGAGTCTGGCTCTGTCGCCCAGGCTGGAGTGCAGTGGCCGGATCTCAGCTCACTGCAAGCTCCGCCTCCCGGGTTCATGCCATTCTCCTGCCTCAGCCTCCCGAGTAGCTGGGACTACAGGTGCCGCCACCTCGCCCGGCTAGTTTTTTGTATTTTTTAGTAGAGACGGGGTTTCACCGTGTTAGCCAGGATGGTCTCGATCTCCTGACCTCGTGATCCGCCCGTCTCGGCCTCCCAAAGTGCTGGGATTACAGGCTTGAGCCACCGTGCCCGGCCTGGTTCCGTTTTTATCTCTCATTTTGGTACGTTCATTTTCCTTTACTATTTGTATGTATCTGTGAAGAGTTTTCACCTCCCCGTTGCAGCCCCTCTCATTTGCAGGTCTCTTTCTGTTGGCCGGCTTTTCCGCAGGCTCGTGGGCCACGTTTTCTTGCATCTCAGCATTTCTAGTAATTTTTGATTGGATGCTGTACATTGTACACATCCTGACCTGTGTGAACTCTGCAAACTGCCCTGCCTGCAGCTCCCCGTGGTTCTTTGCCCGGCCCTATGGCGTTGACTATGCACACGTGGTTTTGTGTTCTGGTCCTCAGCAAAGGCTGGAGGGGACCCAAGTGCAGATACTTCGGGCTCTTTTTTTTTTTTTTTTTTTGCTGTATGCTCTCTTCTTTCTGGAATTCTGCCTGTGGCCTCCTCAGCCTCCCTGAACTCAGCTCCACCCCTCACCTCAGGGGGCCACAGGGCTCCGCTGGGTTATGGTGCCTTGTTTGGGAACTGCTCTGGGCAGTGAGCTGGGGTCATGGGGGGTTGTGTCCCTTTCTCCCAGAGCCCGCATTTGGCGCCGCCCTGTCATCTCTTTCGCATACTTTGCCCAGTTTTCTAGTGGTTTGTGCATGTTAAGTCCAACGCCCGTGTCCTGCCGTGACTGGAAGTAGAAGTTCCTCCCACCGTAGTGGAGACCTCGCCTTCCGCGGCCGGTCGGGTCAGTTCACTCTGCTCTCTCCCTGTCAGGGTATCAAGCCGGCCAGCTTTGAGAAAGTGCACGATCCCGAAATCAAGGAGATTATTGGGGAGTGTATCTGCAAAAACAAGGAGGAAAGGTGAGTTCCCCTGAAGGGCTGGGTTCTGGGGTCCGTCTTCAGCTGAACTCATTCCAGCTGGCATCGAGAACTGTGTTCTTGATGAGAAGACTTCAGGACAGACAGGCTCAGGCCAGGGTGTTTGGGGCACGTCAGCAGGGGCTGGTGGGCACGTCGGCCCTGAGTGCGTGTGGGCGACGCCAGGCCAGGAGTCCAGGCCTCACGTCCTTGTCGGTCATCTGGGAACCCGCTCCTTGGCTTTGGGGACAGCCCCCTCCTTGGCTTTGGGGACAGTCCTGTCCTTGGCTGGCTGCTCCTCCAGGACCCAGCCTGTAGTGTCTGAGCGCCTGGGGCTTCCCCAGCCCCTCTGCTGCTCTCTGCGTGACTCCCATGCCAGGGGCTCTAGGCGCGGGCCTCCCTTTGGAGCCCTGACATATATTTCGTGGACCTGGTTGTTTGACCCTGCTCAAAAACAGCAGGCCTGGAACCGCTCCACAAAGCCGGCTCCCCACCTCCAAGCAGGGTTTGTCCTTCCCAGCCGGTCAGGCGGAAGACTGGAGGTGCTTCCTCAGCCTTCCCTTCCCCTCACACTGGAGTACACCCACCATCTGATGTGACACCCCTCAGCAGTAAGCAGAGGTGGATTGTGGATACTCGGAACCACGCAGGTGACTCTGGAGCACACACGGAGGAAGCCAGGCCCCAGAGTGCGTGCTGTGTAGTTCCATTTACAGGGTAAAGGGGGTTAGGTTAGTGGTTAGGGAGGCTTCTTTGGGTGGCCAAGGCCTGCAGAGCCCCAAAGTGGTCACAATGGCAACAGCCTATGGCTCGCCCTCCTGCATCCCGCATAGAGCCTTCCAGGCTGGGTCTGGCTGGCCCCCCGGTTCTGCAGGTCCTCTCCTGCGGCTCACCCTCTGCCCTGCTGTCAACTGGCCAGTATCCTGAAGGAAGCCCCCTTGAAAAAGTCACTGCTTCATGGCACTGGGCACAGGGAGCTCAGAGTGTGGGGACTCTGCCTCTGTGTCCATTTTAGACCTACCCAGGACTAACACTAAAATGTTTCAGTTGTGTCTTCTGGCAATTGAAAACTGGCTAGAACATCCACGGGGGCTGTATTCGCATAATGGGAGGCCTCATGTTTTTCCAAATCCTCTTTTGTGTCATTGAATCTTTTGTGAGCATGTTTTTTGTTTTTTTGTTTTTTTGTTTTTTTATTAATAATGACGGGGAATAAAGGAAGTCTTAAAACACTATGTGTTCATAGTAAGACCAGATTCACTGAAATCTCTCCTTCACCCCTGGGAGTGCTGAGACATGAGGCCTGGCCTCGGGCACCTGCAGGTGTGCCTGTCCTTGCCTTGGTGTGCGTGGCCACAGGAGCCTGGGCATGGAGGCCCTGGCACCCGTGCCCCCGCCTGTCAGCTGCTCTCCCTCCAGGTACGAGATCAAAGACCTGCTGAGCCACGCCTTCTTCGCAGAGGACACGGGTGTGAGGGTGGAGCTCGCGGAGGAGGACCACGGCAGGAAGTCCACCATTGCCCTGAGGCTCTGGGTGGAAGACCCCAAGAAACTGAAGGGAAAGCCCAAGGACAATGGGGCCATAGAGTTCACCTTCGACCTGGAGAAGGAGACGCCGGATGAGGTGGCCCAAGAGATGGTAAGCGGGACTCTTACCCCAAGAGATGGGGTGTGGTGGGTGCAGGTGTTCGCAGCTCATGGCTTCCAAGGATGAGAACAAAAGTGGGCTGAGGGGGCTCGCTCCGGAGGGGACTGCAAGGCTGGCGGGTGCGGCGGTGCCGTCCAGGCAGGTGTGGGCAGCTGAGGTCTCACAGCCCGGTCACGTCTGCCTAGGGTCTGCACAGAGCTGGCCTAAGTGGGAATCCGCTCAAGGGCACAGCTCCCCGGGGATTAGCAGCTCCGAGCCAGTGCAGTGCAGGAAGTCAGGGTGGCTGTGCAGAGAGCAACCCAGGACCTCTGACTTGTCAGAAAGGCCTTGCTTGCTTTGCCGGACTCTTGCTGACTTTGTGCCAGTGTGGTGGCTTTGTGTTTGGGATCTTTGCCTTGCCTTTTGTTTGGGGCACTGTTGTATTGGGTTTCTGGGATCTTGGGACTTTTCTACCTGGAAGGACGGCGGGGGGGGGGTACCTTTCCGCCTCTTCTCTTCCTCCTTCTCCTCCCATCATCTTCAGCTCTGTGGATGAGGAGTGGGTTGGGCCGGGCAGCAGAAGTGCCCCTTTGTGCTGGGGCGTCATCTGGGCCTCAGTGGAGGGGGCACTGAGCCGGCTGGAATGAGAGGCAGAAGAGACAGAGCCACAGGCACAGGCAGAGAGGAGTGGGAGTGGTCCAGACGCAGTGGTAGGAGGAGAGGCCACGCTGACGATGCCAGGGGGTCAGTGATGGAGTGGGAATTGTGTGGGATGTGGGGACAGGCACAGCAGGTGGGATGGATCTAGATTATTCTGACTTGATTTTCAGGTCTCTGCCATCTAGTAAAATCGCCACTGCCCACATGTGCTATTAAAATAGAAATTAATTAAAATTTAAAATCTACTTTCTCAGTCCCACTGGCCACATTTCAAGTGCTCAGTACCAAGGGTGGTTAGTGGTTCTTGTCTTGAGCAATGCAGGACGTTTCTGGCCTGGAATGTTCTGTGGGGCACTGCTGCCGTGGGGCACTGCTGCCCTGGGCCAGGGGCTGTTAGAAGTTCTTGGACAAGCGGGCTTTGGTCACATCCCTGCAGATAGGGCATGTTCACTGGGCATTGGGCAGTGGATGCCAGAGAGGGACGGTGGTGGGAGCCTGGCCTGGGAGGGCCCCAGGGCCAACACTGCCTCCTGAGAACCCTCATGCAGGGCCTAGAGACAGACAGAGACGTCTTTGTTGTTGGCTACAAAACATGAACAAATGTTGACATTAAGTCAGACAACTTGATACGAAGGACAGGAATGTCTGCACTGGACCAGGTGAAAACAGAGTCACAAAGGGGAAGACCAGTGGGCACGAGAGGCTGGGAAGAAGGCGGTTAGTATTGCAGGGTAGGAAAGTTGCGTATTTTCAGTGAACACCCGAGCAGAAATAAATCCAGTGTGCTCATGGCGGAGAGCCCTCGGCTCATGTGTCCTGACCGCAAAGGTGCTCGCCCTTTTTTCTGTCTTTTAAATAAGCTTTTTCCTGAATATGTGACGTCTGTTGAAAATGTCCGTCAGTCACCAGTTCCAGGCTGATGATTCTTCCCAAGCTTCACTTCTCCAGACCGGGCTGGGTCTCAGTAAGGGGAAGTGGATCATACCTGGATGGGGTTGCACAGAAGTGGGAGGGGCGGCTGCTCTGGAAGGTTCCTGCGAAGGTCTCAGTCAGGTGCAGAAACTGAGGCTTGGCGATGCCGTGAAGGTGCATGGGCCCTCACAGCCAGGAACGCTGGGGTGCAGTGAGCTGTGTGTTTGTCACAGACTCTGCTCCTCCTGGCAGCTCCTTGTCCGTGGGGGTCCTGGTGTGTGGTGCGTGAGGGATTCAGTGGGCCACATGGTATAGGCTACGCCGTGAGGTCAGTGCAGGGAGCAGCGGTCTCTCGGCTGGACTTCCTGCAGCCGTGACCCCCGAGGAAGGAAGCAGGTGGAACGGGGCCGCTCCTGGGGCTGAGGGCTTTGGGCTACATGAGCTAAGGTCCTGCTGGGGTCTTGGCACGCTTCCTACTGCTCCTAGCCTCTCCACAGCTGTAGGATGGGGTGCTTCTGGTGTGGACCTGAGTGCAGGGCCTCAGCACCTGGGACTTGGATTGGAAGAGATGCCTCCTTAGGCTGCCAGTGCCTCAGCCAGGGCTCTGCCTTCCCCTGCACAGTGGCCCATGTCCTGGGCTGTGATAGCACAGGGAGGATGGCTATAGCATCCCACTGTGGGGTGATGCCCAGGCTGGCTTCTCTGTGGGGCTCCTGCAAGCTGGCTACACCATCACCCCAGATGCTGCAAAGCGGCCACCTGTGTCCCCACCCGGCCCACTCTCATCTGGGTTGTCTCTGGTCACATCCCTGACCCAGACACAGAAGCCTCTGCTATGAGCAGATCTAATGGGGTTGATGAGCTCTGTGCTTCCTGGAGGATCTTTCACGGCTCTCCATGACTGTGTGGTGCACAGAGGTACATTTTCAGATCGAATTGCTCCAAGTTTGCTGTGAATTGCTTTTGGATAATTAGCAGCACATCTGTCCTGTGACTTAAGGTGCACCATTTCTCTGCTGATGTAATACAGCTGTCCCTTCACACATTCAATGCAAATAGCAAGTGCTAAGTGAGGTGCTGCACAGGCTGTGTACAGCCTGCTAGCTAAGGACTGAGATGGTGGCTGCAGGCCAAGAACATCTTTCTGGAGGCACCTGGCTGGCCGCTTGGTGGGAGGGCTGAGGTTTTGAGAGGACAGAAGGTGGCCTTGAGGGAGGATGAGGATGACCTCTGGGAGTCTCACGCACAAGTGAGGATGAGGAAGGTCCTGGGGCAGCTGTGCTGGCTCTGCCTTGCAGGGAGTTACCTCTGTCCCAGTGCCGAGGTCTGGGCCATATGCAAGGATAGGAGGACATTTGGATGACCTGGTTTTGATGTGGTGACAGCTCAGGAAGGACAGGAGAATGAGGCGCTCTTGTTCCTTCCACGAATGTGTTTATGCTTGGTCAGTGCTGGGGGGACAGGGTACGAGGGACTGGGGAGCCGTGTCAGGAGGCCAAGTGCTGCAGCGATGGCTGAGTGGCAGAGGGGACATCAGAGCTGGCTCAGCACTGATTCCAATATGGGTGGTGCAGCCTGGGGAGGGGCCCAGGATTGTATAAGAGCAGTGTTGCTGCCTCCACCAGACCTCATGGCCTCCTTGCCTGTCTTGGGTTCTGTCCTAAGGTGGCAAAGCCTAGAACCTGCCCTGGGCCTTGTCTAGCTGTTCCTGAGACAGGCAAGCAGGAGGAGACTCACAAGACTCCGACTCCTCCCTGCTTTTCATTCACATGGAGACTCGGCCTCCCTGGCCCCGCCCGCCTCCTGCAGGGTTGTTGAGGGTACAGCTGTCCCTTCAACCTATAGCCTCTTGCACCCATCACCACACAAGTCCCCACCCCAGCAGTTGACTGAACTCTGGGGCTGTGTTCCTGTGTCAGTTCACAGCAGAGGCCCCTTGGCCCCAGCATCTTCACCCCCTTCTGCATCTTTTACATTTTTTTCATGGTGAGACATGTCTCCTGTGAAATAGAGCATCCAAGAAGAAGGGACACAACCTGTGCTTGGCTAAAGCACAACAATAAACAGCACCCGCCCCACTCTGCTAAGAACAGGGAAGGCAGCACCTCAAGAGCTGCCTGACAGCAGCTGGAAGCTACATGCTCCCACCTTGGGTCTCACTCCCTGGAAACAGCTTGTGTGCCCCGGCAGGTCGACACTGGGTCCCTATGGAGCCTTTCCAGGTTCTAACCTCACACTCTTCCTTCCCACCCATTTCAGACACCAGAGTCCGTCACTGGCCTCCCTGGGGTCCTGACACCAGCCCTGCCATGGGCCCTAGACTGGAGGGGCCTTGCCGTGATGCAGTGAAAACAGCTTGATGTCTGTATATCTGCTGAGGCTAGGGAGACACTAGCACTTGGCTCTGAGGCCGCTCTTGTTCCTAACATCTGAGATTAGGCCGGGTGCAGTCACTCACGCCTGTCTTCCCAGCACTTTGGGAGGCCGAGGCAGGAGGATTGCTTGAGCTTAGGAGGCCTTTGCTGTGAGCCATATCCTGCTGCATGATTTCTAGCCTGGGCGGCAGAGCAAGACCCTGTCTCAAACAAAGTCCCTGAGATTAGCAGGTGTTGGGTCTTAGAGATGTTCCGGAATCCAGATGAGACTTCCTTCTGGAAGGACCCTGAGGGTGGGAGAGGATGCGGATGGGGCAGAGCTCTCTTTCCCCTGAAGTCACCTCTCAGCAAGTTCCACTGGGCGGATGGAAGGGGCCAGATGGAGCTCCCCAGGGAGAGACAGAGGAAATAGCGGGCTCTGTGGGGCCTGGGCCAGCTTCGATCTGGAAGGGACTCTGGGAGTCAGCCCCCAAGGGGATTCCCAGCCAGCCCTCCCCTCCACCTTCATACTCTCCTGACAATGCGATGTGCCAGTGTGGCACTCACCATGGCTAAATGTTTTCCTGTTTGGGAAAAAAAATAGAAGAAACACTTTAGAGAGGAAGGCTGGGGGTGATGATGAAGACAGAGTCTCCAGGGAAAATGGGCTGCAGGCTGCGGCACCGGCAGCAGGAGGACGTGGCCACGGAAGCCTCTGGTCACGTATCTGGGCCAAGGTGGGCAAGGGTGGGTCCACGCCCTGGATATGACCCTGAGGCTACGTGGAGCCTCAGGAATGGCCTCACCCACGTGCTCACTAGGAGCAGAGGCCTGGGCCAAACAGGTCTGGCAGGCTGTGCATACCTGCCCGTGGGTGCCAGTGACAGGGACACCTGCTTCGGCCTCCCTGTGAGACCCCCTAGGGTTGGAGCCCGTTCTCTGGGGCTCCCTAGAAAAGAGTCCGCTCTGGACTCTGAGCCAGAAGAGAACCTGGTGCCTCGTTTCTCCTCCTTCCCAGCTGGGCTGCCCTGCTGCTGAGTGGCCTTGGGGCTGGTTTGGGGCCAGTGGTGACCCTGAGTGTGGGCGGGTCCCACTGACTGAGCTGTCACTCTCTGCCCCACCTCACTGACCCCCCTCCCCCACCCCACTCATGTCTCTTCTGAGTCAGGGGAGACTGACTGCAGCTGTTTTTGTTAGGGAACGTCGTTCTGTGGAAAAAAATTGTCTTTTGAAACAAAGATTTTTGAATAATCACAAACACTGAAAAATTGCAAGGACACTACAAAGAATCATTTATTTTCCACGAACCGTTTGAGACTAAGTTGTCTGACCTGATTCCCCTGAAGCCCTGAATACTTTCATGTCTGCTTCCTGAAACTAGGGCACGTTCTTGCATCCGGAAGTACCGTCAATCCTCAGCCACATCCTCCCATCCTCGGGCCACTCAGGTCCCCAGTTGTCCCAGTGACACCATCACGAGGCCTCTGGGCCCCTTCTGTGCCTGACTTCCATGTCCTGTCCCTAGGGACGGGCTCAGGCGTCCCTCTGTGGGTGGGTCACAGTCAGGTCTTGCGTCTCCACAGGAATCTCGTGGAAGGGGCTGAGTTTGCATGTGTTTCCCAGGGGTGCACGGTTTCACCCGCCAGTTAGGCAGATGCTGGCTCTGAGCTTGGTGCAGGGCACCTGTGGCTTCTCTAAGTGGAGCTCCTCTCACCTTTCGCAACTGTACGTGTCTCATGGAGAACATTTGGGCACTGGAAATATCTGTTTGTCACCAAGCTTCCCGCTTATTTCTTTACCTGTCTGTGGCCTCACGGTTTTCTGTTTTACTCAATGGGTCCTGCTCCACGGATGAGCTGTCCCATTGCTGCCTAGCGAGTCACTCGAAACGCCCTGGCCAGCCTTGGAGGTCAGGGATCAGGTGCCTGGACTCAGGGCCCCAGTGAGGTGGGATCGGGTGTTGGCCAGGGCTGCAGTCTCAGACCCTGCCTCAGAACTCAGTTCTCTGCCAGGAGGGCCTCTGCTTAGGGTCATTTGTGACATGGCTTCCCCTAGAGCAGATGATCCACAGGAAAGGGAGGGAAAGAGACTGGGTGAGGGAGCCACAGAGGAGAAACAGAGGGAGGGAGAGATGGAGGTAGAGAGGCCACACTTACCCGCTGTCCCCCACCTGATACCAGCAGTGACACCTCGTCCCTCCTGCCACCCCCATATGCAAAATGCATGTCAGAGTCTGTGGACATGTCCTTCAAACCGTCATTGTGTTACTGTTCATTTTGATGCTCAAAATGCCCCAGATTTGCCAGCGGGAGGCCCTCGGCACTGGCTCCCGTGCCGTTTTGCACGTCCCTGTCACTCTGAGCACGTCCTCACTGTCAAGCTCATCCTGTCCTTCTCCTGCCCAGCCGGGAGCTGCCGCTTTGTGGAGCCTCACCGCGTTCCTGTCCTGGCTGAGCTTCGCGCACTCCTTACTATGGGTGTTGTTGCTCCCAGGCCCTCCTGGTGAACTCAGTTCACAAGTACACATGTGTCCGTGCATTTACACCACGAAGGTGTCGCGAGTCTGACTGTGCAGTCTGTCTGTGTTTATTCACGTCTGTTGTGCGCTTCACACCAACAGCTCCAATTCCCACCTGGCAAAAAGGTTCCTGTTGAAAATGTTTACCTCTCCACACCTGAGGAGCCTGGCGTCCACTACTCCTATTTATTGTCTTGTTTGGTCACTTTTGCGGGGTCGCCGGCCTCCAGTGGTGCTGTCACCACCTCCCCTCCCCCACAGCTGTGACTCCCTCTGCGCCTGGCACTGCCCTGAAGCCAGGATGCCCTCCTGCATGGGCACCTCCGCCCTACTGCAGAGGCCTGGCTGGTCCAGCCTGACCTAGCGCTCTTAGGACTGAGGTGCTCAGGAAGGGAGGGGAAGCGCAGGTGGATTTGGAATCTTTGTTCTCCCGTATTTTCATGTGTTTGTGATCACTACAACTGCAGCCTGGCAAGAGCGGCCCCTTCCAAAGCGATCTTTTTCATCAGAAGAAAGAAGGTAGTTATTCCACGAATATTCTCTGTGAGCTCATGATGTTTCCTGGAGACCTTGGGGCACTTTTACAAATGCCCTCAAGGTTCTGCTTGGTAAATCAGTTTTAAAATTTGCCAGGCATCAGTGCATACCTTACTGGTCTAATACAAAACGCACATCCTTCCTCCATCCACAACTCGGGTGTGGCCCCGTTCCCCATCTTTGGGCAGCCCCAGACTCAGAGACGTTTCAGGAAAATGCTAGCCCCAAAGCTCCTTGTTACCACTTCTGAGCATGGAGACAAGCAGGAGCCCCTTCCCGTCCGCCACCAGCCCGGGGGTGGCCAGGAGCTCAGGGAGCCCGGAAGTCCGGTCCAGGGGCTGCTCTGTTTTGCTTTTGGTGCGGACTCTGCGGGAGGCAAGTCAGGCCTGCGTGGTGGTGGTCTTTCTTTGCCTTGCCTGGCAAACCCCTGCCGTGCCATCTCTGAGCTGGCCCCGCAGATTTTATACTCAGTGGCAGTGGGGTGGCGAGTGTGTCCTGTGTGGATGAGCCAGTGATGGGAAAGCACTTTAGGTAAGGGGTATGGGCCAGCGTGGGCTGATCCCCTGCGATGCTGACGACATGAGTGCCTTTACAGATTGAGTCTGGATTCTTCCACGAGAGTGACGTCAAGATCGTGGCCAAGTCCATCCGTGACCGTGTGGCATTGATCCAGTGGCGGCGGGAGAGGATCTGGCCTGCGCTGCAGCCCAAGGAGCAGCAGGATGTGGGCAGTCCGGACAAGACCAGGGGTCCGCCGGTGCCCCTGCAGGTCCAGGTGACCTACCATGCACAGACTGGGCAGCCCGGGCCACCAGAGCCCGAGGAGCCAGAGGCCGACCAGCACCTCCTGCCACCTACGTTGCCGACCAGCGCCACCTCCCTGGCCTGTGAGTGTTCAGGGATGGGGTGGCCATGGGTGCCCCTCCCACCTAGCCTGCAAAAACCAGCTATTGGGCAAAGAAAAATGAAGTCCTCTCCCTTTATTGGAATGCTTTGTGAGGAAGGGGGTCAGCATAGCATCCCCTCGGAGGAGACATGGTGCAGCTCTGAGCTGTCCTCACATAGCGTGGGTGATTGCTTTAGCTGTAGGTGGCTCCCGGGAGTCCTGGCTGGATGCCTGTGCCCCATGACAGGCTTGCCTTCTGCCAGCACCCTTGGTGCCAGGGCATGTCGTGAACTTCATAAGAGAGCAACTCTCAGGGTGGTGGGGCCAGCAGACCCAAGCACTGGGATGTGCAGGGCCTGATTCTGTGACCAGCCTGGGGCCGGTCCCCCCGGCCCACCATGCAGGTTGTGGACTCTAGGTATGGGTGAGCCCCGTTTCAGGGAAGGGACCGGGGCTTTCTCAGCATTTCCCGGTGGTCTGTAACCAGAAGGAGATTAAGGTTCACAGAAGTCCATGTTCTCAGGACAGATGGGGACAAATGGGCCCTGAGCCAGCGGGGTCTGGTACAGCCAGTTCAGTCCCACTCTCTGCTATGGATCTGTGGACTGGGGGCAGGTTCCTTAACCCGTCTGAGAATGACAGTTCTGGCCCCTTGGGGGGAATGTGAAGGCCAGGTGAGGTGGCGGCTGTGGCTGCTTGGTGGGACATCTGTCCTGGGTACAGAGTGTGCTGCTTGCTGGCTTGGCTTGTGGTGTTGCCATGGGGATCTGCCATCCCCAGTAGTATCTCCCTTCTAAGGCAAAACCTTTAGGACCTTTTGTATATTTTCAGCAGGGCGTTACTGATGAATTGGCAGGAATCACTTTGGATCAGCCTTCATCTAAGACCATTTAGGGAGAACCTAGCATCTTCTGCACATACAGGCAGAACCTAGGATCATTTAGGGAGAACCTAGCATCTTCTGCACATACAGGCAGAAAAGTTCCTGCCTGTGCCCTCCACATCCCAAGAACTCAGCAGTGAGCTGAGGACCGAGGAACATGGCTTTGTTCATTCTGTGAATACACATGGGATAGAATGACAGAGCCAAGGGACCTGTCCGGGCCAATATTTCAGATCACTCATGTGCAAAGACTGAAATAGTCTGTTTAATTTATTTAATATGCACGTCCTTCATTTATCATTGAAATGGCTGGTTCTTGAAAGTAGGCTATTTAAATTCAAACAAGCAGTCATCATGTCGAGACCGTTCGCCTACTATTTATGTCACTCAAACCTGTGCAGGTTTGCTTTGGAGAATAAAATTGGTACATTATTGCTCCATTTTCTGATATATCTAAAAAATTAAAGAGCACAGACTTTTTGTATGAAAAAATTCATGTCCGACACAGCACGACACACTTTTAAATCATAATTGTGGGTTAAACAATTTCTAGGATGGGAGTTTAAAAATCTCCTTTTTTTGAACTTTGAAGAGACATAGTTTGAGGATATTTCTATATGTTTAGCTTGTGGTCAGATAGTCTAATTCAGGTTTGATCCACTGTGGGAAAATCAGATGGAGACATTGACTGACTGATGATTGCAGTTCAGGTGTGGGTGTTCTCTCTGCAGACAGGCCCACTTCCAGACTGACTGAGAAGGATTCTGTGTGTTTTGTGCAGAGGCCATGGCCATGCTTCTCAAAAACATTTTTTTTTTTTTTTTTTTGAGACGGAGTCTTGCTCTCTTGCCCAGGCTGGAGTGCAGTGGCCAGATCTCAGCTCACTGCAAGCTTTGCCTCCCGGGTTCACGCCATTCTCCTGCCTCAGCCTTCCAAGTAGCTGGGACTACAGGCGCCCGGCACTACGCCCAGCTAATTTTTTTGTATTTTTAGTAGAGACGGGGTTTCACTGTGTTAGCCAGGATGGTCTCGATCTCCTGACCTTGTGATCCGCCCGCCTCAGCCTCCCAAAGTGTTGGGATTACAGGTGTGAGCCACCACGCCCAGCTAATTTTGTATTTTTAATACAAAATTACAAATTTTTAATATAAAATTTTATATCTTAATACAAATATAATACAGAACAATAATAAAACATGTAGCCTACCACACACATAGAACACACACAAATACATAGGCACACATACATATGCACATACATGTGGACACTCACACGTGAACACCTGCACACAGACATGCATGCCCCACGTGTGTGTACACATGCACGCCCACCCTGCATGTACATGGACACATGTATGTATACATGTGAATACCCTCCACAAATGTGAACACATTCACATGCACACATACATGCACACATGTCTGCACTCATACGTGAATATGCACTTACACACTCACATCCACATGTGTACACACATGTACACCCTTATCCCCTTCTGTTTCATAATGGATAGCACCCCACATAGCCTTCTGCACCTTGCTCTGGGATGTGCCAGGTAAGAGCAGGAACCCTATAATCCAAGAAGAACCTGGTGTGTGTAACAAGATTGGCACATAGACACACATTAGTGCATTGGAAGATGCAACAGTATGTCAGTTTTTACAGTTTTCCCTTGTGTTTTCTTAAACTGCCCATCAAGTGTCCTGACCAAGCGGGGGCTTCCTTGGTGACTCCATTTAAGCAGCTGATGACTGTAGTAGCACATTTGCCAATAGTTTCAAAAATGTCTTCTAAAATGTTTAATTGTGTAAGTAATGAACTCATTCACTTTTTTCTTTTTTTTTTTGAGATGGAGTCTTGCTCTGTCACCCAGCCTGGAGTGCAGTGGCACAATCTCAGCTCACTGCAACCTCTGCCTCCCAGGTTCAAGTGATTCTCCTGCATCAGCCTCCCTAGTAGCTGGGATTACAGGCATGTGCCACCATGCCCGGCTAATTTTTATATTTTTAGTAGAGATGGGGTTTTGCCCTGTTGGCCAGGTTGGTCTTGAACTCCTGACCTCAAGTGATCTGGCTGCCTCAGCCTCCCAAAGTGCTGGGATTACAGGCATGAGCCACCGTGCCTGGCCCATATTCACTTTATTTTTTATTTTTTAAATTTTTTAATATTTTTTTGAGATGGAGTCTCGCTCTGTCACCCAGGCTGGAGTGCAGTGGTGGGATCTTGGCTCACTGCAACTGCCATCTCCTGGGTTCAAGCGATTCTCCTGCCTCAGCCTCCTGAGTAGCTGGGACTACAGGTATGTGCCACCATGCCCAGCTGATTTTTTTTGTATTTTTATTAGAGGCAGGGTTTCACTATGTTAGCCAGGCTGGTCTCAAAGCCCTGACCTCATGATCCTCCTGCCTCGGCCTCCCAAAGTGCTGGGATTACAGGCGAGAGCCACTGTGCTTAGCACATATTCGCTTTAAATATATAAAATGTGGGCTGGGCTGGTGGCTCCTTTTGGGAGTCAAAGGTGGGTGGGTCACTTGATTCCAGGGGTTTGAGACCAGTCTGGCCTACATGGCGAAACCCCATCTCTACAAAAGATAGAAAAATTAGCCAGGTGTGGTGGTGTATGCCTGTAGTTCTAACTACTTGGGAGGCTGAAGCAGGAGAATTGCTTGAGCCTGGGAGGTCAAGGCTGTAGTGAGCCGTGATCACACCACTGCAGTCCAGTCCAGATGACAGTGAGACCTTGTCTCAAAAAATAAATAAATAAATAAAATGCTACACATATGGTTAGAATCGCTCTACTTGAAACTTGTCGGGTCCATACATGTTCTCCCCTTCCTCCCCATCCTCCTTTCCCCTCCCCTCTCTAAGTGGAAATGACCACTTTAGTGACCACTCAGCTCATTAAAAATCAGAGCTGCCTGTCTGATTGGTTTTGCTCAATTAAACCTCAGCATTTCTTATGTCTTCCTAGGTTACAATAGGTTGTATCCATTCCTGGGAAAAGTTATTTTAACGCCAAGCCAACGGGATTTCCCCTTTGTTTAAATTATAAATGGACACAATAGTCTGAAATGCAGCTCCTCGCGAAAATAGCGTGGCGTTTGTGAGTGGTAAATTCTAAAGTTTCTGTAGCTTTTGGATTCTGTAGCTTTTGGATTCTGGAAGCAGTAAACCCAAAGTACCATTTCAGACAGGTTTTCATTTTCCCCTCAGCTGGCATGACCCCACAGGTGAAGATGGTTCCAGGCACACCGGGGTCCTGTCTGCGCCCCTGCTAGTGGGCGGGTCTGTTTGGGTTTGATGAGGGCCAGGCCAGCCTGAGCCATGTGAGGCCTCTGGGGGAGCTCAGGCCATGGGCGCTTGGTGCCACCCCTGCCACTGCATCCACCGCACAGGGGAATGGTGGGTGCATTTCCCTCTCAAGGCCTCTCTGTGGGTGTTCGGACACCTTGGCCCCATTTTCCAGCCAAGTTAGTTCTGGTCCCGTGACCTCAATCCCACACAGTGAAGACATCAGCTTTTTCTTACCTTGGACATTCCTTTGGCCTCCCAAGCCCCTTAATCCCCTAAGAGCTGGAATGTGTGCTTGCCCCCCAGGCCGTGGCGGGCTGGTTGTGGGTACCTGTCTTGTGGGAGGGTTGGCACGATGTACCTGCCCTGATATCATGCTGGCCAGACATGGGCAGCGTTGGACTGAGGCACAGTGACAGCGTCCCAAGTATAGTTCTGTAGCAGCCAATTGTATAAACAGTATGCACCGGTTATTTATGTGATCTGGAGAAACAGTCAAGCCTTTATTTTGCAGAAGAAACTATGCAGATGAGCCAGTGTTCGTTCATGTGGTATTTGGAGATGTCCACTCTAAGTCCTGCTTTTGTCCTCCCCAGCGGACAGCACCTTCGACAGCGGCCAGGGCTCTACCGTGTATTCGGACTCGCAGAGCAGCCAGCAGAGCGTGGTGCTTGGCTCCCTTGCCGACGCAGCGCCGCCCCCGGCCCCGTGTGTGTGCAGCCCCCCTGTGAGTGAGGGGCCCGTCCTGCCGCAGAGCCTGCCCTCGCTGGGGGCCTACCAGCAGCCCACAGCTGCGGTGAGTCAGAGCGCCACTCCCACCCCCTTCCCCATCCCCACTGTCTGTTCTGAGGGCCCTGAGGGCTCTGAATTCTATGATGGGCTGTCCAGGCTGCTCTGCACTGTGGTCAGCATTAAAAGTGGCCTGTGGTCAGCGTCCAGTCACACTTCCCCTGGGGAGACATTCAAAAGCCAGGCCCAGAGGAAAGCCGCGTCTTTGCTGCCAGCTGCGGAACTGCTGGCCGAGTAGCCCTGATGTTCCTGTAAAGACCTACTAGATAGGAAAGACACCCTCTTGGAAAACAGACCCCAGGACACCCAGAGTTTGGGAGGCTGTGATAGAGCTGAGTGGTTCCCCCTGGGGGGCGGGCACAGTGATAATGGTGACAACCCACAGCCACAGTCATCATACCCATTGACTTTGCCCTGGGTCTGCGACATTATCCCAGACTGTTCCACAGATCACGGAAAAGCATCATTTGTAAGAAGGAAACCTGAGATTCGATCTCACTGCCCAGCCTCCTGAGGGGCTCCTGGCACTTCTCTCCCACATACTGTGTAGCGGTTAAAGTCAGAGCTATGAAAATAGGGCGGGGCTGAGGGGAACACTTTCTGGGAGCACGTGTGGCGAAGGAGTGATGGAGCCTTGGGCTGTGACGACGCGTGTGGGATGATTCCCACGGGAAAGACTAAGATGAGTGGGGTCACATTCGGCATGTATTTTTTTATTTTGATTTTTTCAAAACACTTTAGAAAGCAAAACACGGTGGAACCCCGTCTCTACTAAAAAAAAAAAAAAAAGAGAGAAAGCAAAACAATTGCTCTTTGCAGTCCCAAGTGCCCAGCCACGGAGGGGATGCCCATGAGCCCCAGGCAGTAGATTGGTACCCTCAGAGGGTAGTTTGTTTATTTATTTATCTGAGATGGCGTCTTGCTTTGTTGCCCAGGCTGGAGTGCAGTGGCGCAATCTCTGCTTACTGTAACCTCCGCCTCCTGGGTTCAGGCAATTCCTCTGCCTCAGCCTCCCGAGTAGCTGGGATTACAGGCACATGCCACCACGCCCAGCTAATATTTGTATTTTTAGTAAAGACAGGGTTTCACCATGTTGGCCAGGCTGGTCTCGAACTGCTGACCTCAGGTGATCCTCCCTCGTCGGCCTCCCAAAGTGCTGGGATTACAGGTGTGAGCCAGTGTGTCCGGCCTCAGAGGGTGGTTTATGAGGTGGGCTGTTTCACCTCCTGTGTGAGCCGAGAAGCCCAACAGGGACATCACACGTGCAGCCACTGTGTACTCTGGGCCAAGCTCCTTCTTCCCTAGCGAGCAGCTCCTGCCTGGTGCTTTGGCTATGCTGGTTGTCACTCGCACACTCAGCACTGTGGCCCATCTTCTTGATGCCGTCTGAGTGTGGGCACATGGGCTCTTCTGGCCTCCTCTGTCCTGCTGGCTGCCCTGCTGCACCCTTGCATGTGGGATCGCCCTTCCCAGGTCTGCTCAGTCAGAAGGGTGTAGAAAGGCCCTTTGGAAAAGCAGTTGAAGCTGTTTGCCAAGTCTGCCTTTGCTGACTGCAGCCCCAGCACTCGTTTGCAATTTGCATTTGCAGTTTTCTTCATTTCACAAAATGAAGTGAAATACAATTTTAAACAGCAGAAAGACCTCATTTAAGGAAAGGTGAGGCTGGATGTGGTGGCTCATGCTTGTAATCCCAGCATTTTGGGAGCCTGAGGCAGGAAGATCACTTGAGCCCAGGAGTTCCAGGCCAGCCTGGGCAAAAAACCAAGACCCTGTCTCTACAACAAATTTAAAAAAAAAAAAAAAAAAAAAAAAAGGCTACTTGCTGCTCCAGAGTGGTGGTTCTTGGCTTTGAGGATTGGCTGAACTGGGGCTGGACTGGAATGTTCTGTCTGGCTCTCATTCCTCCTCAGCCTAGGTTAGGGCTTCCTGTGTCATGTGATGCCACATGAGGCACTCCTGGCCTGGGCTCCCACTGGTTCAAGTCCCTCTCCTGTGGCCTGGGTGATGCTGCTGGTGTCAGCATCAGCCTGGAAGCCAAGATACCTGAGCAGGGACATCACAGGTACAGTCACCTTGGACCAGGGGCCCGAGTCTCAGTCTTCCTACCCAGTGACACAGAGACAACTTATTCAAAAAGGATGAGGCCTGGAAGGAGTCCCCAGGTGCACTGAGGGCTCTCCCTACCACCCCTGTGCCTTTCCTGGGATGGTTGCCATGGTGCTGTGCCTGCAGCGCCCAGTGAAGCAGGAGAAGCAGCCAAGGAGGAGCAGCCGCCATGGGGCTGCCAGGCCGCCCTGGGGGCTGTTGGGAGCACGAGGCCACTTGCTCCTAGGCTGCCAGGCCCTGCCCGAGCTCCTGGGCTGTACACAGTGCTCAGAGCTGGTAGACAGATGGTCCGGCCCAGTCAGGCCCATCCTCCACTCCCTGGCTTCAGGTGAATCCAGAAGCCCAGCTCGACCCAGATACACTTGCTCCAGCCACTCACACCACGCTGCCTTTCATAAAGCACCCACCGCAAAAGACAAGTGAGGAGAGCAGTTTCGGGCATGTTGTCACTCATGTGATCCAGAGAACCCCACGGGAGGGAACGTTCGTGGCAGAGTGGAACAGCCATGATCCTCTGTAGCCCCGCCTGCTCCTCACATTCTCATTGTTTTGAAATAAATCCCAGACAGCAAGACACTTCCCCTGTAAATGATTCAGCCTCCGCCTCTGCACAGTAAGGACTCTTAGAGAACAAAGCCCCATCCCATTATTACACCAACAAATTAACAAATTCACTGCAATTCCTCAATGGCAGCAAATACCCATTCTGAGAGCTTAGATTTCCCATTCTTCTGTGGCCTGTGTTCGCTCCGCTGCTGGGCTGCTCACACGCTGTTCCAGGGCCCATTTCTCTTCACATCGTCTGTGAATTGTGTATATGTTTTCATCTGACGACGTCACAGTCATACGGACCGTGAGCTTCCCCAGTTTAATGTCCTCGGGAGCCTCTCTCCACGGTTCTGCAAAGCCCCTGTGCTGGCCTTTGTTGTGGTTGTGTAACGTTCTATGGGGCTCACGTGCCCGGGCGCCCCTGGGCTGGGGACTGTGCTGTTCCTGGCCCTTCACTGCTATGAATGATGCCCAGGGCCGCCTCACTGCTTCTGCTGTCATGTTCCTGGGAAGAGGGACCCTGGTGAGGACCAGGCACAGGGATGACACGAGGCTACCCTGCCCCTGCCTGGGAGGGGGCCTGGTGGCCGAGAGCTGCTGCTGAGTGTGGCCCTGGTGCTCTCTGCAGCCTAGCCTGCCGGTGGGCTCCGTCCCAGGCCCCGCCTGCCCTCCGCCTCTCCAGCAGCACTTCCCGGATCCAGCCATGAGCTTCGCCCCCGTGCTGCCGCTGCCCAGCACCCCGCTGCCCACAGGTCCAGGCCAGCCAGCGCCTCCCGGCCAGCAGGTGAGTGTGGCACCTCCTGTGGCCACTGTCGCTCCAGGCAGGCAGTCAGCTCTGCTGGCCTCTGGGCCCAGGTCTGTGAGCACCTCCCTCAGACCCTTCACTCACATCCTCTGTGGTTCCCCCAGGTATTTGGTGTGGCCGAGGGATGGGGGTAACTCTCGTATGTGCATGTGTGTATGTGTGTGTATGTGTGTGTGTGCGTTTGCGTGCGTGCATAGTGTTTGCAGCACCCTGCACGTGGAAGGCTCTGCTCACTCAGAACATCTCTGCAAGATCTGCTGTGCCGTGGCTCCAGGCTGACTGGAGCTATCTGAATGTATATGTGTGACTGTGCAAGTGTGTGTGCAGGTATGTGTGAATGTGAGCGTGTCCGTGTACATGTGAGGTTGATATCCTGTCATGTGTAACCAGTGGGGTGCGCTTGTCTGGGCAGATTGGTGGTCTAAGAGGAGCTACCTTCTCTTCTTCCAGCCTCCTCCGCTGGCCCAGCCGACACCCCTGCCGCAGGTCCTGGCCCCACAGCCCGTGGGCCCCCTCCAGCCAGTGCCCCCCCACCTGCCACCGTACCTGGCTCCAGCCTCCCAGGTAGGGGCCCCTGCTCAGCTGAAGCCCCTCCAGATGCCACAGGCGCCCCTGCAGCCGCTTGCTCAAGTCCCTCCGCAGGTACTTCTAGGTTGATGGTGCCATCAGTGGTGGCGCACACTTTGCCAGGCTCTGGCTGGTGCACCAGGACACCCACAGAGAGGGGGTTGTCTGTGCATGTGACCTGTGACCTGTGACCTGTGACCTGGGGTCGGGCTGGCCAGGGAGTTGGGGCTGGGCTGGGGAGTCTGGGCCAGGCAGCGTGGGCTTTGTGTACAGTCATATGCACCAGGAACGCTCCAGGGACCCACACAACCAGCCACGTATCCCTTGGTGGGTGGCTTGGCTGCTGTCTCCTGCCCTCCAGCCTCACCTTCTCTCCCAACCTGGCAGGCTGCTTTTGGTCCTTCCAGGCCATGACACCTTCTGGGCTGTGAGTGTCGGGTGGGGTCCTTCAGGGAGGGCGGGCAGCCAGCACTCCATCACCCGGCACCCTCCCAGCAACGTGCCCATCTGCCCTCAGTGTACCCATGTGCCCAGGCTCATCCAGGATAGGAAAAGGCTTGTTAGTCCAAGGTTGTGGACAGCAGTCTTGAGGTGGTTGCTGGGCTGGCACAGAAAGCAGGTGAGTTTGCCTCAGAGGAGCGTTCTTCCTGTGGAGCTCCCCCAGGGCCGTGCGGCATGTGGCTCCTTGGAGTTCCAGAGCCAGCCTGTGGCATTGCTGACTGCAGGGAAGCCCAGCCAGCAAGGCTCGACTCACACAGTAGAAGTAAATTCTGCTGTCTCTCTCTGGGGACACTGTCCATCACTCAAGGGACCCGACTGCATGTAACTGGTGCAGAATGATTCCGGGGCCAGGGCACCATTGCCCAAGTAAATGGCATGGAGGATTCTAGGTGTTCCCGAGGCCTTCGGTGACCCAGACTAGAAGTGTGCTTCACTCTGAAGATGGGGCAAGCGTGTGTTCCTGTGATTCACGAGCCCCACCTGGAAGATTCTTCTGTGTTGTCTCACCCTGCTCAGGCCCAGATGTCACCATAGGACGTGAGGCAGCTTCAGAGTCTAGTGAAATCATTATCTTGCTCGTTCAGACAGACAGGAGTTCATGTGCATTTTTGCTGCCTCTCGATTGCATGGAGGTGTAGGCCGTGACACACACTAGCATGCACGAGAAGGCTGTCAAAGATGGAAACGCTAAGTCCACGTGGCCGGGCGTCAGCCACCCCCAGGAGGCACATGCATTGCTGAGAAGACATAGGCAAGGTTTCAGGAGGCCCTGCTGTGGGAATGCTGGACAGGATAGGGGTGTCCCCTGAGCCAGCTAAGGTGGCTCAAAGATTTGCTTTCTCTGAGAACCCTCTGAGAAGTTAGGTTTCAACTTGAATTTGTGCATGTTGCAGGGATCAGGCTAAGGTGATTTCAGATGCTCAGGGCCAGTCTGGTGGCTCTGGCAGTCCCAGCCCTTCCAAATGAAAACTCTCCAGGGCTCTGAAGTCACCCCTCTATGACTCGTGGTCACTGCTCCTGCTGCTCACACTATGTGAGCTGCCCCTGACTCCCTCAGAACCCCCAGCAGGGCTGTCGTGAGTGTGGACACAGGGAGATCTCCCTGCGCTGGACCCGGGGTGATCTAGCAGGTCATTCCCAACCTTTTCTATTTGAAGAGCTTTACATGGTTGGGATTTCTGCTTCTGTTGGGTTTATCTTTGGGTTACCTTCAACAGCAACTACACAAAGGTGTCTCGGAGGGAAAGGGTCGTGCTCTCTTCATCCCATGTCCCTTTGTCCCCAGTGACTGTGGCTGTCCTTGCATGCAAGTGCTGTGGTCAGGGACCCTGGTTGGGGCCCACACTGACACACTTCTGTGTCTCTTTCAGATGCCCCCGATTCCTGTTGTGCCCCCCGTCACGCCCCTGGCGGGAATCGACGGCCTCCCTCCGGCCCTCCCAGAGCTGCCGACCGCGACCGTGCCTCCCGTGCCACCGCCTCAGTATTTCTCTCCAGCCGTGATCTTGCCGAGCCTCGCTGCTCCACTCCCCGCTGCATCCCCAGCCTTGCCTCTGCAGGCTGTGAAGCTGCCCCACCCCCCTGGGACACCCCTGGCCGTGCCCTGCAGGACCATTGTGCCAAATGCACCGGCCACCATCCCCCTGCTGGCCGTAGCCCCACCGGGCGTGGCCGCCCTGTCCATTCATTCTGCCGTGGCCCAGCTCCCAGCCCAACCTGTATACCCAGTGGCCTTCCCACAGATGGCACCCACCGACGTCCCTCCTTCCCCCCACCACACGGTGCAGAATATGAGGGCCACCCCTCCCCAGCCGGCACTGCCCCCGCAACCTACTCTACCGCCGCAACCCACGCTGCCCCCACAACCCACGCTGCCCCCACAACCCACGCTGCCCCCACAACCTGTGCTGCCCCCGCAGCCGGCACTGCCTGTGCGCCCTGAGCCCCTCCAGCCCCACCTTCCTGAACAAGCTGCTCCAGCTGCTGCACCAGGGAGCCAGGTAATCACTTGCTGGGCAGGGGCTCACCCTCCCAGCGTCTGGGGACCCTCAGGACCCAGAGATGCAAAGGACTCTTGGCTGCTCTGTCCTCCCGCTCCCTTCGCTGGGCCTCTGCTACCCCTGAGCACCTTGATTGAGGGGCAGCTGGGGGCCAGGCAAGGAGGCAGCTCTGCCCGGGGTGGCCCCTCTCAGGAAGAGATGTGTGTGAGGTTGAGGGAGGTGGGGGCTGGCGCCAGCGCGGGGCATCTGCGTCTCCTCCGTGTTCCGAATGCTCAGGAGGTGCAGGAGTCCGTGCCTGATAGGTTCTGTGTCCCTCCCTTCCCACGGCTCTATGGCCCCTGCTCTTGTGGTGTCTTTGTACCTGCCCTCACCCAGGCCCGGTCTGGCAGCCTTGGTGTGGCTGGCATTGGGGCACAGGGTGTCTGTCTGAGGTCCGTCCTTCAAAGAGCACCTTGTCAGGATGAGGCAGGGTGACAACCCCATCTTAGGGAGGGTGAGGAAGTGAGGCCAATAGCGGGGTGGGAGCTGGGGGCAGATGGCACTGCTGGCTGCAAGGGTGGTCATGGTGGGACCTGGGGCCATGTCCTGGTGTCAGGTCAGGTGGGTACCTCGTGGCAGCATGCTGGCTGGCTGTGAAGGGGCACTCTGGAACACAGGATATGCGCCCCACTGGTGGGAGGCCTTCCCATGGGGATCTGCACCCCTACCCAGTCCACTCACGTTTTGGGACTTGCAGACTATTCTGTTCAAACTTGAGTGAGGGGAGAGAGAGGCTGGCATGGGAGCCTTCCCACCTGGGCATTCTCGCACCTGGGCCTCTTTACCTGGGTGCCATCCTTCCTGGCATTTTCCCACCTGGGCCTCCTCACCTGACCTCCTCCTACCTGGTCTTACCCCAGCTCTGAGCCCTGTCAGTCCTGTAACTGTGGCACAGCCCTGCCTTTTGAGCCTCAGCCTCCGCAGGAAAGTGGCTGGCGTGGCCCTAATGTGAAGGGGTCTGGGGTGAAGCATCCCTGGTGCCAGGTGCCCCCCAGCTGTTAGTGCTGAATCCAGTCTGGAGTGAGCTGCCCCGCTCTGAGACATTCCTCCTGGCCATCACTTCTTGCTGTTTTATCTCCAGAGGGCTTTGTGTGTAGAGAAGGAAGGGGTGGTACATATTGGATAGCAGGGTGGCGTTTGATTAGACAGTGAGTGGGAAGAATTGCGTGTGTCCTGTGGCCCACTTGAGTAAGCACTGTTGGTCCCAGCAGGTTTCAGCGGCAGCTCAGAGCCCGCTGGTTCACAGTCAGGTCTGTTTCTCAGAAAGCCGAGGGCCACAGCAGGGAGCAGGAGGGGGACCTTGCTGTCTGGGCCTTCCTACCTGAAGAGCCTTTCTGGCCACAGTTAGTGGCTACAGAGGGGTGCCCTGTGACATGTGAGGGTCACTGCCAGACTCAGTGGCTGTCCCTGCTGTTTGGCTGGGGAAGGGTCCAGAAGTCTGTTGATGAGCTGGGCTGGCCACCCCATGGGGTCCCCTGAATGCAGCAGCTGGGGTGTCTGTCTGTCCAGGAGGGAAGTGGCCACCGGCCAGGCTGGGGCTTGGTATTTCTGACCCAGCCACTGGCTGCCAACAGAGGGTCTCAGGGCCAGCAGGCCCAGTGAATGTGGCTGTTCCTTCCAGCCCTGAGAGGTGAGAAGTTCCTCTACATTTTCAGCCTTCTCAACTCCCAAATGGGGACAGAAGACAGAGGGTACTTGCACTTTCCATCCATGGTTCCTCTTTCCCCACTTGTCTTACCTTTTACTGCCGAAGAACTTTTAGAGGGAGATGAGAACAGTGAGAGAGCCAAGCCGAAGCCGCCGTCGCCCTCCAGAAGGCGGCAGGTGTCGGTGTGCGCTCTGAGGCCCTATGCGCGCTTTGACCAGGGGGCCAGATGGGGCAGGCTGCCGCGGGCCCCAAGGGTCCTGGGGGCCTGGCTTTGATGCTTTGTGTGTCCTCTTCTCTGACCTTTCAACCAAGCTTGGCAGGTTCATAGAGCCCTGTTCCTGACCTTTCCACACAAATAGACTCTTCCATAGAAAGGGCTGTGAGAATGCCTATGTTTGTTCGCTTCTGCTCACTCCATCCGGCAAATGTGCTCTGAGACAGGGACTCCCCTTGGGGAGGGTGCGGACTGGAGAGGGGCGTTCCCATCTTGGCCTGGGTGTTCCCAGATACACCCGGGCACGGCCCCCTCAGTGAAGGCAGCGCCGGCCCTGACTTGCATCTTGTCCCCTGTGCCCCCAGATTCTGCTTGGCCACCCAGCTCCCTATGCTGTGGATGTCGCCGCTCAGGTCCCCACCGTGCCTGTGCCACCGGCTGCGGTCCTCTCCCCGCCTCTGCCGGAAGTGCTGCTGCCCACTGCCCCTGAGCTCCTGCCTCAGTTCCCCAGCTCCCTGGCCACGGTCTCCGTCTCTGCGCAGAGTGTGCCCACCCAGACTGCCACGCTTCTGCCACCAGCAAACCCGCCACTGCCTGGCGGGCCCGGGATCGCTAGCCCCTGCCCAGCTGTCCAGCTGACAGTGGAACCAGCCCAAGAGGTGTGTGCCCCTCCCCCCGGCTTGTCCCATGACTGGGCAGTTGCGGCCACCGGGGGTCCGCACAGTGACCTGGGGTCTTAATCCTAGAGGTTGGAGTTGCTCGGCTCTGGGACAGTCACCCAGGTTCTGTTCTCACCTCTCCCTAGATTTCATACTTTCTGTAAGCCACATCAAGACGGAGGCTGTGATTTTTATAGATACAGGTTTAGAGGATGCTTTCCCTGGGACAGGATGCCAGAGACTGTGAAAAGCTTTCATAGCACCAATGTGTCCTTTTTGAGGGATGATCAAAGTGGGTTAACATTTTTGGAAAGGAAGTGGCTCCCAGCTTTTATTAATCCACTTGGGTCCAAGCGTTTCAACAAGATAAAAACCTCCATGCCTGCTCCCATTGTGATGCCCCCCCGGGTCGTACCCACCTGGCTGCAGAAGAGACGGGAGAAGGCAGGGGAGCAGGCTGGGCCGAGGCAGTGGGGAGGGAGAGCTGACTGCGCGGCTGTGCCCACAGGGAGGCAGGAGCCTGCGTGACCCGTTCTCTTTTCTCTGGGTTTTTATTTCAGGAGCAGGCCTCACAGGACAAGCCGCCCGGCCTCCCGCAGAGCTGTGAGAGGTACTGTGGCCCAGCCTCGACCTCGCAGGACGGGGGTGGGGGCGCAGGCCCATACAGCCACTCAGCCTGGCTCCTGCCGCTGCTTCACCTGGAACCCACTGCAGTTCGCCCTGATGCCATTAGGGGTTTTTCAAACCTGACATGGTGGAGCCTCAGGGGCCTTCTCTCTGGGTCTTGCTGGCTGTTGGAGTTTGGTAGCCAGAGGCCCCTGGCTGGACTCTGGGTCCCTGCTGTGGTTTGCAGTGCTGAGAATGTTCTAGAACGGAGAGGCTATGGGCGGAGTTGGCAGTGCCCAGAGGCTAGGAGGGGGCTGGGAGGGTGGCTCCCTATGTACAGGGCTGAATCCAGCCCAGATCCTGGGTCTCCTGGCCTCCTGGGCTGTGAACAGAGGTGTTTCAGAAAATGAACTGTGTGTCCTTTTTTGAACCATGACCATTTGTTCCACCCTTCTGGGGTTCTGGGCACTGCCTGTGCTTGGCATTTTGCAAACTGCAAAATGGATTGGTTTGGCCTCACAAAAGTGGTGGATGTGTTTCTGTTGCTGTGGCACAGATGGGGAAACTGAGGCACAGGGGCAGATTCACAGGTCAGGAGACTGAGAGGACCAAGGTCATGCAGTTAGTAGAAAGCCCGTGGTTCCCTCTGCCCGTGCCACTTGGGTGCAGCAGGGAGCTGGGTAAGGGCCCAGAAGCAGGCTTGGTGTATTTGCACAGGACAGGGGCTGCCTCTGTAGGTCACGAATTTGGGCCCTGGAGACTCCAGACTGTTCCGAAGAAGTTGACTCTCCCCACCATTGCCAACGTGCTGGTTGTCCTTTGGTGCCATTAATGTTCTTGGGTTTTGCTCAGCTACGGAGGTTCTGATGTCACTTCTGGAAAAGAGCTGAGTGACAGCTGCGAAGGCACCTTTGGAGGGGGCAGGCTGGAGGGCAGGGCAGCCCGGAAACACCACCGCAGGTCCACGCGCGCACGCTCCCGGCAGGAGAGGGCCAGCCGGCCCCGGCTTACCATCTTGAACGTGAGTGGGCAGGGCCCGCGGGGGGCGTGGCCCGCGGGGGGCGTGGCGGGGGGCGCGTGGCGAGGGGGTGGGGGTGTGGCGGGTGCGCGCGTGGGTACGCGCATGGCGGGTGCGTGCATGGCGGGTGCTGATGGTGCCCCTTCCAGGTCTGCAATACTGGGGACAAGATGGTGGAGTGCCAGCTGGAGACGCACAACCACAAGATGGTGACCTTCAAGTTCGACTTGGATGGGGACGCACCTGATGAGATTGCCACGTATATGGTGAGGCTGAGTCTGGGTGGCTTGCCTCCCGGTGTTCCTTGGGCACGTGTGGGCCTGAGCAGAGTGCCACAGGTCACATGTCAAGCCTGGCCCTGTGTGGAGGTGTCGGTTGGCCCGGGGGCTTTTCGGGGACAGTGCTGACCTTTTACACCTCGGGCTCTTCCCCACACTGGGCGGAAACACCTTAGATTTGGAAGAACAGCTTGAAGGATGTTCTAACGATTCTAAGATGCTGCTCCCTGAGGGCTTCCGGAGCATCCGAGCCCTTCCTCCAACTAAAAGGAAGCCTTGTGGGTAGGTTCCTTGAGTGAGGCATGGGGAGGACATCCCGGAGTCTCTCCCGGAGTCTAATGTCCTATGGTCCTTGCTTAGAGCTTCCTCCAGCCTCCCCAGCTGGGGTGTGGGTTCTGAGCCCTGACCCATGTCCCATATCCCCTCCCAGCTCTGCCTGCATCTCCCTCTGGAGCCACCCCTCCCTGCCTGTGCAGACCAGCCTGAGTCCATGAGCACCTTGTAGGCCTTCACAGCCCCACACCTGTTGTCCCCAGCACCTGAGCCAGGCTAGGAGTGGGGATGGTTTTCGGGCCCTCAGAGACACTCCATCTGAAAGCACAACGAAGAAACATGGAAAGGATGCACATGTGTTCCTCAAACTTCCTGGTCCATCCGTGACTGCCTCCCAGGAGGACATTCTCCCCAGACCGTTATTCCTTCATGAGTGAAGTTTAGGGAGCCAGGTCCTAAAGGGGCCAGCAGCACACTGGACAGTGTTGTAGCGCTCACTCCAGATGGCCACCAAGTGCCTGGAGTGGGCTGGCATGAGTAGGGAATAGAATATTCCATTCAAGTGAATAAGATAGATTGCCCCATGTGCCTGCCTGCGGCTGCTGCATTGCATATCATCAGAAAGCTGCCCCCATTGGGCAGCATCCCCTTGGCCACCCCTGCCCTGGCTTCATGAAATCCTCCTGTGGGCTTTGCAGGGAAAGCACCTGGCTTTCTGCTCCTAGGGAGCAAGTCGCTGCCTTAGGGTCTGCTTTGCAGAGACACCCTGGACAAAGCCCTCCCAGAGCCCAGGCCCAGGGCATAGTCCCCTACAGCGTTAGAGAAATTCTTCTGATGCTTGCTACAGCGATTGGGAAGACTTTATTCAGGACTGTGGCAATGGGCGAGAGAGAATGAGTTTAACTCCGAATGCAGCAGACACCACAGGGGATTGGTAGCAGAGGGGCAGCGTGGTGATGGGTGGCTGGAAAATAGCTAAGAGGAGACATCAAGGTTGGGGATTCTGGAGAAACTCTCGTAACAGGATCCGTGCTGCGGGCAGGTGAGAGGCTTTGTTCAACCTCAAAGGTGGGAGATGAGGAACATGGTCAGATACAAAGGCTGGGAATTCTTGCTACAACTGGCTTAGGCCGAAGACATGATGGGGCCTAGTCAAGCCTATTTGGAGGGTCAGAGGCGCCAGCTGTGCTTCAGTCGGGGAGGAGTCTTTGTCAGCAGCAAGCAGCTGGTTCGTCAGTGCAGCACGAACACCAGGTCCTCGCTGGGCCGCTGAAACTGGAGAACATTTCTTCTCTCATCTTACTGTGTTTTTAACCTGTGTCTTGTATTACTTTATACACACGTGTTTCAAACAGGATAAAGCGTAATAATAAGTGCATTCCCGTGAAGTTATCACTCAGCCACCGGCTGATGCTGTGTGTGCGGCTGACGCTGCGTGTGCAGCTGACGCCTCCAGCGGCCGCCTGCCGGAGCAGGAAGCCACTCACGCGACATCAGCCACATCGGCCTGTGTCGTATCCACTGGCCCTCTGGTTTTCAGTCTTCTTGTGTGTCTCTGTGTGTGAGTCTGTGAGCTGCACACATGCAAGTCCTGCACAGTAAGCAATGTGGCTGTCTTTAGCTGTGTGCTTTGTAAAAATAGCGTCTTCTCAAGCCTTGTTTTTTTCACTCAGCCCTCAGATACTCCTCTCATTTTACTGCTTTTTCTGTCATCTTAGTAAACCAAGTCACCTAACATACCTGTCTGAAGTAAGCATGCTACAGATACACAAATTTGGTCTGTAAAAACAGCCCAGCAGCCCTCCTCCTCGTAGCCTGTTCCTATCCCAGGGACAGACTGGCTCCAGGGACTTAAGTTGAAGGGTGGGTATGTGGCCAGCGGGACAAGCTTTTGCCTGCCCTGTGGACTGTCTTCCTGTGAGCGTGAGGTACCAGCTGTCCTGAATGTCCCATCAGTGGTTAGAGGTAGGCAGGCCCTGGATTCATCATTCTGACCGTGACGACCTTGCCAGCCCCTTAGTAAAGGTGCAACTGCAGAAGTTTCATTTAATTGGCGTGGATTCTAATGCCAGGTTTTACCTGGACCCTGTATTTTTAGATTTTTGTTTTGTTTTCAAGTTAATTTTATTCTCAACATACTTAAAAAGAAACATAATAGAAAAACATTTTCTAGTTGCAAAGGGGTTCTAGTTCAGTTTTGTTTAGTGAAAGTTTCACAAAATTGGAACGTTGCTTAAATTCTCGTAGGTGGCACTCCAGTCACAGCTGGCTGGATGCTCCAACTTTGGCCACAGTGTACTCCTCTTAGACAACATCTCAGTCACATGCTACACTAAATTAAGCAGTGAATCACGGAACACAGCACAAGCCAGCACTTCGTCTAGGGGTATATGCAGGTGGTGCTACTGGGGTTGGGGTCTGGGGTGCCAGGGGAGTGTGGAGCGCAGAGGAGCTCTGCTTTGCAGCCAGCTGGTTATAGTATAGGGCAGATGTGCCCATCCCAGAAGGAATCTGAGACCACGGATGCCCCAGGCAGGGCCTAGAGCATCTTGGTGACTGCAGAGGTGAGTGCGTTGGAGGAGGTACCATGGCAGGAAAGGGGCAAGGGTCTGGACCCCACTGGGTGGTGGCACAGGCTGAACTCTTTCATTGGTATGGTTTTATGAGATGCACAGCATTCTCTCTGCCTGAGTGGCCAAGGATGTAGCCAGAGCCGGGTGTGAGCCCGGGGTCATGTGCCCATTTTGAAAGTTGGGGACTTGGACGTGTCCTGAGTTCCTGGTCTGGAGGCTTTGTGGCATTCAGGCTATGGTGTGGGACCTCCCCTCAGCCATGACAGGATCTGCTCATTGGACATCAGGCCACGCTTGCCTGTGTGCCGGGGCCATAGTTGAAAGTCAAAGCCTGAGGCTGGGAGAGCAGGGGGTGCACAGACCGAGAGGTGACGTGTGGCCATCCTGCTATAACCTTCCCATCTCCCTGTTGTTTTCTGTCTCCCACAACCTCCTGCTGGCTGGAGCCTTTGCTTTCAAACCCACCCTGCTTGTCTGTCATGACTGCCTGGGCACCTGTGCCCAAATGGACCCCTTCCCCTCTTCCCAGTCCCCATCCTTGGCCCCCTCCATCTTATGCACTCACCTGTTCTGCAGATGGCTGGATCGGCCTCAGGGTCTGTGACCAGCTGCAGCTGGGGCAGGGCAGTGCTGGCCCAGGTCCCATGCTTGGAGGACGGAGTTGCTTCTCAAGATGAGGCTGTTCTCTCATCCTGGGGCCATCCATGTCACTTGCTGGGCTGTCCAGCCTCTGTCTTGGGGACCACACCCTTTCACCATGTCTTCCCGTGGGGCCTGGTGCAGGGTAGACATCCGTCAATCTGGATGAAGACCCAGGGCGGTCTTGGCTTGTGGGCGGTCCTCACCGGCAGTATGTCCCTTTGCAGGTGGAGCACGACTTCATCCTGCAGGCCGAGCGGGAGACGTTCATCGAGCAGATGAAGGATGTCATGGACAAGGCAGAGGACATGCTCAGCGAGGACACGGATGCTGACCGTGGCTCCGACCCAGGGACCAGCCCGCCACACCTCAGCACCTGTGGCCTGGGCGCCGGGGAGGTGAGGTTGTGAAATCCGGGCTGGGATGTGGCGAGAGTGCGGTGGCTGGGCAGGTGGATGCTGCAGCTCAGTGAGCTCATTTCTGACCCTCCACCTCATTCAGGAGAGCCGGCAATCCCAAACCAACGCCCCCGTGTATCAGCAGAACGGTGAGTCTGCAACTTCCCTCCCTGCTTTTCAGCAGGCATTTGATGGAAGTCCTCACTCAGCATCTTATCAGGGGTTTGGCCATTGCATGGGGCGATTATGGAAGCATGTGGTGACCAGAGGCCCCAGTCTGGGGACAGCTGCCCCGTCCGAGGAGCTGTCATCTGCAACCAGCATCAGGCCTTCATGGATGGTGCCCTGGGCATCCCAGGAACCAAGCCTATGCCAGGGGTCCTCTTGGGAGCTTCAGGGGCTGCCAGTGAGGCACCCCAGGTTGGCTGTGCACCTCTTGCCCTCTGGTGTGAGGGAAGAGCAGGCAGAAGCCAATCACCAAGGCCTCTTTACCAAGGAGCCTGGGGAACTACCTGCTTCATGGAGGGAAGTGATGGGGATTAATGACTGGGAACAGTGTTCTCTGCCCACACCCTTCCTGGAGAAAATCCCATAAATGTAAAGGAGTTCCCCAGACCCACTGTGGCAAGTCTGGTGCAGGTGATGGGGGTCACACCGGCCTGGAGACGCTCGCTCACTCAGCGTGCTGTTTCTGTTCTGCCCTTCAGTCTTGCACACCGGGAAGAGGTGGTTCATCATCTGTCCGGTGGCTGAGCACCCCGCCCCCGAGGCCCCTGAATCTTCGCCCCCACTTCCTCTCAGCTCCATGCCGCCAGAAGCCAGCCAAGGTATGAGCAGCCCGCGCCCACGCAAGCCCCTCCCTGTTTCACGTGCAGGCCTCCTTCTGTGCATGACCCAGCCGGTGTGTGCACGGTGCCCAGGGCCATGCAGGGGGCTCGCCCTGCCCTGTCACCCATGGCACAGAGAAGCCTGTGGGACTGTGTTCCTGTCCCTGTTTTCTGCCAAATCAGCTCAGTCAAAGCAGCCTCCAGGCTTGAGTCTGCTCTGTTACCCCACCAAGCAGGTGGCTCTCATGGCCACACAGGTGTGTGCTGAAGATCTCCACTGTCCTTCCTTCACAGTGTTAACCTGGCAACTCCTTGCTCCTGTCCCTTTCCTCTGCGCCGCACACCTGCAGCAGACACGCCTCTGCTGATTCTGCTTGCTTTGCGGGGTGGGGTGGGAAAGTCCCTGTTGGCGCTGAGACTCTGATTTTAAAGTGTTCACACAGACGTTTATCACTGTGCATTGATCTGCACCTGCACCTGCCTGTACAGATGCCAACAAGCCCGTGCTTTGGGCTGTCAGTTAAATCTTGATGGTCCTTTGGGAGGCTGAAAATAGTCACTTGAACAAATTTAAGGTTTAATTCCCTATCAGTTGGCAGGGGTGAGTTACTGATTATATAACTTGACATAACCTTGTGGCACATTCATAAAAAATATCTGTAAATCATTTTTAATTTCATATCATGTGCTTCCAGTGACTCCCATTATCTTTTGGAGATTCGTTCCCATGGGGGACAGGTCAGCCTAATAACAAAATCCAAACGAAGCAATGAGCTGAAACAAGGTAACCTCAGGTAAAAGGCTTGGGCCCAGCCTGGGCTGAGAAATCGGAGAGAAGATTGAATTTTTAAATAAGTATATGTTCATATATTACTTCTGGATTTTAATACATACACACCCAATTATAAGAAAAACCCTTCTAAGAGCTAATTTTTCCTGTGACGTAGGGGTGCAGGGGACACTGTGGTGTAAGTTTAGGGGACAGTATGGTTCATAGAAAGAAGTTAAACCCTCTTTCCTTCATCTGTGCACTGAGTGACCTCAGGAAACCTGTTAGAGCTGGTTTTTTTCTGTATTTAAAAAAAAAAAAGGAAAAATTGGTGGCAGATCTGTTAATTTAGATTAACCATCTACTGAGAATAACCAAAAAATGATAAACGTCATCTGTGTGAAGGCATTTGAAATCTGATCATAGTGGAGAATTATTAGGCTGGGATCCAGGGAAGGATGGAGACATAGGGATGTGAACCTAGTTTTGGCTCCTTTTCCCCAGGGAGCATCTCTCATTCCTGCAGGGGTGGCTAAGAGGCTGTGTGGCTTCAGCAGCCTCAGCAGGCTAGAGAAAGGGAGCTTATAGAGTCCAGGGCCCTGAGGGTCGTCTTGCTGAAGTGCTGTTCTGGAGAAGGAGGGACCAGCTGGAAGGAGACAGGCCTGCAGAGAGAGGAGCCCACCTCAGAGCATCTCAGCCCCTCATTAGGATGGTCTTGGAGTGCCGCGGGTTCAGGCATGTGCACGAAAGTCCTTTCTGCAGGAAGGAATATTATTCTGGGCCTCACGTGACTTGTATGAACAATTTTGTGAATATAATATCTGGCACATAATAAAAATGACCAAAGAGTTGGGTTCTGGGTAAGGTAGAGGAAGCACACACACTCATTTTTCTTTCCACTGAAATGCACTGTAAATCCTGGACAGATGTGTGGCATAGCTGTCTGAGTACTTGGGAAAATTTTAGCAATGGGAAGATTGGGGACACACCCCAGAATTCAAAGTGCCACTGAGCTGCTGGTGAGTTGAATGTTTTCCTCTGATATTTCCTGGTTTGAACGAAGTACAGCCCAAGGACCAGAAGCAAATGCTTTGGTGCAGGCAGGAAAGCCTCCAGGAGAGTTCCTGTAGTTCCAGCTCCCAGACCAGGAAAGGCAACTCCTAAAGCTCAGAGAAGAGAGAGAACCCCTCCCCATTTCTCACCCCCCTTCTCTTGCACCAGCACCCAGACAGTTCTGGAGGTAACAGGAGCAGCAGGTAACAGGAACATGCAGGAGCCAAAATAGTGAGAGCAGAGAACCATTCTTTATTTGAGGAAGCCAGGGCTCTAGGAGCACAGAACCAAAACCTGTCGCATTTTTTTTTTTCTCTGTCCTCTTGCCACCTTGTCATTCATGGCACAGTTACAGAATTGGGTGGTTTCTGTTCAGAGGTTTGGAAAGGTGAGTCCTAGGGAACCAGGAAGTATCATGGAGAGCACAGAAAAGGAGTTTGGGAAAGTAACCCTGTAGTTGTTTATGGACTCTTGGGCTCACCCCCAACCTGTGTATGCATGCATCTGATCCTAATAGCATGTAAGAAACTTTGGCAACTGAGCTAATGAGTAGACCTCGCCCAGGTTCCAGTACACCTGTTTCAGATGCGATTAGTACTGTGAAGGCATTAAAAGTGGAACTGACCTGTAACCACAGCCCACAGAAGGCAGGTTGCAACTTGCAGTCTGAATCTAACTAGGTTGATTGCCTACTGAAGCAAAAATATTAACGTTCATCATAGGGTTTGAACAAGTCTCAGGATTTCCTAATGTCATGAAAATGTTCAGAATAGAATTAGAAATAATTTGGCAAATGAAAAGCCATGAAAATGTTAACTTGCATGGAAAAAGATAGCCATGGTGCCAGTGACAAGATGATGTAGATTTTGGGATGATCTGACAAAAACTTTAAAGTAACTGTTATAAATATAACTGAAAAAGCAGTGACAAACATTCTTGAAACAAATGATAAAGTAGAAAGTATCTGCAAAGAAACAGAAGATGCAAAGAAGAAACAAATGGAATTTTTAACATTGAAAGTTAAAATACCTGAAATCGTCCAACTGGAAAACAGGGGAGAAAGATAGAAAAAAATAAACAGAGCTTCAAGGAACTGTGGAACAATAACTAAAGGGCTAACTTGTGTGTCTAATTAGAGTCTCAAAAGGAAAAGAAAAAGAATGTAGTGCTGAAAACATATTTGAAGAAATAATGCTAAAAATCTCCCAAGTTCGGTGAAAGACATAAGTCTACAGATTCTAGAAGCTAAGCAAACCCCAAATAGGTTAAATGCAAATCAATCTGCTGAAAAGTAAAGACAGCCAGATCAAAATTATGCATTACCTAGATTGGAACAGTGATTCGAATGACTATAGATTTCTCACCAGAAGGTGTGGTGTTCAGAAGAAAGCAGCAGGCCATTTTTTTTTTTTTTTTTTTTTTTTTTTTTGAGACGGAGTCTGGCTCTGTCGCCCAGGCTGGGGTGCAGTGGCCGGATCTCAGCTCACTGCAAGCTCCGCCTCCCGGGTTTACGCCATTCTCCTGCCTCATCCTGCCGAGTAGCTGGGTCTACAGGCGCCCGCCACCTCGCCCGGCTAGTTTTTTGTATTTTTTTAGTAGAGACGGGGTTTCACCGTGTTAGCCAGCATGGTCTCGATCTCCTGACCTCGTGATCCGCCCGTCTCGGCCTCCCAAAGTGCTGGGATTACAGGCTTGAGCCACTGCGCCCGGCCCAGCAGGCCATTTTTAAAGTGTTGAAAGAAAAAACTGTCCATTCAGAATTCTGTTTCCAGGGAAAATACCCTTCAAGAATGAGGCTGAAGTAAGGCCATTCTCAAATAAAGAAAACCAAGGGAATACATGGGCTGCACATCTACTCTAAAATTAGAATTACTAAAGATCTTCAGGCAGAAAGGAAATGAGACTAGGAGATAACCTGGAATATCCGGGCTGAAGGAAGAGCAACAGAAGTTGTAAATATAATAGACTATCCTTCTCCTCGAGTTCTTTAAAACATTTCTGACAATTGAAGTAAAAAAAAGATTATAACAATGTTTGATAGAGCTTTCAATGTATGTAGATGTAATATATAACACAACTATGATATGGCAGGTTACCTATACATTACTACATTCCAATTCAAGTGATAGACTACTAATACTTTTTTTTTTTTTTTTAAACCTTCCATTCCACTAGTGTGACAAATGGAAGGTAAACTACTAATTCCATGTAGACTGTGAAAAGTTAAGTATATATTTTGGAATTCCTAGAGCAACCACTGAAAGAATTGTACAAAAAGATGTGTATAGGCAAAATCATAATAGATAAGATGAACTAAAAAACTTCAAAGGCCAAGCGTGGTGGCTCATGCCTGTAATCCCAGCACTTTGGGAGACCAAGGTGGGGGGATCACCTGAGGTTAGGAGTTTGAGACCGGCCTGACCAACATGGAGAAACCCCGTCTCTAATGAAAATACAAAATTAACTGGGTGTGGTGGCACAAGCCTGTAGTCCCAGCTACTCAGAAAGCTGAGGCAGGAGAATCACTTGAACCCGGGAGGTGGAGGTTGCAGTAAGCTGAGATCGCGCCACTGCACTCCAGCCTGGGCAGCAAGAGTGAAACTCTGTCTCAAAAATTCAAATAACCCGAAAGAGGAAATGAGAAGAGAAATAAAATAATTTTTAATTAAAAAACTGAGAGAAAAAAACCCAGAAAACAAACAATAAAATGGCAGACCTTAATCTAAACATACTGATAATTAACCTCAAGGTAACAGTTTTAACACATCAATTAAAAAAAGTAATTATGAGAATGGATTAAATTTAAAAACCAAACAACTTGAGCTAAGTATATGCTATCTACTAGAAAGTTCAAATACAACGATACTGATGAACTGAAAGGTCAAAAGAAAAAGGATGGTAAAAGATAGCCCATGCAAACACAAATCAGAAGAATGCTGGAGTGCCTGTTTTAATTTCTGACAAAATAGACTTCAGAGCAAAGAAATTACCAGGGTTAAAAAGAGACTTTATTTATTTATTTACTTACTTAGTTTTTGAGATGGAGTCTCACTCTGTTGCCAGGCTGGAGTGCAGTGGAGTGATCTTGGCTCATTGCAACCTCTGCCTCCCTGGGTTCAGGCAATTCTCCTGCCTCAGCCTCCCAAGTACCTAGGACTATAGGCACACACCACCATTCCCAGCTAATTTTGTATTTTTTTGTAGAGACAAGGTTTCACCATGTTGGCCAGGATGGTCTCAACTCTTGACCTCATGATCCACCCGCCTCGGCCTCCCAAAGTGCTGGGATTATAGGAGTGAGCCACTGTGCCCAGCTGACATTACATATTTATAAAGAATAAATTCATCAAAGGACACAACAGCCCTAAATGTATACACACCTAATAGCAGAGCTTCAAAACTAACAGAACTGAAAGCAGAAATAGACAAATCCACACTATAGTTGGAGACTCCAGCGCTCTCAATAATAGATAGAACTAATAGAAAATTAGCGAGAATACAGAAGATCTGAAAACACTATCAACTAACTTGACCTAATTGACATTTATAGAACACTCCACTCAAAAACAGAATACAGTTTTTTCAAGTACGTATAGAACAGTTAATATAGCCTGAGTTATAAAACAAAACTTAACAAATTTAAAAGTATTGAAATTATGTCAAGTATGTTCTCCTATACAGTGTAATATAAAATTAAATAACACTTATAAATAATTTACAGGTAAGAGAAAAAGTTGGAAGGAAAACAATTTGAAATGAACAAGAATGAAAATACAGCATAATAAATTTGTGGGATGTAGTTAAAGCAGTACTCAGAGGGAAATTTATAGCACTAAAATGCTTAGATGAGAAAAGAGGACTCAAGTCAATAACTCAACCTTCTACGTTAGGTAGAAACAAGGAAAACCTATAGGAAAATAAACTTGAAGCAAGCATAATGAAAAAATAAAGACAAGAGCAGAAAGCTATGGTATCTAAAACAAAAATCATAGGCAAAAACCAATGAAACAAACTTATTTTTTTAGAAGTTAATAAAATGATAAACCTCTAGCAAGACTGCAAGGAAAAAACGAAATACCAATACTAAAGAAAACACATAAAAGACCGATATCAGGAATAAAAGAAGTATTACTGTAAAGGATAAAAAGATAATACTGCAATAGTCTGAACAAGCCTACAGACAGAAATTAAACAATTTAGGTGAAAGAGACTAATTCCTCAAAAGCCATAAACTACTAAAAGTCATCTAAGATAGAATAGATAATCTGAATAGCCCTATACCTATTTTTGAATTCATTCTTTTAATAATGAATTTGTAGTTTAAAATCTCCCCAAAAAGAATTCTCCAGGCCAAAATAATTTCACTGGTGACTTCTGCCAGACATTTAAAAGAGATTCAACACCAATAGCACTTCCACAAAATCTCTTCCAGAAAATAGAAAAGAACACTTCCCAAATCATTTTACAAGGCCAGCACTGCCCTGATTTTAGGACCAGCCAAAGACAGTACCAAAAAACAGAATGATAGACCAATAAGTCTCATGAACATAGAGGGCAAATATTCTCAAAATATTAGCAAGTCAAATTCAGCAGTATATTAAAAGGACAGTATGCCATGAGAAAGTGGGTATATGCTGGGAGAGCAATATTGAAGAGTCAGTCCACCATATTAATAGTCTAAAGAAGGAAGAAACATATGATCATAACAGTTGACACAGCAGAATCATTTGACTAAATACAACATCCATTCATGACAAAAATCCTCGGCAAACAAGCTAGGCACAATTGCACATGCCTATAGTTGTAGCTTCTTGGGAGGCTGAGGCAGGAGGATCACTTGAGGCCAGGAGGTCGAGGCTGCAGTGTGCTAAGATTGTGCCTGTGAATGGCCACTGCATTCCAGCCTGGGCAACATAGCAAGACCCAGGTTTCTTTTAAAAAAAAAAAAAAATATATATATATATATATAAAATTCTTAGCAAACTAAGAAAATAAGGGTACTTCTTCAGTCTGATTAATGTAAAACACACACACACACACAACATAAAAACCCACTGTTTACAGCATATTAGACCAAATGTGTTCACCCTAATATTGAGAAACAAGGCAATAATATGTTTTCACGTATCTTATTCAGCATTGAACTGTTTTAGCCAGACTTAAAGACAAGCAAGAAACAGAAGTGAAAGGTATGTGGATTAAAAAGAAAGAAATAAAACTATCTTATTTGCAGATAACATGATTTCATATGTATGTAGATGACGACATGGATTCTACAGCAACAACTCCTAGAACTAATAAGTGAGTTTAGCAATACCATAGGATGCGCAGTCCTCATACAAAAATACCTCAGTATTTCTATATACTGGCAGTGAACAATTGAAAACCCAAAATTTGAAGGCTCTACCATTTATAGTAGCTCCCCACAAAAGGATATACATGGATCCAAATTTAATGAAATATGCAGAATCTGTATGCTGAAAACTACAAAGTACTAATGAAATGAATCAAAGGTTACCTAACTAGAGAAGCATACTGTGTTTATGGATTGGAAGACTCAACATAGTAAAACTGTCACTTCTCCCCAACTGGATCTGTAGATGCATTGCAGTAACAAAAATTAAAGCAGACTACTTTTTGTGGATATTGACATTCTAAAATGTATATGGAAGTACAAAGGACGTAGAAATGGCTAAAATGATTTTGAAAATGGAGAATCAAGTTAGAGGGATCACATTACTGAATATTAAGATTACTATGAAGTTATAGTAATCTAGACAGTATAATATTGGCAAAGGGATTGGTACACAGATCGGTGGAACAGAATGAGCCCAGAAATAGACCCACACAAATATGGCCATTTGATTTTTTTGAGAAAGATGCAAAAGCAATCCAAGAAAAGATAATCTTTTCAATAGATGTTGGAACAATTGGTCATCCTTATGCAAAAAAATGAACCTTTAAGCCTCACATTTTACTCAAAACTTAATTCAAAGTGGATCAAATGTAAAATGCAAAAACTGTATAACTTTCACAGGGAAACATTGGAGAAAAATCTTTTTTGATCTGTGCCAGGCAGGAGTTCTTAGACCTGACACCAAAAATATGGTGTATAAAAGAAAAAATGGATACAATGTCAAAATTAAAATATCTTGCTCTGTGAAAACTACTGTGAAGAGAATGAAAAGACAAGCCACAGACTGGTAGCCAATAATGGCAAATCACATATCCAACATGGTGTCTGTGCCAGGCGTATGTAAAGAATTCTCAAAACTCAACAGTAAAATGAGCATTAAAAAAAGGAGCAACTCGGCTGGGCGCAGTGGCGCACGCCTGTAATCCCAGCACTTTGGGAGGCCGAGGCGGGTGGATCATGAGGTCAGGAGTTCAAGACCAGCCTGGCCAAGATGGTGAAACCCTGTCTCTACTAAAAATACAAAAGTTAGCCGGGTGTGGTGGTGGGCGCCTATAATCCCAGCTACTCGGGAGGCTGAGGCAGAGAATTGCTTGAACCCGGGAGGCAGAGATTGCAGTGAGCCAAGATCGCGCCACTGCACTCCAGCCTGGGCGACTGAGCTAGACTCCATCTCAAAAAAAAAAAAAAAAAAAAAAGAGCAACTCACTTGAGCAGATGACCAGACACTTCACCAAAGAGGATATAAGGATGGCAATTAAGTCCATGAAGAGTTGTTCAATATTATGGACTCCTGGGGAAATGTAAATTAAAGCAGCCACAGGGAGGCATCACTGGACACCTGTTAGAATGACTAGACTGAGTGCATCAAATCTGGGTGTGGCTGTGGAACAGCTGGAACTCATACATTTCTGGGGGGATGTAAAATGATACAGCCATTCTAGAAGACAGCTAGTCAGTTTATTATAAAAGATACACTTACCATATATTATAGCAATTTTACTCAGTTTTTAACCCTAGAAAAATGAAAACTTACATTCACTTAAACACCGACGTATGAACAATTATAGTTTTACTCATAATTACCCAATTGCCGAAAATGGAAATAACCCAGTTTTCCTGCAGTGAGTAAATAGATAAAAACTATGGTACTTTGAAAAAGCAATATATCATTGGTAAATTGATCAACATGGGTGAACCTCAAAGGCCTTAAACTGAGTGAAATAGGCCAATCTCCAAAGGCTTTGTGCTGTATAATTCCATTTATAATGACATTTTTAAAAAGCTAAACTATAATAAGGAACAGGGTCAGTGCTTACCAGAGATTACGAGAGTGTTCCTATACAGCGAACATGCAAGGAGGTGTTTTGGGATGATGGGATTGTTTTCTATCCTGATTGTGGTGGCAACTAAATGGATACATGTGTGTCAAAACTCATAGAACCCTACCCATAAAGAAGAAGTTAATGTTACTGTATGGTAAGTTTTAAAGTTCTTTTAAGTTTACATGTGTTGAAAAAGAGGACCAGGCAGATAATGAGACAGCGATGAGATAGCATAAAGGAAAAGCAGCAGAAACCATCAACAATAAAAAGGGCCCTCATACTTCTGCTTTAGGCCAAGATGGAATAATAGGCTCTAGATTTGTTTTCCTTCAGAAAACAACTTAAAAAGCATTCAAAATGTATATAACAATGTTTTTTTCAAGGCTTTGAACATCAGTCAGTGAAGGATCCTGCAAGACTGAAAAGAGTCACTACAGTTAATCTCAGCCCACTGCCTTGAAAAAGTCTCTGTTCCAGAGCGGGGAAGGAAGAGCCCAGGCCGAGCTTGGGAGATTGTGGAGTGAGGAGGCCAAGCTGAGAGTGTGGAGAGACCCAAATGTCAAGAATTTCCAAGGCGGAGTTCTGGAGAGGAGAGAGCTGCGGGGAGAAGAGTCTGAAGATAACGGGTGATTCCCCTGGATGATTTAGCAGAACACTGTGTGTGAGGAAACTCACCCAGGCCGAGGAGTGGCCCACCATGAAGGATCAGAGGCATTGGACTTGGGAACTCACACAGGCTTGGGGATGTCTGTTGCTGCCAGCCAGCTGGAAAGCCTTATAATTCAAGGGGTTTTGGGTACAGTACGAAAAAGGAGCTTGCCTCAGTCCTAGAGGATAATTAGCCCTAGACTAAGTGCTTCTCTTATCTCACCTGTCAGATCTTAAGAGCAGGATCTGAGAAAATCAGATTGTTTCAGAGTAACTTAACTGCATCCCACAACACACTTCAAGAATGTTTATGGGAATACAAATTCATCCAGCACCCAATATGGTATATTTTACATCATCTGGCATCCAGTCCAAATTATGAGACAGGACAACATAAGAAAAATGCAACCTTCTAAACCAAACCATAACTGATACAGACATTAGGATTAGCGGACAAGCACATTAAGACAGTTACTATAACTGTAGTTCATATGTTCAAAAAGCTATGGAAGTGTAATTCACCATACTGATTAACTACAAAACAAAATTCATATGGTTGTCTCAATAAATGCAGAAAAAGCGGTTGACAAAACCCAACAATTGTAAACATCCTCAGAAGACTTGGAATTGAAAGGAACTTCCTCAGCCTGATGAAGGGAATATACAGAATCCTACAGGCAACATCGTACTTAATGTTGAACAGCTGAAAAGCATCCCCAAAGATCGGGAACTAGGTGAGGATGTCTGTTCTTCCACCTCTCTTCATCCACCTGGAGCTTCTGGGCAGTTCATAAGAAAGGGGCGTAAAACACATCGGGGTTGAAAAGGAAGAACTAAACCCGTCTTTATTTACAGAAAACATGTTTGTGTAGAAAAACAAATGGAATCCCCATCACAACTAGAATCAATAAGTGAGCTGGGTGGTGAGATATGTGATCAATATATGAAAAGCAGTTGTATTTCTGTATGCTAACAACAATCAAAGATTGAAATTCTAAAAAATTATTTGTGTATGGATTATTTAGGGTTAAAACCTGACAATATGTGCAAGATCTGTACAGTGAAAACTGCAGAACAGTGCTAACGGAAATTAAAGAAGATCCAAACAAGTGCCCTGTTCATGGGTCAGAAGACACAGTATTGTTACAGTGCTCATTCTCCCTAAATTGACCTACAGAGCCAATGAGCTGCAGTCAGAAGACCAGCAGTCTTTGTAGAAACTGAGAAGCCAGCTCTGGATTTCACATGAAAACACAAAGGACATGGAAAATTGGAAACAGAACTAAATCAGAGAACTAACAATGCCAGATTTCAATAATTATTATAAAATTACAGTAATCAAGACAATGTGGTATTGATGCAAAGACAGATCAACAAAATGAAATAGTCTGGAAATCAACCCACTACAACCTACAGATGCTTGGTTTTTGATAAACATTTAAATGACTTTCAGGGAAGAGAGGATAATCTTTTCAGTCTGAGAACAGTTGATCATCCTTATTAAAAAAAAAAAATTTATTCATACTGCATGCTATATACAAAAATCTACTCAAAATAGAATGGAGAACTAAATGTAACACTGAAGACTATGAAACTTACAGTAGAAGACCTAGGAGAAAATTTGTGTAAGCTTGGGTCAGCAGAGATAAGATACAACATCAAAGCATGATCTGTAAAACAAAAAATTAGTAAACTGAATTCATGAAAGTTTAAACTATCTACTCTTTGACAGACACAAAAGGAATGAAAACATAGGCTAGAGACTAGGAAAAAATATTTTCCAAGCATATATGTGATAAAGGTCTCGTATCCAGATAATATCAGGAACTCTCAAAAGACAATGGTAAGAAAATAAACGATCTAATGAAAAGGTTGGTACAGATGCTTCACCAAAGATTATGTGGATGCCAAAGGGGTGTATGAAAAGATGGTTAAGCAAATTAATACCACGAGACACCTATTAAAATAACTAAACTTTAAGAGATCACGTGTTGGCGAGGCCATGGAGGAGCTAGAGCTCTTATGCACTATATGAAATGCTACAGCCACTTTGGAAAACAGTTTGGTAATTTCTTTTAAAAGTAAATGTGCAGATAACCATGTGATGCAGCCATTTTACTTCTGTGTACTTAAGCAAAATCAGTTAAAACAGATGCCTGTACACTGCAAAGGAATGTTCATAGCAGCATTATTGATCATAGCCAAGACCTGGAAACGGCTCAGGTGTCCATCCTCCACATTTCTTGAGTTGAAATGTGTAGCTGATGAATGCTTTTGTGTTAATTTCATCTTCATTGAAATCAGATCCTTTCCCCAGGATTTGAGGCTGGGGCTTATTTTCTTCAGCACCGTGAGGACAGCACTATTTCTTGTCTACCGGCATATGTTGTCTGTACTGTGGCAGAATCTTCCAAACCTTTAAAGAACCTGTTTTTTCTCTAACATTCTTTGAATTTTTCCACCTGCCTTTGTGAAACACTTTGTGGTTTATTCATACACTGTAATGCTACTCTGCAGTAAAAAGGAATCAATTGTTGATACCCATTGCAGCATGGATGATTTTCAGAATAATTATGCTGAATGAGCACAAGAAAGAATGCTTGCCATGTGACTGGATGTATATAAAATTCTAGAAAATGCACAGTTATTTGTGGTGGCTGAAAGCAGATCAGTAGTTGGGAACAAAGGCGTGGCAGGAAAGGAGAGGGAAGAACGGATACAAGGTTCACAAGGAAACATCCAGGAGGGTGATGACTATGTTCATTGGATTGATTGTCACGATTTTACTTATATGCCTGTGTCAAAACTTAGATATGTGCAACTTACTGTAGCAATTACATGTAAATAAAGCTATTAAGATCCAAACAGCAGTAACAGAGCATGCCAGCAGAGGTTCCTGATGGTGGAGTTATCAGACTGAGAATTAAGTTTGCCTACTGCATTAAAAGAGACAAATGACTAGATTGAAATTTTTGTCAAAGAATTAGAAACTATGCCCACCCCCCCCCAAAAAAAGAGCTAAATGGAAGTTGTAGAACTGAAAAATACATTAGTTAAAATTAAGACATCAGAGGATGGTTTGTACACTGCCAGAGAGAGAATCAGCAAGCTAAATACGTAGCTCTAAAGAAACTAAAGTAAAATAAGGATAATGAAAACAGTAGAAAATAGAAAAGAGGTGCTAAAAATATAGAGGTTACAGTGAGATGGTCAAACACATCATGTAATCGGAGTCCCAGAAAGCAAGAGAATGCGGCAAAAACAAGTTTGAAGAGATAATGCAGAGAATTGGAAGGCTTGAAACCACTAATTCAAGAAACTTCCAAACTCTGTAAGTTAAAAAATAAATCCGCACTTACATATATCATAAAGTGCTGAAAACCAAAGGCACATGGGAAAATTCAAAGGATGCCAAAGAAAAAACAGGTCCTTTAAAGGTTTGGAAGCCCCTGTCTCAGTACAGACAACATATGCCAGTGGACAAGGGATAGTGCTATCCTCGCAGTGCTGAAGGAAATAAGCCCCAACCTCAAATATTGGTGAAAGGATCTGACTTCCGTGACGATGAAATGAAGAGAAAAGCAGTCATCACCTTCACAGCTCAATTAAAGAAATACTAAAGGGAATATTTTCAGACAGAAGAACAGTGACTGCAGATGAAAGACCAGAATGCAGGTAGGAACAAAAACTGATGGAATTATAATTGTATGAGTACATCTAAGTGAATTTTGACTGGATGTAAAAAATAATGTCTTGAGGTTTAAAATGTTTGGTATGTTAAAATGCATGAAAATGGGGCATATTTATCAGGAGGCAGGAAATGCACTTAAAGGGCTCCAAGATTCCATGTTGCCTGGGCAGAGAGCCAAATCAAGAATGCACATGATAGTCTCTAGAGTAACCCCTGTGAGACTCGTAGAATAGCAGATAACCTCCACACTTGCGGTGGAGGGGGCAGGCGGGGAAGGAGTTTTTTAAAATATGGCAAGGAAGGAAAGAAACAGAAACACTGAACATGGAGAACACATAGAAATCTTTAGTAAGATGCTAGTTTTAACCCAAGTAGATCAGTAATTAAATGTAAATGGACTGAATCTCAAAGATTCTCAAAAGTGAAAAAAAACACAACAGACTAAAACATAACAGTATAAAAATATTAAAAGTAAAAAAAAAAAAAAGGAAAGAGTACACAAATACTAACCTAGGGAAAGCTAATGTCTATATTTTTATATCAATGTAGATTTTAAGGCAAAAACGTAATGGTGAAAGACTCAGCTGGCCAGGAGGATACAATAATTTAATGTTTGCTTACGTTTAGTAATAAAGCCTCAAAATGCATAAAGTAAAAATTAACACAACTAAAACAAATGGAGCAATTTACAGTCCTCATGGGATATTTCAACTTTTGGAATAGGGAGACACTCAGTAGGGATAGAGAAAATTTCAACCACAGAATTAGTATCTTATATATACAGGACACTGTACTCAGCAGCTGAAGAATACACTATTTTTTCATGCACACAGCGTAATTTAATTTTTAAGGTTTAATTTTTAACCTTACGCAGACCCAAAACAAATCTCAACAAGTTTCAAAGAATCAAAATCACTTGATGCATGCTTTTGATTAAAGTTGGAAGTAAACCCGAACTCATTAACTAGAAGATAACTAGAAAATATCCACATTTGATAGTTAAAGCAGTGCATTTATAAATATCTCATTAGGCAAAGAAGGAATTACAATGGAAACTAATAAAACATTCTGAATGATAAGAACATCATGCTAATGAAAATATTACATACCAAAATTTGTGAGATGCAGTTACAGCATATTGAGCAGAAACTTTGTAGCCTTTAAATGCATATATTGCACAGGAGAAAAATCTGATAGTAATAAAAGTATTTACTGCAAAAAGTTAGCAAAAGAGAAAATGGAACCCAAATAAAGGAGAAAGTAAAATAGATAAGAACATAAATTAATGAAATAGTAAACAAATATACAATAGAGTATCCACAGAGCTTAGCAATGGTTCTTTGAAAAGGCTCATAGCATCAGTAAGCCCCCTGTGATGAGACTGACTAAAGGAGAGAGAGAGAAAATACATACGTAATCAATATTAGGGATGAAAAGGTAGGGGACACTGCTACAATCCTATAAACATTAAGACAAATATAAGAATGTGAAAATTTCTTTGGATTGTGTCTTAGGGAACTACAACTTACCAAACTTATTGAAGAAGAAATAGAAAATCTGAAAAGCGCTATAAGCATTAAAATGTCAAATCAGTCATTAGAAGCCTTCTCATGTCTACCCTTCCTGGTGGCAAGATTGCTGGAACAACTCAGAGTGTATAGTCTTTCAGGTTCAAGTGCGGGCAGAAAATAGAGACCCTTTTCAAAAGGTTTCATACATCTGGCCCTGACTCCCATTATGCAGAACAAGGACACATTCTCTAAAGCAGTCGTGGCTAGTGACTGGAATCCACGCTGACTTGTGCCCAAATTGCAGGCACAGCCCTGGAGTTAAAGTAGGTGACAGTTGTTCCCAGGAGGAAATTCGGAGTGGCACTACCCAGCAAGGAAGCAAATGGATGCTGCATAGTTTAAAAAAAAAACAACAAAAAAAGAAATGTTCACAATAATGAGAAAGATGGACTCACTCAAATGTTAGGGAAAGAGAAATCATAGTTGAAGAACAGGCAGTGAGAAAGAAATCAGGCACATAAGTTTGGACGCCTTGGCCTCCATCTAAGTGAGTGTCCACACACACAGGTGTGTATAAGGGGAAGAAAACCTTGCTATAAGGAAAAGTTTCAACTTGATAGCTTTACCACAGATACTTAAGAAATAATTCTGATCTAACCCAACATGTCCAGAGAACAAAGAAGCTTGTTTTATCAAACTAGCATAACTCACACAAAAATCTGACTGAGAACATTATAAAATAGGAAGATAACAGGTCAGTCTCTCCCTGTCCCATCAGCACTTGCAAAAATACTAAACAAAATAGTAGCAAATTAAATCTAGTGATACATGAAAAGAGTATGTATGACAAGTTACTAAGGTGCAGTGATTTCAGAATGCAAGGTTGGTTTAACTTAATTTGAATAAACAATTTATTCACTATGTCCCAATAGATGGGAAATTCTATTTTTACAAAAAAAAAAAAAAACAAATATTCTTAATGGTGAAATGTGGAATGCTTTCTCTTTGAGATGGGGAACAAGATAAGGATGCCCATTCTCACCACTTCTAGTCAGTAACCTGTGTCCTACATATTGTAGGGGGCGGTGGGGGTTGGTGGGCAGGGGAGGAAGGAAGGGGCAGAGGTAAAAAGGGAGAAAGAAAAAGAAGGGAAAGCAATAGGATTGAAGAAGCCCAGGCCCTGCCTCATGCAGCTAAATCTGGATTTCTGGGGGTGAGATCCAACCTGCAGCCCAATTTAAGAGCCAATGCCCTGACCACTTTTTGTAAGTATATATAAGGAAGTGTCATGGTGGTGTCACAATCACTTTATTTTTCTTTTAAAGAAAATGCTATTTATTTCTAAACAAGGTCTTCCAAAGAAAATGTTTGCTTATTTGAGTTGATACCAACTTGAGGTTGGTGTTTTTCTATTATCTACTCCAATATCAACTACTTTGTAAATGGAAATAAATACATAATGTATGCCACATAGTAGACACTCAGCTGAATGATTGTTCTGATCAATATAATGCTATATAGTGTTACATAAAAGGTAATATTCCTTTTAGCATTACTATTTTTTGTTAAAAATTTGGACAGAACAAGATAACTCTTCTTGGACTCAGAAGCTCTACCTATAAAATTATTGGGCTAAATAGCAGTTATTTCCAAGGAATACATTTGCTAAAACTCTTTCTATTTTGAAGTAGAAATAATCGTGGCCTTTTGGTAACACTGTAATTTTGTCATTTTGCCTCAATATCTAATAGTATTAAAGCAATTACTGGTTTAAAAAGTGATAAGGATTGGAAAGGAAGAAATAAAACTATCACTGTTTGCTGATAACATGATTATATACATAGAGATTTAAATTTGCAGATAAATTAGAATTAATAAGTTAGTGAAGTAGCTACAGGCTGCAGTTATCTTTCTGTATACCAACAACAATCAGAAAATAAGGAATATTGAAAAAATTCAATTTATATTAACACAAAAATGCCAAACACCAGTGTATGAGTCTAACAAAAAGTATGTAAGATCTGTATACCAAAAACTATAAAACACTGAGAGAAATTTTAAAAAGAAATGAGTAGGAAGATATGTACCATATTCATGGACTGGAAGATTCAGTATTATAAAAACTTCTTCCCAACTAGGTCTGTAGATTCAGATTCTAACCATTTCTAAATAAGCATCAACAAGCTGATTATATACTCTTTATAGAAATGCAAAAGCCAGTCAAAACCAAGACAGCTTCTAGGGGAAGGATATCATTCTCCTAGATGTTGTGACTCGTGTAAACCTGGAGTCACAGAGACAGTCTGGTCCTAGAACAAGGACAGAGACATTGAGCAATGGAGTCAAGACAGCTCAGAAGCAGGCCCACATCTTTGGACACGTGGTTGACAAGAAAGGTCTGATTGCCAGGCAGTGGAAACAGGATGGTCTTCTCAACAGAATGAGTTGGGACAGTAGGCTGTCCACACAGGGAGATGACCTCACACCACACACAAAACTCAGTAACAAGTGGCTTGTGAATCTCTAAGAGGGAAAACAGTAAAGTTCCTAGAAGTAATAAGAGGCAGTATCATTATGGCCCCCACGTAGAATATACATGTTCAAGTTCCACAAAATATGCAAGTGGGAAAGACTGGCTAAAAATTGGTTAAATTTGACTGTATTAAAATCAAGAACTGTTGTTCATCAAAAGACACCACTAATCGAGCCCATAGGCAAGTCACAGAGCGAGAGATGTCTGTAGTACAGATTGCCCCCAAACAATTCTCTACCCAGCGTCCATGAAGAACCACAAATTAAAAAGAAAAGAATGACAGCTCTGTAGAAAAGCAGGAAAGAGACTTGAACAGGTGTGCCCTGAAAGAAGATACCCAGATGGCCAGTGAACACAGGAGAAGGTACTCGATTGAATTAGATATTATCAGGAAAATGCAAATCAAAACCACACTGAGCTATCACCTCACACCTGTTAAGATGGCTGCTCTCAAAAACAAAGGACAGCAAGTATTGGCTAGGATGTGGAGACAGGGCACCTTTGCGCAGTGTGGTATAAATTAGTACAGCCATTATGGAAAACAATGTGGACCTTCCTCAAAAAATTAAGATAGAACTGCCATATGATCCATCAATCCCACTGCTGGGTATATATTCAAGATAATTGAAAACAAGGTTTGGAAGAAGTATCTGCTCTCCTGTGTTCACTGCAGCGTTATTCACAATAGCCAAGATATGGAAACAACCTAAGTGTCTATTGACAGAGGAATGGATAAAGAAAACGTGATGTGTTTGCACAGTGGAGTACTATTTAACCACGGAAACAAGGAAACTGCCATTTGCGACGACATGGATGAACCTGCAGGACATTATGCTATGTGAAATAAGCCAGGCACAGAAAGACTACATGATTCATTCCTCTCATGTGCGGTATCTAGAACAGTCAAAGCCAAAAACAGTCAAACCAGAGAGCAGAATAGAAGTTGCCAGCGGCTGGAGGGAGAGGGAAGCGGAGTTACCAAGTTCAGTGGACATAAAAGTTTCAGTTGTATAAGCTGAGGAGGCTCTAGAGCTTTGACACACAACATCGTGCCTATAGCTATAATAGAGTATCGTGCTTTTAAAAATGTGTTAAGACAGCAGATCTCATCTTCAATGTTTTTTCCACAATTAAAAACAATAATGAACCACAATGAGACGCCATCACACGGTCCTAGGGGTGCTCAGAGGCTGCCGATGGTGGGGGCATTGACTCCGCTTGGGGAAGCAGCTTAGCACCCCTACATAAGGCTAAAGGGGATCAGTGACCAGCAGCTCCCCACTGGCGTGTGCCTGACGGGACATGGGCCCGCGCACACTGTGCCTCAGTTTTAGTCGTGGTCCCACCCGGCCACAGCCCAGCCAGCACCAGCACAGAATGGATGTGTGCATCGTGGTGCAGTTGTGCAAACACAACAAGGACACATCTCACACACACAGGTGAGAGAGCCCAGGCACCAGAGAATAGAGTACCATTCCATTGATAGAACATGCAGCCCTGGACCATGGTGTTTAGAGAGACAAATGGTAAGGTCGGAAAGAAGAGCAGTGGAGGAAATGCTTGTCAAATTAGTTTACCTTTGTTGGGCCAGGCCGGGGATGGGGGCCAGGGGAGTCTGGGGGCACAAGGGAGGGCATCAGGGCCCTAGTAATCTCCCCATTCTTACCTTTTATTTTTTAAACAGTTTTCTTTTTTTGTGTGCATTTTCTTTGTGTGTTTTAAAAAGACAAAGTGGACTGGGCATGGGGGCTCAAGCCTGTAATCCCAACACTTTGGGAGGCTGAGGCCAGCGGATTGCTTGAGCCCAGGAGTTCAAGACCAGCCTGGGCAACATGGTGAAAGCCAGTCTCATATGAAAAACAAAAATTATCCAGCTGTGGTCCCAGCTACAAGGGAGGCTGAGGTGGGAGGATTGCTTGAGCCCGGGAGGCAGAGGTTGCAGTGAGGTGAGACTGCGTTACGGCACTCCAGCCTGGGTGACAGAGCCCAGACCGTCTCCAAAAACAACAACAACAAAAAGGTTGGGTTGCAAGTAAGGAAAACTGGGCTCCAAGGCCAATTAAGTTTGAGAAACACTGTCCTGCCACCTCTCAGATGCCTGCAGTCCTTGTGAGCCTGGTGGAGGCTCCGTGAGCTCCTGCACAAGGCACTGTGGGGTTCTGGATTCCTCCTACAAGGTCACTGACCAGCCCTGGCTGCGCTTCTGACCATACCGAAGACTGGGGGTCTGAATCTGAAGGCTCCAGGCTCCTGCGCACTCCTGGGCATGGAAGTGTGTACAGCTCACTACTTAAACTCTAATTTTTAAATTTCATTGAATAACTTCTGTCCAGTGCAAGATAGACAAGAGCCGTATCTTTCCGGAGCTGTCCGCGCGGGTGACAGACAGATGACAGGCAACAGCTGCAGCTGATGGTCACATGCTGCAGAGGACACAGAAGGAAGGGTGGTGCTGGTTCAGCTGCAAGGGACACTGTGGGAACCGGGACCTGGAGTTGTGAAGCTGGTGGCTCAGCGACCTGTGGGAGGGGTTACAGGAAGCAGCAGCCGGAGCTGGGCTGAGCTGCAGGCAGGCAGGAGCCTGGTGTGTCAGGAAACAGAGAAGACCAGCACGCTGGGGCCATGGCCAGGCCGTATAAGGCATCTTTTTAGCCAGGGAAGAGACAGGTAGATAGGAACTGGAGTACCCTGGTACAAAGGCATTTTCCCCATTTCTTCTAGATCCAGCGCCCTATAAAGACCAGCTGTCCTCAAAGGAACAACCCGGCTTTCTAGCCGGTCAGCAGCTCCTGAGCCAGGCGGGCCCCAGCAACCCTCCTGGGGGACCCCCAGCCCCTTTGGCCCCCTCCTCCCCTCCTGTGACTGCTCTGCCCCAAGATGGAGCAGCTTCAGCCACCAGCACCATGCCAGAGCCAGCATCAGGAACTGCCATCCAGGCAGGGGGTCCAGGGACCCCTCAGGGGCCGACCAGTGAGCTCGAGACTTCTCAGCCACTAGTGGAGACTCACGAGGCCCCACTTGCTGTGCAGCCCGTCGTGGTGGGCCTAGGACCTTGCGCTCCAGCTGCAGAGGCCGCCTCAACCAGGGAGGCCAGTGCCCTAGGGGAGCCCCTGCCAGCTCCTGCACCTGAGCCCAGCCCCCACAGCGGGACCCCACAGCCCGCCTTGGGTCAGCCCACTCCCCTGCTTCCTGCCTCAGTGGGGGCTGTCAGCCTGGCTACTTCTCAGCTCCCAAGCCCACCCCTGGGACCCACCGTCCCCCCACAGCCACCCTCGGCCCTGGAGTCTGATGGGGAAGGGCCGCCCCCCAGGGTGGGCTTTGTGGACAGCACCATCAAGAGCCTGGACGAGAAGCTGCGGACTCTGCTCTACCAGGAGCACGTGCCCACCTCCTCAGCCTCAGCCGGGACCCCTGTGGAGGTGGGCGACAGAGATTTCACCCTGGAGCCCCTGAGAGGGGACCAGCCCCGCTCAGAGGTCTGCGGGGGGGACCTGGCCCTGCCCCCAGCGCCTAATGAGGCGGTTGCCGGGCGTGCCCAGCTGCCCCAGCCCTTGGTGAGTAACTGCCTTGTCCCAGAGACACCGCCCTGGGTCAGGGGCTGGAGCCCAGGCGCGAGCCCGGGGGTGGGCAGGCATCTCGACTATGCAGAGCCACCCTCACTCAGGGCCTGTCCTTCTCTTGGTGTCCCACCCATGTGTGTCTGACTCACCCGTGCATGTTTTGCAACAAGTGGCCCCTGTTTGGGGTCATGCTAGTGCAGTGTCAGGTGACACAGCCCCATCCATGCACACAGAGGGGCTGGGACAGGCCAGGGGCAGCTTGAGACGAGGGGAGTGGATTTGCAGATACAACTGCTGAGATGCTGACGTGTGAGTCTCACAGCTCTTCTCTTTTTGTGTTTCTTTCTCCAGGTGGAAAAGTCAGAACTGGCCCCCACTCGAGGGGCTGTGATGGAGCAGGGCACATCTTCGTCAATGACAGGTAACAGCTTCCTGCTGAACCCTGCGTTCGCAAGGTGCTGCCCAGCTTCCTTGCCCCAGAACCTTCTGCATCCACATCCTCATCTTTCATCTTTTAAGAGATAAAAGCATTTCTTAAAGATCCTTTTATCTGTAAGGGATCCTTTAGCATCTAGGGTGGGGCCCAGACACAGCAGGAGCCCGTCATGATTTAATTCAAGCTTATCCAGCCTCTGGCCCGTGAGCTGCATGTGGCCCAGGATGGCTTTGAATGGGCCCAGCACAAATTGGTAAGCTTCTTATGAGCTTTTCTTTTTCTTTTTTTTTGCAATTTTTTTTAAAGCTCATCAGTTATTGTTAGTGTATTTCATGTATGGCCCAAGACAATTCTTCATCTTCCAATGTGGCCCAGAGAAGCCAAAAAACTGGATGCCCCAGACTTAATTAAAACCTACAGAGTTCTAGCAGGAACACTGCTAACACTCCAGAGAGAGGAAGTCCTCCGGAGAAATGGATAAAGCCCCGGTTGGTGGGTGCTGGGATGTTGCAGGGACTTGTCACAGTTCCTGGACTCTTCAGTGGCTGAGGGTCTGCACACGTTCCAGTGGATCCACCCCAGCCCTTGCTTTTCTTCAGCAAGGTAACAAGATGCCCACAAAAACCCAGGCTTACTTCAGCTAAAGCCGAGCAGTGCGGTGGGGGGCACTGTGACTGCTGGGAGCGCCAGAGGCCAGGGCAATCCCTGAAGACCTGGTGCAGGTGCTTTCCCTTGTGGCTCCTGGCTGCCACTGCGTCTCTGTGGAAACGCCTTTGCTTTGCTTCTCATTTCATTATCTGCCTGCCTCAGTGTCCCTTCTAAGGGAGCTGGACTGATCTTGTGAGGTCTGAGCTTCCTTCTCAGCCCAGGCTTTCTTGGGGTATGGGCACAATATGAATCAGGATTCCCATGAGCCTCCTCACGGAAACCTCAGTGCACATCAGCCGCAGGTGGGACCCTGTAGTCCCGGGCCACGTTTATTTCCAGACTTTAAGAGGGCTTATGGCAGCTGGCACTGGGGTCAGATGCTGTGTACTCAAGGAACTGGTGATGTTTAGCCTGAGGAAGATGAGGGACGGGGCAGAAGCAAGAGTGTCTTCACACAAGGGTGGAAACGAGAGGTGGTGTTGGAGTGCCAGCCCTTACCACGCTGGGCTGTGTGTGGCGCTCCTCTTCCTTTGGCCTCGTGCTGTGAGATGTGTCCGTCCCATGGGCCCCTTGGGCAGATGAGCAAACTGAACTTCAGTAACTTGCAAATGTTATAACTTGTACTCCAAGTCCATGCTCTTTCCAAAGTGCGGAACTCATGGGGGAAGCTCCAAGGAGACGGATTCTAGTTTGGCAATAGTGACCTTTCCTGGCGGTTGGAGCCATTTAGAAGTGGAGAGAGTGCGTTTGACAGTGAGCCTCCTATCCCTGGAGGTGGGCACGGGGATGTGAGGAGGGGAGTCAGGTGTTGCCCATGGGTTGGGGACGCGTGATAGGGACTAGATTTGGTCTCCTTGGGAATCTGATTTGGGTGTTGTTCCCTTGTGGGTTTCCAGTGGGGTGTGCAAAGGAGACGTGTATGTGTGTGGGCGGCCCCAACCTCCCTAGAGACTCCGTCTGCCCCGCCACCTTTCCCGCGACCCATAGGTCTGGCTCATGCCCTGGCCTGCCCACGAGTTTCTTTTGTCACATGAAGGTCTCAGCTCAGGCGAGGCCCCCATGTCAACTTGCTTGGCTTTTCTGGTTGCCTCTTCACGGCAACCCTGGGAAAGCTGGTCAGAAATAGCTCCCTAGACGGTGAGCACTGAAACAGCTGCAGGTGCAGTGGGCGACAGTTTTTGAGACATCCTGGGAGCAGGGCTGGAACCCGGCCCCGTTGATCTGTGTTGTGAGACCCTCTCACATCAGACGGTGGGGCGAGACAGGGTGCTGGCCTTCGGGTGCACAGAAGGCCTGGCTGCACGAGGGTGCCCGGGGCTGACGCCTCTTCTCTTGCCCAGGTGTATTGGGCATCTGTCATAGAATGCCATAGGGCCAAGACATCATGGTGTATTTTCAGTTCCCAAAACTGCTGTGAGCACCCACAGCTGGCTCCTCCCAGTGCCCACTCCCGTTGTCCTGCCTGGCTGGCAGCACTCCCGTGGGATCACTTTGGGCTGCTTTGGGTCAGCTGTGAGCCATCTCTGCCTCTTCCTCCTCCTTCAGCCCCAGTAACGTTTCTGATGTTCCCACAGCAGAGGCCTCTCCCAAGAGCATGTTGGGCTATGACAGAGATGGAGGGCAGGTGGCCTCAGACTCCCGTGTGGTCCCCAGGGCCCCCCAGGTAAGGGCGACTGGACGACCCCCTGGCTGGTTGGCAGGGTTGGCTCTGTGCTGATGTTCACATGAAACCTCTTCATCTCCGCTTTTTCCCAAGGATGTACCTGCTTTTGTGAGACCTGCACGCGTGGAGCCCACAGACAGGGATGGTGGAGTCGCTGGAGAAAGCTCAGCAGAGCCCCCTCAAAGTGGCGTGGGCATTTCCACAGCAGGTGGCCAGGCCAGCCACCCCCAGACACTCGGCGCTCGAGCTTCGGGGTCCCCTCGGAAACGTACAGAGCAGCAGGATGTCAGCTCACCAGCCAAGACTGTGGGCCGCTTCTCGGTGGTCAGCACTCAGGATGAGTGGACCCTGGCCTCCCCCCACAGCCTGAGGTACTCCGCCCCTCCCGACGTCTACCTGGACGAGGCCCCCTCCAGCCCCGATGTGAAGCTGGCGGTGCGGCGGGCGCAGACGGCCTCCTCCATCGAGGTCGGTGTGGGTGAGCCCGTGTCCAGCGACTCCGGGGACGAGGGCCCTCGGGTGAGACCCCCGGTGCAGAAACAGGCGTCCCTGCCCGGGAGTGGCAGCGTGGCCGGCGACTTCGTGAAGAAGGCCACCGCCTTCCTGCAGAGGCCTTCTCGGGCTGGCTCGCTGGGCCCTGAGACGCCCAGCAGGGCAGGCATGAAGGTCCCCACGATCAGCGTGACCTCCTTCCATTCCCAGTCGTCCTACATCAGCAGTGACAACGACTCGGAGCTCGAGGACGCTGACATCAAGAAGGAGCTGCAGAGTCTGCGGGAGAAGTAGGTCCTGTGGACGGGAAGCGCCGCCCCCTATCCCGGGCTGTGGCACCACTGTTGTGAGGGAACCCTGGCACTGGGGCTGAAGTCCTGGCCAAGCAGCGCCCGCTTGGAGCTGCCAAGCAGGTGACAAGGGAGTGATGAAGGCTTTTGTTTTTGAGACAGTCTTGCTCTGTCACCCAACCCGGAGTACAGTGGCGCAATCTTCGCTCGCTGCAACCTCCACCTGCCAGGTTCAGCGATTCCCCTCCCTCAGCCTCCCGAGTAGCTGGGACTACAGGTGCCTGCCACCATGCCCGGCGGATTTTTGTATTTTTAGTAGAGACGGGTTTTCACCATGTTGGCCAGGCTGGTCTCAAACTCCTGATCTCAAATGATCCACCTGCCTTGGCCTCCCAAAGTGCTGGGATTTCGGGTGTGAGCCACCAGGCCCGGCCTCCCTGTGGTTTCGAGTAGGCAGTCTCCCACTCAGAGTCCTCCGGGCTGGACCGGCCACCACCTTGCTGTCCGCCTGGCTTCTGGCTTGTCTGGGTGCCATGCCTCCTGCTGCCCTTGGGGGTGTGTCTTGGGGGATCACTGAGGTGTGTGTCTTCCTCACTCTCTCTGCCTCTCATCTGTCTCCTTCCCTCTTTCTTCTTTTCTCCTTCTCTCTCTCTCTCCCCCACCTTTCATTCCTTCTCTCCCTGTCTCGCTTCCCCTCACTCTCTGTCTCTGCCACTCTCTCTATTCCTATATGTCTCTCCTTTCTTTGTCTCTGTGTCTGTCTCTCTCTCTCTCTCTGTCTCTCTCTCCCCCTCTTTCTCTTCCTCTCTCTTTCTCATTGTCCCTTTCCCTCATCCAGCAAATATTTATTCTGTCTTGCTGCAGCTGGGGGTTACTGAGATGTCCTTCGGGATGGGAGGGCTGACACCAAATTCACCAGTGCCTGAAGGCACGTTTGTAAGTCGCGTCGTGTTGGAAATCACAGGCATAGGTGGGAGGAGCCATGCACATCTCCTTTCTCTCCTACGAACCCTCTCTGCACAGTGTGCACAGGGGCTAAGAGACTGTCTGCCCAGGCTGGTGGGGTGGTCAGTGCCGTGCATTGAGGATATAGTGAGTGTCTGTGTGTTCGTGGAACTGAGGAGGGAACTGGAGCTGCTGGGAGAGGCAGGAAGGCAGGGATGGGTGGAATCACTGCTGATCTTAGAGGCATCCAGGAGGGTGGCCCCCACTGGCCACACATGGCCCAACAGATCCTTGGTGGAGGCCAGAGAGTGGATGGGGCCCAGGTGGGCATGACCTAGAACCTTTTGGGATAGAGGGCAGCAGATCCTGGGCACGTTTGCTCAGCAGGAATGTCACCCTGGGGAGACAGTGGTCAGAGTCAGCAGGAACAAAGGGCAGCTGAGATGTTGCCAAGCCACAGCCCAGCTGTGGCTGCTACGAAGAGAGGCTTGTAGGGGACAGGAAGGTGTGGATGTGAAAACACTGGGGAGAGGAGCTGGTGTAGGCTCTGAAAGCCTGTATCCTGGGTGACAGGGGCCAGGGGCCAGGAGCCAGAGACAGAGGGTAGAGATAATGGGGTAGGGACTAGAAATGGCAGAAGTGGTTGGGAGCCAGGGGCAGGTGGGGCCTAGGGAACGGGCAGGGAGAGGACCAGAAGGAGAGCGTTCCAGGAGCCTAAGAACAGGAAGGTGGATGCTGGGAGGGCTGTGGAGTCCAGGGGGAATTGGGAGCTATTTAGGAGAGGGTGGGGTAAATTTTTAGCCTCAACTGGGAATTGAGGTGACTTGGCCTCTGATAGGCAGTAGCCAGCAGCTCCCCAACCTTACTTTCATTTGAACCCTCTGAATACCGAGGTGCCCGTGCCTCACTGCAGCATTTCTGCCATGAGCGTCGGGGTTTCCTAGCACTCCAGGAACCCTGTGCTGAGCCCAGGCTGCGCTTTCAGATGCCCCAGGCTGCAGGGCTCTGTGGTGAGCAGCCCAGGGGCAGCTTGGAGCAGTCAGGGCACCCCCAGTGTGGCAGCCACATTGCATTCTGGGACCGTGGGAGCTGGGCCATGTGGGTGCGGCCTCGGAGCAGAGCCCCCAGCCTGGATCAACTCCAGCCTAGATAAGACGCTCCCCTCCCCACACAGCCGTTCCCCAACCCTGGGGCAGTCAGCACTCTCTTGAAATAGTACTCCCTTCCAGAAGATCATCAGATGCCGTGTCTCCCTGGTGTTTGTAGGGAGAAAGCCGTTTGGAGTTTTGTTTTTATTTATTTCTTTTTTTTAGTAGAGGAAGTCATTAAAAAAAAAAAAAAGCCTATGTGGCGGGTGTTGAAATTCAGGAGTAAAATCAGAACTTGTTTCCTCATTTCTGACCTTGTGAACTACCTGTTTTCCTTGTCATCAAAGGAAGAGGAGGGGCACTTGGGGTGAAGGCAAGGGTTTACAGGCCTCCAGCCAGGGCCCCTGGGGGTGGCCTTGGGCCTTGCAGAAGCTCAGAGCACTGTGATGCAGCAGGGAGGCCCAGCTCCTCCCCTCCCCATCCTCTCCTCTCCATCCTCCCCTCACCTTCCTCCCCTCACCCTCCTCCCTTCACCTTCCTCCTCTCTTCATCCTCCCCTCACCTTCCTCCTCTCTCCATCTTCCCCTCACTTTCCTCCCCTCTCCATCCTCAACTCACTTTCCTCCTCTCTCCATTGTCTCCTCTCCATCCTCTCCTCACCTTCCTCCCCTCTCCATCCTCCCCTCACCTTCCTCCCCTTATCTTCCTCCCCCTCCATCCTCCCCTTACCTTCCTCCCCTCTCCATCCCCCCCTCACCTTCCTCCTTTCTCCATCTTCCCCTTACTTTCCTCCCCTCTCCATTCTCAACTCACTTTCCTCCTCTCTCCATCCTCTCCTCTCTATCCTCCCCTCACCTTCCTCCCCTCTCCATCTTCAACTCACTTTCCTCCTCTCTCCAGCCTTCCCTCACCTTCCTCCCCTCTCCATCTTCCCCCCTCCTTCCTCCCCTCACCATCCTCCCCTCATCTTCCTCCCCTCTCCATTCTCCCCTCACCTTCCTCCCCTCTGTATCCTCCCCTCACCTTTCTCCCTTCACCACCCTCCCCCACCATCCTCCCCTTGCCTTCCTCCCCTCTCCATCCTCCCCTCATCTTTCTCCCCTCTTCATCCTCCCCTCACCTTCCTCCCCTCTCCATCCTCTGCTCACCTTCCTCCCCATCCATCCTCCCCTCTCCATCCTTCTCTCACCTTCCTCCCCTCATCTTCCTCCCCCTCCGTCCTCCCCTCTCCATCCCCCCCTCACCTTCTTTCCCCTCCATCCTCCCCTCACCTTCCTCCCCCTTCATCCTCCCTTCTCCCTCCTCTATCTTCCCGTCCCCCTCCTTCCCCTCCATCCTCCCCTTTCCATCTTCCCCTCACCTTCCTCCCCTTGGCCTCCTCCCCTCACCTTTTTCCCCTCTCCATGCTCTCCTCTCCATCCTCCCCTCATCTTTCCCCTTAATCCTCCTTTCTCCACCATTCCCTCTCCATCCTCCCCTCACCTTCTTTCCCTTCCATCCTCCCCTCAACCTTCCTCCCCTCTCCATCCTCCCTCACCTTCCTCCCCTCTCCATTCTCCCCTCACCTTCCTCCCTCCATCCTCTCCTTCCTCCCCTCACCTTCCTCCTCCTCCTCCATCCTCCCTTCTCCATCCTCCTCTCTGCATCCTCCCCTCACCTTCCTCCCCCTCCATCCTTCCCTCTCCTTTCTCCCCTCACCTTCCTCCCCCTCCATCCTTCCCTCTCCTTTCTCCCCTCTCCATTCTCCCCTCACCTTCCTCCCCTTGGCCTCCTGCCCTCCGCATCCTCCCTTCGGCCTACTCCCCTCCGCATTCTATCCCCCTACCTTCTTCCCCTCTGTTTCCTCCCCTCTGCATCCCTTGGCCTTCCACTCTCTGTTTCCCCCATGGAGGAAGTAACACACATTTGCCTGATAAACAGGCAGTCTCCGGTGCCTGGACATGCTGGTTTTCCCTCGCCTGTGTTTGTGTTTGGGACTTTCATTGTAAGTATCAATGGAAGCGTTTTGAGTCTAGGTATTTGGAAGTTTGAGGCCCCTTAGTCTGGCCTGTGCCGTTGGGCACATCGATGCCAGAGGCCCCCCACCTTGGCACCTCCCCATTTAGATGTGAACAAACAGTGTCATTTTACAGCCCCTGTGTGGCGCTTTGAGTGGTCCAGGCCAAGGCACAGGCGGGGCGCCTACCCTGCACTCCATGTTCTCCCACGGCGCCTCCCTCCTGGAGGGGCTGGCGGTATTGGAAACACCGAGGAAACCCAGCGGCGCTCCCTCCTGTCCCCTCCTGCAGGCACCTGAAGGAGATCTCTGAGCTGCAGAGCCAGCAGAAGCAGGAGATCGAGGCTCTGTACCGCCGCCTGGGCAAGCCACTGCCCCCCAACGTGGGCTTCTTCCACACGGCACCCCCCACCGGCCGCCGGAGGAAAACCAGCAAGAGCAAGCTGAAGGCGGGCAAGCTGCTGAACCCCCTGGTGCGGCAGCTCAAGGTCGTGGCCTCCAGCACAGGTCGGCCTCCGGGCGCAGGGCTGGGATGGGAGCGGGCCTGGGGACCCCTGAGTGAGCCTGGGAGGTAGTCTCCGTGCAGGTGTGACACCCTCGGACCTCGAAGACCACTCGGGGGTGTCTCCTTATTGAATCTCCTTTCCCTGGAGCAGGGGAGTCATTGCAGCATGAAGGCAGTCCTGGTCCTCTGTCCTCATGCAGAGAGAGGGGCAAGGTCCGTGAGTGGGCAGGGGCTGCTCAGCGCTGGGCCTGAGCCCCTAGGCTGCAGGCTGTGCCAGGGAAGCTCAGGCTGCCCTCCCTCACCTGCTCCTCTGCAGGGCACTGCGTGGATGGATGGCGGCTGCTTCCTTTGACCCATTTCTCGGTGTGTGCCAGCCAAGCAGCTGTCGTTAGGGGCCGGGGAGGACGGGAGGACGGTGATGATCTCCCAGTCTTGTGAAAGCTGACACCTAGTCCTGGAGTGGCACTGTCCTGGCCCCAGGCAGTCACCAGCCCACATCCCTGCATGTCAGGGCTTCCTGAGGCCTGCTGAGCAGCAGTGCAACCTGCTTGCTGGTCGAGAGCCCTGGCACTCTGGGCTGGAGCCCCTGTGAGCCCAAGTCCCCAAGCATGCCAGGCAAGCCACCGTAAGCTCACTGTAAGCCCACAGCCTTTGGGGTACACATCCATGAATTATACCCATTACACGAATTCAGAGACAGTTCCCAGAGCTAAGGGAAGACTGAGATGAGAAGTACACAGGCCACTCTGTCTTCTGTCACTGTATTTGCTCAACACAAGTCCCGCACGGTAGTGGGGGCTGGTAGAGACTGGGCACTTTCTTTGCTCCTCCCCATCACTCCTGTGTGGAAGATGCGGCCACGTGCCTGTGGTCTGCAGGAGATGGGAGCTTCCCCAAGGTCACCCAGCAACGAGCAGGCAGAACAGACTCGATCCACACAGCCCCGACCCGGCGGGCCTCATCGTGCCTGTCGCCTCTTCTCCCCCCGCCCAGGTCACTTGGCTGACTCCAGCAGAGGCCCTCCCGCTAAGGACCCTGCCCAAGCCAGTGCGGGGCTCACTGCAGACAGCACGGGCCTGAGCGGGAAGGCAGTGCAGACCCAGCAGCCCTGCTCCGTCCGGGCCTCCCTGTCTTCGGACATCTGCTCCGGCTTAGCCAGTGATGGAGGCGGAGCGCGTGGCCAAGGTGATTTCCAGCTTGCCTGTCTCCGAGCATGTGCTAGCCACGTAGGGCCTCAGTGGTGTCCCCAGGAGCACGCCCGTATTGTGTAGAGGGGTTGCGAGCTGTGGCAAAGGCTGTTGAGAGGCTTCTTTTAAAAAGGAGAAAAAAAAGAAAAAAGACGTAGTCTGTGGATGAAAGGAATGGAGTTGTCCCAACCACCACCAAGTCTTGCTTGTCAGCAGCTCAGGGGGAGGTGATGCTTTGCTAGAGCGGACCTTGGGGAAGTGGCTAGGACTGGGGAGGGCAGGGGACCTGGCATCCGGCCGTGTGCTCCGGCGCCAGTTCCCAGGCACTGGCTGCCCCACCCCCACCCCCACAGCGGAGCCAGATGGTGCTAAACACCGGGTCCTTCCAAAGTCCAGAGGGCCGGCTGGGGGGACGAGGGCACAGCTTTCGAGCTGGGAGTTTGGCCTTGAGGAGGAAATTCTCTCGTCAACGCTGCGTGGACAGCAGCAGCTGCTCAATAAGGTGCTCTCCTGTCCTCACCATCTCTATCCAGAGAAATCATGGTGACCATGAAGCCGCCCCGCCCCGCCCACCCCACCCTGCCCGCCCCTCTCCGGGCTGCTTCTCTTCTGCTCTCCCGCTGCCTCCTTCCCATTACATGGTCAGTGGCTTTGGTGCTCCGGGCTGGGCTAGATGGAGCCGTGGATGTTAAGTGACGAGGCTGGTGTGGCTGTTGGTGTGGAGGAGGAATCGCAGCAACCTGTACTTGATGAGTGTCTCTTTGTTTTCTTCCCTTTATATTCATTTGCAGGCTGGACGGTTTACCACCCAACGTCTGAGAGAGTGACCTATAAGTCTAGTAGCAAACCTCGTGCTCGATTCCTCAGTGGACCCGTATCTGTGTCCATCTGTCTGTATTTGTTCTTTTGTATTTTATCACCTCCTGGCCCTTGGTTTTCTCCCCTGACCCCCTCCCTGTCTTCATTACCTTTCATACATTTCATAGGATGCCTCCCCCACCCCATTGAAGTCACCTATTTAATATCAAAGTGGAACCCCATGAGTTGGTCCCCGGAGCGGTGGCCGCCCGCGCCTAACCCCCAGCCCCACACAGCGCGTGTGCATGCTCATGGCTGGTGCCTGGGCACGGAAAGCATGTGCAGCGGCTGGCCTGCCTTCCGCCCCGGGCACCTCTGCCCAGATGGTCTGGGGCCCTTTGCGTTTTTTTCGTCACCTCATTTAATTTTTTTTATGTTGGATGTAGTTTTTTTTCTGTTGCAATTGTGGCAAATATACATGTCCGCTGTCCCCAGTTCCAGCGACAACAAAAAGACAACCCCAACCTCCTCCAGATGCACACAGTGTGTGTCACGCGTGTCTGGACTGTGAAGACACGCACATAGTGAGCCTATACGGTTCTGAAGGTCACTGGAGGGCGTGGTTTCTGTACCAGGGCCAAATCCCAGCACCCAGTACCCTGCATAGCCACCGCCCCGCGCCCTGCATGTGGAAATGCTGAGAGAACGTGCTCCACTTCGGGCCTCCCCAGCCCCTCCCCACTGGAAGGGCAGGTCTGGTCCCCTCTGTCATTGCTCCTCACCCACCGCTGTCTCCAGCCCAAAATAGGAGAGTGGCGGCCTCCCGGGCAGCTCTTCTTTGGAGCACGTGTCCTGCCTGGCCGGCTCCTTCCCTTCCTCCAGCCAGTGGGGGCACTTTAGTTGCTGTATTTTCCTGTCACCTCCTGTGACCACAGGGATGAAGTCAATGACACAGTTCCTCCAATCGCTACTAAGCCAAAACCCAGTCCCAGCCTTGCTCAGATCCCCTGGAACACAGTTAGTGCCCAGGAACTCCATCTCCAAGGAAGGCTCTGCCTGCCTGGGGCTGTCCCAAAGCAGGCAGTTTGTTTTTCACCCTCAGGACAATCGGCCAGTGAACCAAAAGCTGTGAGATTTTTAGGCTTTTGTCTTTTTAACAGGAAAATTAAGCTTTTTAACAATTGGATTGGATATGCTGGTTTGGGGCACGTGACTTTTTGCTTGTACAATAAAGATACATTGTACTTGTTGGGAGACAGAGGCCATGCCCGTGGGAGGCGTCCACTGCCATCCACCCACTCCATCAGAGGTCCACGTGGGTCATCATTCTCCAGGCAGGCAGGTCGAGGACACAAGGGCCATGTAGAAATGCCAGGGCCTTCCCAGGGCTTCCCGTTCGTCTGTTTAACGGGCTGCCCTGTTTCGGCCACCGTGTCGTCTGGGCCGTTAGTCTGTGGGTCTGGGCGGCCTGGTGTCTGGTGAGTTGCTGAGTTGAGTCTGGGGAGGGGTGGGCGCCTTCCCCCACACCCCTGCGTCTCTGGGTCCTCTTACGGCAGCCAGCTGTGGTTCCTTCTCCGCAGCCGGTTCCCGGCCCTGCTGGCCTTGTGCCTCACTTGCTGCTCCTCTTCTGGCTCCTGTGTGTGTGTGGCTCGATCTGGGGCTGTCACTGGGGGCGAGGGCACCTGGGAGACTCAGTGCAGGGCGCTGCTGTCGGGTATGGCACCTACCCAGGCCCCACTTCCACCCCCGTGCTGTGTTTTGTGGTATTGCTTGTTTTCACGGCTTAGCCCCCATCAGGCAAGTCTTGGTCTTAGTCTTTTTGGGCCATAATGTCTCCCCCAATCCTCCGACACTCTGAAGTTGCTGGCCAGGGAGAGCCCAGGTGGGCCTCTGCCCTGGGCACCTCTCAAGCCCTGTCTGGATCAGCTCCAGGCCTCTGAAGTGTCTGCCACTCTGCTGGGATGTGGCTGGGACGGGCCGCTCCTGTCTCTGCCCCTGGGCTGTGGAGGCTGGACTTCTTGTGGAGCCATCCACTGGCACATCTGCCGTTCCTGGGTAACCCACAGGGCAGCGCAAAAGAGAAGGGAGAGCTGTGGGGTCTGTGAGGAGACCAAGCACCTCCAGGGGAAAGACTGCAGGGGTGGGGGCAGCCCTGTGAGTGCTGAGGCTGAGGACCTGGGCGGAGGCCGTGGGATTGCGCCAGGCTTGGAGGCCAGGAGGGAAGGATGCAGGCAGGGGTAGTGTGAGCAGATGGGCAGGAAGACGCTGAGGTGGGTGCGTGGAAGATGCCGAGGGGTCGGGGGTTGCGCTGCAAGTAGAGGAGCGGAGTGGATGCCAAGGCGCGGCTAGGGAGGGGCAGCCGGCGCAGCCTGTCCAGCCGTTGCTCCCTAGGGCCTAGGGAGAGCTTTCAGCTCACTCTCCTGGTGTGGGGCACCCCACTTCCTGGAAGAGAAAGTTCCAGGAAAACAGAATGTGTTAAATTTTGAAGTATAGAGGGATCCTGGCCTCTGTGAAGATCAGAGGAGATAAAATGGCCCCAGGCAGGGTGGGTTGAGGCCAGGCCAGAGGGTGGGCTGGGGGTGCCCAGGTGGCTGTGCCCAGGGATAGAGCAGGGCAGTGCAGCAGGTACCCCCAGAGGCCTGAGCTGACTCGAGGTGCAGGACAGGGAATAAAGCAGTGGAGGCTGGGAGCAGCAGGTGGACAGACCCCTAGGGAGAGCAAGGCCCCTGCTTGGAGCCCCTATGAGCTGGGCCCCTTGGCACAGACCTGTCACCCAGCTTGCAGACGCCCCCTTGTGGTCAGCAGATGCTCTGGGGAGCTCACATGACTCAGTGCCCCAGAGCAGTCTTTTTTTTTTTGAGACAAAGTCTCGCTCTGTTACCCAGACTGGAGTGCAGTGGCGAGATCTCAGCTCACTGCAACCTCCGCTTCCCTGGCTCAAGCAATCCTCCCACCTCAGCCTCCCAACCACAGGTCGGCACCACCACACCCAGCTACTTTTGTATTTTTAGTAGAGACAAGGTCTCACCATATTGCCTAGGCTGGTCTAGACCTCCTGGGCTCAAGCGATCCACCCACGTTGATCTCCCAAAGTGCTGGGCATTATAGGCGTGAGCCACCTCACCTGACCCAGTGCATTCTAAGGGATGTTGCCCTTGGAGACGGGGAGGAGGGTCAGGTGCCGATGCTGAGATGGCACCTCTGGTCATGGTTCTCTTGGTTCCGCTGGTTAGAAATGGGTCCTTCTGGATCCTCCCACCAGACCGGGCAGGTGCTGGCACCCTGTGGGCACGCTAGAGCCATGGGATTTCTCTTTGGGTTTTCTCCATGTTGGCTGTTGGCTGCATGTTTGGCTCAGGCACCCTCCGGTGTCACTGCACGGTCCCTTCTAGGCCTTCTCCCACCGTGGAATGCTTTCATCCCTCCTGGCAGGGGGAGAGTGCGTGCTCAGCGAGCCCCTTTGCAGCAGGTGTTCAGGCGGCCTCGGGGTAGAGGGCATCCAGAGAGGAGGGCCCCCACCCTGCACTGCGCCCCCAGGCCCTGCCCTCTGCAGCCAGCGTGGTCAGTGCTGCGCACCACTGTGGGCTGTCTGTGGAGCAGGCCTGTGTGCGACAGGACCTAGTGCAGTGTGGGGTCATTTAGCTCAGGGCAACAAGAAAACAGCCTCAGGTCTCCCTGGGCAGAGCCAAGGCGGATCCTGCTTCCCAATACATGCTTTGTAGACAGTTTTTGGCTCAAAAACATGGTTGTTCAATATGTAGACACCCTAAAAGGGGTTTCGTCCCTGGATGCCCGTTTTTCTCTTGTGAAAAAGGAGCCAGTGCTGACCGTGGTGGGGGCTGACCCAGCTGACAGCACGTGGGAGGTTGTAGGGGGCTGAGGTGAAACCACCAGGGCGCCCATGACGGGAGGTGAGCTGCCCTGGCTGTCCTGGGGGCTGCTGGGTGGTATCGAGCCCTGTGAGGTAAAAAGTGAGTGTGACAGATCGCTCAGGGGCTGACCACTTTTTAGGCCCCCTGTCCCAGGCACACACCCTCAGTTTGGATCCTTCGTGGTTGAGATCTCTTCTTGGCCACAGGCTGAGGGTCTGGACGGGGCAGGTGCTTGTTGACCCGAGAGCAGGCTGTTTCTGTGCCGGAGCGAATCAGGGCTGGAGTGGGGAGGGAGCCTCTGCTTGTGCCTTGGGGGCTTCAGCCGATGTCGGCTGAACAAAAGCAGGAGATGCCAAGTCCAAGAGCCGGCCCTCCTGTCGTCCTGTGTGCTGCCACTTTACATTCTGGGAAGAAAGCAGCGGATCTCCCAACAGCTGGAATGAGGCCGCCAAGCGCCCGCCCCAGCCCCACTGAGCAGTCCAGGGCCTTGGCGCTGCCTCTTCCTGGGCCTGGCTAGGGACGGAAGCCCCACAGGGAGACCGAGGTGGGCCTGGCATCAATCAGCAGCCTCCTGAAAGTTTCCTTTGTTCTCCCATTGCTGCCTTATGGACAGGAGGTGGGGGTGCTTGTCCTGGCACAGAGCGAGTGGCAGGGGGCCGGGGGGGGCTGTCTTCGGGTGCCATCTGCATGGTGGGCAAGTGAGGGGCAGGGCCCAATGTAGGCTGAGGCTCTGGAGAGGTGGACTAAGGAGCCACCTAAGGATGGGCAGGGCTGTCCAGAGTGTGGAGAGGTCTCTGCCCCAGTCCAGTTGTCTGCAGTGAGTGGCCTTGAAAGGCTGGCACCCATCAGTTTGCCCGGAGGTCTAGGAGGCGTCTGCACACTGGTCACTGGGGCCCGAGTTTAGGAAGGGCCCATGGAGGCCTCCGTGGGCCAGGGTTGCTCCCTGGCTCTGAGCAGGTGCGGTGTCCTCCACACACTCCAGACCCCGGGTTCCCAGGGTGGTGAGTCAGTCCCAGCTCTGATCGCAGGTCCAGGCTCCCTCTGGTGGTTCCCAGCCGGCAGCTGGCCTGTTTGGTGTTCTTCCCAGCAAGGCAACAGCCAGGAATTAGCTCTGAATGTAGAGTTCCAGCCACACCAAGAGCTTCCAGATAGGCACAGAGCAGCTTTTTGAAGCACCTGGCTTAGGGCCATCTACATGGGACCATGGGCTATAGCCCCCCACAAAGCCTGCCAGGGAAATTGGTGCTCACCCAGTGCCCCTACACATTGGATCCCCCCTAGGCTACATCACAGACTTCAGGGGCCCCTCCTGCGCTACAGAAAACCAGCCATACCTCCCCTGCAAACTTCAGTGAGCCATCAAGGGGATATCAACTCTGTGTTCCTGGCAGGTTTTCATCTCAGAACAGAGCAGCCAGGGAACAGCCCTTCGGAGCTGCTCACCCACAGCCTACTGGTCTGAATCCCTCCTGCTGGGCTCCCTCCTTTTTATTTGAACAGTAAAGTCTGCAACAGAACGCCACCTCACCTTTCTTTCCCCACATTAGCTCAGGAACAGACAGAATGGACTAAAAATACTCAGTTGAGCTAAGTTTCCAAGTCCAGGACGCACAGCTCAGGCCGAGCGTGGGCCGAGGAGCTGGACAAGTTGCCCACTGTCCGCCGAGGCGGGAGGCACGGGCCCTCTGGAGAAGGCAGGCAGACGTTGCCAGGTTTTCTGAGTCCCTGGAAGATCAGAGTCGCTCCTGTTTAGGTCTCTGGGGAACAGCTCCCTGCTGTGGAGGGAGTGTGCTCCTGGCAGGGGGCCGTGGGCTGGAGTGTAGACAGAGCCTCCGTGCTAGTGTGGCTTTGCTGAGTGACCTTGGGGAAGCCTGAGCCTGTTCTTGCCCGTCCCAGCTCTGCCTGCCCATAAGGATAAGCGGGGATGGCCGCGCCTTCCGGCCCGGCCTGCCCTGGGGACCTTGTCCCCACCAGGCTGGGCACTGACTGGCTAGGACGTTGCATTCAGTGTACACCAGGTGGCCTCTGGGTAGCTGGGACCAGTCAGTTTAGTGGCGGTCCCAATTACAAGGAGGCCAGAAGTATTCCAGGCTGAGGCCTTGCCCTACCCCTTGTGGACACTGACTTCTAATGAGGCGGCAGTGTCCCCAGACATCGGGGTCAGTCCCTAGATAGAAACCCTCGGGTCCTCTACTCAACGCCTGCCGCTGACCTCATCACCTGAGGCAGCCATCTGAGATCCAGACTTGGCCTCCAACCTGCAAAACAATGTATCTTTTTGCACTTGGAAAACCTCTGATGGGCTTCGGTGGCCAAGCCCAGCCGTGCCCGGCTCCATTCCAGAGCTCCCGTGGCCGACTCTCAGCAGGGTGTCCTGCCTCTGTCAGTGGGGCTCCCAGAAGCCTGATGTTTGAAAGCCAAGCGCTGTGCTTTGCTTTTTTCTTTTTTTCTTTTTTCTTTCTCTTTTACTTTTCTTTGAATATGCTTCTAGAGACAAACACTTCTCCCTGAAGCTTGGGGGCTTGGCCCTGGCACCTCTGCCCCCTCGGCGAAGCTCGTGGGAGCCTGCACCCTCTCTCCGGGGGCTGCCCCGTTTCCCCCGGCCGGGTCGGCCCTCTCTCTGAACTGCTGCCTGTGTCTGCCCCTCCCTGCACACTGACGACTTTTGCTTAGTGTGGTAGCGTGTCCCGGTGTGTGCTGTTCTGCCTAACTCTGTGGTCTTGTGTCGTTTCTTTCTCCCTTGCAGGGTCTGCCCTGAAGCGTCTCTGCCTAGGCAAAGAACACAGCAGTAGTAATTATCCGGGTTTTTTCCCCCTTTGTCCTCTCTCATTGCATGGGCTTTCTCGTGGCTAGTACACATCAGGGTTCCCGCGGCTGGGCGGGCGTGGGCCGGCCCTGTGCCTACCCCGCGCCTGCTCCATGCCTCTCGGCCAGGCGCCACTTCGCTTCTGCCTGGCGGGATCGCTGCCCTCGGCTCCCCCGTGTGTCTCCATGGCGCCTAGAGTTTGTGCGGTCTCGCCAGTTCACATCTAACGGGCTTATCCTTCCCTGGAACACCCGCAAATTGCCAATCATTAATTGGCTCCTTTTCCAAAACCATAGGAATGAGTATTTCCTTGAAGTCCTAAAGATGAGTGCCTCCCCACAAGGAGAGATGCCAGGACTGAGTGGGTATTAGTCTCCCTGGGCCACTCACCTCCTCTCTCTCTCATCTTTCTCTCTTGAAAAAAATTTTTTTTTCTTTTCTGGCTGAACTTTTCATGTAGGAATAGCTCCATGTGTGTCAAATCTCATCACTAATTTTTAATTGTCTGTGTCTGTGCTTTTTCATTGCTAGCCACTAAAGTCCACTACATTTTGGGACAGCTTGTTTGAAGAGATGGTCATTAGGCTGTTTTCTATGCAGAACATTTTTAAATTGGCTTATTCAAAATTGCCAACCAGAAATGACATGTGTTGCGTGGAAAGGGTATGATTTAAAAATTTTAAAGTCTCGTTGATGCTTTGAATGAAGCAGCCGAGTGCTCTGGTGTGCTAATAGTCAGCAGAGCGGCTCCCAGCTCGCTCCTGCAGCAGGGCGTTGGCCGCAGCCCACGGCAGGAGCTGGTGGGGCCTCAACAGGCAGCCCCAGGCATGGGTACCCTTTATGAATACCTTCCTCTAACGCTCTGGTCAGGACAGTTTCTACGTCTGGAATTCCAAACAACCAGACCATTAAAATTCATGGGAATGCAAGTCAGACAGCCCTGGCAGGCATTTTCCTGTGGGCCAGGCGGCCGCCTACAGGCCAGCCAGCCGCGTGTGCTGAGCGCTCACACAGTACTCCACCGCCCCCGCGTCCTCATGTTACGGCTGAGGATGCACAGGCCAGAGAGAGCCTGAGGAACCTGACTCTAGGCACCGTGACGCCGAAGCCCAGTGTGTCTGGCTATGCCAGGAGTTTCCTGAGCTCTCTCACACGTGAGTCTGGGGATGGGCAGCGGTGGGCACAGAGTGGATGCTGAGCAGAGGCTGCTGGCTGCTACAGGGTCCTGTCCCCTGGCCTGGCTTCTGAGGTGGGTGATGGCCACCTGGCACAGCCCATGGAAATGCCCCACTGTGTCTGACCCTGGGCAGCCAGGCCCCTTAGTCTGACCGCCTCTTGAAGCAAGGTGCTGCCTGGCCCAAGTGAGACCATTGTCTCAGCTGTCACGTAAGAACGAATGCGGCCAGCCCACTGGGGGCCTGGGCGCATGTGTGGCGTCACCAATCCTGGCCTGTGTGTGACTCCCCAGGGTCCTCCACCAGCAGCCTGGCCCCAGGCCCTGAGCCAGGCCCCCAGCCCGCCCTGCACGTCCAGGCGCAGGTGAACAACAGCAACAACAAGAAGGGCACCTTCACGGACGACCTGCACAAGCTGGTGGATGAGTGGACGAGCAAGACGGTGGGGGCCGCACAGCTGAAGCCCACGCTCAACCAGCTGAAGCAGACCCAGAAGCTGCAGGACATGGAGGCCCAGGCAGGCTGGGCTGCCCCTGGCGAGGCGCGGGCTGTGAGTGCCGGGCGGGCGGGGCGGGGGCTCCTGGGGTGGGGTAGCCTTGCCTCCAGCATTTGCTATTGCCCTGTGTGGTGTCCAGTTAAGCTCTTCACTTTCATGATCCGAGTTCATTCTCCCCACAGCCCCAAGAACTAGGCTTCTCCACATTACAGATTGGGAGGTGAGCGACGCGCCCACAGCTCTGCAGCTGGCAGGTGGAAAGGCCGGGCCAGGCCAGGTCAGGCCGAGGCTGTGACCCCACAGCTCAGATACAGCAGCAGCCCCAGCCTGGGCAGCCCGAGCCCTGCACTCAGAGCAGGTGGCCCCGGTCTTGGCGGATGGGCCCACCTCTACCTGGGTTCTGTTTGTGCCCAGGCTGGAGACCAGGGCAGCTGTGCATGTCACTCAAGTGACACCAGCCTCGGGCCGTAGCTCACACGCACCTGAGCCAACGTGGGGCAGAAGTGAGGACCTGCTGTCCTAGGGTTCACACCTAACTTGTTCTGATGTCAGCGCGAGTTGGAGAAGCATCTGCTGTTTTCCAGCTTTCTGGAGGGGTTTGTGGAAGACTGGTGTTATTTCTATCTCAGATATTTAGTAAAGGTCATTTGTGAAGCCATCTGGGCTGGAGTTTTGTTTTGTATTTTTTAGCGTGGGATACTTTCCTCTATGATCTTTTACCTTACAAATTTTCAAACACACAGAAGAGCTGAAAATTCTGCCGTGAACATCCTTAGACCCACTACGTACGCTCTAATTGACATTTTTGCTGTATTTATCACACACCTATTCATTCCTTGAGGGCCCAGTTGTTACTATGGATTCAATTTCTTCTAAACTTTTCACACCATTTGGATTTTCTGTTTCGTTTTGTTAAATTCTGCCTTTCTGGCCATTGGTATCTCTCCTCTAAATTTATCTAAAATTTTAAATTAATTGCCATAAAATTATCCATAATAGCTTTTATTTTTTCCATTTGCAGGATTTACAGTGATGTCCTGATTTCATTCCTGATGGTGGTGATTTTTGCCTCCTCTCTCTCTGCCTCTCCTTTGCTCTTTCTCTTTATGCAGTCTCCTTAGGGGTGTACATTTTATTAGCCCATTCAAAGAACACATTTTGTGTTTGATAGTCTTTATTGTATGTTTCATTAATTTATTTTCTTATTTCTTGCCTTCTATCTTTGGGTTAATTTTGTTGTTCTGGAAAGTTTCTTAAGACATGTTCATTGATTTCTAGCCTTTCCATGATAATGTAGGCATTCAAAGGTATAAAGTGCCCACTGATGGTTTTAGCTGCATCCCAAAAGTGTGCAGCTTTTCATTAACTTTCATTTGAAAATATTTTATAATTTCTGTTGCTATTGGAAGTAAGTGTGGTTGTTAGTTTTCAGATGACCTTTTGTCAGTGTGTTTTCGTGTGGCTGCACTGTGCTAGGAGAGCAGACTCGGTGCTTTCGGTCTGTGGAGATCTTCCGGGACTGGCTCTTGACCCGGCTGTCAGTCTTTGTTGCTGTTCCAGATGCTGGAGCTGAATCTGTTTCCTTCTCTCCACATCCACACTCCCAAGCTCCACCACTGTGACTTCTGTTCTGAACCACTGCAGGGTCCTCTTGACAGGTACACCTCTGCCAGTCTGAGTCCTCAGATTGATTCTCAGTGGAACCCCATTATTCTAGGACAAAGTCAGGAATCCTGAACATGGCCCCACAGCTCTGTGAGGCTGCACCTGGAGCCTGGGCAGGCTCATCTCTGCTGCCTGGGCTCCAGCTATATCGGCGTTCAGGATTAGCAGAGCTAACTGTTGTTCAGGTATTCTGGATTCTTTTTAAGTATAAGGGTTTTTTAAACTATTATTTTTGTCATGGCAAAAAATATAAAACACAGAATTTACCATTTTACCCATTTTCAGACGTACAGTTCAGTGGCATGAAGTACATTCAGAGCACTGTGCAACCATCGCCATCCATCCACTGAACCTTTTCATCTTCCCCAAGGAAACTCTGTCCCCATTAAACACTAGTTCCCAGCCCTCTCTCTGGCACCTCTGGTTTCCCAGGCCCTGGTAGCCTCTGTCCTTCCTTCTGTCTCTGTCTGTGACTTTGACAACTCGAAGTACCTCATATAAATGGAACCATATACAGTATGTGTATGATTGGTGAATGGCTTATTTCATTTGATACAATGTTTTCAAGGTGCATCCATGTTGTAGTATGTATCAGAACTTTTTAAAATCAGCCAGGCGTGGTTGCACATGCCTGTGGTCCCAGCCACCCGGGAGGCTGAGGTGGGAGGATTGCTGGAGCCTAGGAGTTCGGGGCTGCAGTGAACTATGATCGCACCACTGCACTCCAGCCTGGGCGACAGAGCAAGACGCTATCTCAAAAATAAATAAATCCAGAATACTGTGCTGCCACCACCACTGTTCATCTCCACCTCTTTTTATTGTGTGAAACTCTGTACCCATTAAATAATAACTCCCTATTGTCCCTCCCCCAGCCTCTGACAACTTCCATTCTGCTTCCGGTCTCTCTGACTTTGACTCCTCTATGTACCTCATAGAGTGGAATCACACAGTGTCTGTCTTTTTCCACTGGCTTATTCCACTTAGCAAAACGTCCTCCAAGGGCACCCTTGATGACATCCATGTTGTAGCATGTCCGAATTTCCTTTCCTTTGAAGGCCGAGTGATAGTTCATTGTATCTGTGGATACAAGATCTGTGGATATCACATCCATTCTCAGTGGAATCCTGTTAAGGGATTGTCTGTCATTTCTGTCAGTGGACAGTTGGGTGACTTCCATCTTTTAGCTGTTATTAATCTGCTGTGAACATAGTATCCCTTCAAGATCCTGCTTTTATCCTTTTGGGTATAAACCCAGAAGTGGAATTGCTGGATCATATGATAATTATATGATAGTTTTTCGAGGAACTGTTTTCAATAACAGCTATACCATTTGACATTTCCACTAACAGTGCACAAAACTTCCAGTTTCTCCACATCTGTGCCAACAGAAGATTTCCTTTCTGGGTTTTTTGTTTTTGTTTTTTTGTTGTTTTCTTTTTTTTTTTTTTTTTTTTTCCAGACAGAGTTTTGCTCTTTGGCCCAGGCTGGAGTGCAATGGCACGATCTCGGCTCACTGTAACCTCCACCCCTCAGGTTCAAGCAATTCTCCTGCCTCCCGAGTAGCTGGGATTATAGTTGTTTGCCACCGTGGCCAGCTAATTTTTGTATTTTTAGTAGAGATGGGGTTTCACCATGTTGGTCAGGTCTTGAACTCCTGACCACAAGTGATTCACCCGCCTCAGCCTCCCAAAGTGCTGGGATTACTTTGTGAGCCACCGCGCTCGGCCATCCTTTCAGGTTTTTGATGGGAGCCATCCTCTCAGGTGTGAATTGGTATCTTGTGGTTTTGCTTTACATTTTCCTAATTAAGTAGTGACATTGAGCAGCTTTTCATGTGCTTATTGGCTGTTTCTATATCTTCCTTGAAGTATTATTGAAGTCTTCTGCCAATGTGTGAATCAGCTTGTTTTTTTCATTGTTGAGTTTTAGGAATTTTCTGCATGATCAGATATTAATCCCTTATCAGATATATGATCTGTTGGCAGTGCCTTTGGATGCACAAAAGTTTTAAAATTTGTCTTGTTTTCATTTGTTTCCTGTGCCTTTAGTGTAATATCCAAGAAATCACTGCCAAATCCAATGTCGTGAAACCTTTTCCTTAAGTTTCCTATTAAGAGTTTTCTGGTTTTTGCTTTGACATTTAGAACTTTGGTCCATTTAGAGTTGATTTCTTCTTCTTCTTCTTTTTTCCTGAGATTGTGTCTCACTCTGTTGCCAGGCTGGAGTGCAGTGGCGCAATCTCAGCTCACCACAACCTCCACCTCCCGGGTTCAAGCAGTTCTCCTGCCTCAGCCTCCCAAGGAACTGGGACTACAGGCGCCCGCCACCACGCCCAGCTAATTATTTTATTTTATTTTTAGTAGAGACGGGATTTCACCATGCTGGCCAGGATGGTCTCAATCTCTTGACCTCATGATCCGCCTGCCTCGACCTCCCAGAGTGCTGGGATAGAGTTGATTTTTGGGAGGCAAGGCAGGGCTCCACCTTCTTTTTTTGGTATGTGCATATCGTTTTCCCCACAGAAGTTGTTGAAAACTGCTTTCCCCCTTGAATGGTCTTGGCCCCCTTGTGGAGAGTCACTGCAGCATAAGAGTTTACCTTCATCTCTGGGCTCTCCTCTCCTGTGACTCCCGCAGTGTGTGACTCATCCACTTCATGGTGGACCACAGACCCCTCTGGCTCTGTCCACTCTGCCACCTTTTTCCTCTCCTCCTCACACAATCATTTCAAGTGTCCCCAGCTTGCTGATTCTTTATTCTGCCTGCTCAGATCTGCCAGTGAACCCCTCTAGTGAATTTGTAAATGTCAGTTACTGTTTTCAGCTCTTCTAGTTCCACTTGGTCCCCTTCATAATTCCTGTCTATTGATATCCTCGTTTTGTTCCTGTGTGATTTTCCTGACTTCCTGTAGTTCTGTGTCCATGGCTTCCGTGAGTTCTTTGAGCACATTTAGGATATTTGATTTAAAGCCTTTGTTTACTAAGTCCAATGTCTAGGCTTCCTTGGGGATGTTTTTGTAAGTTAAATATTTTCCTCTGAATGAATCATACCTTCCTGTTTTATTTTCTTTAGATTTTAGGTCACTAAATTTTTCTTTGTGTCTAAACTGCTGTTAAAACTATCCATTCAGTTTTTAATTTGGGTTATTGTGTTTTTCACTTGAATTCTTTTTTTTTTTTTTTTAAACCACATCTGCCGTATCTTAAAAAAAAAAAAAAAAATGGTTTTTAACTCTCTACCAAAAATCTCTATCTTGTATCTCCTTCACATAATATTTTTTAGTTTTTGTTTGCTCTTTGGCCTAGTTTTTCTTTATATTGCCTTGTCTTTTCTTGTGACTTTTTAAATATTGTGTGTAGAACATTGTAGTTGAAATTTTATTTGCAAAAAAATTTGAGGTCTAATAGTAGGTTTCTCATTATTGTTTAATTTGCCTTAGAGCACCTTTTCATATTCTTATCAGCCATCTTTTAAAAAGTGGTCAAGGATAGTGACCATTTAAAAGTTGATTTGTTTATCTTTTTATTATTGATTTGTGGGTGTTCATTATATATCTTTTGTCGTACACAAGGGGACTTCCAAAAGTTCACAGAACAATGAAATTAAAAGATAAATATAAGAAATATGACTGGCCATGGTAGCTCACACCTGTAATCCCAGCACTTAAAGGCTGAGGTGGGTGGATTGATTGAGTCCAGGAGTTCAAGACCAGCCTTTGCAATATGGCAAAACCCCATCTCTACAAAAAATACAAAAATTAGTTGGGCTGCCGGGTGCGGTGGCTCATGCCTGTAATCCCAGCATTTTGGGAGGCTGAGGCGGGTGGATCACCTGCGGTCAGGAGTTCAAGACCAACCTGGCCAATATGGTGAAACCCTGTCTCTACTAAAAGTACAGAAAAAAACCCAAAAAACAAAAACAAAAAAATTAGCCCAGCATGGTGGTGGCTCCTGTAATCCCAGCTACTCAGGAGACTGAGGCAGAAGAATCGCTTGAACCCTAGAGGCAGAGGTTGCAGTGAGCCGAGATCGCACCATTGCACCACAGCCTGGGCGACAAGAGCAAAACTCTGTCTCAAAAAAAATTAAAAAATAGCTGGGCATGGTGGTGCATACCTATAATTACAGCTACTAAAGAGGCTGAGGTAAGAGGATCGCTTGAGTCCGGGAGGTCAAGGCTACAGTGAGCTGAGATGGTGCCACTGCACTCCAGCCTGGGTGACAGAGCAAGACCCTGTCGGAAAAAAAAAAAAAAATAGCTGGGCATCGTGGCGCATACCTATAGTTATAGCTACTAAAGAAGAAATATAAACTTTTTTCTTAACACGAGCGCCATCAAGTTCAAGACACTTTTATGAGCAATGATGCCAGCCATTTAGTCCCTCCCTAAAGACCTAATGGTTCTGGGAATTTAACCATGGCCATTGAGTCTTTTTTACATTATTAATTGACAAAATGGGTACCCTTTACAGACGTTTTAAAATTAGGAAGCAAAAGGAAGTCAGAAGGAGCCAAATTAGCACTGCAGAGTAGATGCCTGATGATCTCCCATGGAAACTCTTGCAAAATCAGCCTTGTTTGCTGAGAGGAATGAGCAGGAGCACTGTCATGATGGAGATGGACTCTCTGGGGAAGCTTTCCCCGGGGGGGTTTTGCTGAAGCTTTGGCTAATGCTCCCTAAACACTCTCATACTAAGCGGATGCCACTATTCCTTGTTACCCCTCCAGAAAGTCGGCAAGCAGAATGCCTTAAGCATCCCAAAAGCTGTTGCCACAATCTCTGCTCTTGACTGGCCCACTTTTGCTCTGATGGGACCACTTCCAGCCCTCAGCGCCATTGCCTTGACTGCGCTTTGTCTTCAGGACCACACTGGGAAAAACATGTTTCATGTCGTTACAGTTCAAAGAGAGCTTCAGGATCTCCATCCCACTTGTTCAAAGTTTCCACTGACAGCTCTGCTCTTTCCCTGCGCCCGATCTTGGTGCAGTGGTTTTGGCACCCACTGAGTGGAAAGTCTGCTCAACTTCCATTTTTCTGTCAGAATTATGTAAGCTGAACCTACTGAGATGTCTGCGGTGTTGGCCACTGCTTCTGCTGTTATCCAGTGTCCTCTGCACTTACGGCTCAGACCAGATGAGTGTTTTCCTCACCAAGTGATACGGATGGCCTGCCACTGTGGGCTCTGTCTTCAGCATGGTCTCATCCCTTCTTAAAACAAGTCAACCATTTGTAAACTGCTATTTTCTTTGGGGGCATGGACCCCATAAACTTTTCAGAAAGCATCAGTGATCTCACCATTCTTCCACCCAAGCTTCACCATCCATGTGATGTTGGTTCTTGCTTGGCAGAATTCACGTTATTGTGATGGAGGCTCTTTTCAAACTGAAATCTTCTCCTCCTTAGTGCCTCAGACTGCCTCCTCTTCAGACATATTATAAAGAGTTAGTGCAAGTGTATTCGGGTGCAAAGATTTTTTTTGAAAGTCATGCATAGTTTTTTCATGATATGTATTTCCCATGAACTTTTTGAAGACCCCCATAATGGATATAGTCTACTGATCTGTGGCTTCTGTTTTTGCTTTCTTAGTGGTGAACATGAAATGGCAAAAATTTTAATTTTGTGTCTCCTAAAAGCTTTGCAGCTTTAGCTATTGCTTTTGGTCTGGTGAGCCATCGCAAATGAGCTCTCGTGTAGATTCTGATGTAAAGCTCAATCTGTTTTCTTCCTCTGCATATCTGATCGTTCCAGTCCTTCCTCTCCACACTGAATTGTACTGAATCGGGCAGACACTTGTCGAGTGGCCGTCGCTGTGTACGTCCATTTCTGAATTTGCTGTTTTGTTTCCTGTAGCAATTCCCTTCTTGTGGCAACACCACACTCTCTTAATGACTGACGTTTTCTCTTTTTTTTTTTTTTTTTTGAGACGGAGTCTCGCGCTGTCGCCCAGGCTGGAGTGCAGTGGCCGGATCTCAGCTCACTGCAAGCTCCGCCTCCCGGGTTTACGCCATTCTCCTGCCTCAGCCTCCCGAGTAGCTGGGACTACAGGCGCCCGCCACCTCGCCCAGCTAGTTTTTTGTGTTTTTAGTAGAGACGGGGTTTCACCGTGTTAGCCAGGATGGTCTCGATCTCCTGACCTCGTGATTCGCCCATCTCGGCCTCCCAAAGTGCTGGGATTACAGGCTTGAGCCACCGCGCCCGGCCATGACTGACGTTTTCTAGTAAGTTTAATCTTTGCTCAGGAAAGACTTTCAGTATTGATCTTCTTTAAGAATTTCTTGATTTTTTTCAGGTCGTTAATATTTGCATATGTTTTAGGAACAGCCTGTCACTTTCTGCAGGCTAGCCCACTGGGATTTCGATTGGGAGTGTACTCAGTCTGCCGATTAGCTTGGTGAGATTAGACATACGAACAACACGAGCATTCCTGTGAACGTGGTGTCCATTTACTGGCGTCTTTTTTGTTTCTCTGCAGTGTAAAGATGTTATACACCTTTCATTAAATTTATCCCTAGGTAGCTGATGTTTTGGAATGCTATCATAAATGTTAGTTTTCTTTAAATTTCCTTTTCCAGCTTCCTGTTACTAGAATATAGAACTATGGTTGACTTTCATATCTCATATCCTGCGATTGTGCTCAATTTGCTATTAGTTCTAGGAATTGGTTTGTCCCTTCTTGTGGGTTTTCTGCACACACAGTCTTATCATCTGCACGAGGCCAGTTCTCCTTCTCTCTGTCCATTCTGTGCGGGTGGCTCCTTTTCCTGCCCACCTGGAGATCCCCGCTGTGTCGACTGGAAGCGTGGAGGCACCTCGGGGAGGTTTGGGCATTTTGCTGTGGGCAGGGGCTCAGCTGTTAGTTCTGTAGAGGCCCTTCCAGATGAGGAGGCCCCTCCAGCCCTGGCTGCTGAGCATGATTTCCAGGAAGGGGTGTGGAAGTCGCCGAGTGCCCTCCGTGCACCTGTGACCAGTGCCCAGTGGGGCCCTCCCTGGAGTGGAGCGGAGTGACTCCCCGTGGCCAGCAGCCTTGCCTTCCTGGGGCACACCCCGCATACGGCTTCTCCCCAGGCTGGGAGAGTGGAAGGGCTGCCTTGCCACCACCTCCCTGCACGCTTGCTTTGCGCAGGTCCTGGGGCGTTGCGCCTGCCAGCTCCTGGGTGGTTCATGCTCCTGTGAGGGCACTGAGCAGCCAAGCAGGAGGCCTTTGTGGTGGCTGAGTAGAGGCGTGTGGGGCCACTTACGCGCCCTCAGGGGCCAGGCCCCACCAGTCCTCCTCCAAGGCCCGTTCTGGCTGGTGGACATCGGGTGTGTGGCCTAGAGACCATCAGGCTGCAGCTTGGGGAAGCAAACAAGGGAGGGTGATGGTTCGTGGCCCCACACCATCATTCTGCTGTCAGCCCTGAGAGGGTGCCTGTCACCGCAGGTTCCAGGACCGCTGTCTCCTGAAGATGGAGAAACTGTGGCACCTTGGGGGCCACTCAGGGAGGCCAGCTGATTGCAGCCACGTGTACCTTCCTCTTCTCGTCTCTGTGTTTTGTAGATGACCGCACCTCGAGCAGGAGTGGGGATGCCACGTCTGCCCCCAGCGCCCGGCCCTCTCTCCACCACGGTCATTCCCGGAGCCGCCCCGGCCCTGTCCGTGCCCACACCAGGTACTGCCCTCTCCAGCCTCCCAGCCCCATCCTGTGCGCTGCCTCTGGGTCGGTACGGAGGCCTGCTCCCAGCTCCAGTGTCCTGGGGGCCCTGGGCAGGCCAGGTGGGCCAGCTGGGGGCACAGGGCAGCTGGAGCCCCCCGCAGGTGCCCGTGCTGCCGGTCTTCTTGCGGCCACCTGTGGTCAGCATGCCTGGCGCCCGGCTGCGGATCACGTAGCCTTCTGCCCTGTCCCTTGCCAGATGGTGCCCGTGGAACCGCCCGGAGAAACCAGGTGTGGTTTGGCCTCCAAGTCCCCCCCACCGCCTGCTGTGGGCACAGCACTCAGCCGCGAGGGGGACAGCGGGTGGGCAGCAAGACTGCTTCCTTTGCGGCTTCAGACCCTGTTCGCTCCTAGGTTCCTGTGGTCCACGCGCCGTCTCCACACCCACTTCCTATACTTGAGTTGGTGGTTAGAACCTTGTCGTCACCCTGCAGAAGTACAGTGCCTTGAATGCCAGCTTTTCCGTTCCCTGATGAAAAGATATGTTTAAAAAAATTATCGGAAAAGGTTTCATTTGCAATTGGCTTGTGCATTGATAATCTTTATTTACTGTTTTAAGTTGCAGAGATGTGAATGGTTTACAAATCTGAAGCTGAAGTTCAATCTTTGGTTTTCTGTTGTAAATGCCTTTTTAAAACATTGAATTAGCTACCTTAAGTACTGAAGAGCTTCCAGTGCTAGGCGAGCCCTGCTTTGTCCGCAGTAGAGTGCCGGTTCCCTGGGCTCATCCAGGGGCTGAGAGACGGCAGGACGCTGGGGCAGGGCACACTGGCGGAGCTGCTTGCTCAGTAGGGAATGTCAGCTGCTGCACTGGGCCGTGAGAAATCCACCAGAAAACGTTAGGTGAGCAAACATGCCTTGGCGCCAGTGGGCTGCTGTGAGGATAAGGTGTGTGCTGGGCGTAGAAACTCTGGCTGCCCGCCCACCCTGTGGAGACAAGCACAGCTCCTTCAGCTGGAGAGGCTGCCCTCTCTCCTGCCCACTTCCCTCCCTCCTCCATGATTTCCATGGAGGCCTGTGGCTCTGCTCACCCCTGGCACGCAGACCGCTCTCCTGTCCACCACTAAGTCTGCTCTGCGGAGGGCGGGGTCATTCTTCTCCTGGAGATTTCAGTGGGACTCGTCCCCAGCGGGCACAACACAGCCCTTGGTGGGAGGGGAAGGCCCGAGCTGCCTCCACCTCCTGCTGGAAAGCAGACTGCTTGGGACTGCCCAGCTGTGAATTGTATAGTTTCTGTACTTATTAGAACTGGGTAAATTATTTTGGTTCAAATCTATTATTCCATCAATTCAGTTAGAATTGAATTTTCTAGGTGTTATGCAGAATCTTCTGCCAGGGCACGATGCTGTCGTAAGAGATTTCTGTTCTCTGTACTGGGCCCCCTTGCCCCGTTCCTTGAGTGAAGTGGGGGCTGCCCTCACCTGTCCCCCTTGCCTGTGAATCCCTTCCTCGTACATGGTGGTCAGTGGCACGGAATCCCCAAGAGATTGTATATCTGAAGGAGAAAAATAAACACTTTTGCTCGAAAACAGTGTGAAACAACATCTTTTTCTTACCCTCTGTCCATATAAAATCCAAACCAACCAGCCTCCTAGGGAGCACAGGAGCTGGGAGCCAGTACTGGGCTCAGCTGCATCCACACCTCTAGAGGAGGGCACTGAGGGGCTGCGGGTGCCACTGGATGCTGGGCAGGGCTGGCCCTGGCAGGGGTCTGAGAGCAGGGCATCTGGCAGGGCTGTCTGGCCCCCAACACTGCCCCTGCCAGCTATGGCCTGGGCCCTGGGCCCTGAGCACAGTCAGCTCTGCCGGTCGGGTTAGCTGGCTGGGCTTCCTACCACTGTGCACCTGGTTATGCTTAGCAGTGCCACAGGCTGTGCCCATGATGGAGGGAGCCAGCCTCCTGGTCAGCGAGACACACCTGCAGCCCCTGTCTCCAGGAGGCTTGGTTTGCATGACTTGCTGCAGCCCCTGGGGCCACCCTCTTTGCTCCAGGTGGGCCGAGCTCAGGGGAGGTGGGAGGTCCTTGGACGAGCTTGGGCTTGTTGAGAGGAGGATTTGGGGCTGGGGTTGCCCGGGGATCATGCAAGGGGCAGTGGCTTTCCTGGTAGGCACAGGGGCCTTAGGGAAAGTGGCCATCCAGGGTGGGGACTCATCCTGGGGGCTCAGTGCATGGTGGCAGCCAGCCCCCCGGCCTCCCACTAAAGACAGCCTCCAGCTGACTGCAGTCCCTCCTGCACATGCTGCATCGCAGGCCTCACCGTGAGCAAGCTGAGGGTCCCAGTGTCTCCGGCCCGGTCTACTGTGGGGGCTGCCTTGGCCGTGGGGCCACCTCCTCAGAGAGCTGCAGCGCCAGCCTTCGAGCTTCTGCACGGAGGGAGGAGGAGCGCTCATCCCAGAGCCTCCTGTTTTGGGTGCTGGGGGCAGCTCGCTCCCAGATGCTCCGGACAGTCCAGGAGCTGAGCGTCTGGGTTTCTGGGCAGCCGTTCAGTGTGCTGACCGGTCACACAGAGAAGGGTGGCCCAGGTGACAGAGGATGCCAGGGCTATGCTGAGGACAAGACCATCTACACAGGGCATGGGTCACGGCAGAGCTGGCACGGCCTTCCTGTCGGCAGCTCCTGGGAGGGCGTCAGGGCCCAGCCCTCGGCGAGTGGCCAGCACCACAGCGGGCCCACAGTGAGCTGCGTGGTTTTGTTTTCCAGATCCTGAGAGTGAGAAGCCTGACTGACCCCGCCTAGACGCCAGGCCCACTTCACGCCGTCTAAGTGGAGAAGTGACGGACCCTCAGGGCCAGCTGCTCCTCCTGTCCAGTTCACGCTGTTTTGTAACCACTTTCTAAGCATTTTTTATTCACAATTGGAAACACAAATGTAATGCAAGAATAAAAAATATTTTGGGGCAGAAAGGACTTTCGTTTTTCAAACTCTTCCCTCTCTGGTGGCCCTCTGCCAGCCAGGTGACTGGGATGTGACGGTGGTGGGGGGACATTCCCAGGACCCTGGCACTCTCAGGGCAGCCCTGTTCTCTGCAGGGCCCCCGGGAGGCTGATCTCCACGTTCCCCCGATGCCAGCTGGCATGGACTCGGGGTCCTGGGTGCCTCCTGGCCTTTGCTCACAGAGCTCCATGAGGCAGGGCCTTCCCTCTGGTCTTTGGAGGCTTGAAGCCACCCACCACCCCCACACCCACCTCCCAGGCACCTTCCTTCCAGAATTCACCTGCACTGGCAGGGAAAACACCAGTGGCCTGGGGTCAGAAACCTCTGGCTGTGGGTGGCAGGTCCGAGACCACCGGTTCCTTGGAGGGCTGCATTCCCCCCACTCGTGGGAGGGGTCCTAAGTGTGAGAAACGAGGAATGTTGGCATGGCCTCACCAAGAAAACGTGCCGTGGTAAGGTCCCCAAACCCTAGCCTGGCCAGCAGGCACAGGGGCCTTACGCTGGGTCCAGAGGTCTAGGGAGAATTTGGGGCCCTATGCATCACAATGAGAAAGCATTGCATCTTTATTGTCATTAATGTCTAACTGCAACTTAGCATTTCCTCCATTAACAGCACCCGGACTTCATCACCACTAGAAACCACAGATATTGCTGTGCCGTTTCATTTACATCCATGACACAGTGCCCTTCCCTGAGATGTAAAACTGTCCAGCCGACTGATAAGAGCGGTGCTGCCTGCCCATCTCAGACATGAGTCTTCAGGGCACGGCAACGCTGCTTCCCCACAGGAGTGTCAGGGATGCCACCCCGGTGTATGCGGGTGGCCTCAGAGCCCTGGTTCTCCTCCATGTGATCAGCAGGGTAGGCTTCCTCCAAGCCTCAGCTGGGAGCAGCACAGTGTTAGGAACATGGCTTCCCTTGGTCTTAGTTTGTGTTCTCTTCTGTTGGTGGCTCATGTGACTGGTTTTCTGTGGACCATAGTAATGTGGTTTGCCCTTTCTTTCTTTCTTTTTTTTTTTTTTTTAATGAGACAGAGTCTTGCTCTGTTGCCCAGGCTGGAGTGCAGTGATGCAAACTCGGCTCACTGCAACCTCCGCCTCCCAGGTTCAAGGGATTCTTCTGCCTCAGTCGCCTGAGTAGCTGGGATTACAGGTGTGCGTCATCAGATCCGGCTAATTTTTGTATTTTTGGTAGAGATGGAGTTTCAGCATGTTGGCCAGGCTGGTCTCAAACTCCTGACCTTGTGATCCGCCCGCCTCAGCCTCCCAAAGTGCTAGGATTACAGGCATGAGCCACTGTGCCCGGCTGCAGTTTGCCTTTCAAACTGCACATTTATTTTAATCATTCTCTGTAAGTGAATAATAGTGTAAATGTCAATGGTAAAACTTGGTGGTAGTGTGGTAGTAAATAGTAGTAAAATGGTCAATGAAATGGTAATGGTCAAGCCAGCACCCTCTGGGGAGATTCTGCACAGTGCACTTCCAGGACTCTGGGGCCCCGAATCCCAGCTTCATCTGCTGCTCAGAACCGCCTAGCAGCCCTCCAGGGGCCCCAAGGCTCAGCCTCAGAATCCAAGGCTCTTGGTGTTCAGCCTCACCCACTAGACGTGTCCCTGCTTTGGGCTTCACTGCTGCTGCATAGCATGCGAGCCGGGCCCGGATTCATTCTTGACCCTCCCAGTCCCCAAACCCCCTTCCATCCAGTCTCCGTGCTGCAGCCTGCAGCCTGCTCTCCCCACTCTGGGTTCTAGCGCACAGTCTGGGTGGATGGCTCACCAGAGCCCCAGAGACCTCAGCCCCTCGTGTAGAGTTCTCATGGATGCATGTTATTTGTTATGCTTGACTTCCTGAAAGCAGGGACTTAAAATTGTTTTTTGATAGCCCTGCACCTTCCAGAACAGTCACTGAGTGAATTGTGCTGATGAAGGTAGACTCTACTTTGGGCAGGTGAAGCTTCCATTGGGAGCTTACTGGCTCTGATCACAGCATTTCCGGGATAGAAAGGACCCTGCCAGGCCCCTCCTAGGACAGCAAAGGCAGCACTACCTGGGGCCAGTCCAGGCTCCTCCTGCAGGGGCAAGGCAGCCAAGCCACAGCCTCTGTTCTCCAGTGTCATTTTGTTCTTAGCTGACCCCAGCATCCAACCAGACTTCCAGTGTCCAGGGTGATATCTGTGCCTCATCTCCAGGCTGAACAGCTTCAGTTCTCTGAAAAGTGCTTATTACTAAAGGGCTGGTAAGGCTAGGCATGGTGACCCATGTCTGTAATCCTAGCACTTTGGGAGGCTGAGGCAGGAGGATCGCTTGAGGCCAAGAGGTCAAGGCTGCAATGAGCCGTGATCACATCACTGCACTCCAGCCTGGGTGACAGAGTGAGACCCTGTCTCTAAAACAAACTGAAAAAAAACAAAAACAAAAAATAAACCACCCAGAATCGTGTCTTCATTCATTGGAGAATGCAGTTAAGCCTGGGCCGGGACGCCTGCCTTCCAGGTGGTTAAGGGAGTTCAGCAGTGGTGACCACTCTGTACACATGGTGGTTGTGGTCCCTGAACTTGACTTTATTAGACTTGCCCTTGAGAGGGGGCAGAAGGCCCGCATGCCACAGGCATCACTGTGCTGATGGTGGCTCATGCAGTCCTGCAGAGGTGCGGAGAAGAGTCCCTCACCCTTAGAGGATACTGGGGTTGAAGGCTGCCTGAGGCCAGGCTGGAGGGGGAGGCAATGCTGTCCCATGCAACTCTGTGAAGAATCGTTCATTTCTCACTGAGTGGACAGCAGGGACCAGGGTCCTGGGCTTCAGGGATCACAGCCACAGCCAGCTGGTTCTGCCTCCCACTGAGGCTGTGTGGGCTGGGGCAGGAGGGCTTTGGAACAACAGCAGTTCCTAAGAGTTGATCCTTTTGAGCCCAAGCCCTCCAAATTTGATCTCCAGCTCAAGGTTCTGTGAGCTTCCAGACCCGTAAATCCAACTGCCTCTCCCCTCTCCATGCAGATCCTCAAAGTCATCTTGAAGATGCTCCACGTTGTAAGACGATGTCGCTCCCAAGCTTCGTAGGGTCTTCCCAGATGTCCCAGTTTCCCAGGCTGGCATGACCAGTCACCCGGTTCATTCTCAGTCTGGGAATCAGACTCATCCTTGTCCTCTCATTTCCCAAATGTGGGCTGCGAACAGCCGAGTAGATGTTTTAGCTGAAATGTCCCCGAACCCTCTTCCATCCAGTCTCCCCACTGCGCCTGCATGATCTCTTCAGAGTCAAACAATGGATGCTCTGGTCCAGCCTCCTTGCCCGGCTCTACCCTCTCCAGGTCTTTCCTACCTGTTGCTCCCCTCATTCTGAGCCCTACCACTAGGCGGGGTCCCTTGAGCCCCAAGGGGCCCAGCTTCATCCTCCTAGGGCCTCACAAATGCCTACTAGGCCCCCGGGGCGTGCTCCAACTTCACTTCCCCAGGCAGCCTCCCCAGCTCAAGGCTGGGTCAGCCTGCTGCCCCTGTGCTCCCTTCTGAACATGGTCTTCCCTATGAACCTCCTGCCTCACTTCTCAGAGTGTGATGATGCACGGCAGAGGCCACAGGAGATCCCATGTGTGTCCCCCTCCGTCCCCCTCCAGCCTCCCCTTGGCTGCCGGCCACCTAGGCACAGAAGTCCTGTCTGTTTCACTTCCTGTTTCCTCCTGCTCCTACGAGGGAGGCACTCAGCCCGACTCTGTTGAATGAGTGAGTGGAGGCTGGGGAGAGGGAAGAGGGTGTGTGGATGGAGGAGGGGTGGGCAGGGGACGCGAGAGCAGCCGGATCCTGGGCAGGGTGAGGAATGAAGGTGAGGACGCAGCCCCTGGGGAAGCTCAGGTGGAGCTGCAGGAGCCTGCGGCTGCATGGAGGGTAACAAGAGTCAGAAGCCACAGTGGACAGCCCCGGGCCCCACAGGCTTACCTGTTCAGGCAGCACAGCGGGCTTAGGGAATGTTGACAGGCATGGGTTTCCCTTTTCGACCTGCTTTGAAATAAGAGCCAAGGACAGCACACCCTGTCAGGGAAACAGACAATGCTGGAATTGGGTGACTTTGAGGAAGGTTCATACATAAGGAACTGTTTCCAAAAGTGTGGGTGTCTGGAAGGCAGTGTTGGTAGACAGAATAATGTCCCCTAAAGGGCCCACATCTGAATGCCTGGTCCTGTGCATGTCACCTCCACATGGCACCAGCACCCTCACCGATGGGACTTGGGACAGGATATTCTGGTGGGGAGAGGCCACGATAAGCCAGGCAGGTGCAGCATTATCCCAGGGTCCCTCCATGCAGGAGGGAGGGGTCAGGGGAGGAAGTGTGACACGGGCAGCAGGACTAGGAGAGCAGATGCTGAGTGGAGACTGGGAGGGGAGGACAGGGCAGCAGCCCAGGGCCTTGGGCAGCCTGGGAAGCCCGAGAAGGCAGGAGGAGCCCCCAGCAGGAGCCTGCCCTGCCCAGACCTTGACTTTCGCCCAGCAAGACTGATTCTCAGTTTTATCTTCCAGGACAGGAGGATAATAAGTTTGTGCTGCTTGAGGCTGCCAGGTTGGGGTGAGACCTCAGAGCAGCAAGAAACACATGCATGCAGGAACGTGGGGCCGCCGCCTTCTAGCCATGACTGGCTCCAAGCCTGGGGCCACCACAGGAGGGTCACGTTGGAGGAGCCCCAAGGAACAGAACTGTGAGAGTCACCCCGGAAGAGGAGCACAGCCTGCAGCCCACGACAGAGCCAGCTGAGGCGGCCTCGCAGGAAGGAGCCGGGAGGCTCAGCGCCTGGCCCCAGCCTGCCCCTGCCCCTGGTCTCCTTCTGGGGTTCCCCAGGGGCTAGACCCCAAGGAAGCTGGCAGGACAGGAGTCCATGTGAGCTGTACCCCGCAGCTCAGCCACAGACAACAGATGGCGAAGACAGAGCCTGGGGGTGGAAGGACAGGCTGGTCACACCGCAGACCACAGGGTCAAGAGCCGGGAGAGGCCAGGGGCCTGCGGGCTGGACCTGGGGAATGAGTTCCCCCTTCCCAAGTCTCAAGCGATGCACTTGGAGAGGGTCCCCAGCTTTGCTCTGCTTCCGAATCCTGAGCGGAGCCTGCAAAGAACACAGATGTCCAGGCCACACCCAGCAGCATCTGAATAAGACACGGAGGTAGGGAGGGAAGGGGCGGCGGAGGGCGGCGGAAGGTGAATGCTCGCTGCTGCACCCGCTTCCTAGTAGCTCTTTCCTGGGAGAACAACTTCCTGTCCTCACAGCATATCTGGAGACTCAGTATCTGACTTCACCATGGCCATGCCCTTGACTCTGAGTGGAACACATGGGTCGCGTGTCTGGAATCCATGTGTGCCCAGCATCCCGTGAGCTTGGCACTAGAATGGGCTTTCGGAGAGAGAATGGCAACTGCAGTCTCTTTTGGTTCCTTAGTAAATTGGAGGGACCTGAACTTTGCCCAGGCAGGCTTGACATTCTGTTTATTCCACACAGCACAGTTCAGGAAGAGACTGAACTCGGCTAAGTCATCCTTTTGTGACCTTGTATTTGACGATTCTAACTGGAGGATGTTAAGAGTGAGAAGCAGAAGCTCCTAACAACAGGACAGACAAAGGCACCATGCCGGGGAAATGCCCAGGGGCCCTTCATGACCCAGAGCCGGGGAGCCGGGCGCAGGCAGAGGCCGCTGCACATTCACCACACTCAGGCCATGTGCCGGCCTCAGGCTTGACAAGCTCAGGCCTTTGGTTAAAGCCTTTCTAGCACATTGATATACTTTCCATTTACAACCTATTCTGAAGTGAAGGGCATTCTACGTGGACAATATTCACAGCAATTCTAGAGACAGGTCTTATCCTCCCTATGTCACTCCCAGTCATTGGTCCCACCTCTAAGAGGAAGACAAATCTCTTAATACTCAGCAGACAGCTTCCAAAGTTTGTCTCTCTCCTCTAAGTATCACTGGGTCTTCTTTTGTTCACAAGAATGCAGAACAATGTTCCAAGTACTATTATGTTTCTAAACTTTAAGATTGTTCATTTTCAAGAAACAAATAACTATAACCACGTGACTATGTATAACCAATAACTATACCCTTGATAATATTTCAACATACTCCAAAAGGAAACTTTGAGTCCATTTTACATTCAGCAAGTTAATATTAAACTATGTGGCACATCAAAAGCTTTAAATTAATAATGTGTGTTTTAAGTGTTACAAACCACGTCAAGTGTACATCTAATATACGAACCAACAACTGAAAATACTACGGTTGAGTAGGCTGTGAGTTCCTTGTAGTTAAATAAATTATTACAAAGAGTATTATTATGAAAGGTATGTGCTATGCCAAGCACTAACAAGATGTAGATGTGGTCATGAGCTAGCTACAGTAAAATGAAAAGGAAAACTGTGCTTGAGACCTCTTTTGTGTCATGATTTACCATAATTCTGAAGCAAAGTGTTTATGGCTGCTATTAAAATTAAAATTGAAAGGGAGAAACAAAGCACCCTGAAATTTGAATGAAAATTAAAAAGAAAAAAGTGTGTAAGCTGTCATACAGTATTTATGTTTTCCTAGGATGCTAGATGTTACTAAAAACTAAATCTCAAAAATATTTAAATAGTCTGAAAAATAAAGATGTATATATACTGCACTTTTGGAAAACTTCAGAACATTATCAAGAATTTAGTAAAGGGTTCTTTTTATCATAACACTGATTCAACTATCTGGTCAAATCACTCAGTGTTCTAGATGGTCTTTAAGGAAAGGAGTATGATGGAATGTTCAGTCTTCTGAAGTCAAATCTACACAAGGATATTAAATTACATTAGAGTTTTTTTTGTTTTTGTTTGTTTTTTTGTTTTTTAAATAGAGATGGGGTTTCCCTCTGTTGCCCAGGCTGGAGTGCAGTGGTGAGATGACAGCTTCCTGAAACTGCGACCTCCCTGGCTCAAGCCATCCTCCCGCCTCAGCCTCCTGAGTAGCTGACTACAGACTCACACCACGCTGGGCTCACTTTACTCTTTTTTTTTACTTTTCGAGACAGAGTCTTGCTCTGTCACCCAGGCTGGAGTGCAGTGGCACGATCTCAGCTCACTGCAACCTCCTCCTCCCAGATTCAAGCAATTCTTCCTGCCTCAGCCTCCTAAGTAGCTGAGATTACAGGTGCCTGCCACCACGCTCTGCTAATTTTTGTATTTTTAGTAGAGACGGGGTTTCACCATGTTGGCCAGGCTGGTCTTGAACTCCTGACATCAGGTGATCCATCCACCTTGGCCTCCCAAAGTGCTGGGATTACAGGCGTGAGCCACCATGCCTGGCCTACTTTACTTTTTGTAGACACAAGGCCTCGCTATGTCACCCACGCTGGTCTCAAACTCCTGGCCTCAAGCAAACTGCCTACCTTGGCCTTCAAAAATGCTGGGACAGATGTGAGCCACCACACCTATCCTAGAAATGTCTTACTTGCAGAAAGGTTCTAAAATGGCTAATCAAAGATTTTGGCATACTTAAATTGTCCAAAAGACAAAACCTATTCTTTTAAATCAATGGATTGATGGGAGTAAGCATCACCAACCAAACAAGGAAACAACACAGATGCTGAAGCTCAGGTGACTTTTTCTTCACCTGCCCATGTTAGATCAGCTGCTAGACGCCGATGACAAACTCTATCATTTTACAAACTTTATGATGGTCAACTACAAGCTACAATTAAATATTCCCGGGGCTGGGTGCAGGGGCTCGCACCAGTATTCCCAGCACTTTGGGAGGCTGAGGTGGGTAGATCACTTGAGGTCAGGAGTGCGAAACTAGCCTGACCAACATGGTGAAACCTCGTCCCTACCAAAAATACAGGAAAAAGTAGCTGGGTGTGGTGGCGGACGCCTGTAATCCCAGCTACTCGGGAGGCTGAGGAAGGAGAACTGCTTGAACCCGGGAAACAGAGGTTGCAGTGAGCCGAGATTGCACCACTGTACTCCAGCCTGGGTGACAGAGCGAGACTCAGTCTGGAAAAAAAAAAAAAATTCCCCAAATTGCCTCTATTTTACCTTCACTGTTTAATTTGAGTACAGGATAGTGAAATGTCAGTCCTCTTAATCATCTATTTTGCTAATATAATGTGTAAGATACATTCTACAATAAAACTTTACGGCTGCTAATATAAATAGCAGTATTCAGTTTACTCCAATTCTGAAATTAGTTCACCAAGGAAAAGAAAGAATCAGGTACAATGTAAAGAATAACTGAAAATCCAGAAATACCATATTCCCAGACATGATCTAACCACTAATCATGATTTCATATTTTATGCTATTACTTGAATAAATTTTGCTATTAGAATTTTGGAATTAAAAAAGCTTTTGTTATTCTGATACCATCAGTTAGCTGTTTGCTAACTACTTTTTCTTAAAGGTCAGTGAATTGTAAAAAGCATATTTCACAGAAAATATAAGATGCCTCGTGTTGCACTTTAAAAATCAAATTTTGGAGTTGGAATTATACTATTTAACTACTTTCTATGCTAGGTAATGTCACAAACTACTTTAAAAGAGTTACATCTAACATATAAATATTCATGAAACACAGATTATATGTATAACTAACACCCATGGGTGTAGAAAAATACCATTCACTCCCATTATCATATGCAATAAAAGAAATGTTTACTAACCCATTTACAAGGGCACATTTGCATTCTTTTCCTATTGGCTCAGCTTCTTTTTAATAAATGTCCACAATCACTAAGTGATACCGTGGCAAACTCTAGTCTTCCAAGATGGCTAAGAGACAGCTAATCAGCATCACATTTTATTAATAATTCCAAAGACCATAAAAAATGTATGTGTAGGAAATATAACTTTCAGCAAAAGCCACTTTTTCTGATGCTGCCAACCTGTGTATCAGCTGTTCTTGGAGGCACAGCTATTTAGACACGACACCCTTCCTTCAGACGATGTGATCTTAAGGAATTTAGTAATTATGTGATTTATTAACATAAGACAGTATTTACTGACATGACCAGACAAACTGAAAAGGCCTTCTCACCTACTCCTGGAGTCCTCCCAGATTCCAGACACCCAGTGTAAGAAAATAGGTGTTGAAAGCTCTGCTGTCACTTCAAAGAGAATAATCACAACAATAAATGCAAAGGATAATGTACTAGAAACTGAGGAAATCTTAACCTCAGGTATGAAAATGTTCAAATAAAAATACTACTGCATGCTAATCACACAGCAACAAAAAGAAGCACTGCAGAAATGGTTGTGAAGCTTTATGAGAGCAAAAACAAATGAAGAGGGAAAACACAACAACCATCAAGAAATAAGGACAAAGAAGGCATTGAGGGAAAGAAGCACAGAAAAAAAATATTATCCCTGAAAGAAAATCTGTTGACTAAAAAAATCTGTTCTAAATACTTAATTTAAAAATTTCTATTCTAACACACTGTCCATTTGGGAGGCCTACACAAACATTTCCTTAAAAAATTAGCATGACTTCAACTATATTTTTAAAAAGCCTTGACACTTGGAAAAGACTATGATAATAATTAGAGTAACTTGTCTCACTATTTACTTAGAAATATTCTATTTAAAAGTTGACCAACAATAGGAACTTCACAATTGCACAACAGAGAAAGTAAATGAACAACACTCAGTGGCCAATGGCACGTTTCCACATCTACTGGAACATTCTGTGACTTACACCATCTACCCTGAACCATTCACCACGTCTCCATTCACGCAGTGGTTCAAATAGAGTTCCTGTGTTCATTCCACAATAAACCTCAGTAATTCACACATCACAGTAGCTGTAGCCGTTTGTTAACAGAAAAAGAATATGTCTTCATACGTAAGATGGATTTCTTGTAGGTACAAATAGCTAGGTCTTGATTCCATCAGACAGCCTCTTTCTTTTAATTTGCATATCTACACCACTGATGTTTAATTATTGATATATGTGGATTAAGAGCTACTTACTATATTTGTTACTATTTTCCATTCTTTCTCCATGTCTTCCATTTTTTCTTCTTTCTCTTGTTTCAGTTGAGCACTTTATATGATTTTGCTTTTTCTCTTTTCAGGGGGGCACAGGGTCTAAAGTCCAATCATTAGGTGAGTCTTATAATGAGTCTCTGGGCTGTGATCTTCACATGTGATTCTCAGTCCCTGACCCTGCTTAACTGGGACAGGATGGCTATGGGGAGCTAGATTTGGGTGTTTCCCTTCCCTCATATTAATTAGGTTCTCGTGAAACCCAGCAGGTTAGGCTCTGGTTAGGTAGTTTCTCCCGAGAGAAAGCCTTGTTAAGAACAGAGTGTTCTGGCTGGGCATGGTGGTGGACACCTGTAATCCCAGCTACTCGGAAGGCTGAGGCAGGAGAATCGCTTGAACCTGGGAGGCAGAGGTTTCAGTGAGCCAAGATCACGCCACTGCACTCCAGCCTGGGTGACACAGCAAGACTCCGTCTCAAAAAAAAAAAAAAAAAGAAAAGAAAAAAAAGAGTGTTCTGTCACATTTTAAAATAATTCTCTTTTCCTTTCCCTTGCCACAGGTACAAGGGATTTTTCTCCAATATTTACCATGAGAATTTGGTAGAGATCTAGCAGGTAAAATCACAAATGCATGTGGACCCCCACATCACCAGGCCCTCTGGAGTCTTTAACTCTCAGGTTTGTCCACGTTGACCCTCCAACAATCTATCAATGACAGTTTAGGTTTCCTTGCACCCACACTGGTTCCTGCAGAGGTTTCTACTCATGTGCTTCTGCTCCACTACATACAACGCATTCAACACGCTAGAACTCTTGCAGGAAACCATGAACATTGTCCCTATTTGGCAGCTGTGGACACATAAATCCAAGTCACACCCGTGCAGCTGCCAGAAGCAAAGGATGCCCGTGATCAAGGGTTTGACCCCAAGTTGAATGCTAGTTTCGACCCCGAAGCCTTCAGGAACAAGCACCCTTGTCTCCTCTGCCTTCGTTCATCTCAACTCCAACATGTCTGTCTCTTCCTTATTATAATAGAAGTAGAAACAGATTCAAGGAAATTAAGTCACTGCTAAGTCACACAGCTTGAATCCAATCTTTTGATTACAGGGTGTACTCTGCATTCTTCACGGCACTTCACACCACAAGGATCGGAAAACACAAGCCTCTGACCAGGTCAAATTCCAGTGGCAGAAACAAGATGCATCTCCAGAAAACTCTAAAGATGCCATACTGGGGATAAAGACAATAAGCACTGCAAGAGGTCAGAGGGAGGCCAGATGCCCAGAACTCCAAAAAGCTGATCAGAACCTTCACAGACAGGTAGGAAGTGCATACCCAGAAAAGACAGGACATGCTCAGGCAGTCCTACTCACTCCAAGTTCAGCTCATCCTAACAAAGACGACGATATGGTTTGGCTGTGTCCCCACCCAAATCTCATCTTGAATTGTAGCTCCCATAATTCCCACAGGTCATGTAGGTATCTGGTGGAAGGTCACTGAATGTCTTTCCTGTGCTATTCTCATGATAATGAATAAATCTTCCAAGATCTGATGGTTTATAAAGGGGAGTTCCCCTGCACATGCTCTCTTGCCTGCTGCCATGCAAGATGTGACTTTGCTCCTCCTTTGCCATCCACCATGATCATGAGGCCTCTCCAGCCATGTGGAACTCTGAGTCAATTAAACCTCTTTCCTTTGTAAGTTACCCAGTCTTGGGTATCTCTTTATTAGCAGCATGAGAACAGACTGATATAGACAACTTGCCAAATTAGATGGGCAACTCACATTCTCATTCCTTCCCCGCTGGAGGAACAAGCACCTCAACTGAGATGTGCTCCAGTCACCCCCTACATCCCCAAGTCAGCACCCTGACCTGGTTTCCACATCTCCATCACTAGCACTGAACTCTTGTTGGGGTCATAAAGCTTACTGCTGTTTGTCTTACTTCTTACCTATGTTTCAGAGTTCAGAAAGAACATTTCTCACGAAGATGAAAACTGTATGTACAGACACTTTGATCTTGCTACCTGAGTCACATTTTACAACAAAATGCACACGCCTTAGAATTCTAGTGCATAAGAGCTTCTAAGACCATCTTGCGGTTGTTCTTGTTAGAGGTTAAAACTTTGAATATTCAATTGCAACTCTTTACTTCATTTTAGAGTTTTAGCATTGCACACATAGCAAATAAACATTTATTAATTTTACACTTCTCTGCACATACAACAAATAAACATTTATTAATTTTATACTTCTTTGCCATAAACAGGGTGTGCATCCCTGGATGGCAGAGAGCCCTTCAGTAACCTCTGCCCTGGGTCAACAAACATTCGTTCCCATTTTACAGATGGACAGAGGACAGAGAGGAAAGATCACCTGCTTCAGGTGACACTCCAGGTAAGAACTGGCATGGAAACTGACAACTACATCTGTTATATTTCTTACATCAGAAATAGATGTAACATCAACCAGCCCTGGTTATCTACTCTGTAGAGTTTACACTAAGGAAAAGGAGACACTGACTTAAAGGAAAGACATTTTCTTTCTCTTTCTTTTTTTTTTTCTTTTTCTTTCTTTTTTTTTTAATATAAGACAGTTTAAAGGGAGGGGAGGAATACAAATTTAAAATTTCCTTGATCAGAATTTTTTTTTTCAGAGATGGAGTTTTGCTCTCTCACCCAGGCTGGAGTGCAGTCGCGTGATCTTGGCTCACTGCAGCCTCTGACTCCCAGGTTCAAGTGATTCTCCTGCCTCAGCCTCCACAGTAGCTGGGATTACAGGCGAATTCCACCACGCCCGGCTAGTTTTATGTTTTTAGTAGAGATAGGGTTTCACCATGTTGGCCAAGCTGGTCTTAAACTCCTGAACTCAAGTGATCTACCCGCCACTGACTCCCAAAGTGCTGGGATTACAGGTGTGAGGCACCACACCCAGCCTCTTCAATCAGAAACCAACTATATATTTGCGAACTCATTTACTCAAGGACACACAGTGTTTTTATTATTATCATTTTTTTTTTTTTTTTTTTGAGATAGTCTCGCTCTGTCACCCAGGCCAGAGTGCACTGGTGACATCTCAGCTCACTTCAACCTCCACCTCCTGGGTTCAAGTGATTCTCCTGACTCAGCCTCCTGAGTAGCTGGGATTACAGGCACGTGCTACCACACCCAGCTAATTTTTGTATTTTTAGTAGAGACGGGGTTTCGCCATGTTGGCCAGGCTGGTCTCGAACTCCTGACCTCAGGTGATCCACCCACCTTGGCCCCCAAAAGTGCTGGGATTACAGGCATGTGCCACCACGTCCAGTCCACACAGTGTTTAAAATACTCCTCTAAGGAAACAGTCAGCCCGGGTCTAGGCAGCTTTCTAGGGTTTTGCTTGGCCAAACAGTGTTATTTCAAAAGTGTCCTCTGATCTGCTGAGTTTAGGAGAAGGAGAGGAAATTCAGAGCTCCCTTGATCCAGGAGCCAGGAGATCAATGTTTCGGGGGTCGGCAGGGGGTTGCTGTGGTGGGTGTGAGTGGCACCACACCGGACAAATGCCCCCATGTTTGGGGCATCACACAAACCAGTTCTTGTCAAATTCCTCCCCAGAAAGTTTCCTGCGGCTCCAAGCCATGGGGCTGGGATGGTGCAGGTCTTAAATCATGGAAACTTCAAAGAACATACGTACTCTTCCTCTCTCATCGCTGTCCAAAGAACCCCCGTCTGAGTACAGACTGACCATCACCCACCTGCAACAAACTACATCTTTGAGCACAACACCAGCTGGGCTGGCAGGCCAGAAGGCAGCTTCCCCAGGTCACTACCCGCCAGGAAGCACCCCACAACCTGTGCACCACTCACTTTGTCGCCCCTCCGCTGCCCTCGTCGTTGTCGGAAGATGACGATGTAGAAGAGCCAGGGAAGTAGGCGGAATCCACGTGGTTGGGGCTGCCGCTCTGGGCCGGGTTGATGGGCGAGGACCGCTCATACAGCGGCGTGTGCTTCCCTTCGTGAGGAATGTTGCTGTAGCTGTTCTGCTCCGTCAGATTCTTCCCGCTCGTGTCCAACGTGAGAGGTGCTGGCTCAGAGAGGCTGTACGGGTATGGACCCTGGCCCGGGGCGCCCCCTGGGCTGGGCACCTGTGGGGCCTGAAGCGAAGGGTACAGGTCACGCGCACGTGGCCAGCAGGACCCGACTCAGGCCCAGGACGATGTTTCCCGGATCATTTTTATTTCAACAAACACTGGCATCTATTTCACACATCAATTCAAGAGCTTAGGAACTTATTTTGGCATTCATTGAAATTCAATGCACACACCATGTCTGAGACCGGCCACCCGACCCAGTGCAGGGAAGGCCTTACCACGGGCTTTGCTTGCAGAGAGGTCTGCGGAATGTTGAGCATCTGAGGAGGGACATGCGGCGGCACCATCCCAGGCATTCCAAACGGACCGGGTCTGGCTGCTTCACCAACACAGAAAGAAAAGAATCACACAGCTGTGAACAGAAGGCGTTTCCCAGGGCATCCTGGCGGCCAGCGCATGGCGCCAGGGATCTCACCCTCACCTGGCTCAGACATCGACACCACCATGGGTCCCACTTCTCAGAAACCATTACAAATGGCCATTTCACAGTAAGGACAACTTAATTTTATGATGCTCGATTTGACGGACTGGGGCTGGGATTCTAACTTTCCAGATATCTCGGTGAATTTGCCTTAGTGGTTCTGCTCTCGGACCGAACAGTTTCCTTTACCTTTGTCAAGCAAAAGGACTCTTCTGTTCAAAGTACATTGCGGCCGGGCGCGGTGGCTCACGCCTGTAATCCCAGCACTTTGGGAGGCTGAGGCGGGCGGATCATGAGTTCAGGGGATCGGGACCATTCTCACTAACACGGTGAAACCTCGTCTCTACCAAAAATGCAAAAAATTAGCCGGGCGAGGTGGCGGCGCCTGTAGTCCCAGCTACTTGGGAGGCTGAGGCAGGAGAATGGCGTAAACCTGGGAGGCGGAGCTTGCAGTGAGCTGAGATCCGGCCACTGCACTCCAGCCTGGGCGACAGAGCGAGACTCCATCTCGAAAGAAAAGAAAAGAAAAGAAAAGTTGCAACTACCACTAGGTTCTCAGCTAACTAGTGAGTTTTTTAAATATAAAAGGAATTGTTTTTCATTGTTCAGCAATTAGGTGACACACTTTAACACGTATTACAAGATGACTAATTTGGGATTCTGTGTTCTCTTAAAACCTAATTTCGTAAACCTGTCCTGATGTGTGCTGGCACGTGCTAGTCTTCATTCCCACGCCACCTTGCAAAAGTGAAGAAACCTGTTTGGGAACGGAAAGCCACGCGGAGGAAGTGAAGCAGGACAGCAGGACAAGGAGCTGGGCCAGCCTGAAGCTGGGAAGGAAAGCAGGGCCTGGAAGCCTCCACACTCAACATTGCATCTGGTCTTGAGGGGTCTAAGGACAGGAAGAGAGCTCAGGGGCCATGTCAGCCAACCGAAGCGAATGAGTGAGTAGATGGTGCCCATAAAGGGCTGTTCCAGAGACGGCACAAGACCCGCAGTAACAAGGACAGACTGGGGCCCAAATGTCAACAGTGCTTCCAAACACCACCAGCAGGAAACACGAGGACATGGGACATGGACCCCTAGGAGCTGCACTCCCTCTTGGAATACTTAGGGGCTGAGCGCCTGTGATGTGTCAGGCTGAAGACTGGGCTGGGGGATGCCAGGAGCCCTGAGGCAGCGTCAGTAAGACATATACTATTGAAGACACAGGGAAAACAGAAAACCTGTGTGAGACACAACAGATCCGCCAGGTGCTTGCACGGTTGCACCATCTTTTCCTTGGGTTTGTTTTAAATGTGGGAGAAAACCAAGTCTAAAGCTTCCTGACTCCAGTTTCCCTCTTTACTCAGTAGATATGCTTCTACAACCTCTTCATCTGAACACCAGGTGATATGCTTAGGCTTCACGTCCCCACCCAAATCTCATCTTTAATTATAATCTTTATAGTACCCATAATCCCTGTGTGTCAGGAGACACCAGGTGGAGGTAATTGGATCATGGGGGTCATTTTCCTATGCTGTTCTTGTGATAGTGACTGAGTTCTCACAAGATCTGATGGTTTTATAAGGGGCTCCTTCCCCTTTGCTCGGCACTTCTCCTTTGTACCACCTTGTGAAGAAAGTGCCTTGCTTCTCCTTTGCTTTTGCCAGGATTGTAAGTTTCCTGAGGCCTCCTCAGCCATGCTGAACTGTTAGTCAACTAAACCTCTTTCCTTTATAAATTATACAGTCCCAGGAAAGTTTCTTTATACTAGTATGAAAATGGACTAATACAGTAGTACTGAAGAGAGTGGGGGTACAGCTATGATACCCCAAAATGTGGAAGCAACTTTGGAACTAGGTGACAGGCACAGGTTGGAACAGTTTGGAGGTCTCAGAAGAAGACAGGAAGATGTGGGAAGCTTTGGAACTTCCTAGAGCCTTGTTGAAAGCTTTTGACCAAAATGTTGATAGTGATATGGACAATGAAGTCCAGGATGAGGTGGTCTCAGATGGAGATGAAGAACTTTTTACAGCTCAGTTACCCACTTCCTCAAAAGAATCACTTACGCCTATATGCGGCTTTGTGACTTTTGCTCTGAATTAAAATAAGATACAATTCCTAAAGGAATGGTGTTAAACTGGAACCTCTTCTTAGAACTATAGTTGGCCTTACCCCAGTCCCCATTCCTAGCCCAACCTAACAAATGCTCATCCATTACTCGGCATATTACTCTGAAACGTTATGTTAAACAAAACAAAAAAGACTACAAAGTAAGTTTAAAAAAAAAAAAAACTATACGGGCAAAAAAAAAAAAAATTACACAGGCAGACACTGTATAATTTTCAGGTGTTACCAAAAAAAATATAGCTTTGAAAATGTTGACTCCAAGATTAAATAAGTCAATATAATTCCTACCACCTTTAGTTTTCATTGCTTGCAAACATAGACAAGGCAAAACTTTCCAACCATTTTAAGCATGTACAAACAGACATGTTTACTAAATCTCAATAGTCTACAGAAGATAAAAAGGTATAGAAAGGAAACTGTCATGTGACCTGTTCCCATTACACTACAGATCCAGTGTCCAGAGAGGCCGGGTGGGGCCTGGAGCACAGTAGGAGGGCGCGGCGGCTGGCCATCCTATAGGGAGAGGAGGACCAGCAGAGCCGGGGCTGAGCCTGGACTGAGACCAGGTGCAAGGTCGGTGCCCAGGCAGGCAAAGGATGGAGGAGCAACTCCCAAGAGCTAAGAGCCCAGGGGCAGCTGATGCTGGTCCAGAGCCTGCGGTGCCGGCCAGACTCCATGGAAAGAGCCAGATGCCGGTGCCCAGAAGACAAGGCCTGGTGACAGGAGGAGGCAAAACCTGAGGGATGATGAGCTTGAAGAAGACTAAGTGCAAGACCCATGAGAAGTAAGATTATGAACTCACTGAACAGGCACGTCCTGTGTGGCACGTGAAAGAATTCAGAACAGCGGGAAAAATTAAACCACAGAAGTAAATTTCAAGTCAACAGAAACAAGAACTTTCTAAGAACGAGAGCAGTTCAACAATGAAAAGGGTTGCTTTACTGACTGCTCAACTGCTCGTACAAGAACATTCTACAGCAGGGAGCTGGGCTGAACTTTATTATAAGCATTCCTCACTCTCCAAATCTTTTCCATCCCTGAATGTGGATAGTGAGAGGGTAGACATCACGAGTACGGCATCATTCAAATCCACCCAGTGCCCAAGTCTCAAGTAGCAAGTTTTACCTAAATGTATTCAGTTCCTGGGTTCAATTATTCAGTTTGAACAGAATATGTTTACTGACTGAGCGAGGTTTAAGAAGGCAGAATAGAAACATTACACCTCATTAAGGCTGGTTACGGCGGCTCATGCCTACAATCCTGACACGGGGAGGCTGAGGCAGTTCAGATCAGCCCAGACAACACATCAAGACCCTGTCTCTACACACTCACAAAAGCAACACAAAAAACAAACAAAAATCCCAAATCCCATTTAGGCACCGAAATGTGTTTTGTAAGTCTATGATGAAACAAGATAAATGAGTTTCTGACCATTTGTGGATTTTGGAAAAGCACAACCTAAAAGGAAACTCTACCAGCTCTCTATTTTGAAGTCACTGGTAAACTGAACTGACATTCCTCATTTGTTACCAAATACTGAAACGCCATTAACAAACCCAACATTAAAAAACCTAAATGCATGCACTTTGGGAAGACGCACGCTGCAGTCTTTTAAATCACACAATGGCTCAAAGGAGGGTTCTTCCAAAACATTTGATTTTTAAGTTCAAAATAAAAATGACCTTCCAAAACAGCCACAAGATCAGGCAGCCTGTGTCACTTCCTACTTCACTCTAATTACCACGAACTCACTGAAAATGGAGTGAAAGGTCGCAGAGCAGACACTGAAAGCAAAGTCCCCAGCACCAGCAGGAGAATCCAATTTCCTACTTGGGAATTCTGGACCAGAAGCGCAAGATGAGTGGCCTTTCTACTCAACAGGAGTAATGCCCTGACTTCCCTCTGGTGCCCTTTATTCTGTCAGCCTCCAGGGCTTAACATCAACGTCATCTGCATCAGCTTTAAAGATAAAAACTGGCCGGGCATGATGGCTCATGCTTGTAATCCCAGCACATCGGGAGGCTGAGACGGGTGGATCACGTGAGATCAGCAATTCAAGACCAGCCTGGCCAACATGCTGAAACCCTGTCTCTACTAAATATACAAAAATTAGCCAGGTGTAAACACCTGTAATCCCAGCTACTCGGGAGGCTGAGGCAGAAGAATCACTTGAACCCAGGAAGCAGAAGCTGCAGTGAGCCAAGATCCCGCCACTGCACTACAGCCTGGATGACAGAGTGTGACTCTGTCTCAAACAACAACAACGACAACAAGAAAACTGATAAAGATGAACAAGGACACATCTCAAAAAGAGCAAGTGTAGACTGGCATGTACAATACAGCCTTTAATTAAAAAGCAAAGCAATGCTATTAATTATCCCATAGGTATGAGGTGAGAAAATCTAAAAACATGTTCAAAGGGGCTGTACATGACTTAGGCCTGATGTATCTCTTTTTAAATAAAAGAATGATCTCAAGCACAGGTTGCCATTTGTGTAACCTGAAGTAGGTATGCCACCACTCATTCTACTGTTCCTTCTATTTTTTGTTATGTTAACAGGTTTTCTTAACCACAAAAAAAACTTTAGTGAAAACCTAGGAAAGGACGAGTGTAGTAAGCAAAGTTATAGGACAAAGTGAGGATTTAATGGAACACATTTTTAAGGAATGTCAAAAATTTAAAGTTATTAGTAAAATATGGCAAAAGTGTAATATTGAATACCTGGTGAAAATAAAATTCTTTTTTAATGTTAATTTTTATTTTAAGTTCTGGGGTACATGTGCAGGATGCGCAGGTTACACAGGTAAACGTGTGCCATGGTGGTTTGCTGCACCTGTCAACCCATCACCTAGGTATTAAGCCCAGCATGCATTAGTTATTTTTCCTGATGCTCTCTCTCCCCACACCTCAACCCCCAACAGGCCGCAGTGTGTCTTGTTCCCCTCCCTGTGTCCATATGTTCTCATTGTTCAGCTTGCACTTACAAGTTAGAGCATGCGGTATTTGGTTTTCTGTTTCTGTGTTGGTTTGCTGAGGATAATGGCTTCCAGCTCTTTCCATGTCCCTGTAAAGGCCATGATCTCATTCTTTTTTTTTTTTTTTTTTTTTTTTTTTTTTTTTTTTTTGAGACAGGGTCTTGCTCTGTCGCTCAGGCTGGAGTGCACCAGAGCAATCTCAGCTCACTGCAGCCTCTGGCTACCAGGTTCAAGCGAATCTTGTGCCTCAGGCTCCCAAGTAGCTGGGATTACAGGTGCGCGCCACCATGCCAGGCTTTTTGTATAATGTTTTTAGTAGAGACGGGGTTTTGCCATGTTGGCCAGGCAGGTCTTAAACTCCTGGCCTCAAGTGATCCTCCCACCTTGGCCTCCCAAAGTGATGGGATTACAGGCGTGAGCCACCATGCCTGACCTGATCTCATTCCTTTTTATGGCTGCATAATATTCCATGGTGTATATGTACCACATTTTCTTTATCCAGTCTATCATTGATGGGCATTTGGGTTCAAAAGTCATAATAATAGCAAAAAACATATTATTGATGCTGACAGCAGGGACATGGCTAAATATGGCACCTCCACACTGTGGAGTATCATATCATCTCTGGAGTAAATAAGGAAGTGGTCACCGGCTTCTATAATGGGCCCCACTTACCGTTCCTAGCCCCCAGGCTTGGTCAGTCCCCAACCCCTAAGGCCGTCCCTGCCCCCTGCTGAGCCCACTCCTCTGCAGGAGGCCTGGGGTGGGGGGGCTCCGCTCCTTCCCTGACCACAATAGGCCAGAACGTGCACCGGATGGATCCAGCCGTCCAGGTGTCAGCCAGGCCTGGCCTGGGGCAGTGTGGGCCGCCATGTGGTCTCTTTCACGTTTTCACTCTTTCTTCCCTAGAGGCCCTGCCTCTATCCTTTGGCCCTTTTGCTAGAGCACTCGGCTGTCTCAGGCTGTACGACTGCAGAAAATCACGTTTCAAGGGAATAAATCTGTAAGATTTTATGGTGAATGAATATTTCAACCTCTTTGGATTACCGCATGGTCCACGCTGATCCCAGAGGCGTTTACTCACCCATGTAGTGTGGTGGCTGCAGTGACGCAGGCTTGCTGGTCCCAGAATAATGTCCGCTTGCTCTGTTACATCCCAGAACTGATTCTCAGGGCTTGGGGGCTGGAAAATGCTCGGCAGGAGGTAGCGGCCGCGGCGGCGCTGGGCTGGAGAGAAGGCGGCGGCGTGAGGGTCCGGCGGCGCTGGAGACTCGGGGGGGCAGCAGCCAAGGCAGGGTCGTGCTGGGCCCAGCGCGGGCTCCAGGCTGCGCAAGCGAGGTACCCCGGTCCCCGCCTCCGCCCCGCCTCAGCCGACGCCCCCGAGCCACGGCGGGGAAGGCGGCCGCGGGCCCGGGCCTGTGAGCTCCGAATCCTGCGCCTTCCTGCTGCCGCCGGGCCGGGGGCCTCGAGGGGCGCGGGGAGGGAACGGGGGTTTGCAGGGACGCCTGGACGTCCGCTGCCGCCTCCTCTCGGCTTCAGTCTGCAGGCAGCTCTTCCCACCAGAGCGCGGGGCGCCCCCGGCCAGGCTCGCCTCTCCCGGCGCCCGCCTCATTTGAAAACACGGCCTTTCCCACGCGCTTCCCGCCGGTTCCGCCCGCGCTGCGCTCCGCTCTTCGCTCCTCTGCTGGCCTTTCTCTCTCTGTCTGCGTCCCACACCCTCTCCTTCCTCGTCGACGGCTTCCTCTTCTGCTCCCACACCGGTTTCCCGCCTGCCTTCCAGCACCATCCCTTTCGGATGTGGTTCCTCACAGTGAAGTAAGCGTCAGCGCCCCAAATCTACTGGGGGTCCATCAGCAGTACAGACTGGTCGGCTTTATGTGCCAGGTCGGCTCTTAAAAAATATGCTTTAAACCTAACGGCCTCAAAAAAAATTGTATTCTCAAACGTAGAGTGTGAAAATAACACTGAAATAATTTTTAAACTAAAAGGCTAGGCCAGGTGCGGTGGCTCACGCCTGTAATTCCAGCACTTTGGGAGGCCGAGGTGGGTGGAACACTTGAGGTCAGGAGTTCGAGACCAGCCTGGCCAACATGGTGAAACCCCTTCTCTACTAAAAATACAAAAATTAGTTGAGCATGGTCCCAGCTACTCGGGAGGCTGAGGCAGGAGAATCGTTTGAACCCAGGAGGCGGAGGTTGCAGTGAGCCGAGACTGCACCACTGCACTCCAGCCTGGGAGACTGTCTCGAAAAAAAGAAAAAAAGAAAAGAAACAGAAACAGAAAAAAAAAAAAAAGGGCTCAGCGACTGTTGGAAATCATTTATTCATTTTTTTCAAAAGTGCATGGCCTCTCGTATCATATTTAGCAGATGTAGGACATTTGCCCATCTTACTTGGCAAAAATGCTTCTTAAGGATTTGATAGCGGCCCAAATTCATCAGTGTTTAAGTTTTTCTAAAACCAATTTGAAAACTTAAAAAAAAGAAGAAACATTATATGAATAACTAGGAAGCTGTTTCGACAGTCACTGTTAAAGAGCTTTTAAAATAGGCTCCACATGTTAATGTATGAAAAGGAAGCTGCCAGGCTGTCTTGTAAGGGATTATTTAGAAATTTGAGTAGTCTTAGTGTTATGTAGCTGTTTTAGGAAAAACTTTCTTTGTCCATTAACAAATGTTTACAACCACTGTGATGTGAGAATTACCGAGGTTCATTGTGGGATTAACACGGAAACTCTATTTGAGCCACCACATGGATGGAGTAAATGGTTCAGAGTAGATGGGGTAAGTCACAGTATGTAACATGCCATGGACACTGAATGTTAATTCATTTACATTCTCTGTTGTGCAACTGCAAAATTCCTGTTGTTGGCCTACTTTCATCCTTTTATGTTTTGAGGCAGAGTTTCATTCTTGTTGCCCAGGCTGAAGCGCAATGGCATGACCTCAGCTCACTGAAACCTCTGCCTCCCAGGTTCAAGTGATTCTCTTGCTTTAGTATCCCAAGTAGCTGGGATTACAGGCACCTGCCACCATGCCTGGCTAATTTTTGTATTTTTAGTTGAGACGGGGTTTCACCATGTTGGTCAGGCTGGTCTCCTTCTCCTGACCTCAGGTGATCCACACCCCCTTGGCTTCCCAAAGTGCACCGTGCCTGGCCAGCCTACTTTTAAATATAGCATTTCTAAATCAATAATGAGACAAGTTATTCTAATTATTAAAACAGTCTTTTCCAAGTGTACAGGCCTTCTAAAAATATAATTGGCCAAGGTGGGTGGATCACAAGGTCAGGAGATCGAGACCATCTTGGCCAACGTGGTAAAACCCTGTCTCTACTAAAAATACAGAAATTAGCCGGGTGTGGTGGCAGGCTCCTGTAGTCCCAGCTACTCAGGAGACTGAGGCAGGAGAATCGCTTGAACCCAAGAGGCAGAGGTTGCAGTGAGCTGAGATCATGCCATTGCACTACAGGCTGGGCAACAAGAGCAAAACTCCATCTCAAAAAAATAAAAAAGAAAGAAAGAAATTGGCAGTGAGGTAGAGAAACAGCTGGATTGGTTACAGGTTGGCATTTGCCGTATTTGAACACAGTTTGAACACTTATCAGTGTATGAGTGGCTAAAGTATGGTCAAGACTCAGCTTTTGTTACAGGCACAGACTCCTAAATTAGGTTTTCAATCTTGTCTTCCTATTAAGCTACCTTACAGTTTGTCCACAAGAACCCAAATATAGAAGTACAGAGTCTTTCTCAGGCCATACTTAGTTCGCTTTTACAGAAGTGACAGCAGAGCTTTCAACACCTGTTTTCTTACACTGGGTGTCTGGAATCTGGGAGGACTCCAGGAGTAGGTGAGAAGGCCTTTTCAGTTTGTCTGGTCATGTCAGTAAATACTGTCTTATGTTAATAAATCACATAATTACTAAATTCCTTAAGATCACATCGTCTGAAGGAAGGGTGTCGTGTCTAAATAGCTGTGCCTCCAAGAACAGCTGATTCACAGGTTGACAAGGTCAGAAAAAGTGGCTCTTGTTGAAAGTTATTTTTTCCTACAATGTACATTTTTTAACGGTCTTTGGAATTAAAATGTGATGCTGATTGTCTCTGGGGAGTCTTGGAAGAGTACAGTTTGCCACAGTATCACTTAGTGATTGTGGACATTCATTAAAAAGAGGCTGAGCCAGTAGAAGAAAGATTGCAAATGTGCCCTTGTAAATGGGTTAGTAAACATGTCTTTTATTGCATATGATACTGGGAGTGAATGGTATTTTTTCCATACCCATGGGTATTAGTTATACATATAATCTATATTTCGTGACTATTTATATATTACATGTAACTCTTTTGAAGTATATTGTGACATTACCTAGCATAGAAAGTAAATAGTATAATTCTAACTCTAAAATTAAATTTTTAAAATGCAACATATGATATCTTATATTTTCTGCGAAATATGCCTTTTATAATTCACTGACCTTTAAGAAAAAGTAGTTAGCAAACAACTGATGGTATCAGAATAATAAAATTCTTTAAATTCCAAAATTCTAAAAGTAAAATTTATTCAAGTAATAGTATAAAATATAAAATCATGATTAGTGGTAAGATAATGTCTGGAAGTATGATATTTATTTCTGGATTTTCAGTCATCCTTCCCATTGTACCTGATTCTTTTTTTTTCCCTTGGTGAACTAATTTCAGAGTTGGAATAAACTGAATACTGCTATTTATATTAGCAGCTGTAAAGTATTATTGTAGAATGTATCTTGTACATTACATTAGCAAAATGGATGATTAAGAGGACTGACATTTCACTATCATGTACTCAAACAGTGAAGGTAAAATAGAGGATATTTGGGGAATATGTAATTGTTGTAGTTTGTAGCTGACTGTCCTAAAGTTAGTAAAATGACAGAGCTTGTCATCAGTGTCTTGCAGCTGATCTAACAAGGATGGGCAAAGAAAAAGGTACCTGAACTTCACCATCTGTGTTGTTTCCTTGTTTGGTTGGTGATCCTTACTCACATCAATCCATTGGTTTTCATCTTTTGGACTAATTAATGTATGGCAATATCTTTGATTAGCCATTTTAGAACCTTTCTGCAAGTAACACATTTCTAGTCTAGGTGTGGTGGCTCACACCTGTTCCAACATTTTGGGAGACCAAAGCAGGCAGATTGCTTGAGACAAGTCTGAGCAACATAGCAAGGCCCTGTGTCTACAAAAAACGAAGTGAGTCCAGTGTGGTGATGTGACCCTGTAGTCAGGCTGAGGTGGGAGGATGGCTTGAGCCAGGTAGGTCAAAGCTACAGGGAGCTGTGATCCCACCACTGCACTCCAGCCTGGGCAACAGAGGGAAACCCTATCTCTATTTCAAAAATATTTTGATGTGATTTAATCTCTTTGTATAGATTTGACTTAAGAAGATTGGACATTCCATGTATATTCCTTTTCTTAAAGACCATCTAGGACACTAACGAGTGATTTGACCAGATAGTTGAATTGGTGTTGTGATAAAAAGAACCCTTTACTAAATTATTGATAATGTTCTGAAGTTTTTCAAAAGTGTAATCTATATACTGTAGATCTTTATTTCTCAGACTATTTAAAGATTAAAGATTTACTTTTTAGTAACAATCTAGCATACTAGTGTGAAAGGAAAACATCTTGGGCCCCCAAAATCACTAAGCTAGAGGAGAAATTCAAGCTGGGAACTGCTCAGGGCAAACCTGCCTCCCGTGCTATTCAAAGTCATCCTCTGCTCACTGAGATAGATGCATATTCTGATTGCCTCCTTTAGAAAGGCTTCTCGGAAACTCTTGAGAATACAACCATTTGTCTCTCGCCTACCTGTGACCTGGCAGCCCCCTCCCTGTTTCAAGTTGTCCCTGTCTTTCTGGACAGAACCAATATATTTCTTACATATATTGATTGACGTCTCATGTCTCCCTAAAATATATAAAACCAAGCTGTGCCCCGACTACCTTGCGTACATGTTGTCAGGACTTCCTGAGGCTGTGTCACGGGCATGTGTTGTCAACCTTGGCAAAATAAATTTTCTAAATTAACTGAGACCTGTCTCAAATTCTGGGGGCTCACATTTGGTAACCACGGAGGGATTCCGAATGGAAATGACCCTGACCTTTGGCAAATCTATCGATGCTTGGTACCAGCATGAGCTAACTTTATGACTCATACCAATAGGAAAATTTGCTGAGGTCTGAGAGCACCACCTCCAGAAAATCTCTGCTCTTCCAAAATTTAGTTGAGATCTAAAGTTTATTTTGCTGTACAACTCCTCTTTTTTTGGAGTTTTACTTGCTTCCAACACAAGGAGGTCAAGGTTTTCCTGCTTCCGTAACGACGGAAGGCAGGGAACTCCTGTATGAAGTTTGAGCTTGCTTCCACAGGGAAGACGTGCTTATTTGTATTTTTTCCCTGCTTCTAGGATTGTGGAGAGCAGTCTTCAGCCTGAGACCCATCCCTAGGTAAGTAACTGAACTGGAGTTTTGTCTTGGCTAAAGTTAAGATTAACAACCAGCTGGTCTTAATTTCTCCTTACCATTAGAGTGTTCAGTGATCATATTGTTGTTGGTTTTTTATGGTGTTGTTTGTTCTGCTCTGAAGTTGTTGTTTAAGAATCCTGATTCTAGTTTGGAGATGCATTCTAAAGGATCTTCTCTACTGCTCTTTCTCTCAAATTTAATCTTAATTCGGTTTGTCTGTATGCATTTGCGTAAGGAACTGGACTGTTTTTTTCATACATTAATGAGAGACTGAATTTTCTCAGCTCCAAAGGGAAAGGGCATTTACTCCTCCCAACTGAAAGGTGCCCCTGGGTGACGGGGGGCCTCGTGGGAGTGTCTAGGAGGTTAACCCCGCCATGACATGCAGCAGCCCTGCAGGGAAATCTCCAACAAAAATTAATTTAAAAAATGGATCATCCAGGAAACGCATATAAGGGCTGATCACCTACCGTTTTGAGCCTTCTCTGAGGTCACAGACCTCTAGAGAGACAAACTGAAACATGTAAGAAGGAGGAAACGATGCAGTAGTGGCACACTGTGGAGTCCGGTGCACAAGCAGCACACATAAATCCACCACACAAAAACCCTAGACCACAGCTCAGTTCCTCTTTTTAAGAAAAAAAAAAAAAAAAAAAAAGCAGGAAACAAATAATCTAAGAATGAGGAGAAAACAGGAGAATGACCCCCTTTTGAGCACTCCATAGGTTTTATGGCACCTCTACTTGCCAAAGTTTATGTAAAATGAGAATAATATGGTCTTCATGCACATTTACATCAAGGAAAAAGAGCCCTAAGGTCGACCTGCAAACTATAGAGTTTCTAAGTCCTCTTTTTCTCTATTTTTTTTCTTTTCTGGCTGCTCTAAATCTGCTGTTATTTTTTCTATTATGACAAAAACCACTATTTAGATCCAACAAGTTCTTTTTGCAAGCCAGTGAATTTGTATTTATCTCACGGCTAGAAGTTCTGAAGTAAAAGCTATAGGATCGTTGTGTGTGTGTGTGTATTTAAAAGGCCTTTATAATTTCTGTAATTTTATGTTTAATTGGCAATTAAATGTGTTTTAATTTCCCTCTAGCACACCAAACTTTTTCTATCCATACCTTATAATGTAAATTTTGCTATTTGACTTTCACCTGAGTTGCTTCCTTTAACAGGCAATTTCAAGGCTATTTAGTTGACAACTGCCTAGGGTTGTGAAACAGGTTATCAAGAATCTGACAGTCTAAAATAGGAAAAAAAGAGGTTTTTATGAATCTATAAAATGTACTTCTGTTGGCATGCCTAATATGTCTATGTATTTATGCATTGTGTATGCAATATTTCACTACTACAAAATATATAAAAGAGTGTTCATTAATTGGCTTAAAAATGAAATAAAAGTGCTGAAATCAGATAGTAAAAAAGGAAAAGACTAGTCAAGTGCTTTTTCAAGTTTATGTAACTTAATTAAAATATTTAATAAATAAGCTAACTTTAAAATTATTGGCAAAGTAATCTTAGAAATGTCTTAAGAATTGCCAGCATACATTTTTGTTTGCATTTATTAATCAAGCAATTTCATACTATCCCTGCCAAATACTATAAGGTGTCAAAATTTGGCACAAGGGTTACAAAGCTATAAACCCAGCCCAAGACAAAGTGATCTTTGCTTGTGTAATCTTTAATAAATAAGACATTGATATTGGTTTAATGAAAATAGCTACATCTTGAATTATTTAGTAAAATTACCATAACTTATAATCTTGTGGCTTTAGGCAGTCTAGTCCACAGGCAGTAAGGAGGTGTGTTTTGGGAAAGGAAAAGGACTGTTAACATATTTGCTTCAAAGCTAAACTATAAACTAAATTCCTCCCAAAGTCCAGGAATGAACAAGGACAGCTTGGAGGTTAGAAGCAAGATGGAGTCAGTCAGGTTATATGTTTTTTTCACCATCTCAGTTATAATTTTGAAATGGCAGTTTCATGGCTTTAAATCCTATTGAAGTTTTCATAAGTAATCTAGCTAAACTAAGTAAATTATAGTTGTTTGTCTCTAACAGGGTAAATGTAATGTTATAAATACTTGTAGACAAACTTGTTATACTTTAGAACCTAAAATTTCATTATTTGGGTATTTTCCAACAAATATATATTGTAGGAAAACATTCTTGCTAAAAAAACAGTATGTGTTTTTTTTAAAAAAGGTGAACAAGTTTTATATAATACAAAGCTTGTTCATAGATTATGTATAGGCTGGGTGCAGTGGCTCACGCCTGTAATCCTAGCACTTTGGGAGGCTGAAGTGGGCAGATCACCTGAGGTTGGGAGTTTGAGACAAGCCTGACCAACATGGAGAAACCTCGTCTCTACTAAAAATACAAAAAATTAGCTGGGTGTGGTAGTGCATGCCTGTCATCCCAGCTACTCAGGAGGCCGAGGCAGGAGAATCACCTGAACCTGGGAGGTGGAGGTTGCAGTGAGCTGAGATTGCACCATTGCACTCCAGCCTGGGTAACAGGAGTGAAACTCCATCTCAAAAAAAAAAAAAGGTTGTGTATAAACCAAGGTAAAAGGAACCAGGAAATAAGAGAGATGTAAAGAAAGTTATAAAACTAAAGAGGTTCACTGGGCACAATGGCTGATGCCTGTAATCCCAGAATTTTGAGAGGCCAAGGCAAATGGATCACTTGAGGTCAGGGGTTCGAGACCAGCCTGGCCAACATAGCAAAACCCCATCTCTACTAAAAATACAAAAAAATTAGCCAGGTGTGATCATGCATGGCTGTAATCCCAGCTACTCGGGAGGCTGAGGTGGAAGAATTGCTTGAACCCCAGAGGCAGAGGTTGCAGTGAGCCGAGACTGTGCCACTGCACTCCAGCCTGGACAACAGAGTGAGAATCCTTCTTAAATAAATAAATAAATAAATAAGTGAAGGGATATTTTTGTGGGAAGAAAGCTTAAAAAGAAATAATTTTATATGAGAAAGAATCTTGTGTGGTAAATTTAGTCCTAAAATAAAATGACTGGTTGTTTAAGAAAGAGGAATGTTCAAGACAAACCAGAAAGTCCAAGAATGTCATGAATGGTCAGTGTAAGTCACAATAAAATAATTTATTTAAAAAAATACACAAGAACATTTATAAAGTCAGGCTGTCATATTGTCATTAAGTTTTGGTTTGCTTAGGAATAAAAACTGATGTTTAAATCTTTTTTTTTTTTTTTGAGACAGAGTCTCACTCTGTCACCCAGGCTGGAGTGCAGTGGTGCAATCTTGGCTCACTGCAACCTCCGTCTCCCATGTTCAGGCGATTCTCCTGCCTCAGCCTCCACAGTAGCTGGGACTACAGGTGCATGCTACCATGTCTGGCTAATTTTTTGTATCTTTTTAGTAGAGATTTTTAAACATTTCAAATTACAAATTATGTCTTTTTCTGACCTAATTAATCATTTAAGATATTAGGTTCCCTAAAGTCCAAAAATGACATAATTTGGCTTATTTTGGTGCAAAAATTATACAGAAAGCATTGTCAAACATGAAATGGTGTTTGGTTTTCTTTGGGCTGTATTTGTATAAATATGTTATTGATATGTGTTCCAAAATTATGAGAAACTCCTATAATTCTGATATATCTTAGAGGACATTGTCAGTAATAATTATAATTATTATGTTAAAGTATTATGTGCCACAGAGATAACAAATTTCCTTGTCAATTGTGTCTTTGATTATGGCTGCCCTAAAACTTTTTGTCATGCATGGACAATTGTTGTCTTGTTTAGGTCCTCTTTAGAAAGTAGTTCTATAGGCTGGGTGTGGTGGCTTACGCCTGTAATCCCAGCACTTTGGGAGGCTGAGGCGGGTGGATCACAAGGTCAGGAAATTGAGACCATCCTGGCTAATACGGTGAAGCCCTGTCTCTACTAAAAATACAAAAAAATTAGCCGGGTGTGGTGGCAGGCGCCTGTAGTCCCAGCTACTTGGGAGGCTGAGGCAGGAGAATGGCATGAACCCAGGAGGCAGAGCTTACAGTGAGCTGAGATCTCCCCACTGTGCTCCAGCCTGGGTCACAGAGCAAGACTCTGTCTGGAAGGAAGGAAGGAAGGAAGGAAGGAAGGAAGGAAGGAAGGAAGGAAAAGAAAGAGGTTCTATAATCAGTTATAGAACTCTAACAGGTGTTCTTTGTTTTGTTCTTTGAGACAGAGTCTCGTTCTGTTGCCCAGGCTAGAGTGCAGTGGTGCAATCTTGGGTCACTGCAACCTCTGCCTCCTGTGTTCAAGTGATTCTCCTGCCTCAGCCTCCCGAGTAGCTGGGATTACAAGTGCCCACCATCAGACCTGGCTAATTTTTGTATTTCCAGTAGAGACAGGGTTTCACTATGTTGGTCAGGCTGGTCTCCAACTCCTGACCCCAAGCAATCCACTTGCCTCAGCCTCCCATAGTGCTGGGATTACAGGCATGAGGCACTGCTCCTGGGCTCTAATAGGTCTTCTTAAATGTAGGTTTCTGATAACTTTGGAGGTTGTGACATTAGAATAGAGGGAAAAAACTTTCAGGACTTACATGAAGAGCTGAAGTGTTCAGGAATATTAAGCAGAACAGGAGTTAACTGCATAAACTGAACTGAAAGAAGACTAATATTTTCAACTTTTGCTTTAAGTGTTGCTAATCCTTTGTTTTGTTTCTTTTAGTATTGAAACTTTTCTTTGAACAATCATATATACAAAATTAGGAGCATATTTGTTTCTCTCTACCTGATTTCCCCAAAATCTGGAAACTATTTGCGAGTATTCTTAACTTATGGCAATACAGTTATTTGCATAAATGCAATAAGAATCTGTTTTCATTTGTAACAGGACACAATTGGAGGAACTGGTTATTTTACCAAGGCTTTGACTGGAATGGTGTGCTCTCCTTTAAGGAATCAAACTTCACTTATGGAGTCAATAAAAGCCCTTGGTATTCTATGTTTTTGGTGCTATTTTGAAGAGCTTTAAAGACATTTTTATCTTCAAATGCTACATAATTTGTGTATGTGTGTGCACATGTGCAGAGTCTTCATTGCTTGGAATTGGATAGATTATATCCCTTGGTACCTCACTGTTGATTTGTACATAGCAGACAACTTGCATATATAACTGTGTATATTTTCAGCAACATAATAAGCACCCTCTAAATCTCCTCCCAAAACAAAAGCTTCACTGACAATAACCCATAGCTACTTTCTGGTCCTTTCCCTTCTTCTTTTTTTTTTTTTTTTTTTTTTTTTTTGAGATAAAGTCTCACACTGTCACCCAGGCTGGAGTGGAGTGGTGCAATCTTGGCTCACTGCAACCTCTGCCTCCTGAGTTCCAGTGATTCTCCTGCCTCAGCCTCCCGAGTAGCTGGGATTACAGGCACATGCCACCATACCTGCTAGTCTTTGTATTTTTAGTAGAGATGGGGTTTCACCATGTTGACCAGGCTGGTCTCAAACTTCTGACCTCATGTGAGCCACGCCAGCCTCCCAAAGTGCTGGGATTACAGGTGGGAGCCACTGTGCCTGGCCTTTATTTTATAGGTGGGAGCCACTGTGCCTGGCCTTTATTTCCAAATTTTTTATTGTGCTATTAAACATAAATTCATTCATATGATGTTGTACATTTTATAAATGGTAACTAGATGTGCATCTGATTTATAAAGAACATTTTTCCCTTTCAGTTTTGAAGATTTTTTGTGATATACCACATATACTTTGAATTTTTATGTAGTCAACTCTGATAAATTTCTATTTATGCTTTTGTTTGCTGTTTTTATTGCTACCAATGCCAAATTCTGATAGACACGAATCTACATTTTTTCCAGGTTTTACGTCATTTCATTTTTTCATTGAATTAGCTCTAAATAGCTTAGCCACACACCTAGGGTGTGTTTAGTATTCTCTAGGCACTCAATCTCTGAATCCTCACAATGATACTAGGAATTGCTAACTCCTATTTGAGACTTGAAGGGGTGAGTAGTCCAAGGTGGTACAGCAAGTAAGCCATGAGGTAGAGATCTGAACCCAGATCTCATGTCTTTAGTTACCACTCTAAATGTATGGTGGAGGCATGGCTCTCACATTTTTTCTTTTCCTTTTCTTCCTAAACAGTTACACAATATTTCTGGAATTTTTACTGAATTTATTATTTGAAAATTTTAAAATTTTATTCTAAGTTTTATAATTACTAGAGTCTGGTTTAAACCAGTGTCTTTCTGTTCCATTAATTTGCCTTTTGAATTTTCTGCCAAAATTATGTGCTATATTACTTTAATTATGATAGTTTCATTAAATACTTTAATGACTGGTAGTATAATTTCTATTGATTACTCTTCCTTTTTCTCTAAATGTCTATCTAGTCTCATTTCACCTATTTATTCTTCCAAATGAAACTTTCTTGAGTCACTTTGTCAAGGTATAGGAAAAATTCCTTTGGGATTTTGATTCCCAAACTTGATGTGTTAAAAAACTAAGTTCTTCTGATTCAGAAGCATGGAATGCCTCTCTTTTTATTCAGGTCTTCCTTGTGAATCTCTAAGTGAAGTTGTATTGTTTTCCTCCAATGGGTGCTGCATATTAGCAGTGCACAGAGGAGGCTGGTTTTTGCATTGGCATTGTATAACCACAGTGCATTCTCATTCTCTGTTCAGTCTCTATGATGGTTCAGTCTCTATATTGTAACAAGTGTTTATTGAGCACCTACTATGTGCAGGCACATACCAGTGGGATACAGTGGTGACCAAGACAAAGTTCCCGCTCTCATGGAGTTGACATTCTAGAGGGAGACGTGGTCTGTATAGACAGAAACCGCTCACTATGTCCTCATCGGGTGGCACTATGACTGCATATGGTTTGTTCCCACCAAAGTTCATGTTGCAGTTTGACCCACAACATGGTGATGTGGGGAGGTGGGAGCTAGTGGGAGGTGTTTTGGTCATGGGGATGGATCCTTCATGATGTCTTGGTACCGTACTCCTGGCAATGAGTTCTTGCTCTGGAGAGACGGGATTAGTTCTCACAAGCCTGTACTTCTTCCCGTAAGAGTGACTTGTCATAACGACATGATGCCCCTCGGGTTTTGTCTCTTTGCACTTATTTGCTTCCACTTTGACCTTCTTTGCCATGTTAGGACAACACACAAAAGCTCTCACCAGAAGCCAGAACTGTGCCCTTGAACTTCCCAGCCTGCAGAATTGGAGCTAAATATAAACCTGTCTTCCTTATCAATTATCCAGTCTGAGGTGTTGTCATAGCAATACAAAATGGACTTAGACAGATAATGATAAATACTATGAAGAAAAACAAAAATAAAGTAGGTGTAGCAGGCTAAATGATGACCTCACCAAAGAAATTCACATCCTAATCCCTGAGTTGGGGAGGCTACCTGGGGAAGTGAAGCTGGAGCAGAGATCGGGCACCGACTAGGCACTTGTGAGGCCCTAGGGGGATGAAGCTGGGCCCCTTGGGACTCAAGGGACCCCGCCTAGTGGTAGGGCTCAGAATGAGGGGAGCAGCAGGTAGGAAAGACCTGGAGAGGGTAGAGCCGGGCAAGGAGGCTGGACCAGAGCATCCATTGTTTGACTCTGAAGAGATCATGCAGGCGCAGTGGGGAGACTGGATGGAAGAGGGTTCGGGGACATTTCAGCTAAAACATCTACTCGGTTGTTCGCAGCCCACATTTGGGAAATGAGAGGACAAGGATGAGTCTGAGTCCTAGACTGAGAATGAACCGGGTGACTGGTCATGCCAGCCTGGGAAACTGGGACATCTGGGAAGACCCCACGAAGCTTGGGAGCGACATCGTCTTACAACGTGGAACATCTTCAAGATGACTTTGAGGATCTCCATGGAAAAGGGGAGAGGCAGTTGGATTTATGGGTGTGGAAGTTCACAGAACCTTGAGCTGGAGATCAAATTTGGAGGGCTTGGGCTCAAAAGGATCAACTCTTAGGAACTGCTGTTGTTCCAAAGCCCTCCTGCCCCAGCCCACACAGCCTCAGTGGGAGGCAGAACCAGCTGGCTGTGGCTGTGATCCCTGAAGCCCAGGACCCTGGTCCCTGCTGTCCACTCAGTGAGAAATGAACAATTCTTCACAGAGTTGCATGGGACAGCATTGCCTCCCCCTCCAGCCTGGCCTCAGGCAGCCTTCGACCCCAGTATCCTCTAAGGGTGAGGGACTCTTCTCTGCACCTCTGCAGGACTGCATGAGCCACCACCAGCACAGTGATGCCTGTGGCATGCGGGCCTTCTGCCCCCTCTCAAGGGCAACTCTAATAAAGCCAAGTTCAGGGACCACAACCACGATGTGTACAGAGTAGTCACCACTGCTGAACTCCCTTAACCACCTGGAAGGCAGGCATCCCGGCCCAGGCTTAACTGCATTCTCCAATGAATGAAGACACGATTCTGGGTTTTGTTGTTGTTGTTGTTGTTTTTGAGACAGAGTCTTGCTCTGTTGCCCAGGCTGGAGTGCAATGGTGCGATCTCTGCTCACTGCAACATCTGCCTCCCGGGTTCAAACTATTCTCCTGCCTCAGTCTCCTGAGTAGCTGGGATTATAGGTGCCCACCACCATGCCTGGCTAATTTTTGGTATTTTTATTAGAAATGGGATTTCACCATCTTGGCCAGGCTGGTCTTGAACTCCTGACCTTGGGTGATCCACTCACCTTGGTCTCCCAAAGCACTGGCATTACAGGCGTGAGCTACCATGCCCAGCCATGTTGTTTTTTTAGAGACAGGGCCTCACTCTGTCACCCAGGCTGAAGTCCCATGGTGCAATCGTAGCCCATACGATACCTGGCTAATTTTTAAATGTTTTGTAGAGACAGGGCCCTACTATGTTGCCCAGGCTGGTCTTGAACGCCTGGCCTCAAGCAATCCTCCCACGCTGGCCTTTCAAGTGTTGGAATTACAGGTGTGAGCCACCGCACCCAGCCTATTTACTTATATGCATTTTTAAAACTTACAGCATTTTTTACTGCTCCCATTCTCACCATGTGATGTGCCTGCTTCCCTTTTGCCTTCCATCATGATTGGAGGCTTCCTGAGGCCTCCCAAGAAGCAGGCACCACTATGCTTCCTATATAGCCTGCAGAACTGTGAGTCAATTAAATATCTTTTCTTGTGAATGACCCAGCCTCAAGTATTTCTTCATAGCAATGCAAGAAGGGCCTAATACAGGGCTATTTCTCTCTGTTTTTTTGAGTCAAGTTAGACTTTTAGTTCATTTAACCTAGAACTTTTATGCTAATGCAGATGAAGTCAGAATTTTGTAGGTTTCTTTTTTTTTTTTTTTTTTTTTTTTGAGACGGAGTCTCGCTCTGTCGCCTGGGCTGGAGTGCAGTGGCCGGATCTCAGCTCACTGCAAGCTCCGCCTCCCGGGTTTACGCCATTCTCCTGCCTCAGCCTCCCGAGTAGCTGGGACTACAGGCGACCACCACCACGCCCGGCTAGTTTTTTGTGTTTTTAGTAGAGACGGGGTTTCACCGTGTTAGCCAGGATGGTCTCGATCTCCTGACCTCGTGATCCGCCCGTCTCGGCCTCCCAAAGTGCTGGGATTACAGGCTTGAGCCACCGCGCCCGGCCAGGTTTCTTATCTGTTTCACTTCTAAGACCACCATGATCAACTAACAAAGGCCATAGATTTGTGGAATCACAGTTTTGAACTGCTGCTTTGCCTCTGCTGTTCCTTATGGTAACTATGCCCATCTTGCCTTTGGTGATTGAGTGCATCCACTTGGCCTCTGTCACCCTGGAATCCAATGACTCCTATTGCACGTAGTTTTCCCAATTCAGTTACCACATCTCCTACGTAAGTTCTGGCCTATACAGAAGAGCTATCACAGAGCTCTTCAAGAATGCTGGGGATCTCTTCACATGTTTTTTCTTCTTTTTTTATTTTAGAGATAGAGTCTTGCTCTGTTGCCCAGGCTGGAGTGCAGTGGTGCAATCATGGTTCACTGTAATTTGGAACTCCTGGGCTCAAGCCATCCTCCCAACTCAGCCTCCCAAGTAGCTGGGACTACAGGCACATGCCATCACACCCAGCTACTTTTGTTTTAGAGATGAGGTCTCACTATGCTGCCCAGGCTGGTCACACAGTCCTGACCTCAAGCAGTCTTCCCACCTTGGCCTCCAAAAGCACTGGGATTACAAGCATGAACCTCCACACCTGGCCACCAATTTATTTCTCACAGTCATGAAAGGTGTATCTTTTGGACTCTTTCAGGGTGGGAGAGTAGGCCTTAGTTGACATATCTATTCTAACATTCCAGTCTCCCTAAGCCTTTTATACTTGTTTTTTATTTTTAACTTTTGTGGGTACATGGTAGGTGTATATGTTTATGAGGTACATGAGATGTTTTGATTCAGGCATGCAATGTGTAACAGTCACATAAGGGTAAATGAGTTATCCACAACCTCAAGTATTTATTCTTTGTATTACAAACACTCCAATTATACTCTTTTAGTTATTTTATTTTATTTTATTATTATTTTGAGACAGAGTTTTACTTTTGTTCTTCAGGCTATATAGTGCAATGGCATGATCTCGGCTCACTGCAACCTCTGCCTCCTGGGTTCAAGTGATTCTCCTGCCTCAGCCTCCTGAGTAGTTGGGATTACAGGTGTCCACCACCACACCCGGCTAATATTTTTGTATTTTTAGTACAGACGGGGTTTCACCATGTTGGCCAGGCTGGTCTCGCACTCCTGACCTCAGGAGATCAATCTGTCTCACCCTCTCAAAGTGCTGGGATTACAGGTGTGAGCCACTGTGCCTGGCCTCTTTTAGTTATTTTAAAATATACAAGTTATCATTGATTGTAGTCATCCTGTTGTGCTATCAAATACTAGATCTTATTCATTCTACCTAACTGTAGTTTTGTACCCAGTAACCATCCCTACTTCCCCTTCCCAACACTACTGTCCCAACCTCTGTAGTCATCATTCTACACTCTACCTTCGTGAATTCAATTGTTTCAAGTTTTAGCGCTCTTAAGTAAGTGAGAACATGGGAAGTTTGTTTTCTGTGCCTGGTTTATTTCACTTAACATAATGACCCCCCAGAGTTCCAGCCACGTTATTGCAAATGACAGGATCTCATTTTTTTGTGGCTGAACTGTACTCCATTGTATATATGTACCACATTTTCTTTATCCATTCATCTGTTGATGGACACAGGTTGCTTCCAAATCTTGCCTATTGTGAACAGTGCTGCAATAAACATGGAGTGCAGATGTCTCTTTAATATACTGACTTCCTTCATTTTGGGTATATCTCTAGCAGCAGGACTGCTGAATCATATGATACCTCTATTTTTAGTTTTTTGAGGAACCTCCAATTGTATTAATTTACATGCTCCTCAACAGCTTACAAACATTGTCTTTTCTGCATATCATCACCAGAATTTGCTGTTGCCTTTTGGATAAGTCATTTTAACTTGGGTGAGATGATACCTCATTGTGGTTTTGATGTGCACTTCTCTGATGATCAGAGCTGGTGAGTACGTTTTCGTATACCTGATCGCCATTGCTATGTCTTGTTTTGAGAAATGTCTATTCAGACATATTGTTCATTTTTTATTCTGATTATTATTAGATTTTTCCCATAGAGTTGCTTGAACTCCCTATGTATTCTGGTGATTAACTGCTTGTCTGATGAGTAGTTTGCAAATATTTTATCCTATTCTGTGGGTTGTCTCTTCACTTTCTTGATTGTTTCTTTTTTTGTGCAGAAGCTTTTTAGCTTGATGTGATCCCATTCATCCATGTTTGCTTTGGTTGCCTGTGCTTGTGGTACCTAAGCCTTTGAATCCCTTCCTCTACATTTGATCAAGGCAGATCAGTCATTTCTAACTTGCTCACTGTGCCCTGACTTTCAGCCCTTGTCCTGTGGGTTTCTTGCTTTTGTTCTTTTGTCAACATTTTAGGGGTTTGGAGAGGAACAGAGATGAACATGTATGCTCCATCCACCATGTTTAAAAGAGACATCTGTCTGTGCCCGTTGTAGTCCCCAAAGATAAGATATAAAGTCACTTCTGAGAAGGCTGATCCGCAGGGGTACACGGACCAGACTTGGGGGATTCTTCTCTTTCTCCCACTCCTTATCTCACACCCATTATTACAAATCCTATCAGTTCTGCTTTCAGAACATGACCAGACTCTGGGCACTTTTCCTCTCCATTGCTCCCACCCTAGCCCAGGCTGCCTGGATTCGTCTCTCACCAGCATTTCTGTAGTCGCCTCTGACACCACCTTCTTGCTTTGTCTTCGTCGGTCTATTCTCAGCGTATCAACCAGAAAGATTTCTCTTAAAAGTCAGTTCCTGTGACTGCTCAACTGAAACCCTCCAATGGCTTCAAATTTCACTCAGAAAAGTATTTCAGGTCCTTACCATGAGCTATAGGGTCAACACAATCCACATCCACTACCTCCTAACACTGGCTCCCTGCTTTTCTCAGCCTCAGCCATCCCAGCCTCCTTTCTGTTTCTCACATGCACTAAGCACATGCCAACCCCAGGATCTTTGCACTTGCTACTCCTTACCCAGACACTCCTATGGTCATTTCATCACTTGCTTCAGTATTCAGCTGAAATGTCATCTTCTCAGAGAGGCCTCCCCTGCTTGTGTATCCACTTGTGGCCTTAGCACACTCATCATTGTTCTTGATCTCTAAGCACCCCCTTTTGACCTCAGCCCCACTACAACAAACAATTAATGCTGTTTGTTGGTTTTCTCACTTCTACTTTGGACCCAGGAAGACTCCCAGGCCAGCACCTCTCAAACCGAAATGTGTATATAAACCAGAAAGACTTAGAACAGCACTTCTCACAGCATAATGTGCAAATTGCTTGGGGCTCTCATTAATTTCAGATTCTGATTCCACGGGTTGGGGACATGGACTGCAATTCTGCCTCTTTGACATGTGCCCAGGAGGAGCAGATGCTGCTGACCCCGGGTGTTACAGGCTGATTTGTGTTCCCCAGTGTTTATGTTGGAACCCCGTCACCCAGTACCTCAAAAGGTGGCTGTATTTGGAGATAGGGACTTTGAAGAAGAAGTAATTATGTTAAAATGGGATCATTAGGATAGGCCCCGATGCAATATGACAAGTGTCCCTATATAAACAGGAAATTTAGACACAGAGTCGCACAGAGGAAAGACCATGTGAAGACACCTCAGAAGAAGCCAAACCTTCCAACACCTTAGTCTCAGACTTCCAGCCTCCAAAATTGTGAGAAAATTAATTTCTGTAGTTTAAGTCACTCAGACTGCGGTACTTTGTTATGTCAAACCTAGCAAACCAATGCTAATTTTGGTACTGAGAAGTGCGGTGCTGCTGTAACAAATACCTGAAAATGTGGAAGTCACTTTTGAACTGGGCAATAGGTAGAGGAAAGAAGAGTTTTGAGGCACCTGATAGAAAAGCCTAGATTGCCTTGATAAGATTCTTGGTAGAAATATGGACATTAAGGGGCATTCTAGTGAGAGATCATAAAGAAAAAAGGAAAGTTGGGCTGGGCACAGTGGCTCACGCCTGTAATCTCAGCACTTGGGAGGCCGAAGTAGGCAGATCATGAGGTCAGGAGTTTGAGACCAGCCTGAACAACATGGTGAAACCCCATCTCTACTAAAAATATAAAAATTAGCCAAGTGTTGGTGGCATGCACCTGTAGTCCCAGCTACTCAGGAGGTTGAGGCAGGAGGATTGTTTGAGCCTGGGAGGTGGAGGTTGCAGTGAGCTGAGATTGTACCACTGCACTCTAGCCTGGGTTGCAGAGTGAGACTCCATCTCAAAAAAAAAAAAAAAAAAAACACCAAAAACAAAAACAGAGAAAAGGAGAGTTGTTGAAACAGTTTCTACCACCTTAGAGAATATATATATTGCCATAAACGAAATGTTGCTAGAAATATGAATGTTAATGATGCTTCTTACGAGGTCTCGGATGGAAATGAGAAACATGTTATTGGAAACTTGAGGAAAGGTGATCCTTATTATAAAGTGGCAGAAAACTGGACTGAATTGTGCTCCAGTGTTTTGTAAAAAGTAGAGCATCTAAGTGATGCCCTTGGATATTTAGCTAAGGAAATTTCAAAGCAGAGTGTCAAAGGTACTGCCTGGTTTCTCCTTGCTACTTATAGTAAATTGTGAGAGTGTGAAGGTAAATTGAAGAAGGAACTTTTAAGCACAAAGGAACCAGAATCTGAAGATTTGGAAAATATTCTATCCATATTGCAAAAACTGAGAAAGTGTATTCTGGAGAGAACACCAAGAATGTAGCTGGAAAAGATTTGCTACAAACAGATTACAGTGTGGCTTATGGACCCAATTAACCATCTTAGCAGAAGTGTTGCCAGCCTGTACTGAAAGGAACAGACAGCACAAAATGGAGGAAGACTGTCAGATTTCTGAGATTCTACAGGATAAGCCAATAGAGCTGTCCAACTGTGAACATCCTTCAAGAAAGAGAGGAATGACTGAAGATAATTCAGAAACCAGCAAGGCTCTGCTGCAAAAGGCCAGAGGGCAAAGGTCTGGAGTCATTTTGTCCCCCAATATTTCAGTCCTTCAAACCCTGAATCCCTTCTCTCACTGCTCAGGACTTGTGCCTCCCCTATCTATTTAGTTTTAGAAGATACCGCAGGCTTCAATCCATTGCTCATTCCTTCTTTTCCCAGTCCACTCAATGTCTTTCTTGAGGTTCCTCTGGACTGAATGTTTTTTCAGGGGTGTTGAGTGTTAAACAGGTAACAGGTAAATGTTTGTGTTGCCTACTTCTAAGCTTTAAAATATACTTATCCGGCTGGGCATGGTGGCCCTCACCTGTAATCCCAGGACTTTGGGAGGCCAAGGCAGGCAGATCACCTGAGGTCAGGAGTTCGAGACCACCCTAGCCAATATGCTGAAACCCCATCTCTACTAAAAAATACAAAAATTACCCAGGCGTGGTGATGGGCACCTGTAATCCCAGCTACTTAGGAGGCTGAAACAGGAGAATCACTTGAACTCAGGAGGCAGAGGTTGCAGTGAGCCAAGATCGTGTCATTGCACTCCAGCCTGGATGACAGAGTGAGACTCCATCTCAAAAATAAATAAAATAAAATATATTTATCCCACACATATTTATCACAATAACAAGCAGCCTCTGAACATAGGCAAACACTAATAACACATACTCACACTTGCATATACATAATTTTCAAATGACCATAAACATTCTTACCACAAACAAAATTTGTTAATGGAGTAATTGATACTCTGACCATACACACACCCAAACCACCAACACAGACCGCACTTTATCTCAGAGACCGTATTGACCATACACCCTCTAAGTGCACATACACATTAACCAAACATACCAACACACAGATTACACAATGGCTATGCACCCTGTGGCCACACAAAATTGCTGAACACAAACACACACATTCACACAGGAACTATGGCTGTGCATGTGTGCTTTAATTATGGTCATTCCATACCCCAGTATCAACATGGATGTCAAGAGTTGGAAGGGGGAGACATGGCACAGGGACAGAATGTGGGGGCCTGTTAGGCTACTCTTCCATCAAGTAAATCTGATACCCACAAAGCTCATTGCTACATTTACTTGAGATACAAGAAACAGGAAAGGCCAAGAGGGTAAAAATAGTATTTTTAAGTGTCTTATGCAAACCCATCACCAAAAGTCAAAATGTAAAAGACAATGATATTTTAATAAGCTGTGAGGATAATGCATTAAAGATTCAATGTAGTTCTAAACTGTGAAAGGCAAGATATTCTGACTGGAAAAGTACTCATTATTGCTATTGAAATTCTAGGCAAAATATTCATTGGTTTAAAACAGTTCAGGGTAAAATATTTCACTTTCATTGAGTAGCTTGCATTGGACAGCAATAAAGAAAGCTGGACAAAATACACACACACACACACACACACACACAACTGAAGGACCAGAGATCTCAATCTCATGCAGAGAGAGCTTGAGGGGCTACAGTCCCTGAGAAAAGGGAAGGAAGCACAAGAATGAAGCAACAGGTTCACATGGGCTTTTCTCCTAAGGCCTTTACACATTTGCACAGCAGGAGCAGAGAATCCAAGCAGAAAAAGGTAAGTTCTCTGAGTTAAGGAAAAATATACAAAAACTCCGTTTAAACAAACAACTATGACTTCTTCTAATCAGATGTAGTAAATGTATAACAACAATGAAAAATCAATTTAATAAGCACTGTATGTTTTTAAACCCCAGAAGAATGTGGAGGCAAACAGGACTAAGTCACAGACGATGTGAGTGAGAGAGAGAGAGAGAAAGAGAGAGGGAGAGAGAGAGAGAAAGAGAGAGGGAGAGAGAAAGAGAGAGGGAGAGATGGAGTGTGTGTGTGTGTGTATGCATGTGCATGCGTGCATGTGTTAAAGGAACTGGCTGACCCAAATGTGGGGGTTAGCAAGTCCCAAATCTACAAGGAAGTCTGGCAGGCTGGAGACCTAGAAAAGAGTTGACTTTCAAGTCTGAATGGAGTTTTCTAGCAGAATTGCCTTTTCTTCATTGGAAGTCAGTATTTTTCTTAAAGACTTCCAATGATGGAATGAGACCCACTGACATTATGAAGGGCAATCTGCTTTACTCAAAGTCTACTGATGTAAACATTAATCCTATCCAAAATATACCTTCACAGAAATATCTAGAATAGTGTTTGACCAAATATCTGAGTACCGTGACTGCTCAAGTTAACACATAAAATTAAAGTGTTGTTCAAGTTTTCTATTTTCTTATTTCTCCTGTATCTGGTTGTTCTATCCATTATTGAAAGAGGGATATTGAAGTCTCTTACTATTAGTGTGGAACTGTTTCTCCCTCTATTCTGTCAATGCTTGCTTCTTAGATTTAGGAATTCTGGGATTTGGTGCACGTATGTTTACAATTGTTATAACTTGGTAAATTGACACTTTAATCAATGTATCATGTGATTTTTGTGTCTTGTAACCATTTTTTATTTAAAGTCTATTTTGTCTGATATTAATATGGCCACCCCTGCTCTTTTTTTGGGTTACTGTTTGCACGAGATATCTTTTTGCATCCTTTCACTTTCAATGTAGGTGTGTCCTTAGATCTGAAGTGCTTCTCTTGTAGACTGAATCTATTTGGATCACATATTTTTATCTCTTCTGCCAATCTGTAACTTTTGATGGGGGAGTTTAATTCATTTACTTTTTAAAAATTATTTATTAATTTATTCTGAGACAGAGTCTCGCTCTGTCACCCAGGCTGGAGTGCAGTGGCACAATCTCTTAGTTATGTACATGTCATCTCCAGAATTTTTTGTTCATTTTTACAATTTTTCTCTTTGTTGATATTCTTACTTTTAATATATCATTTTTCTTATTTCTTTTAGTTCTATTCCCATGTTGTCATTTAGCTCTTTCAGCATATTTAAAACAAATTTTTAAAAGTCTTTTTTAAAAATAAGTCTGGTGCTGTGTTTTCTCATGTATGAAGATCCACAGAAGCAACTTTCAATATTTTCAGTTGTTGCTTCTAGTATTTACCTATATGTTTCCAAATAATTTGTTATTTTGCTAAATTGACTTATTTATTGTATACATTATCTATTGACACCTGTTGAGTATTTGAGGTTTAATTTTTCTTTCTTTTTGCTCATGTTTACTTCCTCCTCCCCTCATGTTTTCAATGTAATTCTATTATAATTGGAGTTTTAAATGGTAGTTCATGTTTACATTATCATGATTATGTAAATATTGTTTGTTGCTGAACACAGAAATCTTGTGGAGGAGGTTCATTCAATGTCCCTCTTCCCCATGGGGGAATAGTTTTTGTTTCTGTTACTTATAACTTTAAGTATATCATGTGTTTATCCTGTGAAGTGAAGTTGTAGTACCTTACCAGTTTCCTCATAATGATGAAATAAATGAAATCTGTAGAATATGTTCATTTTATATATGTATGAGAGTCACAATTTTATCCTGTTTTGAAAATAGTTCTTTTACAAGTGCCCCTGACTGATTAGAACATCTATCCAAAGAAATGTGGAACAGAAAAACACAAATACATTTTTAAAAGATTTAGTGTCACGGGCATTTAAAAATTGTGATAAAATATATATAATGTACAGTTTACCATTGTAACTATTTTGGTGACATTAAGTGCATTTGTATTGTGCAACCATCACTACTGTCCATCTCCAAAACTTTTTATTATCTCAAAGTGAAATTCTCTACCTTGTGCTCACTTCGGCAACACATATACTAAAATTGAAGTGATACAGAGAAGATTAGCATGGCCCCTGAGCAAGGATGAAATTCTCTACCCATTAAACAGTAACTCTTCATTATTTCTTCCCTAAGCCTCCAGGAACCACTGTTCTACTTTATGTCTCTACAAATCACTATATAATGTTACCTATGGGTTTTTCATATATAATTTTTATTATGTTGAGGTACCTTCCTTCTTTTCCTAGTTTGCTGAATTTTTTTTAATCATAAAAGGATGTTGAATTTTGTCAAATGCTTTTTCTGCATCATTTGAGATAATTATGGTTTGTTTTCCCCATTCATTCTATTTTTTTTAAAATTTATTTATTATTATTAAACTTCAAGTTGTAGGGTACATGTGCACAACGTGCAGGTTTGCTACATATGTATACTTGTGCCATGTTGGTGTGCTGCACCCATCAACTCGTCATTTACATCAGGTAAAACTCCCAATGCAATCCCTCCCCCCTCCCCCCTCCCCATGATAGGCCCCGGTGTGTGATGTTCCCCTTCCCGAGTCCAAGTCATCTCATTGTTCAGTTCCCACCTATGAGTGAGAACATGCAGTGTTTGGTTTTCTGTTCTTGTGATAGTTTGCTGAGAATGATGGTTTCCAGCTGCATCCATGTCCCTACAAAGGGCACAAACTCATCCTTTTTTATGGCTGCATAGTATTCCATGGTGTATATGTGCCACATTTTCTTAATCCAATCTGTCACTGATGGACATTTGGGTTGATTCCAAGTCTTTGCTATTGTGAATAGTGCTGCAATAAACATACGTGTGCATGTGTCTTTATAGCAGCATAATTTATAATCCTTTGGGTATATACCTAGTAATGGGATGGCTGGGTCATATGGTACATCTAGTTCTAGATCCTTGAGGAATCGCCATACTGTTTTCCATAATGGTTGAACTAGTTTACAATCCCACCAACAGTGTAAAAGTGTTCCTATTTCTCCACATCCTCTCCAGCACCTGTTGTTTCCTGACTTTTTAATGATCGCCATTCTAACTGGTGTGAGATGGTATCTCATTGTGGTTTTGATTTGCATTTCTCTGATGGCCAGTGATGATGAGCATTTTTTCATGTGTCTGTTGGCTGTATGAATGTCTTCTTTTGAGAAATGTCTGTTCATATCCTTTGCCCACTTTTTGATGGGGTTGTTTGTTTTTTTCTTGTAAATTTGTTTGAGTTCTTTGTAGGTTCTGGATATTAGCCCTTTGTCAGATGAGTAGATTGCAAAAATTTTCTCCCATTCTGTAGGTTGCCTGTTCACTCTGATGGTAGTTTCTTTTGCTGTGCAGAAGCTCTTTAGTTTAATGAGATCCCATTTGTCAATTTTGGCTTTTGCTGCCATTGCTTTTGGTGTTTTAGACATGAAGTCTTTGCCCATGCCTATGTCCTGAATGGTACTACCTAGGTTTTCCTCTAGGATTTTTATGGTATTAGGTCTAACATTTAAGTCTCTAATCCATCTTGAATTAATTTTCGTATAAGGAGTAAGGAAAGGATCCAGTTTCAGCTTTCTACTTATGGCTAGCCAATTTTCCCAGCACCATTTATTAAATAGGGAATCCTTTCCCCATTTCTTGTTTCTCTCAGGTTTGTCAAAGATCAGATGGCTGTAGATGTGTGGTATTATTTCTGAGGACTCTGTTCTGTTCCATTGGTCTATATCTCTGTTTTGGTACCAGTACCATGCTGTTTTGGTTACTGTAGCCTTGTAGTATAGTTTGAAGTCAGGTAGCGTGATGCCTCCAGCTTTGTTCTTTTGACTTAGGATTGTCTTGGAGATGCGGGCTCTTTTTTGGTTCCATATGAACTTTAAAGCAGTTTTTTCCAATTCTGTGAAGAAGCTCATTGGTAGCTTGATGGGGATGGCATTGAATCTATAAATTACCTTGGGCAGTATGGCCATTTTCACGATATTGATTCTTCCTATCCATGAGCATGGTATGTTCTTCCATTTGTTTGTGTCCTCTTTGATTTCACTGAGCAGTGGTTTGTAGTTCTCCTTGAAGAGGTCCTTTACATCCCTTGTAAGTTGGATTCCTAGGTATTTTATTCTCTTTGAAGCAATTGTGAATGGAAGTTCATTCCTGATTTGGCTCTCTGTTTGACTGTCACTGGTGTATAAGAATGCTTGTGATTTTTGCACATTAATTTTGTATCCTGAGACTTTGCTGAAGTTGCTTATCAGCTTAAGGAGATTTTGGGCTGAGACAATGGGGTTTTCTAAATATACAATCATGTCGTCTGCAAACAGGGACAATTTGACTTCTTCTTTTCCTAACTGAATCCCCTTGATTTCTTTCTCTTGCCTGATTGCCCTAGCCAGAACTTCCAACACTATGTTGAATAGGCGTGGTGAGAGAGGGCACATTCATTCTATTAATGTGGTGTACTGATCAATTTTTGTATGTTGAACCATCCTTGCATTACAATAATAAACCTCACTTGGTCACAGTGTATAATATCCTAGTTTTAATGTTACTAAATTCAATTTGCTAGTATTTTTGAGGATTTTTGTATTAATATTCTTAAGGTATATTGTTCTGTAGTTGTCTTTTCTTGTAGTGTCTTTGCCTAGTTTTGGTGTCAGGATAATGCTGGCCTCACAGAATAAGTTAGAAAGTGTTTTTTTCTGATTCAACTTTTTGGAAACATTTGAGAAGGATTTATGGTGGTTCTTCTTAAATATTTGGTAGAATTTACCTGTGAAGCCATCAGGTGCAGGGATTTTCTTTGTTGGGAGGTTTTGTTATTATTATTAGTTATCTGTCTATTCAGATTTTCTACCTTTTCATGGTTCAGTTTTGGTAGGTTTGTGTTCCGAAGAATTAGTCCATTTCATCTGGATCATCTTACTTCTCGGTGTACAGTTGTTCCTAGTACTCACCTAAAGTCATTTTTATTTGTAGAATCTGTAGCAATGGCTTCACTTTCGTTTCTGACTTCAGTAATTTGAGTCCTCTTTTTCTTGTCAGGCTAGCCTAAGGTTTGTCAATTTTGTTGATCTTTTCAAAGAACCTACTTTGGATTTCATTTATTTTCTCTATTTTTTTTCTATTCCTTATTTATATTTGCTCTAATCTGTGTCATTTCCTCTTTCTGCTAGCTTTTAGTTTAGTTTGTGCTTTTCTAGTTCCTTAAGTTGTAAAGTTAGGTTGTTGATTTGAGATTTCTCCTTATTAAATATATGTTTACAGCTATAAATTTCCCTTTTATCTCCGCTTTTACTGCATCTCGTAAGTTTCTGTATGTTGTGTTATCATTTTGATTCATCTCTAAGTTTTTTCTAATTTCCCCTGTGATTTCTTTTTTGACCCACTGGTCATTTAAAAGTGTGTTTAATTTCCACCTGTTTGTAAATTTACCAGTTTTCTTCTGTTATTATTTCTAACTTCATCCTGTTGTGGTCAGAGAAGATAATTTGTATGCTGTATATCTTTGTGTATCTATTGAGACTTGTTTTGTGGCCTAACATACGGTTTATCTTTGTGAATGTCCCATGTGCACTTGAGAAAAATGTAGATTCTCTTGTGTTTTTGGAGTATTCTGCGTATGTCTGTTAGATCTAGTTGGTTTATTGTCTAGTTGGTATTCAAGTCCTCTATTTACTGACATTTTCTGTCTCGCTTTCATATTCATTTATAAAAGTGGAGTATTGAAGTCTCCAACTATTACTGTAGAACTATTTCATCCTTCTGAAATTTTTTGCTTCATATATTTTGATGGTCTGTTATTAGATGTATAAATGTTTATATTTTTGGTAAGTTGATTCCTTTGTCAATATATAACGTCCTTTTTGTCTTTTGTAACAGTTTTTGAGTTAAAGTCAATAACATTTGATGTTAGTATAGGTCCTCTTTTGGTTACTATTTGCATGAAATATCTTCTTCTGTCCTTTCACTTTCAACCTGTTTATGTCTTTGAATCTAAAAAGTCTTCTTTTAGACAGCATATAGATGATCATGTTTTTAAAATTCATTCTGCAAATCTCTGTCTTTAGATTGGAGAGTTTAATCCATTTATATTTGAAGTAATTACTGATATGAAAGGACTTACTTCTGCTATTTTGCTATTTTTTTCTATAGGCTTATAGATTTCTTATTCCTTATTTCTTGCTTTACTGCTTCCTTTTGGTTTAGTTGACTTTTTGTAATGAAACATTTTAATCTCTTTATATTGCCTTTTGTGTATGTTCTATATCTATTTTCTTTGTGGAGTTGCCATGGGGATTGCATTTAACAGCCTAAAGTTACAACACTCTAGTTTGAATTTTTACCAGCTTCACTTCAATAGCATACAAAATGTCTGCTTCTATACAGCTCTGTCCCCACCTCTTTCACTTATTGATGTCACAAATTACATCATTTTTCTGGATTTTTAAATTTTTAAAATAGATTCAGGGTGTGCAAGTGCATTTTTGTTTCATGGATATACTGATTGCATAGTGATGAAGTCTGGGCTTTTTAGCGTAACCATCCCCTGAATAGTGCGCATTATACGCAATAAGTAATTTATCATCCCTCACCTCCCTCCTCTCACCTTTTGGAATCTCTAATGTCTAGTCTTCCACTGTGTATGTCCATGTGTGCACATTGTTGAGCTCCCATGTATATAAAATATAACTTTAAACATTTTAAAATTTTATGGTAACTTTGAATTTTCTGTTTCTTTGTATGCTTTGTGATTTTTATTGAAAACTATACATTTGAATCTATGATATGATAACTTTAGAAATCTGACTCTTCTTTCTCCAGAGGTTTGCTTTTTTTTTTTTTTTAAACAAAAATTGTTTTAGGATGTCTCTGTGCTGGGAATCAGACTTAGTTGTAAACTTCAGGTTTTCTCAGGTTTTTTTTAAGCCCATGTCTTTCCCTGAGCATGTGTGGTACCTTCCTACACTCCCCCATATATGTGGTTGCTTTGGAATGTCCTAATTCTTAAATGTCAGCCAAGTCTTCCCCTGGAAGCTGCAACCCTTCAAATAAATTCCAGAGTTTCAAAATAATTACATCAGACCAGGCACGGTGGCTCATGCCTGTAGTCCCAGCACTTTGGGAGGCCGATTCAGGCAGATCACCTGAGGTTAGGGGTTTGAGACCAGCCTGACCAACATGGTGAAACCCTGTCTCTACTAAAAGTACAAAATTAGCTGGATGTAGTGGTATATACCTGTAATCCCAGCTACTTGGGAAGCTGAGGCAGGAGAATTGCTTGAACCTGGGAGGCAGAGGTTGCAGTGAGCTGAGATCACGCCATTGCACTCCAGCCTGGGCAACAAGAGCGAAACTCTGTCTCAAAAAAAAAAAACACACACAAAATAATTACACCAGATAGATTCATCAGCACAATTGTTATTAAAGTGAAGACAGGGATTCTTCGTGCTTCCTGTTCACCCATCTACCCTAATGACACAAACCCATGTCACGGGGTTTGAAACCTGCATGTATTTTATCAGACTGCATAATGAATACAGTTTCTCTGAAATGTTACTTTAAAATTAATCTGTCATAGAGTATATGTGGCAAAGCCATTTAAGAAAAAAGGAAACTTTAGGTCTGTCAAATAGAGATCATCTGATCAAACTGACATGATAGATAGTGTCACGTAAGTTCACCTTCATTGCCAGTCCAACTTAATACAATATAAGATTGAAGATGAACTATCTGTAGGAATATTGGTGCTGCACTCTTTTTGCTCATGTCCCAGAGGGTGGTAGGGGTATTGCACTGCACTAAAATCTTCTCTCTCTTGAACCTGATGCTTTTTATAATTTCACAAATACAATGTATCACTCTATGCTACTAATAAATATTTAATGTGTATCTATCATTTTAAAAGGGAGATGCGAATAACCTGTCCAGTGTCTTGGCTCTTACATGGAGCTCTGGTGTCTGGAAGCACTTCACCTCTCAGAACGTGATAGCCTGATTTCACTTAGAGAATACATAATCTTTTCTTTAAAATGTATACACTTATAAACTTATAAAAGCAGTATGATACGGCCGGATGTGGTGGCTCACGCCTGTAATCCCAGCACTTTGGGAGGCCGAGGCGGGCAGATCACGAGGTCAGGAGATCGAGACCATCCTGGCTAACATGGTGAAACCCTGTCTCTACTTAAAATGCAAAAAATTAGCCAGGCATGGTGGCGGGCACCTGTAATCCCAGCTACTCGGGAGGCTGAGGCAGGAGAATGGCATGAACCTGGGAGGCGGAGCTGGCAGTGAGCTGAGATAGTGCCACTGCACTCCAGCTGGGGTGACAGAGCAAGACTCTGTCTCAAAACAAAAAAAACAAAAAAAACAAAAAAAACAAACAAAAAAAACATTATAATACAATACCAACATTTTGAAAATATATATATATTTTTTTGAGACAGAGTTTTGCTCTTGTTGTCCAGGCTGGAGTGTAATGGCATGATCTCGGCTCACTGCAACCTCCACCTCCTGGGTTGAAGAGATTCTCCTGCCCCAGCCTCCTGAGTAGCCGGGATTACAGGCATGCGTCACCATGCCCGGCTAATTTTTGCAACAAGAGCGAAATTCCATCTCAAAAACAAAAAACAAAAAACCAAAAAAAAAAGAAAAAGAAAAAAAAGAAACACGGATACAAAATACTAGAATAAAAACAAACAGAACATCACTGAGTAGTGGGAAAACTTCAAGTAACCTAATGTACAAGTAACTGGAGTCTCTAGAGAAAGATAAGGCACAATAACTCAAAAAAATAAAAAATAAAAACTTTTCAAATCTGATGAAAATCTAGACTCTCAGCACCAGAAACCTCAACAAATCACAAGGACAAGAAACATGAAAAAAACTCAGCCAAGGCACATCACAGTCAAATTGCTGGAAAAACTGACGTCAGTGACAATGGCAGCCAGAATAAAGAAAGACACACTGCATAGGAAGGAATGAAGATAAGGAGAACATCAGGTCTTTCTGATTTTTGTGTTTTGTTTTCGTCAGAAAAACACAAGCCTGCATATAATGAAGCAGTACCTTAAAGTACTGAAAAAAAAATACAAAAAACCTGTCATCCTAAAATTCTGTACCAAAAGAAAATAGCTTCCAAAAACGTAGACATAATAAAGACTTTTTAAGGCATACAAAAATGGAAAGACTAAATTAGCAGCAGATCTGCACTATAACAAATGTGGTTTTCTACATTTTGAAATGAAGGAGATTGATCCCAGAAGGAAATCTGGATGCACACCGAGTCATAAAGGGCAATGGAAGTGGCCAGTGTGGTAGAAGATCTATGAAAGACTTCCCTCCTTCTGTTAAAATTTTCTTTAAAAGGTAATCGATTGTTTCGAGCAAAAATAATAACAATGTGGCTGGGTGCAGTGGCTCATGCCTATAATCCCAGCACTTTGGGAGGCTGAGGTGCGCGGATCACTTGACATCAGGAGTTCGAGACCAGTTTGATCAACATGGTGAAACCCTATCTCTACCAGAAATACAAAAATTAGCTGGGTGTGGTGGCAGGTGCCTATACTCAGGAGGCTGAGGCAAGAGAATTGCTTGAACCCGGGAGGCGGAGGTTGCAGTGAGCCAAGATCGTGCCACTACTCTTCAGCCTGGGTGACGGAGTGAGACTGTCTCAAATAATAATAATGATAATAATAATAATAATAATAATAATGCAGTATGAGGTCGACAACATGTAGGTATAAAATATATGACAGCATTAGCCCAAAAGCTAGAGGATACCAAATGGAAATTCACTCTTGTAAGCCTCTTTTTTTTATATGCAAAGAGGTGTGATATTCACAATAGATAACTATAGGTTAAAGATGCATATTATAAACACTGAATCAACTTTTTTTTTAGACGGAGTCTCGCTCTGTCACCAGGCTGGAGTGCGGTAGCGTGATCCCGGCTAACTGTAACCTCCACCTCCCGGGTTCAAGAGATTATCCTGCCTCAGCCTCCAAAGTAGCTGGGACTACAGGCGCACGCCCACGTACTAAAAGTTTTGTATTTTTAGTAGAGACGGAGTTTCACCATATTGGCCAGGATGGTCTCAATCTCTTAACCTCGAGATCCACCGGCCTCAGCCTTCCAAAGTGCTGGGATTACAGGCGTGAGCCACCGTGCCAGGCCTTGAATCAACTTTTATAGGAACAAAGGAGTTGTATCTACTAAGGCAAAAAGTAGGAAAATCTAGGATCATAAAAATTGCCCAATTAATTAAAAAAAAAAAGAGAAAAAAGGAAACAAACGACAGATAAACATATAGAAAACTAAGAGCCAGATGATGGATTTAAACCCAAGTATGTCAACAATCACATTAAATCTAAATGTTCTAAACATTCCAATTTTAAAAGATTATCAGACTGAAAAGATTGCAAGACCTATCTAATTACTGCCTATAATAAATTAAAAAGGCACAGGTTAAAAGTAAAAGAAAGGAAAAATATATGTTTAAAAAATGAAAATAAAGCTAGAATAACTACATTAATAGATTTAGTGCAAATATTGTTACCAGGACAAAAAATGGTCATTTCATAATTATAAAGGAGTCAACTAATCAAGAGAAAATAATAATTTCTAATTTTTCTATACCTAGTAATGGAGCTACAAAATACAGGAAGCAAAAACTGATAGAACTGGAAGGAAAAACAGGCAAATATAAATTATACTCAGAGATTCCAACACACTCTCTTGACAATTGATAGAACAAGTATACAGAATATCAGTAAGATTATAGAAGATTTGAACAACAATATCAAGTTAACCTGATCTAATTGACATAGAACAGTCAAAAATAGCAAATACAAATTATTTTCACATGCACATGGGAAATTTACCAAGATATTTTCTGGGCCATTAAAAAATCCCAAAAGTATAAAATGACTTAAATTGTACAAAGTATGCTCCCAGACCATATATGGAATTAAATTAGAAATCAATAACAAAAAATTATCTAGAAAATCTAATATGTGGGAACTAAATTAATTCTAAATAACTCAAAGTTCAAGAAGAAATAAAAAGGGAGATTAGAAAGTAAGTTGAACTCAATAAAAATAAAAACACAATATCTAGAAATCTGTGAGATCAGCTAAAGCAGTACTCAGAAGGAAATTTATAGCAGTAAACTATCTTTATTGGAAAAAAGCAAAAGGAAAAATCAATAATCTGTTTCTACCTTATACAGCTAAAAATAAGTCAAATGCAAAGTAAGCAGAAGAAAAACAATAAACAGCATAAATGAATGAAAGAGAAAAAGAAATAGAACAGAGAATATCAATGAAACCAAAGCTAATTCTTTAAGGCAAACAGAATGGATAAATCTCAAGTCAGACTGGTCAGAAAAAAGGAGAGACAGAAGAAACAAATAACCAATATCAGGAATGATAGTGGTAATGTCACGACTGATTCCACAGATATAAAAAGATAACAAGGGGATACTATTTTTAAAAAACCTTTCTGCTAGCAAATGGAAATTTAGATATACAAATTATTTTAAAGACACAGTCTATCAGTGCTTACTCAAGAAGAAACAGATAACCTAAATAGCTTCATATTTGTGAAGCTATTTAAGTTGAAGAAGTTTATTCTGTAGTTAAAAATCTTGAACAAAGAAAGCTCAAGACTTGTGGCTTAACTAGTGAATTCTGTCAAAAATTTAAGGAAGAAATAATGCTAAATCTAACAAACTGTTCCAGAAAATTGGAGATGAAGGAATATTTCCCAATTTATCCTTTAAGATAAGCATTGCCCTGAAACCAAAACTGGGCTTTTTTTAAAAAAAAAAAGGAAAGAAAAGAAAACTGCAGGTTGATGTCTCCGTGACTATAGATGCAAAAATTCTTAACAATTTTTTTTTTTTTTTTTGCAAATCAAAACCAAAAATATATGACCAAGTGAGGTTTATCCCAGAAATAGTATCCCAGGGTTGGTTTAATATTTAAAAATCAATCAGTAGAATCCACCATATTAACAAACTAAAAAACACCATACAATAGTTTCAATTGATACACAAAAAATATTTGATAAAATCCTACTTCCATTCCCGATTTAAAAAAAAAACAAAAAACTCTCGGCAACTAAAAATAGAAGTGAACTTCCTCAAGCTGATAAAGAATATGTGCAGAAAATCTACTGCTAACATTAAACTTAATTGTGTATGATTAAAGCTCTCTTCCTAAGTCCAAAAATAAAGCAAGGATATTTGCTTTACTCACTTATTTTCAAAATTATGGTAAAGCTCATAGCCAGTACAATCAGGGAAGAAAAAGAAACAAAGGCATCTAGAGTGATGAGGACTCAGGGGAAAAAATGTCATTCTATGCACAATAGGATCGTCTATGTAGAATATACAATGGAGTCTACAAAAAAGCTTCTAGGCTGGGCGCGGTGGTTCACGCCTGTAATCCCAGCACTTTGGGAGGCTGAGGCGGGCGGATTGCCTGAGGTCAGGAGTTTGAGACCGGTCTGACCAACATGGTGAAACCCCGTCGCTACTAAAAATACAAAAAAATTAGCCGGGCCTGATGGCATGCGCCTGTAATCCCAGCTACTTGGGAGGCTGAGGCAGGGGAAATGCTTGAACCAGGGAGGTGGAGGTTGCAGTGAGCCAAAATTGTGCCACTGTACTCCAGCCTGGGCCACAGAGTGAGACTCCATCTCAAAAAAAGAAAATCAAAAACACAAAAACCTTCTAGGACAAATAGATGACTTTAACAAGTTGCAGGAAACACAATCTATATATATTTTTTAAAAACTTGTTTTATTTCTAATAATCATATCAAATAATGGGAAACTGAATTTTTTTTTTTTTTTTTTTTCCAGACGGAGTCTCGCTTTGTCGCCCAGGCTGGAGTGCAGTGGCTGGATCTCGGCTCACTGCAAGCTCTGCCTCCCGGGTTCACGCCATTCTCCTGCTTCAGCCTCCCGAATAGCTGGGACTACAGGCACCTGCCACCACGCCCGGCTAATTTTTTGCATTTTTAGTAGATTTGCATTTAGTAGATTTGCATTTTAGTTTCACCGTGTTAGCCAGGATGGTCTCGATCTCCTGACCTCGTGATCCTCCTGTCTCGGCCTCCCAAAGTGCTGGGATTACAGGCTTGAGCCACCACCCCCGGCTGGGGAACTGAAAATTTGAAAATATCATTTACAGTAGCATCTAAGTATATTAAAATAGGATAAATCATTCAAAAGATTTATGTTACATATGACCATACATTTTATTTATTTATTTATTTTTATTTATATATACTTTTTGAGACAGAGTCTCACTGTGTTGCCCAGGCTAAAGTCCAGTGGTACAATATCGGCTCACTGCAACCTCTGCTCCCGGGTTCAAGCGATTCTCTTGCATCAGCCTCCTGAGTAGCTGGGATTACAGGTGTGCGCCACCACGCCCAGCTAATTTTTGTATTTTTAGTAGAGAAGGAGTTTCACCATGTTGGCCAGGCTGCTCTTGAACTCCTGGCCTTAGGTGATTCTCCAACCTCAGCCTCCCAAAATGCTGGGATTACAAGCGTGAGCCACTGTGCCAGGCCTGATCATACATTTTACTTATACATGTGTTATGAAGACAATAAAATATTGCTACTTTTTTTGCTTAAATACAATTAACTTTTAAAGATACTTAACAAAAAACATGTTTTTCACGTTTTCATTATTGTTTGTGCTCTTCATTCCTTCTTGTAAATCCATATTTCCGTGTGGTGTCATTTTCCTTCCGCCTTAAGGACAGACATCCTTTAACGTTTCCTGTAGTTCAGGTCTCCTGTCAGCTTTGCTGGACTAAAAATGTATTTGTCTTTTTAAAAATCAACTTTATTTTTTGGAGCAATTTTAGGTTCATAGCAAAATTGAGCAGAAAGTACAGCATTTCCATAAACCCCCTTTACCGACACACGCACAACCTCTCCCACTATCAACATTCCATACAAGAGAGGTACATTTGCTACAACTGATGAAGATACATTGACCCATCAATATCACCCAAGTCCATCCTTGATATTAAGGTTCACTCTTGGTATTGTACATTCTATGGGTTTGCACAAATATATAATGATGTGTATTCACCATTACAGTATCATACAGATTACTTTTACTACTTCTGTGCCCCACTTCTTCATCCCCTTCTCCCTAACACCTGGCAACCACTGATCTTTTTCCTGTCTCCATAGTTTTGCCTTTCCCAGAATGTTTTGTTATCATGCAGTATGTAGCCTTTTCAGATTGGTTTCTACCACTTCTTCATTTGCATTTATTCCTCCATGTTTTTCATGGCTTGATAGCTTATTGCTTTTTAACACTGAACAATATCCCATTGTCTGACGGGACCATAGTTTATTTTTTTCATTCACTTACTGAAGGACATTTTGGTTCCTTCCAAGTTTTGGCAGTTATGAATAAAGCAGCTGTGTGCAGGTTTGTGTGGGGACATAAGTTTTCAACACCTTGGGCAAATACTTAAGAGCTTAATTACTGGATCATATGGTAAGGGTGTGTTTAGTTTCATTTGGCAAACTGTACTGCCGAGTGGCTGTACCGGCTGGGTGCGGTGGCTCATGCCTATAATCCCAGCACTTCGAGAGGCCAAGGCAGGTGGATCACCTGAGATCAGGAGTTTGAGACCAGTCTGAGCAATATGGTGAAACCCTGTCTCTACTAAAATTAGCTGGGTCTGGTGGTGCACGCCTGTAATCCCAGCACTTTGGGAGGCTGAGACGGGCAGATCACTTGAGGTCAGGAGTTCGAGACCAGACTGACCAACGTGGTAAAACCCCATCTCTACTAAAAATACTAAAAGTAGCTAGGTATGATGGCACATGCCTGTAATCCCAGCTACTGGGGAGGCTGAGGCATGAGAATCACTTGAACATGGGAGGTGGAGGTTACAGTGAGCTGATATCCCACCACTGGACTCCAGCCTGGGCAACAGAGCGAGACCCTGTCTCAAAAAATTAAATTAAATTAAATTAAATTTAAAAGTGGCTGTACCGTTTTACATTCCCATCAATAATGAATGAGAGTTCCCATTGCTCCACATCTTCACCAGTATTTGGAGTTGTCAGTGTTGTGAATTTTTGTGATTCTAACAGGTGTGTAAATTAACATCTAAATGTTAATTTACAATTCTGTAAAGACATATGATGTTGAGCATCTTTTCATATGCTTATTTGCCATCTGTATATCTTCTTTGGTAAGATGTCTGTTCAAATTTCATTTTATTTTAATTAATTAGTTTATTATTATTTTATGTGCACATAATCTTAACACGCTTTTAAGCACACAGGTTAACTACAAGCAAAATGCTATACAGCAGCTCTCCAGAATATTTTCTCTTGCATAACTGAAACTATACCCACTGAACAGCAATTCCTCATTTTCCCCTTCCCCTGGTAATCAGCATTCTACTTTCCACTTCTATGGTGTTTGATTACTTTCCTCATATAAATGGAATCATGCAGTACGTTTCCTTCTGTGCCTGGCTTATTTCACATAGCATAATGTCCTTAAGGTTCATCCATGTTGTCACATATGATAAAATTTCTTTCTTTCTTAAGGCTGAATAATATTCCACTGTGTGCATATAGCACATTTTCTTTATTCATTATCTGTTGATGGACATTTAGATTGCTTCTACATCCTGGCTGTTGTGACTAATGTTGTAATAAACATGAGTTTGCAAATATCTCTTTGAGACACTGATTTTAATACCTTAGGATAAATACCCAGAAGTGGAGTTGCCAGATCATAGGAATAATTCTATTTTTAATTGTTTTGAGGAACTCCATGCTGTTTTCCACAGAGGCTGCACCATTTAACATTCCCATTAACAGTGCATAAGTGTTCCAATTTCTCCAAATCTTTGTCAACATGATTTTTCTAATAATAGCCATCCTAACAGGTGTGGTTTTGTTTTGCATTTCCGTCATAATTGATGTTGAGCATCTTTTCATATACCTAATGGCCATTTGTATTGTCTTCTTTGGAGAAATGTCTATTCCAATTCTTTATGCATTTTTAAATTGATTTATTTGTTTTGTTTTGTTTTGCTTGCTATTGAGTTGTAGGAGTTTCTTAGGTATTTTGGATATTAATCCCTTATCAGATACATAATTCACAAATATATTTTTCCATTCCACATTGTTGATTTTTTTTTTGTTTTTTTTTGTTTTTTTTTTTTTTTGAGACAGGGTCTCTCTGTTGCCCAGGCCAGAGTGCAGTGGCATGATCTCGGCTCACTGCAACCTCTGCCTCCCGTGTTCAAGCAATTCTCGTGCCTCAGCCTTTGAAGTAGCTGGGACTACAGGCACGCACCACCACACCCGGATAATTTTTGGGTTTTTTTCTTTTTTTTTTTTTAGTAGAGATAGTGTTTTGCCATATTAGCCAGACTGGTCTCGAACTCCTGGCCTCAAGTGATCCACCTGCCTCGGCCTTCCAAAATGCTGGGATTACAAGAGTGAGCCACCATGCCTGGCCTAGAAGCTTTTTATTTTGATGTAGCACCACTTGTCTATTTTTGCTTTTGTTGCCTGTGTTTTTGGTATTATATCCAAAAAATCATTACCAAGAACAATGTCATGAAGAGTTTCCCCTCTGGTTTCTTCTGGAATATTACAGTTTCAAATTTTATATTTAAGCTCTTAATCCAATCTGATTTTTTTTTTTTTTTTTTTTTTTTTTTTTTTGGTATATGGTGTATGGTAAGTGTCCATTATCATTCTTACGCATGTGGATATCCAGTTTTCCCAACACCATTTACTGAAGAGACTCTTCTCTCATTGTGTATTCTTGGCATCCTCTTGACGATCAGTTGACCATATGTATGCATGGATTTATTTCTGGGCTTTCTATTCCATTGATCTGCGTGTCTGTCTATATGCCAGAACCATACTTTAAAAATAATTGTATCTTTATAATGTGTTTTAAAATCAGGAAGTGTGGTGCCTCCAGTTTTGTTCTTCTTCGTTTTGGTGATTTGGGGTATTTTGTGGTTCTGTATAAATTTTATAATTTTTTTTATTTCTATAAAAAATGCTATGGGGGCGGTGGCTCATGCCTGTAATCCCAGCACTTTGGGAGGTCAAGGCAGGCAGATCAGGAGGTCAGGAGATCGAGACCATCCTGGCTAACACAGTGAAACCCTGTCTCTACTAAAAATACAAAAAAATTAGCAGGGCCTGGTGGCGGGCGCCTGTAGTCCCAGCTACCCCGTAGGCTGAGGCAGGAGAATGGCATGAACTCAGGAGGTAGAGCTTGTGGTGAGCCGAGATGGTGCCACTGCACTCCAGCCTGGGCAACAGAGCAAGACCCTGTCTCAAATTAAAAAAAAAAATGCCATGGGAATTTTGATAGGGATTGCATTGAATCATTGATCATTTTGAGTAGTATAGACATATTAACTATATGAAATCTTCCAACCCATGAGAACAGGATGTTTTTCTATTTGTTTGTGTCTTTAATAATTTCTTTCATAAATGTTCTATAGTTTTCAGTATACAAGTCTTTTGCCCCTTTAATTATTTCTAACTGTTTTATTCTTTTGAAGCTACTGTAAATGGGATTGTGTTTAAATTTCCTTTTAATTTATTCAATGCTAGTATATAGAAATGAAATTGTGGCCCAGACTGAAGTATAGTAGCATGATCATAGTTCACTGTAACCTCAAGCTCCTGGGCTCAAGTGTTCCTCCTGCCTGAGCCTCCTGAGTAGCTGGGACGACAGGCATGTGCCACCACATCCGGCTAATTTTTGTATTTTTTTAGTAGAGTCGGGGTTTCACCATGTTGGCCAAGTTGGTCTTGAACTTCTGATGTCAAGTGATCTGCCCATCTTAGCCTACTAAAGTGCTGGGATTACAAGCGTGAGCCACCACTCCTGCTTTTTTAAAGCAACCCCCAGCCATGTAGAGTGAGCCAGGTGTCAGGTTCCACTTTGAGCTGGGGCCCGAGGGGAGTGGGTGGACGGGTGGCAGGTAGCTGAAAGAACACTCGAGCGACCATAGGCAGTTGGGACATGGCTTTATTCTCTCTCTCCTACAGAGTCAGCAGTGCACTTATATGACTTACAGACAACAGTGGCTCAAAGCCGGTATAAGCTCACACAAACAGGTTACATTAAATGGCTACATCAATATGATCACATAATGCACTGGGTTGTGCGCCTGCACTCTAGACCCTCCGTGTCATGTTGTGCTGATGTCTGCCTCGGCCTGCTCCTGACTGAAGCACAGCCATTCTTTCTACACTCTATCCCCTAGACTGGGAGAGCCCTCGTCGTGGGAAGACGTACCCACAGGGAGGAACCCTGGTCTTATAGGTCACAGTAGCAATACAGGGAGCAACAACTCATTACTAATACTCCCACGGTGCTGCCTATAATTATTAGGGTCCAGCGTAGGCCAGAGCCCAGAGACACCCACCGTGTCTGTAGGAGGTTGTCAGTAAGTCTCTCAACTGCCTTGATTTCCTGGGGAACTCCCTGCAAAGCTGCTGTTACGTTTTGTTGATTGTCAGGGATGAAGGTACAACATTGAGTTCCCAAAAGAGCAAGGGTGCCACTTTGGGCAGCTGTTCATATATCTAGGACCGTCCAGCTCTGCAGTACCACCTTCCTGGTTTGATCAACCTCATCTGTCAGCAGAAGGAGGGCAACTCAGGAGTAATTCGAGGCCCAAGCAGTGTGCTCCACGAGGGCCGTAACTTGCATTTCCACAGCTATGACGCCTGTTCCAGGAATGGTTAATGCTAAGGGGTAGAGCCATCAGGGGGCTTGTAGAACTCGCAAAAACCAGGAATGTAGGGCCTCCCCGTTAGGTGGGCATCTAGGCAATGTGGGAATGACAGTGGCAGGCACATAAGGCCACCCCCAGGTACAGCAGCCAGTTCAGTTCACTGGCACATATGACCGTGTCTCCACAGACCCATAAACTCTGTGGGGACACAAAGTCCACTGGGGCTCGACCTTGATGAGGCCGCCTATCCCATCATACCAGGTGTGGTGACATGTTATATTTATGCAGGCTATGGCGGGCAACTGCCCCACGGTGATGTTACCCCAATGTTGCTCTATACATCGTGGTACCTGTGGTGGGGGCACCATGTGTTCTCCCACTAACCAGCTCCATCCATCGTAGGCACTGTGGGTCAGCCAGGGGGTAGGCATGCTGTGGGTTTTGCTGTGCTATGTTCCAGCACCAGCCATGGGACCCCAAGTCTCTAACCATGGCCAGTTTTCCACAGAAGCTGGATGTGTGTGCCAGGGCAAGCCATCTGCCCTGCTGCTGGAAGGGTGGTGCAGATCCAACAGTTGGAAGCTTTGGTCACCTCAGTGTAGGCACGGGCCCCAGTCCACAATGCTGTGGGAGCATGTCAACCTACTGTTGAAACGACAAAGCAGGCGCAGGTACCAACAGGGGTAACTCATAACCCTCAGCTAAAATACAGGACAACTTTTCTTTTTTTTCTTTTTTTTTTTTTTTTTGAGACGGAGTCTTGCTCTGTTGCCCAGGCTGGAGTACAGTGGCCGGATCTTGGCTCACTGCAAGCTCCACCTCCCGGGTTTATGCCATTCTCCTGCCTCAGCCTCCCTTGCCCAGGCTGGAGTACAGTGGCCGGATCTCGGCTCACTGCAAGCTCCGCCTCCCGGGTTTATGCCATTCTCCTGCCTCAGCCTCCTGAGTAGCTGGGACTACAGGCGCCCGCCACCTTGCCCAGCTAGTTTTCTTGTACTTTTTAGTAGAGACGGGGTTTCACCATGTTAGCCAGGATGGTCTCGATCTCCTGACCTTGTGATCCGCCTGTCTCGGCCTCCCAAAGTGCTGGGATTACAGGTGTGAGCCACCGCGCCTGGCCAATACAGGACAACCTTTCATCTCCAGATAACAATGCAGCCACCAAGGACTTCTGCCCTGGGCGATGGTACCACACCTTTTCAGCTCCCCATGGTTCCCTTGGGTCCTGTATCCATGCCAAAGTAATCCGGGAGGGTTCCTTCCCCAGCCATTCCCTTACGAACAGTCAATCGTGGAGGCCACATACTAAATACCTGAGGAGTGGCATGTAAATCATACTGTAGCCCCCCACCCCGACATGCCCCCCACCACCAGGCAGGTACAGTAGCCAACCATCGGCAATGGGGGGCTTGGAGGGCCCAGGACCAAAGCCAGGTGTTCTCTTCCCCTGCGTCAGGGCTGTTAGGGCAGGCAACAACAATTACCATTCATCTCCATAGCTGGTCAGGGGAGGTCATCCTTGGTGTGTGTCTGTAGCTGGATGTGGGTGGCGGTCCGGTGTAGCAGTCCCTGCACCAGGGCCGGGCCGCCTTTCTGTGGCTGTTCATTCAAGGTTTGCAGCACCAGGTCCAACCTTGGACTCCAGCCCCACAAAGACAGGGGAGTAACATACAAGCGTAACCTGTTTTTCAGGAGTCTGTTATATCGCTCAGTCATGCCAGCAGCTTGTGGGTTATGTGGAACATGGAACCTCCACTTTATATCCATCCGTTGTGCCCACTGTTGTATCTGCTGTTCAGTAAAATGTGTTCCCTTGTCACTTTCAACAGTCAGAGGACGACCGTATAGGGCACACAAGTGTTGCAGGGCCCGAATGCTATGTTGCTGGTCGGCTGTCCTGCAAGGGTAGGTAAACAGCAGACCGGTGGCCACGTGTACAGCTGTCAGCACATGCCTATGCCCCTGCAACCTTGGCAGCAGCCCGATGTAGTCTATTTGCCACCTAGTCAAGGGAATCTGCCCTACTGTCGCTTGTTGTGTAACCTTGGACAGCTGTCTCCATCTGGGGTATGCCTGTGCACATGCTGGGCACTTCTAGCAGGCCTCCCAGGTATCTTGTGTGGGCAAGGATAGACCCCAGCGCTTATTGACCTGTTGCATTAGTTCACTTCCTGTATGGCCCAATTTTCAGTGCAGTCATTGGGCTACATCTTGTGTAGGTGCTGACTCCAACCACCGGACCTTGGCCAAAGCATCTGTCTTGTCATTCCCAGGGGCAGCCAAAGGCACATGGCCTGACACGTGATAAATAGTTACATCTTTTTGGTGGCCCCATTTCCCAGAGGTCTTGCCATATGGCCTGGCCCCAAATGGGCTGGTGGCCAACTAACCAATTCTGTAACTTCCAGGCAGTTAACCACAAGGTCAGGCCTCAATAAACTGCCCAGCTATTGGTACAGATTACCATAGGTGTCTCCTCCTTGGTGATCACCATCTACACTGTCCTGAGTTCAGCCCATTGACTACTTTGCCCACACCCGGTATCAAACCATATGGTGTCAGTACTAGGCTGGACCACAACAGCGGTCCAGGCAGCAATAACACCCCGGCCGGACCCATCTGTATACCATGCCCCATTGGGAATGGGGGAGCATCCTTCTTTAAATGGTGATGTCTCAAGGTTTAAGGGTGCCTCAGGCGACCCATGGCCTTACCTTGCATCTTGACTGCAGGTCCCAAGACTTCTTGTAATTCTACTGCTAAGGGGTTCATACTCAGGGTACTCCACTATTCTAAGTAGGCACCCCACTTTGCTAAGGAGGATGTCTGTGCCATCTCAGTCTTGGGGGTCATTATTCATGGACATACCCACCCTGCTATTGGGTAAGTCATCTGCACGATGACTAGAGCCTGCCTCGTCACACTCTCACAAGCCTGAAGGGCGGCATATGTAGCTGCTAATTGCTTCTTTATCAGTGAATACCGGAGCTCAGCTCCCTTTCAAAGTTGGGACCAAAAGCCTACCCATGTTCTAAAGTTGCTCCGTGCGCTGCCGCAGGCTCCAGCTGAAACCATCTGTGGCCACATGCACATCAAGTTCACATGGCCACCCTGGATCAATTACTCAAAGGGCCTGCACTTGCTGTATGGCCTGCTTGGCTGCCAGAAAAGCCATCTGAGCCTCATTGTCTCAATCCCAGATAGCTCCCTTTTTTGTCAGCTGAAACAATGGTTTATCATCTGAGTCAAATGGGGCACAAATGCCCGCCAATATCCCAAGAGGCCCACAAAAGTCTGTAGCTGCCTCATCACTGTGAGCTGGGGATATGCCTGAGTTTTATCAGTGATGACCTCCGGTATGGCCTTTGTCTTACTCAACCAGGTATCTCTCAAGAAATTGACAGACAATCCGGACCCTTGAACCTTGGATTCATTGACGGCCCAACCGCATGCTGCCAAATGTTGTCACAAGAGGGGTGCCGCCGCTTCTAAATCTGCGCGAGAATCAGAGGTTAGCATAGTATCGTTAATTATGACATTTGCCATTTCCAGGTGGCTAAATCCATGGCAACGAGACCATGATATATGGTGGGGCTATGCATATAGCCCTGTGGCAACACTGTGAAAATGGATTGTCGCCCTTCCCCTGTAAAGGCAAACTGTTCCTGACTCTCTGGAGCAATGTCAGTTGAGGAGAATGCATTGGCCAAGTCCACCACATAGTGGAATTCCATTGTCAAGCAGACTATCAAATCCATGATAGACGATACAGCTGCATGTAAAGGGCATGTTACTTTATTTAGTTCTGGATAATTCACCATCATTCACCAAATTCCATCAGGCTTTCTGATTGGTGATACCAGAGAACCAACCATAGGGGCTGTGGGTGCCACGCCCTATCTGCACCTCCTCTAACTTCTTAATAGTCCCAGTTATCTCCGTATGCCCACCTGGCAAGCGGTATTGATGGGCAGAAGTAACCCGTCAGGGTTGTGGCAGGACCTGGGGCTGATGATCCATATATCCGCACAGTACTGGCTTAACCACACGTACCTGGAGTCTGAATTCTCCAGCTGTGGTTTGTAAAGCCAAGCCATGTAGAATATCCATGTTCCCCAGAATGTATTCAGGTATGGGAGAGATGTACACAGTGTATAAGTGGGGAGCCAAGCAGCTTATGCCAAGGTGCAAAGATACAGGTTTTACTTTCACTGACCAGCTTCCATAGTTGTCTACATAGGCAGCCTTGCCTGGAAACTTATCCGGGTTCCCACGGATGAGGCTACAATCTGTCCTGATGCCTACCAGTGCCACCACTGCCATACGTTGGTGGGGGACCAGTGGATTGCCAATTCCACATGTGACCTCTGGTTGTCCGGTGTACCCCCAAGTTGGGCACCTTGGCTAGTTCGCTAATCAGACACAAAAGGCTCTACACCTCAGCCCGTCTGCAAGTAGTCCTTGAGCTGGAGCATCTGGGTGGGACTGGGTGGAGCAGCATTGTCCTTCTCCCTCTTGGGCATTTTCTGGAATTGCTGCTCCCGGGACAATTGCCTCCACAGCACTTCAGTGGGTTGCTTATCAATTTTCTCTCAGTCAGCCCTAGCCAAAATTAAATCAATCCACATCTGCTTGAGGGTCACTTATTGGGACCCCTTTATGTCTTGTGAGGTGTCCCCTGCAGAAGGGGTACCTTCCCCTTTTTTATGGTGTGGATTCCCCAGTCTCGCGGACAGCCCTCTGCTTCCCTGAGGGACATCATGGCAGTAATCACCTCATAAGTACGGTACCCCACATACGGAATGAGGAGAGCGAGGAGGGAGCCAAAGGCCCTCAGGGGCACAGAGCCCAATACGAGGTCCCTCATGTGGGAGGAAAAGCGTTCATCGCTTGGTCCTTGGATATTCAGATGGAACACAGCCTGCCGTATACCCATCTCCCCAGTTACTTGCACTAAATCTGTATACGAGTGCCATTTACTCACAGTTTCTGGTATTTCTCCAGCATAGTTCCATACCGTTTGTATGGCCACCATCAGCCATTCAATTAGGGTGCGGTTGCCTTGCCCCAGTGCTAACCGCCTGCTCACCTGCAATCGCTAACGGAGGGAGGGATGAGGCGTGATGGAGGCCAACCTTTCCATTTCAGAGGTGGAGCAGACGATAGGCTCGGCTCCCTCATCCCAAACGCATCCAGGTGGGTAGAGGTTCCCCTGAGTGCTGTCGACACTGCTTACCTAATTCCCACAACTCAGTTGGCCTATAGGCACTGTATGATGTGTGCTCCATCACAGTAGGGGGTCCCTGAGCCCACCCCTGGGGCCCTAACGGCTGTTCGTGCTCTATTTTCTGACGGACCACTGGGTGAGCCCGCAAAACAGATTCTTCTTCCTCGGTTATCAGACGGAGCAGGGGTCCCTGACCACGATGGTGGGCCCAGGCCTGCACTAACCGCAGGCCCTAATTCCGGTTCCAAGCCGTGTGGCTGGACCTCCAGGCACTCTGCTTGCACCTGGAGGTTCCTTACCTGCACTGCATCCTGCGGGGACTGAGCGTGCACTTCCCATAGCGCAGTAAAAGATGCGCATCCAACTGTGCCGGCAAAGGCACGCTCCTTCTCGGGGCTCTGTGCTTCCAGGTGCTTCAGCAGCCTACGCTTGCATTTATCCATAAAGCCATCAGTTCTAAGGCTTTTCTTTTTTGGAAAGATTTTAAATTACCAGTTTATTCTCCTTATTAGCTATAGGTCTATTTAGAGTTTCTATTTCTTCATGATTTAGTCTTGGTAGGTTTTGTGTTTCTTGATGTTTATTTATTTCCTTTAGGTTATCTAATTTGTTGGTGTAGCTTGTTCATAGTATCCTCTTATAATCCTGTTTATTTCTCCAAAGTCAATATTAATGACCCGTTTTAATTTGTGATTTTAAAAATTTAAATCTTCTCTCAGTTTTTCTTAGCCCATCCAGTTAACAGGTCGTCAATTTTGTTGAACTTTTCAAAGAACAAATTTTTATTTTCATTGATTTTCTTTATTGTTTTTCTATTCTCTATTTTATTCATCTCTGCTTTAAGCTTTATCATATTCTTTCTTCTGCTAGCTTTGGATTTGGTTTGTTCTTCTGTTTCTAGTTCTTTAAGTTGTAAAGCTACACTTTTTATTTGAGATCTTTCCTTTTTCATTTTTGACATGGAGTCTCACTCTGTCACCAGGCTGGAGAGTAACGGCGTGATCTCGGCTCACTGCAACCTCTGCCTCCTGGGTTCAAGCGATTCTCCTACCTCAGCCTCTCAAGTAACTGGGACTAAAGGTGTGCCACCACACCCAGCTAATTTTTGTATTTTTAGTGTAGACGGGGTTTCACCATGTTGGCCAGGATGGTCTTGATCTCCTGACCTCATGATCCGCCCGCCTCGGCCTCCCGAAGTGCTGGGATTACAGGCGTGAGCCACCGCACCCAGCCTGATCTTTCCTTTTTATTTCCCCCTTAGAACTTCTGTCCCATATGTTTTGGCATGTTATAATTTCATTTTCATTCATCTAGAAGTCTTTTCTAATTTACTTTCTAATATATTCTTTGATCCACTGGTTGTTTAAGATTGTATTGTTTAATTTCCACAAATTTGTCAAGTTTTTAGTTTTACTTCTGTTGTTGATTTCTAACTTCATCCCATTTTTGCCAGAGAGGATATTTTGTACGAGCTCTAACTTTTTAAGTCTACTGAGACTTAATTTTTGATTAACTTATGATATATCCTGGTAAACGGCCCATGTGTACTTAGAAGAATATGTATGCCGCTGCTGTTGGGTAAAGCATTTTGTGTCTATTAGATATAGTCGGTTTATTATGTTGTGTCCTACTATTATTATAGAACTACTTTTATTTCAATTCTGTCAGTTTTTGTTTCATATATTTTGATGGTCTGTCAGTAAGTGTATAAATGTTTAAAATGTTAAAACTTCTTGCTGTATTTAACCCTTTATTAATATATAAAATCTTACTTTGTCTTTTCGAAATAGCTTTTATTTAAAATCTATTTTGTCTGATATTGGTAAAGTTACCTTTGTTCTATTTGGTTATTATTTGCATAGAATATCTTTTTCTGTCTTTTAACTTTCTATCTCTTTGTGTCTTTGGATCTAAAGTGAGTGTTCTATAGACAGCACATAGATGATCATGTGTTTTTAACCATTCTGCTAATTTTGCCTTTCCATCAAACAGGTTAATCCATTTACACAAAAAGTAATCATTGATAATGGGCTGGGTGTGGTGGCTCATACCTGTAATCCCAGCACTTCGGGAGGCCATGGCAGGTGGAATGCTTGAGACCAAGAGTTTGAGACTAGCCTGGCCAATGATGGTGAAACCCCATCTCTACAAAATATACAAAAATTAGCCGAGAGTGGTGGCTAGCACCTGTAGTCACAGCTACTCAGGAGACTGAGAATTGCTTAAACTCAGGAGGCAGAGATTGCAGTGAGCCAAGATCATGCCACTGCATTCCAGCCTGGGCAACAGAGTGAGTCTCTGTCTCAAAAGAAAAAAAAAAGTAATCACTGATAAGGAGGGATTTACTTCTGTCATTTCATTATATAGTTTCTGTGTACCTGATATTCTTTAATGTCCCTCATCTTCTGCATTACTGTCTTATTTTGTGTTGAGTTTTTATAGTAAAATGTTTAAATTTATTTCTCATTTCCTTTTGTATCCAGCAATACTCACTTATTCGTAGTTTTGCCTTCCATGGTTTTAGTGACCTACAGTACAGTACAATAAGATATTTTGAGAGAAAAGGAGAGCCCACATTCACATAACTTTTAATTATAGTATGTCATGATAATCATTCTATTTTATTATTAGTTATTGTTGTTAAACTTTTACTGTGACTACTTTATAAATTAAACTCTATCATAGGCATTTATATATAGGAAAAAACATGGTATTTATAGGGTTCAGTACTATCTGCAGCTTCACGCACCCACTGTGGATCTTGGAACATATGCTCCACAGATAAAGGGGGACTACTATGTATTCCATATCTATTTTTTGTGGTTACCATGGGGATTACGTTTAACACCCAAAAGTTATAACACACTAATTCGAATTTATACCAGCTTAATCTCAATGACATACAAAAACTACTCCTTTACAGCTCCTTTTCCCTCCTTGTTGTCGATGTTACAAAATTACATGTTTATATCTTTTGTGACCAAAAACATAAACTAATAACTCTTATAAATACATTGGTCTCTTACATTTGTAGACAAGAATATCTGGAGTTACACACTAAAATTACAGTAATACTACTTTTTAGACTGATGATTGTTTTTAAATGTATTCTAAAATGTATTGGTTTAAAAGTATTCATATCTTAAATAGTGTAGAAAACATAAATTGGAGGTACAAACATTATTATTGTTACAATAGTGCTAACTTTTATAATTACCTATGTGTTTTTCTCATAGATATGTATTTCTTCACATGATTTCAAGTTTCTGTCTAGTGTCATTTCATCCTTCAGGACTCCCTTGAGCATTTCTTGAAGGGCAGGTCTAGTGGTAACAAACTCCCTCAGCTGTTGTTTATCTGGGAATTTAATTTCTCCCTCACTTTTGAAGGAGAGTTTTGCTGGATGTAGAATTCTGTATTGATGGTTTTTTTTCTTTTAGCACTTTTAATACATTGGCCCACTTCCTTCTGGCCTCCAAAATTTCTGATTAGAAATCTGATGATCATCTTATTGAGAATCACTTTTATGTGATGAGTCACTTGTCTTTTGCTGCTTTCAAGATGTTTCTGTCTGTTGAAAGTTTGATTATAATGTGTCTCTGTGTGGGTCTCTTTGAATTTTTCTTAAAGTTTATTGAGCTGCTTAGATGTTTATATGTGTGTCTTACATCAAATTTGGGAATTATTTCTTTGAATACTCTCTCTGCCCTTTTTTCCCTCTCCTCTCCATCTGGAACTTTGACAATGGATATGGGTCCACGTGATGGTGTCTCACAGATTCCTTAGACTCTGTTCACTTAAAATTCATTTTCATTTCTTTATTAGGCCATTCTTACATTGCCATAAAGAAATACCTGACTGGGTAATTTATAAGAAAAGAGGCTTAATTGCCTCACAGTTCTGGAGGCTATACAGGAAGCACAGTAGCATCTGCTTCTGGGGATGCCTTTAGAAGTTTATAATCATGGTGGAAAGGCAAGTGGGAGCTTGTATGTCATCTGTATTAGTCCATTTTCATACTGCTGATAAAGACATGCCCAAGATTGGGCAATTTACAAAAGAAAGAGGTTTATTGGACTCACAGTTCCACATGGCTGAGGAAGCTTCACAATCATGGCAGAAGGCAAGGAAGAGCAAGTCATATCTTATGTGGATGGCAGCAGGCAAAGAGAGGGCTTGTGCAGAGAAACTCCATTTTAAAAACCATCACAAGGTGTGGTGGAGGTTGCAGCACACTGAGATCGTGCCATTACACTCCAGCCTGAGTGACAGAGCATGACCCAATATCAAAAAAATAAAATAAAATAATAAAAACCATCATATCTCGTGAGACCTGTTGACTATCACAAGAACAGCATGGGAAAGACCTGCCCGCATGATTCAATCATCTCCCAGCGGGTCCCTCCCACAGCACGTGGGAATTATGGGAGCTATATGATGAGATGTGGGTGGGGACACAGAGCCAAACCATATCATTCCACCCCTGGCCCCGTCCAAATCTCCTATCTTCACATTTCAAAACCAATCATGCCTTCCCAACAGTCCCCCAAAGTCTTAACTCATTTCAGCATTAACTCAAAAATCCACAGTCCAGAGTTTCATCCAAGACAAGGCAAGTCCCTTCTGCCTATGAGCCAGTAAAATCAAATGCAAGTTAGTTACTTCCTAGATAAAAAGTGGTTACAGGCATTGGGTAAATACAGCCATTCCAAATGGGAGAAATTGGCCAAAACAAAGGGGCTACAGGCCCCGTGCAAGTCTGAAATCCAGCAGGGCAGTCAAATCTTAAAACTCCAAAAATGATTTCCTTTGACTCCATGTCTCAATCCAGATCACGCTGATGCAAGAGGTGGGTTCCCACGGTCTCGGGCAGCTCTGCTCCTGTGGCTTTGCAGGGTACAGCCTCCTTCCCACCTGCTTGCTTTCTTTTTTTTCTTTTTCAGATGGAGTTTTGTTCTTATTGCCCAGGCTGGAGTGCAATGGCACAATCTCAGCTCACTGCAATCTCTGCCTCCTGGGTTCAAGCAATTCTCCTGCTTCAGCCTCCCAAATAGCTGGGATTATAGGCATGTGCCACCATGCCCAGCTAATTTTGTATTTTTAGTAGAGACGGGGTTTCACCATGTTGGTCAGGCTGGTCTTGAACTCCTGACCTCAAACGATCCACCCGCCTCGGCCTCCCAAAGTGCTGGGATTACAGGCATGAGCCACCATGCCCCGGCCTACCCCTCTGCTTTCACAGGCTGGTATTGAGTGTGTGCAGCTTTTCCAGGCACATGGCACAAGCTGTCAGTGGATCTATCATTCTAGGGTCTGGAGGATAGTGGCCTTATTCTCACAGCTCCACTAGGCAGTGCTCCAGCAGGGACTCTGTGTGGGGGCTCTGACCTCATATTTCCCTTCTGCACTACCCTAGCAGAGGTTCTTCATGAGCGCTACCCCTGCAGCAAACTTCTGCTTGGACACCCAGGTGTTTACATACATCCTCTGAAATCTAGGTGGAGGTTCCCAAACCCCAATTCTTGACTTCTTTGCATTAGCAGGCTCAACACCATGTGGAAGCTGCCAATGCTTGCACCCTCTGAAGCCACAGCCTGAGCTCTACCTTGGCCCCTTTCAGCCATGGTTAGAGCAGCTGGGATGGAGGGAAACAAGATTTAATGGCTTTCCTACTGGCTTTCGAACTTGCATGGGGCCTGTAGCCCCTTCTTTTTGCTGATCTCTGCCTTTTGGAATGGGAGTGTTTACCCAATACCTATAACTCTGTTGTATCTGGGAAGTAACTAATATGTTTTTGATTTTACAGCCTCATGGATGGAAGGGACTTGCCTTGTCTCAAATGAAACTTTAGACTTTTGAGTTAATGCTGGAATGAGTTAAGACTTTGGGAGACTACTGGGAAGGCAGGATCGTGTTTTGAAGTATAAGAAAGACATGAGATTCGGGAGGGGTCGGGGCTGGAATGATATAGTTTGGATATGTGTCCCCACTCAAATCTCATATTGAAGTGTAATCCCCAGTGTTGGAGTTGGGGCCTGGCAGGAGGTAATTTGATCATGGGAGTGGATTTCTCATGAGTGGTTTAGCACTATCCTTTCAGTGCTGTTCTCATGATATTGAGTTCTCATGAGATCTGGCTGTTTGAAAGTGTGCCACCTTTCTCGACTCTCATGTCTTGCTCCTGCTTTTGTCATATGATGATATGGTTTGACTGTGTCCCCACCCAAATCTCATCTTGAATTGTAACTCCCACAGTTCCCACGTGTTGTGGGAAGAACCTGGTGGGAAGTAATTGAATCATGGGGGCAGGTCTTTCCCGTGCGGTTTTCCTGATAGTGAATAAGTCTCGTGAGATTTGATGGTTTTAAAAACAGGAGTTACCCTGCACAGCTCTCTCTTCTCTTGTCTTCCACCATGTGAGATGTGCGTTTCACCTTCCACCATGATTGTGAGGCCTTCCCAGTCACATGGAACTGTAAGTCCATTAATCCTCTTTCTTTCATAAATTGCCCAGTCTCAGGTATATCTTTATCAGCAATGTGAAAATGGACTAATACAGTAAATTGGCATGAGTAGAGTGGGGTGCTGCTGAAAAGATGCCCAAAAATGTGGAAGCAACTTTGGAACTGGGTAATAGGCAGAGGTTGGAGCAATTAGGAGGGCTCAGAGGAAGACAGGAAAATGTGGGAAACTTTGGAACTTCCTAGAAACTTATTGAATGGCTTTGCCCAAAATGTGGATAGAGGTATGGACAATAAAATCCAAGTTGAGGTGGTCTCAGATGGAGATGTGGAACTTGTTGGGAACTGGAGAAAAGGTGACTCTTGTTATGTTTTAGCAAAGAGATTGTTGGCATTTTGCCCCTGTCCTAGAGATCTATGGAACTTTGAACTTGAGAGAGATGATTTAGGGTATCTGATGAAAGAAATTTCTAAGCAGCAAAACATTCAAGATGTGACCTGGGTGCTGTTAAAGGCATTCAGTTTTATAAGGGAAGCAGAGTATAAAAGTTTGGAAAATTTGCAGCTTGACAATGGAAATTTTAAAAATCCCATTTTCTGAGGAGAAATTTAAGCCAGCTGCAGAAATTTGCATAAGCAATGAAGAGCTGAATGTTAATCCCTAAGACAATGGGGAAAGTATCTCCAGGGCATGTCAGTGGTCTTCACAGCAGCCCCTCCCATCACAGGCCCTGAGGCCTAGAAGGAAAAAATGGTTTCATGGGCTGGGTCCAGGGTCCCCATGCTGTGTGCAGCCTAGGAACTTGGTTTCCTGTGTCCCAGCTGCTCTAACCATGGGTGAAAGGGGCCAAGGTAGAGCTCGGGCTGTGGCTTCAGAGGGTGCAAGCATTGGCAACTTCCACATGGCATTGAGCCTGCTAATGCAAAGAAGTCAAGAATTGGGGTTTGGGAACCTCCGCCTAGATTTCAGAGGATGTATATATGTCACACTGGTGTGAGAGGTAGGCTCCTGAGGCTTTGGGCAGCTCCATTCCCATGGCTGCTCTCACAAGCAGATGTTGAGTGTCTTTGACTTTTCCAGGCACAGGGTGCAAGCTATTGGTGGATCCACCATTCTGTGATCTGGAGGATGGTGGCCTTCTTTTCACAGCTCCACCAGGCAGTGCCCTAGTGGGGACTCTGTGTGGGAGCTACAACCCCATATTTCCCCTCTGCACTGCCCTAGTAGAGGTTTTCCATAAGGGCTCTGACTCTGCAGCAGGCTTCTGCCTGGACACCCAGGCTTTTCCATACATTCTCTGAAACCTAGGCAGAGTCTCCCAAGCCTCATTTACTCTTGCACTCTCTGCACCCCCAGGCTTAATACCACATGGGACTTGCCAAGGGTTATGACTTGAATCCTCTGGAGCTGCAGCCCAAGCTGTACCTGAGCTCCTCTGAGCAGAGGCTGGGGTCTGATGGCTGGGATGCAGGGAGCAGAGCCTTGGGGCTGTGCAGGGAAGTGGGACCCTGGGCCTGGTCCCTGAAACAATTCTTCCCTCCTAGGTCTTAGGGCTACTAATGGGAGGGGTTGCCATACAGTTTTCTGAAATGCCTTTGAAGCCTTTTTCCTATGTCTTGGCTACCAGCACTTGGCTTCTTTTTAGTTACGCAAATTTATCTAACAAGTGGTTGCTCCACAGCCTGCTTGAATTGCTGTCCCGAAAATGCCTTTTCTTTCTTTGCCACATAGCCAGGCCGCAAATTTTCCAAACTTTTACACTCTGCTTCCCCTTTAAATATAAATTCCAGTTTTAAGTTATTTCTTTACTCCCACATATAAGCATAGGCTGTTAGAAGCAGCCAGGCTATATCTTGAATGCTTTGCTCCTTAGAAATATCTTCTGCCAGATACCCTAGGTCATCAGTCTCAAGTCCAAACTTCCACATATCCTTAGGGCATGGAGACAATCCAGCCAAGCTCTTTGCTAAGGCATAACACACATGATCTTTGCTACAGTTCCCAATAAGTTTCTCGTTTCCATCTAAAAACCTTCTCAACCTGGCCTCCACTGTCCATATCACTATCAGCATGTTTGTTATAACAGTTTAACCAGTCTGTAGGAAGTTCCAAACTTTCCTTCATCTTCCTGTCTTCTTCTGAGCCCTCCACACTCTTCCAACCTCAGCCTGTTACCCAATTCCAAAGCTGCTTCCACATTTTCAGGTATCTTTATAGTAATGCTTCACTGCTGGTACTAATTTTCTGTATTAGGCCATTCTTGCATTGCTATAAAGAAATACCCGAGACTGGGTAATTTATAAGAAGAAAGGTTTAATTGTCTTACAGTTCTGCAGGCTATACAGGAGGCATGGAAGCATCTGCTTCTGGGGAGGCCTCTGGAGGCTTACAATCGTGATGGAAGGCCAAGTGGAAGTTTGCATGTCACATGGTGAAAGCAGAAGCAAGAAAAGAGAGAGCAGGGAGGTGCCACAATTTCAAATAACCAGATCTCATGAGAACTCATTCACTATCATAAGGCTAACACCAAAGGGTTGGTGCTAAGCCACTCATGAGAAATCCAACCCCACGATCCAATCACCCCACACTGGGGTCCATCTCTAACATGGGGGATTACAATTCAACACGATATTTGGGCAGGAGCACATATCCAAATGATATCATTTTCTGTTTCTCAGACTTAATGATTTTCATTGGCCTGTCTCCAAGTTTACTAATTCTTTCTTCTGCCTACTCGAATCTGCCTTTGAATCACTCTAGTAAATTTTTAATTTCTTTTTTGTACTTTTTAGCTTCAGAATTTACTTTTGGTTTCTTTTTAGGACTTCTGTCTTTTAACTGATATTTCCATTGTGTTCATGTATTGTTTTCTGGACTTTCTTCACATCTTCCTTTAGTTCTTTGAGCATCTGTAAGACTATTATTTTTCAGTTTTGTCCAGTTGGCCTGTCAGATCTGTCATTTGGCCTCCTTCTTCAGGAATAGTTCTTGTTGATTTATTTTTTCCCTTTGAATAGGGTATACTTTCCTGTTTTTTTAATGTGCCTTGTGACTTTTTTGTTGAAAATTTGACATTTGAATTTACTAATGTGATAACTCTGGAAAGCATATTTATTCCACTCCTCAGGATTTGCTAGGTTTTGCTTTTATTTAAATTTTTTTCTTTTCTTTTCTTCTTCTTCTTCTTTTTTTTTTTTTTTTTGTAGATAGGGTCTTACTCTGTTGCCCAGGCTGGAGTGCAGTGGTGTGATCACAGCTCAATGAAACCTCAACCTCCTGGGCTCAAGGACTTCTCCTGCCTCAGCCTCTCAAGTAGCTGGGACTACAGGTACACACCACCATGCCTGGCTAATTTTTGTATTTTTTGTAGAGACAGGGTTTTGCTATATTGTCCAGGCTGGTCTCGAACTCCTGGGATCAAGTGATCCACCTGCTTTGGCTTCCTAAATTGCTGGGATTACAGGCATGAGCCACTGGGTCCAGCTCTGTTTTTGCTTTCTTAGCTGTGTAGGCTATCTCTGTGCCAAGGATCAGTATGAGGTGTAAACTTAGGCTCTTCTCAGGTTCTCTCTGTGCCTGCACCTTTGCCTAGGCATGTGCAGTCGCTTTCTAATTTTCCCTGTATATGCCATTGTTTTTTAGTGCCTTAGTCTTTAATGTCTGGTTCCCAAAAGGAGAAAGAAAAAAGAAAAATGAAGGAGGTGGGAGAAAAGAAAAGATATTTGGTCCTTTAGGTATCCTGGTGATCATTTTAGCTGGAGTGGGGAGGCTTGTACCAATACATAGAACTGCAACCACAAAGACCTCCAGGCCCTTTGCACCTCTCTGATCAGAAGGAGCAGTCAGCAGTCAGAGCACGGATCCTTGATACTTGGAGGACAGAGGGCTTTTTCCCACCTTGGCTTCCACCAGCTGTGTGCAAGCCACTCCAGGAACACAGGTAGAGCTGCCTGCCAGGGGTTAAGGATGGAGAATGGGTAGCTGCTACCGTGCTAAGAGCTGAAGTTAACTGCAATTTACATCCAAGCCTTCCCTTGGAAGTTCCAAACCATTAATAGACTCAGAGTTCCAAGATTGTCTGTCATCAGGCAAACTCTGTCAGTTCATCTACTTTCTGCGTAGAGAGATCCCTGATGTTTGCCACTCTGCCATCTCCCGAGAATATTCTGGGTCTCCTTCACTTTTGAAGAATAATTTTGCAAGCTACAGAATTCTAGATTGGTGGATATTTTTCTCTCAACACTTTAAATAATTCACTTCACTCTTCTTGCTTGGATGGTTTGTGAAGAAAAATGAGATGTAAATGAGATGTTTCTCTACACGTAAGCTTCCCCTGCAGTTTCTTTCATGATTTTTCCTGTATTTTTGGCAGTTTGACTATGAGACGCCTAGGTGTAGGTGAAAGACACATGTCTCTTCACTATCAGTCTAAAGGTGATGCCCCACTGCAGAATTCCCCAGCTTTACTTTGCATCAGAATTATGAGAAGAACTTGCAAAAAATACAGATGTCTAGGCCCCTACCTAAGATCAACTGAATCAGAGACATCCGGGGGGGCCCTAGATGTGGATGTTTCCTATTGTACTGTCTTCCGCGTTGTCTTCTCAGTAGTTCTTTTCCCGGCATCACAACTTCCTATTTTTATAGTATACCTGGAGGTTCAGTGTTTTATCTCACCATAAAAAAGTCCTTAAATCAGAGTCTAATATAAGGATCATCTGTTTATGATTCTCATAGATATTGCATCACATGAACATTGCACAAGAATGGGCTCTTGGGAGAAGATTTTCAGGTGCAGTCTCTTCTGGTTCCATGATAAATTGTAGGGACCTTACTTCAACAAAAAGAAGGCTCCAAGTAATGCTTATTTTGCACATCATTCAGATTTTATTAGAAACTGCTCAAACCTCAGATGGTTACCTTTGCTCTTCAAGGAGGTAGAATGATTGATATGGTTTGGCTTTGTCTCCACCCAAATCTCACTGTGAAATATAGCTCCCACAATTCCCACGTGTCGTGGGAGGGACCCTGTGGGAGGTAACTGGATCATGGGGGTGGGTCTTTCCCATGCTGTTCTCATGACAGTAAGTCTCACGAGATCTGATGGATGTATAAAGAGGAGTTCCACTGCCCAAGTTCTCTCTTGCCCGCCACCACATAAAAAGTCCCTTTGCTCTTCCTTCATCTTCCGCCATGATTGTGAGGCCTCCCCAGCCATGTGGAACTGTGAGTCCATTAAACCTCCTTTTCTTTATAAATTACCCAGTCTCGAGTATGTCTTTATTAGAACGGGAGAATGGACTAATACAATGATCTCAACTAAAAAGATGATTAAAAAAGAAAGGTGATGACACTACAATAGTTATATTTAAAAACATATGTAGTTTTTTGACTAACTCAGCTAAGCCATCATTTTGTGACCTTATAATTGATCATCCTAACTGGAAAATGTTAAGAATGAGAAGGGCAGGGCAACTCCTAATAACACAGCAGACACAGGCACCACGCAGGGCAACACCCAGTGGCCCTTCATGACCTGGAGCCAGGGAGCTGGCATGGACAGGGACTGCTGCACGTTCACCACACTCAGGCCACGTGCCGGCCTCAGGCTTGACGGGCTCAGGCCTTTGGTCAGTGGTCCCATGGCTGCGTGGAGGTGCATGGGAGGGGCAGGAGTAAAGTGGTTCCCAGGAAGAGGCACGGCTCCAGGAGAAACTGCTCCATGGAAAGTCAAGCTGGTTTGCACGAAGATGGTGGTGGAACAGAGGAGAGAAGGGAGGGCGTTTGAAGGTAGGATCTGTGGGACACAAGATGGATGGGATGTAAAGGGTGAGGAGAAGCACAAGTCAGGAAGGATCTGGGGTCCGGGCTGAGCAGCGAGTGGGCCGGAGGCATTTGAGAGTGCAGCTGGCAACAGTGCCCCTGCAGAGCTGGACACAGGCTCAGCCACATGGTGCTGCCCTCCCTGCCTGATGCGGGGCCCCAGCAAACCAACTGCACCAACTTGCCACCCGCACTCCCATCCAGGATATTTGTGACCTTGTGTCTCAGCCTGTGGTGAACCTTCTGCCAGGCCTGCCAGCCCTTTCATTTCACCCCACTTCTACCCAAGAAGCGTCTCCATGCCTGATCCCGGTAAGGGCATGGCATGTGACCATGCAGGGTCTCAGGTCCCACCTAAGGAATGGGAGTCTGCACTGCAACAAGACCTCCAAGTGATTCCCAGGCACCGTGAAGTTTTCAGAGCCTTGTAAATATCTCCTACCCATCCTGAAATATTGAGCTCAGGGCCACCTCCTCCAGGAAGCCCTCCCTGACCATCCTCACCTCCCAGGCCATGACAGGGACAGTGAGAGAGCGGGTGTTGAGGCAACCCTGACTGTTCCATTACATTCTTGAGCATTTCCAGCTCATGAGTCTTTCTCTTCCACTGGCCAGGAGCTCTGGGGGCTAAACTTCTCTGTACCCACGCCTCCAGAGAGGTGTAAATGCTTCATACTTGGGAGGCCTCGCCATGCCCTCAAGCCCTTCTTGCACCTGCCCTTGGGGTCCCTGTTGTGGGCTCAGCTGAGAGGCAAGGCCACCTGGTCATGAGGGCCGGCAGGTATTGTAGACACCAGACAGAAGTGCAAGACGGATGTACCTTCCCACACTCTTCCCTGGGGGACCCGCTTCACTGGGCTCTGCAGCAGGACCTGTCCTTGGGTCCCACAGAGACTTCCCTGGGGGCAGTTCCCTTAATTAGATCATCAGGAAACCTCTCATTGTCGTCCCTCACTCCTCCTCCCTGCCCCACAACCGCCCACAGCCAGCCCAGTCTATTCTTCCTTCTCCATCCCTGACGACCTCCCAGGGCAGCCCCAGAGCTCCCAGGAGACCCTGTGAGGACCCTCACCAAATCCCAGCCCCACCCTGCACCCTCCCTGGGGTTATCAGGCAGCACTGAGGTCCCCACCTGTGCACCTGGCCCTGCCCACCGTCCTCCCCCATCTTTCTCCAATCCCCCCAGGACAGCCTCTGAACCCTCAGGGCCTTGATCCTGCTTTGCTGCCAGGAATATTCCCCTGGACCTTTCCGGCTGCCTCTTGCCCTATTCAGATCTCAGCTTAGTCACCTCCCAGTGTGCTCCCTCCCCGTTATCCCTCGGCCCTATCACAGGTGTCTGCAGAGCTCCTGTTACCATCTCATGAATATTGGGCCCTGACGTCTGCCTGCCCACCATGAGGACGTGAGCTCCATGGTCCTCAGGCCTCCTGGGGCTGTTTTGCCATGCCGCCTCCCAAGTGCCTGCATCAATGCTGGACATTGCAGAAGCTCACGGATATAGACTGACTGCATAGACGCCAGTGAATACAGGGACACCCACGCTTCTGCTCTGTGGAGTTGCGCGTGCTGCCCAGGCTCCCTGTGCGCCTGTCCCTGTTCCTGCCTGCTGTGGTCCAGGAGGCTGACTTATCTGCTCTGCAAGGCCCAGGCTCCCCGGGTGCTGGTGCCTGCTGCAAAATAAGAAGCAATGGTGGCAAAATGTCCACCTCCCTAAATTAACTATAAAGGCTAGAACCAAAATACTCAAAATATGATGAACTTTGAATGGTCTTGTTTATGACTCTATTTGGGCATTGTTTTCAAACCAAAGTTGATTCCAGCCAATTTACTGTACTATTTTCTAATGATAGCTCATAGATTAGAAATGGTCTTTGTTTTAAACCTTCCCTTCTCTCTATGTGTTTGGTCAAGGGTGGCGCATAGGGCCACAGGACCGAAGGGTCTCCACAGAGGTGTTACCTGACAGACCTGGATTTCAAGTGTAAGAACTCAGGAGAAATTGATTTGAACAGGGTCCTTCACTGCCAAGAGTTTTCCTTGGATCCAGTGTGTCACCATCCAATCCGAGCATCCTGGATGGGGTGACCCCACTCTGTGGACATACAGTGACCTAGGCCCCTTCCCTTGTGTGGCACAGACATCTGCAGCTCAGGCTCCCTAGGTGCACCTTCAGTTCTCACCTCTTCAATTCTCATAGTCCTCTTCAGAAATCCACCTTTGCAGAGGGTGGCAGGTCATTTTTTGGCCCCAGTGTATTACCTTATAAAGCCATACCTCCTTTTATTGCACTTAGCATGATTGTGCTTTGCAGATACTGTGATTTTTACAAATTGAAAAATTTTGGCAACACTACATCAGGCACGTCTACCAGGGTCATTTTTCCAACAGCATTGCCTACTTCATGTCTCTGTTACATTCTGGCAATTTTTACAGTATTTCAAACTTTCACTATTACTATATGTATTATGGTGATCTGTGATTAGTGATCTTTGGTGTCACTACAGTAATTGTCTTAGGTTTAGGCAGCTATGGGAATTTCTTAACACAGCGGTGAAGTCTGCCACATTGATTGACACTTCCTTTCATGAAAGAGTTCTCTGTAGCATAATACATATAGTAATAGTGGAAGTTTGAAATACTGTAAAAATTGCCAAGTTTTTACAGTTAATGTGGTGTATCACATTTACTGATTTGCATACATTTAAACATTGTTGCCTCTGAAGGATGAATCCCACTTGATCATGTTGTGTGATCCTTTAAATTTAATGTTGAATTATGTTTGCTAGTATATTGCTGAGGATTTTTGCATCTATATTAATCAGGAATAAGGTCTATAATTTTCTTGTCTTCTGATGTCCTGGTATGGCTTTGGTACCAGGATGTCTGAGTTTGTTCTGCATTGCTATAAAGGAATACCTGAGGCTGAGTAATTTATAAAGAAAAGAGGTTTATTTGGCTCACAGTTCTACAGGCTATACAAGAAGCATGGCGCCAGCATCTGCTTCTGGTGAGGGCTTCAAGAAGCTTCCACTCATTGTAGAAGGTGTTGGGGAGCCAGCATGTCACATGGCAAGAGAGGGTGCAAGAGAGAAAGGGAAGAAGATGCCAGGCTCCTTTTAGCAATAAGATCTTGTGGGAACTACTAGAGTGAGAACTCACTCATTACCACAAGGAGCACACCAAGGTGGTCATGAAGGACCTGTGCTTATAACCCAAAGATCTCTCACTGGGCCCCAACTCCAACATTGGGGATCAAATTTCAACATGAGATTTGGAGGAGACAAATATCCAAAGGATATTACAGGGTAACACTGGCTTCATAAAATAAGTTTGGAAGTGTTCCCTCCTCTACAATTTTTTGGAAGAGATTGAGATGGATTGGTATTCTTCTTTAAATGTCTGGCAGAATTTATCCCTGAAGCCATCTGGACATTGACTTTTCTTTGTTCAGAGAGTTTTGGTTATGATTTCAATATCCTTAAAAGTGGTCTTTCAGATGTTTCACTTCTTCAAGATTCAGTCTTGGTGTGTTGTGTGTTTCTAGTAATTTACACATTCCTTCTACGTTACCCGATATGTTGGTGTATAATTGTTCATAGTAGTCACTTAGGACGCTTTGCATGTCTGTGGTGTCCATTTAATGGCTCTCGTTTCCTTTCTTTATTTATTTGAGTGTTCTCTCTGTTTTTCTTAATAGGTACAGCTAAAAGTTTTGTCAATTTTGTTTATTTTTTCAATAAAAAAAGCTCTTGGTTTCATTGACTTTTACATCTTTTCAAGTCTGTCTTTAATTTCTTTCTCCTCTAGTTTTTATTCTTTCCTTTCTTCTGCTGACTTTTTGCTACTTCCTTGGGGTGAAAAGTTATACTATTTGAGATCTGTTGTGGTTTAAATGCATCCCTCTGAAGTTCATTTGTTGGAAACATAATCTCCAATGCAACAATGTTTGGAAGTGGGATCTAGTGAGAAGTGACTGGGTCGTAAGGGTGGAGTTTTTATGAATGGCTAATGTCATTACTGTGAGAGTGAGTTAGTTATCATGAGTACGTTGTTATAAAGCCAGTACAGCCCCTGATGCCTCTCTCTGTCTCATGTGCTCTCTTGCCCTGCTGCCATGGGATAACACCACAAGCAGGCCCTCAGCAAATGCCAGCACCATGCTCTTGGACTTACCATTCTTCAGAACTGTGAGAAATACATTTCTTTTCTTTATGAATTACCCATTCTGTAGTGTTCTGTTATAGACAAAGAAAATGGATTAACACATATTTCTTTAAATATGGGTGTTGGGCTGGGTGCGGTGGCTCAAGCCTGTAATACCTGCACTTTGGGAGGCCGAGACGGGCGGATCACGAGGTCAGGAGATCGAGACCATCCTGGCTAACACAGTGAAACCCCGTCTCTACTAAAAATACAAAAAACTAGCTGAGCGAGGTGGTGGGCATCTGTAGTCCCAGCTACTCGGGAGGCTGAGGCAGGAGAATGGCATAAACCCGGGAGGCAGAGCTTGCAGTGAGCTGAGATCCAGCCACTGCACTCCAGCCTGGGTGACAGAGCGAGACTCTGTCTCAAAAATAAATAAATAAATAAACTAAACTAAACTAAAATAAATATGGGTGTTTATCACTCTAAACTCACCTGTCAGAACTACTTTGGTTGCAGCTCACAGGTTTCAGTATTTTGTGTTTCCTTTTTTCTGTTTTGTTTTGTTGGCCTCAAAGGATTTGTGTTTCCTTTTTGATTGACCCATTGTTTGTTCAGTAGTGTGTTGTTTAATTTTCACATATTTGTGAATTTTCCAAAATTCCTTGTTGTTCTGGTTTCATACTGTTGTAATAGGGAAAGAGACCTGATGTAATTTCAGTCTTCTTAAATTTGTTTAGACATGTTTTGTGACCCAATGTATGCTCTATCCTAGAAAATGTTTCTTATGAGCTTGAGAAGAATGAATATTCTGTTGCTTTTTGATGAAATGTTCTGCATATGTCTGTTAGGTCCGTTTGGTTAAACCATAGTTCAAGTCTAAAGTTTCCTTATTAATTTTCTGTCTAGATGATCTGTCCATTGTTGAATGTTGCATATTAAAGTTCCTTTCTATTATTGCATTATAGTATATCTCCCCCTTTATTTCTGTTAATATTTGCTTTGTATATTTAGATCATCCAATGTTGGGTGCATATATGTCTATAATTATTTAGATCCTCTTGATGAATCAGCCCTTTAATCAAGATACAATGACTTTACTTGTTTCACTCTGAAGTTTTTAATGTAAAGTCTATTTTGTCTGATATAAGTGTAGCTGCTCCTGCATTCTTTTGGTTTTCTTTTGGATGGAATAACTTTTTCCATCCCTTCAGTTTCAGTCTGTATGTCATTAAAGGTGAATTGAGTCACTCGTAGGCAGCATACAGTTGAATCTTGTTTTTAATCCATTCAGGCATTCTTTTTATTTAATCCATTTTCATTTAAAGTAGTTATTGATACATAAGGATTTACTTTGTTATTTTCTGGTGGTTTCAGAGTATATTTGTTGCTTTCTTCCTCTCTTGCTGTCTTTCTTTGTGATTTGATGATTTTCTGTAGAGACATGCTTGATTCTTTTCTGGTTTTTGTGTTGACTATAGGTTTTTGCTTTGCAGCTATCATAAGGCTGACATAAGTCATTATATAGTTACAATGGTTCATTTTAAGCTGATAACAACTTAACTTTGATCACATACAAAAACTCTACACTTTTATTTTTCCTCACTTTATATGTTTTCAATGTCATAATATTTACCTTTTTAATATTGTATATCTGTTAATAAATGATTATAGAATATTTATTTATTTATTTATTTATTTTTAAATTTTTTTTTGCGATAGAGTCTCGCTTTGTCACCCAGGCTGGAGTACAATGGTGTGATCTCAGCTCACTGCAAACTCTGCCTCCCAGGTTCAAGTGATTCTCCTGCCTCAGCCTCCTGAGTAGCTGGGATTACAGGCACACGCCACCACACCTGGCTAATTTTTATATTTTTAGTAGAGATGGAGTTTCACCATGTTGGTCAGGCTGGTCTTGAACTCCTGACCTCGTGATCTGCCCACCTCAGCCTCCCAAAGTGCTGAGATTACAGGGGTGACCCACCACGTTTGGCTAGCAATAATTATTTTTAATACTTTTGTCTTTAGCCTTTATGCTACAGTTAAAAGTGATTTACACAACACCTTTATGGTGTTAGAGTAATTTGAATTTGACTCTACGTTACTTTAACCACTGGGTTTTATACTTTTATATGATTTCATGTTACTAATTAGCAACCTTTCATTTCAGCTCGAAGAACTACCTTTAGCATTGCTGACCTTTAGATGGGGTTTTTGTGGGGACTTTTTTATTGATGCTGTTGTTGCTTTCTGTTTGTTTATTTATTTATTTATTAACAGTTAGGCTCCTCTTCCATAGGGCTGCTGTAGTTTTCTGGGGGTCCACTCCAGGCTCTGTTCACCTCGGTCCCTTCCTCACCTGGAGGTGTCACCAGTGGAGACCGCAGAACAGCAAAGATGGCTGCCTGCTCCTTCCTCTGGGAGCTCCATTCCAGAAGGTCAGCGACGTTATGACGGTGGGATACCTGTATAAGGTGTCTGACGACCCCTGTTAGGGGGTCTCACCTAGTCAGGAGGCATGGGATCAGGGACCTACTTAAGGAAGCATTCTGACTGCCCCTTGGCAGAGGGGTGTGTGCTGCGCTGCGGGGAATCCCACTCGACCGGACTGCCTAGATTCCTGAGAGCCAACAGATGGAAAGACTAAGTCTGCTGATCTGCAGAGACTGTGCTGCCCTTTCCCCCAGGTGCTCTGTGCCAGGGAGATCAAAGTTCTGTCCATAAACCTCTGCTTGGAGTTGCTGAAATTCCTGCAGGGAGGCCCCACTCAGTGAGGAGAGATGGGTCAGGGTCCGGCCTAAAGAGGCAGTCTGGCCACGATTTGCCATGGCCGCTGTGGTGCACTGTGGGGAATTCCTCCTGGGTCCAACTGCGCAGTGTTCTCGGCTCCAGCAGGGGAAAAGCGGCAGACTGGAGCTGCAGTTAAGCCTGTCGCCCCTCCCTCCAGGAGCTCAGTCATCTTAGGCAGCAGGCAGCAGCAGTGATGATGGCTGCCCCTCTCCCCGGGAACTTGGTAGTCTTAGGCAGTCTCCAGCTCAGTGGCTGCTGAGAATCTGCACATCTCTGTGCTTGGGATCCAAGGCCATGATGGTATGGGCTTACAAGGGGGATCTCCTCATCCATGGGTTGCACAGATCTGCGGAAAAAGCGTGGTTTCCCGGGCGGGGTAGCACAGTCACTCACCACCTCCCTTGGCTGTGGGTGAGAGCTCCCCTTGCCCTGTGTGGCTCCCAGGAAGGCTATCACACCACCCTGTGTTCCTCACTCTCTGTAGGTTGCATCAACCACCTAGTCATTCCCAACAAGAGAACCTGAAGACCTCAGTTGCTGGTGCTGGATTCACTCACCGTTTTTGTTCTTAGTGGGAACCTCTAATAGCAGCTGTTTTTAGTTGGCCATCTTGGCCCCTCCTGCCCACTTCCCTTTAGCATCTCTTGTAAGGCAAGTCTAGTGATGAATGCCCTCAGCTTTAATCTTTCTGGGAAAGTATCTTGCTTCCAATTTGGAGAACAGCTTTGCCAGGTAAAATATTCTTGGTTGACTTTTATTTTTTCTATCAGCATTTAAAATATTTCATTCTACTCTCTCCAGGCCTACATGATTTCTGCTGAGATAGCCACTGTTAGTCTTATGGGGATTCTCTTGTTTGTGATACATCACTTTTCTCTTGCTCCTTTCAAACTTTTTTCTTTGCCTTTAATTTTGATGGTTTAATTAAAACCTTTCTTAGTGGGCTGGTCTGATGGTAGCAAGTTATCTCAATTGATGGTTCACAGTCAGTTACAGATAGAACCCCTTATTCTACTGTTTTCCCCCTTCTCACTATGCACTTGGCTAGTCTTTTTTTTTTTTTTTTGAGATGGAGTTTCACCCTCATTGCGAAAGCTGGAGTGCAATGGCATGACCTTGACTCACTGCAAACTCCACCTCCTGGGTTCAAGTGATTCTCCTGCCTCAGCCTCCAGAGTGACTGGGATTATAGGCACATGCCACCACACCCAGCTAATTTTTTGTATTTTTAGTAGAAACGGGGTTTCACCATGTTAGCCAGGCTGGTGTCGAACTCCTGACCTCAAGTGGTCCACCCGCCTCGGCCTCCCAAAGTGCTGGGATTACAGATGTGAGCCACCATGTCCGGCCCTGGCTAGCCTTAAAAATTGATTAATTGGCTGGGTGTGGTGGCTCACGCCTTTAATCCCAGCACTTTGGGAGGCTGAGGCAGGCAGACCACAAGGTAAAAAGATTGAGATCATCCTGGCCAACATGGTGAAACCTTGAATATACTGAAAATACAAAAATTAGCTGGGCCTGGTGGTGGGCACCTGTAGTCCCAGCTACTTGGGATGCTGAGGCAGGAGAATTGCTTGAACCTGGGAGGCAGAGGTTGCAGTGAGCTGAGATCACACCCCTGCATTCCAGCCTGGCAACAGAGCAAGATGCTGTCTAAAAAAAATTAATAAATAAAGTAAGCTTTTCACCCCTTTCTCTGTCTCTTCTCCTGGGACTTCTGTGACATGTATTTTAGTTCTCTTGATGATGTCCAATAAATCCCATACACTTTCTTTACTCTTTTTCATTCTTTTTTCTTTTTTCTCCTCTGCCTAGATAATTTCAGATGGCCTGTCTTCAACTTCACAGGTACTTTCTTCAGCTTGAACAAGTTTACTCTTTATGTTCTCTATTGCATTTTCATTTTATTCATTGTATTCTTTAGCTTCAGAATTTCTGTTAATATTTTTTATGCTTTATGTCCCTTTGTTTACTTCTTGCTTTATTCATATATTTTTTATTGATTTTGTTGAGTTGTCTCTCTGTGTTCTCTTGTAGCTCACAGAGCTTCCTTAAAATAATTATTTTGAATAATTTGTCAATTTGTAGTTTTCCATCTTTGGGGTCAGTACTGGAACCATATTAGTCTCTTTTGGTGATGTCATATTTGCATGATTCTTCATGCTCTTTGTAGCCTTGCTACAAATGTCTATGCATTTAAAGGCACAAACACATCTGTTTTACAGACTGGTTTGGGCAGATAAAGACCTCCTGGGTCTTTACATTGCTGGGTCCCTGGACTGATAGATAGGTCTGTCTCCAGGATCACAGATGAGCTGGGCTTGAGCGAGGTAATTTGACTGTTTACAAATCCACAGCTGGGTCTGTTGTTGGCAGGCCTGTTACCATAGGTAGAGATAGGCATGGTTCCTATCAGACCTTCAGGTGGACAGGACTTCCTCTGGAATATCAGTCCAGTGGGGCTAGAGCCGTGTCATAGAGCCACTTCTGTGTCTGTAGTCAAAGCCATAGGCAGCAGGCCTGTTATCAGGGTGCAGACAGGTGTGGCTCTCACTGGGTCTCTGTGTGGGAAGAACAGCCTCCAGGACTGGAGCTGAGTCACAGGGCTGCTTCAGGGTCCGCAGTTGGGCCTGAAAAGCAGGCCCACCACTTTTCAGATGGCTGTGTCTATCAGATCCCTGAGTGGACAGGACTGCCTCCAGACCACAGCAGAGACTGGCACTGAGTGTCAAAGCCACTACAGGGTTCATGACCAGGACTGACTTCAGTGTCCACAGCCAAAACTGAGGTTGTTGGTCCTGCTATTAGGGACACAAGTGGGTGTTACTTGGTCACTGGTCAGGCCGGACTGAGATCAGGGATGGATCTGGGTCACAGGGCCACTTACAGATCCACAGTTGGGTTCATGGCCAGCTGGCCTGTTACTGGGGACACGAATGGGCATGGCTCCTTCTGGTTCTCTTGGAAGATGGGATGGGCTGCAGGACCACAGCAAAGTAGGGCTTACGCAGAGTCCTTAGGGGGAGGGGGCTGCTTCAATCTGCAGCTGGGACCATATACAGTGAGCCAGCTCATGGAGTACAGGTTTGCCTTCTCAAAGGAGCTCTTCTGGGTCTTAGACTTCTCTGGAGTTTCACAGTCTCCTACCTGGATCTCAAAGCTCTCACAAAGGCCCTTTAATCTGTGGATGGCTGCCAGATCTGTAGAGGAATGCAAACTGGGGGCCACCTATTCCACGATCTTGCTGATGTGTGAAGAAATTCTTTTAACAATTCTTGCAAGGTCTAACAGCAGCAAATTAATTTTTGTTTGTCTGAGAAGGACTTTATTTCTTCTTAACTTAAAAAAAAATAGACTTTATTTTTAGGGCAGTTTTAAGTTTACAGCAAAATTAAGAGTAAGGTACAGAGATTGTCCATCTATCCTCTGCACACATGCACACTATCCCTGACCATCAACATTCTCCACCAGAATGGCACATTTGTTACAACCCATGAACCTACATGAACACATCATTGTCACTCAAAGTCCAGAGTTTACATTAGGATTTATTCTTGTTGTATATTCTATGGGTTTGGAGAAATGTATAATGACATGTATCCCTTATTACAGTGTCATGTGGAGTATTTTCTTTTTTTTCTTTTTTTGACATGGAGTCTTGCTCTGTCGCCCAGGCTAGAGTGCAATGGCATGATCTCAGCTCACTGCAACCTCTGCTATCCAGGTTGCAGCAATTCTCCTGCCTCAGCATCCCTAGTAGCTGGGATTACAGGCACGCACTACCATGCTCAGCTAATTTTTGTATTTTCAGTAGAGACGGGGTTTCAACATGTTGGCGAGGCTGGTCTCGAACTCCTGACCGCAAGTGATCCGCCCGCTTTGGCATTCCAAAGTGCTGGGATTACAGGCGTGAGCCACTGTGCCTGGTCTATGTAGAGTATTTTCACTGCCTTAAAAATCTTCTGTACTCCAACTCTTCATCCCTCTATCCCTCACCCAACCCGATAACCGCTGATCCTTTTATTGTTTGCATGGTTTTGCCTTTTCCAGAATATCACATGACTGAAATCATAGAGTATGCAGCTTTTTCAGATTGGCTTCATTTACTTAGTAACATGCATTTAAGGTAACTCTGTTTTTTCATGACTTGGTAACTCATTCCTTTTTAACACCAAATAATATTCCCTTGTATGGACTTCCTCCAAGTTTGCAGTGGAGGAAGTCCCAGGGGGTCACAGGGCCATTTACGGATTCTCTTGGTTCCATAAGAGGCTTTGCAGACTGTCAAGAGGCTTTGCAGGCCAGTTTATTTATCCATTCATCTACTGAGGTGCATCTTGGTTGCTTCTAAGTTTTGGTAATTATCAATAAAGCTCTATCAGCATCCATGCAGATCTATTTGTTGACATAAATTTTCAACTTATTTGAGAGTTATTTTTAATAGGTGCACATTCTCAGTTTTACAGGATGAAAACAGGTCTGTGGACGGATGATGGCGATGGGAGCATGATAGTGTGAATGTGCTTAATGCCACTGAACTGTACATTTTTAAATGGTGAACATGGTAAGTTTTATGTTATGTGCAGTTTGCCACAATTCTTTTTTAGATGAGAATACATTCCAAAATCTACTGACTTAGTTTCTTGGTAAATTACCTTCAGTAATGTTCCAACATTACTAGGAATCAAAACCTTAAAATAGGCATATCTTTTGATCCAGTAATTCCATTTCTAGAAATGTATTCTAAAAAAATCAGACATGGCAATAATATTGTAAATACACACACATTTTGTCAAGCACGGTGGTTCATGCCTGTAATTCCAGCACTTTGGGAGACCAAGGCAGGGGGATCATCTGAGGTCAGGAGTTCGAGACCAGCCTGACCAATATGGTGAAACCCCATCTCTATTAAAAATACAAAATTAGCCGGGTGTGGTGGTGCATACCTGTAATCCCAGCTACTCGGGAGGCTGAGGCAGGAGAGTCGCTTGAATCTGGGAGGCTGAGCTTGCAGTGAGCCGAGATCGTACCATTGCACTCCAACCTGGGTGACAGAGTGAAACTCTGTCTCTAAATAAATAAATAAATAAAAATACACCTTTACCACCTAATATTTTTACATAATGAAAAATGGAAAACCACTTAACTGTCCCAAAATAGGCAATTCATTAAATATTTCTTTGTGTATCACCATACAATGTAACTATTTTAAAAATTATGTCAGACATGGTGGCTCACGCCTGTAATCCCAGCACTTTCAGAGACCCAGGTGAGCAGATTGCTTGAGCCTCAAAGTTCAAGACCAGTCTGGGCAACATGGTGAAACCCCATCTCTACTAAAAATACAAATTAGCTGGTGTAGTGGCACCGGCCTGTGGTCCCAGCTACTCAGGAGGCTGCAGTGGGAGGATCCCTTGACGGGGGGATGTTGAGGCTGCAGTGAGTCAAAATGGTGCCACTGCACTCCAGCCTGGGCGACAAGACAATAGTAATCACAGTAATAATAATGATCTAGTTGTGTGATTTTCATTAAATTTCATTCCAGTATTTTGTTATGTTGAAAAAAGCAGATCAAAAAACAGTGCACACGTGTGTGTGTGTGTGTATGTGTGTGTGTGTGTGTGTGTGTGTGTGTGTGTGTGTGTAAGGCTTTTCAAGTGATTTATCTAGAGAACTATCTGACAAGCATCCGAGATCATGTTAAAACCCTACCCAGCTGAACCTTGAACCTGCATAACGTTTGATTCACACAAAAAACCACATCTATTACTTGTTGAGTGCTGATTCTGGCTCAGGCTCTTTATGTACATAGTCCATTTAATCCTCACAGCAGCCCTTCGTGGTAGGCACATTTATTATTCTTGTTTATAGATAAGAACTCAGGGAAGTTGAGTGCCTGGTTCAGGCTCACAGCCAGGCAGCAGCAGGATGGGGAAGCTGGAGGCCAGGCTGTCTAATTCCATACCTGCAGCAACAGACTGCTGTCCCACAGAACCCTCTCTACACACAGGCCTGGGTCAGGACAGTATTGCAGGTTCAAGGAATTGAGGAGCTGATCAAGAGGAAAAAATATGACCACAAAGTGACAGTAGCACACACATGCTTTGTTTGGGAGATGCTCTAAGAAGGCTGCACGCAGAGGAATCCACTCAGGCATGAGCCTGTCAAAACACCGTACTAAAAGAGAGGAAGGCAAGGGAGCTCTTGGGGACAGGATGTGAGAGATGGGGGAGCTCCTGGGTACAGGGTGTGAGAGACGGGGCTTGCACATCTAGGTGATGTCACACAACAGCCCGGTAGGGAGGATCTGGGTCAGAGCTCCCAAGGGCATCAGTGGCTGGGGGTCCCCATAGCCTCAAAGTTCATCTTAACCATGGCTAATAGATGGTGGATATGGTTTTGTGGAGTAGGCAAAGCAGGTGACCTCTAAATGACTAAAAATATGCTTATCTGGGCTACATTTAAAACAGCTGGATGTGTAAAATTTGAGGTCGATGAATGGATCTCAGCCTATTGTTAATCAATAAAAACACTAGTGGCCAATATACCCAGGGCAACTTTGGTTTATATAACATCTTTGACTGATGTAACAGACTAGCCAGTTGAGGGCTGCATCAATCATGGGTCCCTGAAATGGGGATACATACAGCCAGCTGGAGGAGCCAGGCTGTGTCAGGAGAATGGTGGATACCCTTCCCCTCACCAACAGGGAGTGTGGCTGCAGTTGAGGGCAAGGAATGTCCTCCCTGTGGGGCAGGGACAATATTGTTTTCAGGTGTTTTTCTTTTTTACTGTGATTCTATATATATAAAAAATTTGGTATATATGTGGTATATATTTTATATATAGATGCACCATAAAATTTATCATAGTAATAATTTTTAAGTGTACAATCAGTGACGTTAATTACATTAACAATGGTGTGGTACCATCATCTCTATTCATTTCCAGAACACTTTCATCATTCCAGACCAAAATTCTGTACCCATTAAACAATAACTGCCAACTTGCCCCTTCTCCAGCCCCTGGTAACTGTGATCTATTTTTTTCTGTCTATGAATTTGTCAGTTGCAGGTACTTCATATAAATGCAGACATACAGTATTTGTCCTTTTGTGGCAGGCTTATTTCACTTAGCATATTGTTTTCAACGTCCATCCACCTTGCAGCATGTGTCAGGATTTCATTCCCTTTTATTGTTGAATCATATTTCTTTTTATGTACATACCATATTTTGTTTATCTATTCATCTGTTGATCAAAGTTTGGGTTTTTCCCATCTTTTGGCTGTCGTGAATGAAGCTGCAATGAGCACTGGCATACAAGTATCTATTTGAATCGTTGCTTTCAAATCTTTTAGGAATATATCTAGAAGATGAAATTACCGGATCATATGATAATTCTATGTTGAACTTTTTGAGGAACCACCAAACTGTTTCCTGCAGCAGCTGCACCATTTGACATCCCAATCAGCAATGTTGACTGTTCAAATTTCTCCACCTCCTCATTCTCACTTGTTATTTTTTGGTTTTGTTTGTTTGTTTTGATAATAGCCACCCTAATGGGTGTGAAGTGGTATCTCATTGTGGTTTTGATTTGCATTTTCCTAATCACAAATGATGATGAGCACTTTTTCATATGCTAATTGACCATCTGTATTTCTTTGGAGAAACGTCTATTCAACTCCAAATTTTGATGAAATTGTTTTTTGTTGATAAGTTGTAGGAGCTCTTTATATATTCTGGATATTAATCCTTTATCAGGTATATACTTTGCAAATTTTTTCCCATGCCATAAATTGCCTTTTCACTCTTTTGATTGTGTCCTTTGATGCGTAAGTTTTTAATTTTGATGAAGGCCGATTTATCTCTTCTTTTGTTGCTTATCCTTTTAGTGCCATAGCCAAGAAATCACTGTCAAATCCCATGTCATGAAGCTTTTTCTCTATGGTTTCTTCTAAGAATTTTGTGGTTTTTAGCTTTTATGCATAGATCTTTGATATATTTTGAGTTAATTTTTGCATATACTAGTAGATAAGTGTCCAACTTCATTCTTTTGCATGTGGATATCTGGCTTTTCTAGTACCATTTGTTGAAAAGACTGTCCTTTCCCCAACTGAATGGTCTTTTCACCCTGCTCAAAAATTAACTAACCATGTATGTGAGAGTTTATTTCTGGAATCTGTATTCTATTCCTTTGGTCCATATGTCTGCCTCATGCCAGCACCATATTGTTTTGACTACTAAAGACTTGTAGTAAACTTCAAAATCAGGAAATGTGAGCACTCTAACTTTGCTCTGCTTTTTTCAAGATTGTTGTGGCTATTGGGGTTTCCTTACATTCCCATATGAATTTTAGAATGGGTTTTATTATTTCTACAAAAGAAAATGCCTTTGTATTTTGATAGGGACTGAACTGAATCTATATATCACTTTGGGTATATTTTCATCTTGGCAATGTAAAATCTTCCGATCTATGTCCATGTATTTTTGTCTTCTTTAATTTGTTTTAGCAATGTTTTGTAGTTTTCAGTGTACAAGTCTTTCAATTCCTGGGTTAAATTTATTCCTGAGTATTATATTCTTTTTTATGCCATTCTAAGTGGAATTGTCTTCTTAATTTCCTTTACAGATTGTTTATTGTTAATGTACAGAAATGCAGATGATTTACTGTGTATCAATTTTATATCTTTCAACTTTGCTGAATTCATTTATTAGTTCTAATAGTTTTTTTCATGGAATTTTTTTTTTTTTTTTTCAGACAGAGTCTAGCTCTGTCGCCCAGGCTGGAGTGTTGCGGTGCAATCTCCACTCATTGCAAGCTCCACCTCCCAGGTTCATGCCATTCTCCTGCATCAGCCTCCCGAGTAGCTGGGACTATAGGCGCCCACCACCACACCTGGCTAATTTTTTTGTATTTTTTAGTAGAGATGGGGTTTCACTGTGTTAGCCAGGATGCTCTCGATCTCCTGACCTCGTGATTCACCCGCCTCAGCCTCCCAAAGTGCTGGGATTACAGGCATGAGCCACCATGCCTGGCCTTTCATGGAATCTTTAGAGTCTTTTAAAACCTATTTTTCGGCTGGGCGCGGTGGCTCAAGCCTGTAATCCTAGCACTTTGGGAGGCCGAGACGGGCGGATCACAAGGTCAGGAGATCAAGACCATCCTGGCTAACATGGTGAAACCCCGTCTCTACTAAAAAATACAAAAAAAAACTAGCCGGGCGTGGTGGCGGCGCCTGTAGTCCCAGCTACTCGGGAGGCTGAGGCAGGAGAATGGCGTGAACCCGGGAGGCGGAGCTTGCAGTGAGCCGAGATCTGGCCACTGCACTCCAGGCCGGGCGACAGAGCAAGACTCCGTCTCAAAAAAAAAAAAAAAAAACCTATTTTTCACTGCAAACAGACAAAATTTTACTTCTTTCTTTACAATTTGAGTGTCCTTTATTTATTTTTCTTGCCTAATCACTCTGGTTAGAACTCCTAACACTATGTTGGAGTGGCAAATGCCTGTCTCAGTGTCCTGTTTCTAATATTAAGGAGAAGGTTTTCAGTCTTTCACCATACAGTATGGTGTTAGCTGTGGGTCTTTCACAGTCCTGGAGATTAGGACTGGAGATCTTGGATAATCGTTTTAGAATTTCACCACAAGAAGATCCCAGGCCTAGCATAATGCTCTACTTAACCAGGTATCTAGAAATACTTGCTGTGCTTATTTTCTCTTTTCCCTCCAGGTCCTGTCCTCATCCCTTTCCACGTTACTCTGTGCCCCACAGTTCTACTGGTCTTTATGGACTTCACTGATGGATTTCTTCGTCCTCTGGTTTCCTATTAGGTTTGCCAATGGGCGGCACTAGCACAAGGTTAGAGTGTAGGAGAGTGAGGATGGGTATTTATTCCCCTGCCTCCCTCCCTGCTGGGTCAACCTGGGTTGACTGTGTACCTTTATGGGAAACTCTTCATATGACCCCCTCTGACCACTGCTCCCTTAAGATTCTCAACTATTCTTTCTTTTCTATTCAGGCCTAGGGACGGTAATGCTGCCGCACCACCCCTTAATCCTGCCCACACCTTTGCAAATAATGCTTTAGCCTACATTCTGCCTAATTACCCCATTTCAGTGTTCCGTCTATTTCCTCTTGGAATCCTGACTGATAAGATACTTGCATACGAACTTTTCCAAACTGCCTCCATTCACTTACTCATTCATTCATTTCCTCACTCAACAAACATTTTTTGTGATAATTAACTATATGCCAAGCACAGTTCTAAGCACTGATGATGAAGCAGTTAATAACACCTGAAAACCCTGTCCTCTCAGAATTTATATTTGGGCAGGGGAGAGGGAAAAACAAACAAGCAACATATATACTATTATAACAAATAAGCAAAATATTTGATCCCAGATATGATCACTGCTGTGGAGCGAAAGAAGAAAGGGTGTAGCTAGCATGGGTTAGGATTTTTGATAGGGTCGTCAAGGGGGGCCTCATTGAGAAAGCAACATTTTAGCAAAGATCTGAAGGAGAGGAGAATTTATGTCACTTGGCTATTTGGAAAAATACCAGATAAGAGGATCTTTCAGCAGGACCATGCCTAGCCAAATCTGTAAATAGTAAGGTGGCCAGTGTGGTTGGAACAAAGTAAGGAGAATGGCAGATGAGGTTGAAGCGATTCAGCCCACAAAAGTGGCTAGTCTATTTACTATGATCTGAACATTAATACTAATGAAGATAAAGTTTTATGGATCATGTGTCCAGGTCACTGAAATCTCTATGCTTATCTCTACTTGATATGTTTGACTTATTTCAACTCTGAGATCATCCTGTCCATAAAGAGAGCAAGAGCTTACCCAGTCAGCATTAGGTCAGTCTTGCTTCTCGTTCAACTCTGATGTTGAAATCTAGTTCTGATAAACAGAGTTAGGCCTTGTCCAGTTGTGCACAAGCCCCAGCACTGCAGTCCACATCTAATAACTAGACCACTAGCTTTGGTATCACACGGAGGTCCTGGTCTGATGTCCTTCCTATTACCACAGTTCCTCCAGGACTGGAACTCTGCTTTCAGAGGAGTGAGCCCTGACTCTGGCCCCACCCTGGGCCACTGCTTTCTGCGTCCCCTTCCCTGCAGGATTAGACACCAGTGGGTTCCATGGACCTTCTACTACTGCCCCCTGTTGGGTCCTTGCCTGTGCCGGCTCTGATCCTACACAACTGCCTGCTTTCTGAGTTCTTGTCCCCCCCAATTTGACCCATCCCATCACCAACCAGGTTGCCAACTGTTTTTAATCACCCTAAGTTTTAAATTGTTTTACTGCAAGAATTTCAGTTTTATTTGGTGGTAAAAGAATTTTTTAAAGTCGATAAAGTATTAATCAGAGAAACTGGAACAATGACTGGATATTATGTTAGATATGATAATGGTAGTGTAGTTATGCCTTTAAGAGAGTCCTTATTTAAGACAGCCCTTAGAGCTCATACTGAAAAATTTGTGGGTGAAAATTATATGATGCCTGAATTTTGCTTTAAAAACATCCAGTGTAGGAGGGGAAGGGGACACAGATAAATCCAAATTGGCCATAAGTCGATAATTACTAAGCTGGGCGACAGGTACATGGAAATGACTTACACTAGACTCTTTTATACATTACCATTTTACTTTTACTTTTATACATTAACATTTAAAAATAAATAGGTGGGCCGGGCGCGGTGGCTCAAGCCTGTAATCCCAGCACTTTGGGAGGCAGAGACGGGTGGATCACGAGGTCAGGAGATCGAGACCATCCTGGCTAACACGGTGAAACCCCGTCTCTACTAAAAAATACAAAAAACTAGCCGGGCGAGGTGGCGGGCGCCTGTAGTCCCAGCTACTCGGGAGGCTGAGGCAGGAGAATGGCGTAAACCCGGGAGGCGGAGCTTGCAGTGAGCTGAGATCTGGCCACTGCACTCCAGCCTGGGCGACAGAGCCAGACTCCATCTCAAAAAATAAATAAATAAATAAATAAATAGGTGAAGGGATTTGTACATTGGCTAACTAGGTGCAAAAAATGAAGTTAGATAGACCATACCTACAGTAAATTCCAGATCAATCAATATGAGCGATACCAGGGAAGAACCAAATGAAAATATAGGTAAATGTTTACCTGATCTCACGGTGAAAAATATCCCTTCAAGCATAAAAGGAAAAAAAAACCATAGAGGAAAAACTTAATTGATATGATAAAATTTAAGAAAGGCTCTACATTAAAAATAAAAATTAAGAAAGCCTCTACGTTAAAAACAACAAAAAAAATCCTTTTAACAGGACAGCAACAAACTGGGAAAGATAGGAGGATCTTTTAATATGTTTTAACTAAAACGTATTATATAAGGTAAGCATTATTATACTTGATGTAAAAAGAGCTTTTATGAAATAAGAGAATAACGCCTCAATATAAAAAGTGTCAAAAGACATGAGTGGGAAATTACTTGAAAATACACATATGTGGCCAAAAAGATATATTTTAAAACCTCAATCTCAGCCAGGCACAGTGGCTCATGCCTATAATGCCCATACTGTGGGAGGCTAAGAAGAGAGGATTACTTGAGGCCAGGGTTTCAAGAGCAGCCCTGGGCAATATAGCAAGACTTCACCTCCAAATATATATATATGCCAGGCATTAGCTAAAAATAAAAAAATTAGCCATACCTGCAGTCTCAGCTACTTGAGAGGCTAAGGTGGGAGGATGGCTTGAGTCCAGAAGTTTGAGGCTACAGTCAGCTATGATCACACCACTGCACTCTAGCCTGTGCAAGAGTGAGACCCCATCTCAAAAACAAAACTAAACTAAACTAAAAAAAACACCTCAATCTCAACAAAAATAAGAGCTACCATTTTTGATCCATCAGTTGAGCAGAGTTTTGAAAATGAGAACACTTGGTGTAGGTAGGGCAGAAAACAGGCACACCATTCATGGTATTAGGGTGGTGACATGATGCCACCTTTCCTGGGAGGAATCTGGCAATGGGCATCAAAGGACTAAGATAAGAACAGTTAGACTCTTTGACCTGACAATTCTAATTTGGAAATTTATCCTTAGGAAATTAGTAGACAGAAATATATTGATGCTCAGTGATGTTTGTTACAATGTTATTTACAATAATAACACACTGTAATCTCAGCACTTTGGGAGGCCAAGGAGGGGGAATTGCTTGAGCTCAGGAGTTTGAGACCAGTCTGGGCAATATGGTAGAGCAATATCTCTACTTAAAAAAAAAGAAAAAAAATTAACTGGGTGTGCTGGTGCACAACTGTGGTCCCAGCTACTCTTGAGGCTGAGGTGGGAGGATTGCTTGAGACTGGAAGGCGGAGAATGCAGTCAGCCGAGATCACACCATTGCATTCCAACCTGAGCAACAGAGCAAGACCCTGTCTCAAAAAGCAACAATAATAATAGCACACTGAAAACAAATGGAAACATCCACAAATAATGATTTGGTTCATTCATAGCATATGGTATAGCTTATTCACAAGATAGAATACTATATAGCCACAACACACACTACAACTAATGTATATTATACTCAAAATGAAAGCGTGAGTACCTTCCCATATCCCGGAATACTTGTTGAAAACATGATTTCATGGCTACTACATATTCTCTCTAGAATTCACACTTACAGATACTCATAGATTAATACGTATCTCAAAATGTTCCTGGTGGTTGCTGCTGAATAGTAGGGCTCAGCATGCTAATTCTCTTTATCATACTTTTCTGGAATTTACAAAATTTTGACAATGAGCGTATATTGCTTTAAAATCAGAAAAATAGACTCGAAACAATTACAAAATCAGAAAAATGAATGACACTAAAGAAATTTAGACTTGGGGAAAGATGCCAAAAAGGATCTGGCATACCCCGTGTACTGCCTCATGTGATCCGGGATGAATTCAAAGCACGTGGGGATGTGCACGTCCAGGGTTGCATAGTCAATCAGGCAGCAGCCCAGCCCGGCCTCTGACTCCAGGAACTTGTCAGTGCCTGCCCCTCTCAGAGGTGTCTTTGTGGACACATGTGGTACTCAGTGGTTTGACAGATGCAGGCTGATCAAGGAATGCGTCTGGTAAACTGCTATGTTAAAAACCTAACAGATCCTTGTCCAGGTGCGGTGGCTCACACCTGTAATCCCAGCACTTTGGGAAGCTGAGATGGGCACATCACCTGAAGTCAGGAGATCAAGACCAGCCTGACCAACATGGTGAAACCCCGTCTCTACTAAAAATACAAAAAATTAGCCAGGTGTGGTGGCATGTGCCTGTAGTCCCAGCTACTTGGGAGGCTGAGGCAGGAGAATCACTTGAACCCGGGAGGTGGAGGTTATAGTAAGCCAAGACCACACCATTGCACTCCAGGCTGGGAGACAGAACAAGACTCCGTCTCAAAAAAACAGCAACAAAAAGAACCTAACAGATCCTGTACTTTCTTCTCAAAAGCTTGACGTATATCATGAGGCAAGTGAAGTACTAGAAGCAAAAGTATACTTTACTGATGTCTACATACATTATTAGACCTGACAATGATGCTTTTCACACTCGCTGCATTATTTATAAGCCTGCTGGTTATTTACATTTTAAAAAACCCCCCACAAAGCCTCACATAGTACTATGGATGTAATGATGTCTAATAGAGCCTTTTGCTGTTGCTGTTTTTTGCACTTGCTTTTGTTGCTGTTTTTTCTAAAATAAATAAATAAATAAATAAAAACTTAAATTATAATATTTATCATATTAATTGATGTGTATAGTTTTTAAAAATCAAATAGTAATAGAAACAAAATAGCATGCCTTGCGCCTCCCCTCCCTATTGCTCCCTGGTCTTAAACTGTCATAAGAAGTCATGAGAAACCATGTACAAATTGTTAAGCCATTTCTTCTGCCATTTACCTTCCAATTCCTAAGGAATATGCATGTGCTGTTATTTATTTTAGACGTTATCTTTTTCCTCCCTGTTTTGACAGATGTCATCTAGCTCAAGTGCACTTTGCTCTCCCTCCCCCATTCCCCTCGTGTAAGCATACCACAGTCTTTGAGTTCACATTATTATTTGTGTCATGTCGATACTGTTCACATGAGCCAGGAAGAGTACAACTTTTTTCTTAAATTATCATCTCTCAAAAATAACTTTTTTGTCTGCTTACCTGTCTTCCAGTGAGCCAGAAGCCTCCCTATGTCAGCAAATCCACTGGTGCCGTGACTTCCCACTGAGCCTCCTGACTTCCTGTTCTGCACTGGCTTGTCTGCTTCCTGGACCTGCTGCACAACTTGCTCCGAGTCCTATACTTGACGTCCTGCTTTTAGATCCCATGCCTTCCATGCCATTGGTTTACAAGTTTATTTTCCTGGGGTACTTCCTTCAGGAACGTTCAAGGAGAGAGCAAAGAAGGTAAACTTTTGCATGCTTGCGTGTCTCTAAGTGTCTTTCAGTTGACTGAAAGTGTGGCAGAATGTAGACTACTAAGGTTGAAAACTATTTCTCTTTGAATATGGGGATCATTTTTCTTCAGTTTCCTAGAGCTGCTGCTGAAAGTCAGCTGTCATTCTGACCTCAGTATCCTTATGCATGACCTGTCGGCTTCTCTGTGCAAAGCACTGTCTAACAGACACAGAACAGAAACCGTCTATGTCATCTAAAATTTTCCAGGAGCTACCTTAAAATAAAAAGAAACAAGTGGAAGTAGTTGTAATAATGTGTTATATTTAGCCCAATATTTAAAAAATTTTAAATATCATTTTGGCCGGGCATGGTGGCTCAGGCCTGTAATCCCAGCACTTTGGGAGGCCGAGGCAGGTGGATCATGAGGTCAGGAGTTCAAGACCAGCCTGACTAATATGGTGAAACCCCGTCTCTACTAAAAATACAAAAATTAGCCGGGCATAGTGGCGCATGCCTGCAGTCCCAGCTACTCAGGAGGCTGAGGCAGGAGAATCGCTTGAACTGTGGAGGTGGAGGTTGCAGTGAGCCAAGATTGCGCTACTGCACTCCAGCCTGGGCCACAGAGTGAGACTTCATCTCCAAATACATATATAATCATTTCAACATATTTTCAGAATGAAAACTATTAGTGAGACATTTTACTATTTTGTTTTCTACTAAGCCCAACAATATTCAGTGTCTACTTTACACTTACAGCACATCTCCATTCAGAGCGGCCACATCTCCAGTGCTGAACAGTCAGCCATGGCTAATGACCACCGTATTGAACAGCATTAATTTACAAGCTTTCAGGATTTTCTCTTGATCCCAAATATATGAAAATTTCAGGCCAATATATGTCTAGATGTGGGTCCTCTTCATTGTCATGCTGGGCATCTATCGAGCCCTTCCAATCCAGAGACTCATACACTGCAACTCTGAGAGGTTTTCTTGAAGACAAAGAACAAAAAATAGTGTTAGTAGTACTATTATCATGCCAACTCTTCACATCCTTTTTCTCTGTTCCTCTTTCTGGAACCCTATTCAGTCAGGTATCAGGCCTTCTGGATTGATTATCTGAATTAATTGCACTTTCTCTATTATCCTTTTCTGTTTTACTTCCTTTTTGTTCTGCTTCCTGGGAAATTTCTTTAATATTGCACTCTAATCCTTATTTGATGTTTTTAGTTCAGCTGCCACAATTTTGTTTGAGGTTTTTCTTCTCTCTTATATTCTAATACCTGTTCTGTTTCATGAATGTAATGCCTTATTTTATTTGTCTGCTGACAGAAATAAAAGATTTTAGAAGTTTTATTCTGGCTGGGTGCGGTATTAAGAAAAGATATTAGGCCGGGCGCGGTGGCTCAAGCCTGTAATCCCAGCACTTTGGGAGGCCGAGACGGGTGGATCACGAGGTCAGGAGATCGAGACCATCCTGGCTAACACAGTGAAACCCCGTCTCTACTAAAAAATACAAAAAACTAGCCGGACGAGGTGGCGGGCGCCTGTAGTCCCAGCTACTCGGGAGGCTGAGGCAGGAGAATGGAGTAAATCCGGGAGGCGGAGCTTGCAGTGAGCCGAGATCTGGCCACTGCACTCCAGCCTGGGCCACAGAGCGAGACTCCGCCTCAAAAAAAAAAAAAAAAAAAAAAAAAAAAAGAAAAGATATTAAAAGTTTTATTCTGGCTGGGCGTAGTGGCTCACACCTGTAATCCCAGCACTTTGGGAGGCCAAGGCAGGTGGATCACCTGAGGTCAGGAGTTTGAGACCAGTCTGGCCAACATGGTGAGACCAACATGTATTTTTAATTTTCTATTAAAAATACAAAAATTAGCTGGGCGTGATGGCGGGCAACTATAATCCCAGCTACTTGGGAGGCTGAGGCATGAGAATCACTTGAACCTGGTAGGCAGAGTTTGCTGTGAGCCAAGATCATGCCACTGCAATCCAGCCTGGGCAACAGAGTGAGGCTCGGTCTCAAATAAGAATAATAATAATAATTTTTTAAAAACAAAACTTTTGTTCTGTTCTCTTCATCACTGCTGCTTCCCCTAACTTCTGTTCTCCTGATATTTGTTCATTTGGGTCCGTGTGTGGTGTAGCATCTTTTCTTCAAATAACAGGTGGTGATTAGTGGTCTATTCCCCTTCCAGAGGGAGAGACTGACAGCTCAGTAGAGTGTCTGGGAAGACAGCCCAGGCTTGTCAGTTTGGGACTTCTCTGTAGGATATTCAAGAGGCAAGCCAAATTAGAAAAAAAATGTTTTTTTGGAAGACTCCCAAAACCAGAATTTGAGACATTTTTTCTACAGTCTTTCGAGATTTTCCCAGTAGATAACCTCCTGCCTGTGGGTAGCCAGGAGAGTTAGGGGTGGAACAGAAGCCTGACAGCAGAAATAATCAACAAAGGGTTGAAGAAGAGCAGCAAGGATTTTGTTGCTTAGTATGCAGCTTTAATTTTAACCCGCCCTCCCTTCCTCCCTTCCCCCTGTCAACCTAAAATAATCAGAAGTCTCAGGCTCCACTTAAAAGAGTTTATTCAAGCGCAAGGGTGAGGGTAGCAGACACCAAAGAATGGTGATCATCACTCCTCGGTGTGGAGAAAGTTGAAGATCATTCATATAGGCAAAAAAACAGGGGTGCTGAACAGAATTGCAACATTTTCTTTCTTGTTTTTTTGGAGATAAAGTATTGCTCTGTTGCCCAGGCTAGAGGGCAGTGGCGTGATCTTGGCTCACTGCAACCTCCACCTCCCAGATTCAAGGGATTCAAAGCCTCAGCCATCCAAGCAGCTGGGATAACAGGCGTGTGCCACCACGCCCGCCCGGCTAATTTTTTGTATTTTTAGTAGAGATGGAGTTTTGCCCTGTAGGCCAGCCTGGTCTCAAACTTCTGGCCTCAAGTGATCTGCCTGCCTTGGCCTCCCAAAGGGCTGGGATTACAATTGTGAGCCACTGTGCCCAGCCAGAATTACAACATTTTTTTCATTTTTTAATATAGGATATAAAACACACACACACGAGTTGGCTGGCCACCATTGACTATACTCTAAGAGTTACTCAACATTCATCACAAAGAGGTAAGGGTCTCTATCTCCAATGTCATTTAGTTGAGGTTTGAATGAAGAATAGGAAGGGTGCTTAATTCTCAACACAAGGGTCAGAAGCAAAGGTCATGCATCAGAGAAGAAAAATAGCATGTATGTGACTCAGTTTCCATGGCTTAACTGTTTCTGCTGGCATAACCAATGCAGAAGGTCCTCAAACTTTCTTTTCTTTTCACACCTTTTCTCTCTTCCTTCTTTCTTTCCTTTCTTCTTCCCCACCTCCTTCTGTCTCTCTCTCTCTCTCTCTCCCCCGCCTCCCCCTCTCCCTCCCTCTCCCTTTCTCTCTCTCTTTTTCTCTTTAGCACAAAGCCTCTCCTCTCACCTGTGTCTGGGGTCCAGGTCCGGAGCCTCTACCCTTCCATGGTCTACATAGACCTACAGTCTCTGGCCTGGGGCAAGAGGCGTGGCAATTTCTTGATTTCATGTGTTGGGGGAAGGATCCAGGCAGCAGCCTCTCCAGTGCCAGGACCTTGTCTCACTTGGTCTGCAGGCCGGCCTCTCTCCAATTGACTCAATTACCTCTGCTTCACTGCTTCTTCCCTCCAAAAATATCTGTCAAATCCCCTTGTCTGTTGATGTTTCCTTTCCTGTTCTCTTTATCATTGGAGATGTAATGTATTTTTCAATTCTGTTCCTCTAATTTTAGTGAGGTCTCAAAAGGAAGAAGAGTTGAAAATGGCCACTCTTTCTACTAGAATGGAAAGTTCTCCATTCCAGACTTGTATACATCACTTGCTCCTGATTTTTGGCTAGAAAAAGTAATAATTATATTATCCATTATTAAAGATGAGTCTATATGATTCCAATATAATTTGCAAACAGTCCATGGTTATATTCAGTACTGTTATATGTAAAAATGTTTATTTAGAAATGAATGCTTGTTCCCCAGTGCCACAAAGAAATAGCACTGGAACATACATTTAATTCTCTCAGCAAGGCCATTTTTACTTTCCACAGAAAGGGTGCTTATGGCAGATGGAACAATGGTGAGAGGACACCTGAACAATGGAGGGAAGCAATTTTTATCCCTCACGCAGTTTGTCCCTGCTACTGTATCCTGTCTCCATTGGCTGGAGCCAGACTTCACAATCTAAACTAAAACCCGATTGGCTAACAGTTTAAAACTTTTCTAAACAGGTAAAGGCAATAGAAAAACAAAGCAAAAAAGGAAGTTGCTTACGAAAGGACTTACAAAAGTAATAAGATTCCCAAATAAGGAATAAACATTCCCAAATAAGGAAGGGGCATAAGCTGCGAGCTGAGACATGCCTGTGAGCACGTCTAGCACAGATACCCTGGTTAAAGTGCAAGCACGTAGAATGTACTGCGTGCCTGTGAGCATGTCTAGCATAAAGTTCGTCTTTAAAAGAAACTATTAATTCTAACACTTAGGATTTTTCTTTAACAAGAAGGGAAACTTTGAAGAGGAACTTTTTATTTTCTATAAGTGCAATACACTCAAATCAATACAATATGAAATGTTTTATTTAAGCATATCTAATTAAGAAGTATTTGTACATTGCATCTATTTTTGAAAGATAAAATATGAACAATAGTAAGAATACTAATATGATTGATTGTTTTCCTTGTGACTACTAACACAACTGCTAACACAATTCGATTGGTTGATGAGAATCTTTTTGGGAAAATTTCTCCAACATTTAAAAAATAAAAATGAAAACTTGGTAGTCAGCAGTTTCTTTCTGGGAAATTCATTGTCTATGTTTAAAAATTATAAACTAAAACTTTTAGCTTTGTCTTATGTAAAATTAAATATTTTTATTTACTTATAAATTTAATATTTATGGTATTTTTACCTAATAATAATTAAATAATGTTTATGTACTTGTCAGGATTCTTCAGGAAACGGAAGATACACTCTTCTGGGATTTAGAAGAGAATCTCATGAAGGGCCTATTTCCAGCGGTGTGGACCGGGCTAAAGGAACCAACAAGGGATGTCGAGGGACCCAGGTGCCAGCCAGAGTGGCCTGAGACGGCAAGGGTGAGAAAGCACTGGAGCTGTCATCTTCCTGGGACTCAGTCCTTGACAGGGCGGGAGGGCGTGGAGGTAGAAATAACCTGACAACTCCCTCTTTTTGCTCCCTGGGCTTCACCTGCTGACGAAATCCAACCAAAAGCAAGAGAAGGACATCAGTGCAGCTGGCCTGCGTGGGTCAACCCCTGAGGCTGGCAGCTACAGAAGGACAGAGAAAGAGCAGAGCAGGGGAGGAAAAGGAACAGAACCAGCTGCCTCACAATACAAAATTGTTGGTGTGGGCTTAATTTGGAGAGAATCGAAAAGCTATTTGGTAACCAACCACTGGACTTGGGATAATGGTATCTCCCATTCCAACTGTTCTCTAAGTTTTCCATTCAATATTTTCTTTAGGTTTATAAATTCTGTGTACCAAGGACTACTTGGTGGTTCTGCTTGCAAAGAACCTATATTTGCACATTTAGGAATTTCCAAACAGAGATGGAGATTAGAGTCTCTTCACAACTGAAGTAAAACAGAAATGTTCATGTTTTTCTTTAAACACTTTCTGGTGTTAGCAAGTTAACTTAAAATGTAAGTGAAAATCCATTCTCAAATCAATGGTAGCCATTTAATTTTGCTGACTTCTTGTGCTTCAGATTTGAAGTTTAGTGATCTCTCAGTAAAATCTTAAATGTTGATTTTCTTTTACGACCTATGAAAGATGACACTTTCAGCAAAGTCTTAAGCATGCAAATAAAAATTCATTTTATTATTATTTTTTGTTTGGATTTCATTGAGCTATTTTGGGGTTAATCTTTTGGCCCTCACACATGCAGAACTCCTTCGAGTTCAATGGGTGTTATGTGCATGGAAGAACTTAAGAACTGGGCCTTTGGTTTATTTCTGTAATACTCACTTGAATTGCCTCTGCTTAGTTTTCAAAAGGTGGCTTCCCGGATTTCTATTCATTTGTGCACTGCACTCTCCCTTTCCCTTTGTAAATTTGGACAATTCATACCCCTACCCTCTCTTTGGTGTCCAGAAGTTCTGGTCTGTGAAGCACTGTTGCTTAGCAACAGGTTAACTGGCTCTTCCTCTCTATGGGGGACTACAAAAAAGCCGGTCAGAACCTCTACAAACTCTCATTTATTGAGGAATACAGATGCAGTTTCTTATGCTGCATTACTGATGGGCCATATGGTGTAAATTCTATCTTTAAACTACAGCAAGATAGAAAATGCATGTTTCAAAATCAAAATTTTAAAAATTCACACTGGCATACTTGTTTGGCTTGATTTTCAAAAAATCCATTTACTTAAAAAGAGTGCTTTTAATGAAATAAGGTACACATTCCCCCTGAATTAATTAATTAATTAATTTGAGACAGAGTCTTACTCTGTCACCCAGGCTGGAGTGCAGTGGTGTGATCTGGGCTTACTGCAACCTCTGCCTCCTTGGCTCAAGCCATCCTCCCACCTCAGCCTCTCAAAGAGCTGGGACCACAGGTGCATGCCACCACACCTGGACAATGTTTTTGTATTTTTGGTAGAGACAGGGTTTCACCATGTTGCCCAGGATTCTCTGGAACTCCTGAGCTCAAGCGGTCCACCTGTGTTGGCCTCCCAAAGTGTTAGGATTATAGGCATGAGCCACCACACTTGGCCTCCCCTTGAATTTAAACCAAAAAAACAAAAACAGGCGTAAGTTTAAGTTGATTACAGAATCTTTTCCAAAATATCTTCTCTTACTAAAATTTCTTTCATGTAAATATTGTTTGGAATAGAGAGAGGGTGGTGACAAAATAATCTTCCTATATCTTATATCAAGTTTAAATAGACAGTGGAAGCCAATTTGGGATTCACAAATACAGTACTATGACACTTGGAGAAATAAAAAACTTGTAGAAAGCATCTTTAGGAAATTCTAAGGTTAAATACCATTGAACTGGGGAACAAATAAAGCTAAGGTAAAGTCTGGTATTTTCTCATTCAGTAATAAACCACCACAACATGCAGATTCTTCACCTGCCAAGCAAGCAATTCTAAAAACCCCTCTTGGTAGGAAAGGAGATAAAAAATTATATTGAAGAACACCTGTGTGGGCTCAGTGGCTCACGCCTGTAATCCCAGCACTTTGGGAGGCCGAGGCGGGTGGATCACCTGAGATTGGGAGTTTGAGACCAGCCTGAGCAACGTGGAGAAACCCTGTCTCTACTAAAAATACAAAATTAGCTGGGTGTGGTGGTGCATGCCTGTAATCCCAGCTACTTGGGAGGCTGAGGCAGGAGAATCACTTGAATCCAAGGGGCGGAGTTTGCAGTGAGCTGAGATGGCGCCATTGCACTCCAGCCTGGGCAACAAGACCAAAACTCTGTCTCAAACAAATAAACAAATGAACAAACAAAAAACACCTGATTACCTACAAACAAAAACAAAACAACTCCTCAAGTTTAAATTTTATAAACTTTTTTTAAGTTTTGGGACTTCTTGCTGGCCAGGATGGAGGAGGCACAGCACAGTTCAGTTCTCCCACTAATCAAAACTAAGGATTTTTTTTTTTTTAAAGACAGAGTCTTGCTCTGTCGCTCAGGCTGGAGTACAGTGGCGCAATCTCAGTTCACGGCAACCTCTGCCTACTGGATTCAAGTGATTCTCCTGCCTCAGCCTCCCAAGCAGCTGGGATTACAAGCATGCACCACCACACCCAGCTAACTTTTGTATTTTTGCTAGAGGTGGGGTTTCGCCATGTTGGCCAGGCTGGTCTCGAACTCCTGACCTCAGATGATCTACCTGCTTCAGCCTCCCAAAGAAAACTAATAATTCTAGGCCGGGCGTGGTGGCTCACACCTGTAATCCCAGCACTTTGGGAGGCTGAGGTGGGTGGATCATGAGGTCAGGTGATCAAGACCATCCTGGACAACATGGTGAAACCCCGTCTCTACTGAAAATACAAAAATTAGCCAGCCATGTGGCGCACGCCTGTAGTCCCAGCTACTCAGGAGGCTGAGGCAGGAGAATTGCTTGAACCCAGGAGACGGAGGCTGCAGTGAGCCGAGATCTCGCCACTGTACTCCAGCCTGGGTGACAGAGCAAGACTCTGTCTCAAAAAAAAAAAAAAAGAAAACTAAGAATTCTAAACAAAATGAAATGCTAACTCCTTGAGGTCTCTGGAAAGTAAATAATGGCAGGCAAATTGGAAGAAGGAGGGTGACAAAACTTGAAGAAGTCACAAAACAGGCATGTGTTTCCCAGTTTTCTGTACTCCTACCCCTTTCAGGTTTTTTATTTTTATTTTTTGAGACAGAGTCTCTGTCACCCAGGATGGAGTGCAGTGGCACAATCTCGGCTCACTGCAACCTCCACCTCCCAGGTTCAAGCAATTCTCCTGCCTCAGTCTCCCAAGTAGTTGGGATTATAGACACCTGCCACCACGCCTGGCTAATTTTTGTATTGTTAGTAGAGACTGGGTTTCACTATGTTGGCCAGTCTCGAACTCTTGACTTCAAGTGATCTGCCCGCCTCAGCCTCCCAAAGTGCTGGGATTACAGGCATGAGCTACCGCGACCAGCCCCTTTCAGCTTTGATATAAAGCTAGCCAGCCCTCCAGCAACCCCCTGTCAAGCAACTTCCCAGTTGACATGTGCAGTAAAAACTCCAAGAAGAGTTTGGTCTCTCTGGCCAACGAATGAGGAAAAGGAGCCCCTGTGAACCAAGGAATGCAGGGGGAAATCCCTGTGTTCTTCCTCTCTCTCCCTTTCTCTTTCTTTCCCAGCCCTGCTTTGAGGGAGACCCCAGTCATGCCACCATAAAGAGGCAGATGGGCAACAAAACTCCAAGACATTTCTGTGAGCCAAGCAGTGTGTGTTGACGCATCCTAGAGAAGAGAGAGCTAGAGGAGGGGAATCCCTAAGTCTGGGTACGGGCTGGCACAAGTCCTGGGCTCAGGCCTAAGCCGCACATGCACAGGCAGACACAGAGAAGTGAACAGAGTCTTTGAAAATTGAAGAGGTGCCACTGGGACCACCACCACAGAAGGGGAGACAGTTTGTCATCTGAACTTAACTGAGTCGGTTGTCTGCTTACGATCAATCTTCTCTAGGGGATTTTAACAAGTTGCAGACTCTCCGGACTTGGTATTCAAAACATCCAGAATACGATCCAACATTACTAGATGCACAAGGAACCAGGTAAGTATGACCTATTCACAAGGAAAAAGACAACCAACACATGTCATTCCAAAAATGACTTGGATGTTGGATCATCAGACAACAACTTAAAACAACTTTTATAACTATTCTCTTAAGATGAAAACAAAGGGCCAGGCTCAGTGGCTCATGTCTGTAATCCCATCACTTTGGGAGGCCAAGGTGGGTGGACCACCTGAGGTTCAGTGTTCGAGACCAGCCTGGCCAACATGGTAAAACCCTGTCTCTACTAAAAATATACAAAAAATAGCTGGGCATGGTGGTGCACATCTGTAATCCCAGCTACTTGGGCGGTTAGGCAGGAGAGTTGCTTGAACCCAGGAGGCAGAGGTTGCAGTGCACAAAGATTGCAGCCTGGGTGACAGAGTGAGACTCCACAAGAAAGAAAAAGAGAGAGAGACAGAGAGAGATAGAGAGAGAGAAGTTTTTGATGGAGACACAGAAGCTACGAAAATTACAAATGAGAATTCTAGAACTGAAAAAATTATATTTCTGAAGTTAAAAAATGTAATGGATGGACTTAGTAGCAGAATGGAAATGACAAAAGAAAGAGTCAGTGAATTGAAGACAGATCAGTAGAAATTAAACAGAGGACACTGAGAAAATGGATTAAACAGAATGAACAGAACTTCAGGAACCTGGGAGACAACACCAGAAAATCACATATATTTGACACTGGAGTCTCAGAGGGAAAAGAGAAATTGGTGCAGACACAAAAAAGTTTTCAGAAATAATTGCTGAAAACTTCTTAAATTTGACAAACAATAGAAATACACATTCAAGAAACTCAGCAAAATCTAAACAAGATGCTAAGCATAACATAATCAAACTGCTGAAAACTAAAGATTTAAAGAATCCTGAAAGTAGCCAGAAAGAAACCCAATACATTAGGTATAGGGAACAACAATTCAAATTGCAGGTTATCTCAGACATATAACAAAACATTGTGTAGGCCAAGATGCAGTGGAACAATATCTTTAAAGCACTCATAGGAAAGAATCATCCACCCAGAATTCTATACCCAGTGCCAATATTCTTCAGGAATATGGACTTCCTGAAGAATCAGAAAATATGTCCACAAAGTCACTGGAGATCCTCTCTTCAGAAACTGGGGCCTAATTCCCTTACCCTTGAGTGTGAGCCAGAATGAGTGACTGACTTTTAATGAATAGATCAGAAGTGACATTTCATGATTCTGAAATTTTGGTTATTATGGTGAACACCAGTTGCCTGACAACATGTGACAACATGGTTCAAATTTGAGTTACCAGAATATATTAACTGTAACTGCATGAAGTTCAAACTTTCTGCTAGCTCCCCGGTCCACAAATCACTACATAATAACAAAGGTACATCATGATCAGTGACCAATCATGTCTCTTCTTTCCAAAACCTGTGGGTGATTGGTCACTGTGCGTCTGTGTTCAGTTCATGCACAGACAGCGAAGTGTGAATTGTGTGGCCTCCTTGTCTCCCAGTGATAAACCCACATGGCATTTTACACAAATGAGAAAAAGAGAAAATGGACAAATAAAGATAGAAGCGCAGCAAAGAAACTCAAAACCGAAAACACTGAAAGTGAATGGAAATCAAACATAAACGGGGTCACTGAAGAAACAGACTATGGGATGCTGGCACTGCTGCCGAGAAGGTGAATTCATCCAATAAATGAAGAATGCGGTTGTGATGGAAAGGATGATGTCCCAGAGGAAGGAACGTCAGCAAAAACCTTCATGTTGAACGGACTTGGAGATATTTCATGACATTGAAAGCAGAAAGGATAAAATATTAGAAGCTGATCCAAACTGAGAAGGGGCATGACAGGTTTTTGAAACACAGAAAAGGTGCTCGCTGCATATCATAAGGTACATGACTTCTGAAGAAGGCAAGCACTGTTCAAATGTCTCTTGATGGTTTTTAGGAAGACATCAAACACTTTAATTCCCAGTGTTGCTAATGTTTTAAATTACAGTGTACAAAAATATTTATTGTTTCCTTATACATTTCTAACAGTACAAGATTACCAGTGTTTTGACAATTTTCAAAAGACAGGAAAAAAAATCACAATTTTACCCATTAATGATTATTCACAGCACACGGCACAGTTTCAGGTTGGAAGGTCATTTTTACAGTTCTGACTGCTGTTCAAAGTGAGGACTGTGTTTTATGTTGGGAGCCTCTGTGCTCTGCTAAAATTCCCTGAAGAATGTTTCTTTTCTTTCTGTTTTGTGGGGCAGTCAGCCTCGTTAGCCTGAGTCCGCAGGTCCTGCGTTGCCCTCTGTTTGGTAGTGGTGATCTGAGCGTCAGTTCAGAGTGTGGCTGTATTGCTTGGGCTCTGCCTCTGGTATGTGCAGCTCTGGGCTGAGCACAGAATTCTGCTCATGTACAGAATAAGAGAATCCTCTTTTCAGGATTTTGCACTTCAGGATTTCCCGCCAGACTCCCTGGCACCCAGGGGGCCCCTTTTCCTCATCCTCTGGCTTAGAAGGATGGGCTTTCTCTCTGATGATTACCTGCCCACTTTCCATTTTGCCAAAAGGAATGCCCCTCAGGCAGAAAGCAGAGAGGGGGAAAAAAAAGATGGATTAGTTCTACATTCTTTAGACCATAGGGTCATTTTTTCCTGTTTCCTCTGGCTGGAAAGACAGGTTTTCTCTCAGGGGTATTTTTTTTTTTTTTGAGACGGAGTTTCGCTGTTGTTGCCCAGGCTGGAGTGCAATGGCGCAATCTTGGCTCACTGCAACCTCCACCTTCCGCGTTCAAGCGATTCTCCTGCCTCAGCCTCCCAAGTAGCTGGAATTATAGGCATGCGCCACCACGCCCAGCTAATTTTGTGTTTTTAGTAGAGACAGGGTTTCTCCATGTTGGTCAGGCTGGTCTCGAACTCCTGACCTCAGGTGATCCGCCCGCCTTGGCCTCCCAAAGTGTTGGGATTACAGGCGTAAGCCACTGTGCCCGGCCTGACTAGGGTCATCTTTAGGTCAGGACTGAGAGAGAAAAAGTTTAAAAAAGGAAAAAAGCCAGGGATTATAGCCACACTTTCTAGCTTGCAGGGGCCCCATTTACCAGAATGTTTTAAGAAAGTTCCAGACTGTTTTCCCATCAGTGTATGAGGGTTCCAGTTCTACATCCTTCTCAGCAAACAAATTAACCATATTTGGCATAGGATTTCTAGACCTGTAGGTTATGGAAATGTCACAGTACGTTTTGAGGCTGGTAAGGAGTTCTGTGTTTCTCATGAGAATCTTTGTGAGAAGATGTAGATATTGGCTTCATAATAATAAAGTGAATTTGTGGTATTAAATAAATGGAAAATAAAAGGCAAATGGTACAAATTGAGAGTTCTTGAGATGTTTGGACTACGAAGGGATTCATTACCTAAAGAGTGGCTTAAGATTCAGAAGGCATAGCTTTACAGTCTCTTTGTCTTCTAAGGGCAGGGTATCTTCTATCTTCCAGGATAGGGTACAGTAAGTCTTACCAAATATGCAATAAACATGTTGTTTAGGGATATTCAGCATTCCTTTTCCCTTCCTAAAGGTACTCAGGTTTCTTTCTCAGAAATTGTATATATTCATCCCTGAGAGGTCTGAGAAAAAAAAAAAAAATTGTGTCTACTTTTGATGAGATTGTCAATCCAGGAACCTGTCTCCCCATATTAAAGTCAAAGGAACTGGCCGGGCACGGTGGCTCAAGCCTGTAATCCCAGCACTTTGGGAGGCCGAGACGGGTGGATCACGAGGTCAGGAGATAGAGACCATCCTGGCTAACATGGTGAAACCCCGTCTGTACTAAAAAAAATACAAAAAAACTAGCTGGGTGTGGTGGCGGGCGCCTGTAGTCCCAGCTACGCGGGAGGCTGAGGCAGGAGAATGGCATAAACCCGGGAGGCGGAGTTTGCAGTGAGCTGAGATCCGGCCACTGCACTCCAGCCTGGGCGACAGAGCAAGACTCCGTCTCAAAAAAAGAAAAATAAAAAAAATAAAGTCAAAGGAACTATATACTGTTTTCACTGCTGGCTGGGGACTCTTAGTACGTAAGTTTGGTCCATTCTACTCTTTTTTATGACTTTGAATCTTGAGCAAATGACTACAGTAAGATTGAGGTTCATTCATGTCATCACCACCAGCCCAGCTGTCTTGTTAAAAGTACCTGTCATTCTTAGTTCCCACCCAGTCTTATTCCTGGTTCTCCAAACTTTCACAAATTCTTTTTTTTTTTTTTTTTTTTTTTGAGACAGGGCCTCACTGTGTTGCCCAGGCTGGAGTGCAAGTGGCATGATCTGGGCTCACTCCAACCTCTACCTCCTTGGCTCAAGTCTTCCCACCTCAGCCTCCTGAGCAGATGGGACTACAGGTGCACACCAGATCTGGCTAATTTTTGGATTTTTTGTAGACAATGGGTTTCACGTTGCCTCAAGAAAAATAACGTCAGGGTAATATTAAGTCTTTTATCAGTGACATGTAACTGATTTTAAAATGTTATATAGTGCTTCCTAGTTTAACCAAACTGGAGGCATGTTTTATATGATGGGCTGAGGTCTCATGAATGTGCCAAAATCCTCATTTCTGAGTGCACTGATGCAGTAGATGTCTCAGGTCCCTTAGCTCCCAGATTGGGCCAACTCTCCTTATACCACACCTGGGACCCGGGAGGAATGGGGAAGTGGGCACAGCTTTCCCAGACTCTCGTTCCACCCTGAGGATAAAGTATTGCAGTAACTTTCTTCCTGCCTTCCAGACGCACTTGCATTCTTTCTGGAGCTCTAGTCAACCCTGACCTCTTCCTTTGTCATCAGCAAGGTCACAGGCCTGAGCTGCAAGTCTTAGCTGTTTCCAGAAGGGTGGACTGTGTGCTCCCACCTATATCTGAGGTCCTAGACTCCTCAGAGGAAGTCAGCTTCATGTGATCTAGGCTACTCAAGCCTGGGGCTGGGCGTTTTCATATCCTGGTATGAGAGACTTGCTTCTCTGGAAAGATCTTTATGGTTTACACAAATGCACAGACTGCTTAATAATAGCTAGTCTCTAAAATGTACACCTTAAAATGGCTTTGTACTTATGGAAATTCCTAATTTAAAACAAAAACTCATTTGATTTTTATCACATTGTAAAATATAGTTTACTTCAAAATATGATCCTGAAGATTCCATCAGGCAGTGTTTAAGGGATGACTATAAAGTTTTAGCCCTTAACAGAGTATACTCAACTGGGTACTGTCTTTCAAAGCAGTCCCTGTCAATGTTTGTCCATTGATTCCATAGCAGCTCCCACTGCCCACCCTGCTTGAGAAGCCTCTTTGAGAGTTGCCTAGAGTCTATAGCACTCATCTGAAGGCCCTCCATGAGAACCACTCTTCTTTCTCTCTTCCACATAGATACTTTTGCATCAGCCCAAAGCTATTTGGACACAAGTGTGGTGAACACAGTAAGAAAAAAACAAATGAAGCAACAAAAACAAAAAGCAGGCAGTGCTGCATTAGACTGAAAGTGAAAGCTGGAAACTCTAAGCACCTATGAACCGCCAGGGCAGTGCTGGTTGCTTTCATCCACATGGTCTCCTTTGGTGTTCTGATGCTTGTGAGGCAGTATCCCTATTGACAATGACCCTAGCTTGGAGGGCTGAGAATTGCTGAAAGTGATGCTGTTTATAAATGGTAGAGTCAGGACCCACACATGGGTGTGGTCTGCCTGCAAAGTACATGTGGAATTCAGAGATGGGATTACCATCCCCGCTATAAAGGGCAATATGATCTGTGGCCAAGAGGGTTGTACAGGGTACTTAGTTACACAGATCACACTGATTCCCTTCCCCTCTTTCTATTTTCTATGCAAGTATATAATCTATTTGTCTATATGTCTGTCTACCTTGGTAGATTGGGCTCCTTGAAGAAGGGATTACATTTTCTTCATCTCCATATCCTCAGTAACTTGCCAATGCCCAGTATACACCAGGGACTCAGTCGCTGTTTATTTTCTTGTTCACTCTACTCTGACTTAGGACATGTCACTTTCTCCTCTTGACCTTCACATTCAGATGTGTTAATAGAAGTGGATAAAGACCACTCTAGCTTTAAAACACCCTCCAATATAGAGAGAACTCTGAAACCAGAAGCAGAAGCTGAGGAATGGTGAATAGAGCATTTTCCTTCACACAGTGGGCATTAGGGTGGTATCCTGTCCCTTGAATGCCTCTGCAGAATTTGACCCTAGTTTTTCAAACTGGACTCAAGAATGATCTTAGTGTTGGTGGTTTTGTGGTTTTCCTCGAGACTTTGTTACTGACAGAACAGCTTCTGGAAATCTGAAAAGAAAAAAAAAACAACAGGCAGCTTACATATTAGTTTGGAATATGAAATGTATTTTGTCATGGTTTCCAGAGTCCGAATATGGATCTCCGTGGAGCTCTCCTATACTCTGCTACTGCTAACTCATACTACTGGAGAGACAGCAGAGCCTGAAGACCAAAACACTTCTCAACTGCTGACACACTGCTGCAGTGTGGTCAGTTACTGATCTACCATTTATGAAGCAGGCCTACAGATGTGTGTGTTCTTTCGGGTAATGAAAATTGATAATTAATTAACAGGGCTGGTGCTAGGTAAACGTTATAGGTTAGAATCCCAAGTGTGGATTAATTTGCTCTCTTCACAGACTCCCTGCTTAGCTCCAGCCTGCTGGTCTCCCAGCATACGCTAACGATTACATGGGCAGGATCAAGGTCTCTTATTACCTTGTTTGAAAAACTGGAAACTCATCTGTTATTGCTGGTGGTTAGACACCTCCCCTAAGTAAAATATTAATTAAAGATATTAGGCCGGGCGCGGTAGCTCACGCTTGTAATCCCAGCACTTTGGGAGGCAGAGGCAAGTGGATCACTTGAGGTCAGGAACTCAAGACTGGCCTGGCCCACATAGTGAAACCCCCTCTCTACTAAAAATACAAAACTTAGCCAGGTGTGATGGTGTGCGCCTGTAATCCCAGCTATTCTACAGGCTGAGGCAGGAGATCACTTGAACCTGGGAGAGGGAGGTTGCAGTGAGCTGAGATCACCCCACTGTACTCCAGCCTGGGCAACAGAGCAAGACTCCATTTTGGGGGGCAAAACATAAATAAAATAAACATAAAATAAAAAAAGAAAAAGTCCCCAATTATTAGTTGTCATATTGTGACCCCCAAGAAGACATAACTTTTTATTAAATTTTAAATACAGATGTTTATTTTTACCTCAACATTTAAGCAATTTAACTTCAAACAACCCCCGAATTTGAGCTGAGAATGCAGAGTATATAAGCGTTTGTCAGCTAAATATTTTGCCTGCCATCAATAGTTACTCAATGAATAAAGTTTTTTTGTTTTTTTTGTTTTTTGTTTTTTTTTTTAAAAAAAAGAACACAGCTAAATAGGGCAACTAAGAATTGAGTTTTATGTGTTATGATACAATAATGAATTTTAAACTTTCCAAAAGTACAATAACTGGTCTATGTTCTCGAGTATAAGTCTAGACAAATACAGTTTCTGGAAATAACTACAAAAGTCAACATTTATTGAGCATTTGTTGTGTGGCAGGCACACAGACTATCTGATTTAATCCTTAAAACAACCTGGGAGGTTAAGTACTATTAATATGTTGATTTTACAGATGATAAAATCCAAGGTTCAAACAGGGTAAATATTTTTGCAATGGCACAGACTTATCATAAGACAGATGCTGGGGGCCTGACTCCAGAACCTTAGAACTCTACAATGTAATAAGGTGAAAATAAATGTATTTCCAGAATTTCAGATACTGGCACTAGGATTTTTTTTTTTTTTTGAGATGGACTCTCGCTCTGTTGCCAGGCTGGAGTGCAGTGGCGTGATCACTACAACCTCCATCTCCCGCGTTCAAGCGATTCTCCTGCCTCAGCCTCCCGAGTAGCTGGGACTACAGGTGTGCGCCACCACGCTCAGCTGATTTTTGTGTTTTTAGTAGAGGTGGGGTTTCACCATGTTGGCTAGGATGGTCTCGATCTCTTGACCTTGTGATCTGCCCGCCTCGGCCTCCCAATGTGCTGGGATTACAGGTGTGAGCTACCACGCCCGGCCGTACTAATGCATTTTTAAAAATTAAAAGCAAGAGTATTTAAAGAAAAGGTAAATACATGGAATGCAATGCTACGAATGAAAATACAAGTGATTAAAAACTACTACTCCTCACCTTGTGAACCTGCCTTGGGTTATAGAAGGAAATTTGGATATTTCTGGATTTTGCCTTATTATTTAATGGCTAACTGTATTATTTTATTTATTTATTTATTTATTTATTTTTGAGATGGACTCTAGCTCTGATGCCCAGGCTAGAGAGTGCAGTGGTGCCATCTCTGCTGACTGCAACCTCTGCCTCTCGGGTTCAAGCAATTCTCTTGCCTCAGTCTCCCGAGTAGCTGGGATTACGGACGCACACCACCAGGCCCGGCTAATTTTTGCATTTTTAGTAGAGACGGGGTTTCACCATGTTGACCAGGCTGGTCTCGAACTACTGACCTCAAATGATCCACCCGCCTCGGCCTCCCAAAGTGCTGGGATTACAGGCGTGAGCCACCGCACCTGGCCTGTGTTATTTCTAGATAACATGTCATCCTGGCTTTGTGACTAATTTGATGCATAAGTGAGTGGCATAACTTGTCAGTCTGTTTTTAAATGTAACTTCTTAAAATACCAGCAGCATTTAATTTATGTATATATGATACTGGCTTGTATCTGACGTGGCTATCAGAAAAGAAAGCAGAAAAATCAAACTTGCCTTTTTCACCGGGAGTACGGGGGCTTCTTTGACCAAATCGTGCGCGTGCAGGCTCCATGTGCTGGGTAGCGGCTGTCCGGCCACAGCCTGTCGGTTGCATCCTGCTCCTCTACAGAGGTTTCTCCAGAAAAAGAACAGATGGAGAGGTGAAAGTAAGTAAAAGCGGCACTTTAAAACTTTGAGTGCTGGGTTTCTAAATTTATATTCTGAAAGGCATTAATCTCTTTTTGAAAATGTTTTATGCAAGCCTAATATACATACAGTATCAACCTCATTTTAGAAGCAATTACGACAGAGCTTAGGAACAGAATTTACGTAAACGACCTCCTTCCAGAAGATGCTACTAAAGCAACAAGATTTAAATCCCTCTCCCTAAGAAGGGCAGGGGGAGCCACTGCAAAGGCGCACGTTTCAGTCTGGCCATTCCGCAGTGGGAACGCAGGCTTTCCACGCTGCAACAGACCTGTGCTCTCAAGACAGTCTCTTCCGTGACGAGCAGGTGCTTAGGACTACCTGTACCTTCAGACATTATGGTGCGTTTGGCCATGTCATTTGTCATAGGTGTAAAAACCACTACAACCGAGAGCCCGAAGCTGCTGGGATGAGCACCTGCCGCGGAACTGCATTCTCGCGCTCCTTCCTGCTCTTTCCAAGAAGCCAGGCGCGGCCGGCCAGCATCCCGCTCCCCCGGACCCCGCAGTCAGTGTGGGCACCAGGCCCAGAGCGGTGCGAGCCCACCGTGGCGTTAGAAAGGCTGCGTCCCGACGAGCAGAGTGATTCGGCCTCCGGCTCACCCTCAAAGCTCCATCTTATCGCCGCTTCCCTCAGGAGCGGGCGAGCTCTTCCCCAGGACCTGCTTCGCGGCTTCCCCTCGCCGGAGTACCGCCGGGCGGAGGCGGCGGCGGCGGCGGCCTCTCTGGTCCTGCGGGGAACAGGGCGCAGGGAGGGGAGCGGCGGCCGACGGGCCTGAGGCGGGCGAGCGGCCTGTGGCCTCCAGGCGCGGCCTGCTCCGGCTCAGGCGCCCCCTGGATCCCGCCCCGGCCCGACTCCTGGCCTCCGCCTCCGCCGCAGCCGCCTCCGGGAGCTCCGAACCGCGTCCCGCCGGCGCCGCCTCTTCCGCCTGCTCGCCGGCGGGCCTGCGCGGGCCTGGGCGGCGTCCGCGCCGGGCGGGTCCGCTACGTCAGCGCCGCCCGCCCGCCCCGCCCCGGCCCTCAGCCTCGGCCTCGGCCTCGGCCTCGCAGCGGCGGCAGCGGCGGCGGCGGCAGGTCCCTCCCCAGACATGGCCCTGGGAGGCGGCAGCACATGGCGGCCGCGGCGGCCATGAGCGCGCCCCCTACCCGCCCCAGTCCCCCCTAGAGGCCGCCGCCCCCGCCCGCCAGCCCGCCCGCGCGCCACGGCCCCACCGCCCCCGGCCCCGCCGCCCCCCGCCCGCACCCGCGCCCGCGCCCCCGCCGCCGCCATGGGCGTGCAGGGCTTCCAGGACTACATCGAGAAGCACTGCCCGAGCGCCGTGGTGCCGGTGGAGCTGCAGAAGCTGGCCCGGGGCAGCCTGGTGGGCGGCGGGCGGCAGCGGCCCCCGCAGACCCCGCTGCGCCTGCTGGTGGACGCCGACAACTGCCTGCACCGCCTCTACGGTGGCTTCTACACCGACTGGGTCAGCGGCGGCCAGTGGAACCACATGCTTGGCTACCTGGCGGCGCTGGCCAAGGCCTGCTTCGGCGGCAACATCGAGCTCTTCGTCTTCTTCAACGGCGCGCTCGAGAAGGCCCGGCTGCACGAGTGGGTCAAGCGGCAGGGCAACGAGCGCCAGACGGCACAGCAGATCGTCAGCCATGTCCAGAACAAGGGCACCCCGCCGCCCAAGGTCTGGTTCCTGCCGCCCGTCTGCATGGCCCACTGCATCCGCCTGGCGCTCATCCGCTTCCACGTCAAGGTGAGGCCGGGGATCCGGGCGGGCCGGGGACCGGGGCCGCGCCGCACCCCTATCCCCCTTCCCAGGGCACAGAATGTCGCCCGGCCGTGGCGGCGCTGGGGGCAGCGAGCTCCCCCAGCCCTGGCTCGGGATAGCCGGGCCGGGCCGCAAGATGGATGGCCGCGGGTGCAGGCCGCGCGCTGCCCATCCCGCCTCCAGCTGTCCCTGTTCGGGGTCCACGGCCGCGTGGGGACACCTGAGGGCTGGGAGAGAGCCCCGGACCAGAATTCGGAGGCGGCAGTGTCATCATCCCCAATATCCTTAGTTTTTCCCGTCCTATGGGGGCGGGCAGGCTATCACTCACCTTCAACTTTGACAAAATATGACTCCCTTTTCTAATTTAGCCTGTTCTTTCCCAGCAACAGGTTCATCTTGGAAGCAAGCAGGATACAGAGTAATAGAGGGGGTTTCGCCAGGGCCCTCGGGGGCTGCAGATATCACTGCTGCCGCCGCCGCCCTTGCCAATGCTGTTAGCCCGGTGACAGCGAGACGTGTCTAAGGGCCAGTGCCCTGGCCTCTACTTCAGAACGCAGTGCCCTGTCCGTGTTCCTCTTAGTACAGGGTGTTTAGAGAATCTTTCTATGACTTTTTGTGTTAGATTTCAAAGAACCGTGCACTTTGACAGGATGGGATTTTGTCAGTTCTGTGACTTCACGTCGGTGTGAAAGAGGTCTTTAAGGCAGTTCGGTTTTGTAGATCCCACGCGAAAGGAGTCCTTCAAAGTCAGGGGGCGAGCTACGCGGGGCGTGAACTCGCAGGATTTATTTTTCGGGTGCACAGTAAGTATTCAGTGACCTTCAGCGGCGCCCTGACGGGTGGGTAATCAGAGCTCTACATCACCGGCCTCCTCTGGCCCTTTGGCAGAGGGTTCCGCAGCTGGCACTGGGCCAGAGGAGAACTTCAGGACCCAGCAGTGACTGGAGATAAGCACATACATGATCCTGGACTTCACGTTCTGATTGCTTGCTTTTTTCATTGGTTTTCTGGAAAACAAATTTTGGGGGCCTTTTTGGTGTCTTAGCTCTTGCCACTCTGCCTTCCATCTTGTCATTCTTTGACATTTCCTTGAAACTGCTGGAGCTGAAAGTTTGTGAAATTCTGTCTTCGCGGTTGCCCCCCGTGCCCGCGACGAGATGGTGGTAGTTAAGCCTAAAATGATAGCGGAAGTCCCACCCACGATCCGGTTGCAATTGGTGAGATGGTGTTTAAGTCGTGGGTGGAGGCGGCCGGCAGAGTCCCGATTGGCCCCTGCGCCTGGCAGACACACAGCTGCCATTCCTCAGGGAAGTTCGGGTGAGAGGAAGTGCCTGCCTAGTAGTTTCTGAATCGGAGCCTGGGGCGCTCAGGGAAGTAAGGTGCTGCCATTTGTCTGAAGCGATCCCTCTCCCTGATAGAGCGTAAAAGTGTTCATAGTTTAGTCTTGTTCAGAGATGGAAAAGACTACTTAAAAGACAGGATGAGCTGCACTTACTTGCCTTTGGTAACCGCACAGCTATCTACTTAACTAGTCAGGCGAGTTTCAAGGGAACACTGTGAATATTACTTAAGATTAGAATCAGTGTGTATGCATATGGTCACTGTATCTTTAAAGAACTGTTGAGTTCTTTTTAATTCTACAGTTTCTTTATCTTTGCACCCCTTTGAATGCCTCGCACACCTAGTAGGTGCTCAGAATTCAGACCAATGTGTAAGTGTTTGGAAACTAGATTTAAGCTCCATTTAAGATCGTCTTTTTCACTTAGGTTTCTGGACACGGGATAATTTTTGAGCTAAGATCATATTATAGTGTAAATTGCACAAAATGAATATTGTAATGACTCGATTACTTGGTGGTCTCTTAGCTGGCAACCTTACTTTTTTGAAAAGTGCCTGAGAGATTTAGCTACTAGAAATTTCTCAGCAACCAAGCAAGATGTCAGGAAGTTTGGGTACAATGTTGTGGGGGTTGGCGGGCGTGGGGGGGTGCCTTTACTTTCCTCACTGAAAAATCCTTTTAAGCTCTCTCACTCATGGACTGGTCTCTTTTTAGATGTAATTCTAACAAGCTTGGTTATCTATTTTCTAAACTCAGCTTGAGAAGAGGGTGAAGAGGAGAGTCTGCCAGAGGCAGGAGCACCATTAATAGCAAGAAGTGACAACAAGAGTGAAGATTTAAAAAGCTATAAAAAGCAAACATAATTCTGGGGCTATTTTAAGAAAAGGAAAACAACCCTATGTACTTCAGTAGTCCCTGAGGGTAGTACAATGTGTATTCTATAAGGATGATTTTGAGTCATAAAAATTAATATTCAGCATTCTCTGTTTAAGGGATCGAAACAGCGTATACCATTTAATAAAATATACCCATAAAATGGTTAAAAGGTTTAAAACCATGATGAGGTATCACTACAGGCCTATTAGAATGGCTAAAAGAGAAAAAAATTTGAGCAATACCAAGTGCTAGCAAGAATGCTGAGCAACTGGATCCTTACACATTGCTTGTGGGAATGCAGAATGGCACCGCCACCCCAGAAAACAGTGGCAGTTTCTTATAAAGTTAAGCATACATTTATCATACCATCCAGCAATTCCACTCCTGGGTATTTTCCTAATGAAGACTTTTGTTTGCTTAGAAACTTGTACTCAAATGTCCGTAGCAGCTTAAATCATAATAGCCAAAACGTGGAAACAAAATATCTTTTAATAAGTGAATGGTGAAACTACTGTATAGCCATACTATAGAATGCTGCTTAGCAATAGAAAGGAAGGTGTAGGTAACAACTTGCATGAATCTTTAATTAAGGTTTTATACTGAGTGAAAGAAGCCAGGTTCAAAAGGGATGATTATAAAACTATAGTGATGGGGACCAATTCAGTGGTGCTGAGAGTAGAGGAGAGGAAGGATGTACACATTAAGGGGACAGCAGGAGAGAGCTTTGTGGAGTGATGGAACTGTTCTGTATTCTGATGGTGGTGATGCTACCATACATTAAAATCTGAATGATTCATTCAAAGTAAACGTGTTAATTTTATCGTATGGTAATTTTTTTAAGATTAAGTAAAAACCACTGGCAAAGGAATTGACATGAACACTTCAGTATATATAATGTTGGGGAAATGAGATATTTATGAAAACTTTAAGCATCTTACTGGTGCTTTCTCGTGTTTCGTAAATTGGCGGAGGGGCATAATTTCTTGTTACCCTTGCTTGGAGAAATTTTTTTTTTTTTTTTTTTTTTTTTTTTTTTTTGAGATGGAGTCTCACTGTGTTGCCCAGGCTGGAGTGCAGTGGCGTGATCTTGGCTCACTGCAACCTCCACCTCCTGGGTTCAAGCGATTCTCCTGACTCAGCTTACCTAGTAACTGGGATTACAGGCGTGCCTGCCATCATGCCCGGCTAATTTTTGTGTTTTTGATAGAGACGGGGTTTCACCATCTTGGCCAGGCTGGTCTTGAGCTCCTGACCTCGTGATCCACCCGCCTCGGCCTCCCAAAGTGCTGGGATTACAGGTGTGAGCCACTGCGCCTGGCCAGGAGAAATCTTTTTTGACTTAGAGTTTATTTCTTTTACAGAGTAATAAGTGTATTTTTTGTTCAGTAGTAGTAATTGTATTTCTTTAACCATTAGAAGTTGGTCTACATGGAAGGAGAGCCAGAACAATGAAAATAATAATAATACGTTGGCCTGTGTTTTGACTAGTTTTGGATAGGTCCTGAAATAGCCTAATTTGAACTTGGTTTTAGCTAGTTACTTCGACAGTTTCCTCTTGTGTGCTTTGGGTCATTATAACCTTTGAAACTTCAGTAAATGACTTATGTTTATTTTAAAATCTTGGTCACTGGAGCTTTCATAAATGTTTCTGCTATATGACTTGTGGTATCAGTGTAAGGGTTTATAATGAAGTCCTTCAGATCTTCTGAATTTGCTTCCATTGGAGTTTTGTTAAATAATGCTCTTACATAAAATGGCGTTCATGCTTTAAGTCAGTGGAAGAGTGTGAGGTTCGACTATGGTTTAGAATTTTCGTGGTTAGCATAATTACATGTTTGTATTTAGAGATGATTTCTCTTCATGTATACTTGATGGGGGAGAGAATGGTATCAGACCAGGTCCTTGCTAGGTCCTTTCTCACATATGCCATCTCATTTAATCCTCAGAGTGCTTTGTTACCCCATTTTACATGCGAAAAAACAGGATCTAGTGATTACGTGACATCTGGGGACAAGTCATTAGTAACCTCAAGACGGAAGTGGAGTGCTAAAGTCAAGGTTCAGCTTCTTTGTGTAAGAATACTTTGTGGGTGTGCCTACCTACAATTCACCCTCAGGTCAATTATGATAGCTAACCGCTTCTACTATGTTTTCTAGTTAGGATAGGAATAGCCAAGCTTCTACTCAGAAGAAAAGTTTCTATTCAGAAGAAAAATGTCCATCAGTAGATCCTGAACACTGACAGTATATCTTATTCTTAAGGACCTTTAATTGACTGGAAGATTTTTAAGATTCAAAACTGACCATATTGTACCTCAAACTAGTCATTGTATATATTTCTCTTATTGTACTACTTTTGTCACTAGTTTAATTCACATAGCATAATGTCTTCAAGATTCATTCATGTTGTAGATTGTGTCAGAATTTCCTTAACTTTTAAGGCTGAATAATACTCCACTGTGTATGTGTACCACAGTTTGTTTATCCATTCATCCACTGGTGGATGCTTGGGTTGCTTCCACTTTTTCACTGTTGTGGAGACTGAATAATGCTTTTATGAGCGTGGTATACAGAGAGCTGTTCGAGTTCCTGCTTTCGGTTCTTTTGGGTATATACTCAGAAGTAGAATTGCTGGGTCATATGGTAATTCTCTGTTTTTCTTTTTAAGGAATTGCCATACGTTTTCCACAGTGACTGTGTAGGCCATATATTTTATGTCATAAGTTATATAATACATATTATTATAATATAGTTCTATTTTTTCACATTAATGTGATCACACTATACGTTATTCAGCAGTTTGCTTTTTTATTTGTAAGAAGTCTTTCCATGTCTATACTTAGAGCTCTAAATCTTTTCAGTCCCTAAATAGTATTCCATAATTTATCCAACCCCAACAGATGGTGTACACATGGTATATACATACAGTAGAGCCAAAGGTATGCACATTTTAAAAGCCACGTAGGGCCGTAGAGTCAACATTGCCAGACCTTCAGACTTTGCAAGAAAGCCAGAAACCCAGATTTTATTTAAAATTATTCCATTTTAAAAATGCCAAGTGAAGGAAAACTTGGTTCTAAGTTAGCTTCAGCTCTTGTGCCAACAATTTATTTGAGCACTGATCTTTATCAACAATTATCATGGTCATCTAGATCTCTTCCTTCTTTTTTTTTAATTTTAAAATTAAACCTATCAAAAACCACTCTGTCTCTTCCTGTCTGCCTCCTTGAACCTTTTTCAGTGATCAAAATGCTTCCATTTCCTGGGGTTACTGCAATATGATGTTTCCTTAAATGCCACAATCCTCTTGGCCACTTCCATGGTATATTCTTTATTATGTACTTCTCAGTGTTACATCTTTTGAGGTGAGTGCTAACCACAAGTTTATTCAACATCTCACCATTTCCAAGGCACAGCCTCGCTGTCCTCAAAGACTTCAGCACCTGGTTTTACATACTTATATGTTGTTTATACTGTGTCCCATCAACACAGACACTGACTGTTCACATCTCTAATCTGGCATCCTGATTCTGCAACTGGAGTGAATTTCTAATTGCACTTTAGATACTCCAGAGCTTGGACTATATAATTAGTGAGAAAAGTGACCCCATCTTTAACACTGCTGAACGCTGCGTCCCCGTCGCCTCTTGCCACTCCCACCGTCTGTCCCCTGCTTGCCTTCTGCCATTTCTCTTTTCCCATTCTGTTGGCTTCCTTTTTAGCTATAACTGGCTTGAGCTTCATGATCACACACTTCAGAGTTACACCCTCTACCACCATAGAGTCATGCTTGCTATTCCAGCATCCCATCCTCCCAGTCCCTAGAATAATGACACACTAGGCCAATTCTGGCTCAGTAGTCTCCTACTTAACTGTTATACTCTTCCTTTTTTCCGGTACCCCCGACATTTGAATTCACCATGTTTACCCAAAAGCTCTAAGAAATGCTTTGCAAACCCTTTGGTGGGTTGTGAAACCGAATTATTGGATGTTTGCCATTATCTAAAAATGACAGAGAATAAAATAGAATGAAATATAGAATGCAAGGCATATACTATAGGTCAATTCCTTGTTGTTACACTTTTGTATTACTGTAGGTAGCAGTCAGAATGGCCTCTGCACCCAACCCCGCTCTGCAGTGGAACTAATCTAGCACAGCTTTGGCAGGGTGGACGGCCACATCTTCAGGGAGGTCACTCTCCTGTTGGGACTTGAGCAAAACCATTAAGTCCAAATTCCTTGTTCAGACTTGTAGACCTTCCTGCGACCTGAACTCATTTGACCTTACTTCATGTTTCACAATCCCTCTACTGTACTTTTTGAAATGTTCCCAACCCAACTGCTCACTATGTCCCCAAGAAATATCCAGCTTCTGCGTATGTCATTCCCTCTTGTTTAACTACTGTACTGTGTCCTACTTTTGCTCATCAAAATTTTATTTATACTTCAAAGCCCATGTCAAATGCCAGCCTTCTTCATGGAATCTCTTGATATTTGAAAAAGTGGACCGGGAATACACACACAGCATAGTGTGTTTGCAGTGGACATTCTGTAGTCTGTTGTATTGCACCCACCTGCATAGCTGCATATTTACCTTCCCCAGCCACCCGTAGTCTCCTTGAGGCCAGGGACTGTGTGTTTACTCCTCTTGTACCCCCTTATGCTTACCATAGGCACTCAACTCTAATCAGAATATTTGCTGCGTTCCATTATATAGCCAGACAAATTATTTCAAAATCTGGATCAATGGCCATTACTTAAGATTTGTTTTTTTATTTTAATCTTAAATTTCTCATACACTCTTTTCTGACTGGTTCCCAGTGATGATTAATTCTCCTTTCAGCAAACGCTTGAGTGCCTGTTAATGCCCAGGCCTGGAGGAGTGAACAGAATAGGAAAGGAAGGAAACCGTCAGGGAACCTATAGCCTCTGGGTTGAAGAGATTCATTTAAATCCTTGTTTTCTTGTTTGGAACTTTCTTTGATACTGTAGAACAATCTGTTTACTCAGTGAAGACCTGTGCGTGGCTCTCAGGTAGGGTTAACAGTTGGGACATTTGGCAGTGCCTGGAGGCATTTTTGGTTGTCACAGCTGGGGGAGGATGTTAACTGAAGGCATCTATTGGGTGGAGGCCAAGGATGCTGCCAAACATTCTACAGTGCACAGAACAGCCCCCATAGCAAAGAATAATCTGGCCCAAAATATCAGTAGTGCCAAGGTAAGGAAATTTTGGTATGAGCAAATCAAAACATTCTAAGCTTTATCCTTTGTAAAGTCATATAAATGTTTGCAATAGAGATGTCCAAGTATACCAGGAAGAAAGTAATCAAAACCACAACTTAATTTTCTGAATCAAAATATACACAAGTATACTTCCTCCTATGTCTAACATATTTAGATCGACATTGTTCTTCGTTTCAGTCTTCTGAAATTTATATGAATAGGAAGAAACTAATGAACACATATTACACATTGCAACCTTAATAAGCACTACACTGTAGGAATAAATGTCAAATATCGCGTAATATGCAGAAGAGAGATTTTAGGATTTGAAAAATTAGACTACTTTCCAGTAGATTTATAGGCACAATTTTCTAAATAAACCAGGCATTTAAATGAATCACAGTTCAGATAAAAATATTCTTAAATTCTCTAAATGTCTCCATATAGTTCACCATTTATTTCATTTTTGCTTTTTTTTTTTTTTTAAATTCAAAGTCTCACTCTGTTGCCCAACCTGGAGTGCAGTGACATGATCTTGACTGACTGCAACCTCTACCTCCTTGGTTCAAGCAATTCTTCTGCCTCAGCCTCCTAAGTAGCTGGGATTACACGCCATGCCCAGCTAATTTTTCTATTTTTAGTAGAGATGGGGTTTCACTATGTTGGCCAGGCTGGTCTCAAACTCCTGACCTCGTGACCCACCTGCCTTGGCCTCCCAAAGTGCTGGGATTAAAGATGTGAGCCGCTGCGCCTGTCCCCATTTTTGCTTGTTTTTATGTTTTCTCTAGAAGTAAATCTGATGAAGACCTTGCCTGTTATCCAGCTCTTGGAACGGTACTTGGTGTGTAGTACATGCTCAGAAAATATTTGATAAATGGATATGAATCACCAGTTACAGGCAAGGAAGTGTGATGACAGAAAGATGGTAGGAAGCAGAAGTTTTAAAGTCCCCATAGAGTTAATTCCAAAATCACTGGTGTCAGCTTGGCCACCTGGTGCAGAGCTTTTATCTTTGAATAAGCCTTTTATGCTTCTTAACTTAGGAGATGTGTTGAGGGCATAAAAGGGGTGACTGCTTAGGGAAATGGGCTACATTTAGCCACCTTTCCTCTTGTTATACCTGGCTTTATCACACATTGTTTCTAGGCATCTTAGGGAAAAGTGTAGAGTTGAACTTGACCCACTGCAATATTTGCAGAGGTGATGGTCAGTCTGCATTATAGAGTTTAGGATCTGTGATTTAGAAACAGTACTTTTGTGCTCCAGTCAGTTGTCTCTAGAATCAATTAACTTTCTTGAAAGGATGAATTTACCATGTTGGTGTTTTACTGGTTAGTGCAGGGAAGTATACTAGAGGGTTTATTGCTGGAGGGTTGACTTGACAGGTCTGAAGTGCATCATTCATCCTCTGAGCTGGAGCATATTTATGAACAGCAGTAACAAGCCAGCCCAGACTGTGGAGGGGGTCACTGGGCTCCATGGATGAGATGTTTTAATTTCCTGGACCTATGAAGAGTTTGCAAGTGTTACTATCTTGAAATAAATAGTATCAACCTGAGGTTCTTTTTCCTAAATTATGAAAATTGAAATTTTATGTTTTATATTTTGGAATGATATTTTAATAAGAATGATGTTACTAGGATTTAGCTGAGTCATTAGATTACTAGAGTAGGCTAAATAGATTATGAATACAAATTATGTGGGTGTTTCCTCCTTTATAATTTTATTTTTTTATTTTTAAAGTTTGTAAAGTTTAATTTGCATTTCTTTCATGACATCCACTCCTTTATTGTTATTATTATTGTTAATATTTTTAGAGGGAAAAATCGAACAGTTTTATAATTCGAGCATCCCAAATCTAAAATGCTCCAAAATCCAGAACTTTTTGAGCACCAGCATGATGCACAAAGGAAATGCTCGTTGGAGCATTTTTGATTTTTGATTTTTGAATTTAGAATGTTGAACTGGTAAGCCTAATAACAGATATTCCAAAACCTGAAAAAGCCTGAAATCCGAAACACTTCTGGTCTTAAGTGTTTCAGTAAAGGACACCTAACCTGTATTATTGAATAACCATTGAACCAGACTGTGATCACATCACAAGCAGTGTGTGCAAAAGAGATTGCAAAAGCAAAAAAGAAATATCACCCTTTGATACAGCCTGGCAGATGCAAACTATTACATACATGCTATTTGTCGTTAGTCAAAGGAAAACGAAAACTCTCCCTTTTTATAAGTAGGAAGTTAATTTTGGAGCCAAGCACCTAGGCCTTCTGAGAAGACAGGGAGATACCCTTCTTTTTATTATTATTGTTAATTAAAATTGTGGTAAAATATGCGTAACATAAAATTTACCAAGTTAACCATTTTTCAATGTATAGTTCAGTGGCATTAAGTATATATGTGTGTGTGTGTATATATATATATTTTGAGATGGAGTCTCACTGTATCACCAAGGCTGGAGCGTGGTGGTGTAATCTCAGCCTACTGCAGCCTCTGCCTCCCGAGTGCAAGCGATTCTCCTGCCTCAGCCTCCTGAGTAGCTGGGATTACAGTGTGCACCTGCCACCACACTCGGCTAATTTTTGTATAGGGTGTCACCATCTTGGCCAGGCTGGTCTTGAACTCCTGACCTCAAGTGACCTACCACCTTCGGCCTCCTAAAGTACTGAGATTGGCATTAAGTATATTCACATTGTTGTATAACCACCACCACCACCATCTATCCCTGGAACTTTTTCCTCATCCCAAACTGAAACTATGCACCCACTAAACTGTGAGTCCCCATTCCTTCTGTGCCCCAGCTCCTGGTAACCACCGTTCTACCCTCTGTCGCTGAAGTTGTGTACTCTATGAACGTCATATAATGAGATCGTACAGTATTTGTAATTTTGTGTCTGGTTTATTGCATTTAACACAATGTCTTCAAGGTTCATACGTGTTGTAACGTGTCAGAATTTCCTCCTGAAGGCTCGGTAACATTCTGTTGTATTGGGTAGACCACATTTTGTTTATCCATTCATCAGTGGATGGACACTTGGGTTTCATCCTTTTTGCCATTGTGAATGGTGCTGCTGTGAACATGAGTGTACTGACATCTCTTCAGACCCATTCTTTCAACCTAGAAGTGTAATTGCTGTATCATAGGGTAGTTCTGCGTTAAGTTTTTTGAGGAATCACCATACTATTTCCCAAGAGGCCACACCATTTTACATTCCCACCAGCAATGCACAAGGGATATATTTTTCTCCACATATTCTTGCTGACACTTATTTTCTTTTCTTTTAAATAGTAGCCATCCTAATGGGTGTGAAGTATACAGTGTCTCATTGTGGTTTTGGTTTATATTTCTGTAATAATGAGTGAAGCTGAGCATCTTTTCATGTCCCACTCCCTTATTTTAAGAAATGTTTTCCTTGTTTTTAAGATCGCCGTACCCGGCCGGGCGCGGTGGCTCAAGCCTGTAATCTCAGCACTTTGGGAGGCCGAGACGGGCGGATCACGAGGTCAGGAGATCGAGACCATCCTGGCTAACACAGTGAAACCCCGTCTCTACTAAAAATACAAGAAAATTAGCCGGGTGTGGTGGCAGGCGCCTGTAGTCCCAGCTACTCGGGAGGCTGAGGCAGGAGAATGGCGTAAACCCGGGAGGCGAAGCTTGCAGTGAGCCGAGATCGCGCCACTGCACTCCAGCCTGGGGCACAGAGCAAGACTCCGTCTCAAAAAAAAAAAAAAAAAAAAAAGATCGCCGTACCCAATTCTCCTTTATTCTAAACGAGATGTGTAAGATAAGCTTATTCAGCTATGATTTCGCCTTACCTGAAGAGAGTTCTTTTCAGAGGCGTTGCTGCTATGTGTCATAACATTTAAATTGCCCTTCAAACAGCAACAAAACTCTGCCACCAAATTGGAGTTGACTTTTTTTAATGTTCTCATTCTTTAGTTGGACTAGAGTAGGGAGCAGAAGCTTCAGCGTTAGTTTTTCCCACCTCAGAGCTATGGACTGCCCATTGGGAAGAGGCCCCAAACTGCCTTTTTGGTAGTTGTTTTTTAAAACAAAATAATTTAGGTGGACCTATATGCTCTTATGATCAGGTTGTTTTATATCTTCTGAATCAGATAGCAGGCCGGAGGATGTGTCGCTTTGTTCCCTGAACTGGTGTAAAATTATTCTGAAGAAAAACCAGGTTAACGGTGTTTTCCTAGTGTCGGAAAATCTATGTATGAGAACCCATAGCGTTTCAGGTCCTGTGTGAAAAGCATAAAGACACCTTTTTATGCAGCTTCCTTAAAAGTACATAGGAACTGACATTTGTCAAGTGCTTATTATTTGTGAATGCTTCTGAGCTGTTTACATGTAGTATGTTTAATCATCGCAGCTACCCTATGAGATAGAGGAATACTATTATTCTTACAGATGAAGAAATGGAAGTACAGAAAGTGTTAAAGTAGGCAGTGGAGTTCACCCAGCTGGTGCCAGAGACAGAAACCTCATTGTAGAAGTGTTTCTTCACTGGAGACTAGGAGTAAGTAACAGTGTTAAGTTTTTTTTCTTATGGGGTCGTCCTGTAGCTGTGTTTCAGAATTAATAAACAATTATATTTGCCAAGTAAGCTTGGGAGTTTTTTAGTCATTATTCTTTGTAAAAGTCCTGAGTTTTGATATATCTGCCTTTTTAATGATGAAATGTAAATCTAATGAGATAAAAAGATTTACCTAGGAATATTTGGTAAATTTAGAGTGGCATAAAATTATCATCTTAAATGAAGTACAGAGTACTTTCTTGAGACCAGAAATGGGCCCTTTTGCCACTTCTTAAACTTCTTAACACTAATGACACCTAGCGCATTGCTTGGGGAGGGGTAGACAGGGAGGAAGAAGCTGGGAAGTGTTGTGCTTGCCCCAGGTTAGAGTGTTCTGTTGGACACTGGCCCCCTCATCACTTCACAAGCGATGAGAAGCAGAATGCCTCTGGGGGTTGTTTACAGAAGGAATTTGAGAGTTTCACTTCCTTGATCTCAAAGCTTGCATTTTGATAGAGTGGAAATGGTAGCCCTGACAAAAATTAATCAAGGCCTGGTGCTTTTGAAATGGCAGATACTTTCAGTGGCTACTAGCCTGGGACTTTCAGTAAGGAGACAGCTCATAGTTCGAAGTCTGATTTACCTCTGGTGAGTGACTTTACCCCCTTTCAAGGGCTACCTGTAAGTAAGTGTTTTCAGGGCTTAATTTTTTACGTCATTTTGTTCTTCGAGGGGGTTCAAAATGAAATAATCTCAACATTGTGTTTAATAGTTTTAACTCACTTCTGAAATTAACATTAAGAACTGGAAGTACACATTTCATTATATCATGCCCAGTCCAAGCCAGGTGTTGGAAGGCCAGGGAAGAGAAGAAGCAGATACGTAAGAGAGAGTAGCTTAGTACAGGAGAAGGGAAAACAGGAAGGCGCTTCAGAAGACCAGATGAACAGCAGGGAGCTCAAGTCTGTCAGACCCTGAATCCCCAAAGCTTCAGCCTGGTACTTAGTGTTTATTCTTAATTAAATAACTGCCTCGTAAGTTATTTTGATGCAACCCAGAATCTTTTTTCCATTCCCGCCCGAACGTTGCATTGTATCATCTTTTTACCCCTGCTCATATCCTTGACCAGATTTTTAACCAGACTTTCCATGATTTAAATCTTAAGGAATTGTATATTGGGCCTCTTACGAATATTCTTAGTAGTTTGACTGCATTTATTCACTCATAAATTAATTGGTAACCAAATTCCATACTTTGTAGGTTTTCCTGTTTCTTTCAACTGGACTATCTGTGGGAAGTTTTCTGTTTTTATGTAATAGGCTTTTTGAAACTTGCATTTAGGCCAGGATTTATTTTTCACGTGTCTGTTATACTTTGTTCATCTAATAAAGTGGTTTGAAATAGTTTTTCAGCTGATGTTTTGTCTTCTAGAATATTGCCTTTTTTTTTTTTTAGAAAAATAAACTTATTTGGAATAATTTTATAGAAAATTTGCAAAGGTAGTACAGACTTCCCCAATATCCTTCACTCAGCTTCCAGGGAATGTTCACTTCCTGCTAGCTGGCACAGTGATCTAAACCAAGAAACTAGCCTTGGTAGACTACTATGAACTTCATTATGGACTTCATTTGGATTTCATCTGTTTCCCACCAGTGTCCTTTTAGGTTCCGGGACTCTGGTCAGGACCTCTGGTATCCTCCATCCCCTGTCTTCTGGGACAGCTTCTGTTTGTCTTTGGTGATCTTGACACTTTGGAGGAGTACTAATCAGGTGTTTTATAGAATGTCTCCAATTTGGGTTTGTCTGATGTTTTCTCTATATTAAATTATGGCTGTGTGTTTGGGAGAAGACTAGCCCAGAGGTGTAGGGCGCTTCTCAGCACCCCACATGGCACATGGCATTGACTTGGCTTAGCACTGGACAATGCCAACCTTGGTTGCTTGGGTAAGGAGCTGTCTGCAGGTGTTTGCTCTGTAGTGACCAGTTTTCCTTTCGCTCATTTGTAACATCCTCATCCTTTGGAAGCAGTAATTAAGTCCAGCCCACATTCAAAGGGGAGAGGGTTAAACTCTACCTGTTGGGGAGAAAACTATATGGTATTATTTGAATTTTTCTGTAGGGAAAATGTGTCTCTTCTCCCTTCATTTATTTAATCATTTATTTTTATCATTATGGGCTCCTGTCCTCTTTCTAGGGTCATAATCAATTCACTTGGGGTTATATCCAGCTCTGCCTTATCCTTGCTCACATTGTCCTGGCTCGGGCTGTGGGAGCTCTCTTGGGTTGGTCCGTGTGGCACATGCCATCCTTTTGTTTTGGGAGTGCTTCCTTGCTTTCTGGACCTACAAGATGCTTTAGGTGCACCTTGTGTTTTCCTGCTCCAGTGTCAGCTGTCTCCAAAGAGAAGCCCTGGTTCTTTGTCATGGAGAAGGTGCCTGGAAACCTTGGTCTGGGCGCTGGTGTGGTCCTGCTGCTGGGGTGTCTCTGTGTCTGGGCCCTCGTAGCTAACAGCCTCAGGTTGTCCTGCTGCTTGGGGGCCCCTGTGAGGAGATCTGTGTGGACACCACATCTTCCATTGTTTCTGTACCCACCTATGTGTGCATTTTCGCCTGAACACCAGTTCTCACTGTGGCTAATCCAGCACCATGAGGTTCATTCTAGCCTTCTCCTTTTGCATGATTATTTGTAGTTTCTCTGACAGTGAGGACCTGGCTCATACAGCATTTGCTTTAACCCTAGTGTTCCTGCAAAGTCATTTCAGAATTGTTAATGCAGATTCTGGGAGGCATCTGTTTCCCGGGCACTCAAGCAGTTTCAGTGAGGCTATTTCATACATTTTATAATACAATTGTATACATTTGTCAGTCTGCATTCTACCCCGGCATCCCGACACCCTCGTTGATTTGTTTTTTTATTTGCAGACATTAAAGTTTATTCTGTGTGTTGTACAATTGAATGAGTTTTGACAAATGCAGAGTCATCTTGTTCCTACCGCCCCTAGGCAATTGACTTTTAACTCTTTCATTCAGAGTTTTTTCTGATTTTCTTTGCCAGATCTGCTGTCACCACCCCCCCATTTCCCCCATTGAGTAACTGCGGAACTACACTTCCATACTTCCATTATTCACCCACGGAAAAGGACATCCTCTCTGTTACTCTTGTGGTTTTTAATGCCAGGTTGCACTTCCTCAGATGAAAGCACAATTAATTTTAACAAGAGGGAAGAGTTCTAGAATTTTAGAAGTTGAAGGAATATAGAGATCTGTGAGATTTTACATTGGTTGTTGGGGAGGTTGTCCTGGCAGATTGGGTATCTGGGGCAGAGCTGGAGCATAGACTCTGATTTACGACCCCCCTCCCGCCCCCCCCACCCTCTTTACTCAGGAGACTTGAGAAAGGAAAGATGGGCTGAGGCCAGGTTGGGAGAGGTCCTACCTTTGCTGCAGGTGTGAAGCTGTGTTCATGGGTGTGGTCCTTTATTTTTTGTTTTAGGACACAAATTCTAGCAGTTAGATGTTTGTTTAACGCTCTGTCTGGTTTTGGGAAGGATTATGGTATTGTTAATTTGCAAATTAGAGTCGTACTGAATTATTAATAGTTCAATCACTTTGCTTTTTAATGCCAATCTAAAATCAAGTGTTCTGAGCAAATAGGTGATTCTGTTATGGGTGGAGGAAGGAGGTAATTGTGAAAAGCCCCACATGCCACCTTTGTTTTTTTGTTTCTTTTTTTTTGAGACAGAGTTTCACTCTTGTTGCCCAGGCTGGAGTGCAGTGGTGCGGTCTTGACTCATTGCAACCTCCACCTCTCAGGTTCATGAGATTCTCCTGCCTCAGCCTCCTGAGTAGCTGGGATTATAGGCACCAGCCACCATGCCTGGCTAAATTTTTTGTATTTTTAGTAGAGTCGGGGTTTCACCATCTTGGCCAGGCTAGTCTCGAACTCCTGACCTCAGGTGATCCACCCACCTCGGTCTCCCAAAGTGCTGGGATTACAGGCATGAGCCACTGCGCCCGGCTACCACCTTTGTTTTATAAGGTTCTACTGGATATTGGCCTGTACTGAATAGACTGTATCTTACTAGTTTTATTTGCTAATTTAAGGACTCTTTGGGGAACCATCAAATGCAACGCCAAAACTGGGGCAGTTTTTAATTTTTTTTGGTGCTTGCTGGCTGCCAGCACCAAGCTAGACCCTTGTTACAAAGATGCGTAAGCTGTGCCCCTTGTCCTCTTGGAGTGACATACATGTAAAAGAACAGTAGTTTGTCTGGAGTGCTGTAACAGATGACCAGAGTGTAGGTATGGTTTATAGTAGTACTTCCTCAGCTTTTTTTTCTTTTAAAAAGGAATTTTTAAAGCATAATTCCACCACCCTGATTACAACTATGTTGGCCTTTGCCTTTTTCTTTGCAGCCTTTTACCACAAACGAATTTTTATATAGTTGTGTATACACGATATTGTATTCTGAAATGCTTTTGTTTAATACTTTCCCTGAAGCTTTTTCTGTTTCTCCACAGTACAGTGTAGTGACTGTGTCTATCTCCGTAATTTATTTTTTTCCCTTAGGAGTCTACTGTGATCCTTTTTATGCTTCTAATGTTGTTTATTTAGTGAATTGGTTTTTAGGCTCTATTTCCTGGAGTGAGGTTACCGGGTTAAAGAGTATGAACGTTTTACAGCTCTTGAAATATATTGCCTGCTGTTTTACAACACTGACCGCATTACTTGAAAGCTGCCAGATTAGATCTGATCCCTGCTACTCTCAGACTTCATCATCCCCCACTTTTCCTCTTGATCCCAGGGTCGGAGCACAGTGGGTCCCTCTGTCCAGGCAACAGGCCAGGCTCACTTCCTGACCTTTGTACGTCCCCCGCCCATGCCCCGTGGATACTGTCCTTGGAGGTCCTGCCCAGGGCCAGCCCCTCCTTTCAGGTCTTGGTTAGAAAGCCACTTCTTGTGAGATGCCTTTGCTTCCACTGTGGGCCAGCAGCCTCTTCTCACCCAGGCGTTGTTCCCCACCCTGTGAAACTGGGAGATGAGTGCTGGCTGTCTCTGAACTGCCTGCTGATGGAGGTGGGCAGGGCTGGGCTCTCGCCTCCTTTTAGCCTCTGTTTTAGTTCTGCCCAGCTTCCTTCCCAACATGTGTGAATCTAAGGAACAAGCTGCCTTTTCTAGATCTCCTTGGAGGAGTGAGGGAGGGTGAGCCAAGAAGGGAGTGGTCACCTACTGTCTCCTTTCATTTTCGTGTCTCTTAATAGAGTGTATAGACTTAACTATTAAAGATGTCTGGAAAAAAGCCAGTAATTTCTAATGATTTTAAAGTAGTTTAAAAATCACTGTAAATGTAAAGTTGTACATAATAAAAGGATTTGAGGTAAAGAACTTGGATTAGAAATTACCATTTCTAGAAGTGAGAGGATGAAGCAGGCCTAATTTTAGATTTTTTAAAAATCTATTCTGTTTTAGCTGGTGTACAGTGTTTTTAGATTGAGGGATAAAACAGCAGTTTCCCATTCTAAAGAATAGAATGTTATTTGACTGACTGGATGTTGTGTTATTTGCTTATGAAGTAAAATGTTTTTATTGAAATATTTACCAAGAATTCAGAAAGTGATTTCTTCTTTTACGTACGCATCTTGAAAAGGTTTGCTTTGCCTCTCAGTGAGATTTCGTTATAGCTAACTTTTCAACAAAATGTGGCAACTGCTTTTATTATGAAAGTTGGTGAGAAGTGAGGTGAACTCTACAGTGATGTCCAGTAGAATTATCTGAGGTAATGAGACTGTTCTGTCTGTGCTGTCCAATTAGTATGTTAGCTTCTGGTGTCCTGTGACCACTCAGTACTTGAACTTAATTTTGAATTTAATTTAATATAAACTTTCTCTCAGTGTAGCCACACATTGGACAGTAGTTTTAGAAACTTAAGGTTAAGAATGACACACATTTTTTCCTCTAAGGCCCTATGGAGAGTTAATACTCCATTGTTACTGGAATCACCTAATTTAGTTTAAATTAATGTTCTCTAAATTACCTTATCCATTGTAGAAACAAAAAATCTGCCAGAAATGTAGTTGTGTTAATGAGTATGTGAAGCAGCAGGAGAGAATTTGGTGGTCTCGGACTGTAAATCATTTGGAACATGGTTTCCAGGTGTTTTTGCTGTAGTTTTTGGACTAGAGAGAGTCCAGAGGACTTCGACTTCTCAGAGGTGTTGCTTCTCTGCTTGCTCCTTCGTGTGTTGTGGAAATCTGAGGTAGTGTGGATGTTTCAGTGGGGATTCAGCAAAAGTAAAGAGGGCGTCTTAGATTTTTCATCACTGAAAAGGCAGTTGATGTAGACCTAGTCCTGACATAGTGTGTGGGACATAGAATAAGCCCGTGGCAGTTACACTGAGGGTGAACGTGTGCATCCTTACACAGTCTCCACGTGTGGAAGGCTTTAGGAGGATAATAACTGGTTGACAGGTAGGCGAGGGATCATACTTTTATCTTATTTTTAAAATTCTGATGATTTCACCTGACGCATTTGATCTACTTTGAAGAAATGGTTTGGTTTCATTGACACTGGGTGGCTTCTTTCTGTCTCCCTCTTTCCCACCTCTTTATTTTCTTGTGTCTTTCTCCCTGTCTCTTCCTTGAAAATACTGTCATGGGGTCAGCTGGCTTTGTGTGTTTTCAAGCAGGGTGATCTTTGAGCTTGACAAGAATTGAAAATTGATTTGTAGTCTAGATGGGATCATAAGTTACTGACAGGAGATGATTTAAATGCAATGTCCCACAGAAATTTCTTAGTGGAGCAATGTGTCGCAAACTTTATTATGGCATTTTTTTTGACTGTTCGGCTTTCATGGATAGTTTCCATAAATGTGATTTTTCAGCTTCTGTACAAACATTTCTGCTTATTGAGCTTGTTGCTACAGTGTTACCCTACATCTGATGAAGTTTTTTTCTCGTTTGCCAGGTTGCACAGAGCATTGAGGATCACCATCAGGAAGTGATTGGTTTCTGCAGAGAGAATGGTTTCCATGGCTTGGTTGCATATGACTCTGATTATGCACTGTGCAACATCCCCTACTATTTCAGTGCCCATGCCCTAAAACTGAGCCGGAACGGGAAAAGTCTCACCACAAGCCAATATCTGATGCATGAAGTTGCCAAGCAACTGGACCTGAATCCAAATCGTTTTCCTATTTTTGCTGCTCTCTTAGGTAGGTGGAGCAGTGTGAAAATATTTTATTTTCACAGTGACCATATGATGCGCACATTGATCTTTTAAGTATTTCTGTGCTTGAGTGTTTTGGATATGTGTCTCACATTGAAGAGAACCAAGGTGTGGGCTCTTCCTTAGCATTCCTTGCTTTGTATTATTTTTTGGCATAGCTAATGTGCTACTTTTGTTCTTAAGTGTTTGTTGAGGTATCGTTATCGTTCTATCCAGGAATTGTTCAGATTAATTTTGTGAATAAACTTATTTAAGGTTTTGGAAAACTAACATTCTAAATCACAGATGTCAACACATGGTCAGTGGTAAATTAGACATTTAAACCTTTGACATAAATTATGTTTATAATAGAAGAAAATATGCTATGGGGTTAGAACGGTGATGTTTTCACCTCATTTTCAGGACACTCACTACTTTAAAAGAGAAACAAAAATAAGCTATCGTACCTTGTTTCCAACACCTACATTTTAAGTAAATGTGTACATGTCTTTAAAAAATTTCCTTGGAGGAATTCCTTATGCTGAATACCCAGAAAGGGTGAAATCTTATTTTCACTATGACATATTTTAATTTTCTTTAATTAAAAATAATTCCCCCATGCCTGTAATCTGAGCACTTTGGGATGCCAAGGCAGGTGGCTCACCTGAGGTCAGGAGTTTGAGACCAGCCTGGCCAACATGGTGAAACCCTGTCTTTACTAAAAATACAAAAATTAGCCGGGCATGGTGGCGGGTTCCTGTAGTCCTAGCTACTTGGGAGGCTGAGGCACAAGAATGGCTTGAACCAGGGAGGCAGAGGTTGCAATGAGCCGAGATTGCACCACTGCACTCCAGCCTGGGGGACAGAGTGACACTTTGTCTCCAAAAAAAAAAAAAAAAATTTTCCCAAGAGGTAATATATTTGTCTGTCCCTTTATATTTGCATTGTGTGTTTTCTTTCTTTGCTCTTTTGTCAGCTACCCTTTCTTATGCTTTCATTGTGCTTGTCTCACCCTACTTTAATATCCAGCTCTAGTTTGCTTAGAGTTGGTAAGAATCGTGTCCAACTATAAGTAAACATGTTTTGGAGGGAGGCACTCCTGTGATTAGAATCCACGAATCGGATGGGATTTGGGGCTGTTTCGGACACACAAGGCCAGTTGGGAAGCTGCGTGGCGTCCAGTGCTCAGTTACTGGACTGAGTTACAGTGCTCCCTTGCAGTGTATGTTCTGTAGAGGCTAGCTGTCCAGTCCAGTCCTGTTCAAGAGGGGATTATATTGTGGATTAGTTTTAGAAATGCCTAGTTATCAGAAAGATTTTTATAAACACTCCAAGACAGTTTTACACAACTAGAAATGGTAGTGAAGGAGTCACAATTTATTTTTACCTTTTTGGAGTGACTGGTTCTTTATTTCAAAAAGACACTTGTCAATCAATATTCGGTATCAAAACAGTTGCGCTATTGATTTCTCTTTATCCCAGTTGGTCTCAAATGAGAGTACATTTTAAGCCAATAAGCCGTAGGATATATACCTAACAGACCTCATAGAAACCTCATCAGAAAATGGGGACTGGGTAGGAAAGAAACTTTAAAAGATCATTAAACTGCCAGCCCATGGGCTGCAGAGGCTATGCTGTTCAAGTTTTCATCTTTAAGATATCTTTGGACAATTTTTTTGTTTGTTTGTTTTAATGGAGTCTCACTTTGTTGCCCAGGCTGGAGTACAATAGTGTGATCTTGGCTCACTGCAACCTCCGCCTCCATGGTTCAAGCAGTTCTCGTGCCTCAGGCTCCCGAAAGCTGGGATTACAGGTGCCCGCCACCACACCTGCTTAATTTTTGTATTTTTAGTAGAGACAGTGTTTCACCATGTTGACTGGACTGGTCTTGAACTCCTGAGCTCAAGCAGTCCACCCACCTCTGTCTTTGCTGGGATTACAGGTGTGAGCCACTGCACCCAGCATTTTTTTTTTTTTTGAGACAGGTTTTTACTCTGTTGCCTAGAGTGGAGTGCAGTGGTGCAATCTCGGCTCACTGCAACCTCCGCCTCCCAGGCTCAAGCGATCCTTCCATCTCAACTTCCCAAGTAGTTGGGACTACAGGTGCATGCCACCACGTCTGGCTAGTTTTTTTGGTGTGTTTTTGGTCGAGACAGGGTTTCACCATGTTGGCCAGGCTGGTCTCCAACTCCTGAGCTCAGGGCGATCCACCTGCCTGAGCCTCCCAAAGTGCTGGGATTACAGGCATGAGCCACTGCGGCTGGCCACACAATTTTTTATATATTATCTTGTGAAAGCATTTCGTGTTTTACTATATCAGTCAGTCAACAAAATTGTGATTTCACAAGTTATGTTTGTTTGAACCTAATCTCAAATACAGTGCTTAGTAAGGGAACTCTTGTGCCTTTGGGGATTTGGGGATTAAAAGTAATCTTTTAAATATATTTTCAAATATTAAAATATAAAAGGATATTTCCTCTGATGTTAAAAGTGAGTATGGCAGTGTCACATTATATGGAAAGTTCCATATTTGCTTAAATGCTGTGCAAAATAACTTGGCATATTAATTGACTTTGAATGTGAAAATCATATGCTCTTAGAATATGGATGCCTTAGCTCATTTGATAAATGGAAGAATACTGTTTATCTTGTTGAAGAAACATTGAATATAGTATTTGGAAAATGATGCCAACTGATACTTTTCTAGCTTGTTAGTCTGTGAAGTTTTGAAATAAAAACAAAATCAGTTGCAATATGTTGTCAGTTTAATTTAGGGCTTGGAATCTCTTCAAAAAGTTTAGTGAAGTTATAGGTAAGCTCCTGAGTTTTTGTTGTCATTGTTGTTTTTTGAGATGGAGTTTCTCTGTTGCCCAGGCTGGAGTGCGGTGGTGTGATCTTGGCTCACTGCAGCCTGTCTCCCAGGTTCAAGTGATTCTCATACCTCAGCCTCCTGAGTAGCTGGGATTACAGGTGTGTGCCACCACACCCGGCTAATTCTCACCATGTTGGCCAGGCTGGAAAAGTTTCACTGTGCTCAAATGAGAAAGCTTATTTTTCTTTTCCCTTCTGTAATGGAAAGTATAGCTCTATAAAGTATTTTGTTTTAGGAATGTTGGAATATTCATTTAAGTATTTCACCCAATTTTTCACAGGGACTGTTACTAATGTTCGAGTTGCCTTAATATTATTTCAAATTGAAGCTTCCAAAATTTCAGATGTGTCATTCTTCTTTTTTTTTTTTTTTTAAGACGGAGTCTCGCTCTGTCACCCGGGCTGTGGTGCCCGGGCTGTGGTGCGACCTCAGCTTGCTGCAAGCTCTGCCTCCCGGGTTCCCGCCATTCTCCCGCCTCAGCCTCCCGAGTATCTGGGACTACAGGCGCCCGCCACCATGCCTGGCTAATTTTTTGTATTTTTTAGTAGAGACGGGGTTTCACCGTGTTCGCCAGGATGGTCTTGATCTCCTGACCTCGTGATCCGCCCGTCTCGGCCTCCCAAAGTGCTGGGATTACAGGCGTGAGCCACCGCGCCTGGCCAGACACTTCATTCTTCACTGTGAAATTCCATGCAATCCCTTAACAGAGGAAAACAATATCAAACACAGCAAACCTGGGCAGTTACGGTTCAGATTTGCTCATTTGGACATCACAGGAGTTCAGTACCTCTGGATTGTGTGTTTGTGTGTTTGGAATACAGGTGGAGTGTCCCTTATCTGAAATGCTTAGGACCAGAAGTATTTTGAAGTATTTGCATATGCCTAATGAAGTATCTTAGAGATGGGACCCAAGTCTAAGCGTGAAAGTCATTTATGTTTCATATATACCTTATACACATAGCCTAAAGGTAATTTTATAAAACATTTTAAATAATTTTGTGCAGGAAACAAAGTTTTGACTGCCTTTTGACTGCGTCCCATCTTATGAGCAGAGGTGTGGAATTTTCCACTTGTGGCATCATGTTGATGTTGAAAAAGTTTCAGATTTTGCATCGTTTTGGATTTTTGGACTACGGATGCTCAACCTATATTATAATGTAGCAATATTCCGAATGGTCTTACTTTGTTTTGCCTTCTGTTAGTAGCAAATCAATGAATCTACTATCATAATGTGGAGGTGATTAAGTCATGTTATAAAAATCACAGTTGTTTAGGAAATTACTGCTTGGAGATTTCAGTGAGATAGCTAACCTACTAAAGATCAGGTATACCAGGCATACGAACATGATTGTGAAAGTAGAGTATTCCCCCCAAATACAGTTTCTCCATTGAATACAGTTTTGTTTGTAGACTGTGACAGCACTGGTGATAGGATGAGCAGCTTAATAGCCTCATGAGTATTATTGTAGGATGGGCCTTTTCACATATGTTTGTGGGTGGTGATGGAAATTATGGGAGAAGGGTGTTGATTCATGTTACAATCAGCAGTCATTGTCATTTAATCTTGCTAAGAAAGATTTTATAATTGTGCAGGTTTCACATTTGGTGTTTTTATGTAATTTTGAACCATAGCTATTTCATGAACAGATGAAAGCTTGAACCACAGCCATTTCATGAACAAATGTAAACTTGAATCTAATTGGTGTTTGATAGCCTGACATGGTCAGACTGACCTTTTGCAAACTGATGTTTATTTTTAATACTGTGCTGTGAGGTTGCTTCAGTTTTATGCAGTTTTTAGGTCGAATGCTGCTGGGACTTCACTAGAAATTCCCATCATTCTTGAGGCAGCTGCAAGGATTCTGCCTGCTGTATGTTGCTTTATGTGAAGAGATGAAGAGTCGTTCTCAGTTTCTGTTTGAAAGGTTTCTACTATAGATGCAGTGCTTTTAAATGTTTCCCTGTGTCACTTAAGATGATTGCTTTTATGTTATCCATGTTTATGTTCCAGGAAATCACATTCTGCCTGATGAAGATCTGGCTTCCTTTCATTGGAGTTTACTTGGTCCAGAACATCCACTAGCCTCACTAAAGGTACAAATTTCACTTTATTTTTCTAGCATTTGTAATAATCAACTGTGAGTTTGCTATTACGGGTTTTTTTTATTTTTATTTTTTTTTTTTTTTGAGACGGAGTCATGTTTTGTCACCCAGGCTGGAGTGCAGTGGAGCGATCTCGGCTCACTGCAAACTCCGCCTCCCGGGTTCACGCCATTCTCCTGCCTCAGCCTCCTGAGTAGCTGGGGCTACAGGCGCCCACCACCATGCCCGGCTAATATTTTGTATTTTTAGTAGAGACGGGGTTTCACCGTGTTCGCCAGGATGGTCTCGATCTCCTGACCTCGTGATCCGCCCGCGTCGGCCTCCCAAAGTGCTGGGATTACTGGCGTGAGCCACTGTGCCCGGCCTGCTATTACTTTAATAACATGTTAGGCCCTTTATTGGTGGTGCTACAAAGTTAGCAATATCATGTTTTCCCATGATTTCAGGATATGCACTGCCTTAAAAAGCAAGCAACAATGCTACCATCCTTTGTTCTCAACACCTGTATGTTAGGTAAATGTATAAATGTCCTTGAAAATTTCCCTTAAGGAATTCTTTGTGCCTTGTACCTAGATAGAAGGAAATCTTTGAGCTGATGTTTTATATATTAATTTTCTTACTTAAAAATTTTAATTTTTTCTCTAGGTAGTATAGTTACTTGTCACTTAGAGCAACATCTTTTGCATAGTTGATACATTTTGTAACTAATTTTCTACAATTATAAAATAATCTAAAGCTTTTGGATGATGGGGGAGACTCAAATTCATTAGATAAATGATCCATTTATGCTGTTTTATTAAAACTTAATATTATTTTTCTCTCTTTTGATTCCCTTCCTGTTTGTGATAGTAACAGACATCAGAGAGGGAGGCACTTAACTCTGATTTTCTACAGTGGAAGGTGTCTGTGTTTGATGTGAGCATAGGAGTAATGAGTGAGATTGGCACAAGGCACTGGAAAACTTCAGCTTGGACTTGTTAGTGACTCTTGTGATTGCAATGATCATTTGTCAGGCTCAAATGCCTTTCTTGACTTGGGCAAATGGGAAGATGGGGACCTAGACTTTGTATCTGCTTCCCGCCCTGGGACTGCTTCCTTATAGTAAAGGGTGGCGGTTAAATTGGGTGTTTTCTGAAGAGCTGTAAAATTCTGAATGTTGTCGTAATTACCCTCCCTCCATAAACAATTTTAATTGGTGGCTAGTTTCAAATGGGAGTTTTTCTTCTACATTTTAATTTACCTTTAACTTTGGTCATACCCAAAAGCTTAAGTAGAATTCCTTTCCTCCTTTCATTTTGTTCCTTGCTATTTCAAACTCTTTTTCTTTTTCATTTCTGGCATGCTATAAAATGTTCTCCTTTTCACCCTAACAGAGTTTGATATGGATTGTTTTCAACTTCTTGTTCAAAAATTAGTTTTTCTTCTCTTGTTAAAAATTACATTTCTGGCCATAGAATCCCTCCTGTATGTTTTCATGAATGAAGTGATGTGATCTGTCATCTGGACCCTAAGCTCCCAGTGATGCCATGACTGAAATGCGGATTGGGGTAATGCCGCGTGTCATCAGCTGGACTTGAGAGCACTGCACCTGTGCTCAGTAGCTCTGTTAAGAATTATGCTTTTATAAGCGAGACACAAATGAAGGCTTGTTTCCTACAAGATTTATTTTGTTTTGAAGAGCAGGGGTGAGATACTCCCAAGGTCTCTGGCTATATGTGTATGTCTAAGTTAAACTAGCCCTGCTTCATATGTCACAGGGTTAGAAGTGAAGAGCTGTTTGAAGAATTATTGGAAAACCAGCTCAATTTATTGCCAGGTGAATAACATCAATACATGTCTGTTTTTCCTAAATTTTGTTAAGAAAATATGGAAAGAATAGAGAATGTGTATCCATATATCCACCATCTTAGTCTGACAATTATAAACATTTTGCCATAAAGTATATGTCTGTGTTTTGTTTAACAAAAACTCTTTGGAAGTAAGTTGCAGATGTAACACTTTACCCATGGAAATGTCAGCTTGCTCCACCACTTCAGCTTGCTCCATCACTTCCTAAAAATAAGGACATTTTGTTACTTTATCCTATTAGTCTTATGACATCAACTAAATTAATAATAATTCTCCAATATCATTTTTTTTTTTTTTTGAGACAAGGTCTTGCTCTGTCACCTGTGCTGGAGTGCAGTGTCTAATATTATTTAATATTAAGTTCATATTCAGATTTTTTCAGAGTCATTTATAGGTTTTTTTTTTTTAATCAGGATCCAGTCAAGCTTTATAGATGCATTTTGATATTAACTGAGCACTTTTATGGCATATTGGAGAAGAAATCCTAAATTGTTTTTCAGATGACTTGATAAGTTGTAGGATTTTAAAGTCAAACCTGAAATGCAAGTGCACCTGGTTTTGAGATAAGTTCAGAAACTGCATTTGTTAGCCACTTAAAATTTTTTTTTTGAGACGGAGTCTTGCTCTGTCACCCAGGATGGAGTCAGGGGTGAGATCTTGGCTCACTGCAACCTCTGCCTCCCGGGTTCAAGCAATTCTCCTGCCTCAGCCTTCCAAGTAGATGGGATTACAGGCGCCTGCTGCCATGCCGGCTAATTTTTGTATTTTAATAGAGGGGTTTTCTTTTTTTTTTTTTTTTTTTTTTTTTGAGACGGAGTCTCGCTCTGTCGCCCGGGCTGGAGTGCAGTGGCCGGATCTCAGCTCACTGCAAGCTCCGCCTCCGGGTTTACGCCATTCTCCTGCCTCAGCCTCCCGAGTAGCTGGGACTACAGGCGCCCGCCACCTTGCCCGGCTAGTTTTTTGTATTTTTTTAGTAGAGACGGGGTTTCACCGTGTTAGCCAGGATGGTCTCGATCTCCTGACCTCGTGATCCGCCCATCTCGGCCTCCCAAAGTGCTGGGATTACAGGCTTGAGCCACCGTGCCCAGCCAATAGAGGGGTTTTCACCATGTTGGCCATATTGGTGTCAAACTCCTGACCTCAGGTGATCCACCCACCTCGGCCTCCCAAAGTGCTGGGATTACAGGTGTGAGCCACCGTACCTGGCCCACTTTAATGTTTTGACCCTTCATTCACATTTTTGTATGCAGCACCATTTCAGTAATTTTCATGTACATGGGGAAATTGGATGTGGTTTTCTCCCCATCAACATGACTGATGGATGTGCTGCAGAATTGTATGTATCACACCTGCTATTTAGTCTCTTTCTTTTTTCCCAGTTATAAAACCAATAGCATCTTTTGAAAATTTGGATAGTTGTTACATATCTCCACAATATTCTGAGTTATTTTCTGAAATATTCTTTGTGTTTTTGTATTGTGTTGAAATGATGAGAGGTTTAAGATTATGGTATTGCATTTTAAAAGGTGCTTTGAATTGATTAGATATTAACTTCATAGAACACCAACCCTCTGTGAACAATAATAAATTTGACTTTGGCAAAATAGTACAAATATAATGTGATAACAGGGATGGACCAAGAAAGCTTAAGCTTGAGGATGCAAAATCATGTGTCCTTAACAGCTATTTTTCTAGTATACTGTGTTAGAAAGGGAACCAATAAAAATCATGAGAAAATTTCTCTTTTTACCATCTGATGAAAATCACAAAATACAATGGATAGGAAGTCATTAGTAGTTGATAATTTATGTGATTCCAAATCTTCAGTATGTTGGTAGCACTGTGAATTTTTATTTGTTTTGTTTATAAGTAGCATTCTTAGACTTATCTTTTAAACATGTGTCTTTACAAATTTCACTACATGCATTCATTCATTCACTGTGAATTTTTAACTCTCCGACTGTCGTTGAACCAGCTACATCAGTTAGAAATTGTGAAGTCCTCCCTGAGTGTCCACAGCCCTGGGGTGTGCTGAAAGAATAGCACGTCTGCTTTGGGGCTCTGGGGGCTCAGAAGCACAGGGAAGAACAACTGTTAAATCGTTGGGTAATGTCTACAAAGAGGAAAGCTAGGACGGGAGCCACATTCTGTTTTGTCCAGCTTTATTAGTTAGTAGTAGATCATGCTTATTACTAGATTATGTTTGCAATGTTAGACATACTTAGAACCTAAAATTGGTAGAAGGCAGTAGGGAATAGGATGTAAGGTGACTTTTTTATACGTCAGTGGTAACCTTAGGAGCTGCTACTAAGGTGGGCGTCGAATTTCTTAGGTTTAGTTGCAAAGAATATTTCATTTATGTTCAGAACAGTTGGGCCATTTCATGTAACATGTAAAATTGTAGGATGGTGTCAGGGGTCAGGGAGTGTCTAAGATGTGGTCAGTTCTATAATGAGAGTAAGAAAACAAGAGTTATGTGTTACTCGCTATTCCTCGGGAGACCTGGCTGCTGAGATTCCTCACTGTCGTCCTGGAGATGCCTAGAGGCTGGGCTGGAGTGTGACCTCTGTCTCCACCCAGGCCCAGGTCCTGCAGAGCAGGGAGCCTGGCAGCAGATGATACAGAGCGGGCTGGGCCAGGATGGGAAAAACCCCAGGGCTGCACAGGCACCCAAGGCTGAGGCTGCGTTTACCTTACTTTGCTGTAAGTAAGTTACTCTGTTTGATTGGAAATGTAAGAGAATCTCTTATGTACCAGAAAGAGTTGAGATACACTCCTGGAATGTACACTCCCTCCCAAACAATGGGGAAGGCGTTCCAGGAGTGCATCTCATTGCCCTGCTCATTTAAACTTTTTCCAATGGCAGTATTTCTTCAAAGGGTCATATCTTTAATAAGGAAAATACATTGAATATCCTTTCAATGTGTTTTTGGACTCAGTGTTATAATTAGGAAGATTTGGGATTGTATTTACAGTAATGAAAAGTGGGTTAGATGCATATTGGTCTTTCGAAGAGGCTCCCACTGCTTGTGTTGCTCTGGGCTGCTGTGCTCCTTTGATGGTTTTGGTGTGGCTGGCCGTGTTGCATGAGAGAAATGGAAGGTGTCAGGCAGCCTGGTACCCAGAGAGCTGAGCCTACAGAGCATGGGCTCCAGTCCCAAGCCCAGCCTCTGTGTCCCTTCAGGTGGTGCCCCCATGCCTACCTCCTCCTGTGCCCTGGGAGTGGTCGGCCATGCAGTCTGCCTGGTCATAAGGTTTAGCGAGCCTGTGGGTGCCCTGCATAGCTGGTGTGGCCCGTGCTCATCAGAGGGGGCCTGTGGCTATGGCAGTCCATCCTGGGCAGGGTCGCCTGGCTGTAGACACCTGCTAGGTGAGCAGTTTTTCAAAATGTGCTTTTTGGGGTTTTAAAAATTGTATGATTTTGTGTCCTAACTGGGTACGGAAATTTTTTATCTTGGGTGGGCATTTTGTTGTTTTAATTTTTTAGTATGTTTTATAGATGTTTGCTGGATTTATTTTTTTAAAAACATAATTTCTTGTTGCCTCTGGTTTTCTTGAATCTTGGGTTTTTTAGAACACTTTATAGAAGGCTTTTTGTCACTTGGGTGTTCTACATTCTATTGACCTCGTATTTGGATATAATAACATTTAAGTTGGACCTGTTTAGTGTCAGGTCATTGTATTCATTTTGATGGTTTTTGTGTTCCTGAACTTCATATTCAATTTCATATATTTTGAGTTTCCATCCCTGCCAGTTGTTTGTGATTGCCAAGTATTCCCAACCACTGAGCCCTTTGAGCTCCTTCTGCCTCCTTGTCTGGGACACCCCAGCTTGCAGATTTTATGTGGGCTGACCCTTTCCTGAGACTTCACTACCTGCAGTTCTACTTTCTAGTTAGGTTTAGTCCGTTTTACTCTGTCTACTCTGCAGTTCCCAGTCTTTTTTAAAGACCCCATCTCTGCGTGGTGAGCCTCCCCTAGAAGTACTTGTCTTCCTCCAGCCCTTTCTGACCCCATCATCTGGTTGTCCTAGGGCCAGGCTGGGCCTTGGGCCAGGCTGCACTGTCATCCATGGAACGCCATCTTCTCTGTATGATCCTCTCTCGGAGCTTCCCCTAAAGTACACTTGCTTTCTTCTGCATCATCTTAGGAGCTCCCTCTCATTCCTAGCCCTGGCATTTCTTCCTTTTGATTTAAATGTCTTTGTGTATTTATCATCTTACCACTCTGATTCACTTATTTTTGGTAATATTTTGCCAGCTTTATCTTTCCCTGAGCCACCCGTGTACCAGCGGCAATCTATCAGGCCATATCAAGAAAACTTTTAGGCCAGGCGCGGTGGCTCAAGCCTGTAATCCCAGCACTTTGGGAGGCCGAGACGGGTGGATCACGAGGTCAGGAGATCGAGACCATCCTGGCTAACACGATGAAACCCCGTCTCTACTAAAAAATACAAAAAACTAGCCGGGCGATGTGGCGGACGCCTGTAGTCCCAGCTACTCGGGAGGCTGAGGCGGGAGAATGGCGTGAACCCGGGAGGCGGAGCTTGCAGTGAGCTGAGATCTGGCCACTGCACTCCAGCCTGGGCGACAGAGCGAGACTCCGTCTCAAAAAAAAAAAAAAAAAAAAAAAGAAACCTTTTAGATTCACCTCCATTTTTTTCTTTTTGGAGATGGAGTTTTGCTCCCTTGCCCAGGTTGGAGCGCAGTGGCGCAATCTCGGCTCACTGCAGCCTCTGCCTCCTGGGTTCAAGTAGTTCTCCTGCCTCAGCCTCCCGAGTAGCTGGGACTACAGGTACACGCTGCTGCCATGCACGGCTAATTTTTTGTATTTTAGTAGAGACGGGGTTTCACCCTGTTGCCCAGGCTCGTCTCAAACCCCTGAGCTCAGGCAGTCCGCCTGCCTTAGCCTCCCAAAGTACTAAGATTATAGGCGTGAGCCACCGCGCCCGGCCATTCACCTTAAATTTTACCCAGGGGTATCTTTAACTATATTTTTTATGTCTTATTGTCCTCAACCAGAAGTCATTGAGTGGTACTTTTAAAACATGTCCTTTAGGGCCAGCAGTTGGGTCTGGCTCTGAGAGAGTAGTGAGGAGGGTAGCATCAGGATCTCCAGGAGCAACGATGGTAGGGCTGTCAGTCTGGCCTTCTCATCACAGGGACCATGTCACCTCCAGGGTTGGAACGCACAGCAGACCCCACAGTGAACCAGTCTAGTAGTAGATCAGGGCCCTTCGAGACAGAGAGGAACTGAACAGTCCTTTTTCTTGGGTTTCCCAGATGGACACGTCGGTGGCTGTTGCAGCTGCTGCTCAGCCTGTGGTCCTAGTGACCGCTGTGCCTGGTGCCTGTGTCCGGACTAGGGCTAGAGGTGCTGGTAGGTCTCATGCAGTGCCTGGAGCCAGCTTCCATCTGAGAAGCGCTGTAGCATTTCAGGCACTTTGAGGCTTCACTGTGTGTGACGTATACCATGTAACCTTGCTGGAGATAGGTTGGTGATCAGATGACTTGATCTTTCTGAAATCTTTTTTTAAAAAATTAAGTTGGGTATAAACTGTAAATAAATAGAAAGATGGACTTTGTTTATTTCTGACTTTCACCTATATTGTCATAGCGGGAGGGGGTGGTTCTGATTCTATGAACCCTCCAAAGAAGGAATTTCTCCTTACATGTTAGTATTAATTGAAGTTCACTTCATATATTTTTTTCTTAATAAGTCATTATATAATAGTTTAGTAAGAGCTAAGAAAAACTTCCTAAAATCTGAGTTACTTATTTAGCTTTAGAAAATATAATGTTAGGGGCCTGGAAGGTAAGTAGATTAAAAACATTCTTCTGTTTCTTTATTTTTGCTTTCTAAACATAGTCTAAATATTGGGGAAAAAGGAGAGACAGACAAGATGAGGTAGTTTGACTGAACCCTCTGATTTTATTAATCTTTGTAGTCTTCATATGTCTATTGCATTTTTACTGTCTTGACTAGAAGCCTACGTTATCTTTTTTAAAATTCTCTTTTTTTAATTAAAATAATTAGAAAAATTTAATCAGTACAAAAATATGTCATGTGAAAATGAAAGGTACTTATAATCCCACTTCTCAGAGATAACCACTTTAAACAGATTGATATTTGATCCTTCGAAGTGTAATAAAAATGTCTATCTTGCTAGTGGTGTCATCATTGTCACCATCCATCATCATGCATGTGATGCATCATGTGTGTGACATTAGCTAAATGTTCTTAATGGTTAATGTATACAGATTCATTGTACTGGATTTTAAGCTTTAAGTCTTGAAAACCTGCATTTGATAAGAAATTTGTTCTTTGCCCCTTTTAATTTATATATGGGGTTGTTAAATGAAGTGAGTTAAAATACAAACTGAACTCAAAAGAATTTCTGCTTGTTTATATCTTCCAGTCAGTCTCCTTCTCTGTTCCCTGTTTGTTTTAAAATAAAACTGGAAAGCTTAGAATTCTGAGGAATCTGCTGGAATCTCTTGGGGCTCAAGAATAGTTTTTCTGTCTCTCCCTTTCTTTTTTTTTTTTTTTTTTTAAGAGACAAGGTCACGCTGTGTTGCTCAGGCTGGAGTGCAGTGGCTGTTCACAGGTGTGATCATGTGCAGTACAGATGCAAACTCCTGGGCTCAATTGATTCTCCTTCTCCTGCCTCAGCCTCTCAAGTAGCTGGGACTACAGGTGCGCACCACCACACCCAGCTTCTGTCTTTTTTTCACAGATTAGGAGTAGGTCTCCTGTTATATTGCTGGGAAGAAAGGGATGTAAGTTGTGGGAGGTTTGTGCTCCTTCCTTGTTACAGGATTGCTTTTAGTTTGGCTCCTCCCATGGAGTGAGTGGGACTGCCAAGCAGAATTCTTCCCGACTGACCTGGAATGGACGACCCTGCCAGCAGGAGCAGGAACAGAGGCCAGCAAGGGAAAGACAGACACAGTCTGAATGGGATCTGAAAGATACCGTGTTGGTAGTGCTGGCACTTACGGTATCTCTGGGAGAGAGACCTGGAATAGAGGAAGCAAAGAGAAGCTCAGTAATAGTGTCTTTGCTAACTGTGCTTTATTATTACTATTATTCTGAGATGGAGTCTTGCTCTGTCACCCAGGCTGGAGTGCAGTGGCGCGATCTTGGCTCACTGCAACCTCTGCCTCCTGGGTTCAAGTGATTCTCCTGCCTCAGCCTCCCAGGTAGCTGGGTCTGCAGGCATGTACCACCACACCGGGCTAATTTTTGTATTTTTAGTGGAGACGGGGTTTCACCATGTTGGCCAGGGTGGTCTCGAACTCCTGACCTCAGGTGATCTACCCACCTTGGCCTGCCAAAGTGCTGGGATTACAGGCATGAGCCACTGCGCCCGGCCTGCTAACTGTGCTTAGAACTAGAATGCTCTAGTTTTATTTTAATTAAGCAGCATAATGTCAGTCTTAAAAATGAGAGTGTAAACATTTTCTAGCTTACTTCCTACCCTGTTCATAATGTCAGCCCTGTTTCTAACCAGGCTTTCTCCATCACTTTCTGCTTAGCATAGTCACCTTCCTCTGAATGCCATGGTGACACATGTGTGAATTAGTGCCGTGTCCTAGTCCTATTCCCATGTCTTCCCCGTCCACTTATGGCAGATCAGACACTGTTGTTGCACTCTAACTGTACACCGAGGGCTCCTCAACCTAGAGAATATCACCCTTAAGACATTTTGCCTGGGAACTGCTGCCACCCCCTGCCCAGCCAAATCTGGCACCAGATTTTGTGCCAGGCAAGTTCCTTCCAAGACATTCTTGGTCAGAAACAGAGGGCTTGAGCTGGGTATGGTGACTCACGCCTGTAATCCTAACACTTTGGGAGGCCAAGGTGGGAGGATCACTTGAGCTCAGGAGTTCGAGACCAGGGCAACATAGTGAGACCCTATCTCTATAAAAAATAAAAAAAACTAGCTGAGTGTGGTGGCGTGCCCCTGTAGTCCCAGCTACTTGACAGGCTGAAGTGGAAGGATTGCTTGAGCCTGGGATATCGAGGCTGCAGTGAGCCTTGATCTGTGCCACTGTGCTCCAGCTTGTGTGACAGAGTAAGACCCTATCTCAACAAAAAATAAAAAGAAGCAGAGGGCTTGCTAGCAGCAGTCCCAGCTATGTCCAGCATCTTGGTTTCTTATATCTCTTGCTCACAGCCCTTGTCCAGGGTCACCTTCTCTTCCTGACCCTCTTGCTGTGTCTTTGAGACTCTAGCCCCTGTCACTCCAAAAAGAAGCCATGTCTGCATTGGCAGTCACTCTCCACTTCTTTCCGTCTGCAACCCCTTGGCCAACCACTAATATGATTTCTGTCTCTATATGGATTTGCCTATTCTGGACATTTATTTATTATTATTATTTTTTTGAGTCAGAGTCTTGCTCTGTTGCCCAGGCTGGAGTGCAGTGGCGCAATCTCAGCTCACTGCAAGCTCCGCCTCCAGGGTTCACACCATTCTCCTGCCTTAGCCTCCTGAATAGCTGGGACTGCAGGCGCCCGCCACCACATAAAACCACACAACATGTGGTCTTTGTGTCTGTCTTCTTTCACTGAATATAGTGCTTTCACGGTTCTTCCATGTTGTAACATGTATCTGTACTTTATTCCTTTTTTTAAAAAAAAAAAAAAAAAAAGAGAAAGAAAAGAAAAGAAACTCTCCTAGGCTGGAGTGCAGTCAGTGGCGCGATCATAGCTCACTGTAACTTTGAACTTCTGGGCCCAAGCAATCCTCCTGCCTCAGCCTCCTTAGTAGCTAGGACTATAGTCACATACCACCACACTGGGCTCATGTTTTAATTTTTTTTTAGAGACAGGATTTCACCATGTTGCCCAGGCTGGTCTTGAACTCCTGGCCTCAAGCATCCTCCCACCTCAGCCTCCCATAGTGCTGGGATTACAGGCAGGAGCCCCGTACCCAGCCTACTGCATTTTTTTTTCTTTTAAATGACTGAATGATATCCCATTGTGTGAATATATGACATTTTTATTGCTCTTTTCATCAGTTGGTGGACACTTGGGTTATTTCTACCTTTTGACAATTATAAATAATGTTATGAACATTTGTGTATAAGTTTTGTGTGGATGTTTTCATTTTCCATGGGTATATGGCTGGGAGTAGAATTGCTGGGTCATGTAGTAGGTCTGTGCTTAGATTTTTTTTTTCTTCCTTTTTCTTTTCTTTCTTTCTTTCTTTCTTTTTTTTTTTTTTGGAGTCTCACTCCTTTGCCCAGACCTGTGGCATGATTTTGGCTGTCTGCAACCTCTGCCTCCCAGGCTCAAGTCATTCGCTTGCCTTAACCTCCTGAGTAGCTGGAATGACAGGTGTATGCCACCACACCCGGCTAATTTTTGTATTTTTAGTAGAGATGGGGTTTCACCATGTTGGCCAGGCTGGTCTCAAACTCCAGACTTCAAGTGATCCGCCTGCCTTGGCTTCCCAAAGTGCTGGGATTACAGGCATGAGCCACTGTAATTGACCTATGCTTAGCTTTTTGAGGACCATGAAACTGTTTCCACAGCAGCTGCACAGTTTACATTCCCCCCAGCAACGTGTAAAGGTTCTGATTTCTCCACATCCTTACCAATGCTCGTTATTGTCTGTTTTTTTATTTTCTCCATCTTAGTGAGCTTAATGAGGTTTCTCATTTTTGTTTTGATTTGCATTTCTTTGACGACTGATGATGTTGAGTATCTTTTGCTGTGCTTATTCGTCATTTTTAGACCTTCTTTGGATAAATGCCTCTTCAAATCCTTTGCTCATTTTGAAATTGGGTTATTTGCCTTTTCATCATTGAGTTCTAAGGGTTTTTGTTTTTGTTTTTTGAGACAGAGCCTCCCTTTGTCTGGAGTGCAGTGGCATGATCTTAGCTTACTGCAACCTCCGCTTTCTAAGTTCAGGCAATTCTCCTGCCTCAGCCTCCTGAGCAACTGGGACTACAGGCATGCGCCACCATGCTCAGCTAATTTTTGTATTTTTGGTAGAAACAGAGTTTCACCATGTTGGCCAGGCTGGTCTTGAACTCCTTTCCTCAAGTGATCCACCCACCTCGGCCTCCCAAAGTGCTGGGATTACAGGCGTGAGCCACTGCACCTGGCCTGCATTCTAATGATTTTTAATATATTCCAGATGCAAGTCTATTATTAGATGCATGATTTACAAATATACTACTAATCTTTGCAATAAGTTTGCATCTCAAAGTATTGTCTTAAGCAGAGAGTCAAACCCAAAGGAAATCTGTCTGATCACATTTATATAAAACTCTAGAAAAGGCAAAACAATAGTGAGAGAAGGCAGACTTGTGGTTGTCTGGGACTGCGGTGGGAAACGGACACAGTAGGACTCTGGGGTGATGGGAATGTGATGTTTTCTTGATTGTGATAGTAGTTACACTATTGGAGGTGTGTATTGTAACTCACTGAATTATATGCTAAAATTGATGGGATTTTATTCCATGCGAAATATTTCAGTAAAACTGATCTGAAAAATGCTGGTGTCTGACTGTAGGCAGCCCCTCTATGTGGGCAGTATCATTCTATTCTCCTTCCCAGTTACTGTGAACATTCGTCACTCTCCTGGGCCTCTGCTCAGTGTCACACTGCTTTCTCTTAGCAGGTTCTTTCTGCCAGAGTATTGACACCTTCAGGCGTGGTCCTCCTCAACTTCTCTTTCCTCATCTACACATTTATTTTCCCATTTTTATTTCTTTTCTAGCCTGACACTGGAGTATTCCTGGCCTTCTTGAACCTTTGTCATTGAACACATCTGGTGGGACTTCTGTGTAATATCTCCCTCTCTCTTGGTTCTTGGCCCTCAGTTTGTAAATATGAACAGATCTGCCCCATATTCTTCTGACTACCATCTTGTGGTAGCTCCTGTCACATCCCCAACACTTAACTTCCTTCCCTTGAATCTTGTTGTCATAAGATTGCTTTTGTCAAGACCATGGATGCCCGTGAGAGCTGATCTTGTGGCTGGTTTTCCACCTCATCATACTCCTCCTCTCCTCACCGGGGCCCTCCCGCCTGGCTTTCCACATGTCAGTGTGCTGTAGTCTTTCTTTTCCTCCTCCTCGCCTCTGTTGCCTCCTACGGGTTCCATCTGTACTGTGATTCTCACACTCTCCTGGCAGATCTGTGCTGAAGTCTCATCTACCCTGAAATGTATTTCTCCAGACAAGTCCCCTTTACCGAGCTCTCGACCCTGTCCTCTCTACTTGGATGTGCACCTGCACGTCAGATTTGGCATTTCTGATCTACAGATGTCTTCATCTTCTCTAACTTGGCTTGTCCTCCTGTATTGTACTTGCCACCTAGTGCCACCAGTGACCCTGCCAGTCATCCACGGTAGAACTTGGGAGTCATCTTTGATTCTTCCCCTTCCTGCATCTGCTTTGATATTTCCTGAATTGCCACATCCTCTCCTTACTTCTGTTTCAGTCACTGCTTGCTGGGATTCATGCGGGAGCCATGGACCCTCCCTTTTGCTGATCTTTTCCTCGGCTGTCCGTCTTCCACATGGCTCACAAAATGATCTGTTTAAATTCAGGTCTGATCTCATCATTCCCCTGTTTAGAATTTCTCAGTCACTCTCTTCATCTGTAGCAGTGATTTGAATTCCACGTATCTGTTAAAAAAAAAGAAGTTGGAAGACTACTGTTGTGTTGCCAACTCTTAATTTTTCTAAGTAAGAATATTGGAAGAAAAAGGAATTCACCGTCTACCATCTTTTCATTAAATAAGCACATTTCAACACTTAAAAAAAGGCGCAATTTCGAATGGAAGATAAAAAGACCACAGTGCTGTGGCTAAGTGTGTAGAGTCCACTCAGCCACTCACCTGGTTGGCTGTGGTGGGTACTTAGTAAGCTCCTCTATAAGATGGGGACGTAAACAGTGACTACTCATAGAGTTGTGAGGATTAAATCGAGTGTGCATCCTTAGGGCACGGCCTGGGTACACAGCCTTCGAAACTATTAGAATACATGACAGGTATTCCCCCGAGAAGGGAAGGTGACCACAGTACACGACACTTTCCTCCTTGGACTGGTGGCAGCTTTTTGTAAAGAGATCCTGTCACTGCACGATGGAGCCCAGGCTCTAGGCCTATAAAATGGAATGAATAACTTTTCTTTGTTCAGTTTAAAACCTTTAGATACTTCAGTATACGTGCATAGCAGTTTCCATCTTTGGAGTGATGATCACACTTAACATTATTTGTGATTAATTGCATTTTAACAGCCTTTCAAATCTTTATTTAGGCAAATGTGTACAGAATACTGATATATGTCATAACGTTTCAAGAATTTTGAAGGCATGACTATTAGTGGTATCTGACAATTCTAGGGTCTACGTGTTTTCCTTTCCCTTGACTGTTATAGTAGAAAACCATGGGCCTGCAGGGTGCATTTGATTCCATAGCTTGGAGGGCTTGGTCGAAAGCACAGACTGCTGGGGCCAAGGACTGTGGTGGTGACAGTTTCTTGAGGACCACACTTTGAGCTTCACCCACCTTGGATGACCAAGGAAGCATTTCTGCCTCCTCAGCCCCCGGACCTGTGCTCCACTGTGTCCTCTCGGGGGCTCCCTGAGAGACTGGGGCAACGTTTTGTCGCCAAGAAGAATGTGAGCGTCTCGAAGTCAGGAAATTTGAAGGGTTGTTCTGTGTTCCTGTTTTCTAGCACAGGCGTCACCCATGAATGAATATTGGCCAAATTGAGCTTCCGTTTCCCTTCCTTGAAATTGTCAAAATGCAGAGTACTTGCCCTTCGCCGTTTTCCACTTGGTAATGAAGTGGATCAGTTCTGCTTCAGCAATGATACTTTGTGAAACTTGCATTTATATTCATTTGCATTTTAAATGAGCAGCCAAGAGACACTTTGGGAGCAGTGGCACCAACAGTCTCAAAATCATTTAATCATAGTTTTGTATGGTATATTTAATTAGCTTATACATCCCACAGGAATATGACCGAGTGGATTTTAGAGATTAGGTTAGACCCTGTCAGATGATCCTGTCTAATGGTACATGTTAGAGAGCTTTGAAAGAGTTTTCAATCAACGTATTACATGAAAAGGAATACTGGATTTTATTGAATCCTTTGAGTACTGTGGCATGTTGGGTTTGATTTAGCAGTTGGAATATTACAAGGTAAGTTCATTTAAACGAATTCACAGCTGAAGAAAAAAGGTTTGAGTTTAAAGATATAACCAAGAGTGAGACTGCAGATTTTTAAGCAGTGAAATATTAGAAAACAGTGAATAAATAAATAAATGCTTCTTTAAGAGGGGCTAAATTATTTCTTATTTTGCTTTCAGAAACCAGGAAGAGATTGTTTTCTTTGGATTTCAAATGTCGTTATAGTGTAGTTATTTCTTAGCTTCCTTAAGGTGCCCCTTGAGTGCCTGAAATAATTCACTGAAATCAGTGACTCTAAAGCGTCAAAGATCTTTTCTGTCTGGAGTAGCCACCAAGCAGCTTCACTGAGGGCTTCCCATTGAAGTCCCTTTTGAGGACGTGCCTGACAGGGTTTCCATGGACTTTTTTGTCCTTGTAGTATGTAGTATGGGTGCCAGCCTCCACTCTTCACCCCTAACACAGGCCTGGTAGATAGATCAGTGAGAACCCCTACTGCTTGTTCTGAAAGTTACACCTGGGGGTGTCAAGCTGCTTGGCGACGAGGCCAAAGGCTCACCCTGCATGGCCACAGCAGAAGTCCAGCCAGTGCTCCCAGCACCATCCATTTGGGGAACAGGCCCAGTAGTGTGGCCAGGCTGGTGTCCACACCACTGACCCAACTCCAAGATTGCAGCCTCCTGGAGGTTTTTTGTTTTTGTTTTTGTTTTTTAAAAAAAAAGCAAAAACAAAACAAAGGTTGTCAAGAGTGGCCAGAGGACTAGAGATTGTCATAGGGGACAACGGGGTGCCACCGCTCATGGATTGTGACATGTCAGGGAGATAGCCCTGCGGCGTGTCTGGGTCAGGTTTGGTGGCATTCTGCATTCAGCAAAGCCCTGCGTGCTATGTCCATCTGTCAATGATGACTGCAGAACACGTTTTTCAGTAGGAAATGATGAGGAGATTTGGGGAAAGATGAGCTAAAAGTGAAAATCTTTGACATAAGAGGATATTTTTGCACAGAGACAATCATCAGTTTCTACCCAAACAGTATCTATTATTTAATGATTCTGCCTGGAAGCAAAGGGGTAAGCTGAATCTTTCAGAGGTCTTTCCCAGTCCTAAATTATTTTCTTGACCTACAAAGCAGGTAAAATTTCAGTCACAATTGGTGAAATTGCTACGCAGTGACATGAAAAAAGCAATTGATCATAAGCATTTGCTTGTTAATTAAGTTTACTTACTCTCCTTAGAGATAGAATGTACATATGGTTCTAGCTCTAGATATGTCACAATTTATTTGACTTTTGTTTTTTTTTTTTTAATGTTAAGTATTTGGGCTAAGATTTAAAAAACTGATTCAAGAAAGCTGAGGAGGAAATAAATGGGACATTAATTACAATATTTTATACGCTGTCTCTAAGCAGCAGACACTTCACTTGTTTAGTTTGAGTGTTAATTTTGTTTTTATGAATAGGCAAGGACACATTACTGTAACCCTCCTGTGTAGTTACTGCTGTGATGAGATGAACCACGTGCTATTTTAGAATCTCAGGGAAAGTTAGCAACACTGCTGATGACGCTTTTCATGGATGAACAAGTCTTGATGTGTTTTTTCCCAGTTGGAAGTATATTGATAACTACCTTCATGTGTGTGGTGTTTATACAGGGCTGTGTGTGTGTGTGTGTGTGTGTGTGTGTGTGTGTGTGTGTATGTATAGGGTTATGTAGATAGATAGCATAGAAATTAACTTCTCATACATATATGCTTTTATCATGTTAAAACATTTAACAAGTTTCTAAAGGATTTATCCTAGAATACCTTTTAGTACCAAGATTCCCTGGTATATTTAAATAAAGACATATGTCCAACTTTCCAATCTATCCATCTTCTTCAATTTAAAATGTCTCATGTAAAGTCCATCCATATGTCCCTCTGGTGTTGCATTTCTGTCTCCAGCCACTTTCTCATGTGACAGGGGTGGGATTTGTTGATGTGACCAGGCCTTTAGGACAGCACCTCTGACTCCTCCTGCACCTGGCTAGCGAATGCACACCAGGTCCTGACCCTAAGGATTAAAGACGACGTCAGGGAGCTCATCCTGGATTGGATTGAGAAGGCTAGATTAGGAGCCATCCAGGAGGGAAGCAAGCTTCTCTCTGCACAGGCTCGGAGCCGCCTGCGGAGTCGGGTGGTGGAGGGTGGCTGGTGGGGAAGGTAGCTGCATGGTCAGCAAATTATAAAGGGCCAGTGTTTTCGGCGTTAAACCAGAGGTGGCATGTTTGATGTTATTGAGCCCCTCAGAAGGATTTAGGGGACACTTTAATTATAGCATCTGTTTACTTCAAGGATCTTTTAGCTGCATGTTGTAGGGCTGGGGATAGTGATGACAAGGATATCCACAGGAACAAAAGCAGCGGGTTCTGTTGTTTTCTTTTGAAGTGGGATGGGAGTGAAGCAGGGCTGCCCAATTACTTGTGGTGTCATGGGTGTAAGCCATCGTCATGGGCTGCACATGCCCCTGGGAGACAGGAGGCCCTGCACCCTTCTCTATGAACTTCTTTACTTCTGGGGAAAGCCTGTTGCTGTTCCTGCCTGCTCTGGCCCGGGAGGCTGACTCGTTTGCTATGCAAGGCCCAGGCTCTCCGGGTGCTGGTGCCTGTTGCAAAATAAGAAGCAATGGTGGCAAAATGTCCACCTCCCTAAATTAAACCACAAAGGTTAGGACCAAACTTAAAAATATGATCTTTGAGTGGTATGGTCTTGTTTTTGAGTGTATTTTGGCATTGTGTTCAAACCAAAGTTTATTCCAGCCAATTTAATGTACTATTTTCTAATAACAACTCTGTTTTAAACCTTCCCATCCATATCAAACACAGTGATGTTGAGGTTAAGAGGGACCCTTTCTCTAAATGAAAATATAATACTTATCCTATATAATTTTGGAGGGCCCAAAGATGTTGGAATCAATGTATTTGTAAGAATTGCATTAAACATTCTTCATTTGATGAACAGTACCTTACAATCCTAATGCTATCTATCAAAGTTGAATGAGAGCAGTTTCAGCATCAACTCTTGAACGGTAGCTAAACTAACAAGAGAGTACCCAAATGTGCTCTAAAGGGAGCAGCACCGGCTGATGTTCTGCCGAGTCTGTGAGTGTCCAGGACCCAACTACAGGGAGATAACAGGCAGGTGCTCTGTACCCAAGCCCTCACGTGGTGACCTGCCTCCCTCCTGGGGGCCCACTGTCCCCCGGGGGCTTTCAGGCCCTGTGGGTTTTGGGCAGAGTCCCAGGAGCCAAAGGGCCATTTGGGAAAGGCTGAAACTTGGCTTCGCAGTCAGCCAGCTTCTGTCTGAAGTGGTCATTTTCTTCCTGGAACTCCTGGAGCGCTCTCAGTGGGTCCGGCAGCCATCCAGTCTTCCTGGGCCCTTTTCTTATGGAAGAGGATCTCCCTCTGAAAACTAGAAGTGTCTTCCTTCAATTCCTAGTGGTTACAGGTCTGACACATGCAGTTTAAGTACTAGTGCACCTTGCGAAGTCTCTGATCGAGGTCCAGGCAGTAGCTGTCCTCCTGCGTGAACTCCTACTGAGGCCCCATCATGGGTTCTCAGTGCAGTTCAGGCAGAGCAGGAAGCTTCAGCTGCAGCTTTGCGAGCTCCTTCCCCAACTGTGCCCTTGTGCCCTGCAAACAGGCCTGCTCACCCATCAGACTTTGGATTTGTGCTGTGCGTTCTTTACTCCTTTGGAATTCTTCCCACAGTTGCTTATCTGTTGCTCCAGTCTTTCCTTCAGGACATTTGAAGGATGCACCTAAGTCAGCATCACCATCCACATTCTTTGGAGGAACTTGTAACCAGGATGCTAGCGGACCACCATATCCTGCTTCCCTGTTCCCCTCCATTTCCAAGTCTCCATCCTTCACATGGTCTCTACTGCTTTCCAGCAGATGCAGGATGCTTAGAGAGGTGTGAGACAGGGAGGTCATTCACCTCACTCCAGCATTCATGGCCTCTTCCATTATTGTCTGTGCTTGCTCCGGCCTTTTCATCTTCCCCTTCTTGTCTGCAAGCATTGCTTCCGTCTCACAATTTCTTGGTCGGGCAGCTCTGCAGGTTGCCAGTGGTCAGTGCTGTCATTCAGATCGTCTGTGCTTTGCCCCAGAAGATCTTCTCCATCGTGCTGTGAAGCATGTGAGACCTGCTTTGTTCAGTCACTTGGGGAAATCCAGGAGGCCTGCTTTTCTGTGCTCTTTCAGAAGCTCACCTAGGTCCTGGTAGGAAGACCTGCGTGTTTCATTTGGAACTCTCAAGCAGGGGGTTTGGAGTGATCGAGGACTGGCCTCTGGCACAGGCAACATTAGGCCACCACCAGCTTGGGGTGCTAGCCGCATCTTGGATCTGGCCGTTCTATGGACCTCACCCTGGGCTGAATACCTTTGAGCTGACTCTTCTTTTCTTCCCACTGTGCGTCATGAACGTGAAGGCCACCACAGCAGTGCATGCCCAGATCACGCAGGGTTTCCATAGGTTCACTGGCACTAGTTCTAGGATTCTGTACATCACTAGTACTGCTGCCTACAGGGGGCCCAGCAGCAGCTGAGTAGCCATTGTGTGGTGGGCAGCAGGCCCTCCGTGGCTGCCAAGGGCTCTGCCTCCACTTGCTAGTGGCCTGTGGGCCACAACTGACCACTTGGGACCCTGTGGAGGGTACTATCGCTAACACAAACAAGGGCTGCCATGATAGATGTGTGAGAATTAATTCAGTACTATACATAAAATGCTTAAGAGAGTGTCTAGCTAAGATATGTTAGCTAATATATCATCGTGATCCTCAACAACAACAAAATAACAGTAACCTAATACACCGTTATGACTCACTGGAACATGTCCCTGTTTTGTGCATTTCTCACTCACAGAGACTTGGAAAGGCAAAGGCACTTACCAAAGGGGACTCTGCTGTTCTGTAGCCACCTCCTTACATACATGGAGCCTTGGAGAGCAGGGGCCTGGAGGGGAATGACAGAGAAGTCATGTCAATTTTAGGTTTTCCAGTACATATAATAGAAATGTTTATACAGTACTGTAGTTTATTAGGTGTGTAATGACATTTCGTCTGAAACACAAGGTACATCCCTTAATCAAAAATACTTTAGTGTAAAAAAATGCCATGATCTCTTGAGTCTACAGTGAGTTGGAATCATTTTGCTGGTGGAGGGTCTTGCTGATGGCTGCTGACTGATAAGGGTGGTGGTTGCTGGAGGTTGGGGTGGCTGTGGCAGTTTCAGGAAACTGGACAACATTCAAGTTTGTCACATCAGTTCACTCTTCCTTTTATGAAAGATTTCTCTGTAGCCTACGATGCTATTTGATAGCAGTTTACCTACAGTAGAAATGTTTTATGAAATTGGAGTTAATCTCAAACCCTGCCACTGCTTTATCAACTAAGCTTATGTCCTATTCTAAATCCTTTGCTTTTATTTTGACATCTTTGACAGCATCTTCACCAGGAGTAGATTCCATCTCAAAAAGCTGCTTTCTTTGCTTGTCCATAACAAGTATTTCCTCATTTATTCAGGATTTATCATGAGGTTGCAGCAATTTGGTCACATCTTCAGGCTCCACTTCTAATTCTGGTTCTCTTGTGATTTCCCCCACATCTGCAGTGACTTCCTCTACTGAAGTCTTGAACCCTCTCAAAGCCATTCATGAGAGCTGGAATCAATCAAGTCTTCCAAGCTCCTGTTAAGGTTGATGTTTTGACCTCCTCCCATGAATCATGAATGGTCTTAATGGCATCTAGAGTAGTGAATTCTGTCCGGAAGGTTTTCAATATGCTTAGCCCAGATGCATCAGAGGAGTCATTTTCTATGGCAGTTCTAGCCTGATGAAATGTATTTCTTTAATAATAAGACTTGAGTGTCAAAATTACTCCTTGATCCATTATGGAATGAGGAATGAATGTTGTGTCAGCAGGCATGAAGACAACATTCATTCCCTTGTATATTAACATACAAGGGCTGGTCCCTCTGCAGGCTCTCGGGAGGATCCTGACCTGTCCAGCCTCGAGTATCTAAGGCCCTGTCATGCTGCATCACTGCCTCCTTTCTCCAAATTTCGAGGACCCTGTGATTCCCTTGGGCTTGTCTGAATAATCCAGGATAGGATTCTTATTTGGAGATCAGCTGACTGGCAGCCTTCGTTGAATTTTGCCACGTAATGCAGCATATTCACAGGTTCTGGAGAGGAGGATGTGGACAGCTTTGGGAGGTCATTGTCCTGCCTACCACAAAGCTCTTATTATGTGGTTAGTCTTCTTTTCAACCTGTTAACTTATGTTTTTCTGGTATCAGCTGTTTTTGGCTAATGAGATGTTCCTACACTTTATTTGATATTCTTTGTCACTTTCCTCAAACATGCCCCTCAACAGGTAGTGATTCCATTTTTCTCCAGTTAGAGCTGCAGTTGGCCTTTGAAGGTGGATTCAAGAACTTGGTAACTGCATTTATGCTTACAGTTTCAGGTAATCCTGGGCTGTAATCTAAAGGTCCTACTGGTGCAGGCCTTCATCTTTATTGGTTGGTGTTGAAAGAAAGGGAGCGAGTGGTGGCTCCAAGCCTTCTTTCTGGGCTGCTTTGTGCTTCACTTGTTATGGATGCAGGTCCTGGGCTTGGAATTAATTGCAAACAAGTCTTGGACTTCTCAGAAGTGGTGGAAGGCTGTCAGATGCTCTTTTCACCCAACACAGTTTAAGCAGCTGAGTTGTATTTCATCCACTGAAAGGAAAATCTCGTTCTTGAGCTTCAAAATGTGAATGCTCAGGGAAGTCTTAGGGCCAAGATCTCACAGGTGGACAATCATCAGGCACTGATAAGATCTTAGATAGTAGCTCCTTGTTGGAATTTCTGGCTCCTGCATTCAGATTAGCCTGGTTCTGGTTGCTCACCATCCACTGTTGACACCTGTGTTTGTTTTCTCAGGTCCGGGCCCACCAGCTGGTCTTGCCACCTTGCGACGTAGTGATCAAAGCCGTTGCTGATTATGTACGCAACATTCAGGACACCTCTGACTTGGATGCCATAGCTAAAGATGTTTTCCAGCATTCACAGGTAAAAGAAAAAAAAAAAAAACCAGATTCATGGGATACGACTTTACATAGTAGTGTGGCCAGGTTTGGAAGAAGGGGACTTGTGGGTGCAAGCTGACTGGATGGGTCTGAGAGCTCTTGCTCAGGCCACTGGAAGAAAGCTGCAGGTTGCAAGGCCGAGGCTGAGGTAGCCTGGTCATGGTCCCTGCCAGCCAGGAAGTCTCAGCTGCTTCACCCAGCTTTTCCAGCCTGAATAGAAGGAGGGAGATTCAGTTAGACGGTTGGTGAGGTCTGCTGCTCATAAGTTCTCGAGCTTAATAGAATCTGTTTTTCAGAGTTTTCAGAATATGAACTGTATCAAGTCAGTCATATGGCATTATAAATCTCTGATTTGTCTGTTTTCTTCAGGTGATGGTCAGGGATTTTCTTCTTTTTTCGGGAAGTAGGTATGCCAACAAGTTGGCATCAGTAGAATAGGCAAGGCTCTGTGAAACTCCTGCCGTGTCTCTGGAGAGCTGAAATCTGGCCAGGCACGGTGGCTCACGCCTGTAATCCCAACACTCTAGTAGGCCGAGGTGGGCGGATCACCAGGTCAGGAGTTTGAGACCAGCCTAGCAACGTGGTGAAACCCTGTCTCTACTAAAAATACAAAAATTAGCCAGGCGTGGTGGCAGGCGCCTGTAATGCCAGCTACTTCGGATGCTGAGCCAGGAGAATCGCTTGAAACCGGAAGGCAGAGGCTGCAGTGAGCGGAGATCACGCCACTGCCCTCCAGCCTGGGTGAAAGAGTGAAACTCCGTCTCAAAAAAAAAAAAAAGCTGAAACCCTGGGTAGGCATATCCCCAGTCTGTCACTGCCATCCGTTCCCTTGGTGCAGATGGCTTGAGATTCATCTCTGGGCACGACCAGAGACCGAGCAGAGTGGAAGTCAGAGAAGTCCTAGAGCTAGAACCCAGGGCCCTGACTACCACGTTGGAGTTCTGCTCTTATAACTACATTGCTTTAAAAAAGTTCACATTTGGTTTGATTCTTTTGTAATAATCTCTTGATTTTCCCTGAAAGTTTTAATGTCATTCTAAATTCTTCTCTTGAAAAGCTGCAGAATATTATACATATGCTGAATTATAAAAACATTGTGATACACATGACCAGTGGCACACTCATTTATGAAGGTTTTCCTGCCTTTATTTCAGTCTAGAACAGATGACAAAGTTATTCGATTTAAGAGAGCAATTGGATATTATTCAGCGACTAGTAAGCCTATGTCATTTCATCCACCACATTACTTAGGTAAGTAAATAAAAGCCTGTGATCAATATTGACCATGTGATAATCCAAATAGGTTTAAATATTCACCATATAATCTTGTAGGTTTATGTTTCTGAAACATGATTTTCTGTAGTTATGCCAGTAAGTATAGCCAAAATTCCTGGGCAGACTCAGTAGCAATCCTTGAAAATATTGAGGAGGAAGAGAACTTAACAGCCTTCGTAGGATGAAGAAGAATCAGAATCAGACGGCATCGTGCAGATGAGGCAGCAGGTCGAGGGGATGTTGATGTCTTGGCAGCTCTGAGATATCTGCTTCTAAATACAGAATTGCCTGAGGACATAGAAGAGCCTCCACAACTGCAAGTGACTTCATAAATGCAGTATATTTGTAGTTTCTCTTTTCTTGACCTCTGCCTTTTTTTTTTTTTTTTTGAGACGGAGTCTTGCTTTGTTGCCCAGGCTGGAGTGCAGTGGCGCAATCTCGGCTCACTGCAAAGCTCCGCCTCCCGGGTTCACGCCACTCTCCTGCCTCAGCCTCCTAAGTAGCTGGGACTACAGGCACCCGCCACCATGCCTGGCTAATTTTTTGTATTTTTAGTGGAGACGGGGTTTCACCATGTTAGCCAGGATAGTCTTGATCTCCTGACCTCGTGATCTGCCCGCCTCGGCCTCCCAAAGTGCTGGGATTGCAGGTGTGAGCCACTGCGCCCGACCTTTTTTTTTTTTTTTTTTAATTCTTTTTTGTTGTTGAGCAGAGTCTAGCACTGTCGCCCACACTACTCCCAGGAGTGCAGTAGTGTGATCTCGGCTCACTGCAACCTCTGCCTCCCAGGCTCAAGTGATTTTTGTGCCCCAACTTCCTGAGTAGCTGGGATTACAGGCATGCGCCACCATGCCCAGCTAATTTTTGTGTTTTTAGTAGAGATGAGGTTTCACCATGTTGGCCAGGCTGATCTCAAACTCCTAGCCTCAAGTGATCTGCCCATCTCAGCCTCCCAAAATGCTGGATTACAGGCATGAGCTACCACGTTCGGCCTGTGGAAGATCAAAAGTTAATTCAGAGATTTGAAATTGGGAAAAAAAGTATTTATAAGCTGTTAGCCTGAAGCCTGCTTCATAATGACCATCTTGTGGAGGTTATAAAGCACTAAATCGTAAGTAGAAGTATGAGGAATAGACCCCAACTCTCGTTTAAATTGTGGTGTTCGCTTCATATAAGTTAACGAAAGAATGAATGCATGTACAAGAGACTCTTACTGGAAGGAGACTTTTTGTTTATTTGAGAAGACTAATTCCAAAATTGAAAGTGGCCTTAGGAGCTGCACCTTTTATTTATTCAAGCATGGTGTCTGCTGTGTGCTATTGGAGATCTGGGCATTGGAGATCAGAGGCATGGCACTGGCTTTGGCTGCCTATGTATGTGGCTGGGTGATAGACAGGGAAACGTGGCCTGTGCTGATGCCCTGTTATAAAGGAGGTACGGCTTGTAACCTGGAGATGGGCATGGGTGGAGGCCAGGGCTGCTTGGCCCTGGCCTCTCCACTGGGAGGTCAGTAAATGGCAGCAGCCTCCTGGTGGGGCTCTTGGCTGCTCTCTCGCTCCCCTGCAATCCATTTTCTTCCCAACAGCCAAAGTAATGTTTAAAAATGGCAATTGGACTGTGCTACTCCCATGCTTAGAACTCCCCACTGGCTTTCCATCAGACTTGGAATAAATTCCCAACTGCTTACCTTGCTTCCTCCCCGTGATCTGAGACTGCTGGCTCCTCACTCCTGAGCGCAGCCGCCTTTCTTGCCTTGCATGAACTGAGGTAGCTTCTGCCCTGGGCCTCTGGGCCAGCTTTTGTGCCTGGAGGGCTCCTTTCTCTGATCGGCTTGTGTTTGTGTCCTTCTGATTTGTGAGATCCAGGCTGTCATGTTCTCCAAGGTCTGTCTGGCTTTAAATCTCTGCACACTCCTTGGCTTCTCTTTTTCACCACCACCACCCCTTCCCCTGTCACTCCCCACAATGTGAAGTCTGGGGTAATGAGGGCCTATTAGTCACCTTTATTTTACTTATCCCCAGTGGATAAATATTTGACTGAATGAATTGATCCACTTGGTTTTTAAATCAAGAGAGTAAAGTGATGAGATGTGTTTTAGGATTAGTTTTGGAAAAGGGGGCACAGAGCATCGGCAGGAGGGAGACTAGCTGTATGCTGCTTCATCAGTTAGGGTGAGGCTTTATGGGACCAGATCGTGGTGTGTCTGCTGTATACCCTGCATACAGAAGATGTCTAATAATTGCTTGTGGCGATGATGGGGAGCATGAACATTGCCACCTGTGGCCTACTGCCTCCTGACCTTGGGCTCCCTATTTTATTAGAATGGGGTCTTTATGTGAATATTAAAAGAGAAGGAATATGTAAAGTGCTTTAGTGAAGTACTTGTTCAATCATTCAATACCCTTTTAGATCATTCTGCCTATGAGAATAACAGATACTGTCTGATAGTAGATACTGTCATTATTCTTCTTGTTGGCAGAATGCCTTCAACAGGCATGGAATGACTGGGCATTAGAATGAGCAGTGAGGAGCCTGAAAGGAGCGCTCAGAGGTGGGGCTGGCAGCCTCCTGTGTTTCGCTGACATTGTGCTCCTGTGGGACAATCTGTATGGCAAGTGTGGTTTAGAAAGTCCTTAGAGTGTACTTGGGACTAGAAAATCTGCTTGGGAGAAAATTAGGAAGATAAGTATGGAGAAAGGCAGCACACTTAACATTTGGCATTGATCTGGGCTCATGATAACAATCATGAAGATGTTTTGAATAGGCAAGGTGAGTTAAGTTTGAATATCTTAAAAATATGTTCTGCCAAGTGCTTTTGTGTTCTTATCAAATTATTAAGATTTTAGGTAAGTATTTTAGAGATGAAGTTTATTCAGAATTTAGTTTCACTTTCATTTTCACTACTGGGTGGCTTACGGAGAACAGGAAAGTAACTGGTAGAGTCTGGGATGTTTGGGATGATAGTTGCAGGCAGCTTAGTGTAGGCATGAACTGGCTGTAAATCCTCCTGTACAGCTTTCCCTGATGCTTCTGGGTGTTGCAGAAATGCGGGTTGTATGTGAAGGGACTAACAAAAGTACAGGCACAGAATGACAGCCAGGCAGGAAGTTTGGGCAGTGTAGAATTTTAAGATGACTGGTATGCAGTCTGGAATGGCAGGAGGCAAGCTTGGAGAGAGGCTTCAGGCAAGATTGGGAAGGACGTTTTGTTTCAAGCTACATACACACAATTTGAAACTAGCAGAAATGGATTCTTGTAAAAATAACTTTAGCTTTTTTCTGATAACTCTGAAGAAACATGTTATATTAGCTCTCATTGATTTTTTTCCCCCTGCATACTACTGGAATCCTACCAATGAAACTAACAGGATGAAGACTGGAACCTAAGTTGAAAGTCTAGAAGGAACAACATGGAGTCAGTGGGACCCTTTCTGGCACCCCAAGTTAGAACCCATGATACATTTTTCGTAGAAATATTTTTATAAGTAATAGGTAGGTCCTAAGTGGTGTTTGGTGATCTGTCATAGAATCCAACCACAGTCCATTATGTTATTCTACAGGAAGATAATTCAGAATTTTGAACAACCAATGTGGGGATATCACTTTCTTGTTATATTAGAATTTGTCTTATTAATCATTCAGAAATTGGAACGTGTGTAGAGTTTTGGAGAAGTTTTAGGGTAATCGTATGATCTGCTTAGAGAGCACGGCTATAGGGGAAAACATGGGGCGAGTTGATCTAACCAGAGGTTTCTAAACTTGGCTGGAATTTTAGATTCCACCTCGAAACTGCTCTTTCAGCATCTTCATTGGGCCTTAGGAATTTATATTTTTTAAAAAAGGAATGTTCCTAGTTAGATACCAGTTGGCCTGGCTTTTAGGAACCACCACTCATCCTCTGTGCCTTTCCTTGTAAGCCTGTAAATCTATCTGCAATATTGAGAAAATCACCTGAGATCTCTAAACAGTTATTGGGTAGTGTAGAGTTCTTAGGAGGACACACACACACACACACACACACACACACAGACACAGACACACACACTTGCAGTATAGTCTCCCAGAAATCATGTATTTTGAGATGATTTTGAAAATAAGTGGTGATGAGATACATTTTTAAATTTTATTTTTTAAGGATTCACTATGTCATAATTACTAAGCGAGGACCTGTGTATCTGGAAATGATTGTGATTTGTTCTTTCTGTCACGTGTAAAATCTGCCACAGCTCACCAGGAAATCACCAATGTAAATGCAACACAAATAAGATATGTGATAGTTGAGATTTCAAAATATTTAGTTCCCTGGTTAGACCAGTTGCTTAAAAATCATTGGTGGAATTTACAAAATAACAAGTAACGCAAGTGTTAGGGTCTCACCTCAGATCTGTGGATGTGGAATTTGGGCACAGATCCTGTGTGCAGGTGAAATTGAGGCTGAAGAAGCATCCACTGTGTCATTGGCCTTCCTTAGTGAAAACAATAAATGAGCTCCTACTGCACATTTTAATTGCACATTTGTTAGAACGGTTAACATAGAAAACACCAATAACACTAAATGCTGGTGAGGATGGGTAGCAACAGGTGGTGTTGCTAATGGGGATTGCAAAAATGGTACAGCTACTTTGGAAGACAGCTTCGCAGATGTTTACGAAATTTCCAAGTCATGCTTGTTGGTGTTTGCCCAAAGGAGTTGAAAACTTATATCTACACAGAAACCTGCGCACAGATATTTAAAACAACTTTATTCATAATAGCCAACACTTGGAGGCTACCAAGATGTCTTCAGTAGGTCAATAGGGAAATAAAGCTTGGTATATCTAAGCAATGAAATAATCAGCACTAAAAAGCAATGAGCTATCAAGCCACGAAAAGGTGCAGAGGAACATAAGCACATATTACTAAGTGAAAGAAGCCAACCAGAAAAGGCTACATACTGTGGGATTCCAACTATAGGACATTCTGGAAAAGGCCAAAAGTATGGAGGCAGGAAAAAGATCAAGGGTTGCCAGAGGTTGTGGGGAGGGAGGGATGATTAGGCAGATTTTTAGGGCAGTGAAACTATTCTGTATGATACTGTAACGGTGGATACATGGCATTGTACATCTGTCCATATCCAGAAAATGTACAGCACCAAGAGTGAACCCTAATGTCAACTGTGGGCATTAGGTAATCATAACGTAGCCAGGTTTGCCTCATTGATTGGAACAAATGTGTCACACCAATGCAAAGTGTGTCCTCTGCTCAAAATTTCTGTAACCTTGAAACTGCTCAAAAAAAACAGGCCTTTTTTTTTGTTTGTTTAAAGTAAAGAGCTGGTTGATTTGTGGATTTCATGACAGGCAGTGCGCTGGGTGCTGAATGGTGTGGTAAATAAGAGAGCAGTTACCATTGCCCCTGCAGATGAATGCATAGTGGGGAAGCGAACACCTGGGAATCCTGCAGGAAAGAGAACAGGAACTTCAAGGAAGACCAACCTGATTGAATCAATCTACGATTAAAGTGACGATTCTGATTGATTAGATTATTGTCGAGTGGGGTTTGGGGGTTCAGTAGGCATCTAGCAAGGTGCCAATATGGGAGGAAGTGTATTCCATGCAGGGGAGGTGGCATGTGAGAGGTCCTGAGGTAGGAGGACATAGTGAAGAAGAGGAAGAAGAATGTGGCCGAAGCACAGAAAGCAGGGAGAGTGGTCAGGTGATGGTGAGAGCGGTAGTGCAGTTGCCAGGCACCACCTTGGATTTTAGACTTTAGTCTTAGAACATGAAATCTCATGGAAGAATTTTTACCTGTAAAAAAATGATTTTGTAACTATCATACTACAATGTGTTAGTCTTAGAACATTACTAATATCTTAGCCCTCTTATATGTCTTCCCTGGTTGCATTCCTCGACTCTCTACCACCCTCAGTTTTGTATTAGTTATTCTCTGCTTCTCTGTATAATTTTATGTCTGTATGTCTGGATACGAAATAGTTTCATTTTGTTTGTTATGAAATAAAATCATATAGCATGTACTCCTCCGACTTGCCTTCTTAATATTTATATTATTGGGTTTCATTCATGTTGGCATAGTTCATTTTTTAATGCCGTGCAGCATTCCATTGTATTAATATATATTCGTCCATCCTACTGTTGATGGAAAATGGACTGTTTCCAGCTGCTTGCCATGATGGACAGTGCACTTGTGAACTTTGTTTCATGTGACCTGACGTGCACAGGAGTGGAATTCCAGGGAACCTCCGGGGTAGGGCTCTGCTCAAGCCTCTGCTGCTGCCAAACACGGATGCACCTATTTATTCTCCTGGCAGAAGTGAAAGAATTCTCTCGTTGCTCCACGTTTTTTTTTGGGGGGAGCTAGTGATTATGAAACTATATCCTGTAAAGGTTTCAGTTTGCATTTCCCTGATTACTAATGAGCTTGAGAATCTTTATGTTTATGGACCGGTAGGGTTTCTTCCATTGTAAAATGCTTGTTCATGTTGTTCGCTTATGTTTCTGTTGGGTTGTTTTTCTTTTGCTTATTCATAGGGATACTGAATATATATATTGGATGCTAGTCAGATATATGGACTGCAAATAAGAATCTCCCAGTCTGTGGCTTGCATTTTTCTGTCTTCATGATGTGCTTTGATATCAGAGTTCTTAATGTCAAATACATGAATTTTTCCCTTTATCGTTTGTACCTTTAAGTCCTACCCTGTATTTATGGTGAGATGATGTCATGTCTGAGATTTGCTTCATAATAATGCAGTAGTGGGCAAAGAAGGGTGGAAGTGCAGATGACACGCAATAGGCCGTGTGCTGGTTGATTTTGAAGGTGGTTGGTAGATACATGTGGCTCCTAATACAGTTCCCTTTTTTCTTGTGTATGTTTTAAAGTGTTACATGAGAAGGAGAAAAAGAAAACGTAAAGGAAGAATTCCTCCCTAGCCTGAGGTGACAAACATTTTGTCTTCTAAAAGTTTTATTTATGATTTTGCCCTCTCATTCTACCTGGCACTGAATTTTGTTTATGGTTTGAGTAAGGGAATTCAGTTTCTTGTTCACTATGTGGAGAACCTGTTGCCTTAGTATTGTCCACTGAGAGCGCTGTCCTCTTCCGACATATCGAGTGTCTCCGTGTGGGTCTGTTTCTGGGCTCAGTTCTGTTGAATTTCTGATTATCCTCGTGCCACAGAATTACGCCCTTCTAGTCACCATAGCCTTGTAATAATACTTGATGTCTGGTTGGGCAGATGTGCCCATGTAATATTTCTGCAAGAGGTCGAGACTTCTTGATCCTTTTCACTTTTATATACATTTTATGATCCTTGTGGTGATTTTGATTGGAATCACACCAACTCTGCAGATCAATTTGGAAAGAATAAAATCTTTATTATTGAGTGTACTAAAGAAAATGTTACATTTCTCTATTGATTTGAATTGTCTTGAATATCTTTCCATAAACTTGAATTTTCTTCATTAAACATTCATAACATCTTTCATTAAAGATATTGCTAAGTATTTATTTTTGGGTGCTATTTCTATGTGTGTCTTAAATTATATTTTCAAATTAATACTGTAAGTTGATTTTATCTTAACAACTTTGCTCAGTTCTTATTAATTTTCATAGTTGATTTGTATCTTGCTTTGGCTGATTGTGTCTTCTCTAGTATCTTTTTGATCTCCGTGATCCTCTGAGCCAGCTGTGACTTAGGGCATGATTTTTTTTTTTCTTCTTTTTTTTTTTTTGGTTTTCAAGACGGAGTCTCACTCTGTCCCCCAGGCTGGAGTGCAGCAATGCAATCTCAGCTCACTGCAACCTCCACCTCCCGGGTTCAAGCAATTCTGCTGCCTCAGCCTCCCAAGTAGCTGGGATTACAGGCGCATGCCACCACGCCCGGCTGAGTTTTGTATTTTTAGTAGACACGGGGTTTCACCATGTTAGCCAGGCTGATCTTGAACTCCTGACCTCGTGATCTGCCCACCTCGGCCTCCCAAAATGCTGGGATTACAGGCGTGAACCACCATACCCGGCCAGGGCACGATTTTTAATAGAAGGTGCGATGGTGACTGTTCTTGTCTAGCCCTTGATCTTAAGGGGGAGTCTGATGTCTTGTCATCTTAACCCTTAGCACTGTCTCCTCTACCTTTTCCAGATTAAAGAAATGTCCTCATGAAAGAGTTTTAATCTGGGAGTGGTGTGCTGAGGTATGCAGTTGGATTGCTCAGGCCTCAGTGTGCAGAGGGGATCAGGGTGGTTAAGGGCAGGTGTAGGGAAGGGAGTGGGAAACTCTTTCAGCATTGAGGCAAGGCATGGTTGCAGTCCCTGGGGCAGGTTCTCCTCTGTGGGAGGCAGGAGTGCTGGGTGGATTTCACAGATTTTTGGGAGATAGAATAAGTAGATAGTAGATAGTGATGCTTGATTATAGAAGCTCAATGAAAAGAATTCTGGGGAAATGGCTCCCAGAGTTTTGGCTTGAGCAGCTCAGGTGAGGATGCCATTAATGAGATAAAGATGATTGGAGGAGGAGCAGATTTGGAGGATGGTTTTGGACACGAATGTTGAGGCGCCTTCTAGGATCCCGGTGGAGATGAGAAACGGGCGTTAGAATGCACAGGTGAAAGCAGAGTGAGGAGCTAAGCTGGAGTCCTGGGTTGCAGCTTTGCTGGTGTGCAATGCTGAGAGGAGCCATGGTGGTGGAAGTGGAGGATAAAGAGATGGCGCCCCTGGGGCCAGATGCAGGAGGCGGATACACAGAAAGAGTGGCACAGCGAGGCTAGGGGAGGTAACCTGTGCACGATTGTTAGCAGCGCTAAGTTCTGAAAGGCTGGGCAGGAGGAGGGCGCCGCCTGATAGGTGGAGTGTCAGAGGGACCACTCAGGGCAGGCTTCGGCTGAATTTGGGGCTCCCAAACCTTGTGTACGTACAGTTGGTTGGCCCTCAGCAACAGGCAGTGGATCCTAGGAAAAGTCATTTTTAGCTTTCCTTCTTCCTCAGTATAGAAATTCATAGAAGAGGATAGGATGGGTGGCAAGCTCAGGCCTCTCTACAGTCATTTCCATAAAGGGGTGGGGCTTTGAAATGCAGGGGAGAATTAAACAGGTTGAAGTCGTTATGGGGATGATGACTGCTGAGAGAGATGGGTTAACGATACAGAAGGGATGGTTTTGGTGCACATGTGGTTTTACAGTGGAGGTATGGGAGCTTGATCTCTCATAGCAGAGAGCCTCCTGCTACCTGGCCTTTTGAAAGTCCAGCCTCCACTAAGCAGCATGGAGAGGTCACAGAGTGAGCAGACCGAGGGCAGATACGTAGAGCAGCCGGAATGCTGCGTGTCAGAGAAGAAATTTGCAAAATAGGACCGTGTTGAAAAAGGTGCTGATCAGCACTAAGCAAAGAACAGATGCTGTACAGCAACCTGGTCCTGGTCACAGCAGCACAGTGACCTCTGGGTATAGCAGCTGCCAGGTGCTTGGGAAGGGCTCCGTGGGGTGTTTCATTGGTCAGGAACCTGTGGTTAGCTTGTGTCCTGACAGGTCCCCAAGGCTGGTCACATTCTACCAGACCAGACTGTGTCCGAGGGATCACCTTCTTGCAACGCCCAGTGACTGACCTGGATGGCTGAGTGGTCTGGGGTGGGCACTGCTACCTCCAGCTCGGGCAGCCTGCCCAGGAGAGGGAATTCATGTTGCGAAAGTTACTTGTGACAAACCTGAGGGAGAAGTCGGGCTGGTCCTGGGACTGGTGTGCTGGGCTCTGGCCATGGGGAGCCTGCCCCTGCTTTGCTATTGGACATCACTCCATCCTGACTGAGAAGGGCTCCTGTGCTACATGAGGTCTGTGTGTCCGGCTGCTCCCCTGACTTTTCCTCAGAATAAACAGCCCTACTTCATGTGTCACCACAGCCCTGATCCTTATGTCGCATTGCTCAATAGATAGTGTTAACAGTTATTTTGAAAATACACGTACTCTCTCTCCAGTAACATACCCCCTAGAATCTGAGGAGATGATGAGAAAATATCCCACTTGGAAGCTGAAAAGACAATATGTAAAGAATGGTTTTAAATGCCGGACAACTGATCCTAATCTGCGGAGAAAAGGTGTTCAGCCTCCAAGGAACCCAATGGCATGCCACTCAGACCTGGAGGTCTGAACAGAGCCCACTGTAGGCTCTGGTGAGAAGTCTGTAGTGTAACCTGCCTGAGACAGCTGAGTGCTCTAGCAAAAGGGCCAAAGGATAGAGGCAGGTCCTCTAGTGCAGAAAGAATGGAAATGTGAAAGAGACCACATGTTGGCCCACACTGCCCCAGGCCATGCCTGGCTGACAGCTGGACGGCTGGACCCACCTGGACCCACCCGGTGGCCCTCCTGTCCTGTTGTGGTCTGGGCAGAAGAGGAACCCCTGGGGCCTCTTGCGGAGGAGTGGGCTCAGCAGGGGACATGGATGGCCTCGGGGGTTGGGACTGACCAAGCCTGGGGGCTATGACCCGTAAGCGGGGCCCATTATAGAAGCTGGTGATGACTTTCTTATTTTCTCCAGAGGTAGTTTGATATTGTGCAGTGTGGAGGTACCATATAACTTAGCCATGTCCCTGCTGTCATTGTCAAGAACATGTTTAGTTTTTTGCTACTATAATGATTTAAAATTTTTTTTTTTCATGAGGTATTCAATATTATACTATTTCTGTATTTTACTAATAACCTTAAAAATCTGACATTCCTTAAAAATGTGTTATATTAGGCCGGGCGCAGTGGCTCACGCCTGTAATCCCAGCACTTTGGGAGGCTGAGGCGGGCAGATCACGAGGTCAGAAGATCGAGACCATCCTGGTTAACACGGTGAAACCCGTCTCTACTAAAAATACAAAAAATTAGCCGGGCGCGGTGGCGGGCGCCTGTAGACCCAGCTACTAGGGAGGCTGAGGCAGGAGAATGACGTGAACCCAGGAGGCAGAGCTTGCAGTGAGCCAAGATTGCACCACTCCAGCCTGGGTGACAGAGACTCCGCCTCAAAAAAAAAAAAATTGTTATATTAAATCCTCACTTTGTCCTATAGCTTTGCTTACTAGACTTGCCCTTTCTTATTTGTATACTAAAGTTTTGTTGTTGTTGTGATGAATAACTGTTAAAAAAAAATAGAAGGAACAGTAGAGTGAGTGGTGCCATACCTACTTCAGGTTACACAAATGGCAACCTGTGCTTGAGGTCAGTCTTTATAAAAAAGAGATGCATCAGGCTTTTCTAAAAGTCATGTACAGCCCCCTTGAACATGTTTTTATATTTCCTCGCCTCATACATATGCAGTAATTAATATATTGCTTTAATTTTAAATTAAATGCTGTATTATGCTTACTATTCTGCACTTGGTCTTTTTGAGATGTGTCCTAGTTCATCTTGATGAGTTTTTATCTTTAAAGCTGATGCAGATGACGTTGATGTTAAGCCCTGGAGGCTGACGGAATAAAGGGCACCAGAGGGAAGTCAGGGCATTACTCCTGTTGAGTAGAAAGGCCACTCATCTTGCGCTTCTGGTCCAGAATTCCCAAGTAGGAAATTGGATTCTCCTGTTGGTGCTGGGGACTTTGCTTTCAGTGTCTGCTCTGCGACCTTTCACTCCATTTTCAGTGAGTTCGTGGTAATTAGAGTGAAGTAGGAAGTGACACAGGCTGCCTGATCTTGTGGCCGTTTTGGAAGGTCATTTTTATTTTGAACTTAAAAATCAAATGTTTTGGAAGAACCCTCCTTTGAGCCATTGTGTGATTTAAAAGACTGCAGCGTGCGTCTTCCCAAAGTGGATGCATTTAGGTTTATTAACATTGGGTTTGTTAATGGCGTTTCAGTATTTGGTAATAAATGAGGAATGTCAGTTCAGTTTACCAGTGACTTCAAAATAGAGAGCTGGTAGAGTTTCCTTTTAGGTTGTGCTTTTCCAAAATCCACAAATGGTCAGAAACTCATTTATCTTGTTTCATCATAGACTTACAAAACACATTTCGGTGCCTAAATGGGATTTGGGATTTTTGTTTGTTTTTTTGTGTTGCTTTTGTGAGTGTGTAGAGACAGGGTCTTGATGTGTTGTCTGGGCTGATCTGAACTGCCTCAGCCTCCCCGTGTCAGGATTGTAGGCATGAGCCGCCGTAACCAGCCTTAATAAGATGTAATGTTTCTATTCTGCCTTCTTGAACTTTGCTCAGTCAGTAAACATATTCTGTTCAAACTGAATAATTGAACCCAGGAACTAAATACATTTGGGTAAAACTTGCTACTTGAGACTTGGGCACCGGGTGGATTTGAATGATGCCGTACTCGTGATGTCTACCCTCTCACTATCCACATTCAGGGATGGAAAAGATTTGGAGAGTGAGGAATGCTTATAGTAAAGTTCAGCCCAGCTCCCTGCTGTAGAATGTTCTTGTATGAGCAGTCAAGCAGTCAGTAAAGCAACCCTTTTCATTGTTGAACTGCTCTCGTTCTTAGAACGTTCTTGTTTCTGTTGACTTGAAATTTGCTCCCGTGGTTTAATTTTTCCTGCTGTTCAGAATTCTTTCACGTGCTGCACAGGACGTGCCTGTTCACTGAGTTCATAATCTTACTTCTCATGGGCCTTGCACTTAGCCTTCTTCAAGCTCATCATCCCTCAGGTTTTGCCTCCTCCTGTCACCAGGCCTTGTCTTCTGGGCACTGACATCTGACTCTTCCCATGGGGTCTGGCCAGCACCGCAGGCTCTGGACCAGCATCAGCTGCCCCCGGGCTCTTAGCTCTTGGGAGTTGCTCCTCCATCCTTTGCCTGCCTGGGCACCGACCTTGCACCTGGTCTCAGTCCAGGCTCAGCCCCGGCTCTGCTGGTCCTCTTCTCCCTACAGGATGGCCAGCCGCCGCGCCCTCCCACTGTGCTCCAGGCCCCACCCGGCCTCTCTGGACACTGGATCTGTAGTGTAATGGGAACAGGTCACATGACAGTTTCCTTTCTATACCTTTTTATTTTCTGTAGACTATTGAGGTTTAGTAAACATGTCTGTTTGCACATGCTTAAAATGGTTGAAAAGTTTTGCCTTGTGTGTGTTTGCAAGCGACGAAAACTAAAGGTGGTAGGGATTATATTAATTTATTTAATCTTGGAGTCAACATTTTCAAAGCTATATTTTTTGGGTAATACTTGAAAATCATACAATGTCTGCCTATTTGTTTATTTATGAGATGGAGTCTCACTGTGTCACCCAGGCCAGAGTGCAGTGGTGCGATCTCTGCTGACTACAGCCTCTGCCTCCTGGGTTCAAGCGATTTTCAGCCTCTGCCTCCCGAATAGCTGGGGTTATAGGCACCTGCCACCACACCTGGCTAATTTTTTTTGTTTTTAGTGGAGACGGGCTTTCGCCATGTTGGTCAGGCTGATCTTGGACTCCTGACCTCAAGTGATTCGCCCACCTTGGCCTCCCAAAGTGCTGGATTACAGGCATGAGCCGCTGAGCCAGGCCAGTGTTTTGTTTTGTTTTGTTTTGTTTTTTAAGACTGACTTTGTTATTCTTCTTTGTTTTGTTTAACATAACATTTCAGAATCATATGCCAAGTAATAGAGGAACATTTGTTAGGTGGGGCTAGGAATGGGGCTGGGGTAAGGCCCACTGTAGTTCTAAGAAGAGGTTCCAGTTTAGCACCATTCCTATAAGAATGTTATCGTATTTTAATTCAGAGCAAAAGCCACACAGCTGCATAGAGGTGTAAGTGAGTCCTTTGAGGAAGTAGGTAACTGAGCTGTAAAAAGTCAAGATCACACAGCTGAGGGATTGCGGTGCGTGTTTCTTTTCATTCTGAAAGAACTTTTTACTATTTAACAACTATTTTTAAAGTTACGAAATATTTTGAAATATAGTATAGTTTTTTGGCCTTTTTTTCTTCTTTCGCTCCTTGTCTTCAGTCTGCGTACTTTTTCTTTTTTTTCCCGAAAGCCCACCTCTCTAGTAAGTGTGGAAGGAAGAGAGTGAGAAACTGGTGGTGTGATCTGTACTCTGGAGCCTCCCGTCCCTTCTGAGAAAGATGCCTGTTGTTGTAGAGAAGATACGTAGCGGTTCTGCTCGGCTGCACTTGGGCATGGAGAACAAGAACCAATTTAGACCCAGGCCTGAATCCACAGAGGCAGACCCTGGGTTAGGAGGCGCTTCTGCAGCCTTCAGAAGATGCAGACCAATTAATTAACTCATTGGACTGCTTTGATAGAATAGTGACTTTCTCTGTGGATTCACAGAGAATTATTTGAGGTCAATGATTGGAATGTGATTTTAGAAAATATTCTTTCCTTGGAATTCTTTGGTTTTAGGCTGTAATGTAGTTTGTTTGTTTGCTTTAAAGGAAAGTTTGTGCTTTCAAGGACAGTTTTAGGATGTAATGGCCAAAAGTCAAACAACAAAAACGATCATCTTCCCTTGAATATATGGGTGCTACATGAGTCTAGCTTTTCATTTGTATTATTCCAAAGTTAGGTATGTGAGGTCAGCCACAAGATATTATACACTAGACATTTTACATTGATTTAAATTATACTGTCAGAGCTTGAATAGATTTTATAATATTCTTTGGGCCAAACCTGCCTATCAGAATCACCTGTGAACAGTTTTTTAATAGCGACTTTGATTGCACACATGGAGGTGCAGATCTAGCGAACATACTGTTTTAGGAACAGCTCCTCATATTGTCTATGCCATGCATGTGTGTGTGCCGTGCATGCACGTGTGGGGTGTGTTTGTGTGCATTCCTGTGTGTATCCGCACCTGTGTGTGAGTGAGCACTTGATCGTGCACGCACATCCCTTAGAGGTGTGGACCTGTGGACTTACTGGTCAGTTAGGAATGTGTTGTGTGTGCGTGTGTCTGTGTGCATGTTGCGTGCAATGTGAGGTATCTGTGACTACACACATGCCAGTCTCATTATTCCCAGCTTCTTATACCACAGTTGTCTTTGTTTGGTACAAAGGTGGAAGCTCTGCCAAGGTTTTTTCTTGGTACGAGCCAGGATCAAAGGGCTGTGGCGTTTTAGAGCTTACAAGCTGAGGGCCCTTGGAAGGCAGGAACTTCAGACGAATTCTAGTCTGTAAGGTTCCTAGTTGTTCTCTGGGGGGAGTCAGCAATGATCTGTGCTTCACTCCCAGCGTCTGTTGGCCGTGCTTGGCTCTCAGGAGGCCGGACCAAGGACAGCGTTTGCTCTCCTGGTCTCACCACACCCGGTATTGGCTTAGGGAGCCTCTTGCCAATGCCGCCATGGACGTTAGCTTTTCAGAGAACGAGAGTGAAGGTTTGGGGAATGTTTCTGTCCTTACCTGTATTGGCAGTAGGCAGTGTGAGAGGTGGTGGTTTGTGGGTTGTGTTCCCCTTGCCTGGTGTTTTCCTCTGATTTCATACTGCTATAAAGAACTGCCCCAGACTGGGTAATTTATAAAGGAAAGAGGTTTAATTGACTCACAGTTCAGCATGGCTGGGGAGGCCTCAGGAAACTTAGCATCATGGCGAAGTTGAAGGGGAAGCAAGGCACCTGCTTCACGAGGCAGCAGTAAGAAATGCCGAGTGAAGGGGGAAGAGCCCCTTATAAAACCATCAGATCTGGTGAGAACTCAGTCACTATCATTAGAAGAGCATGGGAGAAACTGCCCTGTGATCACCTGGTCTCTGCCTGGACACGTGGGGATTGTGGGGATTATAATTCAAGATGAGATTTGAGGGGGGACGTGAAGCCTAACCATATCACCTGGTGTTCAAATGAAGAGGTTATAGAAGCATATCTACTGCTTAAAGAGGGAAATTGGAGTCAGGAAGCTTTAGGCTTAGTTTTCTTCCACATTTAAAACAAGCCCAAGGAAGAGATGTGTAGCCGTGCAAGCCCCTGGCGGATCTGTTGTGTCTCACACAGGTTTTCTATTTTCTCTGTGTCTTCAGCAGTGCATCTTACACCGCCTCAGGGCTCCTTTCATCCCCGGGCCCAGTCCTCAGCCTGACACAACATAGACGCTCAGCAACTAAGTGTTCTGAGAGGGAGTACAGCTCCTGGGGGTCCGCGTCCCATGTCCTCGTGTTTCCTGCTGGTAGTGTTTGGAAGTGCTATTGACATCTGGGCCCCACTTGGTCCTTGTTACTGCGGGTCTTGTGCCGTCTCTGGAACAGCCCTTTATGGGCACCATCTACTCACTCATTCACTTCTGTTGGCTGACGTGGCCCCTGAGATCTCTTCTTGTCCTTAGACTCCGTGAGGCCAGACGTTGAGTGTGGAGGCTTCCAGCCCCTGCCTTCTGTCCCAGCTTCGGGCTGGCCCGGCTCCTCATCCTGCTGTCCTGCTTCAGCCATTCCTCCATGTGCTTTCAGTCCCCTAACAGATTTCTTCAGTTTGCAACATAGCGTGGGAATGATGACTAGCACATGCCAGCACACATCAGGCAGGTTTATGAAATTATGTTTTAAGAGAACACAGAATCCCAAATTACTCATCCTGTATATGTGTTAAAATGTGTAACCTAATTGCTGAACAATGAAAAACAATTCCTTTTACATTTAAAAACTCACTAGTTAGCTAAGAGTATAATGGTAGTTGCAATGTACTTTAAACAGAAAAGTCCTCTTGCTTGACAAAGGTAAAGGAAACTGTTCGGTCCGACTTTGTTCCTTTCATGCCTGCCAGGGCTTCTGGTTTTGCGGAGACCTCAGGCTAGGAGCAGCCCTGAGCAGGGAGACTGAGTTACAGAGAATCCCCACCAAGCTGCAGGCAGAGGGACAGCCGAGGCCCTTAGGAAGTGCACGAGAGCAGAACCACTATGGCAAGTTCACCAAGAGATCTGGAAAGTTAGAATCCCAGCCCCAGTCCATCAAATCGAGCATCATAAAATTAAGTTGTCCTTACTGTGAAATGGCCATTTGTAATGATTTCTGAGAAGTGGGACCCATGGTGGTGTCGATGTCTGAGCCAGGTGAGGGTGAGATCCCTGGCGCCATGGGCTGGCCGCCAGGGTGCCCTGGGAAACGCCTTCTGTTCACAGCTGTGTGATTCTTTTCTTTCTGTGTTGGTGAAGCAGCCAGACCCGGTCCGTTTGGAATGCCTGGGATGGTGCCGCCGCATGTCCCTCCTCAGATGCTCAACATTCCGCAGACCTCTCTGCAAGCAAAGCCCGTGGTAAGGCCTTCCCTGCACTGGGTCGGGTGGCCGGTCTCAGACATGGTGTGTGCATTGAATTTCAATGAATGCCAAAATAAGTTCCTAAGCTCTTGAATTGATGTGTGAAATAGATGCCAGTGTTTGTTGAAATAAAAATGAGCCGGGAAACATCGTCTTGGGCCTGAGTCGGGTCCTGCTGGCCACGTGCGCGTGACCTGTACCCTTCGCTTCAGGCCCCACAGGTGCCCAGCCCAGGGGGCGCCCCGGGCCAGGGTCCATACCCGTACAGCCTCTCTGAGCCAGCACCTCTCACGTTGGACACGAGCGGGAAGAATCTGACGGAGCAGAACAGCTACAGCAACATTCCTCACGAAGGGAAGCACACGCCGCTGTATGAGCGGTCCTCGCCCATCAACCCGGCCCAGAGCGGCAGCCCCAACCACGTGGATTCCGCCTACTTCCCTGGCTCTTCTACATCGTCATCTTCCGACAACGACGAGGGCAGCGGAGGGGCGACAAAGTGAGTGGTGCACAGGTTGTGGGGTGCTTCCTGGCGGGTAGTGACCTGGGGAAGCTGCCTTCTGGCCTGCCAGCCCAGCTGGTGTTGTGCTCAAAGATGTAGTTTGTTGCAGGTGGGTGATGGTCAGTCTGTACTCAGACGGGGGTTCTTTGGACAGAGATGAGAGAGGAAGAGTAGGTATGTTCTTTGAAGTTTCCATGATTTAAAACCTGCACCATCCCAGCCCCATGGCTTGGAGCCGCAGGAACCTTTCTGGGGAGGAATTTGACAAGAACTGGTTTGTGTGATGCCCCAAACATGGGGGCATTTGTCCGGTGTGGTGCCACTCATACCCACCACAGCAACCCCCTGCCGACCCCCCAAACATTGATCTCCTGGCTCCTGGATCAAGGGAGCTCTGAATTTCCTCTCCTTCTCCTAAACTCAGCAGATCAGAGGACACTTTTGAAATAACACTGTTTGGCCAAGCAAAACCCTGGAAAGCTGCCTAGACCCGGGCTGATTGTTTCCTTCGAGGAGGATTTTAAACACTGTGTGTCCCTGAATAAATGAGTTCACAAATACATAGTTGGTTCAAATTTGATCGAGGAAATCTTAAATTTGCACTTTCCCTTTTCTTTAAACTGTCTTATGTTTAAAACAAAAAAACAGAGAAAAAAAATTTCTTTCCTTTAAGTCAATGTCTGCTTTTCCTTAGTGTGAACTCTATAGCGTAGATAACCAGGACTGGTTGATGTTACATCTATTTCTTATGTAAGAAATGTAAGAGACATAGTTGTCAGTTTCCATTGCCAGTTCTTACCTGTAGTGTCACCTGAAGCAGGTGATCTTTCTTCTCTATCCTCTGTTGATCTGTAAAATGGGAATGAATGTCTGATGATCCAGGGCAGAGCTTATTGAAGGGCTCTCTGCCATCCAGGGATGCACACCCTGTTTATATTAGAGAAGTATAACATTAGTAAATGTTGATTTGCTAAATGTGCAGAGAGGTATAAAATTAATAAATGTTTATTTGCTGTATATGCAATGCCAAGACTCTAAAATGAAGTAGAGTTGCAGTTGAATATTCAAACTTTTAAATTAACCTCTAGCAAGATAATATATTGAGTACCCATTGAATCAGAATCTCTGGTTGGGGTCCCCAAATTTGCATTTTCATAAGCACCTCAGTCAGTCTTTAGCACACTAAAGTTTGAGAACAACTGGTAGATGGTCTTAGAAGCCCTTACGCACCAGAATTCTGAGGCATGTGCAGTTTGTTATAAAATGTGACTCATATCAGCAAGGTCCAAGTGTCTGTTAAATACAGTTTTTGTTTTAGTAAGAAATGTTCTTTCTAAACTCTGAAACATGGGTGAGAAATAAGACAAAAAGCAAAAGCAGTAAGCTTTATAACCCCAACAAGAGTTCAGTGCTCATGATGGAGTTGTGGAAACCAGGTCAGGGTGCTGACTTGGGGACGTAGGTGGTGACTGGAGCATATCTCAGTTGAGGCGCTTGTTCCTCTGGTGGGGAGGGATTGAGAAGAATGTGAAATGCCCATCTAATTTGGCAAGTTGTCTTTGTTAGGATGAGCTGAACTTGGAGTGATTAGGACTGCCTGAGCATGTCCTGTCTTTGCTGTGTACACACCCTCCTACCTGTCTGTGAAGGTTCTGATCAGCTTTTTGGAGCTTGGGCATCTGGCCTCCCTCTGACCTCTTGCAGTGCTTATTGTCTTTATCCCCAGTATGGCATCTTTAGTGTTTTCTGGAGATGCATCTTGTTTCTGCCACTGGAATTTGACCTGCTCAGAGGCTTGTGTTTTCCGATCCTTGTGGTGTGAAGTGCCGTGAAGAATGCAGAGTACACCCTGTAATCAAAAGATTGGATTCAAGCTGTGTGACTTAGCAGTGACTTAATTTCCTTGAATCTGTTTCTACTTCTATTATAATAAGGAAGAGACAGACATGTTGGACCTGAGATGAACGAAGGCAGAGGAGACAAGGGTGCTTGTTTCTGAAGGCTTTGGGGTCAGAAACTAGCATTCAACTTGGGGTCAAACCCTTGATCATGGGCATCCTTTGCTTCTGGCAGGTACAGGGGTGTGACGCGTGTGCCAAGTAGGGACAGTGTTCATGATTTTCAGCAAGGGTTCTAGTGTGTTGAATTGGTTGTATCTGCAGTGTGTAACGTGCCCCTTAGGCTGTGCATAAGAGAACAAAGAACAGCTTTCATAGTTTACCAAAAAAAAGTCACTACTTTTTTAAGCTTTGGTTTAGAATTGAATGAGGACCCCGGGACCTATGTTGCTTTTTCAGGATGGTCCTAAGGGAATGGAAATTATTCATTCTCTTAGGCATTTATTTCCCAGTGAACAGGGCAGAGGATAGGAGTGATGAGGTCTGTGTGCAGAGCTTGCATTCTAGAGGACGGTATGTGAGCAGTGAACATAGAAGCCCTGACGAGTGCATGAAGAAGACGTGCCGAGAGTGAGGAGCGGGGAAGTGGGAGCGCTAGAGCAAAGAGGGGCGGGAAGACTGGGAGAAAGAAGCAAACCAGCTGATGGGCTGTGGTGTGAGGACCAGCAGGGCTGGGCCGTGCACAGCTGGATGTGTTCTAAGTGCCACGGGAAACATCTAGGGCAAGCTTGTTATCCCGTGGCCCGTGGGCCGCACGCAGCCCAGGATGGCGTCCCAACACAAATTCAAAAACTTTCTTAAAACATGATGAGATTTTTTTTCTGATTTTTTTTTTTTTTAAAGCTCATTAGCTATCATTAGTCTATTTTATGTGGGGCCCAAGACAATTCTTCTTCTTCTAATGTGGCCCAGGGATGCCAAAAGATTGGACACTGCTGATCCAGAGTGAGCTTAGCATGACCTTAGGCTGGTGAGACCCTGGTGGTTTTTTGGAGGTGAGTTTACTCCCACCTCGATGCCATTTACCCTTGAGACAGTGGGTCTCCGGACAGTCAGACCATTCAGCTAGTGGAAACAGTTGAACTCCAGAACTCTGGTCTTTAAATAAATTGATGGTAGAAATGTTTATATGTATGTATATATTTTAAAATTTTTTTGAGATGGAATTTTGCTCTTTTTGGCCAGGCTGGAGTGCAATGGCATGATCTTGGCTAACTGCAACCTCTGCCTAGGTTCAAGCGATTCTCCTGCCTCAGCCTCCCAAGTAGCTAGGATTACAGTTGCCCACTACCACGCCCAGCTAATTTTTCTGTATTTTCACTAGAGACGAGGTTTCACCATGTTGGCCAGGCTGTTCTCAAACTCCTGACCTCAGGTGATCCACCCGCCTCGGCCTCCCAAAGTGCTGGGATTATAGGCGTGACCCTCCGGGCCTGGCCAGAAACATTAATAATTTCTGGACTATAAAATAGCAGAGGCGATTGGCCTTGTAGATGCGTAGCACGATGTGCCCCCACCTGCTACGCTCTGCCTCTCACTGTCCAGCCCTAACTTCTTCTGTCTCTGTAGTGGACGTTCAGTGATACCACAAGGAAGGAATAATGTGGGACACCCTGCAAAATAAACGGCTTAGTTTCCCCAACAATAAATCAGTGGCACTCTTTTAAAGAGTGGTAGTGATGGGCGATGGGGATTGTTACAGAAAAAAAGAGACAACAAAAAAAGAAAAAAGCTTCCTATGAATTAAACAGGTAAGTGCTTTTCTAAAATTATTATTATTATTACTGTTTTAGGGACAGGGTCTTGCTGTTTCACCCAGGCTGGAGTGCAGTGACATCATAACTCACTGCAGCCTCAAGCTCCTGGACTCAGGTGATCCTCACACCTCAGCATGTTCCCCCTGAGATGAAAGACATGTTCCACCATACCCAGCTAACTTGTATTATTTATAGTTATGGGGTCTTGCTGTATTGCCCAGACTGGTTTCGAACTCCTGGCCTGAAGCCATCCTCCTACCTCTGCCTCTGAAAGTGCTGGGATTACAGGCATGAGCCACTGTGTGCAGCCGATGGCAACTGTTTTAAATGGAAAAAGATACAAATGTGCTGGGTGTGGTACTGTACACCTGTAGTCCCAGCTACTCAGGAGGCTGTGGCGGGAGGATCACTTGAGCCCAGGAGGTCGAGGCTTCAGTGAGCTATGATCATACTTGTGAATGGCCAATGCACTCTCTCCTGGGCAATGTAGTGAGAGCTCATCTCTTAAAAGTATAAGCATGGAATTCACAGAGGAAGCAGCCATCGATAAACATAAAAAGTTGTTCACCCTCAGTAAGAATATCGAAGTTCTATAACTTAGAACATAAGATACCTTTTACAAAAGCTTATAAAATTGTCAAACATTTATTTTTGAAGATAAAATGTGGTGAGGGGTTATGGACGGAGTTATTGAGTCCTGGCTGTCGCCACTGAGCGTTGCTGGATGTTGTCATGACTTGTGGACGTCTGAGAGCTGCGTGGCTTCGGGTGCTCTTTGTGGAGATTTGCTCTGTGCCTATAGGAAGGTGGCTGTGGGGTGTGCATGGCAGCAACATTGGTGGAACAGATGTGTGTGACCCCATGCTGTCATCAGGGTTCATTGCACAGGAGCCTCATACATACTACAGAGAATCTGCTTTTATAACCCCAAGTTCATGGGGGGGGCATCCACACAGATGGCAGCAGATCGGGAAATGCTGTCAGCCAGTCCTCAGGGGCAGTAGGGCAGTCTTCATCTGGGTGCGCCTGGCAGCTCTGAGCTTTATCTCTTCTTTTTGTTGTATTTCTTTAATATCTTATTCAGCGTTTTAGTTTCTTTAGTTGGGTGAGTTGTTCAGTGTCTTTGTACCGTACAGTTCTCCTGTGCTGTTGGAATGGAAGTCATGGGCTGTGTTACTCTTTTGAAATGTAAATTTCTCTTTAGAATTTTTGGAAAAATCTGTTAGAGGAGGAGTTCTTAGAATGTGAGAAGACTTCTTGCTACATAGCTGTGCCTGCTTGACGTATTTTTCCAACAAAATTGAAGGTGAACCTGTTAGGAGCTCAGTTCTGAGTTTGATGGGCTACTTTGAAGAGACACAACACTCTCTTTCTAGCATGTTCCTTGAAAGAAAATAGGTGGTGCTTGGGTAGTGATCAGAACTGGCAGTTATTCTAGGCCTAAAACAGTTTGGCAATAAAATAAAAAAAAGGGGCCACGTATGGTGGCTCATGCTTTAATCCCCACACTTTGAGAGGCTGAGGCTGGGGGATTACATGAAGCCAGCCTGGGCAACATAAAATTTAAAAATTGGCCTGACGTGGTGGCATGTGCTTGTGGGTCCAGCAACCTGGGTGGCTAAGACAGCAGGATCACTTGAGCCCAGGATTTCGAGGCTGTAGTGAGCCATGATGGCACCACTGCAGTCCAGCCGGGCAACAGAATGAGTCCCTGTCTCTTAAAAAGGAAAGAAAGAAAAGGAATGAAATGTGTGGCTTTCTAAGTAATGTCTCTGCCAGTTCCTTTGTTAGAGCGGTAGAGCAGTACCAGCATAAACTTGCTTTATTCTGTTTACATTTTAAAAATTAAGGTGACATTCTTGTCTTTTTTCCCTTCCTGGTGCCTGTCAGATGTTTGTAATCTTGTTTCAGTTGAATTAAGAATTACAGCTGAGGCTGGGTGCCATGGCTCATGCCTGTAATTTCAGCACTTTGGGAAGCCGAGGTAGGCGGATCACTTGAGGTCGGAAGTTCAAGACCAACATGGTGAAACCCTTTCTCTACCAAAAAATACAAAAATTAGCTGGATGTGGTGGTGTGTGCTTGTAGTCCCAGCTACTTGGGAGGCTGAGGTAGGAGAACTGCTTGAACCTGGGAGGTGGAGGTTGCAATGAGCTGAGATTGTGCCACCGCACTCCAGCCTGGGCAGCGGAGTGAGATCCTGTGTGAAAAACGAAACAAAACAAAACAAAACAGTTACAATTGAATCCTTGTGGAGGTATTTATTTTATGTTATTTTCGTAGATTCATTTGGATTTGCAAAATCTGAATCAAATCTGAGGTTGATGTATTACAATTTTTAATTCTTTGTTTTATACCTTTTTTCTAATTATCATCTTGATACAAAGTTATATAGAATTCAAACACTGGAAAATACAGTATAGAGAATTCCCCATGATCTTACTTCTAGAGAGGTAATTATATTTGAAAGATTGGTGAATATTCAAGCACCTTATTTTCCTCTGCATCTGCTAAAATAAGATTTTTACAATAACTAGGTCTATCTTAGGGAGAGTAACTTGCCCTTTTTCCTTTTCTTCCATCTTTTATACTTAATATACTTATATAACTATGCATTCTTATTTGTGCGTGTAAGTCTTATTATGCGTATGTACTTAATACCTAATATTTAATAAGATCTATATATGTCCACTTTATTGCTTTAATATTTTTGCATAAAATTACTGACATTTTAAATTAGATATGTAAAAGTCCTCATTCAGAGAGAAGACTGACTGAGTTTTTTTCCACCTTGTGTCCTTGTTTGTATAAATGTGTTTCATTTTCTTGAGAATTTATATATGTATCTTAGTAGAGAAAGCCCTGTGGAACAGGACATCTCCACATTTATTATTTATTTTGACATGTGGTGTTATGGAGGCATCTCTCGCATAAGTCTGTGTTCCCTTCCCCTGTGAATTTTTGCTAATGACTTGTCCTCCCTGGACCAAATCTGGACTGTGAAGACGGACCACAGGAAGGCAGGCTGTTTGGTGTTAGCATGCTCCGTGAGCAGCACTGAGACCGCGCTGTTGGCAGGAAGCGGTTTGCTCAGAGTCTCTTGGCTGGTATTTCTCGGTGGCGTTGTGACCTGAAGCTCGCAGGACCTCAGAGCATTCAGATGTGCGTGGCAGATTTGCTGTGTTGTTTGTATATTAAATTAGCTGATGAATAAGCTCAATGAATGGTAGCTGTCACTACTTTTTAAAAATTAACTATTAGTGCCGGGCGCGGTGGCTCAAGCCTGTAATCCCAGCGCTTTGGGAGGCCGAGACAGGCGGATCATGAGGTCAGGAGATCGAGACCATCCTGGCTAACACGGTGAAACCCCGTCTCTACTAAAAAATACAAAAAACTAGCCGGGCAAGGTGGTGGGCGCCTATAGTCCCAGCTACTCGGGAGGCTGAGGCAGGAGAGTGGCATGAACCCGGGAGGCGGAGCTTGCAGTGAGCTGAGATCCGGCCACTGCACTCCAGCCTGGGTGACAGAGCGAGACTCCGTCTCAAAAATAAATAAATAAATAAATAAATAAATAAAAATTAACTATTAGTATGCTAGAAAACCAGAACAGTGGTTCGGTTTTTAGTGTAAAATAACTAAAAGAATTTTATTTAGCTCCCTTTGATCTGGTATCCTAGGAAGTATGTACCTGATGTGCCTGTTTTGCTTGAAGTTGGTGTTGAATGTTTTTCTTGTCCTTTAAGTCCTTTCCAACTCCACTTCCAAAAAAACTGTGTTTCACAAGGAGAGTTCCATCGTGCCCTGCTCCAGAATCCTGAGGCGTGGGTCCTGGGGCTGAGGGAATGACTTTACTATAGCTGTGGGTTTTTCTTTCAGACCGTTACACGCTTGTTCCAGACAGATATTTGCTTTATATTTATGTTTTGACTTTTTAACGCATGGTACCATTTCTAATATCTTCTCATAAAAGTGATTCTGAATTTTATACGTTGGCAAAAATTAATCATGATCTATATCATTACATTGTGTGCTAGCCATCTACTAATCTGTGTAGACATTTCGTATTGATCTTAAGACAGATGTGTTGGCACAGGTGTCTCTGAACCCTCACTGGCGGGGTCCAAGGGGACTGCTCCGTGGCCAGTTGGGGCTTCTTGGTCACACAGTCTTCTGATGACAGCGAGAAGCCCTGACAAGGCTGTGAAAGAAGTTTGAGCCATCATCTGACTGCCACATGGAAAAGTGCTTTCTGTGTTCCTGACATTTTAAGCTCACCCATTACATGAAGGAACCTGAATGTGTGATGTTAGGTTAACTAGGGCATGAGGAGACTCGACCTATTAGGTGTCTGTCTCTGTGACTCTTGTAGCTTCCCTGGTCAGGGCACCCAGATACTGGTGCTTCTGTAGGGAACTAGCACTTGACAGGGCAGGCCCTGCGGGAGAACTCTGAGCATCTGTCCAACCAGGCCGAGGCTTTCTGCTGCCCAGGCCCTCTTTGTTACACTATCAGAGACCCTCCCGGCTGTCTGTTCTCAGCCCTGTTGAGTTGGGGAGCAGATAGAAATGAAAAATTTATACATGCCAGATAGTTCTGCTGTGAATTTGACCTTTTCTAAATTTAATGATTTATTTTCTTCCATTTTGGTGTATTTGCCTTTGCTCTTTCCTGTTGACACAGAAGTCAGATTTTACTTAATGTTCTCTTTCTTTTCTGCTCCATAAAGGAAAACTCTACACCCCTCACAGTAAGGAACATGAGTGACACGTCATACGCTGGTATACTTGGTGTAAACCAAGTTTTATTTGGTGTTACTTGGTGTAAACCAAGCATCATTTAGGAAATAATTCTTATTCACACCAGAACACCAGTACATTTCCATCCTAGTCTCACCAACTTGCTGAAAGATGGAGAAAAGAAATCATTCAGTGACTAGAACAGTTTGCTGTCCTCCCAGGCTTTCGTACAGAAGCTCCAAATGTTCCTGGTGAAGTGAGGCCTTGGCACACCTCTCTGACAGCCTGCTAATACCCCATCCGATAGTTCTGGGCTTCCCCAGCCACCGAGCTGACTTGCCAGAGTCACCCTTTCTGTTGCTTGCGTGCTACATTCTCACATATGTATGAAACTGGAGCCACAGCTCGGCTCTGCTGTGGTAGCAGGTGCCAGTAGTTTGAAATAAGGGTCTGGGTTTGAATCCAGCTGCTTTGTTTGTGACTGTGGGTAGATTCCTTCTCTCTGAGCCTGGATTTGATCATTTTATCATTAGAGATTTATAGTGTGGGGGTGGGGACGAGATTGTGAGAGCACCGCAGGCTTCCTGCACAGTGCCCGGGTCACTGACTCTACTTCCCTGTAGCTAGTGCCTGTCTCAGCACGTCTCAGTGCAGTGTGAGACGGTGAAACGTCTGGTTCACGTACATGGTTCCAGGCGTCAGTTTAAGGCATTACTAGTTGTGTGAAATGAAACATAAATATATATAGAAGTAGAGTTCTAAAATGTTATCCATCTGTTCTTCAAAGCAAGGCATTTGTCATATTCAATTTTTTTTTTTCAAATTGTAAAGTAACATATTTGTCCTATTGAAATATATTGGCCTTCTCAAAAACTGTTTCTTGTCAAGATGCTTTTCAGGCAAAATTTTAGATTTTATAGTCTGATTGTTAGAAGGTTATATGAGCATCCAGATTATGACATTTATTTTTAGATTGATAATCTACGTAGAGCAACACTAAGGCTTGCGAGTGTAGGGGTCTCTGTGATCTCAGGTGGCACTGGCATGAACCTCTCGGCTCTCCAGTTTTAGTAGAGAGGTGCGTCCCCTCCTTGGTTGGCACTTTCCTAACCCTCGGCCTCCCCTGCCCCACCATCCTAGGTGCATGATCCTCTAGATCCTCTTACCCTGCAAGAGCTCCAGACACTCTAGGGACAGATACCCCGGGGATGGGCGCTTGGGGGTCTGCATGGTTAATAAGCATTCCCCATGAGTCTTTAAACTTAACAACAGTTTAAGAACGCTTATTGTTCTTTACATCCAATGGAAGATGAGCAAGATTTGTGCCAATGTTGCCATGTACTTCTAGGCCAGGATTTAGTAATTTATTGCCGCCTGCATCTCCCAGCTTACTGACTCATGCTTCCCTATCAGCACATGCTCATCCACCTCCTGATCCTTTCTCCATTGTCTGCTCACATTGTGCCCTCAGTGACTGCTTTCTCAATGGTACAGATCACCACACTCTGGGGATGCCTGCCCTGGTTTTTGATGTGTCTGAGCCACTGCTGGTGTCTCCTCTAGTTTTAAGTTGCAGGCAGAGATTGTGCATGAGGTAGTGAACTTGAACAGAGCAGTGGTTTCTCCAAGCTCCATGAAGACCGGGAAACCTGAACAGGGTGGGTGAACTTTTCATGGCGTGCGTGCGGTATCCTTGGCTGGATGGGTCCATCGTGTGACAGTGGAATCTTTTTGCATTTTTTTTTTCCTTTTTTAAAAGACAGACCTAAAATGAAGTTGATTGGAAGACAGGAGAATTATCTGGTCTTAAAACCTCTCCATCTGTCATGTGAGTCAGTTACAAAGGCAGCCCAGTTGACCCATGCTGGCATGCCCTATGGCCAACACTGGTTTTCAGAAGGTAGTTTGGGCATAGAACCTTACAGTGGAAGGGTGAGTGCATGGAGCACCACAGCCATCCCTGCCTCAGGGTCACACTGTGTACTGAGGCTCCAGTGTGGTGCTGCATCCTGCTGGCCCTGCTCAAGCCCCTGCATATCCTCTGCTACCTGTAGACAGTGCGTTTCACATTTGCCTGAGGACTATGGTAGACCCATATACTACAAGTGAACAAAAACTTTAGGAAATAATGCTCATTCACACCACTCATTCTGGTCTGTCTTGTTTCAGTTTTTTTAAATGCTCATTAAACCCATGAAATTGTTTTCCCAGACTGTTAATGGGTAACAGCACAGTTATCTCTTATTCTGGAATTTGAGATGCTCTGTGATCTTCTCATCTCTTTTTCCTTACCCCTTTTTTCTCCGTACTTTGTTAAATAAAGCCATCCTCCAAATAAGTTCCCATGAACTCCCTGTTCTGTGAACCCACCAAGTTTGTGCCATTTCGCTTTGCCTAGAGTGTACCTTCCCTGCCTTTCAGATTTGCTAGTTTGAGTCACCTCTAGTTTTAGCTCTAATGCCCCCTCCACATAAATAGGCTGGAGTGCCCTGTGTGATGTATTATCGCCTTACATTTATTTATAAATTATGTGTAGTATTCGATCCAGATAACATTTAAGTCTTCTACTACCTCATAATTGCCAATTAAATGCCGATCTTTTGTCTCACTGTGACAATGGAAAGATCCTCCACGGCAAGGCTTGCCTTCGTTTCCTCTGCATCCTCCATAGCGCTAAGCACATCACAGACCATCTCTAAACTGCCTGGTGACTCCTCTAAGTTAGACGTTCGATAGTTTCTTTTCCATAGTTTCTTTTCCATAGTATGTGGTTATCACCTACTCTTTTGAAGCAGGAAGAAATAACTACTATAATAGAGTTATTTCTCAACGCTGTGTTTATTTTGAAAGTATTGTTATCATGAGCCTGCAGACTTAGCTCAGGCCCTTCTTGTCATTGTCAACTGGTTTGTGAAAGTGATTGGACAGTAATCATGTTCATTTTATGTTTAGCCATATCAGCGGGAACAAGATTGGCTGGGAGAAGACGGGAAGCCACTCAGAGCCTCAGGCACGAGGAGACCCAGGAGACCAAACAAAGGTAGAAAGTCTATGCCTTTTAGTTTTTGAGTTCTGACTCATTGTGTGTTAGCATACTGTATTAGTGATCAAATAGTGAAAGATAATATCTCTCTTTTAATCAGGTCATGTAAACCTTTACAAAGGGGATAACCGGGGAAGGAAGAGTTCAGAGCTACGCCCAAGCCTGCTAGTCTCTCTGCTAGTCTCTCTGCATGGCAGGCAGCTGATTTCCTCGTTGTTTGCTCACTGCATCATCTTGGACAAGGTGCTTGCTTAGGACCTTCCTGAGCCCACATTTGTTGTAGGTTTTTGTGAAGATTCTCTGAGAAAGCACCGGGGATGCTAAATTTAACTCCCCCCGCCTTTTTTTCTTTTTCTTTTTTAAAAAAGTTTTTTATTTAAAACATTTTTTTTTTTTTTTTTTTCGAGATGGAGTCTTGCTCTGTCACCCAGGCTGGAGTGCAGTGGTGCGATCTCAGCTCACTGAAACCTCTACCCCCGGGGTTCAAGCAATTCTCCTGGCTCAGCCTCCCTGGTAGCTGAAATTATAGGCGTGCACTACCTTGCCTGGCTAATTTTTGTATTTTTAGTAGAGGCGGGGTGTTGCCATGTTGGGCAGGCTGGTCTCGAACTCCTGACCTCAAGTGATCTGCCCTCCTCAGCCTCCCAAAGTGCTGGGATTACAGACTTGAGCCACCACGCCCTGCCTCTCCGCTTTTCTTCTACTTCTACTTATTAATAGTGATACCTAAAAATACCTTTTTAATTTGCAAAGCCACATCTGCCACATGTGATTACCAAGAAGGAGCAGGTTTCCTGCTTGAAGGTTTTGGTGGTTAATATGCAGGGTTGCCTGAATATCAGACGTTTGTCTAAAGAAGTCATACTATTAAATGATTGTTCTGCAAATAAGCAACAAAAATCCTTTGTGGATACATATTATTTTCAAAACACCTTCCAAAGCATTTTGAGTTGTTTCACATCTGTATTCTTATGGAATGGAGAGTGTAGAAAACACTAGTAAATTATCTATGAGTTATTCTTCTTAAGACTAATTTTGGCACTTTGTGTTTTAAAGAATAAAATTAAGCACTTTATTACACACCATTATAAAGAGTATACTTTCGAAACAGAAAAATGTGTATGTCTTTAGGGTGGCCTTAAATCAATCAATAAGCAATTCTTATTTTCAACATTTATTCTGATAAATTTTATCATACAAATAATCATTGCTCTTGGGCAACTATGCATATAATTCAGACTGTGCTAAAGTGTCTCCCTTCCTTTTTCCTTTCCTTAGTTCTACTGCCTCGCCGCAATCCATCACTGTGGTAATAATTTGGGGTCCAGACTCTTTCCTGTTATGTTCATACACTCCACGTCTGGGGGCTTAGTTGTTACAGAATGGGTGTTTTCACCGAATGGTGTATCATGAACCTCTTTCTATGTCATTATCCGTAGATCTGAGACCTTGTTTTTAATGGGATTATGCTGTGGCTTAGCAGGTTTTTGGGGCTTTTGGTTTAATTTTTGCTTGTGTATAGTTAGGGCTTTATAATGACTACAGAGAATGCTTGAGTTTGGGTTATTGTTTGTTCTTTAAGTACCAGCTGTGGCACAGAGTCAGCCCTGGATTAGAATTCCATTTCTATGTGTTAGGGTTGTGTAACTGTGTTCAGACTGCACAGCCTCTTGGAGTGTTGGTTTTCCTGTTTGTGTAGAGATCTTAGGCAAGGTCTCGAGAAAACAAACACAGGAATGGACCACATGAATGATGGACAAGTGAGAGCCAAACAAGATAGCGAGGCTTCTGCCTCCCAACACAGAGGGACTGCAGGGTGACACAGAACAGCAGGGAGCAACGGGCCCACTGTCCTGTGGCACAGTAGATGTTGATCTGTTTCAGTGTGGGAAGCTGTTCAAGGAGAGGGACTGGATCAGGGTGCTGTCTGTTTCTTCTGTCTTTAGGGTGGCACCAAATCTGGTCTCTCCAAGACAGGACTCATCTTTGTCCCCTCTGTGTCCGGCAGGTGAACAGCCACCTAGCATACTTTAAATGAATGAAAACATGACATATACTCATTTTCCTCCCTTCTGCTCTCTGCACTGTAGGCAGAAGGCTCGTCCACTGCCTCTTCAGGAAGCCAACTAGCCGAAGGCAAGGGAAGCCAGATGGGCACTGTCCAGCCAATCCCGTGCCTCCTGTCGATGCCCACCAGGAACCACATGGACATCACCACACCTCCCCTGCCCCCCGTTGCACCTGAGGTGCTGAGAGTGGCCGAGCACAGGCACAAGAAGGGGCTGATGTACCCCTACATCTTCCATGTCCTGACGAAGGTATTATCGAAGGGGCCCTGGAGTGGCTTCTGTTATTTGATGAGTGGCCATTCCTATGGGTGTTTTGTCCTGTTGTCCTTTTTTGAACCATTTTTCTGTCTTACTAATCTATTTGAAGCAAAGTTCACTTTTCCCTTTCTAAACATTGAATGAAAGATGAACATTTATAACTGTAAATACAGTTTAAAAGTAACTCGTGAAAAGTCTCACTTTTTTCCTTTGACTTAGTATAAAATATTTTTATACTTCTAATGAAATAATGCATCACATTATTTTATGACTTGTAATTTTTTTCTTATTTCAATTTCAGAATTTTCTTACACCATATTTGTGCTGTAACGTCAGGTTTAATTCTGATGTCAGATACAATATCTGGTTCCTTTATCATTTGTGCTTAGAAAATAATGTTTCCCCCTTTGAATGGCTCATAGTACTTCATGTGTTTTGACTTGTTCATAACCTCATTGAGTGCAGTTTTAATAGTGCTAAGAGCAAAAAATGGAATACAGGATTTTGTTAACATGCTCATAGTCAGAAAATGCAACTGTCTTTTTATACAGTGTCATCATTTCACTTTATTAGTGTCTTATCGAATGTATGCTTAAATATATACATATAGTGTGGCATCAATTATTTTTTAATCTTGGTGTCTCAGATGTATCTATGTGTATTTAAATTTCCTCAGTGATGTGTAGTCTTTACGTTGGCACTTTTAATCTTAGTCCCACAATTTAACAAGTTACCTCAGTTACTAGATTGATCCTGCAGAATTGGTTTATTACTATCATGTATTATTAACATGTTTTCCTCAGTACCTATGCGACCATATATAACCAGACTTTTCTGTCTGTTCTCTACAACCCATCTGTGGTTTGTAAAATAGAGTCAATAAATGCAATAATGAACTCCTGTTCTCTAATACTCCTGAGGTGGACTTCAACTGTTAACCGACTAATCCAAATACTGCTTACTTTTATTAATTAAAGGACATGGAAAACATGTAGCCAGTACTATTTGCTCAGATCCTTTAATTTATTTTTTAGTTGTAATGCCTCCAAATCTCATCTATTATTTGATATGGGTATGCATTTATAGTATCACTTTTCAGATTATGGTTGTAAGGTGAACATTTTATTTTTCAGGTTCAACATAAATTATAAAGGGTAAGTGAAAAGTAATTGTTGTGGGGAGAGCATTTTGCTAAGTTTAAGGAACCAAAGTTTTGGGAAGACATCTTTCAAAACAACGTGTTAAGAAACCACACTCATTCCTCGTGGGGCTGTTTGAAATGTAAGGTCCCCAGGAGCCACCTGATATGTCCACACTGCTGGATCTGATGCCTGGATAGTCGGTTAGATCTATATGAGGGTTGCAAGTTGTACCGACATACTTTCTTATTTCTTGTGAATTTCAAGGACAAATACTGATAAAATGACATGGTTGAGATAATTGTCTTTTCAGATTTTAAAATGCTACTTAAGTTTTTGCAGTTTATCCTATAAGCTGAATGGCTCTGGTATTTAATTGCCCAGGCTAAGACGTTTACAGTGAGATGCATCTTTATGGTAATGAAGAGAATTTGCAAAGCATCATATTATTAAGAGAAATATTCCTTAGATGAGAGTGTTAGAACACATGTAGCTACTGGATTAATGAATATGGAAGTACGGAGGGTAAGGGGAAAGACCAGTTTTGAAATTAAACTTACGTAAAAGAAACAGCAAATGTTACAAAATTATTATTTAAAGCGTATATATCAATGAACTTCACAGACATTGAGGTCATAAGTGCATTTTTATGCTGAGTATAATTAAATAAAATTTATTGCACGATATCTTGAGATGTATTTTGATGCTGTAAGATCCCTGAGACTGATGAGTTTTGGCAACAATCTCAGCTGCCAAAGGCCACAGTCAGTCATTTGTCTCTTGGCAGCACGTTCTTGAGTCAGATGTGGTTCTTGCCGTATTGGACCTGGGACGTGAAAAAGATGGAGTGCTTTTGTTTTCTGCCCTAGTGGCTAGGCATGTCCTTACCCGCAATGAGACACATTTCTTGAACACCTGCCACACTATGGCAGAAGCCTAATACGTGAGGTGGTAATTTGCCATGGAAGAACTTCGCAAAGAAAATTTGACCATTATATTTTCAGGATACTCAGTTCTTTAGTTGCATGTAGGTCATTGAACATTTTCAATTATATTGCATATGACCATCCCCACTCTCTAAATAAAAGTTGCAAGTTCTCAGTCTTTTCTATTCTGTTTGTTGTCTGATGTTATCTGTCTGGATTGTTTCAAAGACTTTGAAACATCTACATGGTTTTCTTTTGTTCTTGGTTTCGGATTAAACATAAAGTAATGCAGATTTTATTTTGATTCTTTGAGCATATGCTTTGGCCACAGCCTGCCAAATGAACTCTTCCTAAACATCTTTATTTGGGCAAGTTGTTAAGCAGTTGATTTGGAATGGAATTGCAGTGTCATTAACTGGAGATAATACAGTGTATTTCTGTGAGTGTATTGTAAATTCAACGTGAAAAATGTGCAATGTTATTCTGCTTTCTTCCATACAAAGGGTGAAATCAAAATTGCTGTTTCTATTGAAGATGAAGCCAACAAGGACCTGCCTCCGGCCGCTCTGCTCTATAGGCCAGTTCGTCAGTATGTTTACGGAGTCCTGTTTAGTTTGGCAGAAAGCAGAAAGAAAACTGAGAGACTTGCTTTTAGAAAGAACAGACTTCCACCAGAATGTATGTACTGTAACAATCCATTGTTTGTTTTCCTCGGTACCTCGTAATCTCTTGTGCGTTTTCTAAAGCCTTAGAAGAATCATGACTGAGTTGAGCCCGAGTGCCTCTGTGTAAAGGAGGTGGGCCGTCATCGGGGCAGTAGGCCAGGGTAAAAGCTCTTAGAAAAGGAGGAGAAGCCACAGACTTTCTTCCTCAGTAACATTCCAATAATGATGTTTATTCAGTAAAATAATAAAACAGGTTTACACTTTAAAGTGAATGTTGATCTGAAAGCAGACCTGAATTGCCGCCACTCTCTGTAATTACCATGTCTTGGTAATCAGGACGAGTGTGTTTCTGTGCTCTGGTTTTCATGAAACAAAGATCTGCTCTCTCCAGAAGGCCAGGGTCCTGGAGAAAACTTCCAGCAGGTCTCTGATTGGCCATGTTTGTGCTGTTGGAGTGCCACCACGCATGGCTCTGCAGCTGTAGCGAAGGTCGTGGGACTCACGGATCGTCGCAGGATTGTGATGATTTGTCTCGGAATCCTCTGAGACATGTGCACTTCCAGCTGATCAACTCTGGGAGTGGGGGGTGCAGGTGGAAACACTGAAAAGGATTGCAAAGGTGGTCAAAGATGAGGTCAAAGCATTTTTCTTTTATCTTCTAGTGGGCTTGTGTAATACTTGGAGAAAATGATGCCTTTTTGTTCTAGGTAATTTTATTTCCTAATGTAAGGAATGTAAAAGTAACTGTATATTTAGTTGGAAATATAGAAAAGAATCCTCAAACATACAGTCTAAGAATATTATGAATTGTGAAAATTGTAAATTACTAGATCATTCTTTGAGCCATGGATAATTGGTTACAGACTATTTGTTTGTGTGGTGGGTCAATGCAGGCCTCCTGAGATGATGAAGCTCCTTGTCAGCACTGACTGTGTGCAGTGCTGAGCTTTGGAACTTTAACCTAAGTTCATTAGATTTAAAATTTTTCTGTTTGCAATTACTATGACAAACTTGCAATCCGTAAGGCATTAAAGTGAAGCACTTCTCACTACCCTTCCTTGGTGATAGTTGTCCTGAGAGTGGTTGCTGAGCTGCTAGTGTGACTGTCACTGGCAGGAGGTGATCAGGACTTCTGTGTCTTCGATGGCTGGAGATACCATGTGGAACAATGAACATTGTAAATGACATTCTTCTCAAAGGTTCAGGACATTCTTCAATGTACCTGTTTTCATTCTTTTCTCACATTGTGTGATCCATTTGCTCACAAAAGAATGACATTTCTTACTTTGCACATGACTGGTCACTTGTCCTGGCCTGTCACTACTCTTCACTTCTCCTGCAGCCTGACCAGGCCCTCAGACCCCCTTTTTTCAGTTGTTCCTCTCTCCTGGGCTTAGCATGCCTGTGCTGCAGGCTCTGTCTAGTCCCAAATCCTGTGGCATCCTGGGTGCTGCAGCTCCTTTTTCCTCAGCTTCAGAGCACTGCACTGGCTTCGTGGTAGAAGGTATTATTTTTTATTTGCTTGTGTGTTCTAAAAACAGTGTTACCTTTACGCAGCAAACTCCTTTAGGCATTTCCAGTGATCACTTTGGGCTGAATAGGAACGGGCTTTGTGGCTTCTGTGCTGTCCCGTGGAGTCAGATGTGACTGTCCCCTACCCCTCCAGTGTTGGGCCATTTGGCATCATTGGTGTGCTGCGGTACCAAACATGCTCAGGAAGTGGAGTCTTGACCTCGTGCCTGCTGCATGTCTGCAGCACGCACGTCCGATGGTGCTTCTCGTGCTAGCTCCCCGTCAGCTGTCTTGGTCTAGGTTGAGAGGTCTCCGGCTGGGCCTGGGAGAGGCTGTCCTGTTAATGCACTGTAGAGAAAGCTCTCAGAAGGGCCAGCATGTGCAGAGCATGTGGATGGTGGGGGGCAGGAGGAGAGGTGGGGATTGTGGAAGCCAGGGCAGGCCACAGCTTTCGTGGTGTCAGACTGCCCCGACCTTCTCTGAGCAGACCAACTCCAGCTGGAATCAGAAGTCACAGGAGTACCATCAAAGGAAGAAAAGACAAGAAGGGTTGGGGAAGTCTGAAATGACTCAAGCGAATGGGGGTGCCATTGATGTCGGTGGAGGAGGAAAGGGACACAGGAGAACACAAAACAAGATGGTGGCAGCAGGTGGCACTGGATCTTCTCTTGAGATGTGGCTGAGATGGCCAGAGGAAGGCTGTATCTTCAAAGTGAGAACTTTCAGGAACTCCCTTCCCTCCTTTCCTCTTCTCCTCCTTCTTTTTAAGGATGGGAGACTGAATAGTTTTTGGTTATTGTTATGTTCTTTTTTTGACCAATGGGGAGGATTTAGTGGGGAAGAGGTGAGTTTATCAAAGAGAATAGGAAAAAATTAGTCCTGATAAAGAGTTTGTATTAGTAGACTTAGGTGGGAAGGAGGAGCAGAGGCAGAAGTTCATACTTTGGGGCCACCTTTGTTGGTGAAGGCAGGAAGGATTGGGGATAAGGATGCATCAGATTTGGTTTGGGAAAGAGAGTCAACTAGCACTGAGGAAAAGGACAGAGGCCCAGCCAACCGCGCTTGTTAATTGATCATGGAGCCTGGGTATTTTCTCCACTGTGGAGGCTGAGCTTTGCCAATGGTAGTTTGTACTTCTTTGATGGTAAATGAGATTTTAAAAGCGATTTCATAAACATTTATGTCTTTTGCTATTGTGTATATTACTCTTAGAGCAGTGTGCAGCAGGCAGTGAAAGAATGAATAATTGGTTTAGGTACACACAGCTTGTTGGAGATGAAGACCTGGTTTGGTGCATCAGAAAATTAAACTCTGTTATGTGAGAGCGTGCGTAAGTGCTGAGATGCTTTGAAAGGTCAGTGGTAAACAAATTGCAGTCTTTTCTGCTCAAGTGGTTTATGAACTTTGATTTTGACTTTTCTGTAGAGATGGGAAGCCATTGAAGGTTTGTTACAAATGATGTTTCCATTTAGAAAGATGAGTTGGATAGCGATGTATGGACTGAACCAAAACAGAAATGAAGCCTTTAAGTGTCAAAGATGGAGCAGGTGCAGATGACCTTTGCCTAGGCAGTTAAGACACTAGAATGTAAGTGTTTAGAAAGATGCATTATTAATGTACTATGACAAATACAAGTTTATTTCTGAATGGAAAAGATGTATAGATTTGACCTGAGTTTAGAAGTTGAGAGACCTTACTCAGTACCGTAATTTCAGTGGGTGAGATTTTTATAAGCAGCTTTGGAATCTAGGTCTTTATAGGGAGCTGATAAAATTGAACTTGTTTCATGCGTAATTACATTCATGAGGGGGAAACAAGCCTATAAAAAAGGTTTTTATGTCAGTGATATATCCATGATTATCACCCTAATTGGAACACCAGCTCTCCAGAAGGGATATTTTTGTTTTGAGAATATCTTGTGATTGTTAAGCCTCAGTGCTCTCAACTTGCTCAAAACCAACCTTGTTTGAGAATTGAGTAATGTGCACAGTGTGATCTATGTTCATGAACATTGCATGCATTAAAATGCCTTCCATATAACCTGTTCATTAGATTTTAGCTGATTAAATACTGACCCTGCTCGGACCATTGATTTAAACTTCCTTACTTGAAATATCTATTAATTGGTAACACATATTTGTACTAAGGAGAGTGCTACAGCTTCTTGACAATCTAAATAGGATAGGAAAATGTCTGATTGTGCCACAATGAAGCTGACATTGAAAAGTTTCTCAGGAGTTCTTGATTGACAAGATGGAACAATGATTGTATTTAGATCTTGTTGAAATTTGCTGTCTAATCTATGGCCACTCTTGGACCACATGTAGGTTGAATGAAATTATTGTCATACTGGAAGATCCATAAGCCAAAGAAAGAGTCCTGGGAGGCCATGTCCCTGTGAAGGATTGTTCTCCCCCAACCCTGCTTCCTTGGCTTTCCAAAGTGATCTGGCAACCCAGCCCTCTGCATATGGACTCCAGAGAGAGCCTGCTGCTCCAGCAGCTGGTGTGGCCATTTCTGAATGGAAAATCTGTGATCTAAAATAGCTTCAGAACCTTATCTGCACAGCTGTATGTTCCTGTTAATGGTCACTGTAACAATAAGGATTGTCCCAAGATGGCCTTATTATCGGAGAGAACTATTCAAAAGGCAAGCATGTTGAAGTCTTAAGAGTTGCTTAAAAATATTTAACTCTCAGCAGATTTAAGTCACGTATATTCATTTGGAAACCTAGTCAGTGATTAAGGCATATGGTCAAGTGTTCATAATTTATAGCTAGCTTTCCTGTGATTTACTAAACTTTCATTTTTAAAGTCACTATATGGCGAAAGTAGGATATGAGACCCTCAAAAATTTCTAGCCCTTCTGCTCCTGAACTAGGTGATAGCAAAAAAAAAAAAAAAAAAAAGAAAAAAAGAAAAAGAAAAAAAAAATTCCAGCCTTTTGAAAGTCATGTTGTATTATGTGCTGCCAATTTATTTTCCACAGCTTTCTTTCCATCCTTAAGTTCTATAATTTCACTTTTAGGAAATTCAGAAGAATATTTGCTTATCATGGCAGTATATGCCTTGGAATTCTAAGCCCTCTCAGTGGTGTACGTAGAAGAGAACTGTTAACACCCAGGGGCATGCAGATTCCTCCAGACATGATCCACGGTGATAGTGGCACCTGCTGGTAGGGAAGGTGGAACCCAGAGACCTTTTCTGTTGATGCTGGAATAAAGGCTGGGCCCGGAGATGTGTCCGGGGTCTGACGCAGGAACTCCTGGCTTTGAAGCCTTCACCTTGCAAAAATACAGATACTGTGGCGAGTTTCTTCTTCTCGTTCCTGTGGTAGAGGTGTTTATGTGCCTCTGTGGCTTTTCCTCCTTCAGAGTGCCTCTTGTCGCTCCCAGTCACTGGGGTTCTTTCTCTCCAAGGGTCAGTGGGAGAGGCTGCAGTGGTTTGAGGGCAAATGAGATGGAATAAAAGGCCTATATTTAAAAAGATTGTAGGGTAATAAGTATCCCCAGCTATAATTGAAGAGCACAAAGTTCAGAAAGTAAAGCTTAGTGATTTATACATTTTTAAAATTAACATCATCTTAATAAAATTGGCTTTTGTTTCTTGCCTCCCATTTCCTACAAAAGTCTTCCCTAGTACCTCAAAATTAAGTAAGTAAGAGAAACAGGCTTATAAAAAGTAGACAGATAAAAATTATACACACATATGAAAGAAATATGTGGAATGAGGGAGCAAGTTTATAGATGAGTACTATTTTTATGAAAGATTTTCCTATATTTATTCCTGTATTTTTAAACCACCAAGAAAAGCCGAAAGGAACATTTTTTCCTGGTCTAGTTTGCTTTAAAAATGTTTTTATTTGTGCTAATAATTGGAATTGCTAATAAAAAGTAAACTAAGTCTGCTCACTGGATTATATTATGAAATAGAATAATCAATATTACTGTACTGATTGAATATTGTGAAAATTGGTATTGTAAACATTTTTCCCATGATTTCTATGAAGGCTGCTAATAAGTCTGTCTGAATTTCTTTATTCTATAAAGCTTTCTAGGAGAAGCATTAAGGTTTTTTTCACAGAACTTTGAGTAGACCTAGCACAGCAGACGATTGCTTAGGAAGGCAAATGATACGACAGGCCAATTTGTGATATTACTCTTTTGGATTAATATTTGTTTCATAAATCCTCATACTCTTTTTTTTTTTTAACCAGTGTTACTTGCCAATCCTTGAGCTTTTGAGTTTCTAATATGTTATGAATAATATACGTGGAATGAGGAATGTGAACAGCATTTATCTACATGTCTGTAATACCGTGTTCTGCTACATGTCCTGTGCCTTACTAAGTATTTATATTTTTGTGGACAGTGGGCTGCTCCAACCTCAAATATCAAAGGTTTGAGAAAATATCCACAGCCTTTTACCTTTGAGAATTACAGAGGGTGCTTACAGACGTATCAGCCTGAGGAAGAGAACCCAATGTGCTACCTACACGCTGGGGCTGCTTAGAAATTAGGGGGCAGTTTTTCTATTAGAAGGAAAAAAAACAGTCTTCATTGTATCCACTTTTCTGTTTCTGTCCTAATGTAAATGAGTTGGAGGTTTTTGTTGTTGTTTATGATCATAACAACCCCAGGAAAGCTCGTCAAGTATAATAGTGGCTGCTCCCTAAATACACACAACCAGAGTCTAGTCGGCCACCATCTTGGAAGCCATTCATCTGCCTGCATATCTTCCTAACCTATGAACACGTGTGCATGCATGCTGCAGTTCTCTCTCCTATGTTCTTAGTGGGCATTGCTAATTAATGGTCGTGCTCTGGCACTGAGCTTAGAGACATACTTTATAATATGATCTTACAAGCGGCCACTCCGGCAAGTTGGGATTGGCTTACAAAATGAACCTGGGCTGGGATAGATCCCAAAGTCAGCATTATAACAGATTTCCAAGGTGGCTTAGTTGTCATGTTAAGTGTGCTACTAAAAGAAGATGATTAACATCTGATGGAAAACATTGAGTTTTTTACTGACAACTTAAGTACGATAGTATTTTATGGCCCCAAATTATATTTTGAAGGGGTGCTTTCTGTAAGGAAAATGCATTATAAATTTAGCCTCCAGTAACATGTCTGCCCTAGAGTTGTTTTTGCCAGTGTAAAAATATGGTTTAGTTTAAGGTAAGGAAGACAGTTTAATATTCAGTCTTTCAGAAGTAGGCTACTTCCTGAAGTAGTGAATTTTTCTGACAGTGAAAAGATGAGATTAATATTTGTTGATGGTGATACGTGAGCTGACCTCCAGGAATCTTACTGTTTTAATAAGATGCAGTAGGAACATGTTTCTCTTCAAAACTACCAGTACAGAGTTCATTTTACACTACCATGCTCTAAGGCCCAGACGGTAGCCACCCAGGATGTGCTGGAGCCTAGTGCCATGGGCAAGCCCACATACCCCCAGGTTTCTGTAAAAACTCAAATTACTTGCTGTGCTGGGTACTTTGTATTTGCTTATTTCCTGTGGGTTGAGTAATACCGTGAGGGCTAAGAAGTCCTTCCTCCTGGGCAACAGTGACTCTTCGGAAGAAAACAGCAGCCCAGAGAGAGAAGAGCAGCAGACGTTCTCATCTCTGGTGGCTACCCTCCAGCTGCCCCTTTGCAGGGGACTTGTGAAACAGAGCCAGGCATTTTTCTTTCCTCAACTTCTTCCACTCTTGAGGCTGCTATTTCAACCCGAAAATTGGATGTCCCTTGGAATTCTTCATAAACACTCATTTGTAATTAATTTAATGTAAGTAATGTATAAAATGTGAATTGATCTCATTATCTCTACATAATGAGGGGTGCTAGGTGCTTTTTATGTTTAATCATCAGGACTGTGTTGCAAAGTTAGGTGTTACCTCTTATCTTAGTCCCTGGATCTAGGCCCAGGTCTGAGAAACCAAGGAGCCCCTCCCTCTCAAGCACATGCCTGTGCAGATCGCCTGCTTCCCCCTGTCCCAGCCCTACCTGGCACATAGGAGATGTTCCGTAAATACTTATTAACTGATTGGCCGAAGGTTCCACCTCTGTTCTCTGGTGGAATACTCAAAAGTTCTCTAACTATTAGAGATGAGCACCTTTGCTTCTGGAGCAAGCCTTTATGTCAGTCACATCTATTTTCTTTGATAAAGACATGTATTTCCTGAATTGGACTTGCTGTTCTTGTCATGACTGTTGCACATGGGCAACAACATGCTTAGTGCTGTAAAAGAGAACACTAACCCCCCTCTGTCCCTACTGTGTCTACAGGCTTACCCAGGACAGTTCTGAGCCCTGCTAGGACTCGGAGCAGCCTTTGGCTGGAGTATTGCCATGAGTTCATCAACAAGAGTCCAGTTTCGGCTCTCAGGAGTGTGTTCACCTGTTTCCTTCTGGGCTGTGCCGAGTCTTGAGACACAGCACCAGGCCAGGCTCATTCAGGTACACAGGAGGCCCTCCGAGCTCTAGTGGGGAGAGCTGTCAGAGCCTGCAGCTGGAGCGCATATTTCTGAGGATACCATGCTTTAGGACTAGTGCCTGTGACCTCCTCTTCACTTTGTGACCTAGGGCCTCACAGGATGAACTCTGCAGAGGCCTAAAGGTTTTGAAATTGAGAAGGAAAATCTACCAATAATTTTTTTTTTCTAGAATGAAAACAAAACATGAATGATTGTTAAAATGATTAAAGAGAGGCAAGAACAGAGCCGATGAAAGGGAAAGAAAACAATGGCAAAGTTAAAGGCCAATTTAGTAAGATTGCCTCTCTTGAAAACCCCTAGGGGGCTCCTGACATGCACCACATAAACCCATGCTCTGTGTGTGGGGTATGTTTCAGTGTGTGTTTTGTGGTATGTGTGTGGTATGGTGAGGGTGTGTGTGAGGTGGGGTTTGTTGGTATGTTGTGTGAAGTATGTGATGTGTGCATGGTATGAAATGTGTGATGTATGTGTCCCATGTGTTTGCGAGGTGTGCTTATGTAATCTGATAGCAACATAGCATATTGGCGAACAGCTCATTCTGGAAGCTCCCCTTGCCTGTTGTTCTCTTGGGGCGAAGCAGCCTTGGGGTTGGATCACAGGAGGGAAGGCAGGTCGGCTCACAGGAAGGCCTGTGCATGGTAGTGGTGGTTGTGGAGATGATCCTGTATGTTCTGACACTACTTCTGGAAAAGCTTCTGGAAGGTGAGCTGTGCTGGAGATCACAGGATCGGGGTGGGGGCGGTGCCTTAGATTGTGCGTCCAACGACAGGGTATGCTTCGTGATGGAGACTTGATTGGTTTTATATCTGCACCTAAAAGTATTGAATAAAAACGAATAAGCATGTATTTATATATACATGTATGTCTGTTTTGCCTTGATGGACTTTAAAGCATTTGGAGTGTTTGAAATATTTCTTTAACATCTAAACACTAAGATATTCAAATGTAAATGAAAGATATTTGCCTAATGAGAGCAGTAACATTTTTGTAAAAGGAAAATTTTCAGTGACTGCCTTAACTTGTACCCCAGCTCTGCCCGGCAGGCTTCACATAAGGGGACACTATCTGGAGTTGGCTCCAGAAGGGCTTGTTATGGAGCCCTTGCCATGAGGTCTTGACTCAACGTGTTCCTATAGGTAACACTGTTACCTGACTTGTCAGGTATTGAAATGTGTTTAAGCATTTTTTTTTTCTGTTGCTGAGAAACTGTGTATCCAAGTTTCTAACTCCTGGCGTTTTTCATGACATTTTAAGAGATTATTGTATTGCCTGACTATATTTAGACTCAGTGGAACTGGAGATTAGCCAGTAATACATTTAACTCTGTCCTGCTTTTGCACTCTTCAGAATGCCTTAGGTATTACTTTAGAGAAGACAAGCCCAGATAGATTAATGTAATTTGGGTAGAATTAATATGTTGAAGATCAAATTAGAGTTTATGATAGCATCCTGGTCTCCATACAGCCACTGGCCTTGGAGTGGGCCGTGTACTGGAGTGTGTTAGCCAGGGATGGTGCCTTTGCCTATGTGTAGCAGCACTGGGCAAGGGACCACATCAGGCCCTGCTTTAATTCTGGTATTTATTCAACTAGAGTGAACCACTTGTTACTTATAAAATGCACACCCAGATTTCCAGATTTCCCTATTGGGTTGTTACCTCAGTGCAGTTGATGAGATTTTAACATTCTACTGTGCAATATGGATTGTTTTTGTTTTATTTCCTTGTCATTGTTTTTTCCTTAATTTATGGGGAAATCAAGTGGGAAAATGTGCATGTTTATGTATTTGTAAGAATTAATTGACTAATAGTAAAACATCTGTGGATAAAAGGTATTGTTTCTGTATTATATCAACTTAGAACTTCTTGTCTTTTTTGAGGCGAAATGTTGGATAACTTTACACTCTGTCTGAAGTCTTGCTGAATAGAATTACTGTGTGCTGGCATCATCTGGGACTTCAAAACTTGGAATATTTACATCTACTTATGTTTTACTGGCCAGTCTTAAAAATAGAGTTTAACAGTTGCATTTGTTGAAGTGGGAGGTTTAGTAAAGCGGCTACTGCATGCAAATTATTTCTCAAATCTAATTTATGAGGGTATTTATCCATGTAGAAAGGGATTAGCTGTCCAAATTGGATTTTGTGTGTTAAAATAATTAGATAACCACATACTTCTGTGAATTACACTAATTGTTAAAACTAAAACTATTTGTAGATATAAAATATTAAAATGGATTTTGTCTTTGATTTATACATACTAATTATATGAGAAAATCAAGTCATGATTTGATTGGATGAAACTTATTTGTGGCCTAACTGAAAATCTGAATGAGCCATTAGTTGCACAGAATAGAGGGGCAAACAAAATACCCACAAGGACTTGATGATTGGTGGTTTTGCTAAGGAGAGAATGCATTGTTACCTGAGAGGCCAATCTTCAGACCAGTTACTAGAGCTGCTTGTTTTTGTTAAGACTGAAAGTAGGTGAATGATGCATGAATGTGTCTTTTCTGGCTTTTTTTTTTCTGTAGTCTCACCAGTGATCATTAAAGAATGGGCAGCTTACAAAGGGAAGTCTCCCCAAACCCCGGAACTGGTTGAAGCTCTTGCCTTCAGGGAGTGGACCTGCCCCAACCTGAAGAGGCTGTGGTTGGGCAAGGCGGTAGAAGACAAGAACCGCAGGATGAGGGCCTTCCTGGCCTGCATGAGGTCGGACACCCCAGCCATGCTCAACCCTGCCAACGTGCCCACTCACCTCATGGTGCTCTGCTGCGTCTTACGGTGGGTGCCATGCATGGGAACTGGGACCTGGGTCCCAGCCAGGTGTAAGGGCTGTGACCACGGTGTCAGATGAGTTCGAGAAAGGATGTAAAGTTTATTCCTGATCAATCATGTTGTCTCTTGAAATTTATCTTCATCCTATATTTATATATGTGATAGAAGTGTAGGTTATGTAAATGCAAAATATATTTTAATTTATATGATACAATATGTTTATAGGTATATTTCGTAAGCATGTATGGTATGTAAATATTATATAATGATTTTAAATAGTTTATTGTTTAAATATTGAAGATTTTGAAGGCTATAAGAGGGGGATTCTTGTTATATATTATTTGGAGTTCTTCTGTAGGGAAAACGTGCCACTTCTTCTCCCTTCATTTATTTAATCATTTACAGTCACACATTGCTTAATGATGGGGATACATTTTGAGAAATGTATCATTAGGTGATTTTGTCATTGTGTAAAACATCATAGAGTATATTTACACAAACATGATGGTCCGTATTTGTGTATCTAAATGTGAAAAAAGCACAGTCAAAATATGGTATTATAATCTTATACCATTATATATGTGGTCCGTTGTTGACCAACACGTTAGTGTGGCACATGCCGTATTTATATCAGTATGGGCTCCTTTCCTCTTTTTAGAGGGTCATAATCAATTCACTTGGGGTTATATCCAGCTCTGCCTTATCCTTACTCACATTGTCCCACACTCTGGCCTTGGGAGCTCTCTTAGGTTGACCTGTGTGACACACAGCATCCTCTTGTTTTGGGAGAGCTTCCTTGCTTTTTTTGCCCTACGAGATGCTTCAGGCACTTTTTGTGTTTCCCTGCCCCAGCGTCAGCCATGTCTCCAAAGAGCAGCCCTGGTTCCTTGTCATGAAAAAGGTGTCTGGAAACCAAGGTGTGGGTGCTGGTGTGGTCCTGCTGCTGGGATGTCTTTGTGTCTATGCCCTCACAGCCCACAGCTCAGGTGTATGGGTAGATACTGTTGATGTTTTGAAGTTCAATTGAGTTGGGATGCATACTGGATGTTCCTTAGGTTTTGGAGTTGATTGGTTTGGTTTGGTTTTAAAAGAACCTCAAACATAGAGAAACGTTGCAAGTACAACACAGAAACTTTTTTTTAACTTAAATACTTTACTGATTTTCTAACAATTGATGGCATTTTACTTCATAACCACCATAGAACCATTAAAATCAATCCACAGTGATGCTATGGTCCATTCCACCCTTCAGAGCTGTTAGGCTTGTTGTCCCAACAGTGTCCTTTATCACAAGGAACCTGTTCCTGTTCCAGGTTGTCTCTGCTTTCAGGAGTGATGCCCTGCCTGGGGATGCACACCTCCTTCTGTCCCGTTAGGCAGGACACTGGCTCTGAGGGTTTGGTGCAGGGTGACTGTGGCTTCTCCGTGTGGAGCTGCTCTCACCTTTTGTAACCATCTCATGTGGAAGTGCTTGGAGGCCCTGTAAAGGTTTCACTCCTCAGACAGCCAGCACATTTTTATCAGCATGGACTCAGAGCCTGCTGTTTCTCTAGGGGCCTTCAGCTCACGCACCATCATCTGTTTTGATGTTCCCTTTGTCACCTTGCAAACTGGCCTTCGTCATCTTCTCTGAGCACCTCCTTTCTTCTCCACAGATGTTCTCCTTGCCCCTGTGTCTCCCTGCCTCAGCCCTGGGATCCCCATTTCTCCAAGCAGCCCCAGTTCCTCCAAGTAGGGGATGGCATTTAGAAGCCAGGCTCTCGGAGTCGGAGGTTCCGTGCTGCGGGAACTTTGCCGTCCTGGCCCTCCCAGTGCAGCATGGGAGGATCCACCCTAACATTGCTGCTGCGTATTCCTGTATCTCACTGAAAACAGTGGATTCACCCCAGTCCCCCCAAGCTGGCACAGTCCAGTGTCCCTCCCCGTGTTCCTAGGGTACGGTCTAGCATCCTGCTATATTCTTAGCTTCTGACTCTGGCAGTGAGAGGCTTGGCTGGGAAGCCCCATGGCCCCTTACTTGGTCAGGATCCCTGTGTGGCGCAGTCCCCATTGCCCCTGCTTCTTTTGGGGCCCGTCTCACCCTCTGGGCTGGCACTGCTTTTGCAGGCATGACTGACCATCCCTCCCACTGGGTCCCAACTACCTGACTTTAGGAAGGGAGGGACAGAGCTTATTCATGTTTTTATTTCCTGGTGGTTCTTAAATTGATAACAAATGTTAAGGCCAATAACTTATTTAGGAAGACTCAATTAAATGGAGATTGACTTAGATCACAGTGTGTCAGCTGAACGTGATTTCCATTGAAGACTGACTGATGGGAAAGACTCCTTTTTTTAATTTTGTTTTTGAGACGGAGTTTTTTGCTCTTGTCCCCCCAGGCTGGAGTGCAATGGTGTGATCACGGCTCACTGCAACCTCCACCTCCTGGGTTCAAGTGATTCTCCTGCCTCAGCCTCCCGAGTAGCTGGGATTACAGGCATGCATCACCACGCTCGGCTAATTTTTTGTATTTTTAGTAGAGACAGGGTTTCACCATGTTGGTCAGTCTGGTCTTGAACTCCTGACCTCAGGTGATCCACCCACCTCGGCCTCCCAAAGTCCTGGAATTACAGACATGAGCCATTGTGCCCAGCTGATTCCTTCTTTATTTTTGTTTTTAGAGGCTTCTGGTTTCCTCTGATGGCACGTTCAATTAAGGACATGTTTCTGTCAATAACAATATTATATTCTTAGAAAGTTTAAGACTTTGGATTCTGTGAGATCAAATTAGCAATAATGAATTTGATTTTTTTTTTTGTATTTTTCTCTTCCAAATTTAGTGTGACACATGGCCTTTAATCTAGCAGAGCACCTGACTGGCCACCATATACTTGACTTAAGGTACATACTGGGACCCTGAGTGAGGACACACTCTGGGGCCCCACGGCTACGGCAGAGGATGAGCTGCTATTGCACTATAGGGGGCTAGGGTCACATCGTTTCAGCTTCGTGTTTAAGTTCATGCTCAGACTCTTGATGCTGTCCCATCTGCTGTATTTACTCTGCTCCTCCTGTGGCTGGTGCCTCGTGGCCTGCTGTGCGTGAGCACTGAGATGCACGGACAGGGAAGAGGCCATGCATGCAGCTGGTCCTCATGGCATTGCCTCCCAGCCCACTCTTCTGTTTGCTCCTCTCGATGCCTGGGGCCTGGCAGCGGAGTGCTGGCCCTTCCTTAGCAGTGATCCTGGAAACACCTGAGCCATCTCCTCAGCATTATTGAGATGGCCGTCAGCAAGACAGAAATGAATGGGCACGACCATGCTCCAGTAACCTTCTCTTTACAAACACAGGTAGCCAGCTCATGGCTATAATTTTTTTATTCCTTTGTAGACTATTGTCAATTTCTTTTGGACACGTGTTTCTTCATGATTAGAGTCAGGTGATGCATGTGGGGTGGAACCCCACAGAAGGGATATGGTGGTCTTCTCATTGCTCCCTAAGGCAGTTTAGTTTTTGGTTTTACTAGTGATGTTAACATCGATCACTTGGTTAAGGTAGAGTTTGGGCATACATATATTTTAAATGTTATACTAGGGCAGCAATTGGGATGGGCAGTGGAAGAACATCAGTCAAATATCTAGAATCCCTGATAGCAGAGACAGGGGATGGAGTCTGAGCAGAGGTGGCTGCCGTGTGAGGGTGCAGGCTGAGGGCACAGAGCAGAGCAGGTCTTTGTTGGGGTTGCAGCATGGATAAAATAGACAAGGCTCTTGTCCAAAAGCAGCAGCTTATGTTCTTGTAGGAGCAATATGGCAGACACAAAGATGCAGACTGGGTTAGGTTTTAGAAAAACTTGACTTAAATCAGTAAATACAGTAACAGGGATGGAGGGCATAAGGCTCCAGAGCGATGTTGGCGCCGTCAGTGTGTGCTCTAGAGGTGCGACCTGGGTGGTTGGTGGTCAGCCTGGGTGATGCAGCAGGCGGCCTGTGCTGGCTGAGGCCTGCTTCTCTCCTTTTGGAGCTCTGGGTTCACCCCAGCTTCCATGCTTGTGAAGGGCAGCGAGAGGAGATAGTGTCAAGGTCATTCAGCCTTAGGAGAGCTCCAGAACAATTTATGCTGCCCCCACCCTTCTGTGGTAAGGAAACGAAGGCTGCGGGAGGTTGCACAACTCCCTGAGGCCCTATAGCTGGCTATATTAGCCCATTAAATAACTTTCATAATCTGCTTGATTGCACGGAAAAGAACATGGAGAGAAAAAATTTCCAGAAATACCATAGGTAGATTTAGTAGTGTAAAAGGGATCTGAAAACATTCTAAATGCACAGGTAGGAATAGCACAAATAGAGAAGCTGACCAAGAGTTAAGTTCTCAGTCGCTCTTACCTTGACTCTTAACCAGGATCTCTGTGTTTTGGTATTTTATATATGTATATGTATGTATGTATCTAGTAATTCATACTCTGTATCCAGCCAGGTGTTCAGAGGACCTACAATGAAAAGGGTCTAAACACTAACTCTGTTATAGAACACCAGATGGAGGAAATAGCATATAGTCTGACCAACAAAATTGTTTGCTGTCCTGGCGAAGTTGAGTTATGAGAGTCTTAGCTGCCAGGAAAACCAGGAAAGATCTTGAGAGAACCAGTGTGTCTGCAAGACAGTCTTTTTCTGATTTAAAAAAAAAAAAATTTCTTTTTTTTTGAGACGGAGTCTCTGTTGCCCAGGCTGGAGTGCAGTGGCGCCATCTCGGCTCACTGCAAGCTCTGCCTCCCGGGTTCACGCCATTCCCTGCCTCAGCCTCCTGAGTAGCTGGGACTACAGGCGCCGCCACCTCGCCCGGCTGGTTTTTTTGTTTTTGCATTTTTAGTAGAGACGGGGTTTCACCACGTTGTCCAGGATGATCTGGATCTCCTGACCTCGTGATCCGCCCGCCTCATGATCCGCTCGCCTCGGCCTCCCAAAGTGCTGGGATTACAGAATTGTAAAAGGAACCAGTAGCCAGGGGCTGAGGTGGGGAAGACGGGAGTTGTTGTGTAAGGAGAACAGTTTCCGTTTGGGAAGATGGAAGGAGTTCTGTGGATAGGCGATGGTCATGGTTGCACAGCGATGTGAATGTGCTTAATGCCACTGAACTGTACACTTAAAAATGGCTGAAATGGTACATTTTATGTGTATTTTACCTCAATTTAAAACATAAAAAGAAATGAAAATAAAAGGAACATAAAACATAGATATTTAAATCAAAAAACATTGCATATAATCTTTTTGAGACAAAAACGGGAGGAGGGGACCTTCTTCATATTTGCTGTTTCTTGCATCCAGCCCTGATTAAAACTCAGTAAGACCAGGCCGGGTGCAGTGGCTCACGCCTGTAATCCTAGCACTTTGGGAGGCCGAGGCAGGTGGATCACCCGAGGTCAGGAGTTTGAGACCAGCCTGGCCAACATAGTGAAACCCTGTCTCTACTAAAAATACAAAAATTAGCCAGGTGGGGTGGCAGTGTGCCTATAGTCCCAGCTACTTTGGAGACTGAGGCAGGAGAATCACTTGAACCCAGAAGGCAAGGTTGCAGTGAGCTGAGATCATGCCACCGCACTCCAGCCTGGACCACAGAGCAAGACTGCATCTCAAACAAAACAAAACAATAAAAAAAACCTCAGTAAGACCATTGTATTTAAGATTTGTGGCAGTCAATCAATTGCAAAGGATGTGATTTTTGTCATTGCAAATATTGATGGTTTAATTAAATGAAACTTTCACATCACTCTTTTATGTATCTCATCAAATATAAATACTATAGAAATGTAACATTCACTGTTTGTTCACCTTGAAATTGCATTTACATCCTACTTTTGCCACATTAATTTGACCATGATGTATATAAGCTCTCTGTGCCTCAGTTTCCCCTTCTCTAAATTGGGATAATTATTATTCCTGTCTCAGAATTTCTGTAACAGTAGATGAGTTAAAGTGTGTGAGGTGCTTAGACCAATGCTTTGGCACTGAGTGAGCACATAAACTTTCCGCTTTGGGCTTCAACTGAAAATATATCTCAATGAGCTGTCTAGAACCTCCCCTACTTAGTTTGTGTTCCCATGGATGAATATTAATTAATACAAGAATGACTTAGTGCTCAGCACCAACTCTAACCCTGGGTTTTGTTAACTCAGATTTTAAGCACTGAGCAGACTTTGCAGATGGGAATGGAAAGAGCTTTGTTAAGCATGTCATGGTTCTCTGAACTCCTTTTGAATTATTTGCCAGAGATCACATAGTAATCTATCATCAGAAGTTATTTTTAGTGATCAGCTGGCAACCTGATTAGGTCATCCTTCAAGTTTATTGAATGCAAAGAACTGGGAACCATTAGACTTCAGAAAGGTTTATGACTAAGTCATTATAGTTAGCCCTTCACTTTTTCACACCCAGACACACTCCTTGGGGTTGTGCCTCGTGCAGTGCTCCAGGGTGTTTGTGATTCAGGCAGTGCTGTTACTGAGAAGGGAAGGAGACTCCCATGTGGACCTGTTCCAGTTGAAGATTTGGAGATTGATTGTCCTTTAGCAGCCACTTCAGGGTGCACACATTTTGCTGTGGTTCTAGTGATGGTCCTACGCATTGCTTTTCTTGAGTCTGACTCCCACTCACCTTGTGTCACCGACCCCATCTTCGGTGGTTTACCTGCTCCACGGACCTGCAGCTGCACAGTGGCCAGGCAATGGTCTTTGCTTTTCATCTCGGGATTTGTCTTTCTTATTTATACCTAGAGTCTGCCACCTGGGTATCCTGGCTTGAACAAAAAAATGAATGAATCTTGAAAATTGGTACTTAGAATGTGCTTTCAGGGTTTAAATGCTTCACAAGAGTGAGGTTGTATCAAAAATCCCTGACCAGCTAGTTTTCAGTCTCCACAATTTAGTGTGCTGTTTTTAATTACTCTAAAGTAAAACATTCTGATCATCCTGTTTTCATTTGTAATGGCATCATCAAATGAAAGTAGAAAAGTAGAAAAACTGAATAAGAAATCACATGAGTCTTCTTAGCTCACATCATCTGGAATTTACCTAGAACCTCCCACTGGGCTTGTCCATGTGACGGGCGACCACTCAGTAATCACCAGCCTTTCATTTCTGCCTCTCACCAGGTACATGGTGCAGTGGCCGGGAGCACGCATCCTGCGGCGTCAGGAGCTGGATGCCTTCCTGGCTCAGGCGCTGTCCCCCAAACTCTACGAGCCTGATCAGCTCCAGGAGCTCAAGGTAATTTGTCAGCCTCATTGCATTGTCTTGGACAGTCTCGCTTTGGATTTTGGTGTAATACAGCTAACTTTCAACAGGCAGAATTGCTAATTCTTTAATTGCTTTAGTCCACTAAACTAAAAATACTAATATGATAAGAACTTGATCAATCGCCTTCATGGCAAAAGGAATATTCCTTTCTAGTTATGGATTTGCTATCCCCAGTTTGGAAATGATTAGTCCCACTTTGTCAGAGAATGGTTTCCCCTTGTTTACCATTGGATGTTTATTCTTATTTATCACATCATGAAATAAACTTGCCTTTTATATTTTAGGGGGGATTCCAAACCCTGAGAGGGCTTGATCTTAAGAATTTTCTAACATCTAGCAAGGATTCTTTTTCTTATTTCATTTCACTGTTCCTAATTACAACTTTAGTTTTCTCTAAAAAATATTCTTTGCCCCTCTACTATTATAAAATCCCTTATAAAAACCACTTGAAGAACGATGTTACATCATCATTTCTATCCCCTTTTAAGTCAGCATTTAACATCATATTCCTTTTAATTTTGCCTTCTAGTAATTCCTTTTGTTTTTTGTTTTGACAATATTGATTTTTCTCCAAGTTGTCACCTAATTTTTCAGTGTGAATATCTTTTTCAATATACTTTCATTAGTTACCTGGTTCACATGGTTGTAATTGCTTTCTAATTTCCATATTAAATTTTAGAAAGTTCAAGACTTTTCAAAGCTAGTTAAATTAGTAGATCAGCCTTTTCTTTTCAATGTATAGGGTTTCGTTTTTTTCTTTGCCATCAGTTGTTTTGTTTTATTTTGTTTTGTTTTATAGAGTTTGATTTGTAATCAGTTAATCTCTTTCCACAAAATTGCCTTCACCTTTAGATCTTTTTGGCATTCTTTATGAAGGCATTCTTTCCATGGAGGGGAATTTTAGGCTCACTTAATAGATTTTCAGTATTCAATAGTTGTTGCTTAATAAATTTCTAGTTTATCCTAAATTATCATGTTAAATTGAGTAATTTGATGTTAAGTGGCCCTCCTCAATTGTGTGGAGCTCACCTGAGACTTCTTATGACTTAGAAATAAGCTAAGTAAAAAAACCAAAACTTAGGAGAATTCACTTCAAATTGTATTCTTTACTTTGTAGATCAAGCTTTTCTGTTTGTTAGACAGAAATTATTATTTTTAATGTTTTTGAATTTACGTTTCTGTTTTCAATGTTTGGTCAGGTGTCCCCGTCAGGCAGTGTGGCTGGTGCTAAGTCAGGTCCTTTCCCGTGTCCTCACCTGGTTTGTCTCATCACCACCGTCTTCGTCACAGACTGTGCTTCAGGGGGTTGGAGATACTTTTGCTAGAGTGTGGTGCCATCCCTCTACCTCTACTCCTGTTTCTCTTATATAGATTATTACATCAGTATTGACATCCCAGTTCTGAAAATCAGACCGCCAGGTATCAGGTATGCCCACTAAGCCTTATTCACCATCAAGTTACTTTTACTCAAAGTTCATCTTATATCCCATATCCTTTTCATTTTTGGATCAACACATAGGATATAACTTTTGAAAAACAATCACACTCGAAGCTTTCATTTTGGTTCTTTTGAGATCTTAGTGCTTTCATGGTTTTCTCCTGGTTCTTCATCTAAAGCCAGACATTTGTAGAGATGTGCTCAGAAAGACATATGTATGTATAGTAAACTTCAGTCTGACTCATCGATCCTCTGGGTCTTGCTTGTCTGGAGGTCGACAGTTCCCTTTAATAAGAGCAGCCTAAGTGCTTCATTTTCATGATTAGTATAAATTCTGAGAGAGCTATAAGGAAAAATAGCATTTGTTGGGGGGAAAGGCAGTTATTTGCTTTTTTGTTTTTTAAGATTGAAGATCCTCTCAGCTATCATCAGATTGAGAATTGATAGGAATGATCATTATTTAAATGCTACAAAAACTCCTGTGCAGAGCTGAGGGTTCCAAAATTCAGTGATAGAAAATTAAATTCTAAAATTGCCTTTTCATTTGACCATTAAAATTTTTTGCAATATCAAAAGCAGCAACAGTGCTTTGTTGTAATACACCATTTCATGGTTTGTGATATAGTCAACTCTTGAATGTTAACTGGTGTGTCTGGGCCTGCTACCCAGTTTGTGGATTGCCCAGACCCTGTTTCTCTTCTCCCATTTATCACCCACTCTGTGGTTGGCCATCAGAGGAGGAAAAGAGGAAGGAAAAACCCAGTGCTGACAGTTAGGACTCTTGTTAGCTTTTTCTGATGGGAGGTTTGGTGGGAAAAGACATTGAAACCATTAGTTACAATGAATTTTTAAGAATTTCATCTCATCCATGCTTTCTTCGTCCGCCATGTCCATGAATAATTGAGAGTGTTCCATGTGGCTCCTTGAATACCTGTGACAGTGATTGATGACCCTCATTTTTCCTGTTATATTTTTTAAGCCCTTCTCCTAGGTTACCAGCATGAATGTAATTAAGGTAAAATTAGCACTGACCCTGTGTTTTGAGGAGGGTGGGTAAAGGATGAGAAGGAACTTTGTACCATTATAGTATTTGTCCAGTATCTTTCTCCCTTGCCTTGACATCCCTATAATTGCCTTAAATTCTTTTAACAGTTTCACATGCCAAGTGCAGAATATAAAAGATGGAAAATGAAGAGCTTTAAAGACAGTATTAGGGGCGTGCAACATGTCTGTGATACGTGTAAGAATTATTTTGCATATAGGTAAATATGACAAATTGAAGTAAGAGTCTGTTGCCCAGTAATCAGATGTTGGACGAAATAACTTTACTGGAATTTGGTTCTTGAGCTAATTGGTCAGAGAGATTAACTTCCATATTTGTATTTCCTATAAAGTCAGAATTTTTCGTCTGTATTTCTCTAGTTGAGGAACTTTGGATGATGTTGAATATTTTATCTCAGTTGATAGAATGAGGTTAGAATGTGAGTATTGCAGCCATTTTTATAATCAAGCATTCAGATTTGGGTTCTCCCAATTACCAGCTCTGTGACCTTGAACCCTCTGGGACCCGTCTGTACAAGGGAGTACGTACTCTTTAGAGGGGCCTGTGTTCTTTGTTGTTTAGAGATGGCAATGAGATAATGAAAAAGCAGCACTTGATACATATTTCTTAAGTTCCCCATAAATATTAAATATTATTATTTATATAACATAACATTTAGGGAAAGAAAAACACCACATAATGTAAGTTTAAAAAATTGTCAAAGGAAGCAAATTTACACCACAATGAAGATTTTATTCAGATTGTTTATGCAAGCTCTTATTCTAAGAACTTTTCTCTGGTAGATTAATGCTAATTGAACGGTTAATTATCTTGAAACTATAAATATCTTTTAAAAAATTCTTAAAAGTATAATCCTTTAATGTTAAGGCCATTTAATACACACACACACACACACACACACTGACACACTCACACACACACACTGTAGCCTTGCTATATTCTTCCTGTCAGCAAATGTGGAGATTAATAATTTTAACTAGGGTGCTTCTGGCCGTATACATCTGCTGCTGTTTCTTAAGTTTGGCATGCAGATAGCCGTTTGGCGGATGAGTGGTTTTGAGTTACACTGGATGTGATCATCACCAGCCCGTTCCTAAGAAACACCTGCAGGGTCTGGGCGCTGTGGCTCATGCCTGTAATCCAGTACTTTGGGAGGCCGAGGCAGGCAGATCACATGAGGCTACGAGTTTGAGACCAGCCCGGCCAACATGGTGAAAACCCAACTCTACTAATAAAGTACAAAAATTAGCCAGGCATGGTGGTGCACATCTTTAATCCCAGCTACTAGGGAGTCTGAAGCAGGAGACTCGCTTGAACCCGGGAGGCAGAGGTTGCAGTGAGCCAGGGTTGCGCCATTGCACTCCAGCGTGGATGACAGAGTGAGACTCTGTTTCAAAACAAACAAACAAACAAAAAACCGTTAGGGTGGTGCTGCATGTGCTTGCACAGAGGGTGTTGGTGGCATTTTATGTTTTGACATTTGGACATTTGGATAGCCAGGCAAAAACTTTATAGCAACATTTTCGCTCCCTAATCCTTGACCTGGATTCTCTGTTCTCTGGCGTAGGGCAGAAAGAGGGGCACAGAGGCCCCTGGGCTAGAAGCAGCGGAGTCCCACCTGACTGGAGGGGATTTGTGGTCATCATTTCTGCAGTGCAAGGGGCCAGGAGATGGGTGTCCTATTATTCATGGGCCACACCTCTGCTTGGCTGCTTTCCGGCAGGGTCGGCTCCCTCTTTCTGCCTTGAGAATTCTCCCTTTCTACAGCTCAGAGGTGGGGGTGGCTGGGTCTAAATGAATCAAGTACATTTTCTCCATTTTGTTCTAGTATGACCTCTGTTCCTCCACTTTGCACGTAAATATAAAAATGCATCTAATTCTATCACCCCAGCCCTACCTGCCCCCAAGGGAACGTTTTTTAGTTCATTTCCCAACAACTACATGGGAAAAGGAGGAGCTGGTGATGTACAATAGGATCCAGAGGTGTAAACACCTGTTATAAATTGGTGAACAGACTTCTCCAGGTTTGGAAGGTTAACTGCATTGTGAAAATTTAAAAAAAGGTTGGGAAACAGTGTTAGCTGATAATAGGGAATGTTAACACAAACAACAAGAACAGCAGGTGATCATAAGTTTATTAGCATTTGGCACCAGAATGACCTTTTTCTCTTTAATGAAAAGGCCCTTTAACCTGCCACATATAGGCATTGCTTAGATCGATCTCCCATAAACATTGCATTCTTGAAAAGCCACCAAAGTCGGAAGACAAAAGCCAGAGCAAAGCTAAAATTTTATTCTGGATAATCCACAAACTAGGTCTTTCACACACAGATGATCAAGAGTTGACTGTACTCATGTTAGTGTTTCTTACTCTGCTTATCAGACACTAGAAGCGTGGGCTCTACATACAGAAGGTAGGCACCCAGCTCTCAACACTGAGGGAAGTAGAAGTCTGTGCAAATTCTAGTAGTATGTATGGTTCGAGAACCATATTTTTGTTGTCTTCTTTCATTTATAAGCTATCCATTTCTCCAAAAGACATTTTGGCAGTCTTACTGATAAGTTGCAATTAAAAACATTGACATATAAAATAATGTAAACATAAAGTACAAATTTATTTTAGAATGTAATCATACCGAATATTTTTAAATGTAACTATTTGAAAATGCAGAATCTTAATAGAGTGTTCAGTGTTGACACACTTTCTGTTAATACGTTACCTGTGTGCAGATCTGAAATGTGAAGTGTTACTTCACAAAGAGATTGTGGAGCTCTGGACTCTAAGGAGACCACAGATCATTGCTCATTTTGTCACATGTCAGCCTTAAGTGCAGTGTTACCCTACACTGCGGAATGCTTTATAAACTCAACCTGAAATACTTGAGTATGTTTATAAAATATTCTCTTAAATTCAAATGTGTTAAATTACATAAGTATTTCTGTTCAAATGAGGCCAGTGTTAGGTCAATATAAGGTAATGATAGGACTGCTTAGTGGTGCTGTTTTGTTGAGGGATATTCTGTTAACTTTGAAGAGTTTTAGTAAGACATTGGAAGAATTTAATACTGTAGTACTCTTATTCCATAGAAATTACTCTTTTCAATTTAAAGATTGAGAACCTAGATCCCCGAGGAATTCAGCTATCAGCTCTCTTCATGAGTGGAGTAGACATGGCCTTGTTTGCAAATGATGCATGTGGACAGCCAATCCCCTGGGAACACTGTTGTCCTTGGATGTATTTTGATGGGAAGCTCTTCCAGTCCAAACTCCTCAAAGCCAGCCGGGAAAAGACCCCACTCGTCGACCTCTGTGATGGTCAGGTATGCTGGGGCCGGGTGGCTGCCTTCAACTGCAGTGAAATAAAGCTCATTGGCCAAATCTGTCATCTTTTGTACCGTATTTATCATCCTGTGTTTCAAGTTTCTGTTTTAGGTTGGGCCTGGTGCTGAGTGTCACTAAATGTCACTTCAGTACCCAGGATGAGCCAAGCTCCTGATATAACATGGTTTCTCCTTATTTGTGGTAGTAATGTTCTAAAATGCACCTCGAATGCCAAATGAGTCATTACTGAACCATTGCTCCTAGGGGAAATACAAGGCGCTGGGTTCCTTCAAGGCTCTGGACACATATTTTTGTCAACCAATCTATATAATCTTATTGCATGTGCATTTTGGTTTAAAGACACCTTATATAGTATGGATTGTTGACTCGTTATTATTGAACTCACAGCCAGTAGCTTCTGTAACATGTATTTTCTCTGTAAGGCACATTACAGCCTCCTTGTGCATTTGGGAACACCAGACAGCACTTCAGCATTATTTGTTTATTTATTTATTTATTTTGAGACGGAGTTTCGCTCTTGTTGCCCAGGCTGGAGTGCAGTGGTGCAGTCTCGATTCACTGCAACCTCCACCTCCCAGGTTCAAGTGATTCTCCTGCTTCAGCCTCCCAAGTAGCTGGAGTTACAGGTGCCTGCCACCATACTCAGCTAATTTTGGTATTTTTGGTAGAGACAGTGTTTTGCTGTGTTGGTCAGGCTGGTCTTGAACTCCTGACCTCAAGCAATCCACCCCCCTTGGCCTCCCAAAGTGCTGGGATTACAGGCGTGAGCCACCGCACCCAGCCGGGGAACATTTTAAACAGTGAAATCACCAACGAAAAAGGACAAAAATGTGAAACACATGGCACTTAATAAACTGTGAAAAGGATTCTTGTTTTCAGTATGAGCTGAAACAAGAAGGCAAGCGTTCTCTTGTTTGACCTCAGCTGGGGTCAGCGCATCAGGCAGCAAAACTTTTTCCTGTGTTCTGCACAAGTCTGCAGATGACCAGAAAACTGCCATGGGTATTGATTTTGGTGGTTACAAATAAACATTAGCAAGTAGGTGAATTTGCAGATGTAGAATTCATGAATAAAGGGAACCAACTGTACAGTTAGATCTTATTTCTTTAGTGCTCACTTAAATTCAATTAAAACCCCCTGTAGATGGCATTTTCACATGCTGGTCCTTGACTTCCAGGCTGATCAGGCTGCCAAGGTAGAGAAGATGCGCCAGAGCGTCCTCGAGGGGCTCAGCTTCTCCCGGCAGAGCCACACGCTCCCTTTCCCGCCGCCTCCTGCCCTGCCCTTCTACCCCGCCTCTGCGTACCCCCGGCACTTTGGGCCTGTCCCACCCTCTCAGGGCAGGGGCAGAGGCTTTGCAGGTGAGTTGACTGGGACGTGTTCCTGTGGGTAACAGATGCCATTTTCCTGTAAAGAACATGCAGCCCTTATAGGCAAGCCCATCTGCTGTGTTGACCTTGTCACTGTTGGTCTTGGAGGTCCCACAGCAGCAGTTCTTCAAGTCCGTGAGGAGCAAGTTTGATCCTGGAGATAGGGGAGAGGGACCTGCTGATGCGAATGCAAAAGCTGCATCGTAAAATCTGTCAGTCAAGCTGAAAACTCTGCTCACATTTTAAGATATATTTTTTTCTCATGTGTAAGGGAAAATAAGCCCACCCAGGTCAGAGAGAGCCATTTTCCAGGACTCATCTCCCAGGGCGCATCCTGAGCCCCATGCCAGTGCCCTGTTGAACGACCTGCTGCAGGGAGGGTGGCCTTACAATGCTGGTCCCCAGGGACCATGGGCACAGGACAGCGAGGTGACAAGAGGGGCCAGGAGACCCCTCCATGGCAGCTGGAGGAGGCAGGGGCCACTCTGCCCGAATATCCAGCAGGGCCCTGAGTCCTGTCCCTTACACTTCTCCCCTCTCTCTCTACCCCGGGTCCCACAGGCGTCTGTGGCTTTGGAGGCCCCTATGGGGAAACGGTAGCAACAGGCCCTTACCGTGCCTTCCGTGTGGCGGCAGCATCGGGACACTGCGGAGCCTTCTCAGGCAGTGACAGCAGCAGGACTAGCAAGTCCCAGGGCGGTAATTATACCCACCCCTTCCCAGAGCTTCTGCCTGCCAGCACTTCCTTCGCTCCATCGTCTGGCGCCTTCCTTCCTCTACTGTCCTCATGAGCCCTTCCTCCAGCAGAACGGCCATTCTTCTGGGTCCCCGCTCTGGCCCTTACTGACCGCTCCTCCTGAGACTCTCTGCTCTCAGGGCTCGGCAGCGGCCCTGCTGTGGCCAGTCTCTCCTTTCAGGGTAGACCACTGAGTGTCCACCTAGAACAGAACCTTTCTGTGCACCTGGGTAACCTGACCATCGCCTCGTGTTCATAGGATGAGCTGCTGACTAATAGTGGCGTTTCTTTCCCAAGCAGCCATCTTTTGGTAAAGATTATCATGCTTGTATAGAACATTCTAATGGTCACAGAATTCCTGACATAAAAAGTCTGTCGCAGTTTGTTTCGCAGAAACATTTGTAAACAAAGATCTAATGTTGGGAATATAAACAAGGCAGTTTACTGTAGATTCCCAGTGCTTCTCTTTGCATTTGTATTCGACTTGCAAAGGAGAAGAGGGTCTTAACATTTAGCACAGGAAGCAGCGTCCTGTGACGGGGCTGTAATCGGAAGCCAGTCACCTGTGTCTTTGACCTCATCCCGCATTTTGGGACTGCAGATCTAAATCTGCCCATCAAGTCACATAACAGGACTGACCAGATGTGATTTTGGAGTCACATTGAGGATGGGCAAGCCTTTCTCTCTTGATTAACAATGTTTTTCCAACTCAATTACATGGGATAGTTAGGCCAGCAAGGGAACTGTGCGGGAAGGTGACTCTTGCAGATTTGGCCGTGGGTCACCCCCTCTGTCTGCAGATCGCCTCTCCTCTCCCTGGTGCAGCTACATGCCCCTCTGCCTCCTCTGTCTGCAGACCGGCCTCCTGCAGGGTGCTCCTCTGCTCTGTGACTGCTCCTTATGCAGCTCGCAGCCATGTTTCCTCTCTGCTTCTTGATTTGCTTCAGCTCCTTCTAGTGCCTTGAAACTGAGGCTGGCCCGTAGTTGGGATCACAGATGGAGGGAGAGGGGAGATTGCACTATGGATAGTGTAGGGCAAGAAGTGAATTTTTAGACTGGAATGATAAAAGGAACCTGCTTCCTAATTTTCTTAAAATTGTGTCTGGAACTCAGATTTGCACTGCCTAGTATAGTAGCTGCTGGCCACTGCTCTGTTGAGCACTTCAGCTCTGGCTAGAATGTGTAAAATATATATCAGATTTTAAAACTTAAAATGGGAAGCAGACTAAAATAGCTCATCAATTTTTTATCTTGGGCCGGGCACAGTGGCTCATGCCTGTAATCCCAGCACTTTGGGAGGCCAAGGAGAGAGAATTGCTTGAGGCAGGAGTTCAATACCAGCTTGGGCAATATAGTGAGACCCCTGCTTCTACAAAAAATTTTAAAAATTAGCCAGGTGTGGTGGTGCACACCTGTAGTCCCAGCTACTCAGGAGGCTGAGGTGGGAGGATCTCTTGAGCTGGGAGGTCAAGGCTGCAGTGAGCCATGATTGCGCCACTGCACTCCAGCCTGGGTGACAGAGCGAGACCCTGTCTCAAAAAAAAAAAAATCTTGACTACGTGTTGAAATAGTGTTATTTTTGACACACTGAGTTAAATAAATACATTATTAAAACTTCTTTTCTCTGTTTCTTTATACATTTTTCATGTAGCTACAAGAAAATATAAGGCTTGTTGTAGGTTTCTGTTGGACACTGCTGAATTGCCACAGCTAACACCAAGATGATAGCTTATTATTATCCATTTCCACTGTGAGAAAACAAGATGCTTGGGGGTCTGGTTTTATTTGCTTATTTTTTTGTTTTTAATCAGAAGTTTTGCTGCCAATTAGCAATTAGAGAATTTTCTTAGGTCAGAAAGCTTACGATTTGCAGTAATCAAAAGAAGTTAGTAAATTCTGTTTGTGACTTTGCTTATGGAAATTCTAATTTAAAAATACAATAAGAAATACAGGCTATGTTTATTGATTCTATGATGTTTGGTTAAGGTAGTAAACCTGGAAGTATTTGCCTAAAGAGAAAAACATTCTGAGTTTGCAGATTTCCATCTTGGTAATATAGAAGGCATGCCATACGCACCTGATGACAACACTTTATTGAATCTGTTTCTATCTAAAAAGGCTTGCACATTTGCAGTTGTAACCTAATCAGTTGTCATGGGTTCTTCACAATAGTTTTAAGTCAAACAGTGTGCACATAGATACACTACATAATAAAAAATTGTACAAAACAGGAGAAAGTAGCTTCATAGTAAATATAAACCAAAACTGAAAAGAAGTTTCTTGCTTTTATCTTTTTGCTATTCTTAATTCTGTGATTGTAAAGATTTTGTCTTTTCGTATTTTTTTTGTGCAGGAGTCCAACCTATACCTTCTCAGGGAGGCAAACTAGAAATAGCTGGCACTGTGGTTGGCCACTGGGCCGGGAGCAGGCGGGGCCGTGGGGGCCGGGGGCCCTTCCCCCTGCAGGTGGTTTCTGTCGGAGGACCAGCTAGAGGGTAAGTTCTGGGCCACGAAAATGTCTTTTGTATAAATAACGAAAACAGCTTCTAACTTGCTTTTTTGACTTGGAAGTTTAGTAGGAACATTTTTATATCATTAGATACGTTCTTTAATATCGTTTGTATTTATTTAATTATTTAGTTTTTATTTATTTATTTAAGATGGGGTCTCACTGTCACCCAGGCTAGACTGCAGTGGCGCAGTCACAGTTCAGTGTAACCTTGACTTTCTGGGCTCCAGTGATCCTCCCACTTCAGCCTCCCGAGTAGCTGGGACCACAGTCATGTGCCACCATGTCTGGCTAATTTTTGTATTTTTGGTAAAGATGGTTTCGCCCTGTTGCCCAGGTTGGTCTTGAACTCATGAGCTCAACCAGTCCACCCGCCTCAGCCTTGCAAAGTGCTGAGATTACAGGTGTGAGCCACTGCACACGGCCTTTAACATCATTTATAATGTTTGCATAGGATGCCATTTATAGTATTATGTAATTATTTAATTAACCATTATTAAATAATTAACCATGCAATTTTCAATTAACCAGGTGCCTTAGCAATTTTTTTGAAGTAGCATTTTTAAAGTATTAGTTTTCAAATCAAATACATTGGATATGGGGGATGTAGCTCAGGGGTAGAGCATTTGACTGCAAATGTATTGGATATGAACCAAAAAAATAAGATTGATTGGAATAAATCTTCCCTATAATCATACTTAATCTATTTACACCTAGTGTTCCATTATTGGAACGTGAAGCATGTGGGAGTTATTTATGTCCTACTGCTCAAGGTCATACCAAAGTCTGATTGCAAAAATTCAAAAAATGGCAACTTCCGGCATCAATGGGTTAATTCAGTGCTTCATAAAGTGTAAGACTGGATGGCTTCAAAGTCATTTGATACTATCTTAAATGTCTGTAACAGATTTAAGTGTTTACTGTTGTCCTTTTTAATTCATTTAGGCGTCCAAGAGGAGTTATTTCCACCCCAGTGATTAGAACATTTGGAAGAGGTGGAAGGTACTATGGCAGAGGTTACAAAAACCAGGCAGCAATTCAGGTAAGAAGACAACATGATGTTTGTGCCAGTTCAGGGCCCTCAGGGATGTCTCCTGTCTGAGCTTGCACTTCTAGTGCCTGTGCTCAGACAGAAGGGCTGTGAGGGTAATGCTTTAGCTGTCAAGCATCTAACACAGTAACTGGCACACAGCTGCTCACCACATGTCCATTTCCTAGAGCCCAGATCATTTTGCTGTTGAGTGCCTCTTCAGGTGGTCTCTCCCCTTTGCCATGACCCTGTGTCTCTGGTGGCTTCCCACCTGGTGTGACACGATGGGCTGGGCTCACCTTAGGCATTGCCTGGCCCTGACGGAGCTGGAACAGCCACTTTCAGTTTCTTTTTTTTTTTTTGAGATGGAGTCTTGCTCTGTTGCCCAGGCTGGAGTGCAGTGGCATAGTCTTTGCTCACTGCAACCTCTGCGTCCTGGGTTCAAGCGATTCTCATGCCTCAGCTTCCCGAGTAGCTGGGACTATAGTTGCGTGCCACCACGCCTGGCTAATATTTGTATTTTTAGTAGAGTTGGAGTTTCACCATGTTGGCCAGGTTGGTCTCGAACTCCTGACCTCAGGTGATCTGCCTGCCTTGGCCTCCCAAAGTGCTGGGATTACAGGCGTGAGCCACCGTATGACTTGTCTCAAGGTTCAAAGAAAATGATTGCATTGATTCATGGAGAAGGTGTGTTAGTATTTCTGAAATTTTAGGGTTGGAAGCTAAAATAGAGGCTGTTGTAGGAGAGTATGTGGGGACCCTTGGTTTATGGAGGTCATTCCTTAGGCAAGGGTCACATCTCCATCTGGTTGAGTGAATGGATTTTGTCATCAACAAGGCAAATACCCTGGTTTTCAGAATAGGAGGCCTAGAAGATGCTGGAAGTTACCACCATCTTTGTTGGGAAGGGGATGCGATGATGAGAACTGGAAGATTCCTGTTCTTGTCTGTAAAATGACCGTTTGAAGGTGAAAACCATCCATATTTTCTTTAGCACTGAGTCAGTCTATGACAGTGGCTCTCAGCCCTGGTGATTGGCCCCCAAGGGACATTTGGAGACGCTGATTGTCATGACTTGGTGTGGGCACTGGCTTTTAATGAGTGAAGCCTAGGGATGCTGCTAAACACCCTACGGTGTATGGGACAGGCCCATCACGGAGAGGGAACAGAGCCACCGTATCACATGCCAAGGTTGAGCCCTGGTCTAATGATAGAAGCAATTCAAGATCTGTCTTCACAGCCTTCACAGAGAGCCATGTCTTTCAGAAAATGTGCTGGATTAGTCTCAAGGACCATTTTTTTTTTTTTTCAGAGAATTATTTTTAAATCTATTCAGAGGAGTGGGGGAGACCCATTCAGAAGAGCTATTTCACAAACACGTGGTAATTATCAGTGCAGATTTCTTGTTGAGGTTCCCTAGCAATGAGTATAGTTCCCCAGTAGAAATGGGGGTATGTGCACTACTGCATGTCACAGGCAGATGTGGGAGACCCTGTTTGTTTTGTGGCGGTGGGAACAGTCGTAATTTTAGAGAAGACTTATTGAGGGGCGTTTGTTATTTTAAACAATTTGGTGCCATTCAAAGGATTAGACAGATCTCCTGAAGGGGGAATCTCCCTCATTTTCAGGATATTAACTACAGAGAGTTGAGGGAAGGGGCCATGGAGGGAACTGACTGAGACAGGTAGAGCGTCTGCTGCCCAAAAGTCAAAGCAAAGACAGGGTGAGAGGGACCCAGCTAGGCAGTGTCTGCTGTTGAATCTTCAGAGTGTCATTAGGCCAAAATTTGCATCCTCTCTCTACTGTTTATCAGAAACCACCTTCTCATTTGTTGTCCTTCATTTTAAACAGGGCAGACCTCCTTACGCTGCTTCAGCAGAAGAAGTGGCCAAAGAACTTAAGTCAAAATCTGGGGAATCGAAGTCCTCTGCTATGTCTTCAGACGGGTCCCTGGCTGAAAACGGAGTGATGGCCGAGGAGAAGCCGGCTCCCCAGATGAACGGGAGCACGGGTGACGCCAGGGCCCCCAGCCACTCTGAAAGTGCCTTGAATAATGACTCTAAAACGTGCAATACAAATCCTCATTTAAATGCACTAAGTACAGACAGCGCTTGCCGCAGAGAAGCTGCTCTGGAGGCAGCTGTCTTAAATAAAGAAGAGTAAACTTATTTTTTATAGAGGGTGAAGGATGCTGGAAGGGTAAGGATTTAGGAATATCTGGAGAGAAAGAGAGCCTGCAGTTACGTACATTTTGTCCTTTCCGTAAGAGAAAAATGAGGACTTTGGAAATTCAGATCCCTCTTTGATATCAGAGATTTAAACAACACATTTTTAGTTTTAACCAGTTGTAGTCAAAATGCTACAATAAAACAAAAAAGAGAAAGAAAATGAAGAGCATTTGACTCCCGCACTTAAAATGAAGTACACATAAAGTTTAAACTGGTTATGACAAAAGCCTATAGTTGTGTTTCTTGAACTATAAAGAAAACAAATTTTGGCAGTCTTTAAGTATATATAGCTTAAAATATAATTTTTAGCATTTGGCACCATATGTATGCCATTATATTTGATTTTGCATTACTGTTTCACAATGAAGCTTTCTTTAAGGCTTTGATTTTTATGATTATGAAAGAAATAAGGCACAACCACAGTTTTTCTTTCTTAAATTTCATCACTGTTGATGTGGTTCTTTTGTGTTAAAAAAAAAAGTGCAACTATCAAAACTAAAAAATTATAGAGTAATATTGCCGTTCTGCTGATTTTAAATATACAATACATCATACATACTTTACAAGCAAGTTAAATGGAGATAAAGTTGAAATCTTAGAAGATGCAAATGACCTTTCAAAATCAACACAATGTGTTCTGAAACTTTCGTGACTAATACCATGCATCTGTGATCAATGAACTATGTGGTTTTGAATCGGATGTAGACCATTAGTACTACTACTTGAGCTAAACTTCTGCATGGTTCATAATTTTTAAAGTGTGTAGTTAATATGCATGTTATCGTCCTTTCTTCCATTCTTACCAGTATGTGCCCATTTGCAAAACAAAAATGCTAATAATCAGTAATAGTCCTATAAAAGATGTTAACTCTGTTTAGTCATTGACTGATCTTGCTCTAACCTTAAAATTTTGTGATTATTGACCTCTGTTGCATTTATTCTAAAGCCCCCCAAAAATTATCTAGCCGTTTCGAATATCAACATTACCCTGGTGTATTCACTGCTGTATGCATTATTGTTCTTTGTTGCTGTTTTATGCCTTCATATTAGCAAATATGAAATTCTGTGAAAAAAAACCCTTTGATCTTAAAAAAAAAAAAAAACCACCCCCCCCCTTCTGTAGCAGGAAACAAATTGCTTGTTCTTGAGAACTTTCCCATCAAGAATTTAGTAGAAGCAGGTATACTTCTATCATTTTGATGTTTTTGTTAATGTTTCCAAACAATGTACTTTGAAATCAGAATCACTTCTTATCGTTTTCATATACTTCTGATGCTCTTCATCACATTAGTGATCAGAAATGAGGTGTAATTCCCCAACCCCTGCCCGCAAGAGCTAAGTAGGATCTTACTGTAAGTTGAAGGGAGTTTTGCCCTAACTCATGGATTGTGCAAGAATGAACTGCTGTTGGGTTTGATTGACTGTCGATGGATTGTGGTGTGGTGTATCTGAAGGCTATTGAATGCAACTTACAATGCTTAATAAAAATCTTTATTCTTTTAGTATAAAGTATGGCGTGGCTTTTAAATTCACTTGTAAAAGCTAATTTTACCGAGGTTTAATTCAAATCGAAACAACTACTGAAAAGATCAGAAAACCAAAGTTTAAAAATATTTTACCTTTTCAAAGTAATTCCAGGTTTCCGGCTTAGAGGAACATTAATATATGATTAATTTGTTTGATAGCTAAATTTCAAGCAACTAAGGGGATTAAAAAAAAATATTCTGATGAAGCGGACTTACAGAAAAGGTTTTTTTAAGCCCCAAGGAAGCAATAAATTTGACTCCACCACGTTTTAAAAGCTGGATGTTACAAATATAGTCCGTTTTTCATGCTATCCTTTTGATTGACGGCTCTTCTCTGCAGCCTGATATGAGGTCCCCGTACCCAGGTCCGCCGAACGCCTCGGGAAAGCGTCCCGTGCTGCCCCCTAGCGGCGGATGGTGGGCTAACGGCGCCGGAGGCGGCCAGGAGAGCCGCGGCGATCCCGCTCAAGGGAGGGGCTGGGGCTCGCCCGGGGGCGCGTTTCCTTCCTGTGGAAGGGCGGGGCGGGGCGTTGCGTGGCGCTTCCTGGTCCGCCACCGCGCAGGCCCCGGTGCGCGCGCAGCCCGCGGGGCGGGGCCGTGTGGGTGAGGCCTATTCCCTGCTCTTTCCTCCAGGCGGCCGCGCCTGCGCCGTGAAGCCCGTTCTGTGTGCGAGGCCGGCGCCGGGCCCAGCAGGACCCGTGTGTCCCGAGAGGGACCGAGCAGACCCCGGGAGCCCGAGTGCCAGCAAGGCCCGAGCCGAGCCAGTTTCTCCAACTAACACCCTGAGAGCTCTCCTGGTCCTGGCTGTTCAGACCTCAGACGAATTCACCCCTGCTTTTTATGGGGCGGGCTTTCAGAGTTTGAAGGAAGTGAAGCCAGTATCACTCACTCCAGGGCCTCTTCCTACCCTGACTCTCCCGTCCCTGACGGTGGTCCGCTGTTTCGGGCCTGCGGCTGAGTCCCTCTGCGCCAACCTTCTGGTGGCGGGCCACCCAGCCTGTCTCTGTGCTGTGGGAAGATGGGGGCGCCCGGACGTCTCGGTCTTTCAAAAACACGATTCCACTGAGGACCCTTCCTGTGACGGGAACAAGTCTAACCCACTCTGGATCGCACATGCCTGGCAGAGGGACAGCGTTGTGGAGGAACACGTTCCAGGCCCACCAGCTTCCACCACCCATTGCTAGGCAGTGCCTCTCCCACCGTGACAACCATGCGCTTTTCTTCCCTCTCCCAAGGGGCAGGTCCACCCCACTTTAGAATAGCAAACTGACGGGGACAGCCCTCTGGCTTTAAGAGGGGAGAGGGACAGGCTTCTGAACAGCACAGTCTCAGCAGCAGGAGCGCGCGCATGTCAAGGGTCCCGCTCAGCTCCCTGACAAGCAGGTGCTCCTTCCTTCCGGTGGCTCTGGTCTCTTAGTTGCAATTGCTGTAGGTGAGAGAGCAGCACAGCTTGCTCCAGGTCACTCTCAGCAGGGACTGGGCTGCAATCCAACCCTTAGCTCCAGGTTGGGTCTGTCCACCCGCTCCTAAAGCCCCAGTAGGTGCAGGCTTGGGCATTAAGAGGAAGGGGGAGGGTGCTGGGGCTCCAGCGATCCTGTGGCTGGAACAAGGAGGCAAAGGACACCCCTCCTTGCTGGAGCCATGCTGGCCCCTCCTCCCACACCACCAGAATTGCAGAGGAAGGCCTAAGGGCCAGTGACTCTGGGTGGCGCTGGTGCGGGCTGGACTGAACGGTGATGCTGATGTTTCACCTTCCTGGCAGCATGATATCCTGGGGCAACTCGTATGCCCTCCCGCCTGGCCATTTATTCTTTTCCTTTTCAAAAATAGGTTTTACTTTTTTTTTTTCTTCTTTCAAAAGCAGTATGTGTTTATTGTGGAAAGTTTAAAAAATACTGGCTAGATACACAAAAAGGAAAAGAAGTCCCCGGTGATTCCTCCATCCTGAGACACCTGTTTTTAACATTTAGTCTCTCTCCTATGCAATATATAGATTCTTTTTTCTTATACAAAAAATAATCATGTTCATATTTTGTAACATTTTCCCCACTTAGCATCATTTGATGATTGCCTTTCCCTACCATACCATATCCTGTCACAGTCCCACAGACTCCACGGTGGGGCTGCACCGTAACATAGTCAGTCTTTCCCCACCAGCATGGTTGGACATTTCCTTGTTCTGCAAGCACTTGGGGAGAGTCCACGTCAGGTCCAGCCCTAGGCCCCATGGGATAGAAGATGTCAAGGCCCCTGCCTTTCTGGCATTTACATTTGAGTAGGGGGACAACATACATGTGTACAAATAAGAATATTTCAAGCAAGAAAATGAGAAAAAGAAGATGGGGAGATGGGTGGCATGGGCAAATGATGCAGCCATGAGTGGAGGCTATCTGGGAACACAGGTCTGGGCCAGGAGCAGCGGATGGAGCACGCAGCCGAGGAGAATCCGTGGAGAGCGGAGAAGCCCATGGCCACCCTGAGGACAGGGCTTGCTGTGTCCTCCAGTGCTGTGGTCTGTTGAAGGCTTTGGGGCAGGACGGGTTGTGCTTGGATGCCCAGTGGGCTCCAGGTATCCACGCTACCCTGTAGGTGGGTCTTGCGAGGACCAGTGTCATTATTCCTGGTTAGCATTTCACCAGAAGGATCTCCCAGTAGGGAAGGGTGAGGGAAGGGAGTCTTTTGGTGCTCCTGCTGATTTAGCCCTGGAATGCTGCTTGGTATCCAGGGTCCAGAAGCTGTTTGTCTGTACTAGCCTGGCTGCTGGGCACAGTCAAGGCACTGGTGTTTGCCAATTTGACAGGTTAAAAACTGGGTTTTTATTTGCATGACTTTGATTTCTAGTGAGGGTGAACATTTCCCCTCTTACATTTAATTTGCTCATAATTTCTTCATTTTTCAATTGACAGGGAACTTCTAATGTCTCTCCTGGCTGTTTCATGATCTCCTAAACAATCAGGCCAAAGGTAAGAATTTTAAGAAATAATTCGCCGGGCGCGGTGGCTCAAGCATGTAATCCCAGCACTTCGGGAGGCCGAGACGGGCGGATCACGAGGTCAGGAGATCGAGACCATCCTGGCTAACACGGTGAAACCCCGTCTCTACTGAAAAATGCAAAAAAAAAAACCAAAAAAACTAGCCGGGCGAGGTGGCGGGCGCCTGTAGTCCCAGCTACTCCGGAGGCTGAGGCAGGAGAATGGCGGTGACCCGGGAGGCGGAGCTTGCAGTGAGCTGAGATCCGGCCACTGCACTCCAGCCTGGGTGACAGAGCGAGACTCCATCTCAAAAAAAAAAAAAAAAGAAATAATTCACTGTCTGTACCTTCCTCTGTATCATCACCAACAAGGACCAAGGTAGTGCTAGGCTGCTGTGCCTTCCAGGACACCCCTCCTTGCCCTGCATTCCTTCTCCCTGCTCAGAGGGAACCCACCTCTGCACTGCATGGGGCAGACAGCAGAATACATGTGTTTTATGACAGACGCTAACCTTAGGGGTGACTCTCATCCCTCCCTCCCTTTTATTCTACTTCCAGTTCTTCTGAGAATACACTGATTTCTTGTTAGCCCCAACTCCCTACCCCTACTCACTATATCTTGGACAAAAGTCCTTTGCTACTTAGCTCCTCATGTTGTGGAGTAGACGGTGCAGAGGCCTTTTTGCCAGGAGCCTGCGCTGGCCAGCCTGTCAGCCCTGCCCTCATCCTCCCCACCTTGGTCCCCAAGCTGTCTGGTTACTCCTCCCTGTACCCCAGGGAAGCCTCCAGTCTTGGCCCTAACACAGCTCAGGCTAAGTTGACCAAAGACCTGCAGATGGGGCAAAATAGACTTTTCATTAATGTGCTTTGCCCTGTGCTGAACTGGCTGTGGGACTTCACCAGAGTTTGTAAAGGACAGTCATATGAAAGTGCACTCAAGAAAAAATAAAAATGCAACAGCAGTGGTAGTAAGTTCTATGAAGGACAAATGCAGAGGAAATGAGGAATTTACATGGATGGGGGTAGGAGGAAGGTGTCAGGGAAACCTCTCTGAAAAATGACCTAGAGGGCAGGTGGGAGCTACCCAAGCAGATTACGGGCACCTTGGGTGGACCAGGATATCCTTTTCCCATGCTGTGCCCAGCAAGTTCCATCAGTTCAGGAAGCAAACAGCTGAAGGCACCTGTGTAGACCCATCCTGACCTCATGAAACCATGCCTACTCCTAGCATTTGTGCATGTCCATCCCCACAAACTCAACTGATGCCAGTATGGGCTATAGGGAGGGTCACATCAGTCCCAGTTTGCCCACGATAGCCTCAGCCAGTTTGCCCACGATAGCCTCAGCAAGTTTGCCCAGGATAGCCTCAGTTTGCCCCTGTTCTGGTGCTTTATTAACAGCACCCTTTTGGATAGTAGTAAATAATGTGGTCACCTGGCTCAGAGACGTGTCCACAAGCTCACTGCATCCAAACATCACAGGACCATCCTAGAGATGGTCAACAAGGAGGTCACTTTCATATCTGTCAGAAAAGCCCAGATGGCTTAAAAAATTTCCCCAGGTACTCCAAGAAGGGGCCCAGTCTTTGAAGTTTCTATGCAGTGACCAAATCGACTCATCTTTCACAAATACACAAATACACACCCAGCCTCGAGCTAGTATTTCCTTTCTAACATCTTCCACCCCCTATCAATTATTAGTTACCTGTCTCTTGCTCTGGCCTATGGAATCTATGGAGGTAGCAATGTTTCTGCCTTGTTCACTGTATGAAACCTGCATTGGTTGTGTGCCAACAAAATAACCTAGATTAAATGGACAAATTTCTAGACATACAAAACTTTCCAAGACTGAATGATGAAGAAACAAAAAATCTCAACAGACCTACAACTAGTAAGGAGATTGGATCACTAATCAAAAACCTCACAACAAAGAAAAGTCCAGGAACAGATGGCTACACTGGTGAATTGTACCAAACATTTAAAGAAAAACTAGTACCAGTCCTTTTCAAACTCTTACAGAAAACTGAAGAGGAGGGAATACTTCCAAGCTCTTTCGATGAGACCATGATTACCATGATACCAAAGCCAGACAAAGATACTAGAATGCTACAGACCAATATTCCTTATGAATATTGATGCTAAAATCCTCAATAAAATACTTGCAAACTGAATTCAGTAGCATATTAAAAGGATCATATGCCACGACCAAGTGGGATTTATTCCCAGAATGCAAGGATGTTTCAGCATCCAAATATCAATCAATGTAATACACATGTTAACAGAATGAGCAATAAAAACCTACATGGTCATCTCAATTAATGTAGAAAAAGCATTTAACAAAATTCAACACCCGTCCTTGATTAAAAAATTAAATACACTAGGAATGGAAGAAAACCTCCTCAACACAGTAAAAGCCATATGTGAAAAGCTGACAGCTAAAATCTTACTCAATGGTGAAGAGCTGAAAGCATTTCCTGTAAGATCAGGAAGAAGGCCAAGGATGCCCACTCTCACTACTTCTATTCATTATAGTACCGGAAGTCCTAGCCAGAGCAATTACACAAGAAAAAGGAAAAGAGAGAGAGAGAGAGAAAAAAAAGCCATCCAAATTGGAAAAGAAATAAAATTATTTGTTCATAGATGACATGATCTTATATCTTCATGTAAGATCATCAAGATATAGGAACCCTAAAGAGTCCACAGACATAAAACCATCCCAAAACCTATGAATTTAGTAAAGAGCAAGATACAAAATTAACATATGAAAATTAGTTGGCCGGGCATGGTGGCTCATGCCTATAATCCCAGCACTTTGGGAGGCCGAGACGGGCGGATCACGAGATCAGGAGATTGAGACCATCCTGGCTAACACGGTGAAACCCTGTCTCTACTAAAAATACAGAAAAAAATTAGCTAGGCATAGTGGCTGGTGCCTGTAGTCCCAGTTACTCAGGAGGCTGAGGCAGGAGAATGGCATGAACCCAGGAGGCGAAGGGTGCAGTGAGCCGAGATGGCACCACTGCACTCCAGCCTGGGCAACTGAGTGAGACTCTGTCTCAAAATAAAAATAAAAATAAAAAAAGACGGGCGCAGTGGCTCACGCTTGTAATCCCAGCACTGTGGGAGGCTGAGGCGGGCGGATCACAAGGTCAGGAGATCGAGACTATCCTGGCTAACACGGTGAAACCTCGTCTCTCTAAAAATACAAAAAAAATAGCCGGGCGTGGTGGCAGGCGCCTGCAGTCCCAGCTACTCGGGAGGCTGAGGCAGGAGAATGGCATGAACCCAGGAGGCGGAGCTTGCAGTGAGCCGAGATCGCGCCACTGCACTCCAGCCTGGGTGACAGAGCGAGACTCCATCTCAAAAAAAAAAAAAAAAAAAAAAAAAAAATTAGTTTTGTTTCCATACACTAACAATGAACAATCTTAAAACAGCCAGATGCAGTGGCTCACACCTATAATCCCAGCATTTTGGAAGGCTGAGGCAGGCGGATCGCCTGAGGTCAGAAGTTCGAGGCCAGCCTGGCCAACATGGGGAAACCCCGTGTCTACTAAAAATACAAAAAGTATCCGATGTGGTGGCACACGGCTGTAGTCCCAGCTACTCGGGAAGCCGAGGCAGGAGAATCACCTGAGTCTGGCAGGTGGAGGCTGCAGTGAGCCGAGATCATGCCACTGCACTCCAGCCTGGGTGACAGAGCAAGATTCCATCTTAAAAAAAAAAAAATCTGAAAAAGAAATTATGAAAAAAATCCATTTATAATAGCATCAAAAAGAATAAAATACTCAGGAATAAACTTAGCCACGGAGACAAAAAGCTTGTACACTGAAAATGGAAAACTACCAAACACTGCTGAAAGCAATTTAAAAAGACACAAATAAATGAAAAGACAGCCTGTGTCTATGGATTATAAGACTTATTGGTAAAAGGTCAATCTCTTAAAAGCAATCTACAGATTTACTGCAATCCTTATGAAAATCTCAACAATGTTTTCTTGCAGAAATAAATTTTCTAAAGGAAAAATCCATTATAGAAATCATATGGAATCTCAAGGGACCCCAAGTAGCCAAAATGGTCTTAAAAAAAAGAACAAAGTTGGAGATCTCACACTTCGTGATTTCACACTTAATACAAAACTACAGTAATCAAAACTGTGTGGTACTGACATTAAGACAGACATACAGACAGACAAAATACAATAGAGAGCCAAGAAATAAACCCTCACATATATATGATCAAATGATTTTCAACAAGGGGCCAAGACAATTCAGTGAGAAAAGGACAATATTTCTAACATGATGCTGTGAAAACAAGATATTCACATGCAAAACAATGAAGTTAGGTCCTTACTTTACATCATTTACAAAAATTAAAACGAATCGAAGACCTAAATGTAAGAGCTAAAACTGTAAAACTGAGAGAGAAAACTAGGGAAAATGCTTCATAATATTGGATTGACAATGATTACTTGGATATGAAACCAAAAACACAGGCAAAACAGGAGAAAAAATACATAATTTAGACTTCACCAAAATTTAAAACTTCTGTGCAAAGGACACAACAGGGTGAAAAGACAATCTATGGAATGAGAGAAAATATTTGCAAATCATGTATCTGATAAGGGGATTAATACCCAGACTATATAAATGGCTCCTAAAACTCAACAACCAGAAAACAACTCAATTCAAAAATGGGCAAAGAGGCCAAGCGAAGTGGTTCATGCCTATAATCCAGCATTTTGGGAGGCTGAGGCAGGAGGACTGCTTGAGGCCAGGAATTGGAGAACAGACTGGGCAACATAAGGAGACCCTGGTCTCTACAAAAAATTAGCTGGATGTGGTGGTGCCTGCCTGTAGTCCCTGCTACTTGGGATCTCTTGAGCCCGGAAGTTTGAGGCTGCAGTGAGCTATGATCATACCACTGTACTCCAGCCTGGGCGATGGACCAAGACCCTGTCTCTCTCTATTAAAAAAAAAAAAAAAAGAATTTGAATAGATGTTTCTCCATTAAGCACATGAAAAGATGTTCAACATCACTAGTCATTAGGGGAAATGCAAATCAAAACCACAATGAGATCCCACCTCACACCCATTAAAGATGACTTTTACCAAATAAAAACAGAAACAGCAACAACAAAAAAACCAAGACAAATACAAAACAGAAAACAGTAAGTGTTGATGCAGATGTGGAGTAACTGGAACTCTTGTGCATTCCTGGTGGGAATGTAAAATAGTATAGCCATTGTGGAAAATGGTATGGCAGTTCCTCAAAAAATACAAAAATTGAATCACCATGTGATCCAGCAGTTCCACTTCTGGATATATACCCAAAAGAAGTGAAAGCAGGGACTCCAACAGTTATCTGCATGCTGATGTTCATAGCAGCATTATTCACAATAGCCAAAGGATGGATGCCACCCAAGTATCCACTGACAGAGGAATGGAGAAACAAAGGGTGGCACATACATACAATGGAATATTATTCAGTCTTAAAAAGGAATTCTGACCCATGCTACAATGGGGACGAAACTTGAGGACATTATGTTAAGTGAAATAAAATGGTCACAAAAGGACAAATATTGTGTGGTTCCACTTATATAAGATACCTAGAGGAGTCAAATTCATAGAGACAAAAAGCAAATGGTGGCTGCCAGGGGCTGGAGAAGGAGGGGTTTGGTGTTTATAAGGGACAGAGTTTCCACTGGGGACTGTGGGAAAATTTCTGGAGCTGGATGGTGGTGGAGATGGATGGTGTTGTGCAACAGTGTGAATGTACTTAATACCACCAAACTGTGCATTAACAATGGTGAAAATGGTAAGCTTTATATTATGTATATGTAACCCCAATTTTACCCAAAAACCTGCATTTGCACTCAACACGTTTAGTGAATGTGTGAACCACAGGCCCTGGAGCAGGCTGTGCTGATGGCTGGGTAGGAAGGGGAATAAAACACATCCATGCTGCAGCGGCACTGTCATTGCAGCACCAGGGTGCAGGTGTGTGGAGGCCCTGGAGCTTGTGAGCCCACCCACGCTGCACCTGCACAATGCCAGCCTGACTGAGGTTATGGGTAGGGACATCTTGACCCTGGCATAGCCTCCTAAAGTACTGAAGTGCAGCTGAGTCCTGGGCAACAGGGAGGGTGTGGTGGGCAGGCATTGAGGTACCGGGCAGTTAGTAGTTGAGGGAGTTAGTAGTTGGCTAACTACTAAGCAGAGGAGGCCATTGAGTTTGAAAGACAATGAGGTGTGCGAGGCAGTAAGATGCTACCTGAACTTCCAAGGCCACCATGCTCCTCCTCTCTGGGGCCTTTCCCTCCTTACCACCAGGCAAGAGTGTGCTCCTTGCCCTCTCTCAGCAGTCCTATCGTGGCTTTTGCCCCCAGCTCACCTTCTCAGGGGGGGTGTCCCTCTAGCCAGAGCCCTTCTTTCTACCCAATCATCTTGTATGCATTGATGTATGTACTGACTGTCTCCCTTTACTCCAATGTGAACTCCAACACAGCTGAGACTCTGCTGAGTCCTCAGTGTCTACAACACTGCTTGGGACACAGTAGATGCTCAATAAATACCTCAGTAGAGGAGTGAGAGAGAAGCAGGGAAGGAGAGAGGAATGGGGAGGTGCGTGTCCTGAAGGAGATGGAGAAAAGAAAGGGGAAGTCAGCTGGGCGCAGTGGCTCACACCTGAAATCCTGGCACTTTGGGAGATGGAGGTGGGCGGATCACCTGAGGTCAGGAGTTTGAGACCAGCCTGACCAACATGGAGAAACCCCGTCTCTACTAAAAATAGAAAATTAGCCGGGTGTGGTGGCACATGCCTGTAATTCCAGCTACTCGGGAGGCTGAGGCAGGAGAATCGCTTGAACCCGGGAGGCGGAGGTTGCGGTGAGCTGAGACCACACCACTGTACTCCATCCTGGGCAACATGAGTGAACTCCATTAAAAAAAAAAAAAGAAGAAGAAAACAAAGAAAAAGAAAGGGGATGCCATAGGGACAAGCCAAACAGAGGGAGCTTGTGGGCTCGTGATGATACTTGTTTTATCCCACAGACGACAGGCAGCCATGGAAGGGCTTTGAACAAGAGGAATGTATCTGGCGGAGCACAGGAGGTGCAGGTGGGCACAGAAGACCATCTGGAGGGCAGGGCTGGGAAGTGGGTGGGGTGGACACCCATGAACGACTAGAGGGGAGGCAGAGCTTCTCCAGACACATTCTGTGCGGTGGCTGTGGGGCAGGGAGCACAGGCCCAGGACTTGGAGATCAGCCGAGGGCTCCTCACTGGCTCCCACCCTCTGCCGTCTCACCAGGGAGCAGACATCCTCTGTCCAGCTAGGTGTTTAATTGCTTAGCGCCTCAGTTTTCACTTCTGTGAAATGGCACCAATACCAATACCTAAAGGCACCAAAGGAGAGTCCTAAGTATGCATTAATAGCCATCATGACCCAGGCATTTGCTAAGTGCTGACAAATATCTGGTTGGGTACTGGTAAAACCTCACGAAGACCTGAGCCCAGGGCTCTGTCCTGGTAAAAGCATTTGCTAAATGTTGGCAAATTACCCTCATTGTTTGTAAACAGGCTAATAGGAGTGTTAAGGGATGGGGGGCTACCCACATCAGGGCAGCTTCCCCTGCACCACAGCAGCCTCTAGAAGTTTCCAGCTTCATCTGGGCACTGCTCACCTGACTGCTTTAGTACTGCTGTAAGGGCGAGGGAGACAGTGTGTCCATCAAGGAAGTGGGCACCACTCACCTGAAACCCTCCTTTTGGGCTCTCAACCTTCAGGCTGAGCATAATATATAATAGTAGACAACGGCTTAGGAGTTACTTCTTTCCCAGAACTTTAGTATGTTAAAAAAAAAAAAAAAAAGTTCCAGGCTTTCACCCAGGAGGAAGGCAACCAGTGACAAGCGGAATTCAGGTAGGAAGGCCTATTGCAGGCCATCCATCCTGGCCAGCCCAGAGGTGTGGGAGCTGGGGGTCTCCTGCTCTTTCCTCTCCCTCTATGGCCAGCTACGTCTTCCTCTGTCCCCTTCCCCAGTGCCCAGTTCTTTGGGCACTGCCCTGAGTCTGTATCCACGGGGTCACTTGTTGGGGGTGGGTGGCTGACTCTGAGGGCGGATTTTTGCTCAGTCGGAGGAAGGACCTTAATTGAGCCGCCTGCCGTGGAGCAAACAGCCCCTTGGCAGCTGCAAGTAGGCGGTGATGGTGAGGGGCCGAGGGGCTAAGGAGCCTTGTTATGGATGCTGCTAGGAGACTGGGTCAGGTTTTCCTTCCCGAGATTCTGGAATTCCGAGCAGGGGTGGCCCGCATTTCCCAGCATGATGCGGATTTTGCTGAGGGAGGATGGGGAGAGAAAGACGGTGAGGGAGGAAGGGCGGGCAGGGATGTGGCCCCCGCCCAGCGCAGATGCCCCAAGGATGCAGCGCTGGTGGGGCAGGGAAGGCCTCTAGAAAGGGTGCAAGTGACCACTCAGAGCGCACCTCCGCTTCTCCTCCCCACCGTGGGGGCTCAGCTCCCTGGACACGGGGGCCAGGGTTCCCGTACTCCTCGCCCCTTAGGTCACGGGCCTGGGGGGCTCAAATGCCAGGGAGCTCTCTCTTGACCGAGCTGACCCGCCCGCGCCAGCGCACTCCCCGCCCGGGCTTCTGTCCTCTTCCTCTGGGGCTGAGCATCAGGGAAGTCCGCGGGATCCTGCGAGGGAGGCGGCAGTCCCCAGCCGGGAATGAGGGGAAAGGGGAAGTGCTGTCCCAGCCAGAAACTCAGTGGGGAACGGGCAGAGGCGGGAGGCAGCGCAGTCGAGGAGGGGGAACACCCCACCGTCGTGGGGGTCATTAGAAAGTTAGGGCCAAGTATTTGCATGTCGGCCTTCTAGACTAGGAAGGCTCTCCTGCGGGCTCCGCTTCCGTACCCCGGGTCTCCCCGCCTGCCTTGCCCGGGTTCCCCCAGCTCATCTTTCCCCGGGGCCCCGCCCACCTTCTCCCCGGGGTCCCACCCCACTTTCAGCCTCAGGGCTCCCCCAGTTCACCTTCGCGCCCGCGGACCCCTGGGTCTACCTTCAGCCTTGGGGGCCCTCCTCGGCCTATCTTCCACCTTCGGGATCCCTCCACCCGCCTTCTCCCACAGCGGGGTCCCCCCGCCCGTCTTCTCCCCCGGCAGGGTCCCCCAACCCACCTTCTCCCCCGCAGGGTTCCCCAGCCCGCCTTCCCGGCGGCGGGAGCGGCGGCCCAGGCCGGCGGGCGGAGGCGGCGCCACCCGGGGCGCTGACGTAGAGGCCGCTCGGCGGCCGGGGGTCCCTTCGGTGGGGCCGCGGCTCCCCGCCCGCCGCCCCCGCGCGTCCATTCCCTTTTGTGTCCCGCGCGCGGCCCGTCCCCCGCGCACACTCGCGCCCTGAGCCCCGCGGGCCGGCGGGCGGCTCCCGGCGCGGCCCCTCCAGCCAGCGCGCCCGGCATTGTGTGGACGCGCCCGGCCGGGAGCGCGCGCGGGGGCTGTCGTGCGCCCCCGTCCCCGTCCCCTCCCGGCCGCGGCGCCGCCTGCGCCCCGCCGCCCCCGCCGCCCCCGCGCGGCCCGGCCCCCGGCCCGGCCCGGACCGACCCGGGCAGCGCAGCGGCGGGGCCGAGCGGCGGCGCGGCGCGGCAACATGGCGACGGTGCCCGTGTACTGCGTCTGCCGGCTCCCCTACGACGTTACCCGCTTCATGATCGAGTGCGACGCTTGCAAGGACTGGTTCCACGGCAGGTGAGCGCGCGGCGGCCGCTCGGCCCGGCCCGGCCCGGCCACCCCGCCCGACCGAGCCCCGCGCCCCCGGCTGCGCGCCCGCAGGCCCGGCTCGGGGACGGGCCGCCGCCGCCGCCGCATTCCGGGCGCCCGGGTCGGGGCTGGGCCGTGCCGGGCCGCGCGCCCTTTTGTGCCCAGGGCGGGGGCGCCAAGCACGGGGCCCGCGCTGGGCGCCCCTGGCCGCCGCGCACAAAGCGAGGCCCGCGGGCCGGGAGGTGGGCTCGGGGCTCGGGGCGCGGGGAAGTTGGGGCTCCAGGCCCGGGCCAGGCCGCCTGTCAGCGGGGTCGCGGCGGCCGCAGAGGCCGGGCATCCGGAGGGAGGCCCAGGCCCGGAGCCCCCGCCGCCTCCCCCCTGCGAAGTTGCAGGAACTTTCCCCGCGCGGGCTCGGGGCTGGCCGGGCCGGGAGAAGCGGGCGCGCAGCCCGGCGCGGGTCCCGGGAGAGGCGCGAGTGGCGGGCTCCGACGCCGGCAGGGCTGAGGCGTCCGTGGGGGCTCCGGCGAGGTGGCAGCCGGCGCGCCCACCCTCCGCCGTGGCCTGCGAGCTCCCTCGACCTTGTCCCCGAGGGCAGGACCCTTCCCCGACCCCCGCGGAGCAGCTAGACCCGGCAGGCCTGCAGGTCCCCGGGCGGGAGTGTGGTGACAGAATAGTGTCTGAGTTGGGTAAGGGGGTTTGTTGTGACTTTGCCGCCTCCTCCCTGGCCTTCAGCTTTCCCCTATTCCCTCCTCTCAGTTCCCGGCAGGAACACCAGTTTTGACATATCTTATGCTCCTTAAGGAAGACGGTGGGGGGGGGGGGGGGGGGCGGGGAAGGAGGTAACGCTAGGAGACACTGAAAACCCCAGCCCTCTTGGCCCTTGCCTGTGGCCATGATCCGGCCCCGTGCCTGGGGTAGGTCCCTTCCCACCAAGAAGTAAGTGGAGGAGGAGGAAGAGGAGGTGATAGTCTTGCCCAAACTGCTCCAACAGGTTCTCTTGCATCTGACTTTGCCTGTGGGAGGTGTTGGGACCCGGGGCTAGCCAGGGCTGTGTGCCCTCTGGGGCTCCAGTGCCAAACCTGCGGGAGCAAGCAGCCTAGGGGAAGGGGTGGGGGTGTGGTGGGGGGTGCTCTGGGATTCTCCTTCCAGAGAGGACACTCTCCTGCTGGTTCTAAGCCTGGGTCTTCAAGACTTGTCAGTGGCCCTTAAGAGTGGGCTGTGGCCCCGAGTCCAGTCCTGCCAGTTTACATGTGGGGACCTGGGTGACTGGGATGTGACAGGGCCTGCTACGTCTGTCAGCCCCAGTCCTGAGTCCTACCTCCATGCTGTCAGAAGGGCCTGGGACTCTGTGGGATGGGGATGTCCACAGAAATCTGGGCTGCCTTCCTGAGTATGCCCAGGGCGATGGAAGCCCCTCAGAGCAGGGGAGACTGAGTGTGAACACCGGGCTCTGCCCAGAACAGGGCTGACATGCATACCGTCAGCTGGCAGCCATCGAGAAGTTCATGGCCAGGCCAAAGTGGGTGAGAGCCTCTAAGGCTCCTCATATCCAAGGATGCTGAGCAGCTGGCCCTGAAAAGCCCTGAAAGTGGTGGGGCCTGTCCCTTCTCCCCCATCTCCGCCAGGGCCCTGACCTGGCAAGCAGTCACCCCGCTACAGAACTCTCTGGGCACCTGTGTCAGCTCCTGGCTGCTGCCCACACTTGGGGCCCAGACTGGGGAGGGTGAGAGGGCGGGAGAAGACCTTTGTCTCACCGCTCAGGGGTCCCTCTGGGAAGGGAAGGCTAGTTCTGAACCAGACTTCGAGGCCAAGGGAAAAACTCCAGGAATGAGGGGCAGACAGGCGACAGGGGCTGAGAGCTGGCCTGAGAGCTGGTTGCTGTCGTCTGCTGTACTGGCCCATGCAAAAATCCCCACAGGGGGGATGTTTGGGGAGGCTCTATCTCCTTTTTTCTTATTTGAGGTCTCTGATTGAATCCAATACAGGCAGTTGATCAGCACAGATTTCTTCTCACCTATTTGGGGTGGCCGTGGGGTCTGAAAGGAGCTGTGCTTTCCCTCGGCCATGAAAGTCATTTTCTCCTGCATCTAATCGAGGGTCATCTGCCAAAGTGAACCCTATGGGGAAAAAGCCTCTGGGTGTGCCTGCTCCCCGATGGTTCTGGGCAGGTGTGTGATGGGGAGGACAGGCGTCAGGGGTTGGTGGGATTGGTACAGCTCTCACAGCCGTGGGCAAAGCCCTTGGTCTCTCAGCATCACTTTTCTCATCAGTGAAATGAACGTGTGTGACCAGACCCCTGTGTTTCTTCACCTCCAGATAGTCTCATAGGGCCCCGGTGGTTCTTTCCTGATCTTCGTACCGCTTGTACTGTGATTTACTTCCTATTTAACATTTCAACTCACTTTTTAAAAGTTTGAATACTTTTAAACTTTTTATTTTGTGGGGATTTTAGACTTCCAAAAGAGTTCCAAAAATGGCATAATTTCCCTGTGTCCTTTCCTGTCTCTCCCTGCAGTGAACATCGCACCCAGCCATGGGACCAGTACCCAGCCGTGGGACCAGCACCAGCATGAAGTTAACGCTGGTGCCGGGCTGCCAACTAAACTACAGACTTTATTCAGATGTATTTAACCAGTGTTCTCCCCTTAATGTCCTTTTTCTGTTCCTGGATCCCACCTTGCATTTGATCCTCATGTGTCCTTACTTTTGAAAATACTGCTTTTAAAAGGAAACTTCGTATCATTCCCTGAAATAGAACATTACTGTAACTTGCCATACACAGTAACTATCAAAATAAACACACAACTATTAGAGTAAAAAGGCTGTCTGTCCCACCTGTGGTCACATCACATTCCTCCAGCCAGCCCCGTTTTGGGGAGAATTGCAGAGAGGGTCTCTAAGTCGTCACCCACACTCACAGTGGCTGCGTCTTTGCTCTTGGCAGCTTTGGCGGCAGCCGAGAACTTGTTTGGGATAGACCTTTGGCCATTTGTGGGGCCAGAGCTTGCTTCTAGGGTGAGTTTTCCTACTCAGGGACTCTGAGCACCCCTCCCAGTGTTCTTGCCGTGGTGGGTGGGGCTGCCCCGCTGGCCTGGGTTGGGAAGAATGTTCACCATGGGGAGGGAGAATTGTGTTCTATCCTTGGGGTCATGCATCCTCCATTCACTGGAGGGGCAGTGTGGAGTGGAGGTCGGGGAAACAGACCCTCCTTTCAGGCCCCCCACTGTCCTTGGGATGTGTGTGCCATACCTGAGCTGTCCCTTCACCAAGTTCTCGCAAGATTCTTCCTCCAGCCCCATCTTGACCGTGACTCATCACTCCTGGGGTAGGGATCCTCGTCAGCCCAGCCTTTCTTCACTGGCACCGACTGGGGTGCTGTCACAGAATTTGACCTGGGAGGGATGGATTTTTGTGGCAGGACCTGGCAGGAGACAGCTGGAGGCCTGTTGCCTTCGGAGGTGTCTTGTCTGCCTCGTTTGATGGGGATGTGTGGCTCTGCACAGGCACTGAGGAGGACCTGTCCTCTCCTCTTAGGGATCTCACTCTTGCACAAAGCCACTTGGGCCACAGACTGTGGTCCCTTGTGCCTGTGTCTTCTAACTGGACGATGGAGACCAGACCCCATGCCCTCCACCCCTGCCTGCAGCCGTAAGGTGGATGACCTGGCATCTCACTTTGTCACCAACTTACTTTGAATAATTTCAATCTGGGAAGCAGGAATGCTTCTGTTAAAGTTTTAAGCATCCTTCACCCGTAGCTTTCTGGCCCTCTTTCCACTGCTTGTTCTATTGCACTGGAAGGGTTTTTGGAGGTGTAATCAGTAAAACTGACTTGAGAGAAATTGAAAGCTGTTCAGGTCACTTAAGTGACAGACATTTCATTCATACCTCAGTAAATATTTGTTGGGCATGTATTCTGTACGGAGTTCAGAGCTGGCTGTGAGGGCCCAGGAGTTAGCCAGGGCCCTCACAGAGGTTAGCTCAGCTCCTCTGAGAATGGTGGCAGCCACCCTGGAGGGGGAGTGTCTCAGCAGAGGAGGGGCAGGAGTGGACTGAGGTTTTGACAGGGTGTTGCTGTGGGGACAGGTCGGGAGGAAGTTAGGGGCAGGGAGCCAGTGAGGAGGCCCTGCATGTGTACCCAGGGGGTGGCGAGTGGGGACTGGGGTCGGGAGAAGGGTCACATTCTGGAAGTGCTCAGAAAGTAGAGTGGACAAGACTTGCGTGGCATGGCTCCCTCCAATTCCTGTGTGTCTGTCTGTCCGTCTGGGCTCAGCCTGCCCTCCTCCTCAGGGCACTGTCTCTATGTCCATCTCCCTAGGGATGGAGTTGGCCTTTCTGGGCTCTCATTGTGCCCACCCAGCCTTAAGCTCCGTGGGGCAGAGCCATGTCCAGGGGCTACCTGCGCACACCACCTGGGGCTGTGGCTGTGCCCTGCAGGCCAGCTCTGTTGTTGGCCAGTGGAGTGTGTGTGTGAGAGGGAAGGAGGTCCTGCCATGGGTCAAATCTGGGTGATGAGAACTGACAGTTAAATGCTAGAACCTCAAATGCTGGGGAGTACTGGGGGAAGGGGTCCTCCTCATGGAGATGTTGTTGTGAAGTGTTTAGGAATGATGATTAATCATTTTACAATGAGGAATTCTCCCCCTGTGTGAGTTTTTAGAGTTCTGGAGGAGGTGGGAAGAATGTCAGGCCAGCTTCTAGAGGGGAAAGTAGACATCCCTGTCTGTCAGCGCTTTCCAAAGGAGGTGTGTCTTGAGGGAAGCAAGGAGCTTCATCTTAATTGTCAGAATGTTTGCTGTTATTAAATATAGTTAATATTTGGCTGGAAGTGTGCTTGGTGTGAACCTCTGGACTGCAACCCATGTTTGTTTGGGGCTGCTTGGGTGCAGTGTGGCCACAGATGCCCTAAAATCTGGGCAGAGGTTTGGGCAGACCCTGCCACCCCTAGCCACCCTCTTTTTTGGCCATCGCGATAGTACCTCGAAATATGCCAGGTCCTCTAAAAGAGTGAGTTTTTCTGGTGGAAGCAAGTGTGGGCCGGAAAATAGTGTTCCATGATGCAGTTATCTGGGAAAATCTCACTTTTGAAATTTAGGGTGTGGGTAAAACAAAGTCCATCTCTTGGTGTTTTAAATAAGACAGGCCTGATTGTGCTACAGAAGCTAACGTTCAGTTGGGGTTTAATGCCATAGGGGTTTTTCATTCATCATGTTTGGTTCACATGTCGACTGTGAGGGGCAGATAGTGTGGGTCACCCTGTCACCTCCATTCCCAGCATGGACACAGAAGCAGCCAGGGCCTCTGTCACACGCAGGTCTCTGGCTTCATCAGGTACACTCTGAGCTGCAGCAGGTGGACACACTCACCTCCCAGGGGGTGCAGGTGAGGATGTGGTACCTGGCTTAGGTTATTCTGGCTCCAGGGCCTGAGCAAATACAGGGGCTGATAACTGCTCGTGTCCATGGTTTCGGCAGTGTAACATGGACGGAAATGTAGTCACGGAGGAAGGCCACATACTGAGCTAGGGGATGGGAGGTGCTTCCTTGTCCAAGCAGCTGACAACAGCAGCTCCCTTCTGGGTCTGAATATGCCCAGTGTCTCTCAGGGTCTCTCGCTGTAGTGCCTTCCTCTCTGCATCTCTCCTTCTCTGTCTCCTATCTTCTGCCAACCTTGATTCTCAGCTTTTTGGTTCCATGGCAGATATGTGGCCCTAGCTGTGGGGGTCCAGAATGGGACTTGGCTTCTATGCTTCAGGGTGCAGGACCTATTTACTTTTCTCCTGGATCCCCCCCACCACCATAGTACTGGGTCACTCACAGAAAAACATATGAGCATATTTAGAATTCTAGCCAGTGGTTTGGATCTCAAAGCATAGGAACTGAAAAATCTTTGTGATATCTGTCCCTGTCTATCAAAGCTCTCCGAAGGAGGCGTGTCTTGAAGGAAGCAATTTGGCGTGAGCCTCATCTTAATCACCAGAATGTTTGCTTTTACTGAAAATATTTAGCTAGAAATGTGCATATAGGGAAACGAGCCTTCTACCTTTTTTAAAAATTAACGTGAAATTCATGTAATATAAAATTAACCATTTGAAAGTGTGAAGTTGAGTGACATTTAGTGTCTTCATAGTGTTGAACAACCACCACCTTTATTTTTTCCAAAACATCTTCCTCACTCCTAAAGTAAACCAGTGGCCAGTAAGTAGTCACTGCCCTTTCTTTCTCCCACTAGCCCCTGACACCCACTAGCCCCTAACACCCACCAGCCCCTGACAGCTAGCAATCTGCTTTCTGTCCTGATGGGTGTGTCTATTCTGGATATTTACTATTTCATATAAATATGTAACCTTTTGTGTCTGACTTCTTTCACTTAGCACAATGTTTTTGAGGTTCATCCACATTGTATTATGTGTCCGTGTTTCGCTGATTTTTATGGCTGAATAATATTCCATTGTGTGGATAGACCACAGTTTATCCATCCATCAGTGTATGGGCATTTGGGTTGTTTCCACCTATGGCTGTTGTAAATAGCGCTGCTATAAACATTTGTGTATAAATATTTGTTTGAACACCTGTTTTCAATTCTTTTTTTTTTTTTTTTTTTTTTGAGACGGAGTCTCGCGCTGTCGCCGGGGCTGGAGTGCAGTGGCCAGATCTCAGCTCACTGCAAGCTCCGCCTCCCGGGTTTGCGCCATTCTCCTGCCTCAGCCTCCGGAGTAGCTGGGACTACAGGCGCCCGCCACCTCGCCCGGCTAGTTTTTTGTATTTTTTAGCAGAGACGGGGTTTCACCGTGTTAGCCAGGATGGTCTCGATCTCCTGACCTCATGATCCGCCCGTCTCGGCCTCCCAAAGTGCTGGGATTACAGGCTTGAGCCACCGCGCCCGGCCCTGTTTTCAATTCTTTTGGATATATACTTGGGAACGGAATTGCTGGATCATATGGTAATTCTATGTTTAACTTTTTGAGTAACCAGCAAACTGTTTTACCCAGGAGCTGCATTATTTTAAATTCTCCTCAGCAACGTTCCAATTTCTCCACATCCTCGCCGACACTTGTTTTCCTATTTTTTTTTTTTAATTAAAGCCATCCTAGTGGGTATAAAGTGGGATTTCTTTATGTTTTTGACTACCATTTCTCTGCTGACCAATGATGTTGAACAGCTTTCACATGCTTGTTAGCCATTCGTATATCTTCTTTGTACAAATGTCTACTCAAGGACTTTGCCCACTTTTACATTGGATTGCTTGTCTTTTTATTGCTGAAGTGTTGAGTTCTTTATATAGTCTAGATACTGTATCTTTTTTTTTTTTTTTTTTTGAGATGGAGTTTTTTTCTTGTTGCCCAGGCTGGAGTGCAATGGCGTGATCTCAGCTCACCGCAACCTCTGCCTCCCGGGCTCAAGTGATTCTTCTGCCTCAGCCTCCCGAGTAGCTGGGATTACAGGCATGCGCCACCACGCCCAGCTAATTTTGTATTTTTAGTAGTGACGGAGTTTCTCCATGTAGGTCAGGCTGGTCTCAAACTCTTGACCTCAGGTGACCCACCCGCCTTGGCCTCCCAAAGTGCTGGGATTACAGGCATGAGCTACCGTGCCCGGCCTAAATGCTGTATCCTTATCAGATACGTGATTTGCAAATGCATTTTTCCATTCTGTGGGTTGTCATTTCACTTTCTTGATAATGACTACTGATGCACAAAAGTTTTTAACTTTGATAAAGTCTAGTTTAGCTCTTTTTTCTTTTGTTTGTTATGCTTTTGGTGCCATTTCTAAGATTTCTTTGCCAGATCCAAGGTTGTACAGGTTTACTTCCATGATTTCCTTTAAGAGTTTTATAGTTTTGGCTCTTATCTTAGGTTTTTGATCCATCTTCTGTTTATTTTTGTAATGATGGAAGGTAGGAGTCCAACTTTATTCTTTTGAAGCTGGATATCCAGTTGTCTCAGCATCATTTGTTGATGACTGTTCTTTCTCTGTTGAATGATCTTGGCACCCTGGCCAAAAATCTTTTGACCACATACACAGGGGTTTATTTCTGGACTCTCAGTTCTATTCCATTGGTCTATATGTGTCTCCTTATGCCAGTACCACACTGCTTTGATTACTGCAAAGTTGTATTAAGTTTTGAAAGCAGAAAGTATGAGTCCTCTGATTTTATGTTCTTTTTCACTGTTGTTTTGTCTGTTTTGGGCTCCTTACATTCCATATGAGTTTTAGGATTGGCTTTTCCGTTTCTGCATAAAAAGGCTGTTGGAATTTTGATAGGGATTGTGTTCAGCCTGTAGATTGCTTTGTCATCTTAATAATATTAAGTCTTTTGATCCATGAACATGGGATACCTCTTCACTTATTTGTGTTTTCTTTAGTGTCTTTCAGCAGTGTTTTATAGTTTTTGGTTTACGAGTCTTTCACCTCCTCAGTTACATTTATTCCTAGATGTTTTATTCTTTTGGATGCTATGGTAAGTGGTATTATTTTCTTAACTTCTTTTTCAGATTGTTCGTGGATGGTACTTTTATCCTTTTTTTTGTAATCACCTTTTAATGTGTGGTGACTGAATTTCCAGAACTGTACACGTGCAGGGTGCTGCCCACCCCCTGGCAAGCTCTCCGTGTTCATGCGTGTGCTGCTGTGTGCCCCAGTGCATGCCTACATACTTGCGAAGGAGGGTTGCGATCTTCTTTTTTAACTGTAAGTCAGATGTTGTACTAGGCATTTTCCATACATGTGTAAGACTTCTCTCATGTTGTGTATGGGTCTCCATCTCCTTTCTCTGACCACCATCCTCCCCAGGGGCTGTCTTTTTGGCTACCTGCTTCTCTGCTGAGGATGCTTTTGTGGAGCAAGGCCAGGGTTCTGGATTGCTAGAGTGGGGACAGCAAGCACAGTTATGGAGCAGTGCCAGCCGCTCTGTGTGAGCAGCACGTGGCCTCATTGGTCTCCATGCATCGAGTGGATGGTTCTGCTCAGGTGGAGTGCATGTGTAAAGCCCTTGTTCATTCTTGTTCCTGACATGCCATGGGTTGGGCACAAGGCCACAGTATTGGATAAACATGAGGATCTGACTGGCCTTGGAGAGTGCTTTGAGACCAGGATCTGACCTGGGGACTGATACACCCACCCCTGGGGCTGCCAGACTCAGGCGTTGAACCCTGACCCCAGCACCGTTACCCCACAATTCCAGATCACTAAGATCTTATTGTAACTTTGTGATTTTGTCCCTTATTTTACCCTTCCCCTTATAAAACCCTGTCAAGGCATATTCTGTGTATGACTCTCAGGGAAAGCTTGGGCTATGGAAAGAGTAGTCAGGAAGCACATCCCAGGAACACTGGGCTTGGTGGGAAGGCAACGTCAAGTGGAGCACGAGGCCCTTCCCTGCCAGGTCCCACCTCACCAGCCTCCTAGGCTGACCTGCTTTTGCTGGAGCAATGGTGCAGACTGATTTAGGGGTTCAGGCCCATTTCCCTGAAGGAGAGACTGGGGCCTGGGGTCCTAAGACACGTGGTATCCTGGAACAGTATAGAAAATGCAGTCTTAGCTAGTCTTCTGCACTTTGCCTGGAGAAGGGGTGAAGTGAGGCTTTGGGAGGGCTCACTGAACCCAGGGGAGAGGGAAGGACCCCGTGGCCCTGCATGAATCAGCACACACAGGCTCAAGTGGGAAGCAGGGAGGAGTCTCACTAAACCTTCTCTGGCTGGAGTCAGCCAGACATGAGGATTAGTTGCCCTTGGTGCTTGTGGAATCTCTCCCTGGAAGTGGGAGGCACTGTGGCGACCACTGCCCAGCAGCACATAGCAGAGGTGTGCAGAAGCAGCCAGGCAGGGAGAGGTTTCCTCCACTGTTTGTACCCAGCACTAGGCACTTCTGGATGCCACCCTGTTCCTTGCAGCAGCTCCCCTGGTGGGCTTTGGATGGGGGGGCTACTTAGGAGAAGCCAGCTGGGGGAGGGCCAGCAGCCGGCCAACAGCCCCCACTCCTCCCATGCCAGCCAAAGTGCAGGCCGGATGGGAACAGTCTGTGAGGCTTTTGTGCCACTCCTGGCTATGCGTGGTCACTCTGCATGTCACACATGAGGAATCCTGAGTCTCAAAAGGGCCCGGGCATCCAGCATGAGCTGCGCCAGGAGTCAAGAGGTTTGCCATGACTGGGCTTGGCTCATTGTTTATCAGTGAGCATGTCCATCAGTCTGTCCGTCTAGCTGGTGACATTTCCTGAGCACCATGGGGGGCCAGGCTCTGTTGTAGGCACGGGCAGCAGTGAGGAAGACCGCATGGCCCCTGCAGCTAGTGCTGGGGGACAGGGTTGGGGTGGCATGGCCCTCATCACCAGCCGCCTACGAGTCTGTGCCAGAGCAGATTGGGGTGACAATAGACGGCCCTGTGTGGGTTGAGGGGCAGCATGTGGCCGGCCCCCAAATGAGGGGAGATATGGTTAGGGAGGCACCTTGACCTGTTAGCCATGGGTGGGAGTTACATTTTGGCCCCAGTGCAGGAAGATGAGGACAAGGCACAACTTTCTTTAGTTTGCAGTCTATAAAGTTCTCTCAGAGTTCTGTGGGAGGCGTGGAGTATAGGGCAAGATGGAGAGGGGTCAGAGACTAGTTAGGGGCTGGCAGAGCCCTGGGTGAGGAACGGAGGAGCCTCAGGTGAGGGATGGAGGAGCTCCAGGTGAGGGATGGAGGAATCCCAGGAGAGGGATGATGGAGGAGTCCTGGGTGAGGAATGATGGAGGAGCCCCGGGTGAGGGATGGAGGAGCCCTGGGTGAGGGACGATAGAGGAGCCCCAAGTGAGGGATGATAAAGGAACCCTGGTTGAGGGATGATGGAGGAGCCCCAGATGAGGGACTATGAGGGAGCCCTGGGTGAGGGATGATGGAGGAGCCCTGGGTGAAGGATGGAGGAGTTCTGAGTGAGGGATGATGGAGGAGCCCTGGGTGAGGGATGGAGGAGTTCTGAGTGAGGGATGATGGAGGAGCCCCAGGTGAGGGATGATGGAGGAACCCCAGGTGAGGGATGGTGGAGGAGCCCCGGGTGAGGGATGGTGGAGGAGCCCCGGGTGAGAAACGATGGAGGAGCCCCAGGTGATGGGTGGAGAAGCCCCTGGTGAGGGATGATGTGGGAGCCCCGGGTGAGGGATGATGGAGGAGCTCTGGGTGAGAAACGATGGAGGAGCCCCGGGAGAGGGATGATGGAGGAGCACTGGGAGAGGGATGATGGAGGAGCACCAGGAGAGGGATGATGGAGGAGCACCGGGAGAGGCATGATGGAGGAGTCCCGGGAGAGGGATGATGGAGGAGTGCTGGGTGATGAATGATGGAGGAGCCCTGGGAGAGTGATGATGGAGGAGTGCTGGGTGAGGGATGATGGAGGAGCCCCAGGTGACAAACAATGGAGGAGCCCCGGGTGAGGGATGATGGAGGAGCCCCGGGGTGAGAAACGATGGAGTAGCCCCGGGAGAGGGATGATGGAGGAGCCCCAGGAGAGGGATGATGGAGGAGTGCTGGGTGAGGGATGAGGGAGGAGCCCTGGGTAAGGGATGATGGGAGGAGTCCCAGGTGAGGGACGATGCGGGAGCCCCAGGTGAGGGATGGAGGAACCCCAGGTGATGGGTGGAGGAGCCCCAGGTGAGGGATGATAGAGGAGCCTTAGGTGATGGGTGGAGGAGTCCTGGGTGAAGGATGGAGGAGTCCTGGGTGAGGGATGGTGAAGGAGCCCTGGGTGAGGGATGGTGAAGGAGCCCTGGGTGAGGGATGATGGAGGAGCCCTGGGTAAGGGATGATGGGAGGAGTCCCAGGTGAGGGACGATGCGGGAGCCCCAGGTGAGGGATGGAGGAACCCCGGGTGAGGAATGGTGGAGGAACCCCAGGTGATGGGCAGAGGAGCCCCAGGTGAGGGATGATAGAGGAGCCCCAGGTGATGGGTGGAGGAGTCCTGGGTGAGGGATGGTGGAGGAGCCCTGGGTGAGGGATGGTGGAGGAGCCCTGGGTGAGGGATGGTGGAGGAGTCCTGGTGAGGGATGATGGAGGAGCCCCAAGTGAGGGATGGAGGAGCCCCAGGTGATGGGTGGAGGATCCCCAGGTGAGGGATGGAGGATCCCCAGGTGAGGGATGGAGGATCCCCGGGTGAGGGATGGTGGAGGAGCCCCGGGTGAGGGAGGGAGGAGCCCTGGGTGAGGGATGATGGAGGAGCCCCGGGTGAAGGAGGTGGGAGGAACCCTGGGTGAGGGAGGATGGAGAGGTCTGGGTGAGCGATGGAGGAGCTCTGAGGGGTTGGAGGCCTGGACAGGAGGGTGTCTCATCCTACCACCCTGCCTGTCAGGCACTGCTTCTGCCCAAGCTCCCCCAGTGCCAGTTGGAGGGTGGAAACACTAGCTGCTATTTGGTCTGGAGGTTCTCATGGGACAATGTTTGTTATGTGACTCTCATGATCCCAGGCTGTGTCTGTGTAGCCAGCCCTCTGGTCCACCTAGAGCCCATCTGTCCCTGGAGCCGCCCATTGGCCTCACTGACCGGTCCCCTCTCCAGCAGTGTGGGCCCCCTGTCTGCTGGGTAGCCCTTGACCCTGCCATTGGCCGTCTTGCCACCTGCCCGCTGTATAGGCATGTGACTTGGATCCTGGTGAAGGAGGTGGCTGCATGGCGGGGTGGGCAGGTGAAGAAGCAGCACACGGTCACCTCCCTGGAGGCCCCCATGACAGTGGGCTGGGTGCCTGGACAGTCGCGTGTCTTCGGGTCTGGGCGGCCACTGCACCTCTCTCCCTGTCGCTGAGCAGCAGCTGGGGGCGGAACCACAGCTCTGCGGACCTGTTTATCTCAGCGCCTGACCACATGCTCTGGAGGGAGAACCTGTGCCCTGCACTGTGTGGCCCTCGGCAGGCGGGTCACTTCCTGTTGCAGGTGTACATCTGGATAAAGACGGTTCCATCTTCCCGCCTGGTGGCGTTGTGTTGGGGACCATGGGACTGTGGGGTAGAAGGGAGCAGCTCCAGGTGAGCTCTGGAGTCAGCTAGGGTGAGAGGGGCTGTGAGAAATGATTCCTCAGGGCAGACACAGCCCTTCTCAAAGTTAAGCCAGCAATGAGAATAACTCCCTTTGGAGGTCGGAGGGCATAGATCCCGAGGGAGCCTGTACCTGAGAGGCCCGGGTCTGTGGGACTCAGAGGATGAGCCCAGCCTTACTGAAGCCGCCCTCCCCACTGTCCCCTCATTCCCTGCCTCCTAAAAAAAACACTTTATGGGCTGGGCACGGTGGCTCACACCTGTAATCCCAGCACTTTGGAGGATGAGGTGGGCGGATCATGAGGTCAGGAGTTCGAGACCAGCCTGGCCAACCTGGTGAAACTCTGTCTCTACTAAAAATACAAAAAATTAGCTGGGCATTGTGGTGGGTGCCTGTAATCCTAACTACTCAGGAGGCTGAGACAGGAGAATCACTTGAACCTGGAAGGCAGAGACTGCAGTGAGCCGAAACTGTGCCACTGCACTCCAGCCCGGGAAACAGAGCAAGACTCTGTCTCAAAAACAAACAAACAAAAACACCCTGTGAAATCTCTGTTCCTGGCCCTGAAGGCAATGCCGGGAGTGACCTGATGGTATTTATGTTTAGGGAAGTCCCCCTGGCTACTTGAAGGGCCATCCTTCACTCCACCAAGTGAAGAAGAAAGGGACCTTGGAGGCAGCAGGAAGGTGAAGCTGCTTTTCCAGGGCCCTCAAGGTCCAGGGACTCTGAGGCTTAGTCATGTCCTGATATGTGTCTTTCTGTTGTTCCTTCTGCAAAGCAGCTGTCCCAGCAACAGTGCTGGGAAGGAAACAAGTGCTCAGTGAAAGTTTGGAGCAGGAGGCTTTATAAGTAGGCAGGTTTGGGTTCAGTTTGAGGGAAACCTTTCTAATAATTGAAACTGGCCCCACAGCAGACACTGTGTGGGGAAACTGTGTGTATGGTGGGCAGGGTTTCTCAGCCTCCGCACCGCTGACATCTGGCCTAGAGAATTCTTTGTGTAGGGGCTTTCCGTGCACTGTAGATGCTGAGTCCTTGTCTGCACCCAGCAGATGCCAGGAGCATCTTGATGCCTGCCCCCCGCCCACGTTTGTGACAACCCAGAGTGTCTGCAGAAATTGCCACCTGTCTCCTGGGGGACACTGTTATACCCAGTTGGGGGCAAGAAATGACTAACCTTCTGCTGAGTGCATTGTGTCTTTATCACTTGGAAATTAAACTCAGTGACCCACCTGTCTTTTCTTACATTCATTTAGTTTTGGTAAGATATCAGCTGCATTTACTCATTTGAAATTTTTTGATTGAATTTATTTTGCAAACAGAACATTAGCACATGGTAAGAAAAATTTTAAAAAGAGTGAGAATTCGAAAGAAATGCAGTGGAATGCGTGCCTCGCCCCTGTCTCCCCGCTCTTCCCTCTGGAACTGACTCCCTTCCAGCTCCAGAGATGTCTCATGTTTCCACAGCCACCCCTTTTCCCTCTCCTCACACAGACAGCAGTGCGCTCTGAATGTGGTTCTGCAGTGACCCTGGGTCCTCACTCTCGACCGCTGGGACTCCAGCAAACGTACTCCTCCTGCACTTCCTGCTTCCCCTGGTTGGCATGTAGCTCTTTTCTCAACCAAGGCCACTGTGGTGTTGCTCCCTGGCTATCCTGGTCTGTATGTATTTCTGCATGTATGCATGTATATCTGCTGGATATATTCCAATAAGTAAAGTTGCTGGACTGAAGGATACAGCATTTCAGATTGAAATCGTCAGATTGGTTGTACCGATTTCTCTACACACTGGGCAACACATTTTCTGAGCTTTTGATCTTTGTCAATTCAACCTGAAAGGTGAAAAAGAGTACCTCTCTGTAGTTTAATGTGCAGTTACCTAATTATTGAGTTCACTCACTTTTAAATCCTTTCCTCCCTAGAGTTGTAGAGTTGTGTCAGTAGCCCTGGTACTTTTTAATGAAAACAGAAAAGCAGGTTTTCCCTGAGAAGTCAGACATGAGAAGGGTGCCCCACTTTGATAGGCTGGGAACAGGCCCTTCCTCTCTCTACCATTCCTGACCCAGAGCTGGTGTAGCCCCACAGACCTCCAGGGCAGGTGCTTCCTGGATGCTCGGTCTGTTTCCTAAATACTCCTCTTTGTTTGACTCTTGTTGTGAGGCCAAGCCTCATTTGCTTTATTTTCCCCATAAACTTTTAATTTTAGAATTATTTTAGATTTACAGAGAAGTTGCAAACATGGTACCGAGCATCTCCACATACCCCGGCCAGTGTTCCTGAATGTGCACATCTTACATCTCTGTGGCAGGAGCCAGTGTCCATTCCCACCAAGGAGATTGCAGGCTTGCTGGGACCGTGGTCCTCCCTGCAGCATCCTTCCCCGGCTGGGACCACCCCGGAGGCCATGGGCTGGTCCTCAGGTCTCCTCAGCCACTCTGGTTGCAGTGGTGTCTTCTGACCCCCCTTTGTCCTATGACCCTGGCACACCTGAGCAGCACTGCTGAGATTTGAATATCCCTTTATGACTTGTGTTCCTTTGAGGGGCCACTTCTCCCCAGACGCCCTCACACACCTCTGGGTGGCTCCCCAACCTGAGTGAGGACATCCCGACAGCTCCGGGGCCATACTTGGCCTGGTTAGGTGGCAGACTGCTGTGACCTCTGAGGGATCCGGCATCACCCAGCAGACATGTGGTGGGTGAGGCCTGTCATGGGAGCCAGCAGCCGTGGCTCCTGTGACCCATGCTCACTCACAGTCTGCTGGGACTCAGGGTCCCGAGCACCCCTCCCCCACTGACATTTGTCTGGCCCTGGCTGTGTCTGTGATAACCATTTATGGCCACAGATGCTTTTTCCTGATCATAGTTTCTTCTAGATCCCAAACGTGTATTATTTTATTGCATTTTAAACTACTCTTTGGAAAGGAAGACGGTAATGAAATTGGTCTTCTGAACTCACCTCTGTTAAAAGCCAACTCTCGTAGAACAGTTTGGGATTGTGCTAGGCACCCATTCAGGAGCAGGCTGTACAGTGGCCTTGCTGCACGGGCGCCTGCCTCTGGGACCATGTGAGTAGGACATGCGGGCTGGGGCATGCCCCTCTTTTCACAAGTGGGAAACTGAGGCTATACAGTGAGTTAGGGGCAGGATGAGGACCAGAGTCCTCCTTCCTCCCTTGGCCTATTCTTTCCCTTACACTGCATTTTTTTCTCTGAATGAAATCTCTGTAACAGAATTCGGCTTCGATCCTGGGGAGACCCCAGACCCTGGGCAGGGTCCTTGTGGGTGGAGTGTCCTGGCCTACATGTCTGAGTGCAGGGGTCCCCTCTGCCTCTGGCCTTGATGAATGATAAGCTTTGTCACTGCTTCCCTGGCAAAGGAGTCACAGGAAGAAGCCTGAGACAGTGTCTGTCAAGAGCCCAGTGCCCCACAGGGACCTGGTCATTGCTTAGGGACCTAGCTGTGTGGCCTGCTCCTAGTCTGGCTCCTCACCTGCAGAGGCTTTGAGGCTCTGGGCTGTGAATACATACCTGCCCGAGGGCGTTGCTGGGAGAGCCAGCTCCTTCCCCAGCTGCTCAGCGCCCACTCTGCTTCCTGCCTGCACTGGTGTTTGTGCATTTCACTCTTTACTCAGAGGTCATTGTAATTCTGCCTTCACCAGGGACACCTTGGTTCCCATTCTTGGAAGTCCCCAGTCCTGCCGTCTTGTGATGGGCGGCAAGGCCAGGGGCTCTCAGTGTGCACCTCTCAGGAGCCTTTTTTCACTGGGGCCACACTACTGTTCCTGGCCTGCTGGGATCTCAGGGTCTTTTTCTCAAACTCCTGGGGGATCCCTGGGAAGGTAGTTGCCTCTGGGGGGCTGCTGGTCCCCACTGTGGGAGCAGCGGAGTGATCCCAGGCAGACACCACACTCAGGGCTGGCCCCTTGTTTACTCATTTGGGGAGTGCAGCATCATTGCCCTATCACTAAGCTGTTTAAAATTATCTGCATCCCTTGCCTAGTGATTTAAGCCATAGGTTCTTAGTGAAGTTCCCCTAGCAACACTTGGCAACCTGTAATTTTTACCCATTGCCTGATAAGAGAATGTTTCATGGCGGTTCCTGGAATATCCCACCTGCTGGGTGGAGCTTAGGGACAAGACCTAATGTTTGTGGTTGCTTGGCGAGTCTCTGTCGCCCAGTGTTCAGAGGCTCTTTCCCAAGCCAAAGCGTGCTGTTGTCTGTCCTTTCTTCTGTTGGTGCCAGTGACCAGAGGTGTAGCTGGGGTATCTCAGCTGATGTCTGCCACCTGCAGTTCAGTTCATCCTGTGAGCCAGGTCGTGTCCCCGTTTTACAGATGTGAACACTGATGTTCTGAGTGGCTCAGGAGCTGCAGACAGAGGGGGCCAAGTACCAGCCAGTGGCCTTGCACCTCGGCTCACGGTCCACCTGGCTGTTGTTAAAAGTATTGCTAGAGAGGCCCTAGCTGGTACCATCTTAGCCTCATAGCCCCCGACTCCCTCTCCAGCTGGAGGACCACAGCTCTGTCCTGCTCCAGGCCCCAGGCCCTGCAGCCGTACCCTCAAGGGGTCTAGGGCAGGGCACATCCAGAGGTCCTTGGAGGGAGGGCCTCAAGCTGCTAGTGGCCATCCAGGTTTCCATATCCTAATCTTTACTTTTCTTGTCCTTTATGCCAAAAAAAAAAAAGGGGGGATGGATAAGAAGAGATGCTAGACTATTCCTGTCCCAGCAGGATGGGACATGACAGCACCCCCTTCCCTGGAGTTGTTGGGAGGGCCTCCTTCACTTCCATTTTCTATTCCAAAGCTGACCCCTGAGGGCTTCACCCCCTGGACCCAAGGCACCTGCCGGGTCATTACCCTCCAGGGTATGGTGGGGGCTGAGGACAGGGGCCTCACCTCCCTTAGTTTAGAGTTCCTATTTCTGTTAATATGACCTCGGACTACATTTGCTCTCTGGTCAAATTTGTCTTGTGTCCCTGAGGCTTTTATCCAGATAGAAGGCTGTAATTCCCAGAATTTCCCAAAGGAGATATTTGCTCTATATCTGCATACAATTGGTTTCCTTAGAAACCACTGGAGTAAGCTCCAAAACCTGCTTCAGATTTTTAAAGAGACCATGCCCTTTATCTGTAATATCTGTTAAAAATCCTCCATAACAAACTTAAAAGTATATAAATAATGAATATTTTGGATGTTCGTTTAGTTTATCAAGAGTTCTACACTGTTGAATGATGGAGTTGGGATGACTAGGCAAATGACAACGTCCTCACATAATCGGAAATTATGCAGTCATCAGCCGTGATGTTTATAGCAAGGCTTTAATGCTATGGGGATATGTTTATGATGATATTAAATGAAACACTGCACACACAATGTGATGGCTGGTGTCAACCAATTAAAATAGAAGATGGTCTAGGAGGAAATATGCCAACATGTTAAACGTTAAGATTATTTTTTCCTCCCACTTTTGTACTTTTCTATACTTTCCAACTTGTTTTCCAAGAGCAGAATACTTTTATAATCAGATATAAACAAGGAAATAAGACCATCAGGGTTTAGAGGTCATATTGCCTGGCCTCCTGTTTTACAGATTTTATGGGCTATGGGTTTTATAGACACTGGGGCTGGGGTAGCTCTTCCTGCTGCATAGCAGTTGGCCTCAGGCCTCCCTGAAGGCTGTAGTGGGTGAGGTGTCTCTGCCCTTCCAGCACACCTCCTCTTCTCGTGGGACCCCTCCCATTAATGCACATTAGCTTGGTCTGCAGCCTATCTATCTCTGATGGCCAGAGCCGCCCGAGGGTCCCTGTGGCTGGACAGGCCATTGACCTCGAGGCTGCACATAGAGTTTTCAGTTGAAAACGCCCAGTCAGCCCCTCCCCTGCTTTGGGAACATTCCAGGTTGGGGAGGCTCCTGTTCCCAGCCTCTTCAGGCTGATGTGTTCCGGACTCTTGGGTCAGGAATGGGCCTCCCATGGCACCAGGAGCAGTCACCACTTCCCAGAGCAGCAGGGCTGTCTCGCAGCTGTCATCAGGTGTACTTCCTCACCCCAAGTGTCTACTGCAAGTGGGGATCCCAGCTTGTGGACACCTGCAGAGGACTCCACAGGCTACGTGAACTGAGCTTCCTCTGGCACTGCTCTCCTCTCCTGCTGATTGGCAGCTAAGCTCCCAGTCACTGCTCCCAGTGATGGCATGAGTGGGAGAGCACATTGAGACCTTGTGCCTAAAGCATGTGGGTTGCAAGGTACATGGGGATTTGATGGAAGATGGGACTGCTGGGGAGAGCCCAGTTTACGCCAGCCTTAGCCCACACAGACTGAGGGCACAGACCAGCCTAAGTTCCAATCTGAAGATGTTATTAGGTTGGTACAAAAGTAATTGCGGTTTTTGCTATTAGTTTTAATGGCAATTACTTTTGCTCCAGTCTGATATCATTCTGAAGGAATTATGTATCTTCATTGGAAGAATGGAGATTCTTCCTGCACAGGCTTTAAAGGAATACTTACAGTTACTTAGGTATCTACAGATGCCAAACAATCACCAGCAGGTACTCAAGTACTTACAAGTACTAAAGGAATACTTATAGCTACTTGGGTACTTATAGATGCTAAATAATCACTAACAAGTACTTGGGTATTTATCTATAAAGGAGTACTTACAGATATTAGGGTACTTAGAGATGCTGAATGATTACTTGCAGGTACCCAAATACAGATATGAAGTGATTAGTTATAACTATTCAGGTATTTACAGATACTAAATAATTACTTACACATACTTGGGTACCTACTGATGCCAAATTATTACTAACAGATACTTGGGTAATTATGGACACTAAATGATTACTTATATGTACTTAGATACTTACAGATGCTATGTGATTACCTGTGGATGCTCACATACTTATGGATACTCTTCGCCTGGAGGTAGAATAGGGAAACCTGACCCCACAATATGAGGAGCCACTTTCAATTGAATCTACTTTAGAAATGACAGTAAGGAATTTCTGAAAATATAATGTAAATCTGAAGACATTTAGGATTTGGAGTCACAGAAGATATTTCCTACTTGTCTTCGTGGTGTGACCACTCACTGGCCCAAAGCTGTGTCTGCAGTGCGTTGTGCATGGCTCCTCTCTGCATGTGCAGACACACTTTACACAGACCGAGATTCACATCTTCCGTGAACAAGGATGAACGTGGCTGTGCGTGCACCCACTGGGCATATGTGTGTATGCATAGCTGGTTTGCGGCTCAATATGTGCATAACCAGAGATGCCTTCATGCCTTCCTCTTGATGGAGCTTCCCTGAGGATGCTAGACCTGGATTTCCTGAGGTGGATTTCGTGAAACAAAAAGTCAACATCCTGATGTGAATCCATTTTCTCTATTTCCCTGAGCAGGCTAATTTATAAGGGTTGTGTTAATGTTAGTTTTACTCCTGTCTCACAGGCACCGGTGATACTGTACTCTTTCAGGTTTGATGACTAGTCTTTGAATTCTTATGTCTGTGGCTGCCAGCAGAATGGGGGCATTTCCCAGTTGCTGGCTTACCCCCGGTCTGTCCTAGTGGGTGAACTGCCCTCCTGGCTCCACTGCTCCTGGCCTCTCTGGTTAAGCTGGCTTCTCCTCTCCTGTGTGCTGGGTCTAGGGGCACTTGGGGCGGGCTGTGTGGAGTGGGGACTGTCCTGGGAAGCTGACCTCAGTCCAGCATGATACCTTTGCACAGCTGTGGGTTGGGAGGAAGTTTCCCTGTTTCTATCAGGACTCTCTGTGCCTACCAGTGGAGGGCAAGCTGCGTGTCACCTGGCTGGCAGCTGGAGGAGTGGAGCTGACCGAAGCTTCCCTGGGGCCCCTGCAGTTTTCATTTAGCCCAAATTCAGCACCAGGGATCAAGGCTCCATGGATGCTTGAAGGAATGAAGGAGTGCTTGAAGGAATGAAGAAATGCATGTGCACCGGCTAGCTGGTGTGTACTGTGATGTCTCAGCCCAAAAATCCTGCCCTTCTTGATTATGGTAGGCTTCTTGGTGGGCCAGGTTTATGCTAGTGGGAGAGCCAGCCCCCAAACCTTCAGAGGGCTGGCAGTCAGGGGAGGGGCGGGGCTCTAGCGCCACTCCTCTTTGTAGCAGGAAGAGAGGCTGTGGTGCTGGAGGCTTCATCGACTCTGGCCTGCTGTGTGCCTAGGGAGCTTGCTTCCCAGGAAGGTGTTGATGCATGCAGCTGAGCATGTGTCTCTGGGCAGAGTCTGGCAAATTGCACCTTCATGCCTCAGTGTTTCTGCCAAGTTTTTTGTTTTTTTGTTTTTTTTGAGATAGAGTCTTGCTCTATTGCCCAGGCTGGAGTGCAGTGGTGCAATCTCGGCTCACTGCAACCTCCGTCTTGCGGGTTGAAGTGATTCTCCTGCCTCAGCCTCCTGAGTAGCTGAGACTACAGGCACGCGCCACCAAGCCCAGCTAATTTTTGTATTTTTAGTAGACGGGGTTTCACCATGTTGACCAGGATGGTCTCGATCTCTTGACCTCGTGATACACCCGCCTTGGCCTCCCAAAGTGCTGGGATTACAGGTGTGAGCCACTGCGCCTGGCCTCTGCCAAGTTTTTAAAAATCTTAAAAGGAGTGCCTGGCCATGGAGTCCGGCCAGGCTGCAGGAGGGTCAGGCATTCTGGGTCTTTGGTCTTAGCTTCTTTTTGCTCCTGGGACTCCGCCCCCTTTAGCTCTGAGAAGTGGAAGGCTGAGCTGCAGAGACCATGCAGACCCTCGGGCCACTGGGCTTGGAGGGAGACTCTGTGCAGGTAGCCTACCACCTGCTTTCTTTCAGGAAAGGAGAGCACGGTGGGCTGACCTGGTTGAGAGTACAGAGCCCTGGAATCAGGCAGGCTGTGGGGCAGGAGGCAGGGTGGGGGCGGCATCGGGGGTGGGCAGTGGGACATTGGTCCACAGCATGGCTATGGCTGGCTTGGCTGCTCGGCTTGGGTTTCAGGGTACAGGTGTGGTAGAGTGTTTTAGGATCTGCCAGGGAGGAGCCTGGTACGGTCCTGAGGTGAGGGAGGCTCATCCCCGTGAGGCTGGAACCTACCCTTCCTGTGTGGCACTGCAGTCACCTTGCTGCTGAGCGCCTTTTCACGTGCCTCTTACATTTGTGGGTTCTTCCAGCCTCCCTTTTGAGAACAGTGTTGGGAAGTATCTCATAGCCAAGACGGGGGGATTTTTAAAGAACTCTCCCCTTCCTCTCAGATCTTCCTTAAATTTCCGAACCCCTCCTCCTTCCCAAGGGAGCATCTTGGCCTGACACCTCTCCTCCTCTGGGCACCCTGGGGTCACCCTGATGGGTAGGGGTCCTCAGGTCAACATGGGATGTTGGGGGCTCCTCTGCCGGCTCAGTTGGCTGTCAGTGGGCTTTACGGGCCAGCCAAGTGTGTTTTGTTCTGGCTGAATGGTCCCCAGCTGGGGTGGAAGCTGGCAGGCCTGCCCCTGCAGCTCCTCAGGCCCCTTAGGGGGAGGCCTGCCATCTGCCTGGTGACACCCTAGGGGTGGGGCTTGAGAAGTCCAGATGCCTCTAAGGGGAGACAGGAAAAGCCCGACTCAAGCCAGGCACGCAGCACACTGTGGACAGGTTATTTTGACAAGTGAGCATCAGGCTTAGCATTTAATCGCGATTCACTCCCAGCCAGTGAATGGGGCCGTGCTGCGGGAACCCTGCCACCGTGCTCATCACCAGGACCTTGGCTCCCATCCTACCAGAGGATGGCAGTCCAGAGGGACATTGGGTGTCTGTCGGGCAGTCAGTCCCTGGGGCCTGGGTGGGCTGGATGTACCCTTCCATAAGTGGCAGTTCTGAGAAAAAAAAAAGCTGCCAACCCCATTCAGAAGCGGGTTGTGTCCATGATAGTCCTGGCCTCTGAACCGCACTTGTCCCGTCACCTGCTAAGAGCAGGCATGGTGCAGACAGTCTGTCACCCCCCCCACCCTCCCAAGAGCTTGTTCGTGAGTGTCAGGGTGGGGGTTCACCCTGGCAGGCCCCACTGAGCAGGGGCATCCACAGGGTCCTGGGCTAGGAGGAGGCCGTACTTTGACCGTTTTTCCTGAGTCCCCATCCCAGGCTGCTAGCACAGGGCAGGCAGGGCAGGGCTCACATGGAGGCCCTTGTTTCTTTAAAAAGTTCATTTTAATCACCTAACACAGGAATGCATTTCCCTAAGAAGCCCATCGCCTCGTCCTGTAAGCCCCTCCCTTCCTGTTGGCCTGTCCCTGCTGCCCACACCGTTACAGGCTTCCCACTGAGCCCCACGTTTTGACGTGGCTGGTATGTCCGTGTGCGCCCTTGGAAGCAGGGTTGTTTTGTACCGTGCGTGCCTCTCAGACATGATGTCATTTATTGCTCTGTTGCTTGGCAGCCTGTTTCTTGTGTCCAGCACAGGTCTCAGCGAGCTGCCCCGTGTCCGTCTCCATGGGTGTGGCTTTCGTGGTATCCCAGGGACCCTCTGCAGGGAGATGGGGAAGTACCAGGTGGCCTATTGCATGCACCTGCAGGGGCTCTCCGGGGTGGGTTCCGAGGAAGGCCTGCTGGACCTTGGGCTGCTGCTCTGTTTGTTTTTGCTGTCATCATCTTCATTTTCAGGGGGCAATGATGGGCAGGAATTAGGTGGCACTGGCCTGACTGGAGGGTGGCTGTGCCCACTGGGAGGTTGCCCCGCCACCACGTTGTGGGCTGCCCTCCCCTCTCTCATTTCCCAGAGGCCAGCTCCTGTTGCTCCAGCAAGCCCAAGAAGTGGGACTCCATTGGGATCCAGGCAGGGGGTTCCTGACAAATTCCAAATGACAACAGCAGAGGTGGTGCGAGGAGATGGAGTGCATGGAGGTTGGAAACAGTGATTTTAGAAAACGAGCCAAAGAGCATGCCGCACTCACTGCCCGAATGCCAGTGTTTCAAAACCAGGAACCAGTGCTGGTGAAGCCGCCCACGGGGGACTGGCCTCTCAGCCGAGATGCTCGATGGTTACCTGTGAATGTCACCTTCTCTGGACCATAACGTGCCACCACAAAGGCTGATGTGATGTGGTCCAGTGCCTCATTTCACTTGGGAGCTGCTTGCAGCAAGGGGGATCTGGAGCACAGAAGGGATTTAGAGGTGCTGGTGGGGCCAGGTGTATACATGATGCCCAGCCACGCTCCCAGTTCTGTTGATCTGAAACTCTCCTGACCGGGTGTCCTGCTTTTTTGTTTGCTGAGTCTGGCCACCCAGGTGCAGACCAACCCTTTGTCTTTATCAATGAAGATGTTGAGGCCAAGAAAGATAGGACGTCCATGGCCCTCATGCTGCCCAGGAACAGCCCCAGGGATTCCCCTGGCCCCCAGCTCCATGCAGCCTGCGTGGCCAAGTGAGAGGAGGTACCTGCTGTGCTTGTGGGTGGTGTGTGTGTGTGATGTTTGTGTCTTTGTGGTCTGTGTGTGTGTATGTGTGTAATGTGTGTGAATGTGATGTGTGAGGTCTGTGTAGTGTGTGTCTGTAGCATATGTGCATGTGTGTGTGGTATGTGGTGTGGTGGTGCGTGGGGTGTGTGTGTGTGTGTGTGTGTGTGTGTGTCACCCTGGCAGTCTGCTAGAGGCTCTGGTCCTAAGTGGTAGGCACCTCACATTTCTTCCGAGGGGAAGAGGCAGCTCCTGGAGGGCAGGACAGGCAGTGTCCAGAGCTGCGTCTTTGTGATCTCCCAGTCTGAGGCCTGTCCTTACCTGTGGGCACCCACATTACCTTAGCCACACTGCTCTGAGGGGGAAAGGCCCAACATGGGACAGTATTGCAGTGTGGGACAGCTTTGCAATTCAGATCTGCTCCGCCACCTCAGGTGTGACCAGAGTGAGCCCTTCACCTCTCTCAGCCTCTTCCTGCTCACCTGTAAAATGCAGATGACACAGCCATCTCGCAGATTGTGGGATGGTGGCCCTGGCGTGTGTGAGGGCTGGGTAAGTGGTGACATAAGCTCCATGCTGCGGCAGGATGCACCCCTGCCCTGAACTGCTGCTCTGCTGAGCTGTGGGGAGGCCAGCCTGCCATTCAAAGCCTAACCAGGCCTGATCCTGCTTAGCTTCCAAGACTGGACCAGATCTGGTGTGTTCAGTGTGGGTTTGCTGTAGATGATCTGAGCCTCCTAATGCAGGTGTTCGTCCACCACATTCACGGAACAGTTAAGTTTGTATTTCTGGATTTATAAATGTCTAGAGTGACTTCAGAGAATGACAGAATTCTCCTGCAATAACTGAATAGCCTTCCAACGTGCTATTGGGTGTAAGGGTTTGCTTCTGCGGTTTTTATTAATTAGCACAGATGACTTTGTCCCATGAGTACTTACATCCCCTAGGAGAAAAAAAAGGCAAATTATCCTTACTTCCCCTGGCTGTTTGTGTTCAAGAGTGTGCAGAGCTTTGCATTACCACCTACTGAAACCATGCAGACTGTCCAGGGCCCACCCAGGGTTGGCTGTCTGCACATATACAGCCAGGGACCCCAGCCCAGGGTGGGAGCCTCTTGAGGGCCCCCAGTGGCAATTGTGTGAGAAAGGGACATTGTAAGTAGCATAACTTTGTAAAATAGTTAAGGTTGGTTCGGGCTTGAGAGGGAAGGAATATCAGACACTGCAGTAGTGCTGAGTTTGCAAATAGGCTGTGACAGGTGGAAAACACACCTAAGAGGGCCTAGTCTTTTTTTCCCTTCAATGTCTTTATTTGATAAATAAAAGAGGAGGAATTAGCCAGTGGTGGACTTAAGCAAACGTTTTGGGTTGGCATTTTGGGAGGGCTCAGTGTGTCATAGGCAGGATGGTTGGCACCCCCAGGCTGGCCCACTGCTGCAAGGGTGTCTCCATCATCCCAGGGAAGACCAGGGGGTGGCTCAGTGTGCAGGGAGGGCCTCAGCAAGGTCTTGGGAAGATGTGTGCAGAGCCCCTGTGAATCTCGTGGATTCCTTGTTGGTGCTGAGGGCTGTGCTCAGGCACCCCTGTCCCTGGAGGAATCAGTGGCTCATTAGTTTCCTGGAACTCTAGGGGCAGAGCAGCCAGGGTCCCTGATGAGGGTGGCAAGCAATGGGAGAAGGCTTGTGGCTTGTGGAAACGGAAGGGAGCCCGGTGAGTGTGCAGGTTTTCTCATGGGGAGCTCACGCCCAAGGATGGGGGCACAGGGGTGGTAAGGTGGGGTGGGGGTGGCCAGCCTTTTATCAATTCCACACCATCACACGGCCATCTGTCCTCCCCTCTAGAGCTCTTTTTCACCTGTCCATCTTCTTCCATCCCGGTGGCTGCTAACCGTCCTCCACCTGCTTCTCTGTATCACAGCCTGGGTTGTTTCTTCAGATCTCTCTTCTAGTTCACCAGTTCTCTGAAGGTGGTGGAACTATGGAGCCAAAGTATGTAATTTGTTGTTTAAATTGTTTGTTGAGTTTTATATTTTAAAGTCATTTTTCATTCCTAGAGATTCTTTTTTTTTTTTTTTTTTTTTAATTTGAGATGGAGTCTTGCCCTGTTGCCCAGGCAGGAGTGCAATGGCACGATCTCAGCTTGCTGCAACCTTCGCTTCCCGAGTTCAAGTGATTCTCCTGTCTCAGCCTCCTGAGAAGCTGGGATTACAGGCGCACGCTGCCACGCCTGGCTAATTTTTTGTATTTTAGTAGAGACGGGGTTTTACCGTGTTGCCCAGTCTGGTCTCGAACTCCTGAGCTCCGGCAGTCCACCTACCTCGGCCTCCCAAAGTGCTGGGATTACAGGCGTGAGCCACCATTCCTGGCCTCCTAGAGGTTCTTGTTTATCAGCTTTGATTATTTTTTTCTAGTGTGTGTGAATGTGCAGTTCCCTGTTTTGAATATTGTTTTCCCAGCAAGCTCATGGTTATGCCTGGGTCCTAGCTCGGGGGACGTCTCTGCCACCTGGAGCCCTGGGTGCATGGGCAATGACAGAAGCATCTTTTTAGATTCTCTGGGCTCACTCTTGGGGGCAGATTTCCAGGAGTAAGGTTATTTGGTCAAAGGATTGTAGTCGAGTTTTATGGCTCATTTGTTGTGATGTTGCCCTTCAGAGGGTCACTTAGGTGTGGTCTAGCCTCAGGATAGTCTGGTGAGGCCAGCATGAAGAATGGAACCTTCTCGCTCTCCCAGAGCCGAGGCTGGGAGCCCTATCCAGGGGTCTCAGGATACAGCAGGGCAGAGGTGACTGCTGTGAAGCAAGGGAACCGCTGAGTTGCTTGGACTGGGGCGGGGGTGGAGGGGCATGGAGGTGGGGGCTGAGAAATGGAGTGGATGCCCGGGTCTGCCCTTTCCTCTCAGGGCCCCGGGGCTTCAGAGGTGGCTGGGCTGGATGATCACGTTCGTGCCATGAATCTTGTGGATTCCGTGTTGGAGCTGAGGGCTGGGCTCTGCATCAGTAGGCTATGTGGACTGGAGGAACAAAGGCCAACCGAGACACTTGCTTTCTGTGATCCCGGTCGGAGAAAAGCCCCCAGGGTCAGAGGCACTCTGACGGCCCAGGAGAGGCCAGTGGCTGCACACTGCCTTCCCGACGCCGACTCAGCTGTGGGTGTCTACAGCAGGGAAGGCTGACGTTTCCGGCGACAGAGTGTAGGGCTTTGACAAGCAGTAGACATGGTCTGTGTTGTTGTGGTTATTTCTGAGAAGCTCGCGGGCTTCCCAAAGTAATGCTGGCTCTGGACTCCCATAGCGCACACTGCTGGGGTCACCATTCCCCTCTGGGCCAGCCCTTGCCTTGGGACCCACAGCTGCTGATCTCTGCCTCTAGCCTCTCCCTGCTTAAGTCCAGTTGTGGAACATTCACCCACAATGCAGACCTCATGGAGCCTGGGACACCCCTATCATCTGCAGATTCAAGGGGGATCTGACCTCAGCCTGCTGTCAGGATATGCTGGGTGCCACCCTACATCATTGCCAGGGCCACCGCAAGGTGCACATGCACCTTTCTTTGCCTGGTGGTGCCCCTCACCTGCACACCTACCTGCCTGGGGAAGCCTCATTCATCTGTCAGGACCAGCCCCAGCATCGCCTCCTCCCAGAGGCGTTCCTCTCTCCCATGGCATCCCTGTAGGGTTCTGTGTGCCCTGATACAGGGCGTTCTCCTTAAATGCTCGCCTTCAGTCTGAGGCCTGGGGCTGGCTTGGCTTCGCCACCTGCAGATCCTGCAGCCTGAAGTCTGGTTCAGGCCCCAGCAACCTATGACTGGAGTCAGGAGAGGGCAGTGCGTGCCCACTGGCCTCTCCTGGACTGTCAAAGTGAGCATCTCTGCTAAGTTGGGCAGAGTCCCAGCTTCTAACTCTGGAAACAGACGGGGGAGCGCAGGGAGGCACAGAGGGGATTCCAAGATGGGGACACCCCTCCGAGTTGGGAAAGACAGGTTGATGTGTGGTAGGGCAGAGGCCTGCGGGGCTGAGGTCTGGGCAGGGGTGCCATAGTGCAGGGACCGGGGACCGAGTGAGTGAGTTGGCGCTCCACTTCTGGGTGCCGAGGAGCCCTGGAGGAGGAATGGGCTCTGGCAGGGGCAGGAGGCCTTGCTGTTAAATTGAGCGAGACTTCTTTATAGTCGTAGAGGATTCTAAGATTCCGTAGCAGCGTGGTTCATGATCTCCTTACCCAATAAACAGAATTTCTTTTTTTATTTTTCATTTTTTGAGACTGAGTCTCGCTCTGTTACCTAGGCTGGAGTGCAGTAGCGCGATCTCGGCTCACTGCAAGCTCCACCTCCTGTTCACACTATTCTCCTGCCTCAGCCTCCCAAGTAGCTGGGACTACAGGCGCCTGCCACCATGCCTGGCTAATTTTTTGTATTTTCAGTAGAGATGGGGTTTCATTGTGTTAACAAGGATTGTCTCGATCTCCTGACCTCATGATCCGTCTGCCTCGGCCTCCCAAAGTGCTGGGATTACAGGCGTGAGCCGCTGCGCCTGGCCAGAATATCTTACATTCTAGCGCTTATCCATTTGCATGCACATTCTTATTTTAAGTAATACCTGAGATAGAATCCTTGAATTCTGAGCCTTTCTGTAGCATTTCCTTTATGAGATTTTCCCATCTGGGTAGTTCTCCCCTTTATGTCTTAGCATTCCCACCCATGACCACTGATGACCCCAAGTTTCCCCAGGATCTTTCCTTTAGGAAGCATATAGACATGCATACAGAACCTTTTCTACGTGATTTGTTTTTAATAGACTTAAGTCTTGTAGAACAATTTTAGATTTATAGTAAGACAGAGTGAAAAGATCAAGAGTTCCCACATAACTCCTCCTCCCACTTCCGCAGTCATAACATCTTGCATTAATGTAGTATGTTTATTATGATTGATGAGCCAGTATTGATACATATTGATTAACAAAGTCTGTAGTTTACGATTTACTCTTTGTGTTGTACATTTTTATTTTATATATTTTTTGAAACAGGGTCTTACTCTGCTGCTCTGGCTGGAGTGCAGTGGTGTGATTAGAGCTCACTGAAACCTCTAATGGCTGGACTCAAGCTGTCCTCCCACTTCAGTCTCCCAAAGTGCTGGGATTACAGGCAGGAGCCACTGCGACTGGCCTTCTGTGGGTTTTGACTGTAAAGTTAAACCATTACAATGTAATAGACACCATTAAAATGTATGCATCATTCAATGTAATACAGAACAGTTTCATCTAAAGTCCTCCGTGCTCTGCCTATCCATCCCTCCCAGTACCCCCAAACCTCTGATAACCGCTATCTTTTTACTGTCTCCATAGCTTTGCCTTTTGCAGAATGTCATGTAGTAGAAGTCACACAGTATATAGGCTTTTCAGATGGGCTTCTTTCAGTTAGTAATATACGTTTAAGACTCTTCATGTTTTTTTCATGACCTGATAGTTCTTGTTAGCACTGAATAATATTTCATTGTCTGGATGTACCACAGTTTATCGATTCATCTACTGAAGGGCATCTTGGTTGCTTCCAAATTTTGGCAATTATGAATAAAGCTGCTATAAACATCCATGTGCAAGTTTTTCTGTGTAAACACGTTTTCAGCTCCTTTGGGTAGATACCAAGGATTATGATGATTGCTGGATCATTTGGTGAGAGTATGTTTAGTTTTTTTTTTTTTTTTTTTTGCCACAGGGTCTGGCTCTGTCGCCTAGGCTGGAGTGCAGTGGCGTGATCTCAGCTCATTGCAACCTCCACTCCTGGGCGCAAGCCAACCTCCCACTTCAGCCTCCTAAGTAGCTGGGACTCTGCCACCATGCTCAGCTAATTTTTGTATTTTTTGTAGAGATGGGGTTTTGCCATGTTGCCTAGGCTGGTCTTGAACTCCTGAGCTCAAGCAATCCACCTGCCTCAGCTTCCCAAAGTGCTAGGATTACAGGCTGGGCGCCACCATGCCCAGTCTGTTGAGTTTTATAAGAAACCACCAAACTGTCTTCCATAGTGGCCGTACCATTTTGCATCCCCACCATCTATGAGAGTTCCTATTGCTTCACATCCTTGTCAGCATTTAGTGTCGTCTGTGTTCTGGATTTTGGCCTTCACAAGCTCATTGTTGTTTTAATTTGCATTTCCCTGATGAAATACAGTGTGGAACATCTTTTCATGTACTTATTTGCTATCTGTATATCTTCTTTAGTGAAGTGTTTGTTTAGTTATCTGGCCCAATTTTTAACTGGGTTGTTTGTTTTCTTATTGTTGCGTTCTTTGCAGACTTTGGATAACAGTCCTTTAACAGAACATATTTTGAAAATATTTTCTCCCAGTCTGTGGCTTGTCTTTTTTACTTTCTTAACAGTGTCTTTTGCACAGCAGAAGTTTTTAATTGTAATGAAGTCCAACTTAACAATTTTTTCTTTCATGGATCATGTGTTTGGTGTTGCATCTAAAAGTTTATTACCAAACCGAAGGCCATCTAGATATTCTCCTGTTATCTTCTAGGAGATTCATGATTTTGCATTTTACATTTAGATTTATGATTTAAAGTTGTTTTTTGTGAAATGAGTAAGATCTTTGTTGATTCGTTTTCTTTTTTTATTGCATTTGGATGTCTAATTACTGGAGCACTATTTGTTAATCAGACTATCTTGTCTCCATTGTATTGCTTTTGTTCCTTTTTCTAAGATTGGTTGACTATATTTGTGTGGGCCTGTTTCTGGCTCTGTATTCTGTCCCATTAATCTGTTCCATTAAAGTCCATTCTTTTACCAGCACCACACTGTCTTGATTACTGCAGCTTTATAGGAGGCCTCCAAGTCATGGAGTGTCAGTCCTCTGACTTTGTTTTTCTCTATCACTATTGTGTTGGCTATTATGGGTCCTTTGCTTCTCCGTGTAAACTTCAGAATCAGTTTGTCAATATCCACAAAATAACTTGCTGGGTTTGTTGTTGTTGTTGTTGTTTGTTTGTTTGTTTTGAGACAGGGTCTCGCTCTGTTACCCAGGCTGGAGTGCAGTGGTGCGATCTTAGCTCACTGCAACCTCTACTTCCTGAGCTCAAGCGATCCTCCCACCTCAGCCTCCCAAGTAGCTAGGACTACAGGCCATGCACCAACATGCCTGGCTAATTTTTGTATTTTTTTTGGTAGGAAGAGGGTTTCACCATGTTGCCCAGGCTGGTCTTGAACTCCTGCACTCAAGTGATCTGCGCATCTCCGCCTCTCAAAGTGCTAGGATTACAGGTGTGAGCCACTGTGCCTGGCCTGGGATATTGATTAGTATTGTGCTATATGTATAGATCAAATTGGGAAAAACTGGCATCTTGACAGTACTTAGTCTGTCTATCCATTAACATGGAATATCTCTCCACTTATTTAACTCTTTGATCTACATATTTTGTTATATTTATATCTAATTATTTTATTTTCAATGTAAATGATACCATGTTTTTAATTTCAAATTCCAAGTGTTCATTTCTGATAAATAAGAAAGCAATTGACTTTTGTATATCAATCTTGTATTCCTGCATCCTTGCTATATAATTGCTTATTAATCAGACCATAGCAGCAAGTAATGGAGAGAGAGGGAAAGAGATGAGAGAGAGAGAGAGAGAGAGAGGAGAGAGGAGAGAGGGAAAGGAAAGGAAGGAAGGAAAGAAAGGAAAGGAAGGAAGATGGGTTATTAGTCCAGAAGTTCTTTTTTGGTCTTGTCTTATTGTATTAGCTAGAACTTCCAGAACAGTGTTGGAAAACAGTGGTGAGAGGGACGTCGTTGCCTTTTTCCTGATCTCAGTGGGAAAGCTTCAAGTAATCCAGTAATCCTAGTTACTCAGGAGGCTGAGGTTAGAGGATTGCTTGAGCCCAGGAGTTTGAGGCTGCAGTGGGCTATGATTGCACCACTGAACTCTAGTCTGGGCAATAGATTGAGACATTGTCTAATAATAATAATTCTTTTTATACATTGTTGGTTTTTGCGGGAATTTTTGCATGAGAAATACTGATTGGTAGTTTTTTTTTTTTTTTTTTCTTGCGATGTGTTTGGTTTTGGTATTAGGGTAATGCTGGCCTGACAGAATGAGTAAGGACATATTCCCTCTGCTTCTATCATCTGAAAGAGACTGTAGAAAGTTGATATAATTTATCCCTTTAATGTTGGTGGAATTCACCAGTGGGTTCTATCTGAGCCTGGTGCTTTATGTTTTGGAAGGTCATTAATTATTTATTCGATTTCTTTAATAGTTATAGACCTAGTCAGATTTCTGTTTCTTCTTGTGTGAGTTTTGACAAAGTATATCTTTTGAGGAATTTGTCTGATTCGTCTAGGTTATTGAATTTGTGGGCATAGTGTTGTTTCATCCTTTTACTTTTAGTCTGTCTGTGTCTTTATATTTTAAGTTGGTTTCTGTTGGACAACCTAGTTGGACCTTGTTTTATTTTTATTTTTATTTTTATACTTTTAATCCACTCTAACAGTGTCTGCTTTTTAGTTGTTATATTTAGGACCATCGATTTTTAAAGTGGTTATTTATGTAGTTCGATTCATATATACCATATTTGTTACTGTTTTCTGTTTATTGCTCCTGTTATTTGTTTTTTCTTTTTGTCTTCTTTTTTATGCCTCATCTGGCTTTGAGCATTTTCTGTGATTCCATTTTTTTCTCCTCTCAGCGTATCAATAATGCTTTTTTAAAAACCTTTTTTTAGTGGTTGTTTTAAAATACGCAAATACGTTTATGACTAATCCAAGTCCTCTTTCAAATAATTGGCACTCTATGGGTATAGCAAGAAGCAGTATTCCTAATTGTTCCCTCCAGTGCCTTAGAATATTATTGTTACTCACTTACTGGTAAACTCTAGTCATGAAGTAGTCATGAAGTACATTGTTGCTATTGTTTTGGTGAACAAATTTGTCTGCTAGATCAAGAATAAGAAAAAAGTTACTTTATCCTCACTTGTTACTTCCCTAATACTCTCCCTTTCTTTCTGCAGATTCTAGTTTCTGACCTATATCATTTTCCTTCTCTCTGAAGTTCTTTTAACATTTCTTGCAAGGCAGATTTACTGGTGACAGATTTTCTGAATTGTTGTTTGTCTGATAAAGACTTTATTTCTCCTTCACTTTTGAAGGATAATTTTGCTGGATACAGAATTCTAGGTTGGTGGGTTGTTTTTTTTTTTTTTTTTTTTTTTTTTTTTTCTTTCAGCACTTTGAATGTTTTACTCCACAGTCTTCTTGCTTGCATGATTTCTGAGGAGAAGTCCAAACGTAGTTCTGTCCTTGCTTCTCTGTAGGTAAGGTGTTTTTAGCCCATTCTCTGACATTTTTCTTTTTTCTTTTTTTTTTTTGAGATGGAGTCTTGCTCTGTCACCCAGTCTAGAGTGCAGTGGCATAATCTTAGCTCACTGCAACCTCCTGGGTTCAGGCAATTCTCCTGCCTCAGCCTCCCAAGTAGCTGGGATTACACGCATGTGCCACCACGGCCAACTAATTTTTGTATTTTTAGTAGAGATGGGGTTTCACCATGTTGGCAAGGTTGGTCTTGAACTCCTGACCTCGTGATCTGCCTGCCTTGGCCCCCCAAAGTGCTGAAATTACAGGTGTGAGCCACTGCGCCTGACCTCCCTGACTTGTTCCAAGATATTCTTTTTGTGTTTGATTTTTTTTTTTTTTTTTTGCGGTTTGAATGTGATATGCCTAGGTGTAGATTTTTTTGGCGGGGAGGTTTATATCCTGCTTGGTATCTTTTGAACTTTCTGGATCTGCGGTTTGCTTCCTGTTATTAGTTTTGGAAAATCCTCAGCTGTTATTATTTCAGATATATCCTCTATTCCTTTCTCTTTTTCTTCTCCTTCTGTTATTCCTATTACATGTTGTTACACCTTTTGTAATTAACCCATAGTTCTTGAATATTGTTTTGTCATTGTTGTTCCTTTTTGTCTTTATGCTTCAGTTTGGGAAGTTTCTATTGGCATATCTTCAAGTTCTCTGATTCTTTCCTTGGGTGTGTCCAGTCTATTGATGAGCCCATCAAAGGCATTCTTCAGTTCTATTACAGTGTTTTTGATTTCTGGCGGTTCCTTTTGTTTCTTTCTTAGTGTCTCAACCTCTCAGCTTACATCGCCTATCTATTCTTGCAGGCTGTCTGTCTTCTTTATTAGAGGCTTTAGCATATTAATAAATTCGTGTTTAGGTCGTTGCAACATCAGTGCCATCTCTGGGTCTAGTTCTCATGTGTGCTTTGCCTTTTCAGACTGTGTGGGTTTTTGTTTTGTTTTGTTTCGTTTCGTTTTGTTTGCTTTTATTATACTTTATAATGCTTTTGTAGTAAAAAAAAAATTGGAAAACAAAAAGACTGTTCCTTTATACACTACCATCCAGAGGAGGTCACCTGGAGTATCTGTATACACTTCCTCCCTGCTCCTATTTGGAGAAATGTGACTTCTGGGGCTTCTTTTGTTTTAGTCTGTACGTTTCCCTGGGGTGGTCTTAGAGAAGACTTCTCCCTGTGCATTGGGCCTCCTGCAGCAGTGCCAGGCAGTGATTGTTGAATGATTGAAAGTGCTGTGGCAAACTCAGTCTCCACTCCTGACTTTCCTGTCCTTGTTTCACAGATCAGAAGATTGGGCAGGATGGGCTTCTGTTCAGTCTTCTTTCGGATACTGTGACAGCCTCGAGTTCTTGCCTGCTTCTAGCAACTTTCTCTGGAAGTTCTGTGCATATCATCCCTTTTTTTGACTTGCATTCTATACAGATTTATTTTTGAGAGTCAGAAGAGTATTCTTGGCCAGGCGTGGTGGCTCACACCTGTAATCCCAGCACTTTGGGAGGCTGAGGTGGGTGGATCACCTGAGGTCAGGAGTTTGTGACCAGCCTGGCCAACATGGTGAAACCCCATCTCTGCTAAAAATACAAAACTAGACAGGCGTGGTGGTGTGTGCCTGTAATCCCAGCTACTCAGGGGACTGAGGCAGAAGAATTGCTTGAACCCAGGAGGTGGAGGTTGCAGTGAGCTGATATCACACCATTGCACTCCAGCCTGGGCAACAAGAGCAAAACTCTGTCTCAAAAAAAAAGTATTCTTTTTAAAGTCAGTTATAAAATTTTAAATTAAAAGAGCTCTGGTTTGAATCAAAGCAGTTTGTTGGGATTAAAAATATTCCTTTTATTTTTTAATACAGGGTCTTGCTCTGTCACCCAGGATGGAGTGCAGTGATGTGGTCATAGCTCACTGTAGCTTCGGACTCCTAGGCTCAAGTGACCCTCCCACCTCAGCCTCCAGAGTAGCTAGGACTATAGGCATATGCTACTATGCCTGGCTCTTTTCTGTTTTTTGTAGAGATGGGGTGTTGCAGTGTTGCCCAGGCTGGTCCTGAACTCCTGGACTCAAGCTATCTTCCAGCCTCAAGTGCTGGGATTATAGATATGAGCCACAGTGTCTCACCAGGATTAAAAATATTCTTTAAAGTTCTTGATGGGTAGCAATATATATATACAGGAAAATACTCAGTAGTCAAAACTTTGTCTCCAGTGAGAAGCTTGCCCTCTCTTCCTGCTGAGCACAGCCACCACAGTGTGACCTCTCCAGAGATGGCCACTGCAGTCAAGGGGCTGTGTGTCTTTCCTGCACATTCTGATTACAGACGGGCATATTTATGGATTTCCTTCGATCTTCCACACACAAAAAAGGTGTGTCTGTATACTCTTCTGCAACTTGTGCCCTTTGCTGAACAATATACGTCCTGGAAATTGTTCCAGATCAGCAAATACAGGATTTGTACTTCTTGTCACTCCAGAATATTCCTCTCAGTCTCCCAGGAATGGACACTCAGCTTGGCTCTAATCTATGGCTGCTGCAGTGAATACACATGATCCACGTATCTGTGGGGAGAGGACGTGTAACGGGGTCTGTGTCTAAAATACCAACAGCTCCTACCCAAGAAGTTTTTACTAATGTGTGTTTTTGCCAAGAATATGGGAGAATGCTTGTTGGTCTGTGGCAGCAGGAACATGTGAGGCACACCCTAGGCCTTTGACCTTTGCCGGCCTGATAGGTGAGAAATCTTACTGCAGTTGCAGGTTCCATTTATTACTACAAGTGACGTTGCACAGCTTCTCATATGGCAAAAAACTGTTTGTGTAGCCTTTTATATGAACTGTTTACTTAAAGTCACAATTTAAATCACTAGTCAGGCAGATACGTTTTCATTTTGTGATTTGGAAAATGAATTTTCGTATTGTGTACTACATCCTTCACATGCATTTCAGAAGTAGATGGAGGTTTCCCTTAGGTACATATGACTCCTTTACCAGCAAACTTTTATTTTGAGTCTTGATGTTTTTTAGAATAATAGGCAGCTGTGGTATTGTCCTGAATTGTTTTGATTTTTGCATCCACGAGGTTGGCTGCAGCAGACTCTTGCAGGGCTCTGGGAGGGGTGTCCCCCACCCACCAGTGTCTCTGTGCGGTTGTGAGAAGGGCCAGTTCTCCTCTGAGGCCCATGCTGTAGCCAGCCCTGACATGCTCTTGTGTGCTCACAGATGGTGCCGATGGGAACTCCAGGGCTTCCCCACTTCCTCTATAAGCGAGCACAGCTGGTGCCAGGCCTCTAGGCTTCCTGGTCACAGAGCTTTAGCTGTCTGGGGCTATTGAGATGTTCCTGGCAAAGCACTTTGCCTGAGAGCTGAGTAATCAGGGCTTGTGCAGGGTGAGCGACTTGCCTCCACGGTTCAGGTGGCTCTGCTCCGTATGTGATTCCCATTGGTCATGTTTGGGGTTTTCTTTGAGCAAATATATTCTAGAAATGTAGTTAAGAAGTGAATTCCCAGAGAAGCGGGTCAAAGGCAGCACCTCGGCACAGACTCCGTGGCCGCATGCAAAGATGCCTGCAGGAAGGCAGCTCTGGGACTTGAGCCATGCATTTGGGCTGCTCCTCTAGATGGGATTCTGTGGTCCCCGTAGCAGAAGTTGGAGCCCCAATGGGTCATGGAGAACCCTGGGTAATTAGTGATGGGGCACTTAGGGTTGGCCAAGGGCCCTAAAACAGACTCTGCTATAGTGGTGCCCAGACCTGGCTTGTCTTTAGAACCAGGTTCTGACTCAGTAGGTCCCGGTGGGAATTGGGGTTCTGATATTTTCTTTTTCTGAGACAGGGTCTCACCCTGTCTCCCACACTGTAGTGCAGTAGACCAGTCATAGCTCACTGCAGCCTCAAACTCCTGGGCTCAAGCGAGGAACTCCTTGATCCTCCTGCCTCAGCCTCCTGAGTAGCTGGGATTTACAGGCATGTGCTACCATGGCTAGCTAATTTTTTAATTTTTTGTAGAGTCAGTTTTGTGTTGTCCAAACTGGTTTCAAACTCCTAGGCTCAGGTATCAAGGATACTACCTCAGCATCCCAAAGCACTGAGATTGCAGGCGTGAGCCACCACACCTGGCCCACATTTTCAGACCAGAAGTCTCTATGGGTTGTCAGCTCCTGGGCTAGCCCCTCTCCTCCTGGCTGCTGGGTGGACCTGGTGCTGCTGCCTCTACACATCCCTTTCTTGCTGTTTAATCCTCACAAGTGCCTGTGGAGTAGGTGGTACATTGTCCCTTCTCTGGATGAAGGAAGGCACTGAGTTACCTGCTCCGAGGCTGCCGATGGGAGAGGCACAAGGTGTCAGGACTTGCCCTCTACCTCAGACCATGGGCACCTCCCTCTAGAGTGAGTGACTTTGGCTTATAGGGTCGTCACCCACTTGTGACATATTGAGAAGTTAAAACAGCACAGGCTCTTTAAGCAGCACAGGGTGGACCTCACTTCCTCACCCAGCAGCAGGGCATGTTCCAGATTCCTGGAGCAGTGTCCCCAGGGCAGACATGGAGGGTGGTGAGGCTCCCCTCCTGCCTACTGGCCCGGCTTCGTTTCCCTCTTGGCTTCTATACCCCGTGACTTCTGTTTCTCCTGTGGCTTCTGTTCCCAGCTAGCTTTTGTTCCGTCTGGCTGCCCTCTCCTGCTGAAGAGAAGCACAGAGAAGTGCAAATGAAGGCATCATGGCTTGGGAGGAAGAAACTTTGGGTGAAGTGCGGGCACAGCCCAGCTGGACAGAGGCTGCCCAGCCGCTCCATCCTTTCTTTAAAGACAGGAAGGGGCTGAGCTGGGGTCTGTTCAGCTCACAGTCCTGGAGGAGTGGACATGGCACACTTGGGAAGAGAGAAGAGATGTTAACATTCTTTCCACGGAGATTCTGTGTTTTCTGTCCATGGAGTTTTGCACTTTCTCAGCTACTCCCTGCCAGAAATGAAAGCTAGGGTCATGGTTCATCAGCCCAGCAGAAAAAAAGTGATGATTGTGGTGGTAAGGATGATGATGGTAATGATAGTGATGGTGATGGTAATGATGATGGTGGTGATGGTGATAGTCATGATGATGGTGATGATGGTGACAGTGATGGTGATAACAGTGGTGGTGATAATGATGGTGATGATGGTGATGATGGTGGTAATGATGGTGATAGTAATGGTGATGATGGCAAAGGTGATGATGGTGATGGTGATGGTGATGGTGATAGTGATATGATGGTGATAGTGATGATGGTGATGGTGATGATGATGGTGATAGTGATGATGGTGATAGTGATGATGGCAATGATGGTGACAGTGATGGCGATGATGGTAGTGATGGTGATGGTAATAAAGATGGTGATAATAGTGATGGCAGTGATGATGGTGATGGTGGTGATGATGGTGATAGTAATAGTGATGGTGATGATGGCGATGGTGATGATGATGGTGATAGTGATGTTGGTGATGGTGATAGTAATTAATGGCGATGGTGATGATGATGGTGATGGTAATAAAGATGGTGATAATAGTGATGGCAGTGATGATGGTGATGGTAATAAAGATGGTGATAATAGTGATGGCAGTGATGATGGTGATGGTAATAAAGATGGTGATAATAGTGATGGCAGTGATGATGGTGATGGTGGTGATGATGGTGATAGTAATAGTGATGGTGATGATGGCGATGGTGATGATGATGGTGATAGCGATGATGGTGGTGATAGTAATGGTGATGGTGATGATTGGTGATGGTGATGATAGTAATGATGGTGATGATGATGGTGATGGTAATAAAGATGGTCATAATAGTGATGGCAGTGATGATGGTGATGGTAATAAAGATGGTGATAATAGTGATGGCAGTGATGATGGTGATGGTGGTGATGATGGTGATAGTAATAGTGATGGTGATGATGGCGATGGTGGTGATGATGGTGATAGTGATGATGGTGGTGATAGTAATGGTGATGGTGATGATTGGTGATGGTGATGATGGTGATGGTGGTGATGATGGTGATAGTAATAGTGATGGTGATGATGGCGATGGTGATGATGATGGTGATAGCGATGATGGTGGTGATAGTAATGGTGATGGTGATGATTGGTGATGGTGATGATAGTAATGATGGTGATGATGGTGATGGTGATAGTGATGGTGATGATGGCGATGGTGATGATGATGGTGATAGTGATGATGGTGGTGATAGTAATGGTGATGGTGATGATTGGTGATGGTGATGATAGTAATGATGGTGATGATGGTGATGATAGTGATGTTGGTGATGGTGATGATGGTGATGGTGGTGATGATGATGGTGATAGTGATGTTGGTGATGGTGATGATGGTGATGGTGGTGATGATGGTGATAGCGATGATGGTGGTGATAGTAATGGTGATGGTGATGATTGGTGATGGTGATGATGGTGATGGTGGTGATGATGGTGATAGCGATGATGGTGGTGATAGTAATGGTGATGGTGATGATTGGTGATGGTGATGATAGTAATGATGGTGATGATGATGGTGATAGTGATGTTGGTGATGGTGATGATGGTGATGGTGGTGATGATGGTGATAGCGATGATGGTGGTGATAGTAATGGTGATGGTGATGATTGGTGATGGTGATGATGGTGATGGTGGTGATGATGGTGATAGCGATGATGGTGGTGATAGTAATGGTGATGGTGATGATTGGTGATGGTGATGATAGTAATGATGGTGATGATGGTGATGGTGATAGTACTGGTGATGGTGATGGTGATGATTGGTGATGGTGATGTTAGTAATGATGGTGATGATGATGGTGTTGGTGATAATGATGGTGATAGTGATAATGATGATGGTGGTGGTGATAGATGATAGCAATTATGGTGATGGTAATGATGGTGATAGTAATGATGGTGACAGTGATGGTGATGACGATGGTGATAGTGATGATAACTATGACAAGCAGTAAACTATCTTTATAGGCACCATGGTAGGCATGGTACATACAATCCCTCCAGTATTTCTGTCATTGACCTTCTACTGGGTACGATGATCCACTCTCTGCAGAGAAGGAGTCTGAGACTCACTGACCTTGATTACCTCTTGTGGTCATACAGTTGTTGGTGGCAGTCATTGCCCAGGGTTTCTTCGTGCACTGGGTGTCACAGGCTGCAGGTGGTGCCCCATGTGCTGCACTGGGAGCCCTGCTCTTGCCATCCTGTTAGCCCCTTGACACTGATCTTTTCCCTCCTCCCCACAGGTTCCTTGTGAGACACCTGGGGGACTCCAAACAGCAGGAATCCATCTGCCCACTGGTCTGGAGACAGGGGTCCTCAGCTTCTTTCAAGGGTGGATGGCTTAGGAAGCCTTCTCTGCAGGGGACCGGGACACAGGAAAGCCAGGAAGAGATGAGCTGGGAAGGGAGCTGTCAGGGGCCATTCTGGTTTTAAAAATAAAGCGGGACTTTTGTTGCTTGTTATAAAAGGAATACATGCTCATTTTCTGTGATTTAGAAAACCGCAGAAAAGTGTAAGGAAAGAAAGAACGTGGCCATTGCCTAGCACCAGGGAAAAGGGCTGTAGTTTTTAGTGTCTGCCTAACTCTAAACTTCTAAACTAAAAAACTTGTACAACTCATTGGTTAATGGTTGTGTAATACTCCCATCGTATGAGCGCATCATGCCCTGGTTACCTGACCCTTATTGGGGATGTGTGCTGTTCCTAGTTTTTGCTGTTTTAAGTAGCCTTGGGAGGGTTACTTGACCCTTACTGGGGATGTGTGTTGTTCCTAGTTTTTGCTGTTTTAAATAGCCATGGGAGGGTTACCTGACCCTTACTGGGGACGTGTGCTGTTCCTAGTTTTTGCTGTTTTAAATAGCCATGGGAGGGTTACCTGACCCTTACTGGGGATGTGTGCTGTTCCTAGTTTTTGCTGTTTTAAATAACCATAGTAGGGACTACATTAACATGAGTCTTTGTGTGCATCTGTGCATTCTACCTTAAAATAGATTTGTCGATGTGGAATTCTGGCCTGAAGGGCACAAATCTTTTTAAAGCTTTTGATACATACAGATGGGGTTCAGGAAACTCCTTCCCAAGTTAGTCCCCTGACTAGAAGGGTAAGAGTGCCCCCCCTGCAGCCCCACCTGCATTGTGGATTTGTATTATTAAAAGATAAGCCTTGCCAGAGGGACATTTGTAACTTGAATGTGTGCCTGACACCAGCTTAGCTCTGACAGTGTGCCTTGAACCCTGTGCCAGATGCTGCAGAGGGCTGCAAAATAAGGCGAAGTCTGCCTGTTTGCCTCACCTCTGGGAGTGAAAGAGGCCACTTCCTTTTTTTATTTGACGTTTCTCCTATATATGTGTATATATATATTTTTTTTTCTGAAACAGAGTTTCGCTCTGTTGCCCAGGCTGGAGTTGGAGTACAATGGCTCAATCTTGGCTCACCGCAACCTGCGCCTCCTGGGTTCAAATGATTCTCCTGCCGCAGCCTCTCAAGTAGCTGGGATTACAGGCATGTGCACCAAACCTGGCTGATTTCGGGTTTTTAGTAGAAACGGGGTTTTTCCATGTTGGCCAGGCTAGTCTTGAACTCCTGACCTCAGGTGATCTGCCCACCTCGGCCTCCCAAAGTGTTGGGATTACAGGTGTGAGCCATTGCACCCAGCCACTTTTTGTTTAAATGTCAAAATTAGGTTCAAAAATTATGGTTTACATTAAATAAATGTTCTGAACAACAATAGAAGAAACCAGGAATGCAATCCAGTTGTGCTGTTCAGGAGATCATTCCAGGCTTGGCATGGTCTGGAGGGTGGCATGGTTGGAGGGTGCCTGAGCCAGGGGCCAGGGCTAGGTGTCCATCCCTGGCTGTGCTTCTGTGCTGGACCCTCCAGCTCCCCTGAAGGCAAGCCCTAGCCAACTCAAGGCCTCATGGGAGGCTGCACCCTGTAGCCTGCAGCAGGGCCACAGCTCCATGAGCAGGGCTAGCAACCACTGGCATGCTTGGGGTCAGAATTCCATATCACCCGTGAGAGTGCCACTGTGTCCTGTCTGCAGAACAAGGATTCCTGTGGGAAGAGCTCAGAAGAGCCGCTTCCCCTCTGGGGCCGCCCTTGCCTGTGGGTCTTAGGCAGCCAGAGCAGCACCTGGGAGAGAGCGCAGGTTTTGTGGGGGAGCAAGCTACTTTCCTAGAAAGCAGGCAGGCATCTTTAGAGATCCCAAGAGGCAGTTGTGGGGCCTCTGGAAGCATCTGAATTCTACACTCCCCACCCCTGACCCCTTTCAGTTTTCTTTTTCTTAGCCATTTCCTTTGATGTCTGTATTAGGGTTCTCCAGAGGGACAGAACTAATAGGATATATATATTTATATAGGAGTTTAGTAAGTATTAACTCACACTATCACAAGGTCCCACAACAGGCCATCTGCAAGCTAAGGAGCAAGGAGAGCCAGTCCGAGACCCAAAACTGAAGAGCGTGAAGTCCAGTGTTCGAGGGCAGGAAGGATCCAGCACAGCAGAGCCGAGGAACCTGATTCTTGGTGGGGAGGTGTATTTTAAGGACATATTGATCTCTATCCTTGTTTACTGACTGCAGCCCTAACTCCCATGTGGCCTTTGGACAGGGCAGTTCCCTCTGCACCCTTGGAGCCGAGGTCTGGAGAGCCCTTCAGCTACTTCTGCGGTGCGCCAACCCCTGGACTATTAAAAGGTGGTTGTTCACTAGGGATGTGCCCAACCATCTGGGGCATTTGGGGGCCTTTCCATGCACCAGGGTGGTCCAGGCTGTGGGTGCAACTCCTGGCTGTGACTTGTCTTTCCTGTGCTGAGTCACTGACTCACCATGGCTGTTGTCACCTTGTCCCTGCTACATCACAGGGAGGGGTGAGGCCTGGGATGCCAGAGGGATGGTGAGGAGACTGGGGCTTCCTTACCCTCACAGGCACTGCTGGGGCCTCATACAGGCTTCGATTTGGGCTTGGGGTCCAGTCAGGGCCCAGCCAGTCTGTCCATATGCCAAGCCTGAGGTCACCCCGAGGTGTGTTTCTTAGCTCGGTTGGCAGAATAACAGCCCCTGCTGTCACCCATGTCCTAATCCTGCAACTTTAAGTTGCATGGCAAGAGGAGAGGAAGGGAAGCTGTGGATGGAGTTGGGGCTGTTCACCCAGCTGTGGATGGGGAGACTGTCCTGGATGACCTGGCGGCTGCAGCGTCGTCACAGTAGTCCTTAGGAGGGGAGGAGGGCGGGAGGAGGGTGGAGTCAGGGCAACATCTGTGAGAGCTCAGCTGGCCATCACTGGCTTTGAACGTGGAAGAGGCCAGGAGCCAGGGAGTGCAGGGGCCTCTAGGAACTGGAGGAGGTGGAAACAGATTCTCTCTAGAGCTTCCAGAGGGAGCTGCCCTTGCCCATGCCTTGATTTTAGCCCAGTGAGACCCATTTGGACTTCTGATCTCCAACCTGGAGAGCGAGTCCCTCAGGGGGCTCCTATCCAAAGGCCCTGTGAGGATCCTGGTATTTCCAACCTCTCACCCTAAGTCTTGTCCCCAGAACAGCCATGTTTCAGGGAGTGCTGGCCCTGCTAACTGAGCCTCGAGTCTGTCTGTCCTACTCTGAGTTTGGTGGTCTGACCTCTGACCTTCTGCCTGAGGGTCAGCACAAACCCATAAAGGCGTGGCAGGCAGGTGTGTGTTGGGCCATAAGTGTGCAAGGGCCCTGCTGGGATGGTGGCAGAACCAGGTCAGGGTGGTGTAGGCCATCCTGTGCCTTCGTCTGCTCCAGATGCTGCAGTGAGGGCACAGCCTGGAGCAGCCAGGGGCCAGGTGAGGGTGTGGACATGGGGCATGGGTGTGACTATGGATGTGTGCATGGACATGGAGCATGGATGTGGCTGTGGGTGTGGATTTGGGGTCTCACATGGATGTGGGGTCTGATATGCAGTGTGGATTCTGGGTCTAATTTCTGGGCTGCAAGAGCTCAACCAGCTCCCCTCCAGGGCAATGTATTATAACATGTGTCCTTGAAATGAGTAATGATGGTGCTGAAGGGACTGTTCTCAGCTCGCAGCTCATCTGGTCCCACAAAAGTCCTTGCATGTGGCTGAAACTCAGTGTCACCGATGAGAACCTGAGGTATACATGGCACTGTGGTAAGTGCATGTGACATTTTCTAGCCCTGTCCTGCCCTCCTCTGTGCTGAGCTCTTCTTCACATGCCATAGTGCTGTGCCCTGGTCCCGTTCCTGGCTTTGGGCCTTTGCTTCTATTGGTCAGACACCCTTAGTATAAACTTCATGAAGGAAGAATATTAACACTTTGCCATATTTGATGTATTTTTCATAGCGTGCATTTTAAAGTTTGTTTTGGTGTTTTGGAGCATAATTTTCATCCATCAGTGTTCTTCCTGAGTTTCCTTTCCAATTTTTGTTTGTTTCTTTATAAAGAAAGTCACTTTGCACCCTGAGAGCAGACAAATATTCCCTCACATTGTGCTTTAGATGGCTTTTCTTTTACACTTGACTCTTTGGAGTGTGTGGATTGACTTTAGCTTGTGTTCTAAGAGAGTGAACTTTTTATTTTCAAAAACAGTTTGCTAAGATCTTTTTCTGGGCTTCATGCCCTGTTTCCAGAACTCAGGACTGTGGTGGCTGTGGAAGAGAACACCTGTCTAGGGCCCAAGACCCTGGTGGCCTTGCAGGGTTAGTCTGATACACTGGGAACTAGCAGTAACAGCTCACTCTAATGAGTATTCACTCTGGGCCAGGCCCACCCATCTCTTTACCCGGCTTCTTTTGCATGTATAAATGCTCCAAGGCCAAGGGCTGTACTATCCTTAGTGAATGAATAAGGAGACTATTCTGTCTGTGGGCAGGCACTTAACCTCTCATACCTACCTCAATTTCCCTATTGTGGTAAATAAGGCTAATAATAAGAATTCCCATTATTGCAGGGTTGTTGGAAAATAATGCTATTAGAGTTCTTGACATGCTGCCTGTCTCAGAGTGAGCGCTCAGCCAGAGTTAGTGATAATGGAGTTGGTGATGGTGGTCATGGTGATGGTGAAGGTCATGGTGATGATAATGTTGGTGAGGATGATGATGGTGATCGAGGTGATGATAATGATGGTGTAGCAATGTTGGTGATGGTGATGAAAATGATGGTGATGAGGGTGGAGGTGATGATGATAATGATGGTGTAGCAATGTTGGTGATGATGATGGTGGTGGTGGTGATTATAGTGGTTGAGATGATAATGATGGTGTGGTGATGGTGATGACAGTGGTGGTGATGAAGGTGGTTGAGATGATGATAATGATGGTGTGGCAATGTTGGTGATGGTGATGGTAGTGGTGATGATGATAGTGGTTGAGGTGATGATAATGATGGTGTGGCAATGTTGGTGATGGTGTTGGTGGTGAGGGTGATGATGATGGTGGTGGTGATGGTGGTAGAGGTGATGATGATGATGGTGTGGCAATGTTGGTGATGGTGTTGGTGGTGAGGGTGATGATGGTGGTGGTGATGGTGGTAGAGGTGATGATGATGATGATGGTGTGGCGATGTTGGTGATGACGATGGTAGTGGTGATGATGATAGCGGTTGAGGTGATGATGATAATGATGGTGTGGCAATGTTGGTGATGGTGTTGGTGGTGAGGGTGGTAGAGGCGATGATGATGATGGTGTGGTGATGTTGGTGATGGTGATGGTGATGATAATGATGATCATGGTTGAGGTGATGATGATGATGGTGTAGCAATGTTGGTGATGGTGATGGTGGTGATGGTGAAGATAATGATGATGGTGGTGATGATAGTGGTTGAGGTAATGATGATAATGATGGTGTGGCAATGTTGGTGATGGGGATGGTGGTGATGGAGATGGTGATGTTGTCACTCTTACAGGGCCAGGTTCGTTTTTCTTCTTTTATTGAGTTAAAATTCACATAGCATAATATTAATCATTTTAAAGTGAACAATTCAGTGGTACTTAGTAAATTCACAATGCTTTGCAACCATTGCCTTTATCTAGCTTCAAAATATTTTAATTGCCAAGGGAGACTCCGTACCCACTAAACAGTAACTCCTCATTCCTCTCTCCTCCCACCCTCTGAAAGCACTACCAGTCAGCTTTCTGTCTCCGTGGATATACCTATTATAAACATATTATCATTTCACATAAGTAGAACCATACAGCATTAGTCCTTATGTATCATGCTTCTTTCATCTAGTGTAATGCCTTCAAGATTCATCCACATTGTAGGGTGTATCAGGACCTCGTTCCTTTTTAAGGCTGAATAATATTCCATTGTACATACAGATTAAATTTTGTTTATCCATTCATTGACGTTTATCCAAATGTCAGTGGACATTTGGGCAATTTCCACTTTTTGATTATTGTGAATAATACTGTTAGGAATATTTGTGTACAAGGATTTGTTTGAGTACCTATTCATTTCTTTTTGGTTGTTTTTTTTTTTTTTTTGGAGACAGAGTCACGCTTTATTGGCCAGGCTTGAGTGCAGTGGCACAATCTCGGCTCACTGCCACCTCTACTTCCTGGGTTCAAGTGATTCTCGTGCCTCAGCCTCCTGAGTAGCTAGGACCACAGGTGTGTGCCACCATGCCCAGCTAATTTTTATATTTTTGATAGAGGCAGGGTTTCGCCATGTTGGTCAGGCTGGTCTCAAACTCCTAACTTCAAGTGATCTGCCCACCTTGGCCTCCCAAAGTGCTGGGATTACAGGCATGAGCCACAATACCTGGCCTGAGTACCTATTCTTAATTCTTTTGTGTATGTATCTGTCAGTGGAATTGCTGTGTCACATTGTAATTCTATGTTTAATTTTCTGAGGAAACATAAAATTTTTCTCCACAGTGCTTGCACCAGTTTACATTTTTACCATTGATGTAAGAGGGTTATGATTTCTCCACATCCTCTCCAACACTTACTTTAAAAAAAAAAAATTGTCCAGGCACAATGACTCACGCCTGTAATCCCAGTACTTTGTAGGCTGAGGTGAGTGGATCACCTGAGGTAAGGAGTTTGAGACCAGCCTGACCAACAAGATGAAACCCCATATCTACTCAAAATACAAAAATTAGCTGGGCGTGGTGGCAGGCATCTGTCCCAGCTACTCAGGAGGCTGAGACAGGAGAACTGCTTGAACCTGGGAGGCAGAGGTTGCAGTGAGCTGAGATTGCGCCACTGCATTCCAACCTGGGCGACGGAGCAAGACTCCATCTCAAATAGTAATAATAATAATAATAATAATAAAATGTAGCCATCCTACTGGGTGTGAAGTGTTATTTTACTGTAGTTTTGATTTTAATTTCCTTAATGACTGAGAATGTTGAGCTTCTTTTCATGTGCTTGTTGTCCATTTGCATATTTCTTTGAAGAAATGTCTGTTCAAGTCCTTTACCTGTTTATTAATCAGATTGTTGAACTGTAATAGTTCTTTATATCTTGTGGATGCTGTACCCTTGTCTTATTTATGGTTTGCAAATATGTTCTCCTGTTCTGTCACTTGCCTTCTTACTCTGTTGGTAGTGTCCTTTAATGCAGAAAAGTTTTTAATTTTGATGGAATCCAAATTAGCAATTTTTTCTTTTGTTGTTCATGCTTTTGGTGTCATATCTAGGAATCTACTGTTGAATTCAGGGTCATGAAGATTTACTCCTATGTTTTTTTTTTTTTTTTTTGAGACGGAGTCTTGCTCAGTCTCCCAGGCTGGAGTGCGGTGGCGCGATTTCGGCTCACTGCAAGCTCCGCCTCCCGGGTTCTCGCCATTCTCCTGCCTCAGCCTCCCAAGTAGCTGGGACTACAGGCGCCCGCCACTACGCCCGGCTAGTTTTTCGTATTTTTAGTAGAGACGGGGTTTCACCGTGTTAGCGAGGATGATCTCGATCTGCTGACCTCGTGATCCGCCCGTCTCGGCCTCCCAAAGTGCTGGGATTACAGGCGTGAGCCACCGCGCCCGGCTACTCCTATGTTTTAAGAGTTTTATAATTTTAGCTTATATTTAGGCTGTCAATCCATTTCTAGTTAATTTTTGTATATGGTGTGAGGTAGGTATCCAACTTCATTCCATTGCATGTGGATGTCCACTTGCCTTAGCACCATATGTTGAAGAGATTATTCTTTCTCCATTGCGTGGTCTAGGAACCCTTGTTAAAAATCAGTTGGGTGTTGATGTATGGGTTTATTTCTGAGGTCTTAGTTCTATTACATTGATCTATATGTCTATCCTTACGCCGGTGCCACAGTGTTTTATCATAGCCTTGTAGTAAGTTTTAAATCAGGAAGGGTAAGTTTTCTTAGCTTTTCCATTTCTGTAAACAAAGTTGTTGGGATTTTGATAGGGATTGCATTGAATCTGTAGATTCCTTTAGGTAGTATTGCTGTCTTAACACTATTAAGTCTTCCAGTTCATCAGCATGGGATATATTTCCATTTATTGTATCCTTTAAGACCTCTTTCAACTGTGTACAAGTCTTGCATTTCCTAGGTTAAATTTTTTCCTATATATTAATATTTTGTTATTTTTGATGCTAGTATAATGGTAATTGCTTTCTTGATTTTATTTTCAGATTATTCGTTGCTAGTGTATAGAAATCCAACTGGTTTTTGTGTGTTGTTTTTGCACCTTCAACTTCTGAATTTATTTATTAGCTATAGAAAGTTTTTCTGTGTATGGATTCCTTAGAGTTTTCTATATACAGGATTATGTCATATGCAAATAAAGATAATTTTTTATCTTCCTTTCCAATTCAGACTCCTTTTATTTCAGGAATTTTTGTGTCCTAATTGCTCTGGCTAGAGCTTCCAGTACTGTGTTAAACAGAAGTGGCAACACAATGGGCATCCTATTTTGTTCCTCATCTTATGGGAAAAGCTTACAGCCTTTCACCATTGTATACAATGTTTGCTGTGGATTTTTCATCCATGGCTTTCATCATGTTGAAGAAGTTCCCGTCTATTCCTAGTTTGTGGAGTGTTTTTATCATGAAAGGATTTTGTTAAGTGCTTTTTCTGTATCAATTGAGATGGTCACATAGGATTTTTCATCATTGTGTTAATATGGTATAATGTGTCTTGGGGAGGATGGGGAATTGGGGAAGGATTGGGAGAGATGGGAACATAGGAATGAGGCAGAGGGCTGTGCTGGCTCAGGAGAAGGAGCCCAGTGAGCCCTGCTTCTTCTTGTATTTTACCCACTTAATGAGATCTGTCCTCCTGGGTGAAGGAAAGAGAAGCACAACTTCTGCTGTCCCAGCCTCCAGGACAGAGCCCCAGGGTTGCATCTTTTTCTTCTTGCAGTCAGACGTGATGCTTCAGGGGTTGAAGCACTGATTTATTTTTATGTGCTGAACCATCCTTGCATTCCTGTGATAAATCCCACTTGGTCATGGTGCATTGTCCCCTTAATGTGCTCCTAGACTTTATTTGCTGGTATTCTGTTGAGGATTTTTACATCAAGAATCTGTTGAGGATTCTGTAGAGATACTGGTCTATAGTCTTCTTTTCTTATAGTGTCTCTGTCTGGTTTTGGACTCAGGGTAATGCTGACCTCATAGAATTAGTTAGGAAATGTTCCCCACTCTTCTATTTTCTGAAAAAGTTTGAGAAGGATTGGTGTTATTCTTCTTTAAATATTTGATAGAATTCACTATTGGTGGTTCTGGGATTTTCTTTTTGGGGGAGGTTTTTTGATTCCTGATTTAATCTCTTTACTTGTTATAGGTCTGTTCAAATGTTCTGTTTCTTTTTGAGTCAGTTTTGGCAGTTTGTGTGCTTCTGAGCATTTCTCCATTTCATCCAGGTTATGTAATTTATTGATCTATAATTTTTCATAGTATTCTGTTATAATCCTTTTTTATTTCCTTAAGGTCAGCAGTGTCTTTATGTTCGTTTTTTTTTTGTTTGTTTGTTTGTTTGCTCTGATTAAAAACAGTTTGCTTCATGCACATCTGTAGCTTCCATTCCAGGTAGCTTGCTGCCCAGACCTCCTTCTATAGTGACATTCAAGGGCTGCCTGGGGGGAATGTCCATTTTAAAAATTACTGGTCAGTTTTATCTACATGCATTTGCTCACTAGAGGAAGATGTTGAAGTATTTTCCAGTTTGTTTGCTGCATTCTTCTTCTGGGAGTTGTCTGGATCTGTGCCCTGCCCATTATCCACTGTGTTCTTATTTAGTCTTGGAGCCTCTTTACATGCTACAGATGGCCATTCTCATGTCACTTTTTTTTTTTTTTTTTTTTTTTTGAGATAGAGTCTCACTCTGTTGCCCAGGCTGGAGTGCAGTAGTGCAATCTCAGCTCACTGCAACCTCCACCTTTCGGGCTCAAACAATTCCCCCACCTCAGCTTCCCAAGTAGCTGGGATTACAGGTGTGTGTCACTATGCCCCGGCTAATTTTTTTTTTGTATTTTTATTAGAGACGGGGTTTCACCATATTGGCCAGGCTGATCTTGAACTCCTGACCTCAAGTGATCCACCCACCTTGGCCTCCTAAAGTGCTGGGATTACAGACATGAGCCACCACACCTGGCCTCATGTCACTTTTAACTAAAAAAAGTATCAGAATAAAACAAAGCATTTCCATTTTGCTGGGTTTGCTTCTGCAGAAGTTTATTGATGTCTTAGGTTGTGTCCTTTGATACTCTGTCTTCATTCCTCAAATGGCTTAAAGCCTGTAGCCCTGCCATCTGCGTGGGAGGAGCGCTCTCTTGTTCTAAGTCTCCAAGCACGTTTGCAAGGGGTCTGGAGGAGCTCCAGGGAGGGAATGAGGAAAGAATAGTTCTGTGTCTGGAGTCCTGGGCATGTCCCAAGGCCAGGCTGCTAGGCCTGTGTCTGGGCCTCTTCTTGGCCCCCGTGAGGATGAGCTGGATGGGTGGCTATGGTGTGGCCCGCAGGAGGGGCTCCGAGCTGCCTTTGGTGTTTTCTGCCCCCTCAGGTTACCCCTGGTGAAGTGATGGGGACAGCCTGGCTCTGAGAACCCCTCTTCCTTCCCTGCCCCCCGGGTGATGGGGCATTGGTGGTCACCCAGGCAGGCTTGCTGGATGGGCCATTCATTGGGTCCTCATGGTGGGGCATATCTAGACGCTGTATCTAGGTCCAGGCTGCAGAGGCCTTTCCAGGAGGACATCTCTGCAGCTCTTTCCCTCCACCCTGCTTTCTCGATAGAACACTGTCCCTGCACAGCTGTGCTCCATCTGGTCCAGGTTCCCAGACGATGAGCAGGGATTCTCCCTAGAGCTTGGCAGATGGAAAGTGCTTGAGGGGGTGCTGAGTGCCTAGGTAATGGTCTGTTTCATCTCCTTTCAGCTGTGTTGGGGTAGAAGAGGAGGAGGCGCCCGACATCGACATATACCACTGCCCAAACTGTGAGAAAACCCATGGAAAGTCCACCTGTAAGTACCGCAGCCCGAGCGGCCACCTCTTGCTGACGAGAGCAGCATCCACCCTGCCTGGGCTGTGTGGAGGGCGAGGTCTCTGCTGGCCCTGGGCCCTGGGTTGCTGGGGGCAAAACGCCCTGAGTAGTGTCTAGGGCTGGGGACTCTGCCAGCCTAGCTTATTGTCCCCTGTAGCCTCACTAGGCCCACTGTAGCGCCTCCTGATCAGCTCCCGCTGGCAGAGGCAGCTGTGCACAGACCCAAAGGGCCTTCTGAGGCCTAGGGAGAGGCCAGACCAGCCTGAGTTAGGGGGACACAGACGTGGGGACCTGGATAAATGGTGATGCGGGGGTTTTCCAGGGTCCCCAGCCTAGCCCGGCCCAGCCAGCCACTGCCACACGGGGGGGCACAGCCTGTCTGTGTTTTCTGGGCACGTGCGTTGTTGGTGGGCTCTGTCCTCCCCTCCTTTTTCAGCCCTGCCTCATGCCACCCACCTCCTCCTCTGCAGAGAATCTTGGAGGGCCTTTGCCTTTCCCACACAGCCTGCTGTTTGTGTGTCATAAGGGCTGAGGCTCCATTTTCTTCTTGGCCCTTTCAGGTGTGCTGGGTCCTGGGATGCAGGCTTGGCTCACACTGTTCAGGTTCATCCAGGTGAGCTGGAGGTTACATGAGCCTTGAGCTCCAAGCCTCAGCCCTGGTTGCAGACGGGGAGCTGTGTGGTGGTCTGCAAGGACTCGGGAGGGGTGTGGCCTGTAGACAGGACAGATGGTATGGATGTGGGTGTGTTTGTTTAATGTGGCGTCTTGTTTCCACGTCATTGGAGGGTCTTGGGTGCTCACAGAATCTGCAGGCTGGACATGGGCCCTGGCTGGGTCAGCTGATCACATCCCTGCTGACCTGAGCCCTGGACAAGTCTGTGGTATTTTGTTATGGCAGCCTGAACAGAGTGTGACATACACACAGGCACGTGCACACACACGTACACATGCACAAATAATGTAAGCATACACATACTTGCACACGCACATGTGTACAGCCAGGCAGGGGCTGGGGGTCCCACCGCCTGCAACCTCAGCACCGTCTGCTAGTCTAGGATGTGTCTCCCTGGGTGGTCGGCCATGGGAGACGGGAAGGGGAGCCTGCACTGATGTTTTAGTGCAATAGAGGGCAGGTTGGGACACCAGGGCTCTGCCCAAACTCCCCGCAGGCACAGGGGCAGGGTCTGGGTGAGGCAGGCACACAGGACTCCCATGGCAGGTGGGCTGTTTCTGGGGATGCCCGGGGACATTAGAGAAATGGAAACTGTGTGCTCACCAATGTGTAAAACCTGCCCAACCCCAGCACCACACCATTGCTCTACCCCAACCCCAACTCATGCAGGAGCCCTCAAGCAAGGACCCCTTGAAACGTGTGCTGACTATCAGGAGAAGGGGCTCCTGGCCCAGGGGTTTCCGACACTTTCTTTTCTACCAGTCCGAAAGCCTCTTCTCAAGTGATGCACATGTGTACAAACCACACAAGAGCAACGCCACCCCGGCATCCTCCTGAGCCCCCCACTCAGGGGACCTGAGAGCGTCCTGCCTCCCAGGAGAGCACGTCCTGGGGTGTTCTGGCTCCAACCCTGCTCTGCCCTGATACCTGCCCCCTAGGCCCCATGGGGCAGTCCCAGATTCCCACTGGAAGCTCAGTCCTGTTTGTGTTGTTCCTGTTGTAAAGACAGCTTGGCCCTGAGCTTTCTGGGTGGGCTCACTGAGGTGCCAGAAGCACGAAGGTACCCCGCCGGGCTGATCCTTCCTGCTGTTTCTGAGCAATAACCAGATGATAGGTTAATGAGCTTGCCATAGGCAGATGCATTCTGAGCATAAATGCAGCCAACTCTTGGGGACCAGGAGTAAGAAGGCAATTTAGGAATCCCGGAACCTCCCCACAGGCAAACCATCGGCCTGTAAGTTCAGAAGAGCTGCTAGCTTCTCCTCATCACCGTCTTGCATATTTGTTGAGGCTGTGCTGGGGATCGGGTCGAGACCTGAAACACATGCAGCCCCCGCCGTTGTCTAGCAATGGACAGGCACAAAGTGTTCAGGCCTTGGGAGAGGCCAAAAAAGAGCAGCCAGGTCCTCAGAGTAGTGAGAGCCCCACCTGCCCCAGCCCCAGCATCACCAGCTGCGAGGCCAGGCCTCCAAGGCTCCCTCGACCCGGCCTCAGCTCACGGAACAGGGGTGCTGGGGCCCCTTCCACCTATTGCCTGCATCCTCCCTCTGCCCCTGCTGATTCCACAGGACTCATCCCACAGGGCTCTGGGGGTCTGGTGCTTCAGCTTGCAACTGGGCCCCAGTTACTTAACTGGGCTTAAGTAGTAGAAAATTGATTTCTTACAGTTCTGGAGGCTGGAAGTCCAAGATCAAGGTGCTGGCTGATTCAGTGTGTGGTGAGGGCCTGCTTCTGGTTCGTAGACAGTGACCTCTTGCCGTGTCCTCACATGGTGGAAGGAAGGAGGCAGCCCTCTGGGGTCTCTTTTATAAGGACACTAATCCCATTCAGGAGGACTTCGTCCTCATGACCTCATCACCTCCCAAAGGCCCCGCCTCCTAAAATCATCACCTTAGGGGTCAGGATTTCAACAAATGCATTTTGGTGGGACGGATGTTCAGTCCACGGCTGTGTGCATGTGTATATGTGTATGTGTGTGTGTGCACGTGTGTCTGCATGCACGTGTCTATGTGCTGAATGTGCTGTATAAATTCTGTGAAGCAGATTTTCAGTCGTTATTGAGGGACGTGTGCTCCATCAGGGACAAAGGTACACGGTTCTAGCACCTTCCACCAGTGTGTATGCTCGGATTTGAAGTGAGTGTACACCGTGCCCAGAGTCTGTCTATGATGCCTCAGTTGGTCCTTGCATTGACTCCAGGCACGCCTTGCACACCAAGACACTTTAGGGACAAGAGGGCCCCTCTGTGTCCCTGGAGAAGCTCTAAGCCAGCGCTGGGAACCTCTGGAGGCCTTGAGCCTGCCTCCACCTGTCCTGCTCCCACCACCCTGGCTTGCGGGTGGGGATGGGGGCTGCTCAGGGTTCCAGAGCGAGCTGTGCCTGAGGCCTGGTCCTCACAGTTTGCCCCCTCTTTTTGAAAGCTACAGTGGTGGGGATTGCAGGATCCCTCCCTGTTCCAGTATGTCCCTTGAGCTGATTTTGGCCATGGCCTGTGGGCAGGGACCATAGGCCCACAGGTTTACCTGACTGACGGATTGGGTGCAGGGTGTCCCAGGGTGCCTGACCAGGAACTCGGGAAGGCATCCCTATCTGATGAGGAATGGTTAGAAGCGGGCCTGAATTGCAGCTCCTGACTTACACGCAGTCACTTATCTTATTGAACTGACTTTCCTCATCCCATCCTGCCCCATGGGTTTGGGGTGACTCTGCTCAGCGGCTGTCTCGGTGTGCTGTCACAGGGGCGCTGTCGTCATGCTCCGCATGTGGCTCTGGGACAGGGTGCCCCATGCCAGCAGCAGGAGGGACAGTCGGCCTCCTTGCCCCTCTGTG